>NC_051079.1:69878371-71078371 GCF_004664715.2 Peromyscus leucopus | reverse complement strand
CTGCAAAATAAACAAATATAACACATCTTTACATAGTTAAAGTAATATTCCACAATAGTACAGGCTTCAACTTCACAGTTTCACACAATGGCCTCTCTAGGACTCCATGCAGGGACACCCCTGTCACATGCCTGGCTTCGGCAGCTTTCCTTAGTCTCAGAGGTAAATTCCATAACCCCTTTCCTCTATCCTCAACTCTAAAGCCAGAACTGTGTGGCTGAAACTGCCAGGTTCTGCTGCTTGCTGGGGCTGGAACATGGCCCCCTCATTCAATTACATTTTCACCGGCTTTCTGTCTTTTATTGCCTAAGCTTGGCTATCCTAAAACTTGCTCTGTAGACCAGGCTAGCCTCAAACTCAGAGATCTGCCTTCTTCTGCCTTCCAAGTACTGGGATTAAGGACATGCACCACCACACCTGGCTCTAAGCTTTTTTTTAGTTCCTTTTCACAAGTTGGAAACTTAGCTGGGTGGGGTCTTGCCCTGAGGTCACCACTCCCTTTATTCTGTTTCTTAATCTGTTTATCTCCTTGAACACAGGACTTAGCTCCATTCTGTTTCCTGGTTCTCTTTTTCTCCTCAAAATTTACATTTTTGTACTATACCCTGCTCAGCTTTCTCCTTTTCATTATAAATCTTCATTAGAGTTACCACTAATAACCACATGACAGAGTCTATACTAGGCTGTTTGAGATTTTCTCTGCCAATGGAATTAATAAAAAGCTCTTTACATTAGCCTCAGGCAGACTCTTCAGACAAGGGCAAAATGTAGCCACTTTCTTCACCAAAATATCACAAGAATAATCTCTAAGCAACACATTAAAATAGTTCTCGCCGGGCGGTGGTGACGCACGCCTTTAATCCCAGCACTCGGGAGGCAGAGGCAGGCGGATCTCTGTGAGTTCGAGGCCAGCCTGGGCTACCAAGTGAGTTCCAGGAAAGGCGCAAAGCTACACAGAGAAACCCTGTCTCGAAAAACCAAAAAAAAAAAAAAAAAAAAAAAAAAAAAAAAAAATAGTTCTCCTCTGAAACTTCTCGAGTGAGCCCCTCTACAGGTCAAGTAACTCTTCACACCACTGTGTTCGATGCTCCTTCTAGCGTGGCCTATTAAGCAGTACTTAAAGCCTTCAACTGCTTTTCTAATCCACAGTCCCAAGGTTCACATTCCTTCAATCAAAAACATAGTCAGGTCTATCATAGCAATACCCCAGTCCCTGGTACCAACTTCTCTCTTAGGGTTTCTGTTGCTGTGAAGAGACACCATGACCACTGCAACTCCTATAAAGGAAAATATTTATTTGAGGTGGTGGCTTACAGTTCAGAGGTTTAGTCCATTATCCTCATGGCAGGGAGCATAGCCAGGTGCAGGCAGACATGGTGCTAGCTACATCTTAATCAGAAGGCAACCGGAAGTGGACTGTGACACTGAGTGAAGCTTAAACAAATGAAACTCACCACAAAGCCCACCCCCACGGTAATGCACTTCCTTCAACAAGGCCACACCCACTTCAAGAAGGCCACACCCACTTCAAGAAGGCCACACCTCCTAATTGTGCCACTCCCTACGAGCTTATGAGGGCCAATTACATTCAAACTACCACAGATATGAAGCCAAAAAACAGACAAGGGGAGGAGAAAGAGGAAGAATAGATATGGAAAAAAGAGAGGGGATGTGTGTGTGTGTGTGTGTGTGTGTGTGTGTGTGTGTGTGTGTGCCTATGAGCATGTATGTGCTAGAGCATGTGTGTATATGTGTGTATGAGTATGTCTGGAGGTTAGGGGTCAAAGTCTGGTTTCCTCAGAAATCATGTACCTGAGGCTCACCTGTGATGCTTGTGATGCCTGGGTTTTCATGCACCTCCTCAGCCCTGAGACTGTAAATTGCACCAGCATGCCCAGATTTTTACCACGGGTACTGGTGATTAAACTTGGGTTCCTGGGCTACCAAAGCCAGCACTTTACCAACTGAGTTGCCTCCTCAGCCTGAGAGGGAGGCTCTCTGCTCCTGAACTTAGTGATATGAAGTGTTTCCAGAAGCCTCTACACAGAGCCATGTGAAGGAGAGTGAATGTTTGAGGCAGAATGAGGCAATGTGGGTAGTGTCTAACCTGAGATCCAGGTGTGGACCCCTACATTATAGCTATCCCTACCCCTTAGCCTGTTAGTCAATTTGACAAAAAACAAACAACAACAAAAAACTTACCATTTCACCTGAGCCGGCTGTGTTACATTGGACCTAACTACCACAGGTTCAGTTTCCAAACTTGGTTAAAATAACAGACCAAAACACACAGAGATACGCACAGAGCTTTTGTTGGGCTATAATTCATGACTATTCAATTCAAATGTACGATTCCATGGCTGTTAGTGTACCAGTATACTGTGTGGAATCCATCCGACAAATTTAGGATACACTGACCTTGTAAGCCTTCATCCTCCTGGCCTCAGCCCTGAGTCACTTCTCTACATTTTCTTGTAGGTCTGCTCTGGGCATGCATGAACTCACAGGTGTGTAGTCCTATTATTATTATTATTATTATTATTATTATTATTATTAAATATTAAACATAGTGTTTCCAAGGACCATCTGTGTTGCAGGATGTCTCAGTTATATTCTGTGCACATGTGTGCACAGCTGTGCACATCCAGTCATGACCCTGAAGGGGCCAAAAGAGGTCGCCTGTATCTTCCTCTACTGCCCTCTGCCTTACTCACTTGGGACGGGGCCTCTTATTGAACCTGGAGTTGGCTGGTTTTGAGCTCGTCCGGCAAGCCAGCCAGCCCCAGAGATTCTCCCTTCCCCACAGTCACAGGCATGCACAGCCACACTGGACTCTACACGGAGAGTGTGGATCCAGACTCAGGTGGTTGCGTTTGCAGGAGGACTCCTTGCAAGTGCCCTTACCCCCTGAGCCGTCTCCCCAGCCACACATCTATTCTTTTCATCATTGATATCGTTCTGTTGTGTAGTCACTCACTCCGTCAATGACCGGCTAGTGAGGGAGAGGAAAGAGATCATCAGGGGCTGGTGAGACGGAGCAGGGAGTCTCTGTGAGTGCCGCTAAGTCTAAAGACCTGTGTTGATCCCTTGGGACTTGGTGGAAGGGGTGAAACAGCTCACACACACACACACACACACACACACACACACACACACACACACACGAATAAATAAATAGAAGTAAATGCAATTTTTAATTTAAAAAAGTCATGGGCCTGACTGTGGTGGTGTGAGCTTGTAGTCCTCCCACTTGGAGACTGAAGTAGAAGTGTGCTCGAGTTTCAGTCCAGCCTGGGTTACATAGAGAGTCTACACAAACCTGAGCAACTCATGGGGACCCTGTCTCAAACAAACAAACAAACAAATAACAAACAAGCACATAATTTTTTAAATGCCCCCTCCCAAATTTCCATGGATGAGAATATTGTTGAAATTTACATCTTTATTTTCTCATTAAGGCCCCACCCCAGAGATCCAATGAACCTCCAACTAAGATGCGGAGTTTCCCTCCACACATCATCTTTGCTCCAGGGTGAGGCTTTACCGCTTCTGTGGGGTGACAGCAAGGGTAAACCTGCCCTTCATCAACCAAAGAGCCCAGAGTCGATCCTTCCTTCTACCCCAACCCCTCTCCTCTAGCTAGTAAGGGCTAATTTACACCCCCTGGAAAGCCCAGGCCAAGAAGCTGCTAATCAGGCAGTCCAGAGGATCTTCGTTCATCCAGCTGTGTTCAGGCTGCTCCCAGTCCCCCTCTCCTCTCCCAAATGGGACCTGTGAGAGTTGCATAGTCCAGTAGAAACTGCAGGCTATGAGATGTTCACATCTCTTTTGGCTTGAGAGCACCATTTGAGTCTGACTTCAGCATGCTTTAGAATATGTCTGTGGAGAGATGGATAAGTCACTACCGGGAACTCTCCCAGCAGACAAAGGGGTCAATGGAGAACATAATCCACTACTCACAGGGTGACTCTGCTCCTGTCCTAGAATGTTCCAAGCTGTGCCAGTTCATCCGGGGGAAAATACTCACCATGGCCTTGTTCTGTTTTAAACATCAGTTTCTTGAAAGAGCCTGAGAATGTATTTGTCAACATATGCGTTATTTCTCTCCCGGGTTTTTTTTTTTTTAAGTCCTTTTTAATGCACGTAGAGTTTGTCTGGCTTTGGATTATGGATCTGTCATTTGTCTGGCACAAATCACTTTCTGTGTATGGTGTACACAGCTTATGGTACTTTATATAGACCAGCCTGAGTGGAATAAATACAAGATGTGAGCTCAAAGTGACATGTTCCAGATCTGACATGCACACCATTGCTTTGAGAGCTCCAGGCACTGACAAACACTAGGCACGCACCCACACTCCCAGAGGAGGAAGTGTAATGCTGTTTATGTTATGCAATATGTAAAATATTTATACCTTGGCTCCAACGCAAACTGACTATCATTTACATCAGGAAGCACCACTCACCATGAAGACAAGTGACGTTATCTGGGCTGCTCTTTGCAGGCAGAGGGGTGCTGAGCACAATAAATGATAGGTTTATGTATGGAATAAGATTCCACCAATGTCAGGGTTTTTGAAAAAAATTGCAGTTATGGGAAAGGTTTTTTAATGTGCTCACTTCTTTTAGAATTGTTAAATTACCAAGAAGGGCAAAATGCACACCTTTCTGACTATTGCCCTTATCTTTCGAGTGGAAAAATCTTTTCTTTTGACAAACCATTCTTTTATGAATAACCTCTTCAATAGCATTTAGTTATCATTATTAATAAATTGTTACAGTAATAAATTATATTTTAAACATTTTATTAAATGCAGTTCTCATGTACTTAAAATAAATTGCAAAGCCGGCTTTTTTTCCCCCGTGGTATTTAATATATATAGCATGACACAATGTGCTTTTAATATATTTAATGTTATATACTTTAAAATCTAAGTGTGGTGTACTTTTATGGGACTTACTTTATATTCCTTTTTCTATATGGAAAATGTATTACTTTTTAATACGGGTTCATTGTGGAGTGCCATTAGGAAATAGCGCGGTTCTTAAAGTGGAAACTTTCAGATTTAAGTACATTAAGTGTGGGGGAGGGGAGACACTGCATTATGGTAACATCAAGCGTCTAATTGAAACTGACAAGAGCAAGGGCAGCCGCCTCACGTCGGCTGTAATGGCACTCGCATTTGCATTGACATCATAACAGGTCTAATGCAAGCGCCGGAGACGCTTCCTCTGACAAAGAGAGACTTCTCCCTGACATCCCACCACTTTCACACTTTCTGTGGACATGCCGTCACTGTCACTCAGCATAAAGATAAAAATATTATGAAAAACATCTCCAGTTCGTGCTTATTAGGTACTTTCCACCGCTGATATACAGTGGCCGTGTTCAAGGCTCCTTATTTTTTTTAATAAATCCTCAAAAATTCGGCATTTGACTCCCTGCAAAGGATGGATGCATGGCCCTAGTCTCCAGCCTTGAAATTGTTTTGTAAAGAGAAAAAGAAAGAAATTGAAAATTGATTTTTCAGAAAAACAAATATTTTTTGCATAGATCCTTAAGGCAACGGGAATTACAGTTCTTTTGAGGATGAGGTAAATCTTGCTGGTCAGTGAGTTCTTTGAGGTGAAATAGGGGGTTGGATGAAAATAAGTCTGGAGTTGCCCAAACAATCCACGCATCAAGGGGCATCTCTGAATCTCATGCTTATGATTATTAATACAAACCAAATATTAACGAGTCCCCAAGAAAATATCAAATGATCTAGGGAGTCACTTTCTTGGTTGCTGTTTGGAACGTCAGCTTTTACTCTTTAGCCTAAGATGGATGTTGGGCTTCAGGTACAGTAGGAGAGTGTCAAAACCTTAACAGCTTCCCTTAGAATGCTGCCTAACAACCAGGGCTTTTGCCTGGGGAGCGCCCCCTGCTGGCCAGGCGTACTCCTGGCCTGGATTGGCCTTTGCTTCCTGTCTTTGGCTGGGTCCTGCTGGCAACTGACTGAACCTGACTTTGTGTCAACAGCAGGAAACAAGCCTGAGCTAACTTCTTCTCTTTCCAAGGGTCACATCTCAGCTCAGAGACTCTCTCTCCTCTCCCAGCTTCCTCATCATGAGTAAGTCAAGGATGACGGGGATAGGATCCTGTAAGCTTTTGTAGTATTGACACGTTAACATGTTACAGCCATGAAGGAGAGATAGATTTTTCTCACTCATTACTCAGCATCCATCTCATACATTTATTGAGTACATGGTCTATGTCCTGACTATGGTAGGCAGGATTCATCAGACAAAGAGAAAGAAAGGTATGCCCTCTGAGATGGAGAAGTCAGTCCACAAGCAAGCAACCAAACTGTAAATGTGTGATCTCATACGCTCTCCATGCCTTTAAATACAGTTAGGAAGGAGCAGCACTCAGCTCAAGAAGGCCAGCTTGACACTCCCAGCAAAGGTGGTGGTTGAACACCATGGTTCTGGCGTTGGTTCCTGAGAAAGGCTGCATACTACACACAGACAGGTGAGGGGTGGAGGGGTGGAGGGGTGGAGGGTGGGGGTAGAGGGGTGGAGGGGTGGAGGGGTGAAGGGGTGGAGGGTGCACAACAGTATGGCTGGGTGCTCTGCAGTCAGAGGCACGCTAACCCAGATGCCAGGACTCAACAGGGCTTCGCCATCTGGCTCAGATGCAAAAGTTACCCTTAAACTTGAGGCTGGAGAGAAGGCTCGGTAGTTAAGAGCATTGGCTATTTTTCCAGAAGACCTAGGTTCGATTCTCAACAGCCACAGGGTGGCTCACCACTTCAGTCACAGGGATACAGCTTCACTGGGCTCTGCATTCACAATGGTACACATACAGGCAGGCAGAATCATCTATACACATACAATGCAAATCAATGGGAATGACTTTTTTAATTCTACCTTAAGCTTTAAAAATAGCAACTTTACGTATTTTAAAAGTTATTTATTTTTAGTCCTCACACACCATTTGTAAACACTTGGTCTGTGTCTCAAATAAATGATAATAGAAGTGAACTCATTTTTTTTTTCATTGTCTCACTCAGTGAACATGTATTGGGTGCAAAATAGATTTCAATATCTAGTTAGGCACTAGAAGGTAAAGCCAAGCCAAGCCAGAGCCAGTCCTTCGGCCAGACAAGTCAGCAGAAAGAGTGATGTAAGAAGTAGAAATGCTCACTTGGTGTTTGAAGTATACATGTTTCAATTGAATGGGAAATGCTAAAAATCTACTGAATAAAATATATAATACAGAGAATTATGTCTTTTCTCCAATCTGTATATAGACAAGCACACTAATGTGGTACAAAATGGCTCTGGGGGGACAAGGGTGTCCCGGCTGTTAGGAATTCCTGAGGATATTTTAGATTCCCAGGAAATGCTGTGTGGCATCATCCATGCCATGACCAACAAAGTCTCAAGGGCGAGCAGGTAGGATGCGAACAGTAGACAAGGAATCAACTGATAGTCAGTGTGAGGGACGCGTAAGAGGTCAGGCCACCAGAAAAGGAGTTGACTCCTCACAGCCCAAGACCGTGCCTTTCGGATGCCCTGGGAAGATGGCTGCTCCAGGGAGCTTGATAGACAGTCTAAACGTTTCCCTACCACTGGGCACAGCGCGGTGTCTGCCAGACCATGTGACTGCCGCTGTCCTCCCCCTCACCTTCGCCAGCTTGCTGCCATGCCCACTTAGTATTTATTCACTGGTGTCTCTGCACTGTCACTCAGTCCGTGGGTTCTGAGAAGCAGAAGGTGGATGCTGTGTGCTTCTGGAGGACTGCCTGGGATACTGTGCTCTGCAGCAGGTGCACTCGGGCCGCCCTGGCTCCTCACAGCATCTTCCGGAATTGTTAGCAGCACAGAAGTGTTCGTAAATGAGGCAGGATTGTTCTACAAACAGGAAAGATGACAGCGTGTGTGTAGGAAGACAGTGAGTCACGGGTACCTGAGTGAACATGACAAGCAAGTGACCTTCCCAAGGGAAGGGGAATTGTCTTACAACAGGGGAACACAAAGCTGGTTTTCAAACCATCCAGATTGGCAGGAAACACGTTCAAAAGCAGGGGCGGGTTAGGGTGGGAATGTGAAAATAATCTGCAATATCCCCACGTGGCCCAAAATTCCGCACATCAATTTTTAAATTAAAGATACTCAGTTCATTCAGCTTTTACATGTAGAAATAAACTTCCTACAGTCAACACAATGCGAACCTATCCAGTATCTCAAGTATTACCTCAACAACTGCTCAACCGTTTACCCACATGGGGTCACCTCTCTCTCCTGCCCTGCCCTCACTCAGCGAACACTTCACCTCCTGCTTGTTAAGCATCATATCAGATGATGTGTACAAAATAAATAAGTCGTGGTCCACCAGGACACTCAAGTCCACTGGACATTGAGATGCAAATAATTAAGAAAGCCAGGGATGGGGCTGTAGAGATGGCTCAGTGGTTAGGAGCACTGGCTGCTCTTCCAGAGGTTCTGAGTTCAATTCCCAGCACCCACATGGCAGATGACAACTGTTTCTAACTCCAGCTCCAGAGGATCTGACACCTTCACACCAATGAACATAAAATAAATTAAAAAAAAGAAAGAAAGCCAGGGAACGTCCCTTCAGGGCTGGAGGTGCCTGTGACAGGAATCTTTGCAAAGTGCCTGGGACATGAGCTGGATCCTTCGGGGAGAAACATGACAGCCAGGTCTTGCAAAAGGAGAGAAGAGCATGTTTGCCATGGCTTCGTGGCTTCAACAAGCCTTGATTGTCAGGCAGAGTTCAACAAAAGAAGCAGACCCACCAGAGACAGGCATACACATGTGCATTCATACACAAGCAAACATACACATGCTTACACATGTGTATGCTCACACATACACATATACTCACTCTTATACATACACATGCACTGATGCCCATATATGTACATAAACTTTTATATGTGCATGCATATACATCCATACCTAACAAGTACATGGACATTATTAATACATGTCAACACATACATATAGAAACAGTATATACACATGTACACACAAATATGCACACATACAAACATGCACATATACATGTGTACTTGATGTAAATATACATATAAAATTACATGGACTTGCACACATGTATAGACAGTAGACAGAAATGTGTGTGTGTGCCTATGTTCACATACAGGAATGCACACATGTAATCATGTATACATAGTTATACATGCACAATATACATGTAGACATATACACATACATATGTGTGCATGTACACAAGTGAGCACATATACATACGTATGTGACTATTTCTGTGAGTATATATGTGTGTATTTGATACAGGAACCTGAACTTATGAAATCTTGGAGGCTAATGAAATTGGGAAGAGCCTGTGGCCTGTCATGTTAGTATCTGTGCTAGAACCTCATTTCATAGGAAAGTTGGCAGGCAGACACGCTGTCACTGTGTCTGTTCAGAGCTAGATGAATGTGCACCTCTCTGTGCGCATGTGCACATGCAAGGACATATACATCCACATGAGCCCAGAGACCAGGGGGACTGGGAAGACGAAGCAGCTGCCGGGCACCTGACCCTCAGGTCCAGCAGGAGAGCCCTCTTTGAGAAGCACCGTGGAAGCGGCCCCTGAGCTACTTCCTCGAGGGCTGCCATCCATGCTGAAGGCCGTTTCCAGTAAGTAGCCGAGTCTGTGCGGTGGACACATCTCAATGCCACTGCTGTGGACACAAAATTCACTTGGGTAAATGAGCTGGCAGCTGGTCCTTGGGACAGCTGGCTTGGACAGCACAGGAGGAACCTATAATCAGGTTTGTGCTACTGGAGAATTCTGGGAACACTGGGCACCTTGGGCACCAAGGAACATAATGGGTCACTGAGCTAGGAAAGCCCTGTGTGAGCAGGAGGAGAAGACACAGGAAGGCGGAGGTGCCAGCAAGGAGAAGCCTAGAAGACTACGATCAAGTGAGAAATTCAAAGGGCTGGGTGAAGTTACTGTGTTTAGGTTCATGCGTCCTCAAACTACCAGTGACCCTGAGTCTTGCCAACAATCGAGAGAGAATCAGACTGGCCGCCAGTACCCAGCTGATGGCCTGATGAAAACCACTTATGCCCTGTCTGCCTCTGTTCCTCATGGTTTAAAATAGGGAAAACTACAAGGTCACAGAATATATCAAAGGAGGGGCCCCTGCACCGTGTCTAGAAAATGCCTTCATCCAACAATCCCCACCCCTGCCTCAGCAGAGTCAGCGCCGAGCTCATCTCATGTCTTCCTTTGCTGTTTCCTCCCTACAAGCCTGAGCACTCAACCCTTTGCCCCAGGCTAGACCCAGACAACAGAGAATTGCCTTGCTGGTATAGAGGGCAAGCCAACATGAGAAGAACCAAGTCAGTGGTAGAAAGATTGACCGTATCCAATTTTATGCCACCACGCTGCCATAGCTGAGACCCAGTGGGATCCTAAAACAGTGTCTGGATCACAGATGGATTTTGACTCACTGTGCTTGCATTTATTCTCATTGCAAATGGGTGTTGAGCTGTGTTTTATCATCTATTAAAAATCATCTTTAATGAGTCCTAATTCCCTGGGAATGTCAAAGGACACAAGTCACTAAGATTGCCAAACAAACAAACAAGCAAAAAGCAAATTTGGGAAGCACAAGTTATGAAAACGAAACCATCCTTGGGAAGCTGGCTGCTGTGGCTGCTCTGTAGCTTACGGTGTGTGTGTGTGTGTGTGTGTGTGTGTGTGTGTGTGTGTGTGTGTGTGTGTGTGTTGGGGCAAAGGGGGGGAGGCAGCTGAAAAGCTGTATGGCTTTCTATCCACTGAATACCTTGTGAGGCTGACTATAATAGACATGGGTGTTTGGGGAGGGCCAGTGCAGAAACGCTGAACTGTGTGAGTCTTTTCTTTCCGGCTGATGCTGTGGTGAATAAGGCAGTGTCCTAGCAAGCAGGGCAGCAGGTATCAGGCAGAGCATCAGTGGGACACAACACAGAGCATCCAGACAGTCCCAGTTTGCCTTGCTGTGGCTGTGATAAAACACTGACAAAAAAAAAAAAGTGGAGGAAGGAATGGGTTTGTTTGCCTTACTATGGTGATATTTTATTTGTACTGAAATGTGATTTTATCTGTATGTTAATAAATAAAATTGCCTGGGGGTCAGAGCTAATAGCAAGCCATAGCAGAAGACTGGTGGTGGTGGTGGTGGTGGTGGTGGTGGTGGTGGTGGTGGTGGTGGTGGTGGTGCACGCCTTTAATCCAGATCACATGACAGAGAGATCTCTGTGTGTTCAAGGATACAGCCAGCATGGAGACACACGCCTTTAATCTCAATACCAACCATAGAGACCTGGAGGTCTCTATAGACAGGCAGTGACAAGGAGGTCATGTGGTTGGGTTTACAACCAATGAGAAGGCAGAACAGAAAGTCAATAAAAAGACAGACACACAGGAAGTAGGCCTTTTTCTGAGGGGAAGGATGGCAGCGGCAGTGAGGGGTAAGAAAGGGTTTTTAGCTCTTAGCTATTGCTCTGACCTCTTGGGTTTTTAATTCTGCATTTGGCTCTGCATTTCTTATTTAATAAGACTTAAATCTACACCTTACCTGTCCCAGTCACAGCCCATCATTGACGGGAGTCAGGGCAGACGGTCAAGCAGGAGTGGGACAGGACCAGGGAGGAAAGCTGCTTACACGCTGGCTTCCTGCAGGGCTGGCCCAGCAGCTTCTCTCATACAGCCCAGGCCTACCTGTCTAAAGATGGCACCATCCACAGTAGCGTGGGTCCTCCTGCATCAATCAGCAACTAAGGAAAATCTCCCCATAGACACGCCCACAGGCAATGACCTTTATGGAGGCAATTCCTCAGTTGAAGTTTTCTATTTCCAAGTAGCTCTAGTGTGTATCATGCTGTCAGAAACCACACATACCTTCTTGAATTTGCTTCTACTTCTTTCTCATAAATATACTCCGCAGTAGAATGGATTCTAGTGTTTACAACAATGGCAGGAAACACAGAAAAAATGTCTAGCCTGCCTGCAAAGGCGTGCTTGCCTCATCCCACCTCTTCTTCTTGCAATGCTCCTTTGAGTAATGGCTGATCCCTCCTAGACCTCAACTTTTCACTGGAAATGCACATGAGAAGCAAGCTCTTCCCAGGACTGCTGTGGCCCTGCCTTCCAGCAGGTGTAACAAGTGCTAACCTGATGTCCTATCTCTCTCCCATGCAGGAGGATTTGCCTCCAACAGTACCACTCACTGGAAAGGAGTTAAGCTGCCTGTGGTCACAGCTAAGAAATGGAGGATAAACCTGGGGTGGCCTGGGGTTTCTGAAGGGATCTGGCATCAGAGAAGCTTCCTCCTTCACACTCTGTGCATGGTTTTCCATTTCCAATTATCTGACAGTTACCTTCACACCCTAAAATATTGGGCAATGTCCAAGCAGAGTTTTCTCGTAAATGATCCCATCCTTCCTTAACTGAAGCCACTGCTGTTCTTTCTCCCACTCTCTCTCTCTGCTTTTGTTCATCCCAGTCCTCGTTGTAGACATATCCTAGGCTCTGAACACCTTTGGCACCTTTGTCTGGAAAGGTAAGCCAAAGGTTTAGAGGGTCCTGGAAAGTTTTTAAACCATAGGACACATTCTCCCACAGCCTTGGCTGGGGAAGACGCCACTCCCGAGAATACAGTGTTTTCTCTCAGCTCGTGGTAAGACAGACAGCCTCCCATGGCAATGTCTCAGTCCAAGTCCTCTACCAGCTGGTGGGGTCCTCTGCTCTCTGGTCCTCGAGAATGGCTATTTCCAGGACAGTCATAAGAAGGGGAGCTCCCACTGGCTGATCTTCAGAACTCAAGGAGGACACAGTGCTTGGAAGTCAAGGGTGTAAGAGAAAATGGCTGTGTGAGTGCAGAAGGAGATGGCATTTGACAGGCAAGAGGAAGATACATGGCAAGAGGCTGAAGAGTGTCCTCCAAAATCCACTCCCCCTGCCACCTGGGAATGTGGGTTGATTTGAAAATCCGATCTTGCAAATGCCATTAAACTGAGATGAAATCACACAGCTCTGACCAGGGTCCTCAGGAAAGAAACAGAAGGTGGACTGCAATTGAACAAGAAGCAGAGACACCACACTCCAGTTTTCAACAACATCGCTCAAAGCTGAACTTGGTTACTTCCAAAAATCAAGGATTTTCACAGGGTCAGCATTAATTCTGTTTCTAGACATTTCTAATTTGTGGAATATATTTTTACTTTATCGATGAGGTATATTTTAAGATAATAATGTGCTGTATTTTTCTCTTACACTATCTATTTGGAGAAAATATTATGGAGCAGATGAAGAACTTGATATGAAAAGAAAAATGCTCCCTTATAAATCACCCAGGTCCTGGAAAATAAATCTTCACTCTTAACTTCTTCTCTATGTATAAGCCTTATCCCAGGGCTATACTTCCTCTAAAGCGATCTTGATAGGCAGGTAAGGAATGGGAGAAAAAAGTTATTTTGATTCTTCTGTCTCCCTGATGATTCATGATTCTTTGTAAACTGAAATGTTGAGAGTCAAATAGATGGTATCAGAAAGAACAAAGTAGTTAAGGAAACAGAGGCAATGGAAAGAGCTTGGAAAAGCAGTTCTGAGACACGGTTCATAATGGGCACTGTGAAAGGATGCTTCTCAGAAACGCTTCTTTCCTCACACAAAAGACATAAGAAAACCCACTTTCAGCAGCCTGAGTGGCAAGATATAATGCCCCATCATGACTATGAAGATTTCACTGTAGTACGGGAATGGCAGGACTGAAGAGAAGTGGGATTCTAGGTCAGGTGGGTTTTTTTTTTTTTTTTTTTTTTTTTTTTTGTCTAAATAGAATGCAGTTAGAGAGTCATCCATCAATCTTTCCAAGAGGCTTTCAACGCCCCGCCCCCTTACTTTACCAGAAGAAAGACGAGGCCACACCAGAGGCAGCAAGCTCCGACTTCAGTTGGAGGAAATGCTTTACAAGGTCTGGCTTGACCTCTCTCCTCTCCTTAAGACAGAGTTCCTTTGATGGCCTCTCTCCTTCCCAAAACATCTCTCAAGGTGTGTGTTACGGACACTGTGCACTTTTACTGACAGGTCTTTCTGGCTAACTCCAGGGGAGAGAAGCATCCTGGAGCAATGCTCTTCTTCCAGAAGTTTCTCTCCCATGAGGCCCAGGCTGGGGAGAGCAGGATAGCCTTGGGTTTGGAAGATCACACCTGGCTGCCATTCAGCTTATCTCTTCAGGGCCAGACCAAAAAAGGGTGGATCAGCGAGCTCTTAAGTGCAGCCTTCCATCAGCCTCTGTTTACCTCTCTCTCCACTACTTCGGCCAGAATGCCAGAGAAACATCAAGAAAGGTGTTAGCCATCCTCTCCTGCCTAATTTGGAGTTGGCTGATGGTTCGTCTTGCATCTGCATCTGCTTCTGCTAGTAAAAGGTATCATCACTGAAACAGATGAGGCAGTTGGTACAGAAAGGAACTCATTTGTGAAGACCCTTTTTGACAAGATGCATTGACAGACAGTCTTAGGACTGCGAGATTGGGGGGGAGGGGTAGAATAGACAATAACAAGCAGCTCCATTAAAATAATTTTGTCAGTGTATAAGCAAAGGAAACCACGTGAAAAGCCATGGGGGTTTGAGAGTGGAATTCACAGGCCTGCTAGCACCACATGGTCGTCTTAGGGACCAACACCGATGTCGTAAACATCCACGCACATCAGTAACAGATCACAGTTGAAAGAGGACACCATGCCAGGAGGCAGCTTCCAATCTCAGCCTTGCACAGCTGATGCTGTGGCTTTGTAATCTCTGTGTGTACATGTGTGTGCATGAACGTCTGTGGGTGTGCATGCATAAATGTGCGCACGCTGGGGAGGTCGGAGGCCAATGGCTTCTTCAGTCACTTTCCACCTTGCTGTTGAGACCGGGTCTCTCACTGACTTGGAGCCCAGTGACTGTGCTAGACTGGCTGGACAGTAAGCCCGACAGATCATGCTATCTGTGCCTCCCAGAGCTGGCCAGGGCTGCAGGCACACAGGGCTGCGCCTCACTTTTCACATGGGTGCTGGAGATCCGAACTTAAGTCTTCGTGCTGGCAGAGTAAGCACACTGGCCACCGAGCCACCTCCCCATCCAGGACTATGTGAGTTTGAAGAACACCATGGGCTTCTTTACACTTGAGAAGCTGATCATGAAATTAAGACTGAATTAGATTGTTTCTGAGCTACTAGAAAACCCAGTGAGCTCCTGCTGACGAGCACTGAATAGTCCCTAGAAGGTGCCATTTTCAGGCAGGTGTGGTGTCTCCTGCTTGTCATCATCATGGGACTAGGGAAACTGAGGCAGGAGAATTATTGTGAGTTTAAAGACAGCATGAGCTACTGAGTGAGTCTGTATCCAAAAAGGAAGTGATAATGAAGCAAGGCCAGAATCAAAGTCTGAAGATATAGCTTAGTGGCAGAGAGAGCTCCACTAATATGTACCAGGTCCTTGGTTCATCTCCCCAGTACTTGAGAGAGAGAGAGAGAGAGAGAGAGAGAGAGAGAGAGAGAGAGAGAGAGAGAGAGAGAGAGAGAGAGAGAAAGAGAGAGAGAGAGAGAGAGAGACTTGCCAGGCATGGCAGGGTATACCTGTGATCCCAGCACTCAGGAGGCAGGAAAATCAATGGAAGTCTGAGGCCAGCCTGGTCTACACAGAGAGAGAGAGCTGAATTTCAGGACAGCTAAAACTACATAGTGAGACTGTCTAAAAAGAAAGCCAACAACCAACTCAAGAGCAACGGGTACCGTCTCCTGTAATGGCAGACTAAACAGTGTGTGTAGCACCTGCATCTCAAAGGATGGACTTTGAGTGGGCATTGCCTGATGCTGTTTGTTCTGATTTAATGTTGCTGCCTAGAGGAAAAACATGTTGCCTTCCCAAAATAAAGTTAAAAAAAATAATTCATGATTCTCATTAACAAGTTCAAACACATCTTATTGCATGAACTTATCTTACTATGCTATATCATTGAAGGAATAAGAAAATATTGCCAATTTACTGCAATAAGGTAATTACTGTAATAAGATAAATGTTAACTTTTTAATGAAAACCACTGCATTTGAGTAATTACCCTTCTGAGGACTGCTCCATATATGATTTCTTCGCAATTATTAAGATTAATTCACTTTTTTTTAAGTAGGAAGAGACCAAAATACCAAGCCAAATGATCATCTTTATAAGCACATTTTCAAATGTCCTAGAACTTCAAAGGAGAGAGACAGAAATGGATTGAAGTCTTGTTTCCAAATCCAGCCTATTAAGTCCCTAGCCGTCAGGCTCCGAGATCCAGCAGAACACCAACAAAAGCTCCGTAAATTAGATGGGATTAAAAATAGGCGTTGTCCACTGACCATCAGCTACCCCACAGCCCGAAGTGAAGACTTAATTAGAACCTTCCTTGTTCACGGATCCAGTAGCTTTCTATAAATAGCTTGCTGCATGTAGATGTGACGGCGCCTTACCTTCGGCGTTCCTGTGGCTCCCCGAACGCCTCCAGAATGCTATTTCCAGGGGACACAGCTACACACTAGCTATTGTTAGAGGGTGTCCACCTAAGGAAACAGCAAACCCAGCAAAGTCAAGTGTTCTTCCCAGTCCGTGTTCGTGTTTGGTTTTATTTGGGGATTTTCTGTGTCTGACATCCTATCTTTGGGTGCCTTGACAGAGCTACCTTATCTAGCTTGGGCCTCCTTCCTGGCTTCCAGGTGTCACTCCAAACCCAGGAGGTAATCTCAGCACCAATTCTTAGCTCAGGCAAGGATTCTGAGGAGCACTGTGGCGCTCCATGGCAGCAAACACCCTTGGATTTGCTGTGGGTCTAAGGGACTCTGGAAAGCACAGCACCTAAGAGCAACACTCCCAGAAGATGCTCTGGCCCCTTGACCTCTCTTCAGTGCTAGAGTGACTCGGAAGCTAGAGGAGAAGAGGACGTGTGGGCCTCCTCGGTGTCTCTGTCTCTCAGCTCTCACATTTTCTGTGGTTGTACCTTTCGAAGTCTCCCTGTGTTTAAAAAGGGCAGGAAGAGGATCCCACCTCCCGCCGATAGGGCCTATTCCAGGTGTCATTTTTGTCTGGGAATGAAGCAATCCAATCAGCTCATTCCTTGGCCTCGCTCAGATAGAAGCCAGGCTTACAGAGAGCCCTGTTCAGACTTCAGCTATGTTCTACTTTTTGAGATTGTGACACAGCTTGTTATCTACACAGTACACACCCAAGAACTACACACTCAAGTTAAAAAAAAAAATCATCCAAAACCACATTTTTAACTAAGTGTAGGATTTCATGGTAGGCCACACGTGCTGCTATGTGAAACACCAGTGGTGTGTGGACCATAGGTTGGGCACTCAAGGTGTGGGAAGAGTTTGGGAAGCCTCCAGAGGTGGGCACTCAGGGTCGTTCCTGGAGTGCAATGAAGGGGAATGGATGTAATGAGGTGAAAGATACTGGATCTAGGTGTCCCACTGCGCATTAGAACAAAGGAGGGGGCCTTGCTGTGCCTCAGTTTCCTTGGGAGTCACATGAAGAAAATGATGTTCATTTTCAAGGGTTCTATGAACAGTGCCTGACCCATCATCATCATCATCATCATCATCATCATCATTTTATCATTAGTATTATTATTCACGTGAAGTCAAAATTCAGGATTGACAGCACATATGGCAGTTGGTAGGCTAAAAATATCTTCAGATGGTCTCAAACCCCTTTTAAATCAAACATAGCGGAAGTACCACTGAAAAGGTTGGTGGCACAGGTGATCTGGAGATGGCCCTGACCTTGCTCACTGAGGGCTTCTCTCCAACTGGCTGAAGAAAGGGGTGAGAAGGAGCTGCCATGCACCACCAACTTTGAAGATGGAGGACATCTACAGTCACATCAACCTGAGCATACCCAGTTACTTCCAAAGATAGAAGAGACAGAAGAATAAAGAATGCCAGTGGTCCCCAAGAGCAGTGAGTAGCCAAGAAAATTCAGTAGAAATGACACTGAGTGACATCTGAGCCTCAACCTTAAGACATCCAGAAGCTTCTGCTTCCAGAAAGCCTCTCCCAGTTTATCTGGAAGCTATACAGACCACCCTAGGGAAGCCACCCTGTAGCCTTGCCTGACTATTCAGTCAGGACCTCAGCCTTTGCCCAAATCCCAGGAGTGCCAGGTCAAGTGTCCAAGGACATGTGAAGAGTGCTAATCCACAGCCATGCTGGGTTTTTATTGGGGTGGCTTATCACTTGTCAATACTGACACACAAAGTTGAAGTCTTGTGTCAAAGCACATGAAACCCTAGACAATTCTGACCACAGAATTCTAGATTAACTAGAGGAAATCGCCTTGGTGACCTTAAAAGACTTTATTCTTTTTCATTTTTCTAGGAATCCCATTTGCTAAATCTAATTATTTCAGCATTGATTTTAGAAATAATAAGTGGTAATTTTTTCCATCAAATGGTCAAAACCCAATTTCATTTATCACTGGGAGACAAGGAAGAGTCTCTTCTCTCGCCCAACTCTATTTTGCTCATTTTCTGAGGAGTTGAACAGCATTACATGCAAAGTACCTATTGAGAAATAATTCTGTGCATGATGTCAGAGTCTGTTAGACCTCACATGCTCAAACAGGTCACACAGGTCAATTATTGGTCATTTCTGAGAACTCTCCCCTCATGTGCTGCTGGAAATGCCACCCGAGATTTACTGTTGTCCTATCGAGCCAATAACCTGGGGTGGAGGAGCTCTGTCTTTCAGAAGGGACATTAGAGTCAAGCCATGGGCACTGGGGGAGGGTGGTGAACCAGCTCGTGGCGTTTCTGAGTGATCCTAATGTCCTGGATAAATTCCAATCACACTAATGGCCTCGCTCATGCCTTTGTTAGAAGCAATTAAGGAAGCTCCCATTTTCTCCTGTTTCCTTCTCTTCTAGGTAGCCTCCTCAGGGTCTAGGCAGCTGATGTCTGTGTTGTTGCCCAGTAACCGGCAACTGCCTAGAACCCAGGTCTACAAATTGCACTGCACAAAGACACACAACTCTCTGAAGACCAAGAAGAGTGATACGAACATCATCCTAGTGCTTACACAGCTCAAGAAAAATACAATTAGACAATTTTGGTCATGAAATGGAAAACATAGCAACAGCAATGGAGTAAAATGTTGTTGGCCAACAACTAATGAAAAGAAATGTAATTCTTTTTTAAAAATTTAGTGACTCATTGGTAATTTCATACATGTATGTGATACATTTTGATCACATTCAACCTCATTGTCCTCTCTTATTCAGCTTTTCCTGGCTCTGAAGCCCCTTCTTCATTCCAACATCTCCCCCCCACCCCATTCTCCTGTCTTTGCTTGGAACCACCGACTTTAATTCATATTGCCTGAGCACAGGTGTAGGGTTGTTCACTGGAGCATGAACAGCTTACAAAACACAATTGTTTTTAAGCAGCACAATCTTCATACCGTTTTTCTTCAAAACTGATGCTGTCCATTGTTGAATCAGTCACCAACGTTCCTCTGCAGAACCATTCTCAGCTTGGAGGCTGTACAGCTGTGTCCAGCTGTGTCCAGCTGTGTCTAGCTGTGTTTCTTGAGTTGTAGTATCCCCTGCCTGTAGTGGGCCTTGGCTCTGCCTGTACCCGGGTGAGAAACAGGCTTCCTCTCATGTCTGATTGGATGAAGGAATCACCAGCATCCCAGCTATGGTGTCCAGTATGATTGGGAGGCAGAGTTGGACCCTGAGGGGAAACACATGCTAATGAGGCCAAGGAATATCTGGAAAGCAAACACAGAGATGGTTTCGGGAGGTGATCAGTATGTGTGTCTGTGGACTGAGGAGGAAGGTCTATCCTTTGTGTGAGGGGGCTCCATCCTAACACCCAACAGGAAGACAGAGAAAAGCCCAATTTATTCTCTCTGCTTCTAAACTTAGAACACGCATTAGTCATTTCCCTCATCACTATGACAAGACACAGGACAAAATGTAAAAGGGAGGGGGTGTCTTAGGATTTACTTGGGCTCACAGTATCAAAACGTTCAGACTATAGACCTTAGCTCTGCTTATTTGGGGCCCATAGGAAGACAGCATCTCACAGTGACAGGAGCCTGTGGAAGCTAACCTCACAGTAGACAGGAAGGAAAGAGGAGGAAAGCCAGGGTCCTAGGACAAGGTACAGCCGCCAGAGACCTCCTCCTTCCACCCAGCCCTGCTTTCCACAAGGTCACCACCTACTTCATAAGCATCTGTTCAGAGTCAGATCCCTCCATGGATTAAATCCCTGATTGGGTCAGAGCCCTGGTGACCTCATCACCCTGGAAATGCTGGCAGGACACACACAGATGTGGGCTTTACTAATCTTGTAGGAGCATCTCAGATTAATCAAGGGAGTACAATGGAGAAGAACCTTTACATGTATGCTTCTACCCTTGTCCTTGATCATCAAAAACTCCATGTCTTCTGAGATTTCAACACCAGGACTGGAACCACCCTCTCTCAACTTGCTCCCTGAGCTCTTAGACTGAAAGGTATGCTGTTGGCTTCCTGCTTCTGAAGTCTTCAACTCCTCTAGGTCTCCAGCTTGTGGGTGACCTGTCATAGGCCTCCTCACTATCCATGTAAATTCCCTGATGACCCACCCTCTATGATCTATCACCTGCCTATCCATTATCCAGCCATCTATTCATTCATCCATCTATCTCTCATCTATCAATCTGCCATCTAGCTATATAATATTTATCATCTATCTATCTATCTATCTATCTATCTATCTATCTATCTATCATCTATCTATCATCCATCTTTCAGTCTATCTGACTATACCTATCATCCCACATCAATCGTTCTATTGATTGACTTCTCTATTTGTCTTATCTCTCTATCATCCATTTCCACCCTTCTAATATATCTATTTATCATTTATTACCAATTTAACCTACCAATCTATCTATTCCTCTCTATATCTGTCTTGTCTCTATATGTATTAGTTGCTCTGTTGTGATAACACACCATGACTAAGGCCACCTATAGAAGGATTTATATGAGCACACAGTTCCAGAGAGATGAGTCTATTACCATCACCACAGGGAAGCATGGCGTCAGGCAGGCATGAGGAACAGAGCAGCAAACAGAACTCACATCTTAAGCAGCAAGCATACAGGGAAACTCAGAATGGCTTTTAAAGTCTCAAAGCCCACCTCAAGTGACATTCTTCCTCCAACAAAGCCCCACCTCCTAACCCTCCTTAAATAGCACTGTTACCTGGGGACCAGCTAAGCAAATGCCAAAGCCTCTAGGGGACATTCTATTCAAACCACCACCTATCATCCACCCATCTATCCATCTGTCTGTCTGACTATCTATCTATCGATCAATCAATCATCTATTTATCATCTACCTATCATCCGTCTCTTTGATTATGTATTTCCAGAGAACTCTGACAAACATACACCCCTTCCGTATCTGGGTTTTCATGGATGCATGCTGCTTCCTTCTAGTAAGCCTCGTAGGATACAGTGACACTCTGTCCTGGTGATAAAGCAGCTGACCTCCCATGCAGAGCATGGCCCGGTCGGTGGGGACTGATCCCGGCCTCCTTTGTTTTCAGTATTCACCGTCCTCCTTACGATCTCTCTCATTCTTCAGTGGCTCTGCCACGTTCATCCCGAGTCTTGACAGTTTGGTCACCTTTTATTGGTTGAGAAGAAAAAGACTTTTAAAAATTAACAGTGTGCAAAGCAACATTCAAGTTTTATTTTTCAGGGTTTGACAGATGGCTAAGAGATTAAATGCGCTTGCTGATCTTGCAGAGGACCTAAGTTCCATTCCCAGCACCCACATGAGGGCTCCCAAGCATCTGTAACTGCAGATCCATGGGAGCTGATGCCTCTGACCTCCATGGGCACCAGGTACTCATGCACTGCACATACATACACACATGCAAGTGAACACTCAAGTAATAAAAATAAATACATCTTTGAAAATTATTTGTCATTAGAATAGATCACCGGAAATTTGTATTTTATGAATTGATATTTCTGTCTACTTGCAATTAATTGAAGTTACTTGATAGCTGTATCTAGACTTTACATTGTGTTTTGTTTAATCCACTGTACCAAACTAACTTGATGGTTCAAACATAGGGTTTTCGTGTTCCCATGTTTGAAGAAGAGATGCTTGGTCTGTGGAAATCACCATCCCATTCTTTTATTTTATTTAGATTTTTTTCAAAATTTATGTGTATGAATATGTGTATGGATGTGTGTATGGGTGCTTTAACTGCATGTGAGTGTATGCACCACATAGATACATTGACCACAGAGGCCAGTAGAGAGAGTCAAATCCTCTGGAACTGGAGTTCTAGGTGATCGTTAGTTGCCATGGGAGCATGAGGAACTGAATCCAGATCCTCTGCAAGAGCAACAAGTGCTGTTAGCCACTGTGCAGCCTCTCCGGATCCACCAACCCAGTCTTACTGTAAGTATACAGGAGAGTTTTGTTTCTGTCAGTTCCAAAGGGAACTCCATTTCCCCAAATTCCAAAAGGCAGAAGGGACCAATGACTGTCCCCGGTGCCTGTTAGCATGCTGGCCTCCACGCTCCCTTGTATCCCAAGGACCTGTGACACGTTTCCAAGTCCGTGCTGACGTGCTGGCTCTGCTCCTCTGCTCTAAACTCCCAGAGCTCAAGGGCACCCCACTCCACACTCATTGTCCTGACACCCCACTATTTCAGCTACGCTCACTGTTTGACTCCGGAGTTTTGCCTCCTGTCTGTCTCCAGCAATCCCTGCTTTCCCATGCTCTCCTCCTCTCTCTCTCTCTCCTTGTTTGCCTCCCCCCCTCCTCTCTCTCTCTCTCTCTCTCTCTCTCTCTCTCTCTCTCTCTCTCTGTGTGTGTGTGTGTGTGTGTGTGTGTGTGCGCGCACCCCTGCTTTTCTCATGGCCAGGTCCAGTCTGCTGTCTGCTGGCCATACATATTCATCTACTTCTTTCTCTCTTTGCTCTGGACTCTTCCGGAAGCCTCTGGCTGCTCTTTGGCTCACATTTACAATAAAAAAGAAAACACTTCTCCTTGACCATTCCATGGAGTGGTCATGTCATCAGTTTATACAGTTTCCAGCAATCCATTTGTGTGTACTTTCCTTGTATTATCTGGACCCTGTTCGTGCAGTGTCCCAGCTCTGTGACTGGGCGAGTATGGACATGCTGGGCATTCACAGACTGCTGTATCTCCCTCCTGAGTCAAGATATTTCAAGGCAAGTCTTTGCAAAGGAGAGTAGGTGACTAGGATAGTTTATGCCATGCAGTCACTTAATGTAAACTATTTTCCATCAGTTTGATGGGTTTTAAAACATTATCATGCTGTGGTGTGATAACCAAATGAACTCTAACCTCAGGGATGAATCGAGGCACCAGATGAGAAACCCAGATTTGCACAGTGTCCCAGCCCAGACTGGTGACAACCAATGCCGCCACACCCGGGTTGGCGACAACAGAAATCTTACAGCTTCATTGTGTGTGCCCGAAAGCCAGAGGCCTTGAAAGTCGGGTTCCACAGGTCTCCATGTTTTGCAGCACCTGGGAGTGCACCAGGAGCGGCCCTCCCGGTGCCCAAAGGCAGTTGGCTACAGGCGGCTGGTTCCCGGGGCTTGCCTGAAGGAAGATGTTGGAAGTGGATGCAAATGAGAGCCGCTCTCTCTGGAGCAGAAAGGAACCTTCAGGAACCAGTCAGGCAGAGCTGTTGTGAGGACAGCACTTAGCCGGTCAGACCAGTGTCGCTGTGCAGATTTCAGTCACTTCCTGGAAACACTGGTGTCTGTTCCCAACTGTGCACCACAAGGGCAAACAAGACAACTGCAGGTACACCTGCTGGTTTACAAATGGTTTTCAGCTCTTGTTCTTAGATTTGAATTCCCCAGGTAAAGGATCAGCTTGCTTAAGAGATAGTCAACTGGTTGATACTTTTTCTTTTTTTTTCTTTTTTGTTTTTTGTTTTTCGAGACAGGGTTTCTCTGTTTAGTTTTGGTGCCTGTCCTGGATCTCGCTCTGTAGACCAGACTAGCCTTGAACTCACAGAGATCCGACTGGCTCTGCCTCCCAAGTGCTGCGGTTAAAGGCATGCGCCACTGCAGCCCAGCTGATACTTTTTCTTAATTGAAGTTTAATTTTGGAGAAGAAGGCTCCTCTCTATCTCTCTGTCTCTCTGTCTCTCTGTCTCTCCCTGTCTCTCTGTCTCTCCCTGTCTCTCCTCTCTCTGTCTCTGTCTCTGTCTCTCTGTCTCTCTCTCTCTGTCTCTCTCTGTCTCTCTCTCTCTCTCTCTCTCTCTCTCTCTCTCTCTCTCTGTGTGTGTGTGTGTGTGTGTGTGTGTGTGTGTATGTGTGTCTATGTCTTAACAAATGCCCAATGTAGCATTCAGGAGACAGGAGGATTGATGTGATGTTGAAGCCATCTCAGGTTACATGGTGCGTTTGGGGCCAGACAGCGAGACCCTGCCTTCAATACAAGAATAAACAAACAAACAAACACACAAGAGATATTATAGAGTATTTCCATGTCCTGCCCCCACTTGGTTAGTGATAACTCTTTCCAACCCCGCCTCCACCACCACCAAGTGGTTATCAGTCTTTCTAGAACATCCCACATGTGGGATGGCACAGTGTATGTGGCTGAGCTCACTTAGCATGAGATCTACTTGCCGCTCTGCCCCCTCTCCGGCGTCGTTACCTCCTTTTTATCTCTGAGCCGCCCTCCTTTGTCCGACTGCCACAGCTTGTCCTGCCGTACCCATGCACTGGTCCGAAGACATCAGATGTTTCTAGTTTGGTGTGATAATGAACATTGCAGCTGTAAACATTTGAGTGCGGTTGTTTTGTGAGAACATAAATTTCCATTTCTCTTGGGTAAACACTATGAGGAAGCTGTCGTATCCTACGGTAAATGCATGTTTAATATTTGGCGGGGGGAGGAAATGCAGCCTATTGTCCCATTGATGGACTAAGGATATATCACCTTCAGTGTAAATGGAAAGAACTCTTTCTCTAAGGGAGTTCTTCTTCACGGAAACAGCACTGAACCACCAGCTCAGAACGGAATGATTTATTGGGTCCAAACTCTGAATTTTTCAGAATAAGGAACTGGAGGCTCTGAGATTGGGACACAGAAGTACGTGAACAGAGCAACTGGTAAGGCTGGGTGGGGGTGCTCCTCCAGCTCTACCACTCGGGGCTCCTCCCCCTGCCGCTACATGTGGAGTCTCCTGTGAATTGGAGAGCTTGGAGGAAAATCTATTTAAGGAAAGTGTGCCCTATATTTTAAGGAATAAGTATGGTGTAGGAAGGGTAGTATCCAGATAAATTATTTACATTAATCAAATTCATTGAGAAATGACTCAATTCTCCATTTCCTTTGGCCCAATTACATATATATTGAGACTTCTGTAGCCTAGTCCATCACTCCTCCTAGGGAACAGCTACTGTATTAATATAATCATTATTATATTCCCCCCAATAAAATAAGAGGCACATGACTAGCCAAGTTCTCCCTACACTGAGTGGTCACATCTTTTGAATACATGTCCTTGACTTTGTTCTGGGTCCATTTACTTGATTCAAGTTCCTCTCATTAGGCAAAGTCACACTTAGCACACAGAAATTCTCTAATATAGACCTGAGACTAAAATGTTCTTGAGGACAGCAAAATGATAAATGTGTAGTTCCAGGATGTATTCGGTGTTAATTTCACGGGGGGGGGGGGGGTGCTGGGTGCACAACTGAAGATATTCACAAAATAAAAGTAAGATCTTCTGAAGTAATTTAAATCTTAATCCAATAATCCATTTCTGATTACCCACATTATGACAACTTATGGAGTGATCATTCCAACCACAGATATCCAAAGTCGTGGGGGGGGGGGCGCGAAATTGCTTTAAAACTGGGTAAGAGCATCTCTCTAAGATGCTCAGGGACTCAGTATTTTTAAATAGTATTTAAAGCTGAACGTCTGGATGGGGTTCAGGTATTGTGAGTACTTTCTACACATTGTGCTTGTTCTGTCTCCTGCCCTCCCAAAGTGTTTCAGAGTGCCTCTGGCCGGGTTTCTCTCTCCTAGACCTGCCCACCGGCTGCGTGGTTTTGTGGCGGTGCCGCCGTGGCTGCCATGCCGTGGCTGCCGTGGCCCTCTGCTCACTCGATGGTACAGAAGCCAAAAGCTATGGGTGTCTCCTCCGCGACCCGGAGCCACCCCTCACACCAGAATGAGGCCAGGCCTCCCCATCGACTCTTCCACCCTCATAGGCATTCCTGCTGCGGGCGGGCAGTCACTCTGTTGACCTCGAATGCTTTCCTGACATTCTGGAATACTCTATTCCAGCAGTCAGAAACCAAGGGCCGGGGTCCTTGCTTGCTCCCTGGTCCAGATGAGATAGGCTGAGCCCTCCACAAAAGCCTCCTGATGTCGCGAAGGATGAGAGAAAAGAAGCAAGCTTGGCTTGGCGTGCAAGCTGAGGTGACTGACAGCTGGTCCATTCCAGGCTTACTTCCTGAGCCAACTGGGTAATTTTGTTTCAGGAGTCTTTGAAAGGGGTAAAAGAGCTTGCTCGGAGGTCATTCTGCTACCATGTCTCTCTTGGACTCAGATACCTATTTATTTGCCCTAGTTTGCATCTGTGGTTTATGAAACAAGACGTCCCGCCCACCTCCCTGTCCTCCATGGGTCCTGGGATCTCCCCACCCACAGAAACGCGAGCGAAGGCAGCTGCTTGAGCACAGTAGGCAGCAGCCAGCAGAGTGACGCCCTGTCCCTCAGGGGGGATCCCGTGGATGCAGTCAGGCAGTGCCCTTTCTCCTGACCTTTGCAGCCTCGCGTTCTTCCCTGCAGGACTGGCATGCAGCGGAGATGAACAAGCGCCAGGCGCTCTGCCAGCAGATATCCCCCCGCTTCGTCACTGAAGGCTTTGGAAGTCGCTCGAGCACATGGCAGGCAACTTTGTCAGCTTTTGTTTGTTGTGCAGCCCACGCCAGCTGGTGAGCTGCTACTGCCGCGCCTCCCGTCCTTCTGGGCTCTGGAATCTCGGCTCGCTTACGTGTTGCCACAAACAAAACGCATCACCCCGGAGGAGTGCCCTCCCCGGTCTCAGTGGTTCCTCTTTTTCGAGATCTTTGGGGGACACTTGGAGGATATAGCTTGCCATGGTGTTTGGACACTGGGCCTGCACTCTTGAGGAGGGGACACTGGACCTAAAATACTCCAGGATTGGGTAGCCCTAACTCATGGAGTGAGAGCCCTGTTTCTCTGCCCCCTCCCCGACTTTGGTCTATATTTTTTCCTGGTTTATAAACACATCCAAAGGTGAACCGGAAGTCACAGTCGGCTTCTTTTAAATGTCACGCATGGTAGCCGTGATGGACAGAACCCAGTGCTGGGAAAACAAGGACCCTGTTCCTCCAGCCTCTAAGTTCAGTGTCCCATCACAAAGTCATATCTGGGAGCGGGTGAGACTCAGACGCCAAGGCACACACCAGTGCTCTTGGGAAGATCTTGATTTCTGGAACAATTCAGGGCACTGGCTCTCTTTGCAGTCACATGTCTGTGGCCGTGGTGTTGTAGAGGACCCCGGTGGCATGGCTCAGAATATACCATGGTTGTACCCATGTGTTCTTTGTGATTAGGCTAAGAACAAGTGATTCCCA
Organism: Peromyscus leucopus; assembly: GCF_004664715.2. Lineage (NCBI taxonomy): Eukaryota > Metazoa > Chordata > Mammalia > Rodentia > Cricetidae > Peromyscus > Peromyscus leucopus. Next base: position 71,050,641 of record NC_051079.1, on the reverse strand, counting down.
ACTCTGGCAAACATAACATTCAGATACCCATTGGCTCACATCTGATAATTCAAGCTTGATCACAATGAGCTACTTCCAAAGCGAAATAATGGAGCGGAACTCTCAGCCGGGGAACCTTCCCCTCCATATGGTTCACAAGTTCCCTAGGATGTGTAATCCTACTGGGAGCACCATCTGTGTAGACTCCGCTCAGGCTCCTTGATGCTCACTCTGTCTTAGACTGCATTTTCCAGCAAATATACTCAGACTGAAGGCCATGTGCCAGTCTACCTGTTCCCCCGCCACTAATTCTAGCAACGTGTGGCTTTGACCTTTGAAGGGCATCTTTTCAGGGCAGATTCCTCAAATTGGCATATCCTCTGCCTTATCAAGGACCCACTGTGAGTTTCCTTTCTGCATCTGAGTAAGTTTTACAGATAATCAGACACACATTGATGGTAAGATCACCTTATCTCCCCTGCTGGAGTGAAACCTTTGGAACTAAGGCAGATCTTCTCACTGTGGGCCGATGGAGTGTCCGGTACTGGGGATCAGTTAAGATCTTCACCATAAGCAAACAATGGGCAAACCAGAGGAAATTACAGAAATGGTATCCAGCACAGAGGAAAACTTTAGGAAGGTGGAAAAGGAATATTGAGGTGATTTTCCAAGTAACGTCTCCCAAACAGTCTGGCTGCTTGCACTGAAACCTAGGATTCGGCTCTAGTAGCGCCTGCGGCCATTGTGTGGCAGGGAGCAGCTGCCTTCTGCCTGGAGGGATTTGTGCACACAGCACCAACTCACACCCCTCTCTTGTACTCTGTTAGCCCCTTGTTGGCTAGACAGTGTGATCTCCTGCGTTTAGACAAGTCGCATCCCTGAGCTCAGGTACAAGAGAGCCTGGCACTGTGAACGTCTAGAAGCTTCTACTTCTAAAGAGGAGAACAAAATTTATGAAGTGAGATTTGGATGCCAGACTGACAACTTTTCCACCACACACGTTGTGTCTTATGTATTGCTGCTTACCTGCGTAAAATGATGAGGAATATTTGTTTGAGGGTGATTAGGATGTGCCTGTGCGGATGAAAGTAGGGCATGCTGTATATAGTTGTTACCCAGTGTTGCTACAAATAACGTCTCAGTGATATCAGAAGCAAAGTGGCAGCAATCTGACAAGGGACTCAAGCAAATGCCCTTGGAAAGGATCTGCAGATCTTAAGATACAAAAATAGTTCAACACACACATTGAAACGAAGAAACAGACTGTCTGTAGCTTGTGACAGAATTACCAAGCAGCCTGACCATATCTGGTAGCAGGAGTGGAGGTAAGCCTTCACACGAGCAACATCCTGCACAGCTCTCGTTTCCCAGTCAAGGGTCCAGCAGATCTCATCTAATGTGAGATGCTCAGCAAGGTGGGACATCAACTTCAGTTGTTGAGGCATCTTCTCAGTTTGAAGCAATCCATAATCCCATCGGCCCATCATTCCATCGCTCTCACATGCTAAACAGAGTGCAACAATTCCTGTCCCTGCTTTCCACCAAAGGTCTTGCCGCCCTGTGATCGGCCTTACACGCAGGGTCACGCGTGAGGAAGCCGTAGCGAGCCTAAAGCTGCTCATGCCTGCTCGCTTTCCATTCTGATGTTTTGGATACCTGCGCATGGCTTTATTTTTAAGAAGGGGTGGGGAGGGGACAGGAAGTAATGCTGCAAAGCGAAGGAGCAAACAAAAACCAGTGAAGCCGCAGGTTCAAGGGGAGAGTACACAGAACAGAAGAAACCGTACCAATGTTTCTGTCTGTGGCTGTCCATCTCCCTGTTCAGCAGGAGTCAGTTTCCAGCCTCCTCCCTCGATGCTCTTGGCTCTTCTGAGGAGGAGGAAAGAGAGGAGTCATGGCAGTCAGTGGGAGAAGTCACAAAGCCTAGGGGGGACTTGAGAAAGGTAAGAGTCACTGCTGCGAGCAGCTAGGGTGGATACCTGCCTGCCAACAAAAGAACTCCGTCCCACACCTCTGTTGGCAGTGACATTTGACGTCCCTTTCCTACCTTCTTGATGCCTGAGCATTCTTCAAAACCCGGATCAAGTAGACCTTTGCATAGAATCCTTCTAGACAGCGTGGCATAGGAATGCTGTCTCTGCCTAGGCACTGCTCATGGTCCCTGGTATCCTGCAAAGATGACCGCAGGTGCCTCTTCTACTAGATGAATGAACTAACGAGCAGTAACAGAGGTAGCAGAGCCAAAGTGCCGCCCTTCCGCCAGGAAAAGACACACAGAGCATCAGTATATAGATGATATAGGTACACGTGTGAGTGATATACAGAGAGGTATTGTTATAGATGCAGATTATACATAGTACATTCATATATGTCACATGTGCATGCATAACACATACACATGTAGAGAGAGAGGTCCTGGGCCTCTGTATCTTAATAGGGACTGCAGCATGATCTGGGGTCTAAGGCTGTCTCTCGTGGATAAGGGTAGATTGCCGTGTGTTTCTCATTTACCCCCATGCAATAGACACCCTGAGACATGGACACAGGCAGCCCTTCCCAAGATGAGGAAACCAGGAAGCGCAAGGCTCACCAGGGTGCACAGTCCTGTGTTCCAGGGCAGCATCATTCATGCATGAATGAAAACTTTAAGAAGAGGTATTAGGTAAGTTTAAATGTGATCACTGCTTTTGTAAAGCACTCTGGGAGATTAGATTCTTGGCATGGTTAAGTGAACTCTGCTGTCATGCAGCTTGGGGGTTCAAAACAGACAGGCAATGCAACCTCAGACTGCCCTGGGACCATGGACCCAGAAGAGCTCTGAGTGTACCTGATGGTTGTGCCCCAGTATCAGAAAAGGGATAAGACAAATTACTCACAGTGTTGTTTCCTATGTAAGCCTGAATTTAAAAACCTCCTTAGGTTTTTTTCCCCAGGTATGATTTCTGCAACTGAATTGACAATAGAAAATATCAACATGCTATGTCCTGCTCTAGCAGGGAAATATTTCAAAAACAAAAACAAGCAAGCAAACAAACAAAAAAACAAAAATCACTTTTTCTCCTCACCTCTGTCCTGAGCAACTATTGCCACTTTGTGACTTAGAACCATCTTGTCACCTCCATATCAAACAGACAGGAAGCAGGACAGAAGTATATTCCAGTTGCTGTCCACCCCTTTCCCATTTCGTGTTGAAGCAAAGAATTCTCCTACACACCAGTTTGCTTGCCCTGCCCTTGATACTAAAATGGGGATGCAACACTTCTTTACTGTGTGCAGCAAGGCTTGAGTGAAATACTGAGCATAATTCTGTACCTATCCCAAGCCCCAGCACCTGAAGGTGCTCAGGGATAGGTAAGCATTAATTCGTCTATTTCTGTTCAAATGCACTCTGTGCATAACTGCCATTTCATACTTCTTAATACACAGTACATCATGCTATAGCTTCACTCGGAAACACTGCTAGTTTTTACCCTGAATGAGATTTGGAAGTCTCACCCTAGGGCTGGCAAGATGGCCTCTCAGGGAAAGGTTCCTGCTGCCAAGCCTGATGAACTGACTTCAATCCCCAGAACCCACAGGAAGGAGAGAACTAACTCTCGAAAGTTAAATTCTGACCTCCACACTTGGGCTATGGCATGTATCTTGGGTTATGGCATGTATCTGTGTGCATGCACACACACACACACACACACACACACACACACACACACACACACATGCATACACACACACACAAAGTAAAGTGGAATTAAAAGCTAAAATATGTAAATAAAAATAAAATTTTCCACCTAAAACTTAGGACCTGGTTCCTCTGTATCATATTTATGTGAATACACACCTCATTTCTCCATTTCTCAGGGAGAGAAGAGGCACCTGCTTAAGTGTCCGGTGACGGGTGAGGATAATGAATGCTTGAAGCTCCATAGGGGTTGACTTCTCCTTCCTAATATGATCAAAGAATATTGCACGCACATATGATCAACACTAAATGGACTCAATAGTGTGTGTGTGTGTGTGTGTGTGTGTGTGTGTGTGTGAGAGAGAGAGAGAGAGAGAGAGAGAGAGAGAGAGAGAGAGAGAGAATAATGTAGGAAGTACAAGAGACACAGGAGGCATTGGCACAGACGAGGGAGGGGTGAAAATAGTGTAAACACATGTGTATGAAATTCTCAAAAAAAAGTAAATTAAAAAAGATTTCAAGGGTCACCTCCTAGATCAGCTCACATCATTGATTTGCTTGTGCTTGTCAAGGGCCTATTAGCATGAAGCTCTTGGGACCTATCCACAATGTGCTAGTCAGTTGTTTGTCAATTTGACACAAGTAACAGTTGTCTGAAGAGAGCAACCTCAGCTGGGAAATGCCTCCTTCAGATTGGTCCACAGGCAAGTTGGTGGGACACTTCCTTGATCAACTGTTACTGAGGGAAATCTAACGTGAGAGGGTCCAGCCCCTTGTGAGTGGTGCCATCTCTGGCTAGGCGGTCCTGGAGTGCTTAAGAATACAAACCAAGCCGGGCAGTGGTGGCGCACGCCTTTAATCCCAGCACTCGGGAGGCAGAGGCAGGTGGATCTTTGTGAGTTCGAGGTCAGCCTGGGCTACCAAGTGAGTTCCAGGAAAGGCGCAAAGCTATACAGAAAAACCCTGTCTCGAAAAAACAAACAAACAAACAAAAAAAAAAAAAAAAGAATACAAACCAAGCAAGCTATGAGGGGCGAGCCAGTATACAGCATCCTTCCATGACCTCTGCTTCCATTCCTGCCCAAGTTCCTGCCCCGATTTCCCTCAGCGATGTGGTAGAATCTGAGTGTAAGCTGAAATGAACCCTTTCCTCCCCAAGTTGTTTTCTGTCATGGCATTTATCGCAGCAATAGAAACCCTAATTAGACACATATTTGATGTGAAGAGAAATGAATTCTTACCTCGACGTTTATTAATTACAGATATATTAAAATCATCAGGGAAGTTCTCAGCCTGACCATGTGTGATACTTTATGAGACTTGTGTAGTCTGTTTATGGGGCTGAGACACTAGCATGAGCAGCCTCAGACTCCCTGGTCACTGAGGCTACCTCTGACCTGGACTACATGCTCTCACAATTTATACCTGCTTATTTAACAGACACCCCATTCTAACAGACCTCCGGTCCTTTTTAATTAGGTTTCTGTCACTGTAATAAAGCATCATGACCCAAAGCAAGTTGGCGGGAAAGAGTTTATTTCACTGTAAACGCTCCAGTCACACTCCATCACTGAGGGAGGGCAGGACTTGAACTGCAGCAGGAACATGGAGGCAGGAACCAAGGCAGAGACCACGGAGGAATTCTGTTTGCTGGCTTGCTCCCCATGTCTTGCTCATTTTGCTTCTTTGTGCAGCCCAGGACCACCCACCCAGGGGTGACAACTCCCACAGTGGCCTCGGTCCTCCCATATCATTATTAATTTTAAAAACATGCCCCCACAGACTTGCTCACAGGCCTGTCCGATGGAGGCCTGTTCTCAGTGGAGGTCCCTACTTCCAGATGACCCTAGCTGGTGTCAGGCTGACAAAAAAAACCCTAATGAGCGCAGGTCCCTACGCTGAGCTAGTTGAATATTTGGGCTATTCTGAGGGGTGGTAAGAATATAGAATAATAAAGCATTTTACTTCGTTTCATTACACTTCCCCTGGTCTTTGAACATTGATAACTTTTACTTCATTTAAACTTTACAAATCTTTAGAATCACTACAGTTTCTCAGCATGACAGAACATTTACAATTTGTGTGAAAGATTCTGCATTTAAATTCACAGAAGCATTTTTACGTGAAGACCGCTGAACGAAATTGATGAATTTGGATTTGGCACGTTGGCAACCTTGCGAGTCCCCTGCCTCTTCCTTTTTTCCCTCCTCCCACAATGCCCCATGTGTCTTCCTCCTAGTCTCATGAATTATTCAAAAGGATATTCATATAGAATGCATAGATTGCTACGTCTGTGTCTTTTTGCCTTTGTAAAAGCAGCTTGAGGGCAAGGAGGTGCGCATCAGAAAGAGTGGGTGAGGCCCCCGCTGTCCTTCCCAATCCTTTTCTCCCCATTCACCAGAAGGCATGCTCAGAGGCACTTGGAGACATTTTGTGCCACCTGGTGGAATTTCATCGAAAGAGAATTATCCAGGGTCTGAGTTACCAGGCAGCGGGGTACGCACCTGAGCCATTTTCCCATTGTGTAATATTACCAGCCTAGTGCAGGGTTCCCCACTGTGCCCAGCAATTTAACTGCACTAGGCCCATAATAAAGTTTTTTTTTTTTAATGTGAAAATTAGTCTTTAGTAAAAGAGACCTATTTTGTTAGTTGCTGGGTAAATTCGGGTAAAGCAATGATGTCCATGGGTCGGGTCATTCCCTCTACTTCGGTTAACACCTAGAGATTATAGCCCAACCCTCTGGAATGGAGGCACAGGGGCATGGTAACGTTCTTTCCCATTAGTTAGAGACAAAAGCAGTGGTAATTAAACGCTCCCCCTGCTCACCCCCAGGAAGTACAGTCTGATAATGTCATATTTAGCAATTAGTGATGCAACTGTTTGCTCAAGAGGAGATTTCAGCAAAAATTAAAAGCACGGGGACTAAAAAGTTAACCGATCTTTGGCTGATCCTTCCCGACCAGCCCCAGCAAGATCCAGCTGGGCCAAAGCGCTGTCACAATGCCTCCCTGAGGGAGGCCACGTGGGGACCCCGACCAGGTGTCCACAGGGCTTGTCGGCACGATAGAAGTCGTTAGCCACCCACGCGGTTCTCGTGTGCAAGCAGCTCCACCCAGAAACACAGCTCTCACGAGCCTAGGTGTCATGGGAACTTCCACAAAAGAACGGAACGGAAGTTTTTCTTCCAAGTCAGATTGGGCTGAGCAAAGGTAGGTTGATATTCATTTGCTGCAGAGCAAGGGGCCCAGCCAACAAAGCGATGTAAGAGTCCAGAAAACCCTGAGTCTTCAACTCAAGCACTTTAAAAACCCTCTTACGGAGCCCAGAAAAGGTGCCTAAGGAGAGGGAAAGGGGAGAGCTGTTGGGGAATATTATTTTAAGGTGTGTTACTTGTGTTTATGTTGCATTTGTTCAACTCTGTGAAGCTGTGTTACTGTGCCTGTCTAAAACACCTGATGGTCTAATAAAGAGCTGAACGGCCAATAGCAAGACAGAAGAAAGGATAGGTGGGGCTGGCAGGCAGAGAGGAGAGATAGAAGGAGAAATCTGGGAAGAGAAAAGAGATGGAGGAGTGAAAAAAAGAGGAGCCAGAGAAGGAGGAGGACTCCAGGGGCCAGCCACCCAGCCACCCAAGCAGCAACAGAGTGAGATTTACGGAAGTAAGAGATGAAAAAAACCCAGAGGCAAAAGTTAGATGCGATAATTCAAGTTAAGAAAAGCTGGCTAGAAACTAAGCCATGCTTAGACTGGGTATTCATAAGTAATAATAAGCCTCCATGTGTGAATTTACTTGGGAGCTGGGTGGTGCCCCCCAAAAGAGAAAAAAAACAGTAACAATTTGTCATACCAACTTGGGGTTCGTATTTCCATGTAGGGTCTGACAAAGCTGAACAACAAAAAAGGGATACGGCTCCTTGAAGAGTTTCAGCTGGACAGTTTCTGCTGGTCACTGAACCCTTGAACAGCTAGTACACTGAGTAGGAACAAAAATAAAAACCTGAGTAAAAAGGCCCACCACAGTGCAAGCATTGGCATTCTAGAGCGTTAGGAAGGTTGAATGCAGTTCCTGGTCAGACAAACCTCCGACCAGCCGAGAGTTTCACACTTGGCTTTCAGGACCCGAGAAGTAGGCAGGGCCAGCTAAGGAACTGCATATGGAGAATCCACGTGTAGGTTAGCAGTCTACGGTTTTTTCATATGGTCAAAAAAGGCTGAAGATATGCAATAAAAGAGGTCCTGACAGGAAAACCTCTAAGCAGATAACAGTGTGTTTAACAATGTGTGTAGGCTTAAGAAAAGGAAAAGGGTATAGTCACAGAAAAAAAATGAATAGTTCATAAAATACAGTCTTTAAAGAGAGAGTAAAAGAAAAAAAAACATGTAAGATGGGAAATACACAGGGAGTTTGTGTCCTATATGCTGTGTTGATTTTGAACTTTTTGATTGTTAAACAAACAACAGCTGCAAAGAGACCTGGAATTGAAAGAGGGACTGTTGAAATCAATCAGACTATACACTTTAAGAATGCCTTAACTTTAAAAAAAGAAGTCAAAAAATATATTTGCCAAATGGAAATCAAAAATGCTTTGGAGTTTTGTTCCCGCAGGATATGAGAAGCTGTGGATTCCTTCAGGGTTAATATGGATCAGGTTTGATCAGGCCAGACCTCCTGAATCTTGACAGGTGATATCTGTCAACAAAGGTTACTACTGGTCTTCCTAGGACTTGGTCATTATCTCAAATATTCTCTCTGGGACCCTAACAATGCTTCGTCCACAGACAGCAGGAAGCAGTATTGAGAAAACAACATACACATTCCCAAAAGCTGAGGTGTGTGAGTGGTTTTTGGTTATTTGGTGGATTATGGATGTTTGTTATCATTTATGGAAATATAGAATATTGACACAAATTTAAAGTTATTTTTGTTACAATGTTTCTTATGTTTCTACTTTTGCTTAAAGGATTTTTATATATTGATAAAAATTTAAGGTTATTTTTTGTTACAACATATTGTATGTATGTTTCTATTTTTGTTTAAGGTATTGTACCTATGCACTTCATTTGGAAATGTAGGGTGACGTTCTAGCTTTTGAAAGCTATTATTATGAACTATTTAGGATAATCAAGAAACATAAATTAGTAGCTAGTCATTTATAACAATCAAATTTGTAGATATGTTAGGTATGCTTTCAGGATCATATAGAGATATATTTTAGATAGAAAGATAGTCTTCAAACCTTTCCAAGATATAAAATATGGCATTTAAAATGTTTTGTTAATGTAAGTCTTTTCATGACAATGAGACACATCTGTTCCTGGCAGCACCAATTTACTTCAGAGAAGATGATGAGCATTGAAGAAACTCCTTATGGAGTTTGCTTTCATAGCAACAAGATTAGCCACTAGGCTAAGAAACTATTCTTTGCCTTTGACTGTTAACAGTGTGCTGTGCAGACTGGACATGCAGGACACAGAGGAAAGTGATTGTTGAATTTTGCCAAAACAAGGCAGGACAGTCCTTCAAAATTCCTGCTTCACAGAAGAGTCTGTCAGATATTCTGCAGGACACAGAGAAAAGCAACTGATGAACTTTGCCAATACGTGACAGGACAGTCCTTCAAATTTTCTGCTTCACTGAGAATTCTGCCAGACACTATGGGCATGAGGGCTGAAGATGGATGCCCCAGTGTTACAGAGGAACTTTGGGTAACTGTCCAGGCAGTCATATGTCTCTGTCATTGCTAGGGTTTTGGAAATTGTTTGCAATGCACTTTTTATTTACTCAAATAATATTATCCTTCTGGGTCTTTGATGGAGTTGAAGACTAGATAGTTATAGTTGCAGTTTTCCTTAGTTATGATAGAAAGAAAATTAGGTATAAAACTTTAGATTCATTAAGATAGGATAGATAATGGAGTATTTTCTTTTAAGTTGACAAACACAAATGAACTGAAATTCTTTACATTGCAAATGTAATCTTTGCTTGATAGTTGTTCTTACTGTGTACAGTCATATGTTAAAGTTAAAATCTCTCTTTTTTTGTTTAGATAAAAAGGGGGAAATGTTGTAGAGTATTATTTTAAGGTGTGTTACTTTTGTTTATGCTCAGAATGTTTGTTTAATTATGCAAAGATGTGTTTGACTAAATAAAATTCATCTGTGGTCAGGAGGCCGAGTCAGCAACTAGCTGACAGGAAGTGGTAGGGAGGAGCCAGGTGAGAAGCACAAGGGCTTTTTGGAGGACAGGAGCAAGGAGGGGAGGGGAGCCAGTTGCTATTCAGCCTCTGAAGAGCAGAATTCCACTTTAACCTTTGAATCTTGAGTTCTTTAGAGGGACAGAGGCTTAGTTAAGCTCCCTTGTAGCTTTGTGAGAGTTGGAGCCGGAGGGGACAGATTCCCTCTGGCTGTGGCCCTTGTGGCCAAACTGCTGCTGGTAGTGATAGAGTTGCAGTAGCTGGTTCAGAGAGCTGTGGCTTAAAAGACAGCAACAATTTATAAAAGGACAACAGAGAGCCAGTTTGCAGCAATGTGTGGAGGGTTCTGAGATGCCAAGGTATGTGTTGTACTTAAGCTAAACATGAGTCTCTGAGGAGGGCAGGCATCCCATCTGGTCCAATGGTAATTCTCAGGGGTGAAAGACCTTCATGCTTAATGAGTTACTTCCCAAGTGTCTTGCTGTTGTAGCTCAAAATTCACCTCCTCTGTTACATTTAGTGTGTGTGCATGTGTGTATTTGCAGGTATGCTATTTTGTGTGTATGGGTATTTGGCCTGCACATATGAATGTGCACCATGTGGCTGCCTGGTGCTTGCACAGGTCAGAAGAGGGTGTGCAGTTCCTTGGAACTAGAGTTACAGATGGTGGTGAGCTGCAGAGCGGGTGCTGGGAGCTGAACCTGAGTGTTCCCCAAGAGTCGCAAGTCCTGTTGACCACTGAGCCATCTCTCCAGTCCCTAGCTGCCTGTGACTTTTGACATTTCTTAGATCCCTGTCTGTCAGCACCCTACATACTGCAGAACCACCCAGTTTTGAAGGTTCTGTGCCAGGCTGATCACAGCAATGCCCCCAGCCTCAAAAAGCAGCTCTCAGGCATCCCCATGAATGCTTCTACCCCTCCCCATCTGTAGCTGCCCCTTCAATCTCATTATGGAGAGCTGCTTAGGTGTCCTACTGCCATCTAATATCCATTTTCCATAAATGTCCATGGCAACCATATCATTTCAGTATTTGTGGATGGGCTGTGGTCCCTGGTTCAGTTTTATGGGCATGAAAAAAATAGGGAATAAGAAGGGAGGAACTGAGCTGAGGACCACTGTTCTGCCTTACTCTGAGGAGTAAGACATATTGCTGTAACTGATCTAGCCGAGGAGTTTCGTCTGATGAAGGAGGGAAGCATGTAGGGGTCCCCAGCTTAAAGAAACAATATTTGAGGTTAGAAACGAAGTTCTCTAAAGAATAAAAGAGGAGAGGATAAGGGAGGAAGAAAGAAATGAAGAAGGAAGGAGGAAGGAGGGAATGGAGGGGGGGGAGAGAAACTGCTGAATATCAGCATTCCAATGGGAAAATGATGAACTAACTGTACCTACCTTGTGGAATTATTGCAAGAAGTGGAGCCAAGCTGTGCAGGTGGCCAGAGGTGCAACACAGCACAAAAGTTCAAAGCAAACACAACAGATACTGTTATTGTTAAGTAACTACTATATATATATAACTCATGACATTCTTCCAAATCTGGAAATCACTTTAAAAAAAAACCCACTGATTATAACAAAGATGAACAAGTAAGAGAAAGAGTGAAGATATAATAGATGTGGTAATGAAGTAGGTAGTCCTTCACTCTTCCTATGACCATTCCAGAGGGGCCTGAGGTAGACTGAGCTCATCTCACTTTGCCATTCTGTCATTGGGGACAAAGGTAAGCTTCTCTTGTGATCAATTGATTACTCAATTGATGAGACTTGAAACTTCCAGAAGCTCTATGCCTCTGTAAACAGAGTACCATCAGGGACAGTCTAATCCTCTCTCTGGTTATTTGTAAGAACATCTAGCGATTTGAACCAGGGTAGGTAGACTGTATGCACAAGCCAGATCTTGTCCATTTCCTGTTTGCAAATAAAGTTTTATTGGAACACAGACACCCTCATTCATGTATATGTTGTGTTTCTTTGCTTCCTAGTTCAGCGATTTGAAGACTTTAATAGCTGTGACAGAAGCCATAAAATCCATAGCCTAAAATTTGTCCTATCTTATCCTGTACAAGAAAGGTTGTCTGGCTCCTGGGCTAAAGAAAAAATGAAACCAACTAGATCACAGTTTAATCCTCCTCCCAAATTCTTCAAGCCTACATAGAACTGTTTAATATTGGACTTGGCCTTTCTTATTCATTCCTCTGCAGAGAGTTGCTTGCCAATGTGCAAACTGTCAAGAGTGATCATGAGAAAATTAACTCAAAATTTAAAAGAGAGATATTAATAAAGAATAAATGATATTTGACAAAGAAATACATTTCAACGAGTTTAAAGAATGGCTAAGAAGTATTTAATGGGAATAAATTCCTAGATACTGGTACTGGTTTAGCAGCACCATGCTTTAGGCAGAAAGCAAACCTGGGCAGGTATAATGACATGTGTGGGTGTGAGTTCAAGTGAAATGTGTGCATGAGGAGGCCCAAAGTTGGATACAACTGTCTTCCTGGATAAATCTCCCTCTTGTATTTCCAAGCAGGGTCTCTCACTGAACCTGGAGCTCTCTGCTTTTAGAAAATGTGGCTAGCTAGCTTGCTCCAGGAATTCCATGTCTCCACCTCCTGTGCTGTGATCACAGCGTTTTATGCGGGCTTTAAAGATCTGAACTCTCCTCTTCACACTTGCACAGAAAGACATTCTTTGTCTGTCGAGCCATCTCCCCAGACCCTTCAGAATTTAATTTTCCCTTTGATTCAACCTACCAGGAACCAGCAGCCTGAGGCTCAGAAAAGGACCTCAACAGAGCTGACCACACCAACATATTGATTTTGAACTTCTAGCCTCTGAGACTCAGAGGAGAAAGTTTCTGAAGTTTATAAATCAAAACAAGTGGAAATATACTTTAGAATCCTGCATTTATTAATAATTCATCGCCACACACTTATATGCTGAAATTTGGAAAAGTCAAAGGGAAAAAAAATAACACTGGGGATTAATAGAAGCAGAAAATTTTCCAGAGAGGAAAGAGAATTCATTGTTTAAAAGTATAAATTCAATAGAGAATGACTGGTAAGTGAGTATGTTTGCTGGTCATGTCCACTGCTTAGCTGTGATCTACACTTTGCTAGGATGGACCCTGAGCTCTGTGTTTACCACTGTTTGAAAACTTCACACTTAGGCTGGAATCTTGGTTCACTATACATTCAAAGGATAAAGGCATGCCTCTCCATTTGCATATTCTTGAATGAAGGGCCAGCCTCAAGAACTGATGGAGGGAATCAAGGAGGCCCAGGTTCATGTGCCTAGCTTTGAACAAAGTCAGTGAGTGACCCCCTACTGTTCAGCTGCCTGAGCTCCTGGACCAAAGTGACCTGGCAGTAAAACTCCACTATAGCAGTCACTGATGTATCCATCTTCCAGCATATTTTATTCTCTGGTTGTAAATATATTTGCTTCCCCAACAACATATGAAACTCCCAGTGGGCTGGGGAAAATCTAACATTTTACATTTGATTGGGCTAACATCTCTGAGATCCTGTTTTTCCATTCTTTGCCTTAATGATAGCATTTTTGATATAAATTTGGCTGCTATGTATCTGAAAATGATAATCTTTCAGCTTTGTCAGTTATGATCATTTATTTTTCTATCCATCCTGTGTTTTTAAAAAAAATCCACTTATGTGCTTAAACTAAATATACAAGAAAAAATAGAAGACAGTGAAGAAACAAGCTGGAAGGGATATCCACAGACTTCTCAGTGGCCTGCAGGAGTCCCATGCCTGTACTCAGAGCTCCCAGCCACCTCCAGGGGAGACCCCATGCCTGTACTCAGAATCGCCAGCTGCCTCCAGAAGCTCCATGCCTGTCCATAGAGCTCCCAGCTGCCTGCAGGAACCCCCATGCCTGGCCTCTCAAGGAGGTGTCTTACATCTTGTCTCTGGCTATGGTGTTTCCCACCTTTTCCTGTCGCTGTGGTCCAGGAGATGAAACCAAGAAGGGCTTCTCGAATGGAGATCCTGGTAGGGGGTCCCTGACAGTCCAGAGATATCAAAATGAGACATAAATATTCACAAGCTATTCTCTGTGGTACCTGGTGCAAGCTAGGCCCACAGATAGCAGCAGGAGGAACAGACACTGGATGACCAGTGATGGTCAGAGCAGTGGCAAGAAGCTGAGTATCCCAGGGTCCCAGCAAGAAGCCACAGAGAAAAGAAGGGGGCATTGCAAATCAGACTGGAGAGAGTTGGGATTCATACCAGAGGGACCCGCCCACTGTCCATATTTAGCAGCTCGGTGTGCAGGGTCACAGGGTCAGGACAGAATCCAGGTCAATACACAGTATGCAAGATCCACAGGATGCTGAAGGCAGCATGATGGGAGTAGCACTGACAGTTTGGGGACATCATCCCTGAGACAGCCGTCCTAGGCCAGGAGACTTGTACTCTGAGACCTTATGCAAACCAGAGCTGGCTTTGGCCTTCCTTTAAGCCACCTCCCTCCCATCAAGAAAAAAGAAAAACAGGATATGCCAATGAGGTCTGCAGAGCCTGGTCATCGTAGCAAGATTTCATCCTTGCGGAACTTTCTAGACTTGGAAGGTCACATTGTCTTTCTTCTGAGGTTTTTCCTGAAGAGAAGCAGCCATGGATGGTAATGGTCCCTCTGGACAGGATGTAGATGTACAGCATGGCATTGTTTTCATACAGGGCATGCCAGAGCCAGTGTCTATACTAGAGACTTGCTCTGATCCCAGGAGAAGGGGAGTCCCAAGTGTGCCACACTGAGGGTCCGAATCTGAAGGACAGGAGAGCCATACCAGGAAGGGGACATGGAGGAATGAAGGACAGCTTTTGATAGCATAGATTCTGGAGCTGAGGAATAATGGAGACTACATAGGACCAGGGCTAGATGTCCAATGGGATACTGGGTGTGGGGGTGGCCAGTGTGTTCCTCTGAAGGCATAGAGGCTCACACCTCACGACCTGGTGTGCACGGTTGCATACCCTGCTCACAGCTCCCCCTCTGTGCAGCACTGCTTTGCCTTCTCCAGCTGATAAGTCAGATGGCACCTGTGGCTTCCACCTGTCAATCACTGAGCAGAGAAGTCCCGTTTATAATTCATTTAATTGGATAGTGCATTAGGCAGGGGTGAGGAAGAAGAGGAAAAAGAAGAGGAAGAGGAAGAAGGAGGAGGAGGAGAAGCAGAGGAAGAAAAAGAAGAAGAAGAACAACAACAACAAGAACAAGAAGAAGAACAAGAACAAGAAAAGAGATTTTTTTGGACTGGCTTACAGGATAGGAGAGACTGGTCCATTTGTTACTTTTCTCATCAAGGTGACAAAATGTCTGACAGAACCCACTTAAGGAAGGAGGATTCTGGTTTTGGTTCACAGTTCAAGGGTACAGTCTATCCTCACAGTGAAGTCATGGTGGCAGGCGTGTGAGGCAGCTAGTCCCATTGTATCCACAGTCCAGAAGCAGAGACATGAACTCTGGTGCTCAGCAGGCTTTCTTCTTCTGATCAGTCAGAGATTTGACTTCATGGAAGAGTCTGTGAGAGTGATTCTCTCCTCTTCAGTTAAACAAATCTGGAGACACCATCATGGACACACCCAGGGGTGTGCTTCCATGGTGACTGAACATAGACCGTCACACAGGGGGATCCAACAATGGCCATCTGCACGCTAGTGAGACAAAGAACCAGGAAGTTCATCAGTCCTGATCAGAGCTGAAAATCTAGATCTTCCCTGAGAGTCACTGTGTCAAAGTCAAAGGAGCTAGAGTTACACAGGCAGCCAGCAACCACAGCGGCAGAGAGAGGCACCCGTTCAGGAGGCGGTGAAGGCTGCCAGGTGAATGCCACTTTTCCTGCTGGCTTTTTTCATTTGGTCCACCAGGGAGAGGGTGCTGTCCATATTAAAGGCAGATTTTCCCCCAAGACTCACTTTTCCTACACACCTATCCTCTCTAGAAATGCCCCCACAGACACACCAGATCTAGACATCTCTTAGTCCAGTTAAGTTGACAACTAAGACCAACATTCACAGACAGATACCAAGAAGCCAGAATTTTGAAAATATGGGGGCAGATGTAGCAAAGGGTCAAGACGTGAATTGGTACTGACCAAGAAAGGGCCCAGTCTGAGTTAACTCCAGAAAACTACAACTCAAAGATTGCTATCTATGTATTGTATGTGTGTGTGTGTGTGTGTGTGTGTGTGTGTGTGTGTCTACTGGATACAGATATAGAGGAAGGACTGTGGTCAAAAGGTACCACCAAGAGCTGAGATAACAAGAAGATTGCCCATCAACAAGAAAACTGCCATGGGGGACAGATGTTGAGAGACTCTTTCATTAATACCATTTCCACTGTCCATGCAGGGAAATAAATGGCCACATACATGAAGCTATGCTTTATGGTCTGTGAGAGTTTCCAGAACTTGACTCTGTGGAACTGAGTTGTTCCCAGCAATGCTATTAATGCCTCCCTATTGTCTGTGATGGTAAGCTCCAGAACTGGCATTCAGCAGATCTGAACTCTTTTCCAGTGTGACACCCTGAGAGCTATGTGGGAAAAGAATTTCAGTTTTCAGTGGATCTGAGAAATAGACTCTACATATCAACAGCACCTCAAGCTAGACCTAGGCACACAAGAGTTCTAGTTCTCACACTGAGGTACTCATTACCACTGTTAGAAATACACATTTGCAGGTCCAAACCTGGGCCAGCTGAATTAGAACTCCTGGGGATGTCCTGGTGTTCTGAATTTTCACAACCCCTTCATTTGATTCTGATACTGGCTCACTATGGAAACCTGTGCCTTATGCACAGTAGGGGGTCTCAAAAGCATCCTGTTGCAAGTCTGTCCCTACTATCCAGCTGGGTAGCTCTCTCAAGTCCTGGTGGGGTCAGGCACTGGGATCCAAGGATATGCAAGACAGTGCCCTCAAAACAACCAATGGTAAGTGATTGACTACTTGGCCACTGCAAATGCTCTCTCCATGACTTTGAAGGAGGTGTGACTATACTTCTGCTGATGTCATAGCCTTTGGTCAGGAGCTCTCACAGTGAAGAGCCATAGCTACAGTTTGAATAACAAGGATGGAGGAGAGCCTGGCCACTCACCTCCATCACCTAGTTTCTTCATGCTGTCACTAAGTGCTTCTGGACTCAACTGCCTTTGTGAGGTGCAGAGACTGTAGCCACACCTGGAGAAAGGACCACTGGATTGCATGGGAAGGTGGTGGATGCTCAAGTGAATGTAGGTTAGAGCTAGCCAGATGGTAGAGTGTGGAACTAGAAGGCACTTATGCCAAGGTATATACATTATCTTGTGAAGATGCATATAGATTACAAATTATGTAGGTCATGCAAGGCTGTGTCAAAGACAAATTATAATTCCTAACCCTTCAAACACACAACTACAGTAAACACATATTCCTCATGGTGTTAATACAATACTAGGTTGACCTTGAACTACTTATGGTTTCAAAATGGAAGAAAACCTCAAAATTGAATTAAGTTCTCAGATGCTTCTCATGAGGAAGTTCTGGTACATGGCTGGAGCACTGTACCAAACAGCATTGCCTGACTTTTGTGTTACCCCACAATCCATTAAGAATGAGGGTCTCTACTCATCTCATTTACTGGTGTAAGTCAAGGTAGAAATGTGTTTCCCTGGTAAATATTTATTGAGTCCAAATTCACCTATACCTGCTTGATATAATAAGAAACAAAATGTGTACTGAATATTTGCAATCATGGGGAATGATGTCCCCCACCTTGAAGGACAGAGGTGTAAACATAACATAATTGTGAGAAGCATACATATAACATCTATAATGTAAGAACACCCACTGATTGTTCACAATAAGAGAAGGATGGAAAAGTAGTGGGGGGCAGATCATGGGTCAGACCTAGAGGTAGGGAAAAGTGCAGGGACTCTAGGATGAGACTGACCTTAGCTTGGCTGAGGAACACTGTCTCAGCTAGGTTTCTACTGCTTCGATGAAACACCATGAACAAAAACAATTTGGAGAGTGTCTTAATTACTGTTTTATCACTGTGAAGAGATACCATGACTAAGGCACTTACAAAAGGAAGCATTGAGCTGGGAGCTTGCTTGCAGATTCAGAGGATCAGTTTATTACCATCATGAGAGGAGCAGGCAGGCAGGCAGGCATGATGCTGGATCAGTAGCTGAGAGCTCACAACCGATCCACAAGCTGTAGGCAGGGAGCAAGAGGATGGGCCTGACATGAGTTTTTGAAACCTCAAAGCCCACCCTCCAGTGATACACCTTTCCAACAAGGCCACACCTCTTAATCCCTCCCAAATAGTTCCACTAACTGGGGACCAAACATTCAAACACACCAATGGGGGCCATTCTCATTCAAACCACCACAGGGAGGAAGGATTTACTCCACCTTATAAGTCTCAGACCACAGTGCATCTCTGACTGAGGTCAGGCAAGGAGCTCAAGGTAGAAACCTGGAGGCAGGAACTGAAGCCAAGACTGTGGAAAATTCTACTTCCTGTCTGGCTCTACCAAGCTTGTTCAGTTTGCTTCCTTATCTTTTTTGACCTTGTGAGCAATTTAAAACTGCTAAGCTAGACCTGAATCTTCCACACACATGGCTCCTCAGCTGGCTCTGCCCACTTCTCAGGTCACGAAAGCCAAGCCTAAAACTCATGGTCCGGCCAGAGGTAGGTGACCAAGAACTGCATTCAACCTTCCTAGCTGTGGAAACATGTACCTGTGTGCTGCCACAGAAGGTTTTTATTTAGCTTGCCCCTTCTATTTAGCTCTGCCCTGCTGGTTGAACAGCGGTGCCTCTTAAAGGAGCTGTGTCCTTTTTCTTTTTCTTTTCAAGTTTCTCAGGCCTTATGGATACTTGAGCCCCACGTTGGGTGCCAAAATGTTGTTGTTTATTTTTGCTCTTTTAGGGGGCCGGTCACCCAGCTCCCAAATAAATCACACACAGAGGCTTATTCTTAGTTATAAATGCCCAGTCTTAGCTTGGCTCGTTTCTAGCCAGCCTTTAATTTTAAATTATCCCATCCACCTTTTGCCTCTGGGCTTTTTCCTCTCTCTACTCCTGTAAACCTTTCTTCTCTTACTCTGTGGCTGGCTGTGTGGCTGGGTGGCTGGCCTCTAGTGTCCTTCTCCTTCTCTGGCTACTTCTTCCTCCCAGATTTCTCCTTCTCTCTGTCTGTCGGCCCTGTCTATCCTTTCTCTTGCCTTGCTATTGGCCATTCAGCTCTTTATTAGACCAGCAGGTGATCTAGCAAAGTATCACAGCTTCACAGAGTTAAACAAATGCAACATAAACAAAAACAACACACCTTAAAATAAGATTCCCCAACTGAAACTGTATCTTTACTAATGGCCTCTCTTCAGAAGCCCCAGCCCTCCCACACAGGGCCAAACCTCAACTGCTCTTCATGACCCCTTCATGCCTTCGAAACCAGTACCACCTAGGAGACTCTTACACATTCCCAAGTTCAGCTGTTGCCCCCCTCTGGACCACACCTTCTGTGTGCTGACCCTGAGGAAACACTCCCAGAAGATTTCATGTCAGTGATGCTAGTCTCTTCTTAATCACGTTAATTTATTAATTCCAGCTAACAAGCATCAGTTGTCCCAGTAATGCAACAATTTACTTTAATGGTCTCTTGTTAATCACACTGACCCTTCACCTCCCATGGCCAGACTCCACAGATTCTAAAAACACAAAACACCGAATAAATGGTCCTGTTAGACTCTTTGCTTGCCTCCAAAACTTCACAAGCCAGGGCTCCATCCTCTGCACTGCTGTCAACATTATCTTCCAGGGTCCTACAACATCACTAACCTCTGAGGACTCAATGGCCTCTCTAGCCCAATGTTCCAAATGCTTCTACAACTTTTCCCAAACAACATGATTGGGTCTGTCATGGCAGTACCTCATGACCTGGTACCAATTTTTATCTTAGTCAAGGTTTCTATTGCTACAATAAAATGTCATGACCAAAAGCAAGTTGGAGAAGAAAATATTTATTTCACCTTACAGCTCTCAGGTCATGCTGTGGAATGTTCTGTATGTCAAATTACTCTGATTGATCAATAAATAAAACACTGATTGGCCAGTGGCTAGGCAGGAAGTATAGGCGGGGCTAACAGAGAGGAGAAAAGAAAGAACAGGAAGGCGGAAGAAGTCACTGCCAGCCACCGCCATGACAAGCAGCATGTGAAGATGCCAGTAAGCCACGGGCCACATGGCAAGGTATAGATTTATAGAAATGGGTTAATTTAAGCTGTAATAACAGTTAGCAAGAAGCCTGCCATGGTCATACAGTTTGTAAGCAATATAAGTCTCTGTGTTTACTTGGTTGGGTCTGAGTGGCTGTGGGACTGGCAGGTGACAAAGATTTGTCCTGACTGTGGGCAAGGCATAAAAACTCTAGCTACAAATGGCGCCCAATGAGTTGGCAAGAGTTTCCACCTAAAACCTGAGAAAAAAAGATTCTAAAACGAAGCTAAAAACAGGTCCTGGTTGTCTCTTTCAAGTTAGTGGCAGCCTGCGTGTTTGAGCTATTTTTGCGGGTTCCTGGAGTGTGCCCTTAACCTGCAGTATGGCGGGAATGAGGCCTCTGCAAGTGGCACATTAAACTGTGTGGTGGATTTAGCCTTTGCTAGTACAAAACAAAAAGAGGTTTCTGAGCTACACGCTGCTTGGATAAAAGCATAGACCCAAGATGGCTCCCAGAGCTGGCAGAAAACATACCACCGCCATGTTGGGAAGCTGAAGTGGGCAGAGCCAGCAGCCACAGCACCATTTCAGTCTTAAGAGTGGTATAGTTTAAAGCAATAGGCTCAAGGTAATATAAAAAATAAGCCACATAAAGATGGCTACCACACAGAGAATCTGGATTATGTTCTCTTTGATATTCGTAACTGAAGAAAAACATTTGATTGTAAAAGCTGTTGAGTTATGCCAAAATGTATATTTTAAAGATACCTTGACTTCAAAATTTGGATGTAAGGATATGTTGCTTTGGAAAGGAGGCTCTGCTTTTGTTTCCACAGAAAGCCAGAGGCTATGGATTTGTTCCAGATTAAGATACATCAGGTTTGACCAGCCAAGACCCCCTGAAAGGTCTCCGATGACACCATGGCCCAGATGATCCAACATCCAGAACCATTTTAAGGCAACTGGCTCAGATGATACACCCTCACGGACTACTCCATAATCCTAAAATTTTCTTTGTGTCCCCATAAGATACAGCGTCCCCCTCCAGCAGGAAGTAGTAAGAGAAGCTACGCCCAAATTCCCAAATATACCAAGCTGGCTTTGGAGATGAGTAAAAGTTAAAACCTTCCTCTTTAAAAAAAAGAAAGAAAGAAAAGGGGAAGTGCTGTGGGATGATCTGTATGTCAAATTACTCTGATTGGTCAATAAATAAAACACTGATTTGGCCAGTGACTAGGCAGGAAATACAGGTGGGACTAACAGAGAGGAGAAAAGAAAGAACAGGAAGGCAGAAGGAGTCACTGGTAGCCGCCACCATGACAAGCAGCATGTGAAGATGCCAGTAAGCCACGAGCGACATGGCAAGGTATAGATTTATAGAAATGGATTATTTTAAGCTGTAAGAACAGTTAGCAAGAAGCCTGCCATGGCCATACAGTTTGTAAGCAATATAAGTCTCTGTGTTTACTTGATTGGGTCTGAGTGGCTGTGGGACTGGCGGGTGACAAAGATTTGTCCTGACTGTGGGCAAGGCAGGAAAACTCTAGCTACAAGGTCACATTCCATCACTGAGGGAAGCAGGGGCTAGAAATTGAGTAGGAACTTGGAAACAGGAATTAAAACAGAGTTCATGGAGGAATGATGCTTTCCAGCTTGCTCATCCAAATTTGTTCAGTTTGCTTTCTAGTACACCCCAGGATGAGCTTTCAAGAGATTTCACTGCCCATGGTGCTCTGCACCCTCCTATACCACTCATTAATCAAGAAAACACCATACAGATTTGCCTACAGGCCAGTCTGATAGAGGCATTTTCTCAGTTGGTGGTCCCTCTTCCCAAATAACCCTGCCTTGTGTCAAGTTGACAAAAAAAAAAAAGTTTAACTAGGAAAAAAATCATATTTAGTTTTTAATGACTGTGTGAAGTTCTACCTGAAGCATTTATCCCACTTGGTTGTGGGACTTGACCAGAAGCTGGTATGTGACAATGCTTCCACTTATATGAACCTCTGTCTTCCACAATTTGTACCCCTGGGAAAATATCCTAGGTCAGAATTTGGGGAGAACTTTTAACTTCCTTTCAGTTTCATGCATATGTCAAATTCTGCTCCTTTTAGGGCCTTTGGTGGGCACAAAGCATGTTCTCATCACCAGATTTACAGGTTTCCCTTGAGGCTTCATGCCACACCCCATGAAGCACTGGTTCTGACCAATGCTGCCTAGAACACCACTTCTGCCTTATAGTCTGTGATGTTCATCTTGAATCTGGTTGGCTGCTCTTCCTTGGAGCTCTGTTGTCATGAAAACCTCTCTGGCTCAATGGCAGAGGTCTTTGGCCAGAGAATCTAAGGCAGGAGATGTATTCCAGGGGACAAAAGTCACAAAACAGTGCTCTGAGGGTGTTGGGTAGAACCTCCAGGGAAGTTCATGAACACAGAGGTGAGAGTTTGGCTAACACTCACCCGAGGCCTGAAAAAGTAAGTGCACATCTGATGTGATCACTCACTTTTCACTGAAAATTCATGTTAGGTTCTCCTAAGGGCACACGTTGTGGGAGAAGATCGTGATTCTTATGAGAGGAAGGCTAATACTGAATTTCTTTTTCTTTATTTATTTAGTAGTTAGTTAATCTGTTTTGATGATCAGGCTCCGATGTACGGAGGGAAACTGTCTACCACTGGGCTCTCAGTCCCAGAAACTGCTTTTTATTGTGTTGTACAACGAGGTGAGCTCAATACATACAATGCAACTTTGCACAACAGTTAAAAATTGATGTAAACATTAAAAGTGACACTCATAATTGTTAGTAGATGAAGATGTGCATTGTGTATTATATGGTGAATAAAGCAAGTAATAAAGTGACTAGAATAGCGCCCTCCCTTTTTGCTTATATCTACATATATTTATCTGTATTTGCATATTATATACACTACACACACACACACACACACACACACACACACACACACACACGCTGTATATATTCAGTTTGTGACCTTCAGTAAACCCTGGACCTACTTTTTGCCTCAGTGTCTTTACTTGGGAGGCTGAAGAGAAATAATGATAACCCAGTATTCCATAGGAGAATCAAGAGTTCAGATAAAGGTGACCACTCTGTAGCATGAATCTTAAAGAGTCTTATTAATAAAAACAAACCTGATGCCAGGTATTGGGGTGAATGCTGGAAGATCAGAGAAGCAGAACAAGCCACACCACTCAAAAGCCTAGCTGTCCTAACATAGCACAAAGTGTGTGTAACTAATTATTTTTAACTTCAATTTTGAAGTTATATTTCCTTAGTCTGATTTATGTTAATTTCTGGAGGATGGCAGAACAATTTTTAACATTAAAGAAAGTCTTGAAAGTTTGAAAGGCTAGAAAGTATCTCTCTCAGTCAGTGTTCTTAGGAATGGTATATTTGCTGAACTTTGGGGCATGTCAGGTATTTGAGGCCCAATCATTCTGAAACAGTGTTTACAGAGTTTCTCCTACGGACCTGACCTCTTAGAAGTTTCCTTATATCATGCATAATTATTAGCAATTAACTTCTAAGTATTTTCTTTCATTTTAACTGAAGTGTATTCACTCAAAATTATAATTTTTCAGCAAGTTTGGAGGCTTCCCTCAGATGGTTTAAAATTCTGTTTTTAAAATACAAGGCAGTCAGGTATAGCTCATGCCTATAATCCCGGAACTTGTGACATTGAAGTAGGAAGATTGCTGTCTCAATTAATTAATTAACTAATTACAGTAAGAATATGGAATAGTTTTATTATTTCTGGTTGGTTTACAAACCATACCTATGCTTCACTGAAGGATTTTTCAGTCTGAAGAAGCAATGTTAATTGTTTCACTTTCAGGACAACCCTGGGTCGTTCTGCATCTGATCTGCAGGCAGCATCACACAGATGCATGGATTCTCACTTAGAAGCCTGCGATGTGGCCACAGTAGCCCATGTGGTATCTTAGTCCGTTTCCTTGGATTCATGAAGAAGACGTGAGGCTTTTTCTGAAGCCATTATCCAGCATGTCTCCACACGAATACATGCTAACATGGAGCTTTTAAGGAGAGAAGAATGCTGTGAGCGTGGCTTTTAGCTCTGTGGAAACCTTTCAGAGTGTAGATGGGATGCACTCGCGGCGTAGGGTGGGGGTGCTTCTCAAGTCCCGTGTGTTTGATGACTTTGGGCACTTCTCCCACAGCAACCCCCCAACCAGCATTTGTGACGCGGCCCTGAGAGCTCCCGGGGTTTTCCAGATGAGGCTTAAGATTGTTGCACACTGCATTGCGCTCTGAGTGAATTCTGTCCCGCAGCGTCCTCCGGTCCACCACATCGGGGATGTCTTTTTAATAACAGCTCCCAGGATCCACTTTACAGTCCAATGCTGGGAACAGAACCTACTGCTCAAGGAGATAGTAAGAAACTCCAAGCAGACCACACACCCAGGGATTGGTTTTTGTTGTTGTTGCTGTTTTTGTTTGTTTGTTTTTGTTTCTAGTTTTCCGTAGTTGTTGGTAACTCTTCCAGAGCCAAAGTGAGGTAAAATAATTTACACAGCCCCCAGTCCTAGAGTAGAGCTACTTCCAGCTGGATCAGAAGCAAAGCCAACAGAGTCCTCTGCTTCAATATTATGTCCATGGCACATTTTTATCCCCTGCACCAACGTGGTTACTTTCAACACCTCCTTAAGTAATCCAGCCCACTCCATTATTTCCTAGTAAGTTCCATGGGTGACCTCTCTCAAGTGTGGCAGACAGGTGGCTTACTATTAGCTTAATGCAGCACAATTAATATCTTCTCAATGCCCCTTCTTATTCAGCAGGTACTACTGGTAAAAGCCTGCCCATCTTTTAAAGGTAAACCTTGTCCAGTTACACCCAGCAGAGGAATCACTGGAGATCTATGATTTCTCGGAACAGAATATCTCCATTTGCATAAAATATTTTTCCTTTGACAGGGTGCCAGGAAGAAGCACCCCATATGATTGCTCATGGTGCTCTTTCCGGGGCGTTAAAAACAGGAGACATTGCCACGGTGGCCTTAAAACAATTATTCTCTCCCCTGGAACCTTTCTGCCCCTTCCTGACTCAGGATACCATGACTTTGTGAGGGCTTGATCACCCAAGGGCCCAGGATAATGGACAAAGGGGACCGCCTACATGATGTAATTCCACACAAAGGAGACCAGGTCATTAGTGTAATAGTAAGGTCAAATGTAGTGACCATAACCCTTAAGTTGGTTGAGAAATAATGGCTGGAGTCAAAATTTAAATAAAATTGAAATCTGAGCAAGTCAAGAGATCTACAAGCCTTAGAGACAAGTGGTCTAGACAACCAAAATCACACTTAAACACCAAGAAAAAAAAATAGTCTCTATTTTCAAGGGTGTACTGTGTTATTAGCCAGAATATCAATGATTGAAAAACAAATACCTTTCTTTAAAATATCAAGCAGCCAAAGGAATCTGCCTAAATATAAGAGTCTGAATTTATGGGGAAATGGAGCATTGAAGGTTTGGGGTTAGAGACATTATTTATCAATACATAGAGGTGACAATCAAATTTGGGTTGTCCAGACTGGCCACAGTGTCTGCACAGTCACTCAGGCATTTCTCTGTGAAGGGTACTTCCTGAAGATATGAGTACCTGTCTGCCGGGCTGACTCCAGCTTTACAGTCTCTCCTTTGAGGCTGAGTCTCTTCCCAGGAGCTGGAAACCTAAATTTAACCAAAGGCCAGCTTCCACTGAGAAGGGTGTTGGTTCCTCTTGCACTGCTTTTGGGGCAGCGGTGTGTCCTGGCCTTTGTACCTGAGCTGAGAAAGCAGCTCCTCTCAGCCTGGAGCCTGGGCACTAAATTATCCTCTGTTCTGAACCTCCAGCTTGCTCCAAAGTGCAAGCACATGTGCACACCCACGCCCACGCCTGCACACGCACACATAGGTGTGCACTGAATTAGTTCTGTTTCTCTGGAGGATCCAGAGTGGACATTCCCATCAAGCCCTCATCTGACGGCTTGGAACCACCCCGCACACCTCAGTGTGGCATAAGCAACCTCCTCTCTGAAAAGGACAGGGGATCAGCACATCAGAGAGATCCAGAAGTGCTCGCCATGGTTTTAACCAGCGGTGGGCAACAATCCACAGGACAGCAGCAAAGCTTAAGTTCCCTTTCCATTTCTGCACCTCTAAAGAGAATAGTAATTTTTCCCAGTTGCCATTTACATGCCTGCGCTTGGCACATTTTGTTCTGAGGGGACTAGATGAGGCTCTGGCAGGACAGAGGACCCAGTCTGAAGTAGATTTTGCCTCTCATGGGCACCTTTACTACATCTTTAGTTCAACTCTGGAGATTAAAATACTGAGCTAGTTTGAGACATTGTTTACCTAAGGTAAAAGTGCTTCTGTGGGGACTAGGGATTGACTCAGTGAGTAAGAGTGCTTGCTGCTCAAGTGTGGGGGATTGAATGTGGATCCCAGAGTCTATGTAAGATCCACGATGGTTACAGGTACCCACAGCTCCGGAGCTGGGCAAAGAGAACTAGAGAATGGCTGGGGCTGGCTGGCTGCTAGGTTCAGGTTCAATGACAGACTCTAACTCAAGGGAATGGGGAGGGGTGGAGAGAATTCCTGCTCTGGCCTCACACGCAAGTGCAAAAGTGCAAGCACATGAAACCACATTCACATGCATAGAGCCGGATACACACACTGGGGGTGTGTGTGTGCAGGGTTAAGCTAGTCAATTGTTATGTTTCTCTTTATTTTGCTGTGAATATGTATGTGTATATCAAACAAACACCTTTATTCCTTCCTTCGTATTCCTCTCAAGATATCTTGACTTATTATCCCATCTAAGTATTGTTCGGTTTCACCATGGTCCTTATATTATGGTATGTTAAAGGGAAAAAGCTACAGCACTTGAGGATTTCACCTCTTCTTCAAGGGAGAGGTTGGAGCATGTTGTGCTGGATGCTGGATAATTGTGTCAATCAGGAGGCATCAGGTCCTTGGTACTGTGTCTATTCAGACTGCATGTATCATGTGAGAAAAAAATGTGCATGAATGCCAAGGTGATGAGTGGCTTGTGATAGTTAATATTACGTATCAACTTCACCCAGCCATGAGTGGCCAGATTCCTGGTTAAGTGTTTGTTCCTAGGGAGCAACTGCAGATATGTTTCGGAAGCAGAGACTGAGACAGGTGGATAGCCTACAGTGTGGAGGGCATCCTGCTATCCAGGGAGAGCCGAGAGAGCAGATGGCAGAGGGAAAGACTATTCCCTCTGCCTGTTTCCCGTTGATCCGGCCATCTTCTTGACTAAGATCAGAATCTACATTATCAGCCCCCCCCCCCAAGTACTCCCATGTGCAGACAGACCTCCATCACTGCATGGACAATTCTGGGGAGCAGATCTCTTTGCCTTATGTATGTGTGTATGTACATGTGTTCATACACATGTGTTTGTTGGTTTTGTTCCTCTGGGGGTCCTAATGCATCAACCAGACAGCTAAAAAAAAAAAAAAAAAAACCAATAAAAGAAATTCCAAGACAGAATGTGGTGGCTTCTGGACTTCACTGTGGTTCACGTAGATCCACTTTAGAAACAGTCAAGGGACAGGTGCCTGTGAGCACAGCTTATTTTAATTACAGTTGTCATTTATTCCTCCTCAGCCGTCTGAATTTAGACAGGCTACAAAAGCTCACTAAGCCACAGAGTCTGCACATGTGCAATGGGAACCCCATTAGCTTCCCAGGATGACTGCATAAAGCACCGGGGTCCCAGCACCACAAACAACAGAAAGGCATTGACCCTCAGTCTGGAGGCCACAACGACAGTGTCATCAAGGTGAGCTCCACTATGCTCTCCCAGGTAAAATAGTCCCAGGCTCCTCTCCCGTCCTTGGGCAGTGGCCAGCCAGCTTTGGTGGTGACCCTTGGCTTATGGAGATGTCCCCTGGTCCAACCCTCTACCTCTGTCACTAACCATCATCTGACCACCTGTCCTCTGGCTCCCATATGTGTCTCTTCCTCCCTCTCTTTACGAGGTGTTACAGTGAGCTTCATTCTACAGGGTCAGCTACCTGCTGAGCCTCAAGCCTCTTGGGTCACTTATTGCAGGATCCCTTTGTGACAAACGACATACCAGCCCTCTCTCCTTGCCCACTTCTCATTTTCCTCCCCAGCCCTTAGGACCATGTGACCTGTTGTATATTTGTTATTAATAATTTATGGCCTCTTCTCCCTATGGCAATATACAAGGTTCGGGAGACCAGCATACCTTAGAAGTTGCTCGCTTCCTATATCCCACAGCTTCTTAAACCAGCTCTGGGTCCAGCCATCATATGGGGCTGCACAACTGAATGTAAGGGCTGTGAGAATCTGCCACCAGGAAAGGATTTCTGAAAGGAGCAAAACTTAGCTGAAAATCAAACGTGTAATGAATTGAGATTGCATGGGCTGCCTTCACAGAGGCCTTGGTTCTGAACACACAGCACGTGTATTCTGCACCGTGTAGTCTGCCAGTGCCGAAGAGCACTGCCCGGAGCCCCTAGGCTCAGATTGAAGACCATTCTACGCTGCAAACCACAGTGTTTTCACTGCACATACAAAGTGATCTGCTCTTAGAGAAACATAATAGTTTAATTACAGAAAACAGAGACTGTTCATATTTTCATACTGCCATCCTCAGCATGTAAGCACCAAATTGGTGTATTTTTGGATTGCATTGCGTTAAGATGCTAGATTTTAAAATTTGCTATTTGAGCTGCTCACTCAAGTTTCACGGAAAAAAAAAATCACTACATGAATTTTGGCTTGAGATTAGGATAGGATTTCAGCAATTTCTGAAATGGCCCTAAATATAATTCTACCATTTTGTACTACATATTTATGCAAAGCGCCTTTCTCAGCACTAGTGATTATAAAATCAAAATAATGATCAACTCTGAAAAACACTGAAGATGTTCTGCATCCTTCAGTATCAAATATTCAGCCAAGATTTAATTATTGATATAAAAATAAGCAAGCACATCCATCTCATTAGTATGCAGATTTCCCTTCATCTTTAACAAATGGTAAAGTTATACTTATACCAACCATTTTACAATAAATTTCCTTATGAGTTATTATCAGAAAATGTTTGATTTGTATACCTAGTTTACACATCTACAGACCTGGGAATCACACATACACACATAAAATTCTCCAGCAGGAAGAGGTCATGGATAGACAGGGGGTGAGAACGCCTTACTTTGTCCCTGCGGCTTAGGACAAAACAGGAAAGACCAGATTGAGAAACAGAAGCAAGAAATTATCTGAATCGTGAATTCAAGATTCAAGCCACGTTTTTCTGCTGAATGGCCCACATTGTCCATCTGCAATAAAGTCCAGCCTCAGAATGTGGGGACAGCACAGAGTTGACCCAGAATGCACAAGGTCTTAACATTGACATTTCCCTGGTTTGTATTCATATACACCCCAAATACCATGATAGGTAAAAACCACTAATTCAGAAGACTAACATTTATAGGTGAAAAATGTCCAGGTTGTCTGTGACAGGTGCTGTTTGTCCAAATACCATGGGAAACATCAAGAGTTGGAAAATATGAGAGAGGATTTTTGCCTCTAATTCTCGGGAACCATCTGAACCTCCCTTCCTCCCAGATAGTTGAAACACAGGCAGACAGGTTGTACATAGTTCCTTTATATTTTCTTTTATTGGCTCACAGGACATTATGTGGTGTTTCTTTAACAACTGAAAAGGTTGCATGTACTAGAGAACAGTCTACAATTCTTTTGTATCCTTCATAACAGTTATCAAAATAAAGTACTATTATTTCTTAATCATTAATTGTTCAGATTTTTCCCCCTTGAACAGCTTGAATTTTTTATTGTTTTTCAGGATTTGGGAAACAAGGACCCTTTGCTGGGCTTATTGGCCAATTATTTTGCTTTGAAAATATGACAGCAGGAGGAAGTCTGTCTTTGCCAAAGAAAAAGGCCTCCATGGAGCCGGCTCTGCTGGGCCCAGTCAACTCATCTTCAGGCACAGAGCTTGGAGGTTAGGCCAGGGACAACAGGCCTACAGCTATCCTTTTTTCTGGATGCTGGTTGGAAATTGTTCCCTAAGAGAAACATCTAAGTTACTCCGGTGTGTGTGTGTGTGTGTGTGTGTGTGTGTGTGTGTGTGTGTGTGTGCCTGCCTGTGCATGTGCACGTGTGGGCTCACATGCTCACTACACAGGCACAGTAGGTATTTCGGGCTAATTTCCCTTCTCAAGAAGGGCATCCTGTGGTATTTATGAAATGGAGAAATGTAGGTGACCCAGCATTTAACATCGCTGCATTCAGCATGCTGTGGGTAAGCCCAGAGCTGAGAAAAAGAACACCTGCGGGCATTTGTTCCCCCTGGGAAGTGGAAGAGCTCTCCTTATGAATGGCTCTTCTTTTTCTTCTTGTTTTAGCCTAAGGTCCAGCCTGGTGCCTGGGGAACAGAGAAAGCCCTGTGCTAAGGGAGGGCTGACTGCTGAGCTGACACTTCCTGCTTTCCCCTGGGCAGCCCTCTGGAGGGGACACCCTCAATCTGGATGCGGGCCTGCCTGTCAGCTCACGACTGGAAAGGCCTGTTAGACCACACTGCTTTGCCAAATTTGCTGTTAGTAACATTTAGATTCTATATTTACTGTCTGGAGCTCGCCAACCCTGCCACCCCATGAACGCTAAAAATTAGAGATGCCAACAGACGGGAGGGTGGGACAGTCCCTTTCAAAAACCTGGCCGCTTTGGCTATCAACGCCTGGCAAGCCAAGCGGCTCCTGGAGCCAGGCTCCCGCGGGCCCTGCCTCCCGCCCACCATGCTGCCTGCCAGGGACGCTGTGTGCCTCCCAGGAGCCAAGTGCAGCCGGCCTGCCCAAAGCCTTTCAGGGAGAATTAAATTACCTGCTAACTACCTAAACAGCTCCTGTGTGGGTAGGGGTCTTCATTCATTTTATTCCTTGGGCCAGGGGAGAGCTAAGGCAGCAGGAAGGGACACAGGTGGAAATGGGGAAAGAGAGAACTACCCAGGAAGAATACAGTGGCTGGCCTGGCTCCTGGCGGCTGGTCCTGGCAGCAGCTCCCGCGGGGCACAGCAGCTCTTGGGCGAGGCAACCTGGACCCGGTTACCCTGGCAACCCGTTTCCCTGGTTACCCGAGGCAGGCGGTCCAGGAGGAGCGGCAGCACCAAGGGTGAGCTGATGCATGGCTGTTGTTTGCAGGGAGGTGATGATGCTGGGCTCCAGGGAGAAGCGTCCTGGGGAAACTAGAGGGCGCTGCTCTGTTCCGGAGCAGGAACTTAACCCCACAGCCAAGGCCATTGCACTTTCACTTATTCTGCAAGGCCTCTAGGGAGCTTCAGAGGGCCCTCGTGCTTGCAAAGGCAAGAGTAGCGCCCCCCCACCCCCCACCCCCGCCATCTGCATTCTGGACATAAGCCTAAGCTTGTGTTCAAGAACTATGAGAAGAGATAGAAAGGAAAAAAAAAAAAACACCAAAAAACAAAATAAAGGGTTGGGGATAGTAATGGAATTCATAGTAATATAATTAGCATGGAAACAGAAGAGGATTTTAGGGGGAGAGATAGACTCATGGACAGAGGACTTGTGGTGTGGGAGACACTGGTGGGGGGGGAATAAGAAAATACATGGCATACATGCATGAAAATGGCATAATGAAGCCCATCATGACGCATAGTGACTTACAAAATTATTTTTAAAAATAAAAAGAAATCTTTTGAAGGCTTTGCACATCCCCTGGCATGGAGAGTGTATCTTAAAACCTCAGGGCTTGGTTTATATTAGCGTGATTCAGAAAACTGTAGGACAACAGGACATTTCAAAAATGGCAGAAAAGCCTTTTCCTAAAAGGTAGGATAAAATTGGTACATTGTGGTAAGAAGGTGAATTTGAGGTCCTCCAGAGCTTCCTGCATCTCCCGTTCCTATACCCAAATAACTCCGGCATTTTCCCTTTGGTATTGCCCAGTGTCCTTTCATTATTGAAGAAAGCCAGGAAGATTTAGCACAGATCCTGTAACTACTTTCAAAGTCTGCCAGCTTATTTCTTCTTTATAAAGACAAAAGAGACAAATAAAAACAAACCTACATGGCCCAGAAGCAAAAAACCTAGGAGGCTGCTTCCTGGCTAGGCAGCTTCCAACCTCTGGAGAGTGCCTTCCTCAGACACAGCTGGTGCTGCATCTCAGGAAAAGGAGCCATGGAAGCCACCAGGAGCACTGGCTTCCTGCAGGTGGTTTCCTGTGGAAACCCCTTAGGTCATGAACAGATCACCACAGATGTTTATATCGACTTCCTCAGCTACCTGAACACACAACTGTGGCCCAAGACTCCAGTGACCCATGTCTCTAGGGTCTCTGCAATGGCCACATACCTCCGGGGAGGCAAGGATAAGGCAGGGAATCAGAACCCTAACCTGTGAACATTGTGGGAACCCTTCCCCTGGGCTGGCGTGCCCAAAGAGTGTGGCTCTCCACACCTAGAGAGCACAGGATAAATGACAAGACTTTAGCCACTGGGTTGTGGGCAAGGAAGGTGGCAGGAAAGGGAGGCATGGGAGGGGGGGGAGTCATGCAGACCCTGTACCCCTTGGCCCACTGCAGTCATCTAAGCCCTTTACCAAACTTGACTGTGCCTGCTGGGCTAATTCCTGTGGCCTCCATAGTGAAAATGAGGCTGCTTCTGTGTTAGCTGATGCCACTCACACAGCCCTTCCCCAGAGCGAGAGTTGAGGGTAATCACTTACTATTTGTAAATTTGTAATTAGTAAAAGGGTCTGGGGGAAGAAACCATTGTTCATAACTGCTAAATGTTGTTAAGGGTATAACCACCATGATAATGAAATACAAACTACAAATGCCATGATGCATGCCTAATGGATCATGGTCCACAGGCCGGACATCAGCTACACAGTGGAGGCTCTTATGAACACTGGCTCTATACGAGGGTCCTGAAGAAATGAACTGACACAATTGAATTTAGGAAGTTGTTCAGGACTCCAACTTAGCCAGAAATATTACACAGGATCAGACAGAACCCTGCAACTTGGTTTAAATTTTCATTTTATATTTATTTATTTATTATGTGTGTACAAGCCTGTGTGTGTGTGTGTGTCTCTCTCTCTGTGTGTGTGTGTGTGTGTGTGTGTGTGTGTATGCACATGTCATGGCACATGTATCAATGTAGGGGTGGTAAGTTAAGTGTTTTGACAGAATCTACTGAGGAGATACTGCCGTTTGTTAAGTACAAACAGCAGTGATTTCAACAACTCCAAGTTTTTCAGCATTCTCACCAAAGGCCAATCATTCCTATGTCGGGCAAGCAAATGTTTTCCTTTCTGTTTGCTGATCAGAAGACCTGAGTTAGTAACTCACTTGTTAGTGCTGCCATGTCTATACCCTGCATGCTAAAGTCCACATGTGTGATACCCTGCATGCTAAAGTCCACATGTGTGATACCCTGCACACTAAAGTCCACATGTGTGATACCCTACCTACTGAAGTCCACATGTGTCATACCTTGCACACTGAAGTCTACATGTGTTATGCCCTGCATGCTAAGTCCAAATGTGTTATACTCTGCATGCTGGAGTTCACATGTGTGAAGTTTCATGGCCCCTAGGGAAAAAAAAAACTCCTTGAACTAGCTGAAGATGAGCATTCAAAAAAGAAAAGTGAATTATCTACATGTTCATCTGTTTAGAACAGAAATAACTTCCGGTTCTAAATCAAAGACCATTTTCCAGGGTTTGTTCTTGTTATTGTTGTTGTTTTTAGATTATGATTTCATTATAAAATTCTCCCTTTCCTCCTTCCAAACCCTCCCATATAACCTTCCCCACTTTCCTTCAAATACACTTATTGTTATTACATGCTTACATGTATATGTAGAAACATATATATTCCAAAATATAACCTGGTCAGTCCTTATAATGTTACTTACATGTATGTTTTCAGGGCTGACCATTTGGTACTATACAACTAACTGGTGTGATCTTCCCTGAAGGAGACCACCTCTCCTGGTCCCAGGTTCCTCTCTGTGTTGAGGCCTCAAAGGCTTTTCCCCACTCAATCTCACGTGTCTATCGGTGCAGTCATTGTTCAGCTCACATTTGAGCAACCATGTTGGTGAGACTTTATGAGTTGGCTTCTGATATTACTAGGAGACACAGTCTCACAGCAAACTCTCCAGGTTCTTACAGTCTTTCCACTCCCTCTTCCACAATATTCCCTGAGTCTTAGGTACTGGAGTGTTTTATAGATGTATCCACTGGGTCTGAGGCCCAAAACTCTGCATTTTGATTGGTTGTGATTTTCTGTAATGATCTCCATTGGTTGCAAATAGAATTTTCCTTGATGAGGGGTGAATACTACACTTATCTGTATGAATAAGAACAAATGCTTACAGATTGTTAATAGGGATCATGCTGGTTTAGTAAATTAGTGGTTGTAGATTCTCCTCCAATAACCATGGTTTTACTAGTACTGAGTAGTTAGCTGGGTTTCTAATACCAGACATAGTTTTTTGAGCAGTTCTTAAGACCACTAGTGGAGCTGTTGGTTAGTTTTGCATGCCACTACTGCACCCTTAGGGTTATCATGTCTTGCTGGTCATTGATGTAGTACATAGGTGTCATAGCTAGGTAGGAATGGTGATTGCTTATCTCCTTTGGAAGCTTTCATGGCACCTTCTGGTACTATGAAGTTAGTCCTCATGGAGGAGGCATTCAGGTCAGTTCCATCTCAGGGGATCTCTGGGCCCTGTTTCTGAAATGCATGGTGTCTTCAGCAACAAGGACTTACCTTCCACATCTTTGGGGCACCCAAAGATGACAGCAATAGGCTGTATGTTTGGGGAGTCTCTTGGACAGCCCTGGCTGTCAACTCAAGAGATGGCTTCTCATGCTTAATTGGAGTTTTTGTTAGGTTGTCTTTGACTTTTGGAGGGAGCACCATCAGCCCAGATAAGAAAAGTTCATTAAAACTATATGTGTGCATTTATACATACAAATAACATTATAAAGACTCAATAGGTTATATTCAGGAATATATATGTGTCTATACAAATACATATATGCATTCAATAACAATTGATGAAAAAAGAGGCCATGAATTTGAAGGAGAGCAGAGGGTTTTGAAGAAGGACAGAAAAAAATAAAAAGTAAAATAATAAATAAAAGAAAAAAGAAAAATGTTATTAAAATACAATCTCAAAAATAAAAAGTGATGTATGTGTATTTATACACAGAATTATATGTATTACAGTTTGTTTTAATAAGGCAGAAAGTTAATAGTATGATTCCTTTTGGCTTTTTCTTTATTGCTATTTTACCCTCCCTCTTTCTGCATTTACCTCCATCCTCTTCCCTAAAGAGCCCCTCTTTTTCATTCCCCTCTACTCTCCTCCTCACCCATCCCTCTCCCGAAGGAGCACCCTCCATGCACACCTGCCTACCTGCTTCCATCTCCCCTATCAGATCTCTTGATTGTGTGTTCAAACATACACCAACACAAAACTGACAGCCCAGTTGTGGACAGGACACCTGTGGAGCTGAGCTACAGAGCGTTTCGCATTAGATGAAAACAGAAAGGAGAAGGCATCAAGTGTGCTTGGACCTTAATCCCTAGGAGGCAATGGCGTTCTCCTGGGGCTAGGACACCTGTGAGGTGGAGAATGGGAGTACCCCAAGCCCACGATGTAGCAAAGGAAAGCAGGCAGGCAGAGAGAAAAGTAATCCTTCATCTTCTAAATTGATCATTTGAAAAGCACATCTATCCCCCCAAGCACTCACAGGCCTAATTAAGACTTTTTGAACCTGATCAAAACGTTAATTGCTTTGCACAAAGTAAGCAACATGTATAGATGTCAAAGCCTATGAATGTTTCTCTCAGTTGCTGTCCTGGGTTGATAGATAGAAACAAAAACTGCCAGTCTTTGGGATACCACACATCTCTCCTCTCCAAGCTCTCCCAGGCATGGCATCTCACTGACTGTTTTCCTTCACAGTCAACCTAAAGGGATGTTAGAATACTAATTACTAGCAGCTACTGAGCATCTCCCCGTCAGTCCCTCTATCCCAGTCTTCTGTTTATTAATCTGTCAAAGGAATGACAAGATAGCCTTCAGAAGTTTCATGTTACGCGCATTTACACTCAGAGGAACTAAGAACTCAGCAGTGAGGCTCCTGGACCAAAGCCAAGCCCATCAGACTCTGAGGACCGCCGACTGTCCTCTCCCCATACCACGTAAAGCCACTCTGAGAACAGCTGAGTCAGGTTCCTAGCTGGCTTACCTGTGAGCACGGAGCAGCTTCTATTTGTCTACAGTTAATTTAACATTGCTGCTGTAAAGAAATGTTCCTAGAAAGAAACCACTACTTACATCGACTCTTCTACAATTTGATTAACTGATTAGGACTTCAATAACTGTGGAGAAGTAAGAATGTTGCAGGTCCAGATCTTTTAATTACAATTTATCTTGGGCTATCTTGAGCACCTTAATAGCCATTCATTATCCACTTCTGTGTCTGACCTATAACATATTCGTACCTATCAGGTAAAAATCTTTCCGGAGTACATTAACCTAACAGATCACTAGCTTCCAAGAAACAAAAGACTAAAAAATGTTATCAGATAATATCTGAAGCCCATGGCAAAGACTTCCCCACTTAACCATGATGTGTCCAAAGTATTTGAAAAATGTCTTAAAATGTGGTTTCCTTTGTTCCATTAATGTAAAATGTCACCAAACAGTTACCATGTAGGAACTCAGTATTATTTGCAGAATCTAAATCTATGTTTCCAGACCATGGCTAATCTTGTGTGGCTCCTGAATAAACTCTTTTATGCTCTTTGAGGAAAGAGTTGTATCTTCATCTCTTTCCAGTGGTATTTACCCACAATCATGACTGAACCTACAGAGTCCTGGAGACAGGCAGGAAGGTGCTCACAGAAGTGGGTTTCCACACCAGCTCAGGACATTGCTCAGACATGGAATGTGCTGTGCATTTCTTTGAGTCAGCACATGGCACAGGCTGACAACCTAGAGAGTTCAGAACCAGACCAGTATTCTCTGACCCATGGACACGATAGCACAAGCAGCACAGGCCGGTTTCATGGGCTCTACTCACTAGACCCCTACAGAACCTCTCCGCTCTGTTGTAGACAGTACTAACAAACTTCAGACTGTGTTTCCCTTGCCCCGTTGTTATGTGGGGAAAACAAAACAAAACAAACAAACAAAAAAAACCCCAAACAATGAAGAGGCCTGGACTTTCACTCATGCATGGAACTATGGGAAAGGAGCTGGAAAACACAAGAGGAGGCAGAAAGTGTAAAAAGAATCAACCATCACTCAAAAGGCCTCTGGGGAAAACAGCAGGAGTCCTTCTGCTGCCCCCAGGGGCCAGAGCCCTGTGTGATCTGAGAATTAACATCCCCAAGAGGGGGCTCCGGCTGCCTAAGGTTCCCTTTGGCTCTGGAGGAGAGTCCCTGAGAGTTTGGGGGAAGAGCTTCAAAGCAATCGTAACCCCCAGAATGGTGTCTGTGGTGTTCAAAAATAACTTGGGGGAAAATCCCTCATTACTTCATTTTTCTCGGGGGAAGAAGCCACTTTGAAATCCAGTTTCTTCTGACGGGAGGCAAGGACGGCAGAAACCCAGCCTCAGCAGCCTCTTCGCCCACGTTGGCGGCTGGTCCTTGGTGGCACTCATTAGGAGAGAGAACGCCATCTTCACAGACACTTCAGTCAGAGTTGCTGGTTTGGTTTAATGTGCTGCAGGCACGCTCAACCATCCACATACATTATTTATGTGGCTAAAAAAAAAAAAATAAAGATCACTTCCTCCTCACATGTAAATAATAAAAGAAACCGTAAAATCAGTATTTATGCCTAACAAAGCCGGAATCATTTATTCACAGTGCTCTTTATCTAGTAGTGACACTGAAAATACCAATAGTCATAGCCAGCACGTATCCACGCTGCGTGCAGCGCATGCTCACACATTATCTTAGCTAAAGTACAAACCTCAGAAGGCTCACACTACCGTCATTCCCATTTTATAGACACAGCAGCTGAGGCTCGGTGGTGCATGTGGCTTGTCCGAAGTCACGCATCTAGTGAGGAGTCTTGTCCTTCATTCTACAGGTGACTTAAAGTCAGCGAAGAGCCCTGGGAGGCTGAATTGAGTGTGTGGCACCGCAAGCCCAAGGCCTGTCTCACACAGTAGGAGTCACTCTGTAGACAGACAGTCTCTTGGGCGGGGAGATTGCCCCCAAGTGTTAAAAATACTCCTCAGTCTAGAGCGCATCAGCTGAAAGAGGTTGTAACATGAGTGCTGTCACAGGCATTGTGACAAATATCAAGGACATGGCCCGTGGACACAAGAAGCTGGCAGCCTAGTTAAGAGGCAAGAGAAATGAAACAGAAAGACACTCTTGAAGTGGGGAGAGTGAAGTCACATGCACACGGGGGCCAGGGAAACACCAAGGGACACTTGGTGCAGCCTGGATGGCCAGGTAGACCCCTTAGAAGGGGTGAGAGATGGGTGAGTCCTGGATGCTAAGCATTGCCGCATTGGAGAAGGGACAGGTGGAAGGAACATGTCACATGGCAATACAGGACGGGAGAGCTGTAGTTACCTTTCCGGTCAACCGAGGGAAGACAAGAAACCCTTCAGGAAGGGAGGGTGGAGTCAGGATGTGTCTCACACCTTGTACAAGGAGCGTGGGTCTCACCCTTTGGCTCAGGGTTTCTCAGCTTCTGCACTGTGCACATTTGGAGACAGATATTTCCTTTCTGTGGGGGCAGCCATGTGCATG
This sequence comes from Peromyscus leucopus, assembly GCF_004664715.2. NCBI lineage: Eukaryota > Metazoa > Chordata > Mammalia > Rodentia > Cricetidae > Peromyscus > Peromyscus leucopus. The sequence continues at coordinate 71,011,701 of NC_051079.1, read as the reverse complement.
TAGGATACTCAGCACACCACTGGGCTCTTCCCACAAAACCATGGGAGCAAGGACTCCTCTCACTAACGATACCTCAAAGTGCCCAATGTCACTATGCTGTTTGGGGTGGGCAATGTCCCCCACAGGTTCATGTGCTTGACCAACCAGCCCCCAGCTGGTAGTACTATTTATGAAATTGTGAAATCCTTATGAGGTGGAGCCTAGAAGGAGGAACTTGAGATTTATAATTCAATCCCACATCCCAGCCTGTCTGTCCCTGGTTCTCCATCTTTTGAGATGTGAGTAAACAGCCCCCAAATCTCACTACCACAGCTATGAGCCATCACTTTAGATATTCTGTTACGCCATGATTCCCATAATGGATTGACCTAACAATGAGGATAGAGTTCTCATAACCAATTGCTTCTCATGGGCTCAACTCTGAAAACAGATGATTTGGGGGCTGAGCTGTCCACAAATGAGCTTTGGGGGAGCTTTATGATTCACATTATAATAATGTCCTCTATCTAAATGGGCCTCCCAACCCATGGCCTTAAAGGAACTTCAGAGAGGTTCTTGTTCTCTCATAGGTATCTGTCATGTATCTGTGACTATCCATCAATTTGCTCACTGCAGCCCAAGGAGGGTAGACAATGAATCCGGTATTATAACTCGACCCCCAGTGCCTCACTAGTGCCTGGAATAGTAGGCATACAACTAACATGATAATTATCTGACAATGTTAGTTGAGTGTATAAATAAAGGACTGATAACATGTATTATAATTAGAGCAGGAAATTGTAAATACTTTGACAAATGGTCTGTTTTGGCTGAAATTTTGAAACCGAATAGACCAGAGAATTAGAGGAGTTGGTTTGAATCTAACTGGGTTAGATCTAGAAGGGGACCTAATTTGATCTGTGAGTTTGGGCTTCTTCATGACAAACACATAGTGTTCTATGGATTTGAATCAAGGTAGAGACAGCCTTGTTCATACTTAAGTGGCTTTTCCTGTCATGCTGAGAACCCCATGGTGTGGACCTCACTCAAGGCAAGTCCCCTGAGAAGAAGCTTGTGTGTTTTCATAGCAAATAGCTTTGAACATGACATTCGGTTGAAACTTGAAGAATTAAACAAGATATGAAAATATGAGTAAATGCACTTGGTTTTATATGTAATAATAATTTTGTTACAATTATAGCTTAAAAATAATTCCTAGAATGAATATATTTTGGAAAAGGTATTTTTTTTTGGGGGGGGGTAGAATTCTTTCAGCTGATTTATAGGCTGCCCTAACACCTTGAAGGCTCAGTTCTGCTTCATGAGCATTAGTTTATCATTTCCCCTAAAGATCTCCTGAAGTTAATTATTATTCTCCTCCTGTCCAGTCAGTCCCCATTTGCCCACTGCACCGCCATCCCCAAAGCCCTTCCCTGCGGTTAAATCAACAATTGTTCTCAGCAAGGCACCTTTCACAGATGTGTTTGTAGGAGATTTAGGTAATCCCCAATATCGCTTCTATTGATTTCTCCAAGTTCCCTGTATTCTGCAATTTTTATAATGTTTCTTTAAGATTTAGCTGCATTTTCTTATCATTGAGTGTCCAATCCTGCTTTAGTCAAGAGTAAGTCATTGTTCACTCAATGGCAACCGAGTTGGAAACGTGGCCCGTTCATTAGTGAGAGCTTCCTGCTTGGACATCTCGCTTCCATTCCTGTGTGTCTGTGTACAAGGGCAATGACCTCCTCTGTGTGCCATGGTGTCAGTCCATTGAGGCTCTGTGTCCCCCTTCAGCCTCACTCCTTGTATCTTTCCTGTTTGGCTATCAGGAATGCCTCATGTCAGATATTCTTTGTAACATGAATCTTGAAAGGTCTTTTAGTAAAAAAAAAAAACAAAAAACTGGGAGCTGATACTGGGGTGAAAGCTGAAAGATCAGAGAAACAGAACAGCCAGCCACTAGTTCTTAGCTCTAGGAAATCCTCAGTCTAAAGAGAGTGAGTTCCTGTTTCCTCACACCTTATATACCTGTCTCCGACCTGCCATCACTTCCTGGGATTAAAGGCTTGTATGCTGGCACTGCTTGGCTCTGTTTCCAGTGTGAACTTGAGCTTACAGAGATCCAGAGGGATCTCTGCCTCCCAAGTGATAGGATTAAGGGTGTGTGTCACCACCGTCTGGCCTCTATGTCTAATCTAGTGGCTGGATCTGTCCTCTGACCCTCAGACAAGCTTTATTAGGGTACACAGTATATAACACAATTCTATCATGGTTTTGTCTAATCCAGCTAACCAGGTTTAGGTTTACTTCCTTTTTCTTCTGTGCTCTTCTTTTAACCTCTGAAAGACCAAATCAAAATGCCTTAATGTGGTAAACTGAGGTACATTTGCCTGCTAGCACTGGTCTCTCTCAGCTGCTGTCCAGCACTTGATGCTCAACTACATGAGGGAGTCTGGGGCTGGAGATATGGCTTAGGATTAAGTGTGCACACAGCTCTTGCAGAGAAACATGATTTGGTTGCCAGATCCCACATCAGGCAGCAGACAACTGCCCAGTACCCTTTTCTGATCTCTGCAGACACCTGCGCTCAAGTGCACATACTCATACACAGACACACACATGCACACACACACACACACACACACACACACACACAGAGAGAGAGAGAGAGAGAGAGAGAGAGAGAGAGAGAGAGAGAGAGATGTTGTTGGCTTTTTTTCCCTCTTGCTCTTTGCTCTTTGGGGGCCCACCACTCAGTTTCAAAATAATCACATGGAAACTTATTTTTTCTTATGAATGCCTATCCTTAGCTTGGCTTGTTTCTAGCCAGCTTTTCTTAAATTATCCCATCCTCCTTTTGCCTCTGGGATTTTACCTTTCTCTATTTCTGCATATCTTTCTTTCCTTCTTATTCCGTGGCTGGCTGTGTGGCTGTGTGGCTGTGTGGCTGGCCCCTGGCATTCTCCTCTCCTCCTTTTCTCACTCTTCTCAAATTTCTCTTCCTATTTATTCTCTCTGCCTGCCAGCCCTGCTTATCCTTTCTCCTGCCTAGCAATTGGTCATTTATCTCTTTATTAGACCAATCAGGTGTTTTAGACAGGCAAAGTAACACAGCTTCACAGAGTTAAACAAATTCAACATAAAAGAATGCAACACATCTTTGCATCATTAAAGAAATGTTCCACAGCATAAACAAATGTAACACATCTTCAATTAATATTCCACAACACTGACACACTTTTAAAATAAAAGAAAATTTTGAAATGTTTCTTAAAAGAAGAAACCTACTTAGACATCCCCTAGAAAGCACTATGTTTACTTCTGTGTTTTGCTCATTTCCAAACTAGTAGAGTTTGTGCATTCACAGAGTCACAGACACACAGACATGCAATGTTGTGGGATATTTGTACACTGTGTGAAAATCTATTGTTGTGATTGCTGTAGTAAAAAGCTGAATGGCCAATAGCTAGATAGGAGGTATAGGTGGGATTTCTAGGCAGAGAGAGAACTCTGGGAAGAAGAATGTGGAATCACCAACCAGACAGAGAGGAAACAGGAGATGCAAAATGAAAAAGAGGTAATGACACATGGCAGAACATAGATTAATATAAATGGGTTAATTTAATTTATAAAAGGTAGTTGAGACAAGGTTAAGCTAAAGACCAAGCTTTCATAATTAATAAGAAGTCTCCCCATCGTTATTTGGGGCTGGTGGCAGAAAAGAAAGTCTGTCTACAATGCATACCTCCACTGCTTCTGTTCAACTTTATCATAATTCACAGTCTTCCCATGGGTCTTCTCTTCAGAAAGTGCTTTTCTCTGCCATGGTCTGATAGTGTTCTCTAAAATCCACTCCTCTGCCATCTGATTCCTTGAGCCTACCCCTACTCCTGCTGCTTTAACACAGTGGTAAAATGACTCATAGCTGTTTTCAGCATGCTGGTCTCTCCAACTCAGTTGGGAATTCCTGGGGTGATATTGGACTGAACTGTTCTGTACATGCCAAATCTCTAGTAGAGGTTCTCATATAGCTAGTCCATACAAAGTGCCAGTTCAGTTGAGTAATCACACATCACAGCTCTTGATCCTGATTGTGTCTATACAAGTGTACTGAGCTGTGAACTCCTAAACATCACTGCTACACTCAATTAAGATGTAGTTTTGTGGCCAGTACCTATGCTACGAAAGATCTACGAAGGACTTTTCACTTCAGTATATTTCTTATCTTATTGGAGTGTGACTCAGGAGAGCCACTGAATGACAGTGCTCCCCACCCCCAGAAGATTGGACTTGTTAATCCACAGAACCTTCCTCAAGTCAACCACCTTGCATCCTGCAGTGCTTCCTATCCCTCTAATTGAAAGACTGACCAAAAGCAACTTGGGGAGGAAAGACTTCACTTCGTCTTCCAGGGCACAGTCCATCATCAAGGGAAGCCGAGACAGGAGCTTAGAGCAGAGACAATGGAGGACCACTGCTTACTGGTTTGCTCCCAGGCTCATGTTCAGCTACTTTTTATGTACCTGCCTAGTCACAATGCTGCCCACAGTGGGCTGGGACCTCCCACATCATTTACTAATTAAGAAAAGTCCCAGGCAAACACACCCACAGGCCGAATCAATGGAGGCAATTCTTCAAGTAAGGTTCTTTTTCCCAGGTGTTGACAACCAAGACTAGCCATCACATCCTATAAATCATTGAACATCACTTTTTCTGGTCATTTAAAGTTTTGTTACTTATTCATAAAATAATATATTTTAAATACTGAAGTGTACATTTCTCAGGAGTAATCAGTCAATGTGTAGCTTCCTCTCCTCTGTCTGGCATTTAATTGATAACCATCTGGCTTCAGTGACAAGTGAATTCACTATCACTTGCTGAAATTGGAGATCTGTAGTGGGTAGTGGTTTACCTTGGACAAAGTGGGTACAAGGATCTTCTTCTTTCAAAGTACTTAGCCTATTGTTCTAGTTTTATTTCTGTTGCTGTGAGAAAATGCCCTGACAAATGCCAGCTTAGGGGAGAGAGGATTGACTCTCGCTCACAATTCTAGGTGATGGTGTGTTATTAGGAGGGAGTCAAGGCTGGTGGGAACTGGAAGCAGCTGGCCCCGTTACAGTCACGGTCTCAAGCAGAGAGAAGTGAACGTATGAGTGCATCCACCTAGCCCACTTTTCCAGACAAACAGGGAACTGCACTGTCCATCTTCAGTCAAGGTTCTCTCACCTCAGCTAAGGCGATTAAGACAATCCCTCAAGACATGCCCACAGTCCTACCTGATAATCTGTTACTGTGACTCTCTTCACAGTTGACCCTAGACTGTGTCAAGGTAAAAATTAAAACTGTTATCACGCCAACTTTTTTTCCAGACTGACTCCCTACAGTGTTTAAATGTCACTAAAATGTACACAGTACCCTGGATCCTCACTTTGGAGAAGGAAAGACTAGCACCTGAGTTTCAACACAGAGGCGATGTTGACTAGAAGCCTTCACTGGGCCAACAGGACTGGTCATTTGTTTTTTGTTGTTAAAGGACAGACAGCTTGAGCAAACCACTTTCTTTCATGCGTGCCTACTTCTGATGGGACTTCTTCAAGAACAGACACTGCCCGCACATTAGCCTTAAGAGGCAGCTTAGTGTACGCCCGATAAACTTCAGCTGTGAAGCATCAGCCCCAGCATAATAAAGAACACAGTCACCTTCCTGCCAGTGTCTAGGAAGAAAAGTGATGCCTGGAGGCTCCAGTTGGTGAACAAATTCAAGGTCGTTATTTGGTGAAAAGAATATAATTTTCAGAAAGTTAAACAAATCCACAAGTGAGAAATTTGACATTGTAAAAGAAGTGAGAAATTCTGCCTGCCAGGGGGACTTGAGAGGAGGTAAGGAGACGTATGTCTGAGCCGATGTATCATCATCCCAGCATGTTGGGGCCAAAGGCAATGTTGAAAAGGTCAGAGATTGGACTGATTCAAACACAGGATGAAACGTGAGGGTGACGGCTGAAGAGCTGAACTCAGATCTGGGACAGGCGCTCATATTCTGAAGGAAAGCTTGTTCACAGGGAGAGCTTCTGTGCCAGGAGCTGCAAGCGATGCACGGAACCAGCAAGCCTGACATTTGCTCTGATCTTCTAGAGAGGACTGATAAAACTGTGCTTCCTGAAGAGATGCACAAGGAAGGAGCCACGAAGACGGGTCCCACACCACGGAGCCAGGCCTCTGAGAAGAGCAGAGCTCTGGCCTCCATGCACCTCCAAGCACCTTTGAAAACCCCTCTATTTAACCAGCACATTTGCTGATGCACGCTAGGTATGTAGAGTTAAGTTAAGCTTAGTGATGTGGGAAGCATAAAATACAGCAATCTTCTCTCCCGCAATCTAACAATTTTCCCCACATGCATTGAGCGTGTGTGTGTGTGTGTGTGTGTGTGTGTGTGTGTGTGTGTGTGTGTGTGTTTGTGTGTGTGTGTGTGTTATTGTATGTATATGTGTTCATATGCTTGAAGAAGTCAGTTGCAGGTGTCTTTCTTCAATTATTCTCCACCTTCATTTTTTTTTTTTTTTTTTTTTTTTTTTTTTTTTTTTTTTTTTTAGGATGGGATATAGCACACTGAACCTCAAGCTCACCAGTTCATTTTGTCTGGCTGGCCGTTAAGCCATAGACATCCTTCTGTCTCTGTCTCCTGTCGCCCCAGAGTTGAGATCACAGGTACACTCCAGCATGCCTGTTAGTTTGTTGTTTTTTGTTTGTGTCTGTTTTAACTTGAGTTTTCGTCTTGCACAGTGAGCCCAGATCTAGCACTTTCATGAACCACTTCTGGGGCTTTCTAGAGAAATGCTCAATGTGTTTCTTTAACACTCTAGGGTGCTTGGTTTCCTTTCAAGCAGCCTTCTGTTGTTTGTGCTGTCTCCTTTGGCGTAGTGAATAGTACAGCTCAAGTTCCCCAACTCTGAGAAGAACCAAGGGAAGGATGAAGCTGGGGGGAGTTCCTGAAAGGAACCTGTCTAAAATTTCTCCAGCTGATGCTTCTCCACAGAACCATGTCAGATTCATCTTTAGAAGATGTGCCATGCTCATCGTAAAGATGTCTTGTCACTTTGTGTCACATATTTCATACATTTTTTTTCCTGGAAGAGACTCCTGTTGACTGCCTACAGTGTGCTAGCTTTCTGTTACAGCTAGGTTTATCCCACCCTTTTGTCAGAACTTCATGATTGCCTCAGCAATCAGCAACATTAGTGGATTCCAGGCTGACACTTACACTTGAACCTAGAGGTTTCTTTATTTTACTATCCACATTAAGGAAACATTATAAAGAGCTTTTAAAAGAAAACAAATAGCTTTGAGGACAAGGGAGCAGAAAGAATCCCAATTTATCACGAGGCCAGGTTCAACAAATACTGTACCATGAACCAGTAGCCTCCACTGGGGACAGCAGGGAAATGCTAGATAAATATGCCATTATCATTAATTAACTTAAAAAGCAATCGTCCCATTTCCTGATTATAGGAGACAGCCCATTTATGGGTAGCAATGGTGTGTATATTGCTGACAACCACAAAGAAAGAACTTCGATATTAAGGGTAAGAAGACATCTTATCATGTGCAAAACTGGCAACAGATTACCATCCTGACATTGCCTTACATTCATTCTAATTCAGAACAGGGCATCATTAAGAACCACACTATTGCAAAGATGTAGCTAGCATGTATTTAGGAATTTTTATAAATATGGAATGCATGGAGTATATGGTGATCTGAATAAAAAATTACTAGATGTAGCCAAGAGGAAAGCATAAACTAGGAAACAGAAGAGCAACCATATAATTTAGTGTGCTGCATACTTCCAAATAAACTGCTGTTAACGCTATCAGGGTAGCGATGAGGATCAAAGCATGGTATTTGATTTATGATTTGCGAAGGATACCCTCATTATCCTGTGTTCAAATGACTACTTGAGGGACGCGAGCCTATACAAGGAGGAAAAGCATTTAAATTTTAAAATCCTAGCAAAGCAAGGACCTGTGTGGTATTCCGAATAAATAATTGCTATTCTATTGGGCTTAACTGTGAATTATAATGCCAGGGAACAGTGATATTAAAAGCTCTTTGTTTTATTTGTCCTCAAAAATGTAGCTGTGGTCATTTTAATACAGTAAATAATTGTCTTGTTTGGAAATGTATTATAATACAGCTTAAATCCACACAGAAATCATTTTATGAAATTTAGAGCCCACCGCTAGCCCTGGAAGTCATTTTTGTTAATTATTGTGTGTCTGAGGTTGCCTTAGATATTTGAGATTAGTTTTTGCTAGAGGTCAAATGAAAATTTGACTTAGGTAGAAGTGAAAACTATCACCCATAATAAATGTTTCAAGGTTCATAAAATGCTGAACTCCAGCAAAATGTGTGGCTGGAGCTATTCATCAAACATGTTTTGGTTAAGGTAGTGATGGAGAATCATTATATTTTATGGTTATAATGACTTATTTGATCAAAATTGCCAAAATTCACATATTTAAGTTATTGTAGATTATATAATATTTTAAATTGGCAATGACCTTGGTGAATCTAGATGGACAGAAACTTGTAAATGAATCATTCAACACACATGTCATTTGTAATCCCTGCTAACTAACTGGCTTGTTGCTGGTGTTTGTGGAGGTAGGTGGAAGGTCGGTTATGACCATCCTTGAATCATTTCACAGTATCCATTTCAGGTGCTTGTGGAGGATTATGGGTAAAAAATATATACATTAAGGAAAAATGAAACTTTATTAAAGGATAACAAATTGGGCTCATCTCTGCCATCTTGGGATCTATATCAATATGGTTAGCGCATAGGTCTTCTAAATAAATAGATAAAGTCTATTTATTCTCATACTAATAAAGGTGAGTTTTCTTTAGCTTAAAGGAAAATCAAATCTAGGATTCCCAAAGGTTCTTATATAAATATCTGCAAGAGTGACCTTAGATTGAACAGGCACTGTCATATTGGGAGGAGGACACTCTTACTGTGGTGTCTGCCCAGATTTTCACAAGTTATTTGGAATAAATGACTTCTTGATAGCACAGAGAAGGGAAACACCTCCATGGACAGGCTGCTTAGTAAAGCTTAGTAGGCTGGCAGCTATAGCAGACTGTGGGATCTTCCCCGGCAAATGAGAGTAACATGGCCTCCTCCGAGGAACACACCCCTCTCCATGTTTGTCACAGGCTTGCTTTCATCTATGTCACCACCACCCGGCTAGCTTCATCTCTGTGAGCTCAATGTTATGAGAGGTGATGTGTCTAGGGAACGGTGGTGTTATAACAGGTGACGTGGGTATCTGTGAACTCTCCACACCCCAGGTTTGGAGGATACAAGGCAGGGATTCAGTCTAAATAGCCTGGTCCTGCCTTGTTGACCAGCAAGCATCTCTTATGCTTTTGACTGCATTTACCTCCTCCAAGTATGGCTGCCTTCCACTCAGAAGGACTGCCTCTCAGCTGTATCTATGACTCCCAGGCCTGAAGTTGGAGAGAGGTGTGTGCCAGCCACCTATAAAGCCAGTTCCAGTTCCCGCTGCTACACAATGAAGCTTAGGGCAATCCACAATGCCCTGCTTGGAAGCAATTAGTGTGCAGATGGGAAATTAAATAATACAGATAAGAACCAGAACCATGATTAACCTTCGTTCTAAAGACCAGCACATTTCCAAGATGAGATAAACAATGCAGGTAATTTATTGACTGTTGAAAATCCATGTGAAATATCTACCTTCATCTCTGCTGGGCATTTGATAGTTGAGTCTGTTACAGGAAACCTAACTAAATCATTATAAATTAGATCAGCAGGAATCAACCATGTTATATTCACAGCCGGTTTACACAGCTATGGGCTTCCAGCGTTCAAGTTTCTAGGCAGACACATTTTTATTTTAATACAGTAATGCATTAATTATCATTAATAATACTAATATAATAATTAATATATCAATACTCTAATAATGCTGATTTAGGAAGGGCTGTATAAACAGAACAAAGAGACTCTAAATTAACAAAATCATTTTAATTTTAAATAGATACCTACAGTTTAGCCTTAAACAGACACTCACTAGCTGCATATTTGTGAATGAGCTCTCTCAACTACTCAAGAAAATATTATAAAAGTAAATTCATTTCCCACGACTGATTTCACAGGTCCTATCTTCTGTGCTTCTGAGCTATCATTGCACTTGTTTCTGCTCTCTTTTGTGACAGAAAAGGTTCACACAATCACCTGGAGCGGTGAAATGGGAGTTCCCCTGGGCTTTGAATGCCACACCCTGTAGGTTGGTGATTACAATAGCTCTTTTTCATGTCTTTCTTTCCTTTCCTCCTTTTTTAGGCTATATGTAAGAGTATAAGAATGAGCTATATCTCCCTGCTGAACCCTGGAACAGAAGGTAGATGTCAGAAAGACACTAAAGTCATCAAAATACAGTTCAGAGGTAAGAATAATGGCATGTCCATGCCTATGAATTGTTCCATACAACTACTACAGCATGCCATCAGTAAGGGAAAGATGTGTGGAGGATTGAACATACCGAATACTTATTATTTAAACATATTCTATAAGTACATTAACATGCATTTCAAGGTGTATATGGTAGAAGACTGTGTAATGCATTTAGGATCCAGTATCTTCGTCCTGTCCACCAGTCACTCATAACTCAATCCTATTCATTAACTCAATCCTATTCATTAACTTAATTCAATTCATTAACTCAATGTTTGCATTAAGTAAAATGCCTCAGACAACAATTGCAGATTTAGAATTTTGGAATCACACTGAAGAGAGCTGAGAACAAGTGTATTTGAAGGCCCTGTAAGAGACTTTTGTTAACAAGATTTCACACATCACTTACAACTCTATCAAACAGATATCCATTTTATGAGCACACCGAGTTAGGTGGCTTTGTCCAATACAATCACATCATTAACCCTCCAATGCATGCTACCCTCCCCCACCAGTGAGAATCAGACAACAAAGCTAAGCCTACCATGAAGGGTTTTCCCACTAAACATTCAATAGACTACAATAATTCACAGCTAAGACCTGTCTTTACCAGAAAGAACATGGTCACAACAGTTAGGTATCTTTTCTTCATTGTGTTTTCTATGACTTCAAATTCTTAATTTCCAAACAATCCAAGAACCACTTCTGTTTCCTCAACTGTTTGTTTGGTTATTGTTGTTGTTGTTGTTGTCAAAATATTGTTAAAGAAATTGTCTCTTCTAGAAGTTTCATACTTGCCTCCTGGTAGTTGTTTACAGAGCACAGGGGTCAGGCCTCGACCCAGACCAGTACAGCACTCAGCAGTGTTCACTGGGAGGAGTGGAGAAATCTGCCACTACCTGCCCTGCTTTCCTCTGGAACAGATGAACAGCCAGACCACCTGCAGCATAAGCCAAGAGGCTACACCTGCAGGTATGGTGTGATGTTTGTTTTTCTTTGTTGCCATGCCAAGATATCCGACACAAGTGACTTAATAGATGATTTATTTTGACTGATGGCTTCAGGGAATCTGGGTCCACCAGGGTGGGGGAGGTGTGACAGCAGAACCATGTTCGTGCCAGAGGAAGCTTGTAGAGCACCTTGTTCACCTTTTGGCAGATGAGGAAGCAGAGCACGCCAGGCAGAACCCAAAGCAGATGTCATGGGAAAGGCCTACCTCCACCCAACTATTCAGTTAACCAGGTCACCACCTAATGATTCAACCGCCTCCTAAAACAGTGCCACCATCTGGAGACCAAGTGTTCAAACATGTGAGCCTGTGGGGGACATTTCCCGTGCCAACTACAGCACTTGGGGACTACGTCTTTCCCAATGACCAGAGTGTGGTCTGTGAAGTATCTAATGTCCTCCTCCACCATACTGAGCTCTGGGACACAGATTGGGGGAAAAAATGAAGGGGTTTTCCTTTCCTTGTTTTTCCCTTCCAGGGTTTTCCATCCATGGCTTGCAGTAGCTAACCTGCTTATAATTCCCTTGTGGGTGAAGACAGACAAGTCAAAGGTCTCTGCTGGAAAACTTTTGTGCATATTATCAAGGCACTGCGACTATTCATGGTGAACTAACTTGGTTCTCATGCAAAATGTCAGCTGGATGTCCAGGCAGAGAGTGATGTGAAAAGTTTGTGTGGCTTGGATGCATGCAGAGTCACATCTGAAGAGGTCTCTTCTGATAGTTTCTCTCACCAGTGGGGACCATCTTGCTAACCCCTGATGCTGTGCAGGCTTCACACAAGTGTTGTGCTGAGGCTTGGCAAACGGCAGCTGTGTTAGAAGTTTGATTCCTTTCCTCAGATGGATTTCACACTGAGTCTTAGTCTTATTTCTTTGTTTCTTCCATTTTTTCAAACCCATACTAAATTTCAGTGTGGGGTCATCCTTCGCAGCACAAAGTCATCCAAGGAAACATCTCTAGAATCTTCATGGGCAGCAAAGCGAGTGGAGGGACATGAAATTTCCTTCTGAATAATTGCCATCCAAATGTTGATTTTTCCCTTTGGAAAATGCATACCTTGAAAAGCCGGTGTCTGAGCATGCCGGCACAATACAGCCAAGCATCTGGTGCAGAGAGATGCTCTTCTGGCATGTCCTGAGCAGTTCTGAAAACTGTTGAATGTGCTCTTTTGTATTTCAGTGTACATATCTACAAGTGGAAGGAGCCTTCCACAGTCCACACTGAGGCTCAGTTTCCAGAGCCGGTTCCTGGAAGCACCCCACCCCCCAATCCCAGCAGCTGGAGCAGGAAGAACGCACTATGTTTGGGGGAGTCAAGGCAGCCCACCTCCTCCATCAAACACCTTCTGATCAATGTGAAATCTCTTAACTTGGAATCCTGCTTACTAAAAGACATTGGTGCATGCAACACAGCAAATCCCACAGTGGATGGAAGATGAGTGACACTGGCTGTCACCTTCTACAAGATGAGTTATCACCTTCTACAAGCAAAATGCAAGGCAGAGGATTTGAAGGGCAGGAAGATAACTATTGCCCACCTAAGAAGAGGTGGTCTGGGCCTGTGATGATGAGCTCATGGCACACGTCCACACTGTCTTGTAGATGTAATTCTAAACAGTCTTATTAAATAAGAAACACAGAGTCAAATGAAGAGTTAAAAGCCCAGAGATCAAGCAGTAGCCAAGAGCTAAGATCACATTATCTTACCAGTTGCTGCCATCCTTCCCCTGAGAGAAAGACCTTCTTCCTGTGTCCTGTCTTTTTATTGCCTTTCTGTTCTGCCTTCTCATTGGCTGTAAACCCAACCACATGACTTCCTCGTCACTGCTTGTCTATACAGTCCTCCAGGTCTCTATGGTTGTACTGAGATTAAAGGTTCAGGTCACTGCTTGGCTGTGTCCTTGAACACACAGATTTTGCCTGCCATGTGATCAGATTAAGGGCGTGTGCTACCACTACCAGACTTCTGTGTAATGCCTTGCTTTGAGCTCTGATCCCCAGGCAACTTTATTAACATACAAATAAAATCACATTTCAGCACAAATAAAATATCACCATACTGGCTGGGCCTTGTGGCCCACCAGGAACTGCCATTTTCTTTGTATGCTGTTTATTAATTTGTTTGGATTTTTGAAACAGAGTCTCACCCTGTTGGCCTTAAGTCACTATGGAGCCAGGCTGGGCTTGACCTCAGCAATGCTCCTGCCTCTGCCTTCTGAATGCTGGGTTTGCACGCATGAGCCACAGTGCTGGCACCAAAAACGCTCATTTGCAATCTCTTTATTAGTCTTAAAGACAAGAGCTATTATCCTCATTTGAGGATAATTGAGGCAAAGAATTGAAGTAGCTTTTTCAAAGTTGGTCCATTCAAAGACAGACCAGTCAAGAATGAAAGGGTAGGAGAGAGAGTTGTGGTGGCCTTGTGAAGAGGATCGTTTATTGATTGGTGCACGGTAAGCCATGGAAAATTCGGTGGTGTAAGATGACTTCTCATCTTTCTGTAGGTCAGGAATGGGAGGACTGGGCATTCTAGCCTGGGGTGCTTCATGAGGGACAGTCACTAGAAGACACAGCAGCTGGGTTCCCCAGTGAGTGATGCCAAGGAGAAATAAGCAGGCAGCAGCCATCCCCTCCATGGCACAGCCAGCGAGTCACGCAGCATCACTTAGCCCACGCTGTATTCATTGGAAGTGATTTGCCAAGTCCAGAGGGGAATTAGGCTCCACCTTTTGAAAGGAGGAATGTCAACAAATTTGCAGGTATATATTAAACATACCACAGGGACCAAGCACGAGCAAGGATGGAAGTCACCTTGAGAAGACTGTGTATGGCAGGGGTGGCTGGAGAGTGGAAGGGGAAATGGAAGTCACGGCTGGAAAGCGCAGCGGCCATCAGAAGGGCCAAACCTTGCACTCTGGGTTGAATGTGGACTGTATGAGAATGTCACCGATCCCCACAGAGATTTTTAACCGGGTAAATAACGCAGTTGAGCCAATTACATAATGCATATAATCCAGTAAATGTAATCTGGCCGGTGTTAGGTAGAGGGCGGGATGTTCTCATAATCTTTCAGTGATACAGACTCCAGACTAGTTTGGACAAGATTAAAGAAAGCTTTCCTTTGCTCTCTCGAATTCTGCTTCAGCACAGTTCTCCAGGCCAGCTGTTAGCAACGGCCCCATCAGGTGACACGTGCATTCAGCTCAGGGGGACACAGGGCTCTAGAAGATTTGATTCCCACGTTGTTGACATGCAGAACAAGCAATGGGAAATGTGTGGGCTGCATTGGGGCCTCCTGAAGGGAGTTTGCCTATCCCTCCCTCCGACCCTCTGGGTACTGGATGGGAAGGCACTCATTGATCACACAGGCAGGATGGTTTCTCAGGTCCTCAAGGAACGCAGGATGAAACAGCACAAAGGATAGGTTTAGCAAAAGAGGAGAAACAAACTTTGAGTGGACGGAGCTGATCGGAGACTGCCCCAAAAGTGTGCTGGCCTGTGGGAGAGGCCTGGGGTCAGGGCACTAGCCCACGTCCCTACATTCATAGGACAGAGACCTTGAGAGTCACCACTGATGTCAGGAGCAGGTATTGTCTGTAAAAGATGAAGCAAAGGGTGGCAGAGGAAACCCTCAAGGTAGCAAGGGAGACAGTGGTAGGTTGACACACACCCAGAGGCAGAACACTTGGCAAGAAAGTGCAAGGCCCTGGGGTGGAACCTCAGAAACACACACACACACACTTATACACACACACACACACACACACACACACACACACACACACACACACAAACGGCAAGGGACGGAGTGCAGGATGGTGGCAAGTGTGCATGGGAGATGTCAGCCACATGCAAATGAGATGTCTGGTTTTCACAACCATCTTTCTAAGCATCTCAGGAACCTATTAACTCACTGCTACTTCAGAGTCGTAGGGTTCGTGGTCTTTATTCTAGGCAACATGAGACATTACAAAGTATTTATGTGTCTTTCTCTATTTTCAAATGCCCAGAATAAGCCAGGCATGGAGACGCAGGCCTATAATTCCAGCAAGGCAGGAAGGTCATGAGTTTGAGTCCAGCCCAAGACACAGAGTGAATTCAAGGCTAGTGTGGGCAACTCAAAGAGATGTTGTCTCGAAATAAGAAGGCAAAAAAAAGTTGGGCATGTAGACCCATGTTGGAAAACTTCCATAGCACTTGTAAGACCCTGGGTTCAATCTCCAGGTATATAAAAAAAAAAGCCTGACCATAATTAGAAGCCACATCAAGCATGTAATATTCTATAAAATTAACATGGAATGATGGAAATGTGTATATATGTATATATTGGTGATTATACATGTACTATATGATAAATACTGATATTAATATGAGTAGATACTTATATCTGACATATGCATATTTATTTAAAAGCTATGTATGTATGTATATGTGTAAAATTGTCAACATAGTTAAAGCAATTGAGGTAAAATGGCATACTAATCAGAAATTTTGAAATGCAATTATTTTTAATTCTAGGTCTGTAAAATTAAAGCATATTTGTGAATACATGTGGGAACTTCCATGCAATCATAGTAAAAGAAAGTAGAAAATTATGAAAAATACATTCAGAGGCTTCAAATGTGCATTGTTTAATTTTTATTTTTAGCCTATGTTTTTTCACTCTGGTCTACTCTTTTTTTTAATGTTTTACTAAGAAGAGAAAATTTTAAAGTCAAATGTAGATTTATGCTGTAAACTCAGAAATGGGAATTTTCCTTAAGATTCAAACTGCATTGGAAGTTTTCTATATCCAAGAGGGTACCTCGGTACAGAATGGAAGCCAGCACACATCTGTCCAGATGGCCAGGAATAGCCTAGCACATATCCAGACTGCTGGTCCTGTCTTCATGTGGATTTTAGTCAACAAGAAGCCAGAACTCACGAAGTCTGGCCTGCTGTAACTTTCCTGAAAGTTAGCCACAGGCGACGCTCCTGAGGTGGCAGACGGAAGGGCAGAGAAGCAGCTGAGCCCGGTGCTCCGGGTTCCTGGGGCTCCCCGTCAGCTTCATCTGTTTGTAGGGAATTGGCCTGTGCTCAGAAGCTTTGCAGTGACCGTGACCCCCGTTCATACCCTAAACTCTTTCCATCACGATGTGAACACTTTCCTCCAAGGCAATGAAGAGCAACCCAGAGGCAGAAGCACCAGGAGAGCAAAACAAAACTCAGTGTCAGGGCTGGAGAGGCTGCTTAGTCAGCCACAGCCACAGTCACAGTCAGTCACAGTCACAGCCACAGTCAGTCACAGCCACAGCCACAGTCACAGCCACAGCCACAGCCACAGTCAGTCACAGTCAGAGTCAGTCACAGTCACAGTCACAGTCACAGCCAGCCACAGTCACAGTCACAGCCACAGTCAGCCACAGTCAGCCACAGCCACAGCCACAGCCACAGTCACTGTCACAGCCACAGTCACAGCCACAGTCAGTCACAGCCACAGCCACAGCCAGTCACAGCCACAGCCACAGCCACAGTCACAGTCACAGCCACAGTCAGTCACAGCCACAGTCACAACCACAGTCACAGCCACAGCCACAGTCATAGCCACAGCCACAGTCACAGCCACAGCCACAGCCACAGTCATAGTCACAGCCACAGTCACAGTCAGTCACAGCCACAGTCACAGTCACAGCCACAGCCACAGCCACAGCCACAGCCACAACCACTGCCACTGCCACAGTCAGGAACAGGAAGAAGTCAGTACACAAACTCCTACAACTCTCTCTGCAACCATGAGAAACTGAGTTAGGATCCTAGCACTCAGCTCATTGATGCAAAAATACTCAATAAAATATTGGTAAACAGACTCCAAGAATACATCAAAACAATTATCCACCATGATCAAGTAGGCTTCATCCCAGGGATGCAAGGGTGGTTCAACATACGAAAGTCTGTCAATGTAATACACCATATAAACAAACTAAAAGAAAAAAACCACATCATCATCTCACTAGATGCTGAAAAGGCCTTTGACAATATCCAACACCCCTTCATGATAAAGGTCTTAGAGAGATCAGGAATACAGAAAACATACCTAAATATAATAAAGGCAATTTACAGCAAGCCAACAGCCAACATCAAAATAAATGGAGAGAAACTCAAAGTGATTCCACTAAAATCAGGAATAAGGCAAGGCTGTCCACTCTCCCCATACTTATTTAATATAGTATTTGAATTTATAGCCAGAGAAATAAGACAACATAAGGAGATCAAGGGGATACAATTTGGAAAGGAAGAAGTCAAGCTTTCACTATTTGCAGATGACATAAGTGACCCCAAAAATTCGACCAGGGAACTCATACAGCTTATAAACACCTTCAACAACATAGCAGGATACAAAATTAACTCAAAAAAAATCAGTAGCCCTCCTATATAAAATGACAAACAGACTGAGAAAGAAATCAGAGATACATCACCCTTTACAATAGCCACAAATGATATAAAATACCTTGGGGTAACTCTCTCCACTCTTATACAGTCCAGGACCTAGTTCCAGGGGATGGAGCTGCCCACAGTGCCTAGACCTTCACACATCAGCAAATGTAACCAGGACAAACCCTTATACGTATAACCCCAGGCAAACCTGATGTAAACAATCCACTATAGAAGCTCTCTTCCCAGATGACTCTAAAGTGTATCTAGTTGACAATTAAAGTCAATTAACCAGCACACACACACACACACACACACACACACACACACACACACACACACTGGAGAATCTGGAGGAGAGCTGAGGTGACTGCCTGCCTGGCTCTTTCTGAGCTGCACGCTACCTCTCCAGTGGGCAGGGCTCCCAGGGGACATCCCCCAGCCCTCGTGTGGGGACAATGCTGAGAGCTGAGTGAAGTCACCAATTCACACATTTTTAATTTCTAAAATATTTACTTTTAAGCCTGTAAGACTATGAAATGAGAGGACATTTAATTCTCCAGGTGCTTATTCCCTTGAAACTTAAAGTACTACTAAAGATGGAATTGTTTACCTCAGACTATAGAAATATTGATAAGAGAATAATTATAAGAAGTACCTTTGCTCTTAAATTGTCAGGGGGGGAAATGCTGTTCTGTATATTTGGTTTATTTCCATGAGAACTTCCTGCCCTGGAAAAACATGTCATGCTGTGTCATAGAGGTCACAGGTCAACTCAGATCTTTGGTGTACCAGCCAGGACTCCTGCTGAGCTACACACAGGTGGGAACAGGCTTGCAGGAAAACCTAGGACACCCAGCAATTTTAATGCTAAGTGGCTTTGCATTGGAGAAATGCCCAAGGGTCATGTCTAACACAGCCACTTGCTGATGACTGATGGGCGATCAATAGGAGCAGAGTGGGGAAGCCACTTTGTCACCAGGATGCTCATAGGCCGTCAGCCTGCACGTGAACATCCAGCCCACAGCTTTGTTCCATCTTGGCATACAGGCTCTGGGCTGGAGCCAGTGGCCAGACATGTCCACAAAGATAGGACGTCCCCCAGAGCTGCTGATCAGCTCCAGCAGCAGCAGCAGCAGCAGCAGCAGCAGCAGCAGCAGCAGCAGCAGCAGCAGAGGGAGGCCGACTTTTCTATTCTTTTCCTCCCGATTCACTGTTTGGGAATTTCATATATGCGTAGACTATGCTTTCGATCATATCCACCCATTCCTCCCCTATCGTTCTTCCTGTATCCCTCACCACCACTTTACTCTCCCGTCTTTATGTGTTCTGTCTTTCTAAACCCACTGAGGCCACTTAGTTCGATCTGTATGTGCAAGGGCGCAGGACCCTCTATTAGAGCATGGATCCCTGAAGAAAACTGTCTCTCTCTCCCCAACTGCCATCACCTGACAATAGCTCTTCAGGTAGGGGTGGGACTTCATGACCTCCTTCCTTAATGCTGGGATTTTGACTGGTTTGATCCTGCACGGGTCTCACGCATACTGATATATCCGGAAAACAGCTTTTTATAGGCGTCCACTGTGTTCTTACCGTCTTTCCCACCTCTCTCCGGTGATGATCCCTGAACCCTGGAAGAAGGAGCATGACACAGATGTCCTACTGAGGACTGAGCACCTGTCCCGGTTGTAAGTCTCTGTGTTCATCACCACCTGCTGCAAATAGACGCTTCTGTGATGAGGACACAGAACAGCCGTAACCAGCGAGTAGAACAAAGTCTTTAGGCATACTGTATCCGCAGGGATACTGTATCCATCAGACAAAATAATAGCAGTAGGTTTCCCCTTCAGTCTATGACCTACCTAGCCCCAGGTTCTGGGCCCTATTAACGGCGTCATGCGTGAGTTCCATCTTGTGGAGCGGGCCTTAATTCCAACCCCCAGAGATCAGTTACTTCTATAACACTTATGGCACCATTTTACCAGTAGGCCAGCTGTTAGCGTAACTTGGCAGGGCCCACAGCTGGGTGAGACGGTTTATTGTGGGCTTTTGTGGGGGTCCTGGGGGTCCAAACTCAAGTCCTCATGTTTGCACAACTGTTTTAACCCCCAAGAAGTTTCCTGTGACCACACCTGCCTAGTCCTCAGCAATCGCCAGCCCCCAGGATGCTCTCGGTCCATTTTCAAGATGGTATTTTTAACAGTTTATTCTTGAGCAAACAAGTGGCCTGTTCCCAGGACCATGCATTTAGAAGCTTCTGGATGGCATCCCATGTGGGAACAGAAACCCCAGGTGACTAAGTGGTCTTCCAGCCCGTTGCTTGGTCTAGAGTCTAGGTACAGTCTGGTTCCTGTTATAGCAAATGGGGCAGCTTCAGGTCACGTGATTTCCAGTTCCCAAGCCCAGGCCAGCATCTTTCTCCATCCACACCTTTCCGTCTGGAAATCATTGCATCCTCTGCTTACCTCATGCAGAACTCTCCAAAACCACCCACTTCTAACTTTCAAGTCTTTCCATTGTTAAGCTATGCCCACAGTTAATCACTAGGCGAGGACTGTGTCTTGATCTTAGGTGAGCATAAATTTCTTATGTATGGCAAGTAGGTCCATAATTAATATAGGACAGTATGTGTTCACCCTGAAGAACTGCCAGAAAGAGCTTTTAGTCTTAGACATCATTGTCAGAAGGATGGCAGCACCCAGGAAGGTGTGTCCATGATGTGTGTGTGTGTGTGTGTGTGTGTGTGTGTGTGTGTGTGTGTTCATGTGGGTGAATGAGGATACACATGTATGGCAGTCAGAGGATGACCTTGGATGTGAACCCCTGCCTTCTGCTTTTTTAGAGCCAGGGTATCTTGTTGGCCACTGCACAGGCCGGGGTAGCAGGCCCTCTGACTTCTGGAGAGTCTCCCATCTTTAGCTCCCATCTTGCTGCAGCAGTGATGGGATTCAAGTGTCTAGCTTTATATGGTCCTCATACTTACTCAGCAAGTGATTTACCCCTGAGCCATTTCTATAACCTCAGAGATTAGCACTCTTGATCAAAACTTCTCTTTCCTTTAATGAAGACAATGGGTCAATATATGAAATGTGCTACCAGGACATCCAAAGGAGATTTCTGGGGAACGGCACAGAAAAATGGTGCCAAGGTGGCATACAGAGCACTCTTGTCTCCTAACTTGTAAAACTGATCATCTATCAACATAGCCACATGAGCTGGAAAGGGAAACACGGGTTCCTGTAGTGAAGGGAGAGGTCAAACCCAGGTGTGAAGGGAAGAAGACTTCTAGACTAGGCACTAGACTAGACTAGACTAGACAGGGGTCTCTGGTTTGCTGTGGTAGTAGACATCGTTGCAACCTAAACCAGGGCAGCATACTGTGAATGGTCAGAGGGAGAGAGGAAGACCAGCAAACTCTCCCAGCCTGTGCTGGGACCAGCAGGAGAGCATGTCACCTGGCCACGGAAGAAATCATCTAGAAAGCCGGAAATGTGGCTGTGGTGCTGTACTGTGCATGTACCCAGTGGTCATCTGGACCCAAGAAATTAGAAATCTCATGCTAGAAGCACTGAAACTCTGGCGTTCCACATGAGAGGGGGTAATAAAAATCAAATAAATCACAACCTAGTGATACACAGGACGTCAGAGAGCAAACAACCCATCTGCAGCACACTAACAAGCCACACTGTGTTACAGGAGGGGGGACCCAGGGATGGAACCTGGAGGAACACAGGACCCTCAGGGACCAGGATGTATGCAGCCGTGTGAATCAACAGGAGCTGGTGTTCAGGCCTGAAATGGTTGGAGTTCTTAAAGAGAAATAGAAAGTATAACCCTTAAAGAAGGGAAGACACCATCACATAAGACCGGCGGAAGTCTAAGTTTCATCCTTACCTGTTCCTGAGTGTGGACTGCGCTGGTTGTCCCGCTCCCCAAAAGCTGGGGAGCAGAAGTGACCACTGAGTGGATCAGTCAGGCGGTCCAGATCCAACTTCAGAGGTAAGTAATGCTGATCGCCTTCTTCTAACTAGGCTGTAAGTCCTAAAGTTTCCAGAACCTTCCAAAACAGTACACCCACCAGGGGACATGAGTGTAATGGGGTGTGGTGGCTGATCTTGGGTGTCAGTTGACACACCTGAGAAGGGAGAGAACCTCAAGTGACCACGGTTCTTTCAGCTGGTCAGTGTGGTCGTGTCTTCGGGGCATTTTCTTTTCTGCTAATTGATGTAGGAGGCTCCGCACTGTGGATAGCACCATCCCTAGGCAGGTGGGCCTGGGATGCACAAGAAAGGCTGCTGAACATAAGCCGGGAAGCGATCCAATAAGGGCTGCTCCTCCACGGTTTCTGCTTCCATCCATGCCTCCAATGGTTTTCCTCAGTCAGCGGTGAATTGCTACCTGAAAATGTGAGCTGAAATAATCCTTTTCCTCCCCATGTTGCTTTTGTTCATGGTGTTTACCACAGCAACAGATTCCCTAACTAGGACAGGGAGACCTTGCAACCACCAAGGGACATCTGAGAAATTATCACAGTCAGAAGGAGCCTAAAGGAACTGCGGATCCAACAGGGCATGGTACCCTGCCTGGGATCCCGGGATAGAGGACACTGATCAGGAGAAATGCTAAGGAAAGCTGAACAAGCAAGCATGGGTTTGCTGCTATGAATATGCCAAAACCGATTTCATGCGTGGCCAGTACGTTGTGGAATAAGAGACACTCATGCACACACATACACACACACACACACACACACACACACACACACACACACACACACACACACACACGGAATTGTCTAGGCTGGCTTACAGGCTGTGGTCCAGATATTCCAACAGGGGCCATCCCACAACAGAAAGGCACAGAGTCAGGAGTTACTTGGTCCATGAGGTTGAGGGTAGATGACACTAATCAGTCCCAGTCTGATGTTGGAGTCCTAGAAATTCCCGGAGAGCTACTGATCTTAGGTCTACAGTGGACTCCTGGAGAAGTTGGTTCCAATAGCAGAGAGATACCTCAACAACAGGGCAGAGAAACTTGCCAGAGAAAACGAGGGGAGCAGGCAGGCAAAAGCTCCCCTTTTCTGTGACCACTTGTGTGGACTGCCACCAAAAGGTGTGGCCCAGATTTAGGGTGGGTCTTTCTTCTTCAAATAACCTGGTTAAGAAAATCTCTCACAGGAGTGCCAGGCAGGTTGGTTTTAGTCAAGTTGACAACCAACATTAGCCACCACAGGAAAACAAGGACTCTGCACTACATTCACAGCCCTTCTGCCCCCTTGGAACTCACCTAACAATTTATTACTTTTTTTATTTAAAAAATTTTACACTAAATATATTTTGATCATATTCTCTCCACTCCCCCAACTCCTCCAAGATCCTTCCCATTTTTCCACTCATCCAACATCATGTCTTTCTCTCTCTGTCTCTATCTCTTTCTCAAAAAAGTAAAACCAAACAAACAAACAAAAAACAATGGTCTAAACCAACACAAAATCAAAAAGACAAAATAAAATAAAACAAAACAAAAATCACACATGCATGTCATACACACACAGAGACACACACACAACATGGAGTCCATTTTATGCAAATTTTTGCTTCCCAACTCCTTCTCAATAAAACATGCTCCTCACCCAACATTCAGGGAATTTCATCAAATTGGGAAGACACTAGCCCAGAGTGTGAGAAACTTGATTTTAGAGAGGCAACTGCCCTTTGTGTTACTGAGCCTTCTCCTACAATAGGAATAATTTCTGGAGAGAAAGATTTCAACCAAAGGTTTCAGAGGGACTGTCCATGGTCATGTGCTGGGCCAGGCCATCTTGGTAGCTGTAATGTGTGTGAAAGCTGCTCAGTTTCCTAGACAGGAAACAGAATGAGGTAACCAGGGAACAGGTGTCATGTCCCCGGTGACCCTCTAACAAGACTCCATCTCCTAAGGGTCCCAGTACTTCTCAGTCTACTATGACTAGCTGGAGACACAAGGATGGGTAAGAACGTCATAACAGCATTCCATAACTATGAATGATTTGAATCCTAAGGGTTCCACTAAAACGTTCCTAGAGTCTCCTCTCCGATCTCTGTTTAACAAGGACAACCCTGCCTGGGAGGTGCAGAGGGAAGTTCCATGTTCATGTTCAGCTCTTATTTAGCATTGTGGGTCTTCCAGGCATTAAGTAATAACTCGTGTGTGTGTGTGTGTGTGTGTGTGTGTGTGTGTGTGTGCGCGCGCGCGCGCGCGCGCGTGCACATGCACATGTGGTTATAAAAATTAAATATGGGAACCATATTTTGTAAGTGCTTTTTTTATTATTAGAAAGAGAGGAAGTTGCACTGTTTGGAATGGATACTGAGGGAAAGGAAGCACTCTGCAGAAATCAGTCTCCTGCTTTTATACACTCCCAAATTATACTCATAAAGAAGGGTCCTGCAGCAGCGCTGTCAGTCACGATAAGGCAATCAGTCTGAGATTTATTATGAGTTTTCCTTTCCTGTATTCAGTGGAAAGCATCCCACAGGTGTGTTTATATTACCAGAGATAGATGGAGATTAATTGTGTGCCCAGGCGCTGAAACACATTGACATCTTTTCTGAGATTTAGGTTGTGATAGGTCTAGTGATTTTTTTTTAAGTACTGTCCAGAATACTCACATGGGGAGGGAATACAATATCCTCAGTGCCTGAAAAAAAAAAAAAAAAAAAAAAGCAAGCACACAGTCATTTACCCTTGGGAAACAGAAGTCACCTTCTCCCTTTCTGCTCCCCAGGAGCTCCCCTATAGGGTGAGAAAGTGTCCTGAGACCTCTTCAAGTTCATCTCCCCACTCCATATGATATACCTGTTCGTAAGTCATGTTTCAGTAAGGGCCTAAGCCTGTCGACACTGAAACACAACTTCATTCACAAAAGAAGTTGGGTGGAAGATGCTTTTATCTTTGCTTTCACTGCAGCGGGAGCTGTAACCGGAAGAGTGGGACATCCTTCACATGTGTTTAAACATGTCGAACTTGGACAACAGAATTAGTTTACATCCTACAAGACGTATGTAGCTCTTACAAAAGTTTTGTTTTGTTTTGTAGAGAGACTTGATTCAGGGAGAGACTTTGTGATTTGGGAGAATTTAGGTGACACTATTAGCTTTTCTCAGCACTACTCAAAACACCTGCCAGGAAACAGCTAAAGGGAAGGGCTGGTTTTGGCTCACAGTGAGGGTCAAGTCCATCATGGTGTGTATGGAAGGCATGGCAGCAGAGGAGGGCTGCTCACCTCTGGGAAGACCAGAAAACTGAGAGCATGCTCTGTCAGCTTTCTCTTTCTTTTTCCTTTTGGTGAAGACCGGAGTCTGTGGGGATGGCATTGCCCATATTCAAGGCAGTTCTTCCCTCAGCTAAACCACATGAGCTGTTCTCACAGACACACTAAAAGGCGTGTCTCCTGGCTGACCGGATCTAATTGAGCTAATGGTTGGGACGAACCCTCACGAAAAGGAAGCAGATAGAAAGGTTGTGTGGGGGAAGGGTCTTTGGAACCTCCAGCTGTGCTGTGTAGCCACTGGGGTCAACAGAAGAGATTTTAAACTTTCTGTTTGTATTCTGTGGGATTGACCAGCCCTGGGATGGTGTCAGTCAGAATGAGGGAAGCCTCTTCTCGGGGGTCAGATATTAAATCCTCAGAGAGCAGTGCATTTCTCTTTCAAGAGACAGAAAAAGCATGGAGCGCTGTGGTCCTCAGTCCACATAGTGCGCTGTGGGCCACAGGAATATATCACAAGAACTCAGCTGGTTATGGCAAAGTCACTACCTGGAGGGATCAAGGAATTTCTTCAGAGGAAGCCACATTCCAAGGAGCTTTTGGTGTTATTTAGCTTGTTATATATCACCTGTCTTCTGTTACGAAAATCATGTGTGCCTTCATAGTTATCCCAATTGATTTTTCCCTAAGAAGGGCTAACAGTGTGAACTGATCACTCTCTGGACATACACATTCAAGATATTTGGAGAACAGCCTCAGGAAAGGCTTCCTGGGGAATCAGATATGTCCCTTTGCCACTTTTATGGACTAACAGTAATAACAGTTCACATGCTTGTCTCCTGATTTAAGGTAAATTCCATAAGAAGACACCACCTAGGTCAGGTAGACATTAAGTAATAGCTTCACACAATTTAGCTCAGACCCTCATTTCTTACAGCCTTACTAACTTTATAGACCTCTAACTCCTTACCTAACCACTTCTAGGAATATTTAGATAACCTTCTGCACTGACAGCTATGGTTAGCCAGAACCCCAGTTCAAGCCTCCCTGTAATTATCATCATTGGCAGCATCCAGCCAGGACCATCCCCAGACAGAGGAAAGTACCTTATCAGAGATACCTCTCTACTCTCTAAGAACAGACTTAAGCATCCAGGCTACTTGTTTGAGAAGGCCTGGCGGATGTACCAATTAAGCTTAACTTTCTCCTTTCCCAAATCTTACCTTTAGTTCCAGATCTCCCTTTAACTATCACCAGAGGCATCTAGCTGTACACAGGTTGCCTAGAGACTGAGCACACTTTCCCCCACCCTGCAGAAAAAACGGCAGATAGCTTGCATAGATAGGAGCTACAGGAAAAAAAGAAGACAGTTTTATTTTCTCCCATTGACCTAGCAACTTATAGATTCTTAACATTTTCTACCAATCACTTTTAAGGTTATAGTTGAGCACATAAGATCCCTCTTCTTAGATATTACCTCAATTTAGCCTTTAGTTAATTCAGTAGTCACTTCCCTTTTGGGTTGCAAATGATAATTAACAATTACTGCCCCTCTTTGTGATCCTTATCACCCTCCGTTTGACCCTGGAAGCCTGGTGGTCACTGCCTGAGGAAAATTCTTACCTACCTTTATGATCCCCATAGAATTCAAGCCTGGTGACCTTGCTTGATCAGGGGATTGCTATTGCTTGGGTTTATAACTGGACTCCTGAGAGACTTGAGGGACAGAGAGATGGAGAATTGGGAGGGAAAAGGAGGATTTTGACCAGAGAATATGTGTGGACGAGATGGAAGATGAGGAAGAATCAGATGGGGAGGTACTAGCTGGGTAAGAACAAGATGAAAAGAACCTAGATGAGGCAGAATTAAGATAGAACTTAAAGGGAGCAGTAGATGAATATAGAGAGAAATCAGGCAAGAAAGGAGCTAGACATGAGAGCAGAATAGAAGCTGTGTAGAGAGAGAACTCACACAGAATAATAAAGTGTATGGGCTTAGGAGTTTTGTGTACATAGATTCATTTCTTTTCATCAAAGATTAACTATCAGCTGGTTGTAGATTCTTCCCGGACCCTGGGAGGGGATTATCGAGGGGCTGGACCCCCGTAGTCCCTGATGATAGCGTGTCTCCTGTTCTTTCATCAGGTGGCCCCGAACCACATGTGGCACACAGCGATCCTGAGTGCACTGCAGATTGCTGTGTCCAGAGACCTCACATCTCTGCAAAGACAGTGCCCAGCAGGACCTCTAACATTTGCCATCCACTCCTCACAAAAGAGACCGGAGGCCATACAAACAGGAAGGAGTCCATGAGCTGTTTTCCTACTTCCACAGTGAACTCAGCCAATCAAATGGGGAAGGTGAATTTCCATAACACTTGCCAGGCGGTGAGAAGGAAGACACAGAGTCCGTTTCTGTTCCTGATGCCCATGTGAGCTAGGAGAGGAGAAACAGAATAACAGTGGTCATTCTGGTGCCATGAGGTGCCAACCCAGAAGGAAACACAGTTATGCTAAGCGTGGGCGACAAGAGAGCAAAGCCTCTGTCCCTTCCTGTGAGGCTGCATGCGGATATATCCTGCCCAGTACCTTCATCGCTCAGGCCGCCAGTAAAGACTTCTGTCGTCTGCCTCGGACACGCTAACGGATGCAATTTTATTTACAAACTGAAAGTGCTGCTTATTTTAAAAAGCAGATGGCTGTGTTTCCTCAAAAAGTAATGATGTAAGTGATTTCTCTCTCCTCCCCTAGCCAAACAAAAAGTAATGCCATAGGCCATAGCTGCATACTCTAAAAATTCGAAGCAGGGGGCTGGGGGGTGGCTTTGTGGGTAAGACTGCTTACTATGGAAACTTGAAGACCTCAGTTAAGTTCCTCAGCACCCATGTTCCAGCCTGGCGTGGCTGTGCATGCCTGCACTGGGGGGCAGAGGGACAGAGGGTCACCGGGGCTAGCTGGCCAGCCGACGCAGACAAATGGTGGTGAGTTCCAGGTTCAGTGAGAGACCCTGTCTTGAGGTAACGAGGAGAAGGACAGAGGAGGACACTGGGTGTCCTCTCCTGTGCTCTGTGTACACCCACAACATGAACTCACACACACACACACACACACACACACACACCACACATACACACACACACACACACACCACACCACACACACACACACCACACACACACACACACACACACACACACACACACACACCACCAGAAACAGTGTTCTCTAAGCTGCCTGTAGCCTCACTCCCACAAACAAATACGATTGCTTTAAGGCCCATCCTTCTCTTGTGGAGCCGATGGACAGAAGGAAGATGGAAGGTTACCAGCCCAGTTCTACAAGGTCATTTTGTAACAGTTAGAATCAGGGCTGGAAAAGTTGAAACAATCGCCTAACTGTGGGTAAGATATGGTGCCTGTCTGCTTCTTCCCTTTGGAAGCGATTTCTTTATGCGTGCTTAGTGTTTGCTTCTTAACTTTATGACCTCCATGAACTCTAACAGGAAGAATACCCTGAACTTACAGGTGTCTGAACTGCCTTATCATAAACCCCCAGTTTTCAAAAAGAGTCAAACACGGGTCTCCCCATGTTGTATTGCTAATAAAAGTGTCAGTCTGTCAATGTGCATGGAAGAATGACGGACTGTTGTTTGAGCTCATATTCTAAGATTTCTTTTTTCTAACTGTTTTAGGATAGCACGTGATTTATGGTTGGTTTTTATAGCAAGCAGATACTCCACATGTTATCTACAAGGAAGGGCCCACATTGCACATTTGGGGATTTCTGTGCTTTGCTCATCATTGAGATGCATGATGCATGTTCTTGCCACTGATCCCATCCCTGCTCCCACCCCCACCTGCCTTTCCCAGGAAAGGTTGAAAGCCATGGAAACCCCTTCGTCCCCCAGCTTGTCACCCTGACGTTGTCTCTCCCTCGTCATTTTCATTAATCTACTCATTTTGCTAATGTTACAAAAATCTTAGAATATGAGCTAAAACAACAGTCCGTCATTCTTCCATGCACATTGACAGACTGACACTTTTATTAGCAATACAACATGGGGAGACCTGTGTTTGACTCTTTTTGAAAACTGGGGGTTTATGATAGGGCAGTTCAGATACCTGTGAGTTCAGGGTATTCTTCCCGTTAGAGTCCATGGCTGTCATAAGGTTAAGAAGCAACACTAAGTATGCATAAAGAAATCACTTCTAAAAGACAAGCAAATATTTTAGAAATATTTGACATATTCGTCAAGTGAGAAAGTTGAAACTGTAGCAAGTGATTGACCAATTGGTTAGTATTTGTGTTAATTTCCCTCTACTGTTTCTATGACATCACCATGTTATCTTTCTACTGTTTCTATGACATCACCATGTTAAGTTATCACTCTACTGTTTCTATGACCATCACTATAATGGGAACCCAATTCCAAGACCTCATTTTAGATGCTGAATAGAAAGTTTCCATTACTCCCCATCCTCTCCTTCCTCCCAGAGAGAAATAAAGTCACCTGGAGGGTTGTACAGACAAGCAGATACTTTCAACCAATCCAGGTTCTGAGATTCAAAAATGCCTTTAGCTGCCCCAAACCACAAGATCTGTAATGGAGTAGGCACTACAGAAATGCCCACAGACAGGATAGAAAGTCTTATGCCTCTCCCTCCCTCCCTCCCTCTCTCTCTCTCTCTCTCTCTCTCTCACACACACACACACACACACACACACACACACACACACACACACACACACATCCAAATCTTCTTTCTTAGTCATCCTGAGATTTCAGGTCTTATTTAGGAGGTGTAGGCGAACAAGAAACCTCTTTGGGCTTCAAGGAGGTCCAGATGCTTGGCCTTGGAAAGTCAGGGAAGGGCTTCCAGCCTCAGCCAGTGGGTGGATGGCAGTTGCCAGCACTAACCCAGGTACTCCATAATAGAAAGTGGGGAGGTGCCTCACTTTTCAGGAGCCTATCCGTCTCTAGAGTGGTCACTCTGGAGGCATCTCCTGATGCCACTTCAGACATTGCCACCCACTCAGGCAGCTTCTGAACATGCTTACTTCTCTTATCTACTCCGATGATAGAGCCATGGGAGTTTTAATCCTTCAATGATCCTTCTCCTAGAACTCAGGCCCACCATTTCAGAGACAAGATAGAAGCTTCAGGAACATATTTCCTCTTTCTCGTTTATTTCTTCCACAGGACAGATACATCTCAAATGATACTGGTAGCAGAGATGATGTTTGCAAACTTTCCTGAGTCAAGTCAGGGCAAATGTCTTCCTATCTACATGTCGGCCAAATTCCCGTGTATGAGACTGGACAAGTCTCTAGTGCCATGGGGATCTCTCAGTGCTGGCCTCCTTGAAGAAAAGAATTCAGTTGAATGACACAGACAGTTCAAAGAGTTTGTTTAGCAAAGCAAAGCAACCCAAGAGAGATTGGAGTGGTCTGACCTAAGCAGGGAACCACCCCGTAGTTCCGGCCTTGTGGATTTACATGTTTCACGAATATTCATGAGGTTAATGGTATATTCATGCAGCAAGGGAATCCATTTCCCTCTCATAAAATGTGGTGGACCAGATCTCCCTTTAGGGTGTTTCTTCCCATGATCCCCTAGAAAAGTCAATAAAGGGAGGTAGCCACACAACAATGTAAATGAGACTATAATAAAGATGAAATGTCTTGAACATACAGATCCTCATCAGCTGACGTGTGGAAACATGCGCCTCAGCTTCTGGTGTGGTAGAAACAACCGAACCACACAGCTAACCACAAAGGGCATTGTGACCCTCAGGAGACAGCTATAGTTCAGATTTCCTCTTATCTGGCCCCTTCTTGAGTCTGCTCACATTCTCCCGATTGCTGTCACAACTAAGGCAGTTAATACGTTTTATTTATTTATTCTTAATTGAGGCTTTCCATTGAGCGCTGGGGCTAGACTCCACTACCACCATGTCTGGACAGGTCCCTGCACAGGCAGGAACAGGAGCAGTGTCTGACAGGGCTCCTTCACACCGCCACTGCCCCTGTCTGTCTTCCACCTAACAGTAGAAATAAGTGGAAAGATGTGCAGCTGAGGAAATGAACCCCATTCTTCCAAACTCCAGAAGTTCCATGGAAGCACTGTTTGCAAAAGGACATCGGTCAGTTTGAAAGAAAAAAAAAGTGAAATGAGATATGGTGTCCCCGGATTTATTGGTGCAAGATAAAGAAAACATCAGAAGAAAAAGGGACCTGGTGACGTGGCAAGCCCAGGAAGGTAACCTCTAGCACACACTGGCCCTGGGAAGTTTCCATCCAGCAAAGTCTACTGTGTCAAGGGAGGTGATAGGACTGATCTTGTAACAAAAAATTATCTCGCACAACTCTGGTGGCCTGGTGACTGACTGCCATACTTCCTGTCTGAAATGGACTTCTTCATCAAAGCAGGCAATCAAAAACGGCCTCATAAAAAGGCTCACAGTGCCCCTAGCAAACCAGCCCCATTTTCAGTCAGCTCAATTATTAAAGAGGAGGTAAGTCGTCTCTTCCTCAAATTGACCTTTCCACCAGGAACCTGTTTAATTTTTTAATTGTCTTTAAAATTACCATAATTTTACAAAACGAGCCATGATTTCCGGATAAAAGCTCTAAGCCGGGTCTAACACAAAATAACAACTTTAAATATTTACCGTTTTGTCGCCGAGCAGTTAAAATCTCTCTTGGTTTGTTTTCTTCCACTATATCGTAAGCTGTGAAGATGATCACATGATCATCTGAGCCCTCTGCTCCGCAGCAAGCAAGCTGAGGTATAGTCCGGGCATCAGGGTAGCTGGGCAGAGCACTTGACCTCTGAGTTTGTAGGAAGAAGGGACAGAGCTGACCTACCCACAGGGCTGATGGGAGCTTAAATAATCAATAATTGCTGAGCACTTTGAAGACGTGAGGTGCCGAGGCCCCGCAGAGGAGTGACTAATGCTTCGATGGAAATTAGAGCTAGCAAGTATAATCACTTTTGATCCGAGAACATAGAGAATATTCTAGAAAGTCTCTCTTCTGTTAGATTCATTTAAATCATAAAGGGGAATAGGCTTTGATCCTATTGTAGGATCCAACAATAGGAACTTTCCACTTTATTTCAGGGAAGATGAACTCATAGAAACCCCTAGAAAGAAAAGAGGAAGAATATCATTTGAGGGTTTTTTTTTTTCAAGTCTGTAATGGACTTGAGAAGACTCCATTCTATCTAAACCATGTGCCTTCTCTTGGATTGACCAAACATCACACACACACACAAAAGTAATCTTCCGAAAAGACAACATAAAACCACTATTGGTTTTACCTTTTGAACATTCTGAAGTTATTTGAGAAATCATTGCCTGACCAACTGTACTCCTGTCCTAAATATGTGGCAAAGCATTCCTCCTTGTAATGTATAAAAAGAACACTCAGATTTGAAAGCACACAGACACAGGAAGACAAAGACAAATTTATCGACAGCAAGATTCTGAGCCTAATTGCAGCCGACGGCGCTCACAGTAGCATTGCTCTAATCAATTCACATCTTACAAAGCACTTTGAGATTTTTTTTCATTTAATTAAACATTATATTCATCTGAGCCTTTTAGCAATGTGGGTGGGGAAAATCAGTTTGTATAGCCTTGCCTAAAAATAATGAAGCTTACAATTTTTGGAATATTCTCTAAAAGCATGTACTAGTTGGTCCTTATGTTAATGAATTTGGAAACCATCTAAATTTCTTCTCTAATTAGTATTTTGTATGATATATGAAATAGTCCTCAAGTGGGAGTTCCCGGCATCGTTTTTGAGTACGCAGAACTCCTGTCTCTAAATCCTCGTTCGCTGCTGACATGTCTAATATCAGAAACTGTGCTCCTAAGTGATTCTTACTGTGTTGAATGCCCATGCCAGGAGTTCACAAACTACAACACGTGTGGTGTGCTCCAACAGACCAAGAGGGGAACTTTTATAATTAGAAACATTAAAATTCAGGTGTGAATACTAAAGTGAGCTGTGGCTATCCCAAACATAAAAACCTGCAGTAATGGAGTGTGGCTTTGCACCTCCCCTGGACATCCCTGTGAGCTTTAGAAGAAAAGGAAGCAACGATTCTGAGGCTCAGTGCAGACCAGGTGCCTGGCAGGGAGTGTCTAAGGTGATCAGAACAATAGCTGGATGAAGACCGGGTTTTATGAATGAGGAACTCCAGATGTGGAAGGTCCACATGTTCACATGGAGCTCCCTTCTCCTCACCGCACTTCCTGTTTCTCCCCAGGCTGCCTCCCAGGTGGAAGTGCCTTTTGTTTTTGCTTTAAATTATATCACAGTCATTACAGTCGAAGACTAATACATCATCAGTCTCTCATTCTTTGCCATTTGATTTATCTGAGTTTAACTTCAGTCTGAATATGTTAAATGAAATGTTATAGAAATAAATAATTCATACATTTAAGTCATTTTTATTATAGTATAATTTTGTAGTGTTTCTATTTTACTAATTACTATTATCTTACCATGCCCATGCCTAGTTTATGAATTGAGCTTTACATCACAGGTATGTATGCATTAAGAAAACACAGTGCACACATGATTGGTACTGCTTGCTGTTTAAGGGATACTTAGTGGGGTGGAGGGTTTAGAACATGCCCCTGTATGAACACAGGGAACTGCCAGGGTGGCTCCATCTAGCATGGCATTGTTTGATAAGTTCGGGCTGTCGCAGCAAATGTTTTCTTTCACTCCAGTGTCTGCTCCTTGTGTGCCAAAAGAGAAACTATCCAGAAACTCAGCTACAGTTTGGGACATTGCCTTCACAGACAATGTCTTAGCTTTAACTATATCCACGACATCAGAACATAGATGCCTGATTTTGTCCTTTAGACATAACCCAATGACAGACCAATATTGAAAGTAAGCAATTGCCTGAAGTCCATTCCAACTCACAGCATCCAATATGTCGACTATAAAATAATAAAGTGTTCCTAGAAATATTAGGAGAAACACCATTATTTAATTACCATAAGGCCTTCCGGGACAGAAATAAAACATGATTTAGGTGGATGAGCAGTGGGTATGGGGGCAGAGGGGGATGGAGGCGGATTATACAGACGAACCAGGCAATGCTAATGGGAAAGACAGCGATTGCAGATGAGCCAGTACAATGATAGATGGAATGCGAAAATGAAATAAAATCATGAAGAAGGAGAAGTGGATCCTAGAATGCGACTTTGTAGTGTTGAGGCTGAAACAGTAGCATAGTTAGAAAGGAAGTCGGACACTTCAGAGATGAAGTAACCTCTTCAAAGCCAACATGGAGAGAAGTCCAAACTCTAGTTCCTGCTCTCATGAGATAGCATGCTTCTCCTGAATCGGGCTTGCCCAGCAGCTGGTTTGATTGTGAAAGGCGATGTTCCTTAGAGTGGTTTTTGACTTGGCTGGCCGGCAACAGAACAGCAGTCAGAGAGCCAGAAAATTGTGACAGCCTGGTTAACAACACACTAAGACATCCTCTGTGAAAAGATTTATGCTTCGATCCTGTCTTTGGTCACTTCTTACTGTAAACATGAGAGGCAGGTTTCTCCAGCTCACAATAGCCTGATCATTAGCTCTCCGGTATTATTGGGAAAAGGGCTCAAATTTGCCACCTAAGACTTCAGACAATCTAGTAGTCCCTTAGTTATTTATTTTCTGATTAAAAATGAACTAAGTATATTTAATTTAAAATAATTTAAACAACTTTAATGAGATTAATTAACAACATATAAAGAATCGATCGTAAGTATTGGATACTAATTTTAAGTGACACAATGAAAGTCAGTTAACACATCCACCAGAGGGTGCCAGCTAAGTTCTCCTAAGACCCAGAGTGACTGAAGATGATTGATTGCTCCCCAAAGTCTCCACTGGGGTCAGCTGGTGGGGGTCCACCTTCCAGTGGCAGCGTTGACCCTGACAGTTGCGAAGGGTGCAGAGCACAGGGACAGGGCAAAAAGAAACTCTGCCTTGGATATCATTTCCCTGCTCATAAGGCCAACCCCAGGAAACTGTCCCCTGCCCATGGCACATCAGGGGTTCACTCAAACTGCCCCAAATCCTGTAGTGATGCAAAAACCAGGGGACAACACCATCCTAGCTGGCATGGGATCCATTTAGTAACTCAAGCACTTGAGATGAGCTCAATGAGGCCTGGCAGGTAAATATTCAGTTTGAAAGACAGAGCTTATTTCAAGGGACAAAGACTGTGACATCCACTTGGCAGCTAGGGAAATACTGCCGTCCAGACTCTGAACAGGACAAACCCTACTCAGAGTCTTTCCGGTGGGCAGAAGCGTTACTGAAAAGCAGGAAGGGTAGCGCAAAGTAAGTAGATGGAGAACACGCCCGCTGCCCTTCTGCTGGGCATCGACGCAGCAGAAATACCTGAGCAGCCAGGCAGGAGGACAGGGATGCCTAGGGATGGGAAAGAACGCAGCGTTTGCAAGAAGAGGCATCGATCTTCCGAATACCTGAATGCTGTGTGTCCGCCGGGTATTCTGCCCCGGAAACCTGGCCATTTTCTGCAGAGGGTCAGGCCGAGCACACGTTCCCTGCACGATGTGGAGGCAGTGGCCAGGCCTCCTCTCAGCTTTCTCTAATCTAGGCCTAGGAGTCCCGGCCTTCCCACCTTTCATCTGTCTGAGAACACGAGAGCACTTTTCTCCTCCTGAAAGTCACTCCTGTGGTCAACTCCCGATCCACCCGTCAGCAGAGACCTTCCCACCGCGGCTCACAGGCAGCTGTGGCCACGAGGGCAGCTGTTTCTGCCCTTCGATTAAGCTGTGTGCATTTCTTTGATGCCTTAAGCTCTATTTTATCTTAAGGATAAAATATTTTATCCTTGTGTGTCATCGAAGCAAATAAAGCTGGGGGTGGGGTGAGGGGGGTGAAGCCAAAGTGAAATACAGCAAGGGCCCCAAGAGTGACGCTGCAGTGACCACGGGGAGGAAAGGGAGGGAAGAGTAGCTTGGTAGGTGACTAAAAAGTGGAGGAAAACACAGAGTTTGCCCCCACTGTAGACCGGAAAGAGTTCTGAATAAATCAAATTAAAATGGAAAAGAAGGGGGAAAATAACACCGCTGGGGGAGGGGTGAATGTCTGTACAATCTCAGATTCAAAAAAAATCTTTTCCACATGTAAAATTAATGAAAGAAACTCTAAAACAAGCTGTTAATAATGTTTATTTGGACAAAAATACACCATGTGATATCCACAGCTTCATGGATAAAATTTGAAGTTTACCTTTTCAGTAAAATGGCAGGTAGGAAAGAGATGTTTTTTTCTTTCATCATATATATATATATATATATATATATGATTATAATTTAATTATGTCATTTCTCCCTTCCTTTGGGAAAAAAAGATCTTTAACCATAGAGGACAGTAAAACATAAAGAATTCATAGGACACACATTTTAACTAAAATATTATTACACATACTCATTTTAATGATTGAACCATGTTTAGTCAAACTGAAATTGAAAAGCTGAACTTTGCAAACAGACAGTACACTCTAACCCTGCGCATAACTAAGTTGAAAATAGGAATAAAGTTACATAATTCATAGCCTACGGTCTCAACACTCCACATTAGAAGTATTCCTCAAAAACATAGTCGTGCTTTAAAACATACGTTTTCAAGGATGTCCTTTACATTGTTCTTAAAACTGAAATACCAGAAGCGGCTTCCTCACTGCAAACGGAACAGCTAGCTGAATTCGTGATGATGTACCTCAGCTCTCAAAAGTGACAGCTTGACGAGGTCCAGGAGATGCCCCGGTGGAGTGCTCAGTGGATGGGATGCAGCAGAAGGAAACATCCTGTGTGGGGCAAAAGTCCAGAGCCTTCCACAGGAAGACCAGACAGCGACCTGTAATAGCCATCCCTCCAGTGCAGGGACAGCCACCGCTCTGTCTGTTCTTTAGACACAACATCTCCCAACCTTTCTGTGATGAAGCTGTGCAGATTTTTAGCACTATAAGAGAAAATAGAGAGCTTAAAATTATTTCATAATATCGGCATGGATGCAACAGATTGGAACACTCAACCACAGTGAGGACAATAACCCTGAAATCACTCAAGGTCACAGCTGTCCCTTTCAGGACCCTGTGTCTGCCCTTTGAAGCAGTAATTTTACTGAAAATATTAAAAAAATAATTTCTCTACCTAAAAGTACAAGGAAACTGGGAAGAAAAACTGTTACATTTGATTGTGCAAAAATATAATGCTTTTTTAAAAACACATAGCTATCATTGCAAGCTAGAATGTCATCTTCTCAGACAAATAGTGTGTGGGAAAATAGTTTTAGAAATGCATGCAATACTTTATAATAATAGGATGTATCAACAAATACTTCTGTTCTATAAGATACGTTTACAAACATATGTTAGAATGTACTAATACGAATAAATTGTGTGTATGCTTTTTTGGACACATTCATCATAGCAGAATCTTAAAAACATCTAGAAATTAATAAGTATTTAATTTAAACTTTTTAAGTTAGAAGGATACTGGTTGGTAGAAAAAGAGAAATACTAAATGATTTTAACACAAATTTAAAATTCTAATATAGTTAGAGATTGCAAGCTCCAATGATCTTTCAGACCACTTGCATTTATTTCTTGCATCAAGAATTATTTTTATCATGAACATATTGGTCTAATTATTAATTAATAGGCATAATACTAATGCAGCAATTAATAGATATGTAGCTTTAACAGCAATTCACAAGAGATAGAGACATAGTTCAGCAGTTAATTGTGTTTTTGCTGCTCTTTCAGAGGATACAAGTTCATTGCCCAGTGCCTATGTGGGACAGCTCACAACCACATGTTACTCTAAGCCTATGAGGAGCCCATGCCTCTGGCCACTGTGTTCACCTCCACCTGAGTGCACATACCCAGAAAAATACACACACACACACACACACACACACACACACACACACACACTTTAACAGAACAGCAACACACACTCCCCTCACAGTATCTGCAATAGAAGGGCAGACATAGCTCAGAAGCTTGTGAAGTCCCCTGTAACAAGTGAGGAGTCTGAGCAACTCACCTGTGCACTGGTTTGTTAGGGGCACTCCTCTGAAAAGGACGATGGGGTGGACTAACAACTCACTAAGTGACACTTCTCACTGTCGGCCCTTACTAAGGAAGGACCAGCCTCACCTTTCAGCCCCACAGCAGGGGGATGTGGAGAAGCGTGATAGAGACCAGCCAAACCCTCAAAAGGAAAGAGCCTGTGAGTGACAGGAGTGGGTGGATGGACAGTAGCTGCTCGCAGGCTCACAACATCTTCTCACTGCTGAGTTATCTGCAGCCTTGAAAATATTCACAAGAGGGGTGAGAAGCTACAGCCCCAACTATTGTCTGAAAACGCAAACTGTTTTCATCTGGTCATGATTCTGGATTCAATGCTGAAGTCATTGAACACCCAGGAACACCGGTGAGAAGACACAGTCACTCAAGTAGGCATTATCTAATGCTTACCTGGCAGCCAAGATACCATGATCCAGAAGGTGGTTTTCCCAGGGTGAAGCTTATCAGTTGTATGCCGAGCCCTGCAACTTCCCCAAACACAGAACATCCGACTGCACAACTTATGGTACTGGGGACTTGTGTTCATGCTTTTCCCTCCTACAAATATTTTCCAAAAGAAAAATACACCATCTAAATCTTCAAAGATAGGCCATACCATTTGTACTGAGAACTCACATATGCTGAAAGCAGTCCCGCAGTCTGACGACTTTTAAGTCCAGCTTTGTGATCCACCAGTCCGTCTCCTGTCTCATCTGTACAATGGGCGTAATGACAAAGATTGAAAACTGTGCAGTTTGAAGCTTAAACATAGTAACCCAGGATGACAGCCTTTTGTAAACCACGCAATGCAGGGTTTTAGAGAGAGCAAGAACAGTATGTCACTCATCAAAGCGCCCAGCAGTTACCTGCCTGGGACTGTGCTCTGGAGAGCTCCACTGTTGCGGCCATCCTGATTCATTTCAAAGTAGAAGGGGACTGCGGATGCATCCTCCGGAGCTGCCCAACGTAAACGCGATTGTCCTTCAGGATCTCGCCACCCATCGAGGCAGCACCCCCTGCAAGATCAGCATTAATCTTCAGCTCTGTAGAGGGGTGCATTATGCTTTTGGAAGGTGCTCTTTTACCTTCTTGGGATTCTGCAGCCACCTCTGTCCTGACCCAGAGAACCTCGCCAGAAGTCAGAAGGAAGCTAATTGCTTTTTTAATTAGAGCGGTGGGGAAAACGAGGCTCCACCACACACCATTGGTGATGGAAGCGCCTAAGAGAATGGCTCAAGAAGACTCGTTTGGACATCTGTGCATTGAAAATGGACTTGTGCACAACTCACACTAAAGTACCTGGGAGTCAGTGAAAGGAGAGAAGTCATCTCATCCGCTGACAGCAGTCACAACTACAGCTGCCTCCTGCCTCCCCTTAAAATATGAAACCTTTGCGTTTCCTTTTCAGTGACTCGCCCTGTGGCTTCTTCATAATCTATACTGAAAATCACAACACGAAGCCCCCACTGGGCCTTGAAACCAAGAGGAGGGAGCTATGCATCTCATTAGCAATTAAAATAAAATGGGGGATGATGTGCTATTTCTTCCCTTGTCCTCCCCCATCATTTTCCCTCTCTTCCTTCTCCTTCCCTTCCTTGCATTCTTCATCTTGAATTCAATAAATATTTACTCACTATTTACATGCTATGCTTAAGGGAATACAAATATGAAACAGAACTATCGTATTTCTGAATATAACACAAAACCGTAAGAAAGGAGACGCACTGGATTTATTACGTGTCTTTCAGGGGCTTTCAGAAATCCTTTCTATGGTGTATATCAGGGAAAATATATAAGAGTATAGGGAATAGTGGAATCTGATTCTCTCCCTAAACTGGCAAGAAAAGCAACTGAATTCAGGGCCAGTGTATATTTAAATCCATCAATTCGAGAAACATGTGTTCCCTGGATAATAGGAAATAAAATTAAGGAATGGGTTCAGGAGTTGGTGTAGAGTCTATGGGAGTTTAGAAGAACGTATTGCATCCTGTAAATGTTGGTGTGCTCATGGTTCAC
Organism: Peromyscus leucopus; assembly: GCF_004664715.2. NCBI lineage: Eukaryota > Metazoa > Chordata > Mammalia > Rodentia > Cricetidae > Peromyscus > Peromyscus leucopus. The sequence continues at coordinate 70,971,438 of NC_051079.1, read as the reverse complement.
AAAAAAAAAAAGCATGCAGGTTTTGCAGGACTGGGGTTTGGACAAGAGTCCTTTTCTGCTCCATGGAGAGCCACATAGAAGTAGATCCCATCCAAGGCCCTCTGGGAGCTACAAGGGTGAAGGAGACCTGGTTCTCACCTTCACGAGGCATGTGGCCAGCAGCCGGGGATGGAGAAGGGAGAGAGGTGTGTTCTCCTTCAGAAAGGATGGCAAGCCAATGAGATGAGCCAAGATGGACGGACAGACGGGACTGTCCCTCCTGCCACAGCACTGAGACTGCCTCAGTGGTAGGGATGGCTCCCACGCGAGTGTGAGGAGACGAAGTAGGTTTAAAAGGGGGTAGAAGAGGACCCGCATAAGCACTAGGACTCAGCACACATGTGAAAAGGTGGCCATGGTGGTCCATGCTTGCAGTCCCAGTGCTGAGAAGGAAGGAAAGGGAGAATCCTGGGAGCTTGATAGCCAGCCAGATTAAATGAACGGGAGTCTGAGGTTTCAGTTAGAAACCCTGTTTAAAAAAAATAAGGGGGCTATTTCCTGAGGAACAGTACCAGAAGTTACCATGCTTGGGTATCTGCCCTTCCCCCACATTCATGTACACACACATACACATATGCATTCACATGCACATGTACACACACACATGCTCATGCATACACACACAAAATAAGGTTTTTTGTTTTTTGTTTTTTTAAGAAGAAATAAAGGTGGAGAAAAGCAAGGCAAAAGGGAGCTTCAGGAACACTGCAATTCAAAACAAGAGGTGACGAAATGTGAAGAGCTTCCCATGCTCCTGTGGGGCCCAAGCGGGTAGAGCAATGGGAGCTGTCTGGGGGAAGATCCACGAGGCTGAGCACGGCAGCAGGCAGGGGGAGGGTAACTTGGCTGAACGACCAGATCCAGTTTTGCCGGTCATCACGGACCCTTTCTGCATGCTGCTGGTGCAAAGACTGTTCTCAGGTCCAGAGGCTGCAAACGCCATTGCTCCAACAACCCACGGGCTTGTGGGACACACTGCTTCACCAGGATTCCATGCTCACGTGTGACTTGAGAAAGCCACACGAGGAAGTATATTCCTGTACCCTGCATCCATTCTGTCCCCTAGACAAGAGAAGGCCGTCTCTCATCAAAAGCTGTCCGCTCCCTGACCCCTTAACCTAGTCACACTTCTGCCACAGTGTCATTTCATGGAACTTCTAGAGCCACAGCTGATTTTGGCCAGTCCTTGAAAATGGGGTCCTGGAGCTGGGAATGTAGCTTCAGCTGCTAGAATGCTTTTCTGGTATGTGCAATGTCTTGGGCTTTATCCTCAGCACTGCATTTACTGGATATAATGGTACATGTCTGTAATCAAGAGGTAGAGGCTGGAGGATCAGGAGTTCAAGGTTATTCTTGGCTACATAGTGAGTTCAAAGCCATCCTGAAATAGCTGAGATTTTACTTGCCTAAAAAGTAAAAATAGAATAAAATAAAGTAAAAATAAGGTAAAATGGAGAAGAAAATGGGGTGCTGCCTGGGATTTTTCTGTAGTACAGCAGAACAGGCATTAGCCGGCCTCTAACTCTCTCTGTGGTCACACCTCTGTCACAGCCACTTGCCACATTTTCTGTGTCTTTTAGAAATGCAGGTCTTGAATGCTTGTCCCTTGATAAACAGTAAAGAGTTAGCACTGTTTCCTCTCACCTGAGAGTTGAATGAGGATCATGTGAAAACTGCAGCAGCAGAAGAAATCCTAAAATTTCAGTTACAGGAAATCTCGGGCCACACATCCCAACTCAGGCTTGAAAGAAAGAACAAAGTGATACCCACAGTTTTGTTTTGCTTTGAACCCCTGCCTAACTGGATCATTAAGGGCCAGGGGAGAAAATGGGGAAGGAATATGCCGGTTAGGTATAAAAAGTCACAGGCTGTAATGGGAACAGAGCATTGCCTCATACATTCCTACAGCAACTAAATGGGTAACACATAACAATTATGTTCACAGAAGTTATTTGAAAGAGCTTTCTTGATACCAGATATACCAGTGGGTGAGAAGCTGGGACAGATAAACAAAACATTTGTTCTTATAGTTCAGGTTTGATCCGCCATTTGTCTGGGCTCTTGATCCCCCATTATATACTGAACCCCTCTAGAGAGAAGGGATCCCCCTTTGTCTCTTTGGCGGAATAAAAGCAACGCTTTATCAGCCTTTCTCCACCCTTTCTGTCGGGATATCGCTTGGAAGAAGTGGAGTGTTTGTCCAGCAGGCACAACATCGGCAGCATAGGAAAACTGCCTTGGAAAGTATTTTCCCATAATGAAAAATTAAATTAAATTAAAAAAATATAGTCAATGAAGCCGGCTACAGAGCCACTGTGACTCTGAAGGCTCAGAATGGGAGGTGGCTGGAACTTTACTCTTGTAAAGTTCTTTATGAAAGAAACATGGACTAAATTTATCTTCTCAGATTGGAATGTTTTTATTCAAACTGAACTTAGAAATATTTTTTTGAACTTTTTAAAAGCTCTTTGGTCTGTATATTTAAAACACTCCTAAAATTCAGTGACTCGGGACACTTACCTCCAGCCTGCCTCTTTTTCTTTTTCTTTCTCCTTTCTTTTTCTTTCTCCTTTCTTTTTCTTTCTCTCATTTCAAGAAATGTGGAAAACATTAACGAAAATTGTGTTGGTCTGTACAATTTTATTCTGTTAAAGACAGGTTTTATGATACATTTAGCCTTTTAAATGCCACTAATAGTCTCTAGGGACACACGGTTTTTCCTCTAGTGCAACAATTAAGTCCATTTCAATGCTATTTGGATAAGTTGAAACAATTCAGTCACTGTGTGCCTGCTCTCAGGTACCCACAGCAAACCCAGAGGGGACACCCAGCCTTACCTGACTAATGAAGTTTTACCAGCTTCAGACATGTACCCAAGGATTTGACTTTTCCGCATTCTTCTTGCTTATTTTCCCCTCATTTCTTACAGAAGGGAGTAATGAGACCTTCCACACCGCGTGCTGGCCAGAAGAGTGACTTGGTAATGAATGTGATTAATCACAATTGCTCTCTTTCTCCTCCCTGTCTGGAGTTTGAAATGTGTTTCCCACTAGAACCCAGCAAGGCTTCTTTGATTTATTTATTTTATTTCTTCAATCAAGTTAGAATAAAGATGGGGGGGGATGTGCTACACGTGTGCATTCTGCTTTTTGGGTGAAAGTGTATTTTGGTAGTTGGAAATCCGTTCACAAAGCATATTTGCATGTTGCTCAATTATGAAGCTCAATTATAATCAAATTATCTCTGACTGAGGCATAAGGATGTCAGAGGAAGTAATTTTGTGAATTCCAGATCCGTACACTTAGCTCATACTTTTAACTTAAAGTTTAGTCACTTGGAGAGAAGTAGGAATCCAGGAAAGCGGCTGGATCAGCACCAAGTCCCCGAGAAAGAATTACTCCGGTCCCTCGAACATGTGATCTGCAGAATTGGCTCATTAGAAAAAAATTCTTTCCTTCTTTCTTCCTTCTTTCTTCCTTCTTTCTTCCTTCCTTCCTTCCTTCCTTCCTTTCCTTCCTTCCTTCCTTCCTTCCTTCCTTCCTTCCTTCCTTCCTTCCTTCCTTCCTTCCTTCCCTTCCTTCCTTCCTTCTTTCTTTCTTTCTGCAGGCATATGTTCTTTTGTTGTTTGATGGTACAAGAAAAAGAGATTCTTCACCAAGCTGGGAAGAAATGACCCCAGGACTTTGAAGTCCTGGGGGCATTCATTCCCAGTGCCTTTCCAGACTCTTCCAGCTGACCTTGCAATGCAGAAGGGACTCCAAATGAAACGAGTCATCAGAACGAGCAAGCTGACCACACACAGGACCAGCTGTGGAAACTTGGTTTTAATTGCTAATCAAATTGTGATCTGGGCAAATATATTTCCACAGATACAACTTTCCCTCTTAAATTCATTCATATGATAGTGCTTAGTAATGGCAAAGCAGCTTGTCCTTGGTCCAGAGTGAATAAGGAGCACAATTTACATTCAGTGTTCATGCTTAGAGAACCAGGGTGCTAATGAAACACATCCCTCTAGCCCATGGCAGTTCCCATTCCAAGAGCCAGAGTCCCCCATCAAGGACTAAGCGTGTGGAAGCACAGGGCATTGCTTGGCTAGTCCTTCCTGTGGCTAAGCAGGGCCACTGTGGTTTTTACGTCCTTTCTCCATGGGTGTGGGGGTTACAACTCCCTTCGGCAGTAAAGCCAAGAGCTGCCCAACCTTCTGTGATCTGAGGATTGAAATGTTTGGGTGCTTTGCAATGAGTAAGCAGAAAGTAAAGAATCAAAGAACCTGGAGTTGATTATACTTCACCACGGAAGCATGGAGAGAGAAAGGACTGGTAATCCAAAGGGCAGACTGAGTAAACATTGATCCATTCCCTGCCGTGGTTTTTATTGGAGGGAATGAGGTCTGGGGTTAAAAACTGAGACTGCTTGTGTCTTTGTGCAGGGAATGAAGACACGGGTGCAGCTAGTTTTGAAGAAAAAACATTTTCTTCAGCAAAATTCCAAGTTCAAAACTGTAGCGTAGGATTTTACTATTTTAGAGAGAGAAGCTGTAAAGATAGATGGAAATACCTGAAAAAACTACAGTACTAGTAAAAAAGGCAATAGGGTTTTTTTTTAATGCAATACATTTGAAACTGATTAATTTTTGTGAATGCTTTCAAATTGTCCATGAGAATGTAATTTCTTTGGTAAATGTGAAGTTGAGAATTGTACCAGAACTTCAATACGGGGAGGCTAAGGGTACATTTTCTCTTTCTTTCTCTGTGTAATTGGATAAAGAGGAAGTTAGTTCAGTGCCCAGACTAATACATTATAAGAGAAGATGGAGATCAATACAATTTTCAAACTAAATAAGCTCTGCTCCGGGTTTTATTTCTCTTGCCATTTACAAAACAAAGTGACTCCAGTGTTTTGTTCATGTCTGTCTGTAACACACAAAGCCGACAGAGTCGCTAACATGAGGACAGTGGCCGCTTACATTTCTCCTGGGTGTTAGGATGCAAAAATAGCATTTCATATTTATGAATTTTGCATCCTAAACAGGAGTCTTGCCCCAGATGCCTTAGAATTACTAGCATTATCAAAATTTACCAAATATCTGAATATATGTGATAGGCTAGGAACCATGTAAAATGGGAATTAAAACTAAATAAAACATAGTATTTGTAATGGGGGAAGCCACAGGGTTTGGCTAAGGCTGAATTCAATTTATCTGTGATTTCTGACAGAAGGAAATGTTGGCCCGAATTCAAAACATTCTAATCCCGGTGGGGAAAAAAAACCCAAGGTTTTACTATTCATAAATTTATTTTATTATTTAATAGCATTCAGATTCCAAGTTTAACCTTGAATCAGAGTTAAAACAAATTCAAAAATTCGGAGGAATGCTGGTAAGCAGAAACCCTTCACACAGCAGAAATGATTGCATAGTCAAAAATAATCTTGCTTGTTTTTTTTTTCCCCTTACAAAGTCTCCCTACAACTTGAAGATAATATTTTCTCATCCTAATGAGGAGAGCACAGAGTGAGTCGTCCACACCTCAGGGCTGGCTCTGACTGTGTGTGCTTCTTCCCAGCTCAGTGATATAAGGGAGATTGCTCCCCTGTGGGAAGAGACAGTATTTTAAATGCTTAGTGTCCTGAGCAGGTTCTCCAATGACCAAAGGATGCAGACCTTGGAAGGCACTTGTTACATTTGAGGCTGTCACTCAGAAGCCACTGAAGACAGCTGAAGGGCCGTCACTCAGCTTGGGTTTACAGGCACCAGAAGGCAATAGCACTGAATAAGATGTGACAGTGGGTACCCTTCCTGCCACATGCGTAGATATTTTGTATTGTGAGTAGTTGAGGTTTGGCCTTGATTTCACACTTCCCAGAACTCGCTGCTTACAGGTGAGGTCATCCTCGGGCATCTCATTTCACATGTGAACAATTAAAGAGGCTGATGACTTTGTTTTGTATTTCCGGTAAATAGCACATGTTGGCTTTGAAATCTGTCAGGAAAGGAGCTTGTTGGTGACAAGACTCGACATGCCTGCCTGCCAGGAGGAGGTGGGGACTCCAGCATCTGCTCTTCCAGAGTCAAGCACTAGTCCGCCGCTTTGGATAAAGCAATCTCCCTGACACTTAGCAAGTCTCACTTTAAAGTGGGTTATCGGTGGGGTTGGTGTGATGGTTCAACAAAATCACGAAGAGCTTGGGGCGGGTAAGTTATACAGATGGCAGCAGCTGCAACATTGCTGTCGCTGACGTCTGTAAGGACAGCGAGGGAGGTGGCGTGGGAAACAAACTATTTTTTAAATTACAGAGCATTGCTCTGAGAGAGTTTGGCTAGCTCCAGCAGCTAGAGAGGTGGCTCAGTGGTTAAGAGCACTTGCTCTTTAAGCATAAGGACCTGAGTTCGAGTCCCTTTTTATGTGCACTCACGTAAAAAGCCAGGCACGGGTGTGCCTACAATGCCAGCACCTACGAGTGGAGACTGGCAGATACCAAGCATTCACTGAACAGCCAACTTAGCCTGCGCCGCAAGCTGCCAATCAGTGAAAGGGCCTCTTTCAAGGTAATGAAGTGGAGGGGGCAGAGGGAGAAACCTGACGTCCTGTTCTGGTTTTTGCTTTTGTGTACACTCCCACACACTCATAGGCACGTGCTACATACAGAGACACACCCATACGTGAAACACACAACACACAGGCATGCACATGCACACATGAAAAACAAAACAAAATACTCAAGGTCCTTCAGCTCCAAAAGGCAGACAACAGATGTAACACTGAGAAAGTTCAAGGCTGAAAATATGTATTTCAACACCCTGGCAGATCCAGTAACTATAACCAGAAATCTCCATCCAGGCAAGCCTTGGCCTTGTAAGTATCGTGGAGTTGCTATTCTGATACAGGACATAGTCATAAGAAGTCCTACTAAGCATGAGGCTCCTTGTTAGTAAGGAAAACATGAGGTTTGAACTATTTTTCCAAGACCAAAAACAACCTGAGCAAAGAAAAAGTGATTTTGAGATTTGAAATGTAATGAGGAAGGTTGTCAAACATGCCCACATCATCTTTAAGTTCTGTTCAAGGGATGGCAGCATCACTCAGTGAGACACCGTCCTCGACGCAGGCACAGGAGCAGGCCTGGACAGCTGCTGCCAATCCCCCTGTTAATTAGAACTATTTAAAAGTGTAAGCGGGTAGACCCCATTCACCACAGGGATGGTCAAATAAATCCCTGTGTTCATCAGTGCCTTTCTGTCATAACAGAAGGCTTCCTTCCCCATATTTCTATGCTTGAAGTGACCCCTAATATTCCCACACACTCACAGATTAACATGCTTGAAGAACCTGAAGTACATCAGCTCAAAGCTACTTGAAGAGGCTGGATGGTCCCTACATCGTGAACCTTCTCTTACATTTCTGAATCTCCTGCTCCTGCATCACAACACACAGTCTTGTATACAGTGCTCAACTGGATGCATTTGCTCATCAATTATCCAAATATTTTGAAACATTGGAGAATTGTTTAGCTACCCAGTCTCTTCAAATATGGCTTCGACAAATTCTTAGACCTTGCCAGTGTGCCTCAACCAGCTTTCCTACCTTTAAGGGCCTCTGCCCACCCCCAACCACCGTCTGTAGAGAGCTCTGTTTCTGGTGTTCCTGGGCCTGGCTTCTAGGGGTTTAGACACTGCCTTGGAGGTTTCTGATTGGGTAAGACCAGCTTCCAGGCTCCTTGGTTCTCCCTAGACTTGATACTTTAGCAACACCTTCAGTCAAGGCAAGAGCCCTGCTTTGCCCATGCCAAGGAGGGGAGTCAGGTAGGAGAGGTATAATATGGACTCTTCAAAGAATCCAACCTCCCATCTTTTCCACATGCTGTCCATGTTGCTCCTGACATTGACACTTGGTTTCCCGACCTTTCTTCAGAAACTTGTGTCCTTAAACCATCTTTCCCCAGTATCTGCCTCTCCGTAGTTATTAGGCATTTTGTATATTCTTAGATTTTCAGTATCTTTTGTAATAAGTGTGTAATTTCTGAAGCATTGTACTATTTCATTAAATTATAAACTCTTTATCAATAAGAATTAATCACTCTACTTTGGGTCCTTGCAGTTCACTAGAGTACCTACCTGTTACATGGTTTATAAAAATAAAAATGAAACATCTCAGTGTTTGTTTAATGAATGCATTAATATACTCAAGGTGTCTATATCCAGGTGGGTGCATTTTTGTTATGCACTTTTTTTCTGCATAAAACACTCAGATCATGTCTATTTCAAGTCAAGGTATGGCTTTCATGTGAATTCTAGTAATACACTGGTGTCCTTGGAGTCCAATGATATAGTTTGCAATTTCAATTAAATTAATCACAGCTACCAGCTCTGCCCAAAGAGCACTGCTTTATCTATAAGTGAACATAAGGCTGAAGGGGGCTGTGTGTTGGGATCTGTGGCCGTAATAGACCTTGGGAATTGCAACTTTGGGATTGAAATGTGACTTCCACCCATTGTCTATTTCCCTAGGCTTATGTCAGCCTTTGGTCATGGACCAGATTCTGAATGCTCCTTTCCTCATTTTGGTACGTGACCTTCCATGTTAAACTCCCACAACAGAAATTACACATGAGCTGAAGTGAAGGGAAACCCAGAATCCAAAGGTTGCATGATTGCCCTTTAAAGGACACCCAGTAATAAGATACGATGACTGAATGTCTAAAATAAAATCCAGAGAAATAGAAAGAAGAATGCACTTCCTTGTCTCCCTGGCCCATTCTACTCCACCACACTCTCCCCCATTGAATCCCTTCCTGCTCACCAACTTCATTCTCTTGGAACAGACATCCATGGAAAAAGGATTTCGGCGTGGCGTTCAAGCCTGTTTGAAGAAAGACCACGGCCACGTAAGCAGGGATGCTGCCCTTCAGGCTCCCTTACCCATTGTACCGTCATTTGTTGTTACTAGTCTCTGGGTTGGGACTCGTCTGTCACAGGGTGGATGTAATAATGCGTTGCTCAGTGTTTCCTGAGGAATGAAGCCTCAGAATGACAACGCTGGTCATTGCTTTGTATGAAAACCCTGTGCTCACGTGGGGCGTCATGAATATTTAACTGCAGATATCTGTCTGTGGTGCGTGTCTATGAGCTGGTGTCTGCCCGACCATGAAGTCCACAGTGAAATGACCCCTCACCAAAGCAAGCGAATAAACAACTATGCAAATTCCAGACACTGCGGGGTGTCGGTATTTGCAGTCTGGGATGTGATTAGCTTCACACTTGTGGGACTCCGAGAATCCAGGCTTTGCCTTGGTGGAATTGAGTGCACAGTGGGAAAATGCCGAAAATGGAAAAAAAAAAAGGTCAAAAAGGAAAAAAACAGTGGAAATACATGTGAGTCAGACGTCTCTAGTGTCGAGGACCCTCATTCCACTCAGTTGTGACCAAATATAAAAATGGATTTGGGATTGAGTTGCACAAAATGAGACACATTAACAACACCCTCTGGAAGGTTCCATTTGAGGTTCGGAGGCACATAGTTTTGTGTTTGGGGTTTTCTACCCTTGTGAGCAACAGATTTTGGTAAGAGAGAATGGAGAGGACAACAAATGGACAAGGCAGTCCCACACGAGTCCTCTCTACTCAGAAGTGTGGTGAACACTGCTTCTGTAAGGTCAGACGGAAAGAACCATGTAAACACTTCATACAGGAGGAAAACAGTGGGTGTCTCAGGGCCACTCTCCATGAAGTGAACTGCACTTTGGCAGCCAGGAGAAAGGATTGAAAGACTAATGTGGACCCCCAAAATAACTGCCCTTCGCCTTCCACACTATAGCACCCATAATGCTGTCAGACTCTGTCAGCCAGTGTCAGACTCCAAACTGTGTGACGCTGGGCAGAGCGCCTCACCTCACAAAGCCTCAGGTAGAACGTGAAGGATATGCAGGCTGGCAAACTGTTTCTTTTTAAAAGTGTGTGCGCATGCGTGCGTGCGTGCGTGCGTGCGTGCGTGCGTGCGTGTGTGTGTGTGTGTGTGTGTGTGTGTGTGTGCAGGTACGCAGGCACACTCTTTCCAGAGCACATATGTGGTGGTCAGAGGACAACTTTGAGAACTGGTTCTCTCCTGCTACCTTGTAGAATCCAGGACTTGAACTCGGATCTTCAGGCTCAAGGGACAGCGCCTGTACCTGCTGAATCATCTCTCCAGTCCTCTCTCCAGCCGTATTCATATTTACAACACTAGCAAAACGATTAGATGGAAGGAAATTGCTCTAGTGGGGTGTCTTACCACTGCCCTGGTTCTGCTTCGGCAACAGGCAACATTTGAACCCAGTGACTCCTTTCCTAAAATTCTTCCCACCCGCTTTCCCTCAGTAGCCTTTGATAAATGTCCACACAGGTCCTGAAGTCCCCTTCTCTCTGAACTCTCCCAGGGTAACCAATCTGATGGATTATAGGCCTATCCTGAAAATAGTCCTGTTTTCTTCTGGGGGAATAAAAAGTGCTTAATTCAACCTTCTGCTCTGGGTTCACTCTGAGTTACCTTCCACGTGAAGTGGAGTTAAAAGGGCTCTTCTCCCTGTTTCCAGTCTTTGTGGGAATCAACTGGTCCTCCTTGTGTGCGTGATCGCCCCGCCCATTGCTCCGCTCATCTATTCTAGGTCCTGTGTACCTCCCTCCACACACCCCACTGCTCTTGGCCAAGCAGTGAGCCTTAGATCCAGGCCAAGCTTCTCTTTGCCCTTCATTCATTTTCACTGATGCTTTCAGCTGTCCAAGCTACAACCCATTCATGTAAACTTTAGGATAATTGTCCAGACTCCTGCTGGACTTTTGATAGGAAATGAGTTCAATATGAGCATCAGTTTGCAGAGGAGTGGTATCTTTTCTCTGTTGCTGACATCATGTGCTCCGCATACAGCCCCAGCTCTGCTTCCCCGATTGGGTCGGAGTTGGCTTGATGTTTTTCCTGCTTTCCCTTCGCAAGGACCACGCTCTCCAACACTGAGTTGTCCAGTGGTGAGGAGAGGGAGTCTCCTTCTCTATTTCTCCACCGTAATGAACGGCGCCCAGTCTTCCATCACTGAAGACAAAGCCTGTAGAAGACAAACCCTCTGTAGTCTTAAAGATTTTGTCAAGCTGAGAGCACAGACCTCCAGTCCCAGCTTAGAGAGGATGCTATCCTTAGGGGGTCCTAAGTTTTGTCACGTGTCTGTCTCAGTTGGTATGGTCACGTGGTCATTCTGTTTTATCTTTCTGATGCATGGATTGCACTCACTGGATTTTTAAAATATTAAACCAACCTGGCACTCCTGCAATAAAACTCACTTTACATAGGATGGGATTTGTATTTGTTTTATTATTTGTTAATTATGTATATGAGTTAGGGAGGCATTTACTCACAAATACAGAGGCCCAGAAGAGAGAACTGAATCCCTTGGAGCCAGAGTTATGGCCAATTGTTGCTGGGTCCTAAGGGCTCCCTCAGGGGAGGAGGTGAGAAGGTGGGGTGTCAACGGCACAGACACTAGGATTCAGGTGAAAGCAAGCAGCAGACTCGTTTATTCAGTAATGGGGAAGGCCTTATATACCCTCCTCCGAGCACCCAGGCTATGTCCCAATCTGGTGACATTGCGTGGTTGTCCATCATTAGATTCAGGACCCCTGACAGCGCCTGTTGCTAGGCCCTCGGGCAGACTCCAGCTTGACTCATAAGGAAGTAGTTATGTGCAGGTCTTGACAACAGGTTTGAGCCAGTTTCCTGGACCCTGTGGGCCTGTCCTACTACAGGCAATCTGATGTGAGCTGCCTGATGTGAGTTGTGTTCAGAACTAAACTCAGGTCCTCTAGAAAAGAAGCAAATCTCTTAACTGCTGAGCCATCTCCACCCTCATGGCTGAATTTTGCTTGAAATGTTTTTTAAATTTTTTTTTACATTTGTTTATTTTTATGTGTTTGGACATTTTGTCTGCATATATGTCTGTGCAACGTGTGCATGCAGTACCCATGGCGGCCAGTAGAAGGAGGCAGATACTGAAGTTTAACCTGAAACTGGAGTTACAGATGGTTGTTAGCCTCCATGTGGGTGCTGGGAATCAAACCTGGGTCATCTGGAAGGACAGTCTGTGCTCTTAACTGCTAAGCCATGTCACCAGCAAAGTTTGAAATATTTGGATAATCATTCATCCACATTTCTGAGGACATATGTGCATGAGGTCTGTGACTTGCTTGGTTGTTTTCAGTGACGATGGTTTTGTTGTTGTTGTTAAACAAGAAACACATTTCACTGAGCTTTCTTCCTATTCCAAATTTCATTGATTTTTACTTTCTTTTATTACTCTCTTTCTTTTATTTTCTTTGAGCTGCTTATCTTTCTCTTCTTTTCTAGTGCTCAGGCTATCCAATTTTGCTTCTTTGCTGAGCTACATACTGTGTACAGTTAGTTTTCCCATCTACTGTGCTTTAAGCTGCATCCCACCAGTTCTGAAGTTAGGACATTCTTTCCATTTTTAATGGAACTACTTTAACTTCATCTATTGCTTGTGTCAAGGCATCTGGCATGGTGTAGTACTTTGTTTGCATGTTATTGGGATTTCATGTCATCTATAGGTTATTGGTTTCTCATTTGATCCCTCTACATGCTCTCAATACTTCAAAATTATGGAGATTTGAGTAAGGGTACCAGAGAGTCTGTGTGTGCTTGTTAGGAGCTAGTAAAGTTGAGCAGGTTCTTTTGGGAAGAATGCTGTTGAATTCTTTCATATAGTTTTGCTGGTATTTTCTCTGGTTATTCTAATAATTATTGAGAAAGGTGCTTTCATTTCTCCAAATAGATTTACAAGTTTCCTTATTGTGGTAGCTTCAATGCAATTGACCCCCATAAGCTCATAGGAAGTGGCTCTATTAAGAGGTGTAGCCTTGTTGGAGGGAGTCTGTCATTGTGGAGGCAGGCTTTGAAGTCTCATATATGTTCAAGCCATGCCCAGTGAGACAGTTCACTTCCTGTTGCCTGCAGATCAAGATGTAGAACTCTCAGCTCTGGCATCGTGTCTGCCTGCAGGCCACCATGTCCCACCATGATGATAATGTACTAAACCTCCGAAACTGTAAGTCAGCTTCATTAAATGGTCATGGTGTCTCTTCACAGCAAGAGAAACCCTAAGACGCATATCTTCCTCCTTAGTTCCATTGGTTTTTGTAACTGTTCTTAGAGTCCCCTGGGACTGTTTAGTCTATCTGGTGGATTAACGTCCTTGTCTCTAATGTCTCTCCTCTATTTACTGGTAATTTACTTCCCTCTAAAATACATTTTATCATTGATATAGCTATTCTTCATTCTTTTAAATCATGTGTACATGGTATATCTCTTATACCCTTTTAGATTCAAACTACTTACATCTTGACATTTAAATTGAAATTCATGTAGTTGAACTATAGCTGGGTTGTTTTTATTCATCCTGTCAATCTGTCTCTCACTCTTTTAATTCAGATCTTATTCATTACTGTAACACTTTTAAATCATTTGTTAAATTAATTGTCAACTGCTTATCTATTGGTGCCATTATTTTTATCATAGTTTATTTGGTCTACTTGGGGTTTCTCTGGTTTCTTTTTTCTGTGTTCCTGGGGATTATCAGAATTTAATTTGATACATCTGTAATATTTTGAGTATATTTCTTTGGATGGCTCTTAAGTGACTGCTCCAAACATGGTATGTCCAGAACATATCACAGTCTAAACTGTCAACATTTTTAGTAAGATCGACATGTAGAAACTATCTCCTTTGGGGTCCCTTTACCCTCCCCCATTCACAGTATTTGCCCTGTGTTCCTGCACCCCACATTAGACAGTATCATGGTGTGCATCACCTGTCACACACAAACACGCAAACATGCAGAGAAGTAATCTCTGCTCTGCTCACTCTTTCCTGGTCTTGTTTTAATTCCAGATATTCAAATTTCTTGCATTTCTTGTACCTTCTGTTTACAAAAATTCCTGTAGCCGTTCCTGCATAGGTTAGCTGACAAATGAGTTTCCAGTTTTTGTTCCTCTGAATCTGTCTTAACTTCTCCACCATTCATGAAAAATATTTTCCTAAATATAGGATTCTAGTTTGCAGGGATTTTTCTCTTTTTTTTAAAAAAAAAAAAAACTTATTATTATATTTATTCACTTTGTGTGTGTGTGTGTGTGTGTGTGTGTGTGCACATGTGTGTGTGTGTGTGTGTGCGTGCGCGCGCGTGCGTGTATGTGTATGTGTGTGTGTGTGTGTGTGTGTGTGTGTGTGTGTGTGTGTGTACACATCTCATCACACACAAGTAGAGGTCAAAGAACAACTCATAGGATCCAGTTCTCTTGGTTCTCTTTCCACCAAGGATTCCAAGGATCGAACTCGGGTCACTTGGGTTGGTGGCAAATGACATTTCCTGCTGAGCCATTCTACAGACCCAGTGGTGTTTTTCATCTAGCACTGGGGGAAATGATTCTTCCTGCTAACCTCTGTGGGGAAGTCCAGATTTACATCTACACTCTCACCAGGACATCTGGGGTGAAAGGCACCATTCCCCAGAAGGGGCCTGAACTCCTGGGTACAGCCCAGCAAGATGGGAGTCAGTCTGGGACCATTGCTAGGTAAACATATGTCTGTGTATCTTGTTGGAGTGGGATGTGGAGGATGTTTAAAAGTTTCTCCTTTCTTATCCTTTGCCCCAAGAGAACAGACTGTCCATGGTGGGCTTATTTGTTGGGCTGTAGGTGCCGAGGAGTGGTTCTGAGTGACTCCCTTCTTCATCTCCACCTGTTGCACGAACAGGGCAAATAGAGGACCCAGGTGGGGCAGCCTCCATCATCCTTGGGCACCAGGGTCCATGACTTCTCTGTCTTGCTTTAACTCAGAGCTTCCCTGTTGGTTCCACGTATATACCTTCAGAGGGTCTTAGTTGTGTTTAATGAGAGAGATAGAAAAAGTATGTCTGTATATTTGAGGAAAGAAGATCTATGTGTCAATTTCGAAATATGTTTCCACAGATGAAAAACCTTCTCAAACTTATACCGTATTCTCTGGTGCTGAGGAAATAATTTTAAATGGAATTTTAAAAGCTTTAACGAAGGCGATGTGTCTGATTAACAAATAACCTCGACTCAGAAGCAATCAGATCACTCCAAGGTCTTTAAAATGAAGGATAATGGAAAGTTTGTGCCAGATTGTCAAAGATAGAGTCAAAGGGAAATTTGTAGACATGGTACTTTAATTTTTAAACAAGGAAAGGTGAAAATAAATTATTTAAATGTTTAGCTCCATAGATTTTCAAGGGAGAAGCCAGGAAGTCAAAAGAAAGAAAATGAAGATTAATCAGATTGATAGATCAGAAACTAAGCAGGGGAAAGTTGCTTTTTTAGGTTCATTCAACGTTAATTTCTGAAATAACAAAATGTGTAGACAAATTTTTGACAGTTATAATCAAGGTGCTAAGATGCCAGGCAATCAAAAAAAAGGAGTTCTCGCTATAGAAAATATTTTGAATTATTAAAAATAATTTTAAGTTTTACATTAACAATGAAGTTTTTGTAAAGTGAACTATTTTCTAGCAGAAAAATTACCAAAGTTGACTGATAAATAATGAGAACATTTTCAAGTAGTATAATTGAAATGATTACTACAGAAATAATCTCAAAACTGCAAATTCAGGTTTATTTTCTACTTGAAAGAATGGGATATTTTTATCCTTCACATTGCTCTATAGTGCATTGAAGTGGGTAAGATTTCTAATCTAATTTCTTGATCATTTGCTGAGTGCAGAGTTCTCAGCAGAGTCCAATGGATGAGCTGCCCACAAGGAGCTGGCCTCCCAGAGAAATGAGAACAGCCAGGGGCTGAGCAAAGGTAGACACTGATCCCAAAACTATACTATGCCAATCCTGACTGTGTCTTTTCTTTCAGAAGCCTATTCAAATCAATACGGATAGACTATTTCCTTAACACTAGCAATGAGTGAAGCCACATTAAGTAAGTAGCATGCACTTTCAATGGAGAAGCAATCCATTTAAAATCAGGCCCAATTTGAGAAGGTCTCCAGATTTAACATATTAAAGAATGTTTCTTTTGGTTTAATGCAATGAAAAGGAGCTGTAAATAGTAGGTTTTGAGATAAACTTATTATAGGTTTGTCATAAATAGTGATTTATCGAGATGGCTACTTAATGAATATTTTTCAATAAATAAAACACATGGTATCAACTAAAAGGAAGAGTTGAGAACTATAAATAAGTCGAAAACAGTGACAAGTTTTAAGACATTTAGAAAATAAAAGCTCTTTATTTACAGCTAAAAAACCCTAGAAGAAAAAAGTAAGCAGAAAATTATCTGCCACAGCTTCAACTTGAACATGTGCCACTGCGGGGAGGGGCAATTAAAACTCTTGAAGATATTCAAAAACCTCAGAATATATAAAATCTCTAATAAATGAAAATACAAAGCCACATTTTCCTATGGGATGAGTGAATATTTTTAAAGATAGTATTTATTCTCAAATTAAAACATTAAAATGCTAAATGACCTAGAGACTAGTGAATGTGTCATATATAAAGACTAGTTTGAAAAAACAAGAGTATAGGGTGCACACATTTAACTTGGCCAAATGTGGGCTAATATTTGTGAAGCTAGCCAGAAACACCACTGAGCAGAGAGGAGAGCCAGAAGGAGACAAATTCTTTACATATTTTGTCATTCAATAATCCATGCTTTCCTTGTCATTGAAGAGGTAACTAATCAATTAATTATATAGAGAACAAAACTTCTGTCTTGTCCACCCAAACAGCACAGTGTACAGCAGGCCTAAGTATCCCATTATAAGTCATGAGACAGTAAGAAGTTATAGAGATCCCAGGTCAACTGGGGACTTTGAAGACCCAAACACAAAATAATAGTGCATAAACAGTTGCTTATGGGATGTTTAATCAGCATGCTAGCAAAAAACAAACCCATATCATGAACAAATGTAGAATGTCAATGGCAAACAAAAAGTTTGCATAACTTCTGACAAATTAATGATCTCTTTAACATATAAAAAGCAGAGGCCCCAGAAAATACAAATGGATCCTGACAACTAATGATTACCAAACTTCATTCTTCCCAAAATGACTTTTAAAAAAAAGCAAAAACAAAACCAAAAACTCTGACATTGAGGATTATCATAATACATATATTTTAACACAAAATTAAATAAATGTATGTACACATAGGTATACATATATGTCATAGGAATCTCTATATATACATATATATACATATATACATATATATATATATATATATATATATATATATATATATTACAAAGCATTTATACTAACTCTAACAAAAGTTAACAGATATCACTAGTTCACAAAGGGACGCATTACTGTAATTGATAAAGGCAGTCCAAGAATGATTGACCTCTGGAGAAATACCATATCCGTGTTGTAATTGCTGCCTCCACAGGACTGTGGTATTGTGTGCTGTTTTTTCCTTGTTGATGAAGTCTGTCTCTGATAGATTCCCTTCCAGGGCATCTGGGAGGACAGCTACCCCGAGCTGCAAGCGGCCATTCACAGGCACTGGCAATAAAATCTGCAAGGACTGGGCCGGAAGTGTAATCAGGCTCTTGAGTGGGCACCTGTGGCACGGTGGGCCATATCCTGTGTCCCAGGAGCTCAGGAGGCCTGGGCTTTTCACCACCCGCCTCCTGCTGTGGCCCTGACCCTGGGTTCTCTGTTCACCTATCTGCACACAGAATATTGAACACAATATCCAGAGTTTAGAAACGTCCTCTTCGGTTATTTCCACCAATTTTGTTATTTAAAATGTACTTTGACTATTTCCATCCTATAAATATAGACAAAAACAAAAAAACAAACAAAAAAAAAGCTTTGGTTCCCCAAAGCAAGGATTTTTGAAGTTTTTTTTTTTTTTAATTAATTAGAAGCTGAAGGGAAATAGGAAAGCCAATTAACCTTCCTGTAGACACATAGGCATCTATGTTTTATTTTGCAACCGTGGGAAGAAAGCAAACAGCCTTTACCAGTCCTGGTAATTGCCCCTTCCAGACTGTCTGCTGATCTCCAGGCTTTGTTTCCATGGGGCTCCCTCTTTGCACCTCGCCTGTTCCTCCTGTTCCTTCCTCTCACCCTGCAGACCCTTCAGAGATGACATGGAGACGCCTGGCAGCCCAGTTCCTTGTGAGATGCCACACAGGTGCCAGCTGAGCCTTCTGCGAGCCGAGTAAACAGGAGTAGCAACAGCAGCAGCGGCAGAGACGGCAGAGCGGTCTGTCTGTCAGGGCGCTCCTGACTGCATGTCATCCTGGAGCCCTGGACCGGCTGTCTACCAGGCAGTGGCTGGACTCAGCTCCCCACGCATGCTGCCTGGTCGCCCGCCCGTCAGCCCGGAGAGCTACAGGTGCGGGCTGGCATCCCAGGAGCCTGGGGATGTGTCAGGAGAGGCTAAATACATCCACGGAGATCTGCCGGGCAGCGGTGTTTCTGACACATGACACACAGTCTCAACCCCACTGGTCACAATCGTCAAAGGCTTCATTCCCCCGCCCCCCCTTGCTGTTCTTCCTCCCTCTCTCTGCCAGGCTGGCCCAGCAACTGACATCACAGGAAGGAGGGAGACGACTCAGTTGTCAACCCAATGGTGCAGAAATGTGTGTGTGTGTGTGTGTGTGTGTGTACGCACATGAGTGTGCACATACACACACACACACACACACACACACACACACACACACACACACACAAAGAATAGTAAACTTGTGGCAGGGTGGCAAATGCTTGTTTCTTGGTGAAAAAAATCAGTGTCACAGACACATCAGATTGGTTTTGTACGGTAAATTCACCAACTCAGCCCCAACCTCCTAAGCCTTCCCCTGATTGATGACATATCCCCACTTCAGGAGCTGCCAGGGAAGACTGGACCAGCACTGGCTTCTCCACTCAGCCCCTGCACTCTCTTTCAGGGTTCCTAAGCCTCTACAGGGGGCAACATCGGTAAAGTCAACTCATCGTATCTCCAGGTTCCCACATCAACACACTCCATACAACCTAGCCAGGGGCACAGGGGCTGCAGAGAGCCCAGGGCATTGTGGGAGTGCTTTTCCTTTTTTTTGTTCCCCCAGCAGAGATGGAGAACAATTAGGAGAAGAGAAAAAAATAGCAAAGAAGAAAGAGAGGCAAATTACTGAAGTCTAGCAAAGACAAGTACAAAACAATTATCTTAGAAAGCAGCTATAAAATGAAGCCGGGTAAATATATAGGGTGCTCATGCTGTATTAAAATAATGCTGAAATTACAGAGCTGTTGTGCTCAGACCTGGGGGCCTCTCCCTTGGTGATGAGAGCTCACACCTCTCCGGAAAGGATGCTGAAGCTCCTGGATCACTGGGCAGAGACAGCAGGGCAAAGAAGGACCTGGACTCCACAGTCTGAGGGATGTGGAGGGCCTCTGGGGACTCTCAAGGAAAGACCATGCTTGCTTACATCAGCCAAAAGACCCACCACCTCGCCGGAAGCACAGTAAGAACAAATTAAAAAGAAACCCACAACCCAGTCATGAAGCATAAGGAAGACAGCTTTGTGGAAAGGATCTCTGGAGAGGAGAGGAAGGACCATTTGGAAAAGGGCAGTGGCTTTCTGCAAGTGTGAACATCAGGTCCCGGGGTGAGGGTCACCCCTGAAGGAGAGAGTTCCCCTCTTGACTACCCAAAGCAGGAGTGAGTGGAGTGTGTAGCATGAATCTTAAAGAGTTTTATTAATAAAACCAAACCCGAGGCCAGTTACTGGGGTGAATGCGGGAAGATCAGAGAAGCAGAACAAGCCACAGCTACCTCACCTCACCAGTTCCTCAGTTGATTCTGTTTCCTCAGACTGAAAGCCTCTGAGTCCTCATCCAAATGAATCTCAGCTGGATTGTGCTGCTCAAAAGTCTAAAAGCTTAACCAGGCTAGTTCCTGGTCTTCATGCCTTATATACCTTTCTGCTTCCTGCCATCACTTCCTGGGATTAAAGGCTCTTGTCACCATGCCTGGCTGTTTCCAGTGTGGCCTTGAACTCACAGAGATCCAGGCAGATCTCTGCCTCTGGAATGCTAGGATTAAAGGCGTGTGTGCCATCATCTTCTGGCCTCTATATCTAGTGGCTGTTCTGTTCTCTGACCCCAGATAAGTTTATTAGGGTGCACGACATTTTGGGGAACACAGTACCACCACAGGAGTGTGTCAGATGCCTGGGGACAGCTTTCCTGTCACCTTCCAAAGTGCACTCTTCCTACCACCACGTGTGTGCGTGGGCTTGCATGTGCATGTGTGAACATCCTCCTGTGGTAGTGCAGGGCAGGTCCCTGTGCTAAGGCATGGGTATGGAGGGGAGAGCACTGGCCCTCAGCTGCCACCTTGTCTGAGACAGGGTCTCTTCTTTGCTGGTGAAGACTCCAGGGCACTGGGCACAAGCATCCAGGGATTCCCCTGTCTCCATCTCCCATCCTTCCATAGGGTCCCTGGGATTATAAACATACTCAAATATGCCCGGCTTTTTACATGTGTTTACATGCTGGGGTTTTGAATTCAAGTTCTTGCTTTACCTACTAGCCATCTCCCCAAGTCCTAACCTTTTAAAATGTTTTATTAGTACATGTTAATTATTCGTAATAACAGTTATATTATGGCGTGTGTGTGTGTGTGTGTGTGTGTGTGTGTGTGTGTGTCTGATTTGACCATGTTCACCCTCCATTCCCTCTTGCTTCTCCTGGTCCCTCTCTTCTCAACTGGTCTCCTGTGAGCTTTCATAGCTTTTTGTTTTTGTAAGTAGCTCTACAAGATCATTTTTAAGTGAAATATTTTATATTTTTCAGTGTTTGAAAGGAAAATATAAATGGTGAGTTCTCCTAGTACGTAAAATTTTTGTTGTCATTTTATTTTTAATTACTGAAACTAGAGAAACCCTTTCTCTCACTAAGGAATGTCGTCTGTCCTCGGCTGGTCCTTCTGAGGCCAGTGGTGGCAGAGCTCACTTGCGGGAGTGACATGCTAATTCCACAGCCTGGGAGCTCTGTCTAGGCTGACAGGTTCAGCCTGCTTTGTACAGAGTGGGATGTCTCCGGGCCTGGTTGTGGCATTATTGTTCGGCACAGAGCTAGTTTGCAGATAAAGGCAGCCCTGTCAGGGGTTCTGAATAGCTCCCAGCTAATTGCTGACCCGAAAAGGCCCAATTAGCTGCTCAATGCACAGCGAGGGACCCCAGGGACCCACAGCTCCTTGCGGGCACTTTGTGCAGCTCACCATGTGCCTACCTGGGCTGGCGGCTTTGTCCTGCCTTTCGGCAGATCAAAGGCTTGCAGTAAGAATGATGCTGGGATCAACAGGCTAGTGCGCCGGGGACGCACATCACAGACACCCAGAGGGCCACAGCTGAGACAGGGGCCCAGCGTGGCTTTTCCATGCAGGTCTCAGCATGCCGCCCTGGTGCTGAATTTGATGAAATGATCCCAGGAGTTTCGTTGTGATAAAGTCCAGAATGATCATCTGCAGATACAGTTCAGAGGGTTCCTGTGTGGCTCGGTTGCATGTGGGAACCCTGAGAGCAGGGACATCCCCTCTTTTCATAAGCGTCCTGAAGTGAGCACCGGTTCACCCAGATGCTCCTGCAGGACATTTGGTCACCAGCCAAACAGACCTCCTTGAGAGGACAGACGAGATCACAGTTTACCGTGCCATGCCCACAGGATTCCCCATTCCTTAACGGTTCTGCACCCGTCACTGGTTTCTAACAGACTTTGGCACCAAGAGCATGACTATTCTGAAGTTGGCTCTCTCCCTCCACCGTGTGTGTCCCGGGAATCAAACTCAGAGATGATCAAACGTAGCAGCAAGTGTCTTTACCCACTGAGCCATCCTGCCGGCCCTCATCTATGCTTCCCACAGTTTTCCAGTTCATTGCGTAGTTTATTCATACTGGGTAACTGTGTATCTCTTGCTGACATTAAAGGTTCACAGTTGTTTGGCTGAATGCTGGGTTCTCTCAGGACATGGGCATGTTTCTGCATTATCAGGTAAAAGACTCTCCCTCTCGTCCACATCAAGAGCTCAGACACACACTGGACTGGACTTCCTCTCAGTGGCTCCTTAGCTTTATGTATTTATTTACCTCCTACCTGTAGCTGGGTCAGACTGCTTTCTTTCAACTATGGAGATTTTATCTAAACTGTGCCCTAGGTTGGAATCTTGGTCTCTTCTAACAGTCATCATCACAGACCAGTACCACATCATTTTAATAATTGTTTCATAAATTTTAATATTGGATTAGCATGACTTCCTCATTATTCTTTTCAAAAAATTTTTAAAATATATTAATTTTAATTACTTAAGATGAATTTTAGAATCATTTTGTCATGTTTAAATAAAATTACTGTTTGGAATTTGACAAAATTAAACAAATGAATTGGCGGCAGGCAGGTAGCTCACAGTGTGATGAATGACTCCCCTCCCGATTTCCATACATCCCTTATGAGGTCGTACTGCTATCCCCCGTCCAGGGGTGGGGGTCACTTCCTCACTCCTGGGCTCTCAGCTTGCCTGTGACTTGCTTTGGCCATCTCTTTAGGTGGATGTGACTCTGTCAGTCCCTAGCCTGGCCTTCTGCAAGGAGCCCTGAGGACTGTCACACCCCCACGTAGCTCTGTTCAGACACTTCAGGCTCAAACTTGAGCTAGCCCTCTAGAAAGTGAAAGGCCCCCAAGCAGACCATCTCCTCAATGGGAGATCATCCTGGGCAAATAAATACTCCTGCTGGCCTGCAGTGAGCATCTCAGTGCGCTTGAACTGGGCCCAAATGATCAACCTGCAGAACTGTCAGGAAAGACATGTTTCTTTAAAGCCACTAGGCAGCGGTTTAATTTTCAAGGAAAGCAACAGACACCTATCTGTGTGTTCCAAATTTCTGTTCTGGATATAATCCTGTCCCAGTTCGTATGCTGATGCCTTCGTCCCCAGAGTGACCATTTAGGAGAAGGTCTTTGGAGAAGTCATTAAGGGTAAATGAGGACTTAAGATGGAATCATGACCCAACCTAATGACATCATTTCAACTTGATATATCTGTAAAGACTTTGCTTACACATAGAGCCACTGGATACATGGGCATCAGGGGCGAGCAGGCAAGATTGTTTCATTTCTGGGACACTGTTCCATCCTTAGCAGATGTTAGAAACCAACACTACTGTGTGCACGCCAAGCACATAGAAAGTGCTTGTCCCTCTGAGGATGGGACTCGGTACATGTCCTCAGCTGCTCCAGAGAGCAGCCTGAGTGTCCACCGCTGGCAAGCTAGTGAACAAACGGGATGGGGGAAACAAATGGGGTGGGGGAAAGACTTACCGCTCAACATGGACGACAGGCATCCTCATGCTTCCCAAATCTAAAAAGCAGTGAATTCCATGTCCCTGTAGAGTAGCTGTGTGGCTTACAGGAGCCAATGCCAATAAGACTCAGGGCAAGCTCCCTCTGTCCTCACAAGATGCAGTAAGGGGAGCCAGTGCCTCAGAGGTGAAGGCACACTGGCTGTGCTGTAGATAAAGCACACTTAGACATGCTTTCACTAGGAAGTGCTGGCTCCTCACTGCGGCCCAGGAGGTAAATAAAACCAAGGGGAAACCTGGTGTCTCTGCCCTCCTCTTACATCTGCCCCTGTCCTTTACTTTATCTGATGGCACAGACAGAAGTCGTTGTCCTTAACCGCTCCTCTTGAATTTCTATGGCTCTCCAGAAGAACAAAAGCTCACAGGACAGACCACATCCAAGCTGAAGGCAATTTCCCATGATGCCAAGGCTACTGCATTCCTGGAGCATAAGGGATGGGTCTCACAGGGATCAGATTGAGTCCTTTATGTGAAGACAGAAATTAGAACTTCTTTGAAGCACTCTGCAGCTTGACCAGGAAGGACTGCTTGATTATATGTACCTCTCTTGCCCCTTGCCCTAATGCCTTCTTCATTTAGACCTGAGGGTAAAGGATGGACTGGGGTGGAGGGTTCAGTGGACATCTTCCCACTGTGGTTACATCTACCAGTCTCCTCTTTTCACCGGTGCTGAGCTCTGTAATTGGCAAATTGGAGATGGGTGGCTGAGCCTGGCCTCTTGGGATTGCTGGAGGCTAAACCTTCGCTCCAAAAACTCCACTTACATAGAGGAGGGCACAAACCATGGAGGAACTTTTATTGGAAGGAACTGACACTCTTGCAACTCAGGTAGAAGAGTGGTTACTCTGTGAGTTGTCATGACTTGAGCGCGCTCAGAGTCACTGGCCTCTTAAGACTCTGGAAACATTCAAGTCTGAGATTTTTTCATCACTTGTGGACTTCTTCTATCTGTGTATGTAAAGATCCTCTGCACTTGGTGCTATAAATTTTTATTTTTCTAAGTAGTTTCCATTTAACAAGACTCTTCTTTTTTTTTAAGTACTCAAACCGCCTTCTTGCAACATGCTCAAGTCTACCACACAGCTAATTTATGTCTCTCTTGTCATACTTCATAATTTTATCGTGACTGCCTTGGTGATGTGGCTTGCCTTAGCTGACCCTCTCTATATGTCACTTGTCCTTCCCAAACCTCTTGGATGCCTCACTGTCATGGTCTTAGTACTTTTATTCTCTCTTTTATTTGTTTTAGGTCATTTTTTTTTATAAATCTTTGAAATAAAATCATGGTTGATTTATAGTAATCTTTCTTTAAAAGAAAATGATAATGGGGACACAGCTCAGTGGCAAACCAATTCTGTAGCTTGTAGGGGGTGATAATGAAAGAATGAACAGAGAGTGGAGAGATGGTCAGAGGTCAAGAGAACTGACTGCTCTTTCAGAGGACCCGGGTTCAATTCCCAGCACCCACATGACTCTCACAACCACCTGTAACTCCACCTCTAGAGGATCCTAGGCCCTCTGTTGGCCTCTATAAGCACCAGGCACACACATGGTGCAAAGACGTGCAAGCAGGAAAGACAACCACACCCATAAAATAAAAATAATAAAGAATAAACAGAGACTTTACTATCAGTACTATGCAAGTTGCTTTTTGGATCTTTGTGTGTGTGTACACATACCTACATGAATACTCATGTGAGGGCGCATGTGAGGAGGGCAGAGGACAACCCTTGGGTGTCCTTAGGATATCTTGTTCCCTGCTGAATACAAGCGCATTCCGGACCAGCTGGCCCATGAGTTTCCAGGGATTCTCCTCGTCTTTACCTCCCTTCTCTCCACAGGAGCACTAGGATTGCAGACACATGACGTTCTGCCCAGCCGTTCTTGGGCTCTGGATACTCGAACTCAGGTCATCAGGCTTGAGCGGCAAGCACCTTCCCCGCTGAGCTGTCTCCCCAGCCTGTGACTTTTTCTCTGCGGATTTTCTGCTGTGCGGTTGTCACCGGCCTTCTTTGTCCCCTTCATTGTGTGTATTACATCCTGGCTCTTCTGGAAACTTCTCTGCAGCTGCAGGTTTTCCTCTGTAACCTGCCAATTATTGCAAGACTCAAAATATTCCGTGAGCCCTTTATTCTCATCATTTAAAAGATTCTTGACTATAGATTGTTTCTAAATCACATTTCCAATGTATATATTTTCAAGTTTTGGATATTTTTTTAACGCGTCTTGTTTGTATACAATACCCCGTGGCCAAATTCACCTCTGCTGCCTTCTAACAAGAACAGGTCTGGGGACCCAGCTGCCTGGCGATGATTTAGGGGGCTCCGGGAATGCAGCTGCTATGAACAGTCACTCACACTGGGTTTGTCAACAGCGCCGCTGCCTTCAAGGCTGCCATGTTCCCGTAAGTACCTCTCACCTGTCCTGTAACTTCCGATAAGCCACTGGCTCCACCAGTCAGTCACAGATGTCCTCCCGTTTGGGGTCGCTGGACATTTGCTTATGCCTTCTCATGACAGGTGACACAGTAGCACCTGGTCTCTCTCTGCTTTGCCACATGGCATTTTGCTCTGTGCATGTCTGTGCCTCAACTTCCCCTTCTTAGATGAACCCAAGTCCTGTCAGATGAGGATGCCTGCTCTAGTCTGACCTTGTGTCTGAGAATCCCTGTTTTCTAGAGGGCTGGAGGCCAGGGCTTTAACACACAGAGACTCGGGACTCACGCACAGGACCACCCCTTTGTCAGATCTGCACCACATATGGCTTCGTGTGTTCGAGTACCCAGCCCACAGTCTAGGGGCTGCATTTTCCTCGGGAAGACTGGCCGAGGTTTCGTTTGATATTGACTTGGGAAGCAGGTGCTCACTACTTCAGGCTAATTCACAAGGTTATTCTTCGAGTTCCTCAGAACCCATTGAAACCAACTCTTGACTAATTTTCAGGCGTCAACAATAGACAAACACTCCACAATAGAAAACTGTTCTTGCTCGCTTTGATGAAAGGACTTAGGCACTTTTAATTATTTTCATTCTTCTTTTGTTAATTTTTGCTGGTTTCTTAGTCTTAGCTATCTCCTTTCACTCTTACTTTTTTTTAAAAAAATAATAAAATAGGTAGAAATTCAATTAAAAAGATTGGCAGATGTAATAAATTTTACCCATACCCACAATAATTATTTTGACATTTAAATAGTATCTTGATTAATTCTTCTTTTAATTGAAATGTTGTTGAGATAATCATAGGTTCACATACACGTTTTAAGAAATACTACAGAGAAATCCTTTATTGACTTTCCCCATCTTTCCCATGATAATGTTTTACAAAATCATAATATAATATCAACTTCTGAGTAAGATGGTGGATTAGAAGGCACTACTGTGAAACGTGATGAGACACAGTTGTCTGGAGTAAACACAGGCCCTGTTCCTGTCAGAGGGAAAGCTGAGGAACAAGCAATGAGCAGAGGAGGAGGGTCGTGCTCTTTCAGCCCCAGCTGCACCAGCTGCTGCTGACGTCAAACCTTCGCCAGAGGTGTCTGCCATCTGTGCCCTCCCCTCTTGGCCATGGATAAGCTGAAGAGAGGCTGCCTCGACTCTGGAGACAACCAGAGACTGGGAAAGCGTGCATGGAGAGATGGCCAGAGCACAGCAACCTATGGAGATGGAGAAGTGCAATGTGGGATCCTGGAGCCCAGATTCTCCACAGTGCTCTAGAGTCAACTGCCTGGCACTGTCCTTGCCACTGTCTTGGTGGGCTACTCAGGGACGCATGGCGTGTGTGCTGGACTCCCATGGTCTCTTCTCCCAGTGACAGAGGCGATTCGGGTGAACAGGTCTTCCACACACCCCGCCCCCAGAGCCCCAGTCACGGGAAGCCACTTGTGTGGGTGGAACACGCTCCAGCACCAGCGACAGAGTTGTGTCTGGAGGGCGGCAAATCTGAGACCACAGAACTTGAGCAGGAACTGGAATCCCCACAGAGAAACTCTCCTCCGTGGGACCCATAAGTTAACTTGTTTGCATTACTGAGACTAACAGCCCTCCCGACTCCTGAGACCGCTGGAGAAGACAAGGAGAGAGAGTGGAAGGACTTCCCCATCCCCCCAACCAGGAAGAGATACTGACTGAGGTTCCGGAGCCTGCTAGCTCACTTCTTTTAATTATTTTATTTATATGTACTTTTTCAAGTCTACGCTGCTGTACTTGGATTGCTCTGGAGGCTTTTAAAGCAGCCTCTTGCCAGCACAGCTTCTGAGAGAGCCATCCCTGCACTCACTCTGTAGGTTTTCCTGCTGTTTATCATCTCCCCAACCCAGGTCCTTTCCTTCTCATTTGTCATTTCCTCTCCTTCCTTACTACTTCCTCCTCCTACTTAATTATTGATACCTTTAGCTCTAAAAATCGATAATTAACAATATAAACTACCTTAGTGCCACTGTCTCCAAACCTTATCAGAGACTCTGAGTGACACAGACAAGTGTCTTCTGCTGCCAGTTAACACTGGGACTGCTGTCAGGCCACTGCATCTGTCACTAGAGCTGGCCTCCCCGCTCCAGAGTAGTGGCTCATGAAGACAAGTCACCCAGAAGAAGCATGTAAAATAAACAAATAAAAAGAAGGAAGCAGTGGAATATTTAAGACTGGGGTGTAGATGTAACCAACTGTCTTATTAAATAAGAAACACAGAACCAATGTAAAAGAGAAAGCCAAGAGGTCAGAGCTCAGAGCTAAAATCTCACCCTTCCGCCTGCGGTGTCCCAGCTTCCTGAAAGAGAGCTATTTCCCTGTGTGTAAGTCATTTCATAGTCATCCTGCCTTCTCATTGGTTGTAAACCCAAACATGTGACTGCCTCGTCACTGCCTGTATGTACAGCCCCCCAGGTCTTAAAGGCGTATGTCTCCAATGCTGGCTGTATCCCTGAACACACAGAGATCTATGGGATTAAAGGCGTGTGCCACCACCGCCACACTCTGTCTATGGCTCTAATAGCTCTGACCTCCGGGCAACTTTATTTATTAACATACAATCAAAATCACATTTCAGTACAATTAGAATACCACCACATTTCCCCTTTTCTATTTTAATAAAAAGAAAAAAAAGCAAAAGGTTATAACTAACAAAAGAAAAACTATATACAAAAGTACAATAACTATATACAATATATACAAGTAACAAATACCTAAACGATGTCTAGTCCATTTGTATTTGACAAATCAGAGAAAATAATTCCCTTATCTATCCTATTTTGGTAAGTCCAAAATGTATCTAATTCACTTTCTATCTTAATTAATCTTCAACTATAACTAACTAATCTTCAACTCCCTCAGAGACCCAAGAAGGAAATAATATTAGCTAACAAAAATAAAAATAGGAAGTGCATGCAAGCAACTTCCAAAAAATTTGTGAGTTGACAGAAACAGCCAGCTGCCTGGACAGTCACCTGAGGTTTCTCGGCAATTTTGGGGCATCATCTTCAGCCTACAGGCTTAGCGTATCTGACAGACTCATTTGTGAAGTAGGATGTACATAAGGTCAACAGTTCAACCTTACATTGGGTGAGAACAGTCCATGTACCAGAAATACCTGAATTCCACTAGTGTCTTGTCATGATTCAGGATTTTAAATTCTGGAAATTGTTGACAGTTTTTGAATTCAGCTGTCCATTCTTCTTGGCTGTGTATATATGGCTTCATCTCAGCATCCCCTTCTTCTCCACATCCCTCTATTAAATGCCAGTCTACTATCGAGAGGCGTGAGCTTTCAGATGCTGTTCCATTGCACAACAGAAGCCATCGGCCCTCTGCCTGTTAAGTTGCCTTCGAAGAAAAGGGCACTGTACCTTTTCTGGATTGCAAAAGCCACTTCAGGGATGGGGCCATATTGTCCTGGCCTCAGAAGATGCCTTTTGATAAAGCCATAACCACACTTGTTTTGACAAGAATCAGTAGTCCTTTGTTTTGTGTTCTGTCTGTCCATTTTGTCCTGTGCTGTGGGATGGTCTGTATGTCAAATTGCTCTGATTGGTCAATAAATAAAACACTAATTGGCCAGTGGCCAGGCAGAAAGTAGGGTGGGACAGGGAGAGAGGAGAATTCTGGGAAGCGGAAGGCTGAGGCAGAGAGACACTGCCAGCTGCCGCCATGACCAGCAGCATGTGAAGATGCCGGTAAGCCACCAGCCACATGGCAAGGTATAGATTTATGGAAATGGATTAATTTAAGCTATAAGAACAGTTAGCAAGAAGCCTGCCACGGCCATACAGTTTGTAAGCAATATAAGTCTCTGTGTTTACTTGGTTGGGTCTGAGCGGCTGTGGGATTGGAGGGTGACAAAGATTTGTCCTGACTGTGGGCCAGGCAGGAAAACTCAAGCTACACTGGGGGACACCTCCAGCCCAAAAGATGTGCAAAACACAACACAGAAACAAAACCACAAGATCAAGATGATAACACAGTGAGACTCCTTGACAAGTTCGCAACTCTTCAATACTAAAAACCAAAGATAATGAGATAGCTGAAATGGCATATCGATACATATATACACACATACATATATGTTGCACAGTTCTACTTTTAAAAACAATCAGTGATCACTTAGAGGACTCAAATGAACAGATGAACGACATAAGGGAGTCAGTTCAGGTTTGGACAAGACAGTTAGCAATGAGGACGAGATGGTCTGTAATTTGGAAGAGAAGTTTAAAAACAAGGAGAAAATATTCAGCTAGCAAAGTGTGGTTCTAAAAAGAACCAAAGAGAAAGGCTGGAAAAGTCAACTGATTACATTTGAACAAAATGAAACATTGGAAAGTCTCATCAACCAAGAGCAAGCAAAAGATGGAATGTCTGTGATGGAAGATGGCGCAGAGAAAACATCACACTCAGATACAAGCAATGAGGGGAGAGATGAGCATGGCCAAACCCCCAGGAGCCCTGAGATACATTCAAAAGACCACACCTAAGAATCCACAGGGCAGAAGAAGGAACGGATATTAACTCTAAAGGCACAGACATGTGGTCAGTGAGTTAATAACAGAAAAAATACTCAAACCTAGAGAAAGAAATGGATATCTAAACCCTAAACAACAGACAGGAGCACTGAAGAAACTCTCCATTGTACATCACAGCTAAAATATCTGAAGCACAAAACAAAGACGCCATTAAAAACCCGTGAGGGAGGGGGCTGGAGGGGAGGCTCAGCAGTTAAGAGCTCATGCCGTCTCTACAGAGGACATTTAAAGTTGTGCTGCGTTTTATATCAAAATATTCGCAGGAGATCTTGGGGACAAGGGATTGAAGGGGTCCAGTTCAAAAAATGTTGTGTCTGTCAAATTGACAAGGGGCCAGGTATCCAATCAAATTCGCTTCAGTTGTCAACTTGACACAGTCTACAGCCATGTGAGGGGAAAACCTTGATTGAGGAGTCACTGAAATCCGATTGGCCAGTGGGCGTGTCTGTGAGGGGGTTGTCTTCATCATCATTGGCTGTAAGAGGGCCCAGCCCACTGTAGGTAGCAGCCTTTCTGGGCAGGTGGTCTTGGGTTCTACAAGAGAAGAAGGGACTGTAGGCCGCAGCAGAGAAGCCAACAGGCAGCTCTCCATGGTTCTGTTAGACTTCCCTGGCTGTGGGTTCCCTGGTGCAGGTAATGGGTGCGGAACAGCAAGCATTCCCTTCACGGGTCTCCTTGAGTGCCTGACCTTCCTCAGTGATTGACTGTGACCTAGAAGTGTAAGCTAAAATAGATGACATGGTTAGAGTATTTTACCACAGCAACAGAAAGTGAGAAGAAAAAAAACAATATTGTTTATTTAGAAGTACAACTTAAAATAACAGCACGTGATCATGAGTGGCTTTTTTGTTTCTATGATCTATTAGAAAAAGTGGGAAATGAGCAACTCTAGGTGACTTCTTAGAAAATGATGAAAAGGAACCTGAGTAAGATGTCTCGGAGGGTAAAGGCGCTGGCTGTGCAAGCCCGAGTTCCATCTCAGGAACCTACATTAAGGTGGAAGGAGAGAGCCGACTCTCTCGTTGCCCCCAGTTCTCTGCAGGCACGCCCTGGCACCCACACACATACACTGTGCGTTCACGGACACCCAGTAAGCAGTTCTTAAGGGATGGAAAATGGTGAAGTTCTACTAGATTTGCTTTCATCTGCTTGGAAAGCTGTTAGATTTGACATCAAATATTTACCTGACTGGGTAAAATCCCAAAAGCTGCCAATGTAAATGCTGTCAAAAAGTGAACTTACCAGGTTGCTTACTTTCTTTTGTTTCTGGATTTGTAGTTGTTTTGGACAGGATCTTTGTCTTCCATGACACCCTTCACATAGTCAAAAGGATCATCACCATGTTCCTTTACTGCATTGACTTGAGAGGGATGCTTTCAAGTTTTAGCTGATTTACACATATACTTTGAAGGAGTCCATTTATTGTGAGTCATATAAAGTACATAAAAGCATTTCCTATATAATTAAAACTCATTGCAGATGTTGCATTATTATCCTAAAATTCTAAGTAATTAGTGATCGGAAAAGAAGCTTTCATGGGCACTGCCTAAGATTCATAATGAACTAAGTTGTAGGAAGGGAGACCACCCAAGTGATGCCCATTCATAATGCTTTCCATTCAGGTCAACTCGGCAAATGTTTATGGATGCCCCCACTGCTCCACATTCTTTCCAGACTTTCTTAGAGTCCTACCATGAAATTGCTACCATTCTCCTGGTTAGTCTTGAAGTTTTAATATGGCACTCACTGTTGGGCCCATGCTCTCTCTCCTCCACAGGAGTTATTTCCGTCCTGTACCCTCTGTCTTTGTCCTGGAACCTTCTCAGGAGAGAAGCAGGGGCTCCACTGCTCACGATATCCCTGGGTCTGCAGACACAGGAGCCTCTTAAGGAAGCATATGCTTACCTGTAGAAAGCAGATTTGAAACAGATAATGCCTTTCACTTGTGTATAACAAGTCCTCATTTTTTGGATTAAGACAGTGGACAGCTCCCAGGATTCACTGTCTCTTTGCATCACTGTCTTGCTTGTGACAGTCTCTCCAGGCTAGATGTCACCGACATGACAGTAAGCCATTTGCTATTCTGCTCTTTGCCTTTGTTGGTGGTGGTTTGGAGATTGTTCTTTAGAGGCAGAGTGATGCTTCACTATGTAATGCTGCCTATCCTCAAACTCCATGTGTAGACCAAACTCCCTGTGCAGATAGTTTGGCTTCAAGCTCTTGATGTTTCTCTTGCCCTGGCCTCCTAAGTGATGAGACTGAGGCATGAGCCACCATAGTGACCCTTGTGTATCCCTGTGCCTGGAGAGAATACCACCACAGGGAGTATTCTCATACAATACGAAGTTATCTACAGCAAGGCTGTGGGGCGGCTCATGCTTGCTGCCCAAGCTTATGCATCTGAGTTTTATCCCCAGAACCCATATAGAATCCATATAATCCCAGAGGATCCCTGGAGCTCACTGGTGCTGTGGATATCACTCTATACAAATAAAACACTGATGGCCAGTGACAAGACAGGAAGTATAGGCGGGACAAGGAGAGAGGAGAATTGGGGAAACAGGAAGAAGGAGGGAGAGACACTGCAGCCACCGCCAGGACAAGCAGCATGTACAGATGCCGGTAAGGCACCAGCCACATGGCAAGGTATAGATTTATAAAAATGCGTTAATTTAAAAGAACAGTTAGCAAGAAGCCTGCCACGGCCATACAGTTTATAAGTGATATAAGCGTCTGAGTGAATATTTTATACATGGATTGTGGGACTGCGGGGCTTGGTGGAACCTGGAGAGAAGCCCTCTAGCAACACACTGGCCAATCAGCCCAGCTGAATCAGTGGGCTCCAGGTCCAGCAAAAGACCTGGTCCAGTAAAATAGAAAGACACCCCACCTCAGCCCCTAGCCTCCACACACGTATACATGCACATACATGGACATATACACACAGAGAATATCTAAAGCAATGAATCTAAAGTGTTCCCCCTCCCTTAAAAGATAATCTTAGAGAAAAGAGTGGAGCTTAAAAGAATCAAAAGTCAAACACATCAGATTCAAACGTCAGCTCTGGAGCATCGGAGAGAAACAACTCTGGACAAATAATTCAACTTCAACTTGGGTCTTTCTGATCTGTACCCGGAGAGTGAATCACGCCCACCCTCACACTCACCCGCACACAGACCAACACAGCTTCTCTGTTTCTAGACTCTGCTAGAGAAGGAAGGAAAAAGTCCTACTCTGGTTAACTTCTCAGAAAATGGTCAAAAGGAACCCGAGAGATGGTGTGGAGGGTACAGGCGTTGGCTGTGCGATCCTGACAAGCCGAGTACCATCTCGGGAACCTGCATTAAAGCAGGAGAGAACTGACACAAAGCTGTCCTCTGCCCTCCAGAGGGGCCTCGCAGCGCCCACACTCGCGTGCTCACACACTGTGCACACGCATGCACACAGTAAACGGTTTAGAAGTAGTGAAAAATGTTGACGTTCTATTAGATTTACCTTCAGCTGCTGGAAAGCTGCTAGATTTGATTATGTAAAGGAAAGATTGTTATATAAACCTCTCTATCAATCAGATGTTTTTTCCCAAGTACAGGAAGCTTCCCCACGTGGGCCGGCCTCCTGATTCAAAATAGCAAGCTGATTGTTGACCAACTGCATCTCCGTCTCCTCTGACTTCTGTGGTTTTCTTTTTCAAATGCGGGGCTCAGAACAAAAGCTAAACAATTGACTGTGTTATACCGAAAATATGAAGGATTTTTCAAAAATTTATGAGGACAAAATATATATGTATGAGGAAGGAGTGTTTGTTCCTCCTAAAATAAGGCGTTCTTTTATTGGATGAAAGTGCTTTCATAGAAGCAACATTAGAGACAATTTTAAGACCAAATGAATTTTTAAATACTGCAATTAAGCAGGCAAGGTGAGCTTACTTCAAGGGATGGACAGATAAAATGCAAGCAGGAATTTTCAATAAAAAACAGTATTTTTCTTTTCTTTCTTTTTTCTTTTATTAAAGACAGATTGTTTTTCATATAATATAATCCTGATTATAATTTTCTCTCCCTCTACTCTTCCCAGTTCCTCTCCACCTCCCCTCCCATCCAGGTCCACACCCTTTCTGTTTTTCATTAGAAAACAAATAGGCTTTTAAGGGATAATAATAAAATATAATAAGATAAAATAAAAAAAACACATCAGAATAGGACAAAACAAACAAACAAAAGGAAAAGAACCCAAGAGACAACATAAGGAACAGATACAGACGGAGAGACCCATTTGTTTGCACACTCAAAAATCCCATAAAAAAAAAGAAAAAAAACCAGAGGCCATAATGTATACAGGAAGGACATGTAGGGTAAAAAAGAAAAAGAAAAAGCAAATAAAAAATACAGGAAGGAAGGAAGGAAGGAAGGAAGGGAGGGAGGGAGGGAGGGAGGCAGGCCGGTGAGCCCTGACATACATTATGAGACAAGCAGATTCCAAAGATGCTATTGAATTTGTTTTTTCATTGGCCATCCACTGCTAGATATGCCGCTTACCCTTAAGAGTAGTTTGTTTCCCCAATGACAACCTCGTGGAGAACACCAAATTTTCATTTGTAAGATATGGGAGATAGCTTCTGGGTTAGGGATGGGGGCATGTGGCCATTTCTTTCAGCTCTAAGACTCCATCTGGTGCAGACTTGTGCGGCCCCCTGCCTGCTACCTCCGTCCTTGAGCGTTCATATGTGCATCAATCATGTTCATTAGAAGGGGCCTTGTTTCCTTGGTGTCCTCCATCCTCAGTGGCTCTTACACTCTTCCTGCCTCCTCTTCTACAGGATCCCCTGAGAACCTGATTGGGGAGACATCCCATTTAGGGCTGAGGGTTCCAAGGCCTCTCACTTTCTGTGTATTGTCTGGCTGTGGATCTCTGTGTTTCTTCCCACCTGCTGCAAGAGGTAGCTTCCCTGATGATGGCTGAACATGGCACCAATCTATGAGGGTAGCAGAATAGCATTATGAGTCCTTTTATTGCTACATTTTTTTTTTAGTAAAATAGTTATAGTTGGTTTTATCCAGGTCCCTGAGCTATGTAGTCTCAGGTTCTTGGCCGTCCAAGCAAAGTCTGGTATGGGTTCCATCTTGTGGAGTGGGCCTAAGTCCAATCAGATATAGGTTGGTTACTCCCAAAGCTTTATGTCACCAGTACACTAGCATATCCAGCAGGCCGGGCACCATTGCACATCAAAGGGCTTGTGTCTGGGTTGGTGTTTACCTTTCTTCCTCAGCAGTGTGCAAAGTACCTCTGGAACCAGGAACACTAACCCATAGGGGTGAAGGCTCTAGGGAGGCACCAACTCAACTTTTCCACGTGCAGTGATCTGTGTAGGTGTTGTCTTCAGCAACAGGGACTCGGCGTCAGTTTGTGAAGAGCAGCCTACAGTCTTGGCAACACCCCGGGTTGTTTGGGGAGTCCCATTGAAACCCTTTGGCCACCAACTCAATTAGAAGTCACCCATTCCTGGGACCGGAAGCCTCAGTGGTGACAAGAGGTGTCTAGTTAGGGCTGTGCCTCCTCTGTCAGTTGACAGTTTCATTTAGAACACTGTCATATGTGTGTACTTTAGGGAGCTTCTACTGCATTAGGTTTCCATGCTGTCCCTCAAATGGTCCTTTATTAGCTGTCTCTCCTCATAAACCCCCTCATCCTCTCCTCTCCCCCTTGCTGCTCGGTTCTTCTATTTCAGCCCCCACACACCCTCTGTCCCTCCATAACTATCTTTTCTATTTCATTTTCCCAGGGAGATTTGTCTTCCCCAGCTCCTTACTCTATACCTAACCCTTGGGGTTCTGTGGATTATAGCTTGCTTATCATTGACCTAACAGCTAATATCCACATACAAGTGAATACACACCATATTTGTCTTTCTGGGTTTTGGTTACCTCACTCGGGATGATTTTTTTCTAGCATATCCATTTACTTGTGAATTTCAATGGCTTCATTTTTTAACAGCTGAGTAATACTCCATTGTGTAAATGTACCACATTTTCTTTATCTGTCCATTTCTTCATCCATCTATCCAAACAGCTAGATTGTTTCTAATTCTAGCTATTATAAGTAAAGAAGCAATGAACATAGTTGACTAACTGTCTCCATGGTAGAATGAAGTGTCCTTTAGGTACATGCCCAAGAGTGGTATAGCTGGAGCTTGAGGTAGACTGACTTCTATTTTCCTGTGAAACTACCACACTGATTTCCATAATAGCTGTACAAGTCTGCACGTCCACCAGCAATAGATTGGTGTGTTCCCTTTGCTCCACATCCTTGCCAGCAAGAACTGTCACTTAGCCATTCTGACAGGTGTAAGATGGAATCTTATGCAAGTAGTCTTGACTTGCATTTCCCTAATGACTAAGGATGTTGAACATTTCTTAAAGTGTTTCTCAACCATTTGAGATTCCTCTATTGAGAATTCTGTTTAAATTTATACCCCATTTTTAATTAGGCTATTTGTTTTCTTGATACCTAGGGTTTTTTATTTAGTTCTTTATAGATTTTGGATATTAGTTCTCTATCAGATGTATAGTTGGTGAAAATCTTTTTTCATTCTGTAGGCTTCTGCTTTGTCTGGATGGTGATGTCCTTTGCCTTATTAATAGTTGGTCTTAGTGCCTGTGCTAATGGTGTTCTGTTCAGAAAGTTTTTTCCTGTGTCAATGGGTTCAAGGCTGTTCCTCACTTTCCCTTCTATCATATCCACCATATCTGGTTTAATGTTGACGACTTTGATCTGTTTGGAGATGAGTTTTGTGCATGATGATAAGTACGGATCTATTTGCATTCTTCTCTAGGTAGCTACTCAGTTTAACCAGTACCAAAATAAACAAACAAAAGAAACCTGATGTCCAGGTGTGTGGATTTATGTCTGGGTCATCGATTTGATCCATTAATCAACATGTCTGTTTTTGTGCCAGTCCCATGCTGTGTTTATTACTATAGCTCTGTAGTACAATTTGAGGCCAGGGGTGGTGATAGCTCCAGCAATTCTTTTATTTCTCAGGATTGTTTTAGCTATCCTGGATGTTTTGTTTCCACATGAAGCTGAAAACTGTCCTTTCAGACTCTGTGAAGAATTGCTTTGGAATTTTGATGGGGATTGCATTGAATCTGTGAGCTGCTTTTGGTAGGACAGCCATTTTTACTAGATTAATTCTAACGATTCATGAGCACGGGAGATCTTTCCATCTTCTGATATCTTCTTCAATTTCTTTCTTCAGCATCTTAAGGTTTTTAATCACATAAGTCTTCCACTTGCTTAGAGTTACCCCTAGGTAATTTATGCTTTTGAGGCTATTGTGAAAGGCATAGTTTCCCTGATTTCTTTCTCAGTCCATTTGTCATTTGTATAGAGGAGGCTACTGATTCTTGTCAGTTAATTTTGTATCCTGCTACTTTGCTGAAAGTGGTTTTCAGCTGTAGGAGTTTCCTGGTGAAATTTTTAGGATCATTTATGTATACTATAATATCATCTACAAATAAAAATACTTTGAGTTTTTCCTTTCCAGTCTGTAACTCCTTGATCTCCTTCAGGTGTCTTACTGCTGTAGCTAATTTTAATTTGTTCATGGTGTTTTGGGATATATATATATATATATATATATATATATATATATATATATATATATATATATATATATCATGTCTGTATTTTGTTTCCAGGTATTTTGTTGAGGAATTTTAAATCTGTTTTCATCAAGGAGATTGGCCTGTAGTTTTGTTTTTTGTTTTCTTCTTGATGTTATGTTTTTGTCTGATTTGGGTGACAGATAACACTGGCTTCGTAGAAGGTATTTTGGAGTGTTCCCTCTGAGTCCGTTTTCTGAATAATTTTATAGATCTTCTTTGAAAGTCTGGTAGAATTCTTCTGTGAATCCATCTGGGCCTGGGTTTTTTGGGTCCGCTTTTTTTTTTTTTTCACTGTTTCAACACCCTCATTTGTTATGGGTCACTTTAGGGTCTTGCTCTTTTCTTGTTTCACCTTTGATGGTTTAGCTGAATCTACAAATTTGACCATTTCTTTTAGATTTTTCAGCTTCAGGGAGCACACTTTTTTTAAATGTATTCCTTTGTAATAGTCTGAGTTTCTTTGGTTTCTATTGTGCCGTTTCCTTGTTTATTTCTGATTCATTTCTGTCTTTCTTTTGGTTGGTTGGGCCAACAGTCTATCAATCTGGTTTATCTTCTCAAAGAAAGACCTCTTAGATTTCTTGATTATTTCTATTGTTTTCTTTGTTTCTGTTTCACTAATTTCTGCTCTGGTTTTTATTGTTTTTTGCCATCTGCTGAATTTGAGTTTGGTTTGTTCTTGCTTATCCAAATTCTTCATTTGTATCATAAAGTTATTTATTTGTGCTCCTTCTGACTTTTTAATGTAGGCACTTAAAACTATAAATTTCCCTCGTAGGACTGCCTTTAATGTGTCCCAGAAGTCTTCTTTTGTTGTGTTTTCATTTTCATTTAGTTCCAGGAAATTTTTTATTTCTCTTTTGGTTTCTTCTTTGACTCACCCATCACTCAGTAACGAGTTGTTTAAAGTCCATGAGTTTGTGTACTTACTAGAGATTTGTTTTTTGTCAAGTTTAAGTTGTTTTGTATCATGGCCAAGTTGGATACACAGAGGTGTGTCAGTCTTCCTGGTTTTGTTAAGACTGGCCTCATGACCCAGAGTGTGGTCCATGATAGAAAAGCTTCTGTGTGCTACTGAGTAGAACTTGTATTCTTTGCTGTTTGTAGAATATTCTGTAGCTATCTGTTAAATACATTTGATGTAAGATGTCATTTAATTCTGATGCTTCTCTGTTTATTTTTTGTCCATGTGGCCTGTCAATTGAAGAAAGTAGAGCACTGAAATCACAGACTATTTAGGGGTTGATGTTAATATGTGTCTTGAATTCCCATAGTAGGCTTTTTCTGAAATTGGGTGTAGCAGGATTTAGTGCAAACATGTATAAGATTGAAATTTCTCCTTGGTTAATTATTCCCTTGATTAGAAAGAAATACCCTTTATTTTTTTGGTTAACTTTAGTTTGAAGTCTATTTTGTCAGGTCTTAGAAGAGCAACACTTGCTTGCTTCCTGGTCCTGCTGCCCGTAGCACTTTCCCATCCTTTCACTTTAAGGGAGTGTTGATCTTTAAAGTTCAGATAAATGCCCTGTAGACTCCAGGAAGATGGACTTTGTTTTGTAATCCATTCACCCACCCTGTGTCTTTCCACTAGACAGTTAAGGTCAATGATATTTAAAGTAATTACTGAAAGATGTGTGTGTGTGTGTGTGTGTGTGTGTGTGTGTGTGTGTGTGTGTATGTGTGTGTGTGTGTGTTTGTGTGTGTGTGTGTGTGTGAGTGTGTGTGTGTTTTCTGTGTGAGTTCTTAGTCTTACTTTGTATTTCACTCATAGCTTCATTTGTTTTCTTTCTTTGGTCTCTGGGCTGTGCTTATCCCTCTCTTCAGGTCCAATAAAGCATTGCTTCTCATATTCTTTTTGGTCTGCTGAATGTGAATCCTTTTCTCTTATTTGACTCATGTGAAGTTTTTGTTCTCCTTTATCTATGGCAAATAGTTTTTCTGGGTAGTGTTCTAAGGTGTCAACCGTGGGTCACTTGCAACCTGGAATGCATTGCTCCAGGCTCTTCTGACTTTCAAGGTTTCCATAGAAATCAACTGTTATTCTGATGGTTTTTCCTGTATAAGACTATACCTTTTTACTTGCAGTTTTTGTACTCTTAATACTTAGTGTGGTATGCCATCTCCTTTCCTGGCCATGTCTAACTGATGCTGTGT
Organism: Peromyscus leucopus; assembly: GCF_004664715.2. Taxonomy (NCBI): domain Eukaryota; kingdom Metazoa; phylum Chordata; class Mammalia; order Rodentia; family Cricetidae; genus Peromyscus; species Peromyscus leucopus. Next base: position 70,931,145 of record NC_051079.1, on the reverse strand, counting down.
GCTTCTTGTATCTGTCTTTCCTTAGTTTGGGGAAGTTTTCTTCTATGATCCTGTTAAAGATCTGATCTGTGCCATCAACCTGGGATTCTTCTCCATCTTCTATGCCTAAAAAGTGAGGACTCAATCTTTCCCTACTGTCCTGTATTTCTTATATTTTGCTTTCTTGTGCTTTTTGGAATTTTACATATTCCTGTCTATTTGGTCTGGTTCCTCTACTTTATCTTTGAATACAGATATTTTATCTCCTAGCTGTAAAGCTTCCCCTTGAGTTTTGTAGTTGAGTTTTACAACCTCATCTTCATTTCAGCTTGAGTTCTCTTTATTTCTACTTGTTGAATTTGGTTCTCAACTCCTGTATTGTCTTTATCATTACATTAAGCCTTATGTTGGTGTTTTCTTGGGCATTGTTCAGGTGTTGTTCTTTCTGAGTTCATTCTCTTCAAACCCATGGCATTGTTTGCTTGTGTCTTCTTCAAACCCTCACATTCTTTGCTGAAGTTTCTGATGTCTTCTTTTTTTATATATTTTTTTTTAATTTTACAATACTATTCAGTTCTACATAATAGCCACAGATTCCCTTGTTCTCTCGCTTCCTGTCCCCCCTTCCCCTAAGCCCAACCCCCATTCCCACCTCCTCCAGATCAAGGTCTCCCCTGAGAACTGGGATCGACCTGATAGACTCAGTCCAGGCAGATCCAGTCCCCTCCTCCCAGATTGAGCCAAGCGTCCCTGCATAAGTCCCAGGTTTCAAACAGCTAACTCATGCAAAGAGCCCAGGACCTGGTACCACTGCCTAGATGCCTCCCAAACACATCAAGCCAATCGACTGTCTCACCTATTCAGAGGGCCTGATCCAGTTGGGGGCCCCTCAGCCTTTGGTTCATAGTTTATGTGTTTCCATTCATTTGGTTATTTGTCCCTGTGCTTTATCCAACCTTGGTATCAACAATTCTCGCTCATATAAACTCTCCTCTTTCTCACTAATTAGACTCCCAGCGCTCTACCCAGGGCCTAGCCGTGGATGTCTGCATCCAGATTCCTCAGTCCTTGGATGGGGTTTATGGCACAACTATTAAGGTGTTTGGCCGTCCCATCACCAGAGTAGGTCAGTCCCGGTTGTCTCTCGACCATTGCCAGCAGTCTTTTGTGGGGGTATCTTTGTGGATTTCTGTGGGCCTCTTTAGCTCTTTGTTTCTTCCTTTTCTCATGTGGTCTTCATTTACCATGGTCTCCTATTCCTTGTTCTCCCCCTCTTTTCTTGATCCAGCTAGTATCTCCCACTCTCTTTCCCTCGACCCTCTCCCTTCATTGCTCCCACTCATGTCCAGGCTGTTCATGTAGATCTCATCCATTTCTCCGTCATTGGGTGATCCCGTGTATTTCTTGGGGTCCCGTTTTCCAGGTAGCCTCACTGGTGATGTGAGTAGCAGTCCAGTCATCTTTGTTCCACATCTACCATCCTCCTATGAGTGAGTATATACCGTATTTGTCTTTCTGAGTCTGGGTTACCTCACTCAGGATGATTTTTTCTAGATCCATCCATTTGCCTGCAAACCTCATGATGTCATTGTTTCCCTCTGCTGAGTAGTATTCTATTGTGTATATGTGCCACAATTTATTTATCTATTCTTCAGTTGAAGGGCATCTAGGTTGTTTCCAGGTTTTGGCTATTACAAACAATGCTGATATGAACATAGCTGAGCAAGTGCTCTTGTGGTATGATTGAGCATTTCTTGGGTATATGCCCAGGAGTGGTATAGCTGGATCTTGGGGGAGACTGATTCGCAATTTTGTAAGACAGTGCCATATTGATTTCCAAAGTGGTTGTACAAGCTTGCATTCCCACCAGCAGTGGAGGAGAGTTCCCCTAGTTCCACATCCTCTCCACCATAAAGTGTCTTCAGTGTTTTTTATTTTAGCCATTATGACAGGCTGTTTTGATTTGCATTTCCCTGATGATTAGGGGTGTTGAGCAATTCCTTAAATATCTTTCAGCCATTTGAGTTTCCTCTGTTGAGAATTCTCTGTTTAGTTCTAAAGCCTATTTCTCAATTGGACTATTGGTCATTTTGATGTCTAATTTCTTGAGTTCCTTATATATTCTGGATATCAGTCCTCTGTCACATGTGGGGTTGGTGAAGATCTCTTCCCATTCTGTAGGCTGTCGCTTTGCCTTGTTGACTGTATCCTTTGCTCTACAAAAGTTTCTCAGTTTCAAGAGGTCCCATTGATTGATTGTTTCTTTCAGTGTCTGTGATACTGGTGTTATATTTAGGAAGTGATCCCTTATGCCAATGCGTTCAAGACTCCTTCCTACTTTCTCTTCTAGCAGGTTCAGAGTAACTGGATTTATGTTGAGGTCCTTGATCCACGTGGACTTAAGTTTTGTGCACGGTGACAGATATGGATCTATTTGTAGCCTTCTACACGTTGATATCCAGTTATGCCAGCACCATTTGTTGAAGATGCTTTCTTTTTTCCATTGTACTCTTTTGGCTTCTTTGTCAAAAATTATGTGTTCATAGGTGTGTGGGTTAATGTCAGGGTCTTCAATTCGGTTCCATTGGTCCACATGTCAGTTTTTATGCCAATACCAAGCTATTTTTATTACTGTAGCTCTATAGTAGAGCTTGAAGCAGGGATTGTGATGCCTCCAGAGGTTGTTTTATTGTACAGGATTCTTTTGGCTATCCTGGGTTTTTTGTTTTTCCATATGAAGTAGAGTATTATTCTTTCCAGTTCTGTGAAGAATTGTGTGGGGATTTTGATGGGGATTGCACTGAATCTGTAGATTGCTTTTGGTAAGATTGCCATTTTTACTATGTTAACCCTGCCTATCCATGAGCATGGGAGATCTTTCCATTTTCTGACATCTTCTTCAATTTCTTTTTTCAGGGACTTAAAGTTCTTGTCATATAGGCCCTTCACTTGCTTGGTTAGTGTTACCCCAAGGTATTTTATGTCATTTGTGGCTATTATAAAGGGTGATATATCACTAATTGCTTTCTAAGCTTCTTTGTCCATTGTATATAGGAGGGTTACTGATTTTTTTGAGTTGATCTTGTATCCTGCTATGTTGTTGAAGGTGTTTATAAGCTTTATAGTTCCTGGGTGGAATCTTTGGGGTCACTCAAGTATACTATCATGTCATCTGCAAATAGGGAAAGCTTGACTTCTTCCTTTCCAATTTGTATCCCCTTAATCTCCTTATGTTGTCTTATTGCTCTGGCTAGAACTTCAAGTACTATATTGAATAAGTATGGGGAGAGTGGACAGCCTTGCCTCGTTCCTGATTTTAGTGGAATTGCTTTGAGTTTCTCTCCATTTAATTTGATGTTGGCTGTTGACTTGCTGTAAATTGCCTTTATTATGTTTAGGTATGTTCCCTGTATTCCTGATCGCTCCAAGACTTTTATCATGAAGGGGTGTTGGATTTTGTCAAATGCCTTTTCTGCATCTAGTGAGATGATCATGTGTGGTTTTTTTTCTTTGAGTTTGTTTATATGGTGTATTACATTGATGGACTTTCGTATGTTGAACCACCCTTGTATCCCTGGGATGAAGCCTACTTGATCATGGTGGATAATTGTTCTGATGTGTTCTTGGAGTCTGTTTGCCAGTATTTTATTGAGTATTTTTGCATCAATGTTCATGAGGGAGATCGGTCTGTAGTTCTCTTTCTTTGTTGCATCCTTGTTTGGTTTAGGAATCAGGGTAATTGTAGCCTCATAGAAGGAGTTTGGTAATGTTCTTTCTGTTTCTATTATGTGGAACAATTTAGAGAGTATTGGTATTAATTCTTCTTTGAAGATATGGTAGAATTCTGTGCTGAAACCATCTGGTCCTGGGCTTTTTTTGGTTGGGAGACTTTTAATGACTGATTCTATTTCCTTAGGGGTTATTGGACTATTTAAATAGTTTATCTGGTCTTGATTTAACTTAGGTATGTGGTACCTATCCAGAAAAATGTCCATTTCTTTTAGGTTTTCCAGTTTTGTGGAGTAGAGGTTTTTGAAATATGACCTTATAATTCTCTGGATTTCCTCAATGTCTGTTGTTATGTCCCCCTTTTCATTTCTGATTTTGTTGATTTGGATTCTCTCTCTGTGTCTTTTGGTTAGTTTGGATAAGGGCTTGTCTATCTTGTTGATTTTCTCAAAGAACCAACTCCTTGTTTCATTAATTTTTTGTATTATTCTCTTAGTTTCTAATTTATTAATTTCACCTCTCACTTTGATAATTTCCTGGCGTCAATTCTTCCTGGGAGACTTTGCTTCTTCTTGTTCTAGAGCTTTCAGGTGTGCTGTTAAGTCACTAGTGTGGGATTTCTCCAACTTCTTTATGTGGGCATTTAGTGCTATGAATTTCCCTCTTAGCATTGCTTTCATAGTGTCTCATAATTTTGGGTATGTGGTGTCTTAATTTTCGTTGATCTCTAGGAAGTCTTTAATTTCTTTCTTTATTTCTTCCTTAACCCATTGGTGATTCAGTTGAGCATTATTCAGTTTCCATGAGATTGTAGGTTTTCTGTAGTTTTCATTGTTGTTGAAATCTAACTTTAAACCATGGTGGTCTGATAGAACACAGGAGGTTATTCCAATTGTTTTGTATCTGTTGAGATTTGCTTTGTGACCAAGTATGTGGTCGATTTTTAGAGAAAGTTCCATGGAGTGCTGAGAAGAAGGTATATTCTTTCTTGTTAGGATGGAATGTTCTGTAGATACCTATTAGGCCCAATTGGGTCATGATATCCGTTAAGTCCTTTATTTCTCTGTTAAGTTTCGATTTGGGAGATATGTCCAGTGAAAGTGGAGTGTTGAGATCTCCCACTATTAATGTGTGGGGTTTTATATGTGGTTTAAGCTTTAGTAATGTTTCTTTTACATATGTGGGTGCCCTTGTGTTTGGGGCATAAATGTTCAGAATTGAAACTTCATCTTGATGGATCATTCCTGTGATGAGGATGTAATGCCCTTCTTGATCTCTTTTGATTGATTTTAGTTTGAAGTCTATTTTGTTGGATATCAGGATGGCTACACCCGCTTGTTTCTTAAGACCATTTGATTGGAAAGTCTTTTCCCAGCCTTTTATTCTTAGGTAGTGTCTGTCTTTGAATTTGAGATGTGTTTCTTGTATGCAGCAGAAAAATGGGTCCTGCTTTCATATCCATTCTGTAAGTCTATGTCTTTTTATAGGTGAATTAAGTCCGTTGATATTAAAGGATATTAATGACCAGTGATTGTTCATCCCTGTTATTTTTGGTGGTAGTGTGTGTTTACTTCTCTTCTTTGGGGTTTACTGTTGTGGCTTTATCTATTGCCTGTGTTTTTGAGTGTGTATCTGACTTCCTTCGGTTGGAATTTTCCTTCTAGTGCTTTCTGTAGGGCCGGGTTTGTGGATAGGTATTGTTTAAATCTGGCTTTGTTTTCGAATGTCTTGTTCCTTCCATCTATGATGATTGAAAGTTTTGCTGGGTATATTAGTCTGGGCTGACATCCATGGTCTCTTAGTGTCTGCATTACATCTGTCCAGGTCCTTCTGGCTTTCAAAGTCTCCATTGAGAAATCGGGTTTTATTCTGATGAGTTTACCTTTATAGGTCACTTGGCCTTTTTCCTTTGCTGCTCTTACTATTCTTTCCTTATTCTGTACATTTAGTTGTTTAATTATTATGTGTCGAGGGGACTTTTTTTTTGGGGGGGGGGGTCTAGTCTGTTTGGTGTTCTATAGGCTTCTTGTATCTTCATAGGCATTTCCTTCTTTAAGTTGGGAAAGTTTTCTTCTATAATTTTGTTGAATATATTTTCTGTGCCTTTGAGTTGGTATTCTTCACCTTCTTCTATCCCTATAATTCGTAGGTTTGGTCTTTTCATGGTGTCCCAAATTTCTTGGACATTTTGGTTCATGACTTTGTTGGCTTTAGTGTTTCCTTTGACTGAAGAAACTATTTCTTCTACTGTATCTTCAATGCCAGAGATCCTCTCTTCCATCTGTTGCATTCTGTTGGTTATACTTGCATCTGAAGTTCCCGATCCTTTACTCAGGTTTTCTATTTCCAGCATTCCCTCTGTTTGTGTCTTCTTTATTTTTTCAATTTCCCTTTTCAGGTCTTGGACTGTTTCCTTTATTTGTTTCATTGCTTTTTCATGACCTTCTTTCAGTACTTTATTGTTTTCTTCCAGGACTTTATTGTTTTCTCCCATGACTTTATTGTTTTCCTGCAGGACTTTATTGTTTTCTTCTAATTTGTTTGCCCTTTCCTCTAGTTGTTTACAGCATTCTTCCCATTTTTTTGTCTTTTCCTCTACACAAGCCTGTACCTTCTTCATGATGTTACTCATAAGGCTATTTTCTTCTGCTTCTTCCAATTTTTGATGTTCAGGTCTAGATGTTGGAGGTGGGCTAGGTTCTGGTGATGCTGTATTGCTCTTCATTTTGTTGTATGTACTTCTGCCTTGACGTCTGCCCATTTCCTTGTGGTTCCTTCTTGGTCTTATCAGTGTACTTGGTTCAGAAAGAGCTGACAGATTCAGGAATTCTCTCTCTCTTGTCCAGATGGGAGTTCTCTTGTCCAAATGGGAACTCCGGGGCAGGATGGAAGCTCTTATCTGGACCGGAAGTCTGGGGAAGGATGGGAGCTTTTGTCCAGACAGGAAGTCTGGGGTAGGATGTGTGCTCTTGTCCAGAAGGGAAGTCCAGGTCAGGATGTGAGATCTTGTCCAGGAGGGAAGTCCAGGGCAAGATGGGAGCCCTCTCTCTCTGGTCCAGAAGGGAAGTCGGGGGCAGAATGGGAGCTGGGGGCCGGTCTCTAAGTCTCAGGAAGTGGCTGGGGTCTCAGGCAGATGGGCGTAGGGGCAGGGCGTGGAGGTTGCAGGGGCTGCCATGAGGCTTGGAAAAGTGGATCCCTCATGGTGGGGCTAGAAGCGGACCTGCCCGGTGGCCAGAACCTGGGGCCAAGTTGGGCAGGTCTTCCCGGAGTGGCTGGTGCCCAGGGATGGGGTCCAAGTTGGGCCGGGATACTCACCTCTGGTCCAGAAGGGAAGTCCCTGATGTGTTAAGTTCTGTGTTTGGGGCTCCATCTAGGTCATTTGCACTGGAGAACATTCTAAAAGACTGATGGACTTGTAGGGGATATACTGTCATGACCTTTCATATTGTTTTTACATTGAGAACTGGGCCTGTAGATTTCTTGTGTTGTATGTCTGATATGGGTACAACAGGCTGAGTAGGTATACAGAATTTGCTACCTAGCCTGAACCTGAAGATTAGGGAATGTGCAGATAGGATTTACCAGGCTGGGCCAAGCCTTGTTTGTGGGACTTGGTGTAGGTCTTGAAATGGAGGTGGGACGAAGTAGACTTATTAGCCTGCACCAGAGCACTGGATGTGTGGGCCTGACTGGGCCTGGAAGATGGATTTAGCATAAGTAGCTGTGGGGTGAGTGGAGTTGAGAGTGATTGTGTCTTGTGTGAGAGAGCTCAGGCAGGTTATCTATGTCTGTGCCACGTAGATGAGCTAGAGGGTCCCCGGCAGGGTCTGTGAGTTCCAAAGGAAGGGAAAAGGTCTGTGAGTAGGTCATAATTGGGATCGCTAATAAACAGCTATGCAGACTGGATTTGGAAGGAGCTGTCCTGGAGACCACAGTAGGTTCCCTGTTCTCTACCTATGTGGATGATCTAGAGGACGGAGAAGTTGCAAAGCCAGTTCTTACTGTGGTACTTCATACTGCTTTTCCAGACATACATTTCCAGGCAAGTACTCCACCCACCGAGGCGCATCCCCAGCCCTCTCCAGACTGGTTCTGTCATAGCTATCTTAGATATTCTTGTTCTTTTTTATTTAACCCATACTGTTTGTTCTTTCACTCACCATTCTGAAATACTTCCTCACAGATTACATATTTACATTCTTGTCTTTTCTTAATTAGACTCAGTTGGAAATTTTTATCACCTTAATTTTATCTTCCTGTTTTATGTGGCTCCTTTCACACCTCTAACATTATCTCATCTCCTTTTTGCCCTGCATCTCATCTTGTGCTTCTCACATAAGAGGAACCTTATTTATTGTAGCACAAGCCAAAACTGAACTGGTCCAAGCTGAGGGTTTCATTGGCTCCCAAAACAGAAATTGCCTGTGGAAGGACATCAGGAAGTCTGAGTCAGATCTGTTCAGTGTCTGACTGTCTTAGTTACTGTTCTACTACTGTGAAGAGACACCATGATCAAGGAAACTCTTATAAAAGAAAACATTTAATTGGGGGCTTGCATACCGTTCCATTATCACCATGACAGGGAGTGTGGCAGCATGCAAGGCAGGTCGATGTAGTGCTGAAGCAGTAGCTGGCAGTTTTACGTCCTGATCTGCAGGTAGAGATAGAGAGATTGGGCCTCGTATGAGCCCCACTTCCTGTGACACACTTCCTCCAGTAAGGCCACACCCCCTAATGCCCCCACAACTGTTCACCAACTGGGAAATAAGCATTCAAATATGTGAGCCCATGGGGACCATTCTCATTCAAACACCACACCATCCCATCCCTTCTCTTGGTTCTTCTCTCACATTACTGATCTCTCTCCTTCCAAACGGGAAGTGCTACTGTAAAAAGCAGTCTCGCGCTGACTTGACTGGCATATGGTCATTGGGTTCCCAACCATGAGACAGTTTCTATGGCTGTAGGAAACCCAGGGTTTGATGCCACATACAGAAAACATGACCACCTCTCAAGCAAGATGACGGGCTCAGTGCCTTCTCCAAAAACACAGGGAAGAACACCATCCTCAAGGGAAGAGCAGAAGACATGTTTTACACTGGTATTCTTCACAGGAGAAGAAAGCATACTACAGAAGCAAAAGCCTCAGATTTCAGCCAGTTCTTATTGATACAAACCATGTTCAGTTGATTGATGAGGATGGTTTGTTGCTTAGCTGAACTCTCAGGAAGATTTGAATGGATGGCTATCACACATCATTTGTACCGAAACCACCACAATAGTTTACAGCACTTGCTATTGACAGTGAAGTCCATTTTCAGACTTCTAGCATCTGCAGACAGTGACTTGCTATGATGAGAAGTAACATGCCACTTGTGTACGTATCTCAAATGCCACAGAGCGTCTACGCCAACTCCCATGAGCCCTTGTGTCACACAAACAGTGGCTAGCCCTGCTTGACATTGATATGTAAGTTCTAGTACTTTTCATCTCACTGAAGGTTAGCAATCTACGAAACACCTCCTGCCACCCACTGACTCACGGACCCACTTCATATGCAAGATCAAGCCCAGCACACAGCTTGGAGCAAAACTGCTATGTTCATGAGCTAAGTACAGAGTGCTTGTTCTTATCCATGAGGCAGTGATATCGTTAATCTAAGAGAACTTCAGAGGGAACACATTCCCTCTATACTCTCACATCCTGTTCACTTCCTGCTTAGGCTGGGGCATTCCCAAGGTCCTTCAAAGTAATATCAGTTCATAGTAAGCTGACTTGCAAGCCTGCCACGTTACCTGTGACATTTCATTATATCAACAGAAGAGTTCAGACTTTTTCAGATCTTTCATATAGTTCTTCCCATGGACACACCTCCATACCCTGATGTTTTCATAATTACAAGGGAATTTCTACACTCAAAACAAGTTGACAGAACTTCATTTTCTGAGTCATTGTATCTTTATAAACTCCTTGTCGAGTTGGTGCTTACTCATTGACACCATGACACACCATTCTCGACTCCTGCCCTATGTTCAGTAAAGGTTACTAAGAGGATTAAACTACATAGGTTTAGTTTCTGGTAGAATTTACTTAAGAAAACATGTAGATTGTCTCACCTGCCAGTATCAAGTTTAGATATTTTGCTTTGAGGCTACACAGCACCATATTGAGAAGCATAAATGCAGACACTGAAGGATTGCCCTGGTGCACACTGAAGTTCTGGGGCCTCTTCACTGCTAAGAGTCTGGAGAGTTAAATGGTCTACACCCTTGAAATGAAAAAGCTAGTAGTATCTGTAGCTAGAGTTTTCCTGCCTTGCCCACAGTCAGGACAAATCTCTGTCACCCGCCAGTCCCACAGCTGCTCAGACCCAACCAAGTAAACACAGAGACTTACATTGCTTACAAACTGTATGGCTGAGGCAGGCTTCTTGCTATCTAGTTCTTATAGCTTAAATTAACCCCTTTCTATTAGTCTATAAGTTGTCATGTGGCTCATGGCTTACTGGTACCTTACATCTCACTTGTCATGGTGGCAGCTGGCAACATCTCTCCGACTTAGCCTTTCACTTCCCAGAATTCTCCTCTCTCTTTGTCCTGCCTATACTTCCTGCCTGGCTACTGGCCAATCAGTGTTTTATTTATTAACCAATCAGAGCAACACATTTAACATACAGAACATCCCACAGCAAGTATCTGTCTTATGGAGTTGTTATAATCTACTTATTTGTTAATTATGTATATATGTGTATGTGACGAGTATGTGCATGTAAGTGTAGGTGCCCATAGAGCCCAGAGCATTAGAAACGCTCACGCTGGAGTTACAGGTAGTTATGAGCCACCCAATATGAATGCTGTGTCCTCTACAAAAGCAGTAAGAGCTTTAACCACTGAGACATCTCACCAGCCCCTGAAAGCAAGTTAATGCCCACTCGGGATGGTGTTTCATATGCTGTAATTCCTCTATTGGTATTATTTCCTTGCTTATGTGGTTTTACTGACTTTGGCAATATTCTCACTAATCTTTTCTTCTATAATTAGGATTCCTGATGTATTGAAAGCATAGTTTGAAATAGTCAAACGTTCTAGGTTTTTTCCACAGATAAGCTGATAAAATTATGTATATACATAGTTGGTCTTCCATTTCTGTAGATTCTACAACCGAAAAGTCAACCAATTATGACTCAAATATATTGACAGAGCATTATGTCTGTAGTGAGCATGTACAGGCATTTTTATCTTGTTGTTACTTCTTGAGGGACATGGCAGAACAAATATTTACATGTATTTACATTGGACTATGTGTAATATACTGAAGATGATTTTAAGTACGTGAGAACCTACCAAGAGCTTCTGTGCAAATATCACTCCATTTCACACGAGGGACTTACGTGTCTTCAGATTTGGGGGTCTGGGGTGGAGGGTCCTGGAGTGAATTCCCCAGGGACAATGAGAAACATATATAGAGTTGTGGATAGTCTACACATCAACAATAAAATGAGGGGTTGACCCAATGGGCTCTACAAAGCTAGATGGAGACAGTCTGGTGCATGGAGAAGAAGTAAGTTTTTCTTGGTAATGCATTTGTGGTTTAAATGTGATGTTTTACGACAGCAAAGGAGAAGATGCGTCCTGTTGTTTTATTCTAGTTTCTCCCAGCAGTCCAGCATTCTGCATTCCTAAGCTGCTGAAAGGAAGACTTCAGCTCCAACACCCAAGTCCTCGGGTAGGAAATGAAATGCCGCATATAAACTGCAAGGACAGCGGACAGGCAGAACACGTTTACACAATGCTAATGCACACAAATGGCGTGTTCAGAATTATACCTAGCTACAAATTAACTCGGCTAATTAGATCAATATAATTAGTAATGTTAGGTGTGTCCTCTCCAAGAAAATGAAAAATATTCTGTGTGTGTTCCTCTCTCTCTCTCTCTCTCTCTCTCTCTCTCTCTCTCTCTCTCTCTCTCTCTCTTTCTCTCTCTCTCTCTCATGCACACACACATACACACATACACACACACTTGGTTAAAAATGTTTTACAACCCTAAAACATTATAATAGCACATGGAGTCCAGTGCAATAACACATCAATTTCACCATGAACACACCATTAAGAGTAGGAGTTTGTAGGACACTCCAGAGACACATAAAATGCAACCCTACTAGGGAAAAATTTTGATAATATAGACTGAAAAATATCCCCACTGCCAAAAAAAGTGCTTATTTCACATTAATCCCAAGTTTAAGTCTGGTCATGATTACACACAAAAAAATGAATGTAACAAACAGGTCCTGGGGTTTACCTAATGAATAAAACAGACTTAGTGAGGCTTGAGAAAACAACCCTGTAGACGTCCAGGTTCCCAACACCCACTAAATCACGTATCCTCTTGATTACTAGGCCATTGCTGCACACCTTGGAGATGCCATGACCTGAGAGCATCCGCCAACTTCAGGAACAACTGATGAAAAGAATTCTCAGTCACAGAAGACCAACCCCCAGACCAGCTGGGCTCTGGCCATTCTGTCCAGCCTCGATGATTTTCTCTTTGGGATGACACCATTCTGCCTTTTCATTTTGAAAAATAAATATGCTGTCATTGGTCTACCCAGGACAACTAGAAAAAGCTAAGGTTTGTTAGCCACCTATTAAAAGTAAAGCAACTGAAGTTATAGAGTTCAGTGACTGATGTTGTCTGTCAACTTGATAGGACCTGGAATCACCTAAGAGACAAACTTCTGAGTATGTCCGTAAGAAAGTTTCTAGAGCTTAATTGAGGAGTAAGATCCACTTTATATGTGAACAGCCCCCTCCCATGTCCTGAGGTCTTGGCTTAATAAAAAGAATTTCAAACTGTGATCCAAGATGAACCTTCCTTTCTGTAAGTTGCCTTTGATGGGTATTTTCATCACCACAGTAAAAAAAGTAATTAATACCAACTGCCTTTCAGAATCGCCCTCATAGGGCAATCCCACGCCGACAGTTGGAAGTCACAGAGAGGCAACAGTAAATTGACAGAAATTATAGGAAAGTAATCACATGGTCTTTCCTTCAAAGACTTCTTTTGATTTCAAAACTGTAGTCAATACCTACAAAAATGGAGATGAAGAAAGTATCAGTTCCTTTCACATCACCATAACAAAATACCTCCCAGAAACAACTTAAAGAATGGAAGCTTTATCTGGGCTCCTGATTTCAGTCCATCACTTTGGAGAGGGTATGGAGGAGCAGCGTGATTCTTGGTGATTGGAGTGTATGGCAGAGGCTGTGCACACGATGGCCAACAGGAAGCAGAGAGAGAAAGGGACAGGAAACAGCAAAGGACAATACACTCAGAGGACCTAGCCTCAACCTCCCAATGTTCTCTGAGCCTCTCCAAAGAGCGCCCCCAGCTGGGGACCAAGTGTTCAAACATGAACTGTGGAAACATTTCATATTTAAACCATTAACAGAGAGCAAGGAGGGGCCCATACTGTTTCATAGGCTCACATTCACCTAACTCCACCCCTGCTACAGCCCAATCCAGGAAGCTCAAAAGCGAAATATGTTCCTCTCTAGTTCTCGCTCCTCCCTGGGCTCTGGTGAGTCCCTGGGCTCTGGTGGCAATATTTCATTCTTATGACCAAGTTTGTACTTCAGTAAATATTGGCGTGTATTTGGATGGGAATGTAAAGGTCTGATATTCAGCTGATTTTTGTTTTCATCTTGCCTTTCTGGGACATAAATTAAGAAATGCTGTTAAATGCCTGCTTCTGTAGTGTAATCACAGGGCAGATACTGTGGCTGATAATGTTTACACACTGCAAACTGCTTCACTTCGTATACGGAGTGGGAGAGATGTGTTTAAATGTTTTTTCATGGCTCGTACTTGTAGATCTCTAAAATAGATTTGAATAATTATCCAGCATTACCATCAAGACGCTTTCTTGAGTTATAATTAAAATGCATCGTTTTATTATACTTTCAGGTTTTGCTCTAGAAAATGTTAAATTGTAACTACACATTCAAGTTTAAATTAATGTACTCCTTCAAAAAGTAATTCAAGCCATCTTTTACCTATAAATATTATAATTTGGTGGTAGTGTGTGTGGAACAGGATTCATATAAATATTTAAATGAGTACATGGAAAACGTTAAACACTTCTACCAAGTTTAAGATTTCATACATATCATTTCAGAAATGATGACAAACATATCAATTTACATTTATCGAAGCTGACAATACAGAATGTGAGTTTACGGATTCGTTTGCTAACTGCTCCCTATGCTGAGAAGAGGGGTCTGCTTTCATGAAATTGGATCCCTGACAATCATTTGGCTCCTTAGGCTGATCCACAAGATCATAAGCATTATGAGTAGGCACTAGGAAGGGCCAGTGAAGGGCAAGAAAATACCCCTGGTCACCAGTTTCGATGAGCATCGGAGAGGTGGGATTTATGGAACATTTCATTCTAGAGTACCAAGGAAACTAGGGGAAGAAGTAGGGGTTTTCTTGTAGACAAAGAATATTAGCAGAGTTAAGGATCTTTAGGTTGGCAAGAGAGATATCCTACATATACACACAATAATGTGAATTACCTGGAAAGACTTGGCTGGGAGGTGAGAGCATATATGAAGGATTGGGCATGTTCAGCCAGAGACTCAAGTGTCAATCAAAATGATGGTGCCTTTTTCCCCCTGCTCGCTTGTATCCTTCTAGCTTATGCCCATACTTTGCCTGGACAGGAAATGCGAAAGCAGCCAGCCTCTAAGGCTACAATTCCCAAAGAGTTGTGTTAGTTTAAAAGTCCCAGAGCACTGGACCTCCCTGGACTGAGTCTACCAAGTTGATCACAGTCCTCGGGGGAGGATTTGCCCTGGAGGAGGTGGGAATGGAGGGTGGGCTGGGGGTAAGGGGAGGGCGTGGGAGGGGGGAGAATAGGGGAACCCATGGCTGATATGTAGAACTGAATGGTATTGTAAAATAAAAAATATATATCACAAAAAAAAAAGTCCCAGAGCAAGTAATAGAGCCTCACATTGAACTCACCCGGTGCGGTGGAGGGGCCAGGTGCAAGTGTATACTTGCAGCCGAACTCAAAGGAATTTTCAGTAATGGTGTGGCTCCCTCCTGAGCAGAGGCACTACCGGCATAAAGGTGACTGTGGTACACAACACGGATCCATCGCTACTGCTCACTGGGAAAACCCCTGGGCACATCACTGTCACTGTCTGGCTCTGCGTGCACCTCTCAGTTCCGTGTTCCTTTGGTGGCACACCCCACAGCTGACTTACAAACTAAGAGAGGTTTATTTGCCTTATAGCTTTGGGAGCTCAGTATCCAAGATCTGGCCAGGAGGGGTACTGGTTAGCATCTGGAAGATTGGCATGAAATGGCAGGAATGTATGTCACAGTGGTCTGTCACACTACTAGAGGATGGAAAATGAAACAGAAGACAGTTGAGTACCCACAGTTTTCTCTGAAGTACATCTCCAATGACCTAAAGACCTTCTGCAAGACCCCCTTGCTCAATGGGTCACAGCACCTCTTGATAGCATCACCTGTCTGGGAACCAGATCTTTCCTTGTGGAGCTTTGGAGACCACTCCACTGCACAGTTGTTCCCTCAAGTAGCCTGGTGGGGGCTGCTGTGGGGCCACTGCCATTGATCTCCAGCACAGTCCAACTGTTGCCAGATGGGATGTAGAGAGGCTTTGATGTAGACGTAAACAAGCCTGGAAGTTCTCAGAGCCCTGGTCGCCCTTCCCCCCTGTTTAAGCCTTGGCACGTCTATTAAAGAATTCTTAGAAGGCAGAAAAATGTGATGCTTAAAGTCAAGGTCTCTTGAATCACAGGAGAGAAGCAAAGTCTAAGCCTCCCTAGAGAGCCCTGGTTAGCCTAGGACTTTCTGAGGGTCACTTAGCCTCTGTGATTTATCTCTGTTGTCTGCAAAGGCATTTTCAAAAGCACCTTCCCTGTGAGGTGGTGTGACAGTCAGCTTTGGTTTTTGTGACACAATGTCGAAGAAGAGCCACTTGAATGAGGAAAGGTTCACTTAGGCTCAGTTTCTCAGTTTTCAGTCAAGGGTTACTTGGCCTGCCTCTGTGGGTCTTGGTGAAATAGAACCTGGTGGCACAGAAAAATGGCTACACTCATGTCAGAAAGAATAAATGAGGAGAGAGAGAAGAAAAGAAGAGAAGTGGGATGGAGCAAGGAAGGCAGAGACAAGATACAGCCCTCAGGACTTGCTGTGAAGACCGGGCCTATCAATCATACTCCAACTCCTCAGTTTCTGTTAGTCCACCAAATTATGAGCCCATCCATGTCCGAGCCTTCCCTATGCAGAGGCCCCTGAACATGGCTGCCCTGGAGAAGAGCAGTCAGTGAGCAGGCAGAGCGCCCTGCCTTCACTGGCCTTCATTCTAGTGAAAGGGGCCCCCAACATCTCATACCTCATTTCTTATTCCAAAAAGAAGAAAAAGAAAAAGAAGAAGAAAAGCAATACATGTGAATAATTTGCACCATGCTACCATTTTTAAAGCACTTTAGAAATACTAGAGGTTAGTGTGGTTATTATTATCGTGGTCAATATTATTTAGCTAGGGAGCACACAGGAAGCTCCTCACTCCGTGTCCCCTTTCCTTGCCTGTGACATTGGATTTTGCATTATATTCCCTCAGCAGTACAATAAAGTAAGATGAAATGGGGTTCTAACACAAACAATGAGATACACAAATAACCCAGTATTGACCAGACATCCAACCTATTTATTTGTATACTGCACTGTCCAATTTCACCCACCCAGATAAAGACAGATATGTGGAAACTTCTAGATATGAATGTGTTCCCAACACCTGCAGTGACATCAGCAATAAAATCAGTGTGTGCGATAGGATGGCGGGGCAGTAGTTGACGTGTAATCATAATTAACAATGTTTATAGCCTTAATTTTAACAGGGAAATAGAACATTAGCGTCTGAAGTTGGGAATCTAGAAAGTTATAAAGTGTGTGAGGGTGGGGGTAGGTGAATCTATTTAAGGGTAGCAAACAATACTGAATACTATTAAATACTAATATATTTCATTTCGCTTTGCTTCTGTTCCTGTTTGATTTTTTTAAAGATTTATTTATTTATGGATAAGTATATTTTGTCTTCATGCACACCAGAGGAGGGCATTGGATTCCATGAGACTACAGTTATAGATAGCTGTGAGCAGCCCTGTGGGTGCTGGGAATTGAACTCTTAGAAGAGCAGCCAGTGCTCTTAACTGCTGAACCATCTCTCCAGCCCTGTTTGGTTTGTAAGATGTGCTGCCGGGCGTTGGTGGCGCACGCCTTTAATCCCAGCACTCGGGAGGCAGAGGCAGGCGGATCTCTGTGAGTTCGAGGCCAGCCTGGGCTACCAAGTGAGCTCCAGGAAAGGCGCAAAGCTACACAGAGAAACCCTGTCTCGAAAAAACCAAAAAAAAAAAAAAAAAAAGATGTGCTATGATATTAAAGACAGTAAGTTTTGTTTTTCTATTTGTTTGTTAATTTGTTTCTTTGTAGAAAACCTAATTGAATTTCAAATGTTATGAGGCACACACTGAGGCTTTGATTTCAGAAGAAGCTTGATGTTAAAACAGTGTTCTTCATTTAATCCATTCACAGCTTTGCTAAACCTTAAACAAGCAACAGAGGATTAAGCTCAGCCATTGCAAGGATGGAAATAAATACCACTAACAATGCGAAGCAGCCAACCCCACAAAAAGCAAATGCATAGAAATTCAGTTATGTGGAAAGGCAGGGTTTGTGAATCATCACATTCAGACCAGGGAAGTAGAGACAGTTAAGAAATTCTTCTTCTTTCCCCATGATACTATCAAAGAATGAAAAATCATCTGAGAACTTAAGGTTGTGATCACATGGAAAATTCTAGACTCCTGAAAACTCTCACCAGCAATTGGCTGAACACAAAGGAGTGCCTATCCTGATGAGGATGAGGCAAAGAAGAAGCTGTTTGGACAAAGGGCTCCCACCCCACAGGGACTCACCCTTGTCATCCATGAAAAATCTGGAATCTGTGACTTATGGGAACTCATATTTCCAGCTGTGGAGACACAAAGCTGTTGGATATTCTTCATCAGAAATACTTAAAGTACTTGTTTACAAGCACAGAATTTAAAATACAACTCTGAAAACTGTCTTTGGAGGAAATTCTCAGTTAAAAAAAAAAAAAAACCTATAGGGATTAGAAAAAAAAATGAACATAACCTAAAATGAAGTGCTCTACACAGATGCCACTACCTGCCCAGAATGGGTACAGCAGTATGTGGGCTCATTATGCAAATTCCAGACCATGTGGCATCATTACATGTAGCTTCTCAGAAATACAGAAGACTGGGGTAACTCAAAGAAGGCAGAACCCACACCAAGGCAGGGAGAGTTACGTTACTACATTAGGTAACCTCTGCCCAAAAGGTTTTTCTCAAGTGAAACTAAACAACTAACAAAATCTCAAATCAGCTAGCTAACCAACTGCTAGTCAGCCAAGCAACCAAGCAGCCAAGCAGCCAACCAACCAACCAACCAGTCAACCAGCCAACTAACCAACAAACCAATCAGCCTGCTAACCAACCAACCAGTCAACCAACCAACCAGGCAACCAAACAACCAGCCAGCCAGCCAGCCAGCCAGTCAACCAACAAGTCAGCCAGCCAACCAGCCCAACCAGCCAACCAACCAACCAGGCAATCAGCCAACCAATCAATCAGTCAACAAACCAGCCAGCCAAGCAACCAACCAGTCAACCAACCAGCCAGCCAACCAGCCAGCCAGCCAACTCCCAGAAACCAGTCTCAGAAGCATGCCATCTGATTTCCTTTTGTTTATCTTTAGAAAGGACAGGATTCAGTGGAATATTGGCAAAGGCTATAATAAATTATATTAGCAATGCGAAGCTTCTGCAGGAAGGAGGGACATATTCAATTCACCTTTCTCATGGCATTCCAAAGCAGATCTACCAAGTCTGTGCTCCTGCTGATAACCAGGGCAGAGATGGCCTTGGAAAACCCTAAACAAATGTCCCAGGCTAAAGAAAAGGAAGGCTAGTGAGTGGGAGAGGTGATCTGAACCACCAGGGAGGCTCTTCTGAGGACAACTTGGGCACTCTCTAAGACCTGCTGTCACTTTATACGGAGGCAACATCCATCTTTTCATCAGCTGTGTTACCTGTGGCCAAGTCCCCTGGAATCCTTTTGAGCTCCATCCAGATAGCTGAACCTGCCAAATCACTGTACTGTGTCCTGGACAGTTGGAATGCTCTGCTGGGGAGGGTGGTGGATTCTGTGGATGGGCTACTGTTGGGTGGGAGAGTGGCAGGTCGTCTGGTGGGAATGTTCTACTTGTCTGGATTCCCTGCTAGAAATGCTCTGTTGGACTGGGAAGGTTGAGGGTACTACAGTGCCTCAGAAGAACAGATGTCAGAGGGCTGTATTGCTAGAGTCTAATTTCTTTGCTGAGAGATATTTTTTCAAAGGAGGATAGAAAAGGTCCTTGCAGGACGGGACGTTTCCAGGAGCATTTTAATCAGAGGTAGTATAACTTGCCACATGAAAGAAAACCTTCACTAAGTTAAAATCGTTGCTGTGCTGGGACATTGAAAATATTTGGTAAATAATCTTCATTCCACACTTTATTAGCATCATTCTTTCAAGCCACTAAGGCTGTGAACATTTTCCCCTTATCTAGACTCCAGTCTCCCACATGAAGACCCATTTGCACGCTGTGAGGATGTCTGTCTTGTTTACAATCCTCTTTGTCTGTCTTTATCAAGTTTTTAAGCTATGTGTGTCATTTCCCATTCCCAGACATCTCATTTAATGCATCTTCTCCAAAAAGGCCTCTATGGATAGCCTATCTTCCTGGAAGAGGCCAAGGTTCTCACTTTAGGGTACTTTAAGAATTAACTAGTAATCACATAAAAAATGCCTGTGTACAGGATCTGACCCTAAGGATTTGGACAGGGGAACCTTAAGAAACTTGTATGTTTCCTAGAAAACATAGCATCACTCATGGCAGCCTGCAATCTAAGTATGGAATCCATTGCAATAAGATCAGGTGCTGATGACTGCCTCTCACCCCACGTCTCTTGTCTCTCGCATCCCAACAGATCTGTATATGTACTTGCAAAGTTCTGTGGCATGTATCAACCAGTAACCTGACAGTCACCCAGAGACTGTCCTCGGAAAATATCACTCCTGCTTCAAAGTGGCATGGTCACTCCAAGTTGCAGGGTTACACTGGCAGAATCAGCCCCAAGCTTAGTCCTCACCCTGCCATCGGCCACCACACAGTCTAGCGACTGGCACCGCCCTCTTGGGTTTGCAGTAGAAAGGGTAAATCTCCCACATACGCCTTAACTGGCCAGTCCTGGGGTATTTTGACCTCCTCAAAGCCTCGATTTCTGAAATTTAGGCAAACACTGGAGAATCGTGGCAACTTGATTGTTCTCGTGAAACTAATATATACCACTAAGTTCAAAAAGTGGGGAGAAAGTGAGACCAGGGATGTTTTTTAAGAGTATCAAAGATGGAAAGGGAGAAAAGTCAGGAAAAATAAAACAGGAAATCCCACAGTTGATGACTCAGTTCACAGAAGTGTTTGGGCACTTGATGGACGTAAAGGCCGTTGCGGGCTCTTGGAGGAAGAGAAGCCGCAGTGCTGGTGGCCAATGGCATGCCCTGGACTTTGGGAGCCAAGGTAACGAGGTAACCACTCCTCCCTCTGGGTTTCCCAAACAGGGTACACATCCCACTCAAGCTCTGGTCACTCTGCCGTGTCTTACTTACCCGTCTCCTTGGCTTCCTTCCCAGTGTGTGGCTGCTTCAGGAGTGGGCCAGCCCATTCCCTTATGCACTGCTATGGGAGAGTTCAAGGGAGAGCTGGCAAGGGAAGTACAGCGTGCACTCTTAGACAATGGCACACAAAGAATTTGGGACAAGGCTGTGAAGACACAGTGATGACACAACAAGGTCCCCAGGGGATTCAAATGGCTCACTTACAGAAATGGTCAACAGAAGGAATTTGGGAGTCAGTCAGCATGACAAGACCTCACAGCCTGCCAGTGAGGCCTGGGTGCTAACCTTTGTCCTCGGCTACACATGCAGAACCTCCATACCAGTTAAGTCCAAAAGGGACTGAAGACCAGATGCAGTCAGTTCTTAGTGCTTGGCCGAGCACGGGTATAGGTTTGCCAACCTGCCCACTAGACTGTAAGCTCCATTAGGGATGTGACAGCACGTTCTGTCTATTTAGGTCATGAGTAGTCAGAACGTAATGGGCCTCGTATCGAGGTCCCAACAAATAACTGATGAAGGGAGGCGTTATCTTCTGTCCTGGCCACTATTACTATTTTGTTTTCATACCCTTCTTAGAATCTTAGACAGCAAAAGTGAGTGATGTCAGAACTAAAAATCTGGATATTGTCTTCTTAAAAATCCTAGGGTAACCAGAGAAGAGTTACCATGGTTTTAGGAACCGTGGCTGTAATCCATCAGGGGGTATATCTCAGGAATGGTGGCTGCAATCCATCAGGCTATAGATATTTCCCTACTGTTTTTCTCCTCCTGAAATCTCTCTTTCCTGTCTTTTCAATTTTATTGTAGTGTAAATTCAAACTAAATGTTGACAAAGTTTTTTTTTAAGATTTATTTTTATTAGTTTTAAAAACTTTGTGTACTATGTGTGCATGTGTCTTGGTATGTGCATGTGAACATAAGTACCCATGGAATCCAAAAGAGGATGTCAGATCCCCTGGGGCTGAATTACAGGCTGTTAGTTGTGAGCTGCCTGGTGTGGGTACTGGGGACAGAACTCAGGTCCCCTGTAAGAAGATCAGTGTGAGCTCTTAACTCCTGGGCCATTTCTCTAGCCCCAAAGTTTTATCTTACTAATCACAATACTTCTAAACTGAGGTCCAGTATTTAGCCTTAATGGGGTTTGTGTCATATATTACAGGCTCACACCACTAAAAAGAGACAAAGTGCAGAAAAACCCTCAACTTAATGACCAAGAAGGTACATGAACAGGAAAACAGTAGGGAGGCGGGGTGCCCAACATTGCATCACGCCTTGTCAATGTCCCTGAGAATATGGCCAATGCCAATAGGCTGTTCAAATACTGGGTAGCAGCACATGTCCAGTTTGACTAACAGTGGTATTCAACCAATCCAGTTCATAGATTGCGTTATCAGAATATGAACCATACAACAAGAAAGCCACACTTCTTCCCTGAGAGGATAGCACCACTACTGGTCAGATGGCATGAGCAGAGAACCCTGAAAGGGTCAACATGACTCCCCAATAAAATGACTCTCAAGTGCACAAACTTCCCCTTCTTAAATTCTGAGACATTCATCTTAAACTCTAAGATCATGACCTTGAAGCCCAAGGAGATCATGATCTAATCTCAGATTCACCAGTTTCCTGCATGCTGCATGGGGTTGTGCATGTGTACTGCATGCTACATGGAGGTGTGCCTGTGTACTGCATGCTACATGGAGGTGTGCCTGTGTACTACATGCTACACGGAGGTGTGCCTATGTACTACATGCTACATGGAGGTGTGCATGTGTACTGCATGCTACACGGAGGTGTACATATGTACTGCATGCTACACAGAGGTGTGCCTATGTACTACATGCTACACGGAGTTGTGCATGTGTACTGCATGCTACATGGAGGTGTGCCTG
Organism: Peromyscus leucopus; assembly: GCF_004664715.2. Lineage (NCBI taxonomy): Eukaryota > Metazoa > Chordata > Mammalia > Rodentia > Cricetidae > Peromyscus > Peromyscus leucopus. Next base: position 70,908,725 of record NC_051079.1, on the reverse strand, counting down.
TGTACTGCATGCTACATGGAGGTGTGCCTGTGTACTACATGCTACATGGAGGTGTGCATGTGTACTGCATGCTGCATGGAGGTGTGCCTGTGTACTGCATGCTACATGGAGGTGTGCATGTGTACTGCATGCTACATGGAGGTGTGCATATGTACTGCATGCTACATGGAAGTGTGCATGTATACTGCATGTTACATGGAGGTGTGCATGTGTACTGCATGCTACATGGAGGTGTGCCTGTGTTCTGTTACAGCGGAGAGGCACTTGCATAAACAAAAGTTCTTCTACAAAGGTAAAGCAAGAAGCCTCAATCCACTCACATCAGTAGCTTTAAAATATGCATGTATTTAAATATATTCCTCAGTTTCTGGGCTGCTTTAAAAAAAAAAAAACAGATGTGTAAAGGAAACTTAAGAAAAGCAAGAGCTTTATTATTGTTTCGTTCCATTTTAGACTACATTCTCCTCAAAGAACATTCTGTGGGTGTGTGGAAGGTGGTAAAGGAGGATGGCATCATTTTCCCTTTTTAACAGATAGTCAGCTGTTTCTCCCAGCATGCCTCTCTTCCAGGTTTCGAGGTATTGACCAGCAGTGACTATGGTTTTTGGTTTTTTTTTTGTTTTGTTTTGTTTTTAAGAAAAATCATACTAACAATGCTCAGTTAAAACTCAGGTAGCAGCTGAACCCTGCGATACGTGGGCTATGGATTCTGAGCACTGTGCTGAACTCGAATTTCAGACTGCATTTTATATGGAATGAAATCAGAAGCTACCATTGGGGCTTCTAAGGAACCCTATCAAAGATGGTTCCTCTTGGGGACAGTGACACTAAGGAACCTGCCACCCCGGGGTTTTTCCTTTGGAGTCCAGGTTAAAATAAACAGGCTCTCTGTCCAAATGTTCCACAATTGGGAGAAGAAAAAGAAGAAGAGGTATTGGAAGCACAGCTGGGGGATGGGTTCCCTTTTACCCACAGAGTTTCAGAATTCTCTCTTTAAAAAAAAAAAAAAAAGAAGTATTGTTCAGGGGGAAAAGGAGTGTTCTTTGTATTGCTGCAGTTTCCTGAAAACATTAACTTCATAAAGCCTGGATCCTGCTTTTGGTATCCTTGACAGTCTCAATAGGAATGAAGATCAAGGATTTCCCTGCTGGCAACTTGCAAATGCTGCTCCAAGCTTTTGCTTCCAAGAGAGAAGGAAAACAGCAGACTAAATTCACTCCAAGGGGAAATAATGGTCAACTGCCTAGAAGACAGGGCAGGGGTAGGCTTCCGAGATGGCTGATCTAGTCCAGGCTTGATTTCTAAGACCCCAGCCCCTGCACCACACACCTGTATTCCCCCTCCCCAGCACACATCTGTATTCCCACCTCCCCAGCACACATCTGTACTCCCCCTTCCCCAGCACACATCTGTATTCCCCCCTCCCCAGCACACATCTGTATTCCCCCCTCTCCAGCACACATCTGTATTCCCCCCTCCCCAGCACACATCTGTATTCCCCCTTCCCCAGCACACATCTGTATTCCCTCCTCCCCAGCACACATCTGTATTCCCCCCTCTCCAGCACACATCTGTATTCCCCCCTCCCCAGCACACACCTGTATTCCCCCTCCCCAGCACACACCTGTATTCCTCCTCCCCAGAACACATCTGTATTCCCCCTCCCCAGCACACATCGGTATTCCCCCTCCCCAGCACACACCTGTATTCCCCCTCCCCAGCACACACCTGTATTCCCCCTCCCCAGCACACATCTGTATTCCCCCCTCTCCAGCACACACCTGTATTCCTCCTCCCCAGCACACACTTGTATTCCTCCTCCCCAGCACACACCTGTATTCCTCCCTCCCCAGCATCTGTATTCCCCCTCCCCAGCACACACCTGTATTTACAAGCATCTTTTCTGCCTGTTCTCCCTGGTTCTGTCTATGCCTCAGCTTCAAGAGCCAAGTCTGGTTTATTTCCTTCTGTGTAGTTATCCCAAGATTTTGAGCCTGTTGTGGGAGATCATTTTTATTATTATTAATTTGAAAAGCATCTCGTTCTGCAGTATTTCAAATTTAGGATTCCATTTAAACGCAAATGGAAACAAAGAGATAAAGCATCGTCCGAGCACCTCAAATTCGAGTGAGTCTTAGCCACATTCCATAGATTATTTTGGTTTAGTTAACAAAATACCACATTAAATCACTCTAATGAGCTGTTTCTGCCTGGACTCGACACAAGGTCATTAGGTACAAGACAACCCCTTTCTGAGATCTCCACTATTTCACATCAGAGATGTCACTGAAAGGGCCTGGTGGTTTTCCACAGCAGAGGACAGGACAGGGCAATCTAGGAAGAAACAAGCAGGCCATCTGTCATGCATCTCGGGGATGGACTGCAGGCACTGGTGGCTTCGGGGCAGTAGGCACAGGTCTCAACTGAAAAAAGAGCTCGCCTCCCCTTCCTCCCACTCTCTTGGATCCTGCATTTCCTGGTCACCGCTTCCACACGCATGTTTCCAGGGGAAGGAGGAAAGCCCTGAAATTAGCATACACATTTAAAATATGCCGTTAAAGGAATTGTGCTTTTCTATTAAAAAAAGGGGGGGGGGTGTAACAGCTGTCTTTTTAATTAATGAGAGATACAAATACAGGACACTCACAATATATCGAAGCACACATTGCATTCCCCCATGGCAGACCAGCAGCTCTCTTTCAGTTTGTGAGCGATACAGACAGCAAGGTGAACGCCACCAGGTAGCTGAACGTGACTGGCTTAGAGTTACCGTGTGATGCGTTAATTATACAGGAACAGCTCCTGTTCTGGCTTCCAATTAGGGATCTGAACACCTTCCTCAGTACTTTACACCATTGTTAGCATGGCTAATTATTTATCTTGGATGTACTTTCTGTGAGAGCTGGTATTCAGGTGAATGGTAAGTAGGTAGATTCCCATCCAACACTGGATGGACCAAAAGAGACTCCAGATAAGACTCTAGGGCACAGAGTCCGAGTTAACTGCCTGCCTGCCTGCCTGCCTGCTGCAGTTATCTGCAGCAGAAGATGGTACTTTGAAAATCTTGGTGTGAGGACCATTAGGCCACTCGGCCATCATGGAAGCACCTGCCACCTTGTGCAGGCCATTCCTAACGGTGTTGAATCTCCAGCACACCACAGAAGGCCCGTGGAGACACAGGGAATGTTCTGAGAAATGCGTCACCTAGACACACTCATCAAATCTAGCTAACACAAGCCCTCCCTCCTAGGAGTCTATCAAGGTCAAAACATGTTCTGGTGTGGGTCTAGAGACCTAATCTGGGATTTACTGTGAATAAAGCTAATTTATATTGCTAAGCTAGTGAATTAGAAGACTTTGCTGGTTGATGTTATTTGTGAAGTCTTATCTGTGGAATGCTTACTCGTGTTTTTTTTATTTTATGGCTGCTGTCTCTTAACCAAATAACATCTGTGTACCCTGGGGTGTTCAAGAGTGTACCCCAGTACAGTGCTGGGATGCATGTCTGCTACCCATGGTCAAATCTTTACCACTGTCCAAGCTGACAGAATGCAAGGATATTGAATGGGAAGCTTTACTAATACAGACAGTCTTGAGTAACTCCCTGGAAATGGGTTTGTGGGTAAAGTTATTTTACAGCTGTCTTTGGTTCCACAGAGACATTATAAGATGAGCAGGATCAACTCTGACAGCTGGTTTAAGACAAAACCAGACAAGACTCCCCTCTGTTGGCACAGACTTCACAGGGCTTCACGTTCGTCAGGCCCGGGGTGATAGGCAGCCACAGCGCCACCTCCCTCATGCTGTAGAGGAGGAAGTGTGGGTGCTGGAGCTGGGTATGTCCCAGGAAAGCCTTGTCAGAGAAAACCAACTAGTTGATCACAGACCAAGTAAGGAGTAAGGATGAAAAGAGGCCTGCTTGGATACATGGGGGTGCCGTCATACCTTAGACGCTACATGGAAGTGTTCTTTGAGGACCTGGGAATCCGATCTTCAAGTCAACACAGTGTGCTCAGAGCCAGACAAGTCCCAGCAATGAGGAGGGGCTACCTTGTGGGGAGAAGTGGGTCCGAATGGACGGCCTGCCTTCGTGCCTTGTGGGAATGCACAACTCTGCTCTAAGGGAGTGTATGCACTAAGTGTTTCTGGGAAGGGGGAAAGGAGGTTGTGGCATGACAAGACGTGGGACAGAATGGAGGGAGGGGAAGAAGTATTTATGGGGGTGTGAGAGAGGACGGCTGCAAAACTCACCTGAGTGCCGGTCCTGGGAGGGAGCCACCCGTCACCTGGACCAAGTGCCCGCCCGCTCTGCAGAACAGGTGTGTCTCATTATGTAGCCAGGCAGTGGGCGACCCGGCACGGGGCTCCTGTTCTGACCACCCGCTCCCCGAGCATCCTTCTGATGGTTTCACTTCCCAAGTAGCTGGTCTACAGGGAGAGAACGTGTTGGTCAGGATGAAGCAAACATCTGGTCGGCTTGACACTTATATTACTCACTGTAAATTAATGAACTGGCACTCGGGTTCCCTGTGTCAGTCTCCCGCGAGATGTGTTAACACAAGTCAGTGTTCTTCAGCCAGAACCACTCGGAGACTGAAAAATTCAAGTCAGGAGATTGAAAGTCCTGACCTGAACCTGGCTGGAGGATCACTCAATAAAGCCTCAGAAAGCTTTAAGTTAAATGGCACCTGTAAAGATGAACTCGTAAATAAAGTTCTTTACACACACTGACGATTAAGTTTTTGCGGTAGTGTGGTGTGAGTCAGACATCGGGTTGGCTGTTGGGATTTTGAGGGACTTAACTAATCACTGATTGACCCCCAAACAAATGCAGAGGCAGGGTGGGGACGCCTGAGACCCCGGAGCTTTGAACCTGTCGTGATAAGGTAGGAAGTAGGCTACAGCCTCCGCACTAATGAAAGACTACCCGGTAAGCATTGAACAACAGAGGGTGTACCGGCCAGTGTAGGGACCCACACATGTAACCCTGGAACCTGGACAGAGGCAGGAGGCCTGCCACGAGTTAAACCCAGTCATGACATGTATGGAGACCATCTTTAAAATGGAGTGGGGACCACTGTCAAGGAAACTGGAAGCTTGATTTAGCTCTTGAAGTCACTGCAGAAGTGTCCCCAACGGACATTGTCTTACTCAGTGACGGTGACAATATGACAGAAATGAGACTGTTTCAGTCAAGTGAGCTCACTAAGTGAGAAGGACAAAGGATGGAAATGAAAGAGCCAAACTCTATGGCCTGGAACTTGCTATAGGAGCATCTGGAACTTGCTATAGGGGCATCTGGAACTTGCTATAGGGGCATCTGGAACTTTCTATAGGGGCACCTGGAACTTGCTATAGGGGCATCTAGAACTTTCTATAGGGGCATCTGGAACTTGCTATAGGGGCATCTGGAACTTGCTATAGGGGCATCTGGAACTTGCTATAGGGGCATCTGGAACTTGCTATAGGGGCATCTAGAACTTTCTATAGGGGCATCTGGAACTTGCTATGGGGGCATCTGGAACTTGCTATAGGGGCATCTGGCAGGCCTGGTGTGGTATGAGGGCATATTACAGAGGGAACTCAGAATGTGGGGGCACAAACACATTGTATTGCGGCACCAAATTGTAGGAAGCATTCAAGGAGAAGGCCTTGCCAGAGCAGGCCGGTTTCTGCTTCACAGAGCAACCTTGTGCTTGGAATGCAGGGCATGTTCCCTAGGGGGCGCTATTCACGCGTGCCAAGTGTAAATGGCAGCCCTGGGGATCCTGGGGGAAGAGTGGTCAGAACAGCACCTTCCTGGAAACATCTTGAATTACAGAGTGAGACCCACAGGCACGGAAATAAAGGAAATAACGCAGCTCCCAGGCTAACAGCTCTATTTCCCATTTTCACATCCATTACCTTCCCCGGATTGAGTCGTTCCAATTCTGACAAATCTCACAAAAATTGCAAATGTGCTTCTCTGACTGCCAGGTGGATAGTCTCCCTCTGCTATTTAGTTTACCTCGGCTAGGTTATGGGGTCCGAACTGCATACATTTTCTTCATTAGGGGTGACTGGTGAATGATGAGGGGGCCCTTCCACTCCAGGGAGTGTGGCCTCATTGGGTGCCTGCCACATCCCAATCACTCAGAGTTGTCTGTTGGTGGGAGCTGAAATAAGTCACATCCATAGATAATGGCACAGTAGGGACAGTGCAGGGGGGGCGGGGGGAGATAATACCTGAGTCATTTCATGCGCTATTTCCAGGACAAAAAGAGTATTTGGGAAATACAAAGACATTTGATAATTCTGAACAGCTCATTAAGTTACCCGGCTCATTCCCAAAGAGAAAGAGCTTCCAAATCTGCATTCATATTGCTAAGGGGGAGCATCAGGAATCACTCCTGCACAGATTTTTGGCCAGCATCAGGATGCTTTTTTTTTTTTTTTTCTGAAGACATTCCCTCTATTGCCTGCTGCTTGCTGCTTCATAACACTTGACAAATTCACAGTTCTTAAAAGCCCCCATAAATGTTTTGTAAATTGCTCCATTTTATCAGGGAGTTCTCCCAGCCTTGTCCCTGATAGTGACCATGTTTTCATTCCTCAGTCCTTGTTTATCTTTATTTTTATGCATTTTCCAAGCTGAAAGCCTGTCATTATTAGGATCTGCATTCTTGTTATTACCACAACGTTACCCACACAGAAGATCCCCATCTGCAAGCTGGAAATTCTCACAGTCTGAAGATACTCACTACTCCCAACAAACTCATAAAAACGGGAATCAACAAAGCCATCTAGGGAGAGATTTTTAAGACACCCCAACCTTGTCTCATTGTGCCGGGAAATATGCGAATGCCTGTGCTCACTTCTCGGAAGTGGTTGATGCTAAGGCGAGAGCCCAAACAGGACTGGATCAGAGGCAGAGAGAAGCCAGAGAGTTCCATTTAGACAGGAGTAATTTCCGGGTTTGTGGGTGTGGGGGAGAGAACTGAGCAGTGATGGGGGGCAGGGGACGGGCTGGGAGGAAGCACAGTGAGTTAGTAAAATTGCACTGGAGACCTGAAATTATAGACCTGTTTGGAATATTAATCCCCACAGCTGCAAGAAGGAGGCCAGCCGATTGAAACTTGCTTGGAATACTTTCCTGGACAAGTTCTATTAAAAATGAGATAGTGTACTATAAATATAGGCCCGTGTGTTCCAGCATTTTGTCAGCACTCCAGTGCCTGATTCATTCCCAATAGCACAATCCACTGGATATTATACCGGGTCTGTAAGGAGCAGCCGGCACATGTTTCCATCACTCAGAACGGCCACCTTTTTAAGCACGGGCATGTAAATGAAATATCTCCTCCCCTCAAGCCCACCTCGGGCCTGGTACCCAGCAGAGGCTGACAGGCTGCCGTTTGTAGCGGGAAATCAGCGTCTATGCTAATGATGCGTATCAATCCACGCGTTCACACTCAACCTTCATACCGACAAGAAGCCAGGTCAACTGCACGGCATCCACTTTCAGAGAGAAAAGAAATCCAACGAGAAACCAATTTTCCTAGAAGAGCTGCTGGCCCATGTTTAATTTCTACCCCGAAAGTCCACTGTTCAGAGATTATTTAATAATTGCAGCCAGGACGGGCTGGGTGATCACACTGAAGTAATACTTCTCCTTCTCCAATCTTGCAGCCAGTCTTCAGGGTGATCTCTAAAATATTTCACAATACTTTGGAAAGTACCTGGGCTTGGGGGGGGGGGGTGTTCATGGTTATTCAGAAGAGAGTCCTCCCCAAGTGACATGGGGGGGGCATCTACTTTCCGCCAATGTACTCATCTCGAGGTCGCCCAGGGAAATCTCTGAGCCGTTCTCCGAATTCCTCATTCATTTCCAGGATGGCCACATCTGACGCTAGTGGCATCGGCCTTAAATCACAGTGTGGGAGGGAGCAAGCCCTCCCCTCGGAGCTGGATTGAAACTGCTCCACCAAGCATCGCCGGTGCCCGGCTCAGCAGAGGAGATAGTAGTTGCTTAATAGAGACAACTGGTGACTCCGTCTCCTCATGGGAGGTCCCAGGCCACTGCCGAGCCTGAATTGAGGAGAGAAACTGATTGGCATCAGGAAGCTGCTAAACTACTAAGATAGACTCCACGCCTAAGCCTGCTTCTTCTCGCTCCCCGCTCTGTAGGTTAACTAGTGGGGGAAGGAGAGCCCACATATGAGGCTCGGGAACATCACATCTGCTCTGATTAGTGTGCCATTGCTTCTGTTTATCTGACAGTTCAGGGGCCCCCAGATAGAGACAGGGCAGGAGAAGAGCGTTCCCAGCCACAGGAGGAGGTGGCCACAGCTAGAGGGCATGTGAGAGCTACCCTAAAGCCCACGGGCTGGAGACGGCTGTGTGAAAATAGAATGTGGCAAAGACAATAAGAAGTAGCCGGGAACATAAGGTGAAAGGTCACAAGAACACCTCTGTGTTCTATAGCCTACCTCCCGTGGGCTGTGGGTCTTTGTGCCTGTGCCCAATACATATGGGTGAGAGCACGAATATCAGGCATGAGAGGACCGGTAAAGAGGAGGGTAAGGCATCATCTTTAGGGTTGTCTGTCTTCTGGCAATGGTTCCTCCCCCAAAGCCCTGGCAACTCTCACCCCCCGCTGTCAGAGAGTTCTCGCCAGGGGTGGCATCCACCACCACCATACAAGGAGTGTGTGATCACGCGGTCTTGCTGTTACTGGATGCGGGTCATATCCTGTGTAAGTCCTTGGACACTTGGCAGAATTATTACCAGGTTATAAATCCAGGGTTTTAACAGTTATAAAGCCCGGTGAACGGCTAAAGCCCAAATGTGGTTTCAGAACTGACACTGACGAAGCTGTTTGGGAATAACCTCATTTCCTGATGAGTCAGGGGTGGGTTCCCACAGCCTGCGGTTCCACTGGGGACTTTGGCGTGGGGGGAGGGCAACTGGACAGGGACTGCCTGGAGCCCACCCAGCCTTTTCATACTGTTACCACCTGCAGGTGTTCAAATGATAGACCCCAAAGGGATGTGCCCATGTTCTGACCTGCCCTCCTTCCCAGAACTTACAAATGTAAAAAGAGGCTCTTATGTGGAAAATGGATTTTGCTGGTCAAATATCACAGAGTCACCATGTGAGATCACATGAATGACCCTAGGTCCAGCAACAAAGATCCTTGAAAAGAAAGACAATTAGGAGCTGAGTAGAGAAGAGGGTGTAGTATAACAGGATCGCAGAGGGGAATAATGGCTTGAAGCCCTAGAAGCTGAAAGAGGCAGGAACTATGTTCCCCTGGACCCCCTAGAGGGAGCGCAGCCTGCCTATGGCTTCACTATGGACTTCTGGTCTCAGAATCTGTAAATGCCTGCTGCCCCCAGCCTCCCAGCCTGTGGAGAGCAGCTATCACACCCTCAGGAGACCCACACCCGACCCAGGACATTCTCAGAGGTCTTACTTTATCCGAAGGGTAACTCATGCCATGAAAACTCTAACTCAATAGACACGACCTAGCTTCAGTTGGCCAAAAATTTCTGTCACAATGGAAAGTCACATGTAACACACCTGCGTTCAGGAAGTCCCACAGACCTCTGGGCTTTGTGTCCTGGAACATGCCTAGGAATCAGGGCTGAGGTCTGGTATCTCCCCAAATTCATTCACTGACCCTCTACCCACCAGTGGTGGTATTGGGATATGATTAGTGAAGTAACATGAATGGACTTGGTATCCATGTGAATGAGACCTCACGCGGATTCTGCCCTTTCCTGATACTCCATAAGGACATGGTGGAATAAGGCACGTATGTGAGCCAGGAAGCGGTTCCCTGCCATGCACAGACTCGGCCAATAGCTTGATCTTACGCTTTCCAGTTTCCAATCCCTCCTCCCTCCGTGTGTGTGTGTGTGTGTGTGTGTGTGTGTGTGTGTGTGTGTGTGTGTGATGTATAGATGTGTGTCAGTGCAGGCACACACATTGCCACAGTGTGTTTCTGGAGGTCAGAGTCAACCTAAACGGCTGGCCCTTGCCATCAACGTTGTTTGATACAGGGCCTCTTATTCTGCATCTATTTATGCCAGGCTGGAAGCTCGAGCGCTTCTGGGACTACTCCTGTCTCCATCTACCATCTCCTCATATAGACAGTGGGCTCACAGATGTGAGCAACCACGCGCCCCTTTTCATGGGTTCTGAGAATTCCAGCTCAGGTCCACACAGTCATGTGACCAGCCCTTCTCCCACTGGACCATCCCCCGCCACTCTAGGGTGTCTTCTTATTAAAACCCCCAAACAACTAAGACGCCATTGTACACTTGCTAGGTCCCAACCCCCAAAGCCCCAGAATGGCAGTGTCCCTGACAATGTCCAGAATGACAGTCTGGGCTTGGCTCTGGCTGGACCCTGATGGGGTCAACAGAAGGATTGCTGGTGGATAAACACAAGCTTCCCGGCAGCATTCCTCAGAAAGCTCTGAACTGGTCTCTGTGTTCCAGAAAGAGCCATTATTTCCCTTCCGTCCCCCACCTCTGGCAAACAGGGCACCTCGTTCCCTGGCAGCACATACCTGCACCACATCTGAAAGTCCCCATGCCAGCTCCCAGGCTGCTCTAGCTTGCATACCTTTCTTCAGTTTGCAGCCACCTGCTCTCTATAGAACAGGGAAGAAGTTTCCCTACCTTTGCCATCCTCTCTGCCTCCTGGGAAGCAGCCATGGCAGCTTTGAACCTCCCCACACAAACCTTCTTTCCACACGGGGAGCTGTCTAGTTTGGTTGCTTTACCCGTGCCTGCACAACACCTAATTTGGACTCCCAAATAGGAATATTAATTTCCCAGGCCATGTTCCCATGTCACCGTTACGCCTGTGCTTCAGTTACTTTCTATTGCCAGGACGAAACACCATGACTGTCTTAGCTAGGGTTTCTACTGCTGTGAAGAGACACCATGGCCACAGCAACTCTTACAAAGGGAGATATTGAATGGGGTGGCTTACGATTCAGAGGTGCAGTCCATTACCATCACGGTGGGACGTGGCAGTGTGCAAGCAGACCGCACAGGAGAGTAACTGGGAGCGCTACACCTTGTGCAGGCAGCAGGAAGTGAATCGAGACAGTAGGTGGTATCTTGAGCATAGGAGACCTCAAGGGCCACCCCCACAGTGACACACTCCCTTTAGGAAAGCCACACCTCCTCCAACAAGGCCACACCTACTTCACTGCAGTCCCACCTCCTAATAGTGCCACTCCCTATGAGCTTATGGGGGCCAATGACATTCAAACTATCCCATTGGCCAAGGCACTTTATAAAATGACATGTTTAATTCGGGGCTTACCGTTTCAGAAGGCTGTTGGAGAACGTTTTGGCAGGCAGACATGGAGCTGACGCAGTAATTGAGAGCTCACGTCTTGAGACAATAGGCCTGAGGCAGAGAAAGCAAATTGGGAATGTTATGGGCTCCTGAGAACTCAGAGCCTGCCGTAGGTGACACACCTCCCCCAACAAGGCCACACCTCCTAATCCTTCCTAAATGGTTTCGCCAACTGAGGACCAAGCATTCGAACTCATAAGCCTCTGGGAGCCATTCTCTCATATTTTTGGTTGTGAGCCCTGCCTTCAATGGCTGAGCCATCTCTCCAGTCCTATGGGGGTCATTGTTATCCAAATCATAACATTCTAGTCACTGGCCCCCATAAGCTATGAGCATGGCAAAATGCAAAACACACTTAGTTCAACTTCAAAAGTCCCCATAGTCTTTCAGTCTCAACAGTTTAAAAGTCTGAAGTCTCTTCTGAGACTCAAAGCAATCGCTTTTTTTTGTTTGTTTATTTTTGAGGTCGTATTTTAACTGTATAATTTTTCTTCCCCTTTCCTCCCTCCAGTACCTCCCACATTCCCCTCTCTGCTCTCCTTCAAATGCATGGCCTCTTTTTCTTCAATTGCAATTACATGTACATATGTGTTGGTATACATGTATGTGCCCAAATATCGCCTGTTGAGTCCATAATCTGTCACTTGTATGTAGGTGTTCAGGGTTGACTTTTTGGCACTGGGCAACCAATTGGCGCGCCCATTCCTGGGAAGAGTCACTTTTCCCACTCCCAGCCTCACTCGGTTGAAAGCTTTTATTTCTTTTTTGTTTTTATGTTTTGTTTTGTTGTTGTTGTTGTTGTTGTTGTTGTTGTTTTTGAGACAGAGTCTCACTACATACCCCTAGCTGTCCTGGAACTCATTATGTAGACTAGGACAGCCTAGAACTCACAGAGGCACATCTGCCCCTGCCTTGCAAGTTAAAGACCTCAGACACCGCTCCCCGTGCAAGGCAACCTCTTCACTGCATCCACTTGTAAAATCAAAACCAAAAAGGAAATTACATGCTTCCAACATACAATGGTACAGAATACACATTGTCATTCCAAAAGGGAAAAATGAGGGTATCGTGATGAAATACTGGACCAAAGCATGACCAAAATCAAGCAGGGCAAACTCTAAATCCTGTAATTCTATGTCTGATGTCACAGGGCTTAGATGGCTCTGACCTTCAAATTTGCTGCCTACAACAATCTGCAAACACACATGCATCATTCTGAATGTAAGCTCAAATCAGGTCAGCAATGCTGATTGGTCGTCCTCCTAAGGTAAAAGAAAAGAAAAAGAATTGAATGGCCATAGCCAGGGAGAAATAAACTGGCTTTGATGCTCTGACCCATAAAGACATAAAATAAACACCGTGTGGGTGGAGTCCCCACAGTGCTAACCATGTATTCCCACAAAGCAGGGGCAGACAGAGCCCACATAGCCTATCAGATCGTGTGTCCTGTGGGTCCATGGACACAACCTCAGATGTGTTATCTTGCACACAAAAGAAACATTGAAAGGATGGAAGCATGAGCCCTAGAATGTGGTGATATATTGTGTGCCCTAATAAACTTGCCTGAGGATCAGGGGACAGAGCCAGCCACTAGATTAGACATAGAGGTAGGGCAGTGGTTGCACACACCATTAACCCTATCACTCAGGAGGCAGAGATCCATCTGTGAGTTCAAGGCCACACTAGGCTACATGAGATTGATCCAGTCTAAGAGAGAAACAGAGCCAGGCAGTGGTGGCACACACCCTTAATCCCAGCACTTGAGATCTCATGCTTTCGCTTGGGAAGCACACACGCCTTTAATCCCAGGAAGTAAGACGGCTGGGCAGAGAAAGGTATATAAGGTGTGAGGAAACCAGGAACTCTCTCTCTTTTAGGCTGAGGATTTTGTAGAGGTAAGAACTAGTGGCTGGCTGTTCTGCTTCTCTGATCTTTCAGCTTTCACCCAGATATCTGGCTCTGGGTTTTTTTTTTATTAAAAGACCATCTGAGATTTGAATACTAGAACTCTCACTGGTCAGCAGATCTAGTAGCTCAGCTTGTCATTCTTGCCTGGAAAGTCGGGCTCAGAGCAGCTCCCTCAGTAGAGGTAACTGTGAGGATGACAGTGGACAGATGCTGTCAGCTGCTGCGATGGCTCCTAAACAAAGCTGTGCTCTGCCTTCATTCTTGTGCTCTGACCTACCATGGTCCTCAGGGCTTGGAAGACACTTTTGCCACACAAGGCCAGCAATCTCAGAAACTCATGAATATGGCTAAACCCTTTCTGGGCCAGGGGATTCAGGTCTCATAGTTACTAAATTTTTCTCCATCTTCAAATTTCTAATATTTTGGTAGTTAGAGATTTTGTTTGTTTTGCATTTGTAATGTTTAACTTTTTTTTTCTTGGATTTCCTTTTGGATTTCATTCAACTGTGTCCTACTGTTTCTCTTAATTGAGGTGAAATTTACATAACATAAAATGGGCCATTTCAAAGTGAATAATTTAGTGACATTTAGCACTTTAACAATATTGTACACCTCCTCCATCTAGTTCCAAAACATTTCATCTCCCCAGAAGGAAATCCTATACCCATGAATCAGATACCCTGCAACCCCATAACCACTATACCCAGAAAACCACAAATTGGTTTCCTGTCTCTAGGTCTCCAGTAGTATATTCTGTAAATGTCCTTGCATAGACTCTTAGAATATATAACTATTTTGTGTTCAGTTTCTGATAAACAGAATACTGTTTCCAAGGTTCTGTGTTATGATATGCACCAGCCACAGGTTCTTTTCTTTTATGATGGAATAATATTTCATTATGTATATATTCCAGAATTCATTCACTTAATATTGATAGACACTTTTGCTCATTGTGAACAATGCATTATGAATATGTGTGTGTGTGTGTGTGTGTGTGTGTTTTCAGTTCTCCAACCTCCAAGGGGAATTAGCTGCTTCATATAGTGAGTCTGTGTTGAGGTTGCCAAACTCACCATTCTGTGAGCTTGCTGAAGATCTCCCAGTGGGTGCACTGTCCTACATCCCCTCCACATGTGGCCTGTGACCTTCCAGTTGGATGTGCTTCCTTGCAGATCATCTACCTGTGCAGGCTGGACACATGAATATCTTCTCTTGGGATAGACGTATCCAAGCCCTTTGCCTATTTTATCCATTATTGACAGACAAATGAACACTGTTCATATATTGACAAAACAATAAACATTGTTCATTAATTCAACTTGCAAATCCATTGTCAAACATATGATTTACAAATGCTTTGTAGAGTTTTTTTTAATGTTCTTATTTGATTAACATTTTATTTCACATGTTAAGCATAACTGGTTGCTTCTCTGATTAAACAGTGTCCGCAGGAGGGCTGTTCTTCGGAAGTCTTGAGACTGCTCCCCAAGTCATGCTGCAGGCCTGGGATTCCCCACACTCACAGGCAGGTGGGGGCTGAGCTAAATGGGAAATTACTCAGGAAAAATGGCTTGGGAAGTCAGAATGTCTGTTAAGAGTTTCTTGGGATTCAATTCTGGCTTGTCTTACTTAACAACCATGTAAGTCCAGGCTGACTTGAAGACCCTTGACATCTTTATCCTTTTCTTGTGTTTAATGGGAACAATCATGGTACACATCTCCTAAGGACCACGGAGATACAGCATTTAAGAGGTGTACTGAGAACACATGAGCTCTCCATAATATGTTTGTAGTGAAATCTCATAAAAAGTAAACAGATTAGCATGCTTATAGCCTCTTCGGCAGTTAGCCCAGGTGATGGGGCCAAATGGCTATTGCCTTCATCAGAAGGTATAATCCCTGCACTGCTTTCCTGCTCAGATTAGCTCTACAGAAGAAAGGCTTCTCTCCTCCAAGTGGGCAGTGAGCGGGCGAGCAGATCTGCTGGTCCTGGAGCCACAGCTGTGGGCCAGATGGCGAGATGCTGAGGCCATCACAGCCCAACAGCCCACAGGTCTTCTCTGCGCCAACTAGAGACTTGAAAAGAAAACGGGCAATAATAATAAATTAACCCCAAACCTTAATAAACTGCTAATCCAGTATTTCCTGAATAGCCCTGGTGTTTTTGTAATTTGCCTAAGGAGAGGAAAGAGAAGAAAGGCGCCCAGCCCAGTCTAGCCGCACAAGGACCTCTTAAGGAGTGCCAAGTGCAAAATTTCCCTTGATGATGGAAAGAACAGAGTCATCGGCAGAACAGCGTCCCACATGATGTGGTGATGTCCACAGGCATCTAGAGGTGGAAGGAGAGGTTAGAGGCTGCCCTCCTATAAAACATGTCCTGACTGGCGTGGCCCTCCTCTCCCTGTTCTAGGGCATGGCTCGGGCAGATTGGCCGTCCTCACCCTGGGCAAGGTATTTCTAGCATGGTCAGGCAAGTGTGATCCTTCTCATGACTAATGAAGGAAGGGGGAGTTAGGGGTGACAGGGCCCTCCTCACAATGACTACTAAAGTAGTTTCCGAAGTGCCTCGGGAGTGAACGGCCCTCACAATCCTTGATGAGCTTGTTTCTAGCTAAGGAGCTACATGGCCCTCCCCACTGTCATTGCTGAGGGGATTTCAGGTGTGTGGCTCAGGGGCAGTGTGGCCATCATGACTTTGCATTCCCCACGTAACACTCATCAATAGTCGGGCCAAGTGACGCAAATGTAAGAACCTGTGTCTACCCATCAGTAAATTATCTGCTGCTTGGGCAACTGGATCAGACACTTGAATACATCTGGAGTTTCCCAGCATTCCCCCCTCATGGTTGAAAACTAATTGGTAGCCACAGGGACAATGGCGCATGGCCCAAAACAGTCCAAGAGGTAAGATATTGCTCAGAATTTTCCTCCCTTCTTTCAAAATGTGCTGTATTGATATTTGACTCCTTGATGTATAAATTTTTTTTTTGTTCAGCATTAAATATTTTAAACTATTGGGTGGAAGTCCTGGTGGAGGAAAACATTTTCCTAGTGTTTCTTACACAGCACACTTTACCTTCACTCCAGGTTCAACAGTATGGGGGGAAAGCTAAATTTCAGAAAGAAGGAAGCTACAGAAAGATGTATGGGGATATAAGAGTTTGGGGGTTGTGGTGGTTTAAATAAGAATGTCTTGCTGGGCGGTGGTGGTGCATGCCTTTAATCCCAGCACTTGGGAGGCAGAGGCAGGCGGATCTTTGTGAGTTCGAGGCCAGCCTGGTCTACAGAGAGAGATCCAGGAAAGGCGCAAAGCTACACAGAGAAACCCTGTCTCAAAAAAAAAAAAAAAAAAAAAAAAAAGAATGTCTCCCATAGGCACATATACTTGAATGCTTGCTCACCATATGGTAAAACTGTCTGGAAAGAATTAGGAGGTACGGTCTCTTAGAAGGAGGTATATCAGTAGGGACAGGCTTTGAGGTTTCAAAAGACTTGTACCATTCCCAGTTCTGCCTCTCTCTCTCTCTCTCTCTCTCTCTCTCTCTCTCTCTCTCTCTCTCTCTCCTCTCTCTCTCTCTCTCTCTGCCTCCAACTTGTGGATTAGTGTGTAAGCGCTCAGCTGTTCCTGCCACCATGTCTTTGCTCTGCCGCCATCATGGACTCTAACCCTCTGAACCCATACACCTCAAATTAAATACTTTCTTTTATAAGTTCCCTTAGTCGTGGTGTTTCACCACAGCAATAGAAAAGTCATTAAGGCAGAGGCTGATCATGGATGTAAGGTATGGCAGGCCAGCTCAGTCCTCTAGGACTGGAGGGGATGGAGTAGAAGAAGCAGACATAAACCGGAACAGACAAAGTTATAGCTGCCCAGAGCAGTCATCACCTTTCCCATGATGCAATGAGGCCAGCGGCATGCCCAGTTCAAGACCAACTGGCTCAGACCAAAGGCAAAAGCTTCAGGCAGGCTGCATCATCTCACCTCTCCCTCTGCTTCTTATCCTTTGCCCTTCATTAATTGTACCTCTCACTCTGCACCAGACACACTGGCCCTGGGTCTGGCCCTACCCTGGAACCTGCCAGCCAAATACTTCCTCCCAGCTCTTCCCGTAGGTCTACGCCAGGATAATCTCATGGTTACTTTGGCTTTCTCAATCTCCTTCAGATCTTTACTCCTATGATCACCACATTTTAATTATAAACCAGTATTTACTCGGCCACTGTTCCTCATTTCCCTACTCTGAGTCTTCTGTAGATTCTTCTCACCCATTTGTACTATATTATTTGTAACTGATTAATTAATTTATTTGTATGTGTTATGTATGTGTGCTTGCTTGAGTTTATGTACACCATGTAAGTACAAGCCTGTGGGGGGTCAGATGAGGGCTGATATTGGAGTTATGGTTGGTTGTAAGCCATCATGCGGGTGCTGAGAACATGACCTGAATCCTCTGTGAAAGCAAGAAGGTCTCTGTCCTGGCTAGTTTTATGCCAACTTGACATAAACTAGAGTCATCAGAGATGAAGGGGCCTCAGTTGAGAAAATGTGTCTATAAGACTGGGCCATAGGCAAACCTTAGGGCATTTTCTTAATTAATGATTGATGAGGCAGAGCCCAGCCCACCGTGGGCTGGTAGTCCTGGCCTGTTGGTCCTAGGTTCTATAAGAAAGCAGGCTGAGCAAGCCATGGGAAGCAAGCCAGTGAGCAGCACCCCTCCATGGCCTCTGCATCAGCTCCTGCCTCCAGGTTCCTGCCCTCACTGATTTTGATGATGAACTGTTATTGTGAACTGTGGGAGAAATAAACCCTCTCCTCCTCAAGTTGTTTCTGGTCATGATGTTTTGTCACAGCAATAGTAATCCCAATTAAGACAAGCTCTTAGCCAATGAGCCATCTCCCCAGTCCCTGTTTTTATTATTGATAATCGCCTACATACTCCTGTCTCAGTCACTGTTCTATTGATGTGAAGAGACACCATGGCTGAGGCAAGTCTTATAAAAGAAAGCATTCCATTGGGAGCTTCCTTACAGTTTCAGAGGGTTAGTCCATGATCACCATGGTTGGGGGGTATGGCATCAAGCATGGTACTGGAAGAGTAGCTGAGAGCTTCACCCTGATCCACAAGTAGAGAGAGTCTGGGCCTGGTAGGGGCTTTTGAAACCTCAAAGCGCACCCTCAAGTGACACACTTCCTCCAACAAGGCCACAAATCCTTATCTTTCTAAGCCTTTCAAGGAGAGCCACTTCCCAGTGACTGAACATTCAAACATATGAGCCTATGGGGGCCATTCATATTCAAAGCACCACACCTCCTCTCCATCAATGTTTATATTTTCAGTCTGTTTTGTTATCTCAGTGAGTGAGCAATACCTGTAGCTGCCCACAGATACATCACCAGTGAAGTAATTGATAGGACCATCTCTACATTTAGTGCAGAGATGGTGACACTAACAAACTTCCCACAGATGTATAGTGGATGGGTAGAAACGTGATCAATAAGCAAACCTTCTTCGTATTCCAACACAAAGTCAGAAATTCTACACAGAAGCACACATCCATCTGGGTCTGCCTTGAAAAGACAAAATTCGGGGTGGCTGTGCGGTTTAAAGTATCTGCTTGGTCTTCATGAAGCCCAGATTGGATCCCAAACATGGCAAGAGAAACAAGTCAGTTGTAATTTTTGTTTAAAATAATAATTGTTAGGTGGCAAAAATAATCCCCAGGGAACCTCATCCCGCTGTTAAGAACCAGTTACTTCCAGAACAGTGACTCTCTTTAGTCTCCGTTCCCTTTCAAGCCAAAATGGGAAACATGGCCATACATGTCGCCATCTTCCCGGCTAGCTCCTGGAGACTCTGCCCAGCAGTGTCCTCTGCCACCCCCTCTCCCCCTCTCCCAGGCCATCAGCTAACCATCGGCTGCCTTCATGAGCTAACCTCCACCCTTTTCTCTCCAAGATGGCGGCCCCACTTGACCCCCTTTCTGCAGATGTGACTCTGTGGTGATGGCTTCACCTCTCTCTTTCTTCCAAATGTCTCTGTAAGACAACAAAATTATTATGATCAAATTCTCTATCTGTTTTTTTCTTACGTTAAAATCATGATTTCACTAGTTATGAAGGAGATTACAGCTGGCACCCCCGACTTACGGCAGCCCATTATGAATCATCCTACCAGCCAGACATCAAAGGTGTTCTGCTTAGTGTTTTCCTTCCTGCCCTTTGTGTGTGAAGCACATTCTAAATATCACAAAATAAATTCCACATGTATATATGTGCATACATAATATACATGTATGCATTTGTATGATGAACTCCATAAGGCAGTCTTTACTATTGTTTTTAGAAATTTGGGAAGCTTGAAATTTAGGAAGATAAACACACAAATTCATCTTGTCTAGTACATTTATTTGCTTCATTAAGAAAACCTCTATAATTTCTTACAATGGGTAATATATCTGACTTTGTTTTGCTAAATTCTTTATTTCATCTTGATTTCTGAAGGGGTATTTCTCTAACTGCAACATTTTTAAAAGATCTGTTTTGTCTTTAACTTTGTGTCTGTGTCTGTGCACGTGAACACAGGTGCCCACTGAGGGTCCTCCTGGAGCTGGGAATGTGGGGCAGGGAATCTAACTCAGATGCTCCGCCAGCCATCGCACTAGCTAGCTCTAACTGGCTGTTTATTTGTTAGGATTCTCCCATTCAGATTTATAATGTCATCATCTTCTGGACTTCACAGTCTCTGTTGGAAATTCAGTCTAAACTCTGGTTGTTGAGCCTGTTTTGGTCTGGGTGTGTCATGTCCCCTCTTTCCCCCCGAAGCTATGTTCACTGGAATCAAGAAGCCTCAGTATGGTTGCCTTTAGATTTGAACTTCCAAATTGATTTTTAATATATTTTTATTTTATAATTAACTTGATTTCACATGTCGGCCATGGATTCCCCCGTCCTCCCTCCTCCCATCCCCCAGCCCTCCCCCCCAATCCACCCCTCCATTCCCACTTCCTCCAAGGCAAGGTCTCCCCTGGGGAGTGAGCCCAGTCTGGTAAACTCAGCTGAGGCAGGTCCAGTCCCCTCCTCCCTACACCAAGGCTGAGCAAAGTATCCCAGTATAGGTCCCAGGCTCCAAAAAGCCAGCCCATGCACCAAGGACAGGTCCCAGCTCCACTGCCCAGGGACCTCCCAAATAGTAAAGAGGACTCTGAGAAAGACACAGGGATTGCCCAACGACAGAGAAATGGTTAAGATCTACATGAGCAAACTGGGGGTGGGGGTGGGGGGTAATGGAGGGCAAGGGTCGGGAGAAAGAGAGCTTAGGGGAGCGGGAGGTACCAGCTGGATCAGGAGCAGAGTGGGAGAACAGGGAGGGAGATACCATGATGAATGAAGACCCCAGGGGAATAGGAAGAAGCAGAGTGCTGGAGAGGTCCCCAGAAATCCACAAAGATACCTCCACTGTAGACTACTAGCAATGGTTGAGAGAGTGCCTGAGCTGACCTGCTCGGGTGATCAGATGGCCAAACACCATAACTGTCATGATAGAACTCTCATCCAGTGTCTGATGGAAGCAGATGCAGAGATCCAGGCCATGTCCCAGGTGGAGCTCCTGGAGTCCAATCAGCGCGAGAGAGGAGGGATTGTATGAGCGAGAGATATTGAGACCAGGATTGGAAAAAGCACAGGGACAAATACCCAAACTATTGGAAATGCATGAACTGTGAACCAATGGCTAAGGAGTCCCCATGGAACTTGACCGGGCCCTCTGAATAAGTGGGACAGTTGATTAGCTTGAACCAAATTGATGTTTAAAAAATCTTATTCCTCTAATTTCAAATGTTTATTTCCCACAGGTACCCTGTACTCCAATTACATGCATGTTAGGTGCCATCAATATATCCCATGTCTGAAATTTAATTTTTCAGTTGCATTTTCTCCCTTTGATTAAAAAAAAAAAATCCTTGCATTTTTTTTAGTGCATGTGCACTTGTGTGTGTGTGTGTGTGTGTGTGTGTGTGTGTGTGTGTGTGCTCACACACATGAATGCATACCACAGTGTGCACAGGGAGGTAAGAGGATAACTTTTGGAAGTCAATTCCCCCCTTCCACCCTGAGAGCGGCAGGGAAGGAACCCAGGTTATCAGGCTTGGCAGCGTGTGCCCTTGAACACTGAGCCATCTCTCTAGAGCTTACATTTGGATTTTTTCCATTCTTTTTTTTTTTTTTCTAATTCACTAAAACTGTTTTCTACAGAGTTTAAAATAGTTTTTTTTTTGAACAATAGAATGAACTCTCAACTTCAGATGCTGTGTCATTATGGTCTTGAATAACAACTGGATTATTCTGCATATCCCTGGCCAAATTTGCATTCAAGGAATGTTATTCATTTGTAGGGTGTATCCTTTATTCCCTAGACATGGATCCTGGGCATTGGCCTGGGCTCTTCTTTCTACTACTAATTAACCGAGGGTTCTTCTGTGAATTCAAGGTAGAAATCATAAAGGGGCAGGCAACATGATGTGGGGGAGGCTTTCCTGAGACTCAAGTTAGAAGTGGTCTTTGCAAGCACAAAAGAGATATGGAAGTTGGGTATCTGACCGGTTCTCCAAAGGAGCCAAGAGTGGCGCTCACGGGCACATCTTTACACAGTTGACACTTGCAGGCAACCCCAGGGTTTCTGCCGTCTACCCTGCACCAGGCTGCACTAGACCCAGGGGTTTTCTAGGCTAGTAAATCCAGTCACTGTAGGAGCAGGGAGGCCAGAAAAAGCATGGAAGAGGAGGCAGCAGCTCCTGAGCCATCAGTGGGAACATCTCACAAATAGTCTGTGGAGGCTTGGTGAGGACATCTGGGAGCTCCCTGTGCGGTCTCCTGCTCCCATCCAGGGTAAAGCCCATCCATTACCCCACTCCATGGAAAGGTTGGATTCTTGTCAACTCTTCTGTCTGACGTTCCTAGTTCTGTTGTTTTTGGAGAATCTCCCACAGACTGGCAAGTCATTCAAGAGAAATGGCCTACAAAGGATTGAATGTTTCATTTCCTTTTTTGTGGCATTTTGCTTTCACATTTTAATTTCCTTAAGAGCCTTGAATCTGACTTTATTTTTTTTTCTCAGACATTGAAATCATCACTGTTTTCTTGGGTTCTTCTCCTCCTGTGTTTTTCTGAGGTGAACACAGGCCTGACTGTGGATTTCCTTCCTGGAAGTCTATGGCTGAAACCCATCATGGCTCAGAATTCTACTCAAAAGCAAGTGACATAATCTTTCTAGCTTTTATGATTGTTTTGGGGAGAGAAGATGATTAAATAATCTAGTGTAAACTTGTCTATCCAGGTTAGAAAAAGAGATCTTATTCTTGTCCTTGGGGAGGGAAAACATCTATATTTCCAAAGCTAAATTATCCCCTGAGTTTTAATTCCTTTCCCCCTCCAGAAACCCTATTTCATCTTTAATTCCCTTTCCAACCCTGACCCCAGAAGCCAGGGATCCACCCATTGTCTCTACATATTTGTTGGTCTAGAGTTTCCTGCAAACAGAGTCACACAACATACGCCGTTTGCTCAATCGTTTGCCCAGATGATGTGTTCGGCTATAACCATGTAGCTGTGCCCACCTCTCTGGTATCACAGCTGTGCCCACCTCTCTGGTAAATCATAGCTGTGCCCACCTCTCTAGGTATCATTCTGCCCCTATTGCTCCAATAAATCTTCGCTGTTGTTGCTCATCCACTGTAGGTCTTCTCCGACTTCATTCGATGAGAGGCACTGGGTTGTTTCTATCATAGGTCTGCTAGGAGCACCTATCAACACTCAGTTACAAGTGTGCAAATCTCTCTCTGTGAAAATGCTGACAAAGGCATCGCAGCATCGCAGGACAAAACGGTGATAAACTGCAGGAGCAACTGTCACTCAGATCGCCGTTTTATGGAATCGTTGCTCCGCAAACTCACCCATGGTTCTCATCCTTCGTCTTTCTAATTTTACTTTTGCCATTTGTTTTTATAAATGCTGAAATGGCTGAGAAGCCCAGCCTGGAAGGATCCCCTCACGGCTCACAGGACAGACTGTGTGCCCTTCCACTTCACATGACAGGGCAGGTGGAATGATTTTGATTCTTCCAAATTAACCCAAGTATATGCTGTAAGGCTGGAAGCAGATTTCACATGCATCCCGGAAACATACACCTGTGCAGGTCCTCCTCGGAGGTAGCAAGAAGGAATGACTTGTGGGTGGGGAGCCATGGGCATCAGGTACTTTTAAAAGGCCCTTCCATGTGAAAAGGTGTGATATATATAAAGTTAGATTCATATATGTAGGAATGTGCATATATGTATTTATGAAATGCATAAATCCAAAGGTCCTGTGCATACTGGATAGGCTTGTTTCTCTGACCTAAACATATGCTCATCCAGCCTTTGTTCCACCAATGAACTTAACAACTGTGCTAGAAGAAGTATGGTGCTATGTGGAGAGGAGGGGAGTACAAGGTCACTGGCTCCAGGATTGCACCAGGAAGAGCCACCACAGCCTGCCTACTTGCACCAGAAATGTGGAGCAGACAGCAACCTTTCAAAGCTATCTCATCAGCATATGGTTTTCTGGAATAGTTGTGTTGAAAAGGTAGGAAATACTGTACCCTCTTTCCATGCCGTACATTAATGAAAATGCTGTACAGTTATCTGTTTAATTCTAAAAGTTAGGGATATGATGACATGTCATTGAGAAACACAGATAAATGAGCACAATTCTAGAGTTGTAACATAGGAAAGTTTATGTAGCTATACTTTGAAAAAGAAAGAAAAATCAATCAGCTGTAACAGTGACCTTGGGGTGGCATGTGAACTGATGGCCAGTTCCTGTATCCAGGGATATCCAGAATGTCCTCACTGTGTGATCACTGTGCCTAGGGGCAGTGAGCATTGCCAAGTGTTGCCACCCTGCACACTGAGGTATGGTATGTGAGAGTAAATTGTTCCCATTCCCTGTGGTCACTGTGGATGTCAGTGAGAGGTGATGATATACACATAACCAGGTGGTATTCTTAACTAGGTATCATTCTGCCCCTATTGCTCCAATAAATCTACACAGCATCTTAAAGCAAGGGAGAAGCAGCTGCAGTAACATTGACAGAGGACCTGGCTATTAAGCTGTCTGCAGACTCTAGAATCAGTGAAATGTTTGACAGCGCAGGGACAAATACGTATTAGCAACATTGCTTAATCCATGTTTCAAGGACAGAATTTGAAACCATGCTTTCAAGCCGGGCTTGCTCTGATCACTGGAAGGATACTGTCATAAAAGAAATGCCAGAAGCCATGCCTTGGCCGTGACGTGTGTCTCCTGCCCTTCATCAGCTTGCCAAAGCTCTCAGGTGAAATGCAGCTCATGGGACAGAAAGCACAAGGCTCAGAGATGGAGGGAGAAGAATGCCCGGCTCGGAGGGTGGCTCTGGCGGTAACGCGCTCGCTTTTCAAGCCTGGGGACCTGAGTTTGAGCCCCAGACGTCACATTAAAACCGTCAGCTTCAGGGCCACACGCTTATAATCCCAGTGCTGTAGCCATGGAAACAGGCCGATTCCCGAGACTCAATGGCCAGTCAGCCTGGTTATTGAGAGAGTTCCAAACTAGTGAGAGACATGTCTCATAAATAAGGATGATGGGTGCTCAGGAAGGACAGCCACGGTTATCCCCCAGCCTCCACATGCACGCATACCCATATGCACATGAACCTACCTATATGTACACACACTCATATTCACGTCCATGTCTTTAAAAGTTATTGAGTTGATATTTTCGAAAGAGTCATCAGATTAAGCCCCCTGGTCCTAGGGCCTGTGTATTTCACTTTTGAGTGAGTGATATGTTGGGGGTCTACCTCACAGTATGTAAATGTCTGCTTTTTCACTAAATGATTCAAGAACCAGAAAGACGTCTACATTTGTAGGTATGGGTCTGTGCACACACATTTCCCTGTGCTCCCAAACTGTGGCTTCCCATTAAAAGGGAAGTAAGGAAAGAGTTCCAGTATGTCCTTCATGCAGCCTGAACACAAGTGGCATGGTGAGTCTCAGTGTGGGTACAAACCCATGTGCTGGCTAGATTTATGTCGACTTGATACAAGCTACGGTTGTTTTAAAAGAGGGGACTTCAATCGAGAAAATGTCCCTTCGAGAGAAGCTTTTGGGTTAAGCCTGTAGTGCATTTTCTTGACTAATAATTGATGTAGGAGGAGCCAACCCAGTGTAGGTGGCATGGCCTCTGGACAGACCCTGGGCTGTATGAGAAAGCAGGCTGAGCAAGCTGTGAGAAGCAAAGCAATAAGCAACGTTCCTCCACGGCTTCTGACTCCGTTCCTGCCTCCAGGTTCCTGCCTTGAGTTCCTTCCCTGACTCCTCTCACAGATGGAGTGTGTGACCTGAGAGCCATAAGGTAAAACAAACCATTCCCCCCCCCCCAAGTTGCCTTTGATCTTGGTATTTTGTTACAGAATTAGGAACTGTAAGACAACCTGTGTACACCTTTTCATCATTGGCATGCGTGATAAACTCTCACATCTTTCTTAAAGCTTCCCCATTTCAAGCCCACACTTCTACAGTTCTGACATTTGTGGTGTTTCTGCCGGGCCACACAGTCTGACAAGGTTGACTCAGGAAAGGGGTGGGTGGCACCAGATGGTGACAAGATTTGTGCAATTCTGCCACAAATACAGATGCACCCCAGATCCAAACAATGGTCTTGAAGGCATCGATGCCACACCAACTGTTCAGGGGAGCTAAGGCCTGAGGAAAGTGGTGTGCTGGTGTGGGAGGGATTGGTTCTCATGCCTCGCAAGGCCTCTGTGTCTCCACAAAAGGGCAATGGTTCTTTCTGTGTTCTTTGCAGACGTGTCCATTTTGATATTACAATTTGACTTGGTCATTTACAATGTCCATTTTAGAGAAATGAACAATCAAGTTACAAAAACAAATGGGCTGGGGCAGGGGCGGGTGTAAAAGTCTCATAATGTTTTCAGAAATAAGTGCATGCTTTTGTGTTGGGCTGCATTCATAGCTATTCTGAGGTACATGCCGCCCACACATTGGACATCATCGCTAGATTTTTCTTTCTCATACTCCAGACTTTGGTGAACGAGCAAACTGGTACATGAGCAATTAACTGCTTTTCAAAGTTCCAAGTTAAGTGGCAGACTCTCTTCCAAGCAGGCACCTGGCTATCTGTGAGGTATATTTAGAGCCACAGTTCTGTGTCTCTTGGAGGGGAGGACTGTAGTGTGACCAAGTTTGGAGGGAGGCCTGTGGTGTGACCAGGTTTGGGGGGGGAAGCCTGTGGTGTGACCAGGTTTGGTGTGGTGGTTGGTTCTTCCACCATAACTGTAATTTCAGTTATATTTTTCCAAAGCGTTGGTTGAGCATCTGCTCTGCGGCAGGCTTGGTGTGGAGCGGAAGTGAGAACAGTACAGCCCTTCAAAAGGGGAGGCACAGACCTGGGCAGGAGGCGTTGAGGTGGCGGCTGAGGGTGACCTCTCAGGCCAGCGTCTGGACTCACAGTCACCGTGGTGCAGTGGTCACTGAGGACCACTCATCTCTAAAGCTATGGTTGGCATCTGCACCACGGCACTCTGGACTTAACAGAGGAGGGAGGGCCACAGATCTTGCTCACATGCCTACTGTCAGAGCAATGCCTGTGGGCAAATCCGTCCACGGAACATTGTTCCCCAAAGCACATGGCTTTGAACCTTCGGTCACTCAGAAGTTGCTTGGTCAGAACGACTTGGCAAAAGAAAGGTAGTGAAAAGATCTCATTAAAAAAGATGAAAGTGTTTTTCTTTCTCCCCTCCCTTCCATCCTGTCTTCTGGTTATTGGGGGGAGATAAGAGTCCTCAGTTCTCATCTTTCTGAAAGAGGATTCCGTCGAGAGACACAGTTGGTTTAGGCAGAGGTTTATTTAACAAAAGAAAGTAAGCGTTTCAGGGGGAGGGCAGCATGGGCAGATGGGAAGAGCACGGAGCAGGCACTGGGCTGAGCTGTGGGTTTTAAAGCTTTATGAATATTAGTGTTTTGAGTGGCATATTCAGGAGGCAAGGTGGACCCTTTCCCCTCCCAGATCATTGTGGAGCAGATCTTCCTGTTGGGGTATTTCTTCCCAAGATCCCCTAGAAAAAGCCGAGAAAGAGTAGGAGTTAAAAAATACAATATAAGTGATAAAATAAAACCAGGGGGGTGCTGGGCAGATGGTTCCCTATTTTATCAGTAGTGCCCCCCACAACCTCTGGCTCTGTCAGTCTTTCCACTTTCTCTTTCTCCATGTTCCCTGAGCCTGGGGTGCTTAGCCATACATGAGACGTCAATATCTTATCCCTTCCTCCACCCAACTCCCATTTTTTTTTTCTTTTAGTGAATCCAGGTCTTTTGATGATGCAGACCCTTAGTGCACACATGTGGCAGTAGGGAAGGCACCTGGGCACCTTCGTTTCTCTCTATATGGATATATACTATATGATATATATATTCTAATATAGCAGGAACAACCCAACTGCACTTCAAGGGCATTTGACCACCAGGCTGCCAAGGCACAGCCGCGTACTTACTTTGGTTCACTCATGTCTCGGTCCATGTCCATCCAGTATCGTCCCCCCCCCTTTCTATTCTCCTCCCCATACCTTTGTTTTCTCTTCCTCTTTCCCTCTCACATCCCACATTCTTCCCCTCACACCAAGAAGCCCCAGTGCATGTCTGAGCCCCAATGACGCTTATTTCCTATTAATCACAGCTGGTTTTTGTTTTGGTTTTTGTTTTTGTTTTTTATCCCCAGCTACCCAGCATCAATTGTCTTAGAAAAGCAAACATTTCACTTCGGCGGTGCCAGGTTCTTGTTAATCACAGCTCAGTTTTCAGATGGAATAGATTCTTAATTCCAAAGATCACAGGATAACCCTGATGAGAGTCTCTGCTTCCCTCTGAAACTTCGAGAACCAGGCCTCCATCATCTGCACTTCTCGGCTTTATCTTCCAAATTCCCACAACAGCTAAGTAAGCTCTGAACAGGCAATGGCTTTTCCAGCTCAAAGCCCCCAAATTCTCCACCATCTTCCCACAAAACATTGCAAGGCATAAAAGCCACATGGTGAGGTCCATCATGACACCCACCCTCTGGGTGCAGCTTCTGTCCTGGTTTGCTTTCTGTTACCATAATGAAAAACTCCCCACAAGCAACCTGTTGAGGAAAGGCTTTATTCAGCCTACACTTACGTGTCCTAGTCGATCACTGAGGAAAGTCAGCACAGGAACTCACCAGGAACCTGGATGTAGGGGCCGAAGCAAAGGCCACGGAGGAATGCTGCTTTCTGGCTTGGTCAACCTGCTTGCACTTACTTTTCTTACACAACTCAGGACCACTTAACCATGAGTGATACCACCCACAGTGGACTGGCTCCCATCACATGTATCATCAATCAAGACAGTGGCCTACAGACCTGCCCCCCAGGCCAAGTTGATGGGGGTAATTCTTCATCTGAGATTCCCTTTTCCCAAGTATGTCAAGTTGACAACCAAGATTAGCCGTCACAGATGGCATTTGTGTGCAACAAAGGGACACTATATTGGCTGGGGAAAAGTGCTGCCGAAGATTTAAAAAAAAAGAAAAAGAAAGGCCAAAACAATAAACTGGACAAGGAAACCTATTAGAAGATATTTTTAAAAAACAGATTCTTTTTGTTTGGACACTTTTAAATGACTGCCAAACAAAGCCAGGTGGAAACAGGAAGATGTCCAACTCTCCTTGGAGTCCTCATCCTATCAAATGGCCAAATGGCTCTCAGAGCAGATCCTGATCTATAAACCAATGGCAGTCCTTGGGTTCAAGTGTCTGCCTTTGGCTTGTGCTCAGCTTCCGTAGATACAACACGCACAGCTCCTAAGATGTTAAAAGGCCCTGCCTCTTGCAGATGCGTATTTCCCTGAGAATCTTGCCTCAATCCGTCGGAAGAGCATCCTAGCCTTTGACCATAATGGCCCAGGCTGCCTGAGGCTGACAGGACAGACTATGAGGATCTGAACACAGACGATGTGGTCAGTGCCATGAAGCCCACACTGACAGGAGCATGAGGGCTTCCCTCTCCTCAGCCAGCAGCTGAACAGCAGGCTGCAGGGACACCGGTTGAGGACCCAGGCCCGGCCTATCCAGCAGCTGTCTATCAACCCTGACTACCGAGGTTTGGCACAGCAGTGCCTGGCAGAAAAAGTGAGAGACCCACACCAGGAATTCTATGTGATCTTAGGAGGTGGACGAAGGAGCCAAAGGCATGAAACTGAGAACAGGCTTCATAAACCTTTTCCTTTCTCACCCAGGCTTGCTAACATCGAGATTAAATGACAAACAGCTATTGATCTGTGAAATGCAATCTAATTTCAAAAGAAAGGCTCTCTCAATGCTATAATCACTTGTGGGTGGCAACAATCGCCCACCTTCCTGAGACCTAACTGGTGTTTATGGTAGCCTTTGTCCTACAGAAAGTTGCAGAGAGAGGGATGAGCCTTGGGCGTTGTGGCCCAGGCATGTCCCCCAGTGGCAGGCCTAGGTCCTCAGGGATCATCAGTCACCTCCCCTATTTGACCTTTTCAGAAGTGTCTGTGGGACCACAGCACCAGCCTCAGTCACTGGACCTGGCTTTGCCTGTGGTCCTGGCCATGCTGATTATGATGCCCTGACACTGTTACAACAGTGACTATGTCCTGGCTGAGCCTGGTGGCCTCTGTTTGGCTCATGCCAAAATCCATGTTAGATAATGAGGGATGGATATGTCCCCGAGCGGGCATCCACCCCCAGCGTCCAGCCTGGTCACTGACATAGGGTCCCCTTCATCCCTTCACGGACTTTCAAGAATCCTATCTAGACACCACAGACAACTACACGTGGCTTCTCAGGCATATCCGTGATGATGTGCAGGGGAGAAAGAGCCCTGACAGTAATCCCTAAGGCCTGGCTCCTTCTCGATTTCTACAGGTCAGTCTCTAAGGAAGGTCAGATCAAATGGACTCAGAGTCCAGAGAAGAACATGCTGGCCTCTCCAGGTCCTTTCCTGGGTGTGTTTCTGAGGGAATGTTCAGAGTTTATTCCTTCTATCTTTGTTAGAGACATCAGACAGTTGCCTCTTGAGAGACTATTGAGTTAATGCCAGTCAAGCTGACTGCACTTCATGCCTGAAGAGGCTCCACTTCCAAAGGCCTTCTCGGCCCTGAAAGTTGGGTGCTTCTATGTGAAAGGACCTTCTTTCTCCCCCCTTCCCTCCCTGCTCTGTCCCTCTCTCCCTCCCTCCCTCCCTCCTTTCCTTCCTGCCTTCCTTCCTTCCTCCTTCCCTCCTTCCTTCCTTCCTGTCTTTTGTCTTTCAACTATATTGATAGGGCTTTCATTACACCATTTCCATATAAGCACACAATGTCCTTTGAACATATTCATCCCTCCTCTATTGATTCCCATTTTTGTGTCTTATTTTACTTCTCTGGATTCACATGTGAAAAACAAAAGCAAAACAAAAAGAGAGTATCCTGTTCGATACATGCTCGCACAAATGACAAACCTTCATTCCTTCGCCCACTCTTCTGCTGACAGGCACTTAGGGAAGTGTAGGTGCCTGGGGCATGCTGGGGAAAGGTGCAGCTGGACCATAAGGTAGTTCTGTTTTTGGCTTTTTGAGGAACCACTCCACTAGTGATGGCCTCACTAGTCTGCATTCCTTTATGGAGTGAATAAATGTCCCCTTTCCCCACATCCTTGCCAGCATTGGTTGTCATCTGTTTTCACTATTTTTGGATTTTCAGTAGAGTTTCATTGTAATAAATTAACTGAAATCAAGACTTGACCATCTTCTTTGAAACTCGTGAACTTAGAAGCAGTTCTTATGTACACACAACATACCACATCCCAGCAGAAACAGAGCCACACTGGAGCAACCGCCAATCAAACAGAAGGTCAATTTTCCTTTCCCAGAAGTGTTTCCAAAATTCCAAGTCCCCATAGTTGGCAATGGAGTTGATCCCTGTGGCTACAGATGGCAGCTATTCTGATTGGGGTGAGTGGGACTCTCCAGGAAATGTGATTGGTGCTTCCCTGAAGAGCAGGTTTCCTCTGGATGCTAGGAAAGAAGCAGCAGCCAGACCCATGTCAGGGCCCGAGTGTGTGTCCTCTTCTGTGTCTGCTGCAGAGGCTCAGCTTTGAACTTGCTGGTGGCAGAGACTCTGCTCTGGGGAGCCAGCTCAGCTGAAGACAGCTTCTCAGGCTTCAGTATTTCTTGCAGGGGTATTGATGTCCTGTCTATATTTCAAACAAGAAGACTATTTAACTACTAAAAGAAAAAAAGAAAGGAAAAGTGAAAGAAAGAATGTGTGTGTTTCCTCAGGGTTGACTGAAGGAAAGGACCACACAGAGCCTCGGGCTGGCTGAAAGCAGAGTGTGGTGTGGTGCTCATGGCAGCATGCCGGGGTCTGTCAGCTGATGGGCAAACTCCTCATTTCCAGAGGCCAAGTGAGACATTCCATGGCAAATTCCTGTCGGTAAAAAGTCATGGTCTGCCCCAGGTCTGTCCTGCAGGTAATGCGCACGCGTTGTTTTTCCGAAACTATAAACTAATTGCAATAACGCTGCTGCCATAATTCTCTGAAACGTATGCTGAAAGGCCAGGCCATAGCTGTTTCATAATGGGCTCAGCTAATCCAGTCAAGGCCTCTGCTGTCCTTTTGGTCGGCTCATGGTTATCTTTCAGTGGAGCATTTGAAGATGGAGCACCCATCCATCGTTGAAGCTGCTTTTCCCAGCAGCTGTCTAATCAACTCGGAGGACCAACAAGGAAGAGGGAGGAGAGGAAGGTGAGTTTAATGGGTATGGAAGAAGAAAGGAATCTGCCTTGTTCTATGTTGACAAAAACTCAGTCATCTCAACGAACTATAAACCTGGTCAGTCTCCAAGTTTTCATTCGCCACATTATCTACAGGATCAGTGATATGAATGCTACCAATTTTCATGTATATGGCTACCAATGTACTTTTAACTGAAGAAAAAAATTCTACACTAGTATGTGTTGATTCTATCTTCCAATGACAGCTCAAATCCACCTCCTTCTCATCTCCACAGTTCTGTCTTTGCCCGTCTGAAGTAGAGTTTTCTTGTGGAACAAAACCAACAAAATGAATCTATATCCCAAAAGAGATTTATTACATTGGTTTGTAGGATATGGGTTCCATCTCCATTCTGGGTGGCCATCTCATTGTCTGAGGCTTCCTTGTTCTTTTTCTGTCAATCTATGCTGCGCACACCTCTGAAAAGCTCTACCCTGAATCGAAGACCTCCAGCCCAGGCGTAAGCAAAACATTCAACTTTCGACTTGATGACAGCTCAGTCCAGCCTCTCTCCTTCCACAGACCTAAATCTAGTCTCAGTCACAACATCGTGTTAGGATCTTCAGACACCATCATCATCTGTTTTCCCCAACTCATGAATTTTCCTGAGAATCACAAGTTATGGAAAGAGGAAAATACATAATTAAAATCCGTCCAAGTTATATGACTGTAAGGTTTTAGGCAGAAAAACATAAAATCCTATGAAATGTAAGTGAGAAGGGGCAACCTTGGGTGGGAAACTGTTAACTTCTCTGCAATCCTGTTTAACTCTGATCTGTCTACAGATTAACTACTGTGAATGCTAAGTTTTCATTTCATGACACATCTTTAAAACCACAGGTGAAAAATCAACCTTTAAAGGCGACACGGTTTAACCATCTGTGGCTTCATAAATATTAGAAATGTGGTAGGTTGAAGGAACCCAGATGGGGACATCTTGCCCTGTCTAGAACTAACCCATGACTTAGGGCATCTTCTGTGCACACAGCAGCAGCTTCAGGTAGATAGGATAATTAATGTACACACAATAGCACCGGAGCTACTGTGTTGGGGCAACAAAGACCACACCGTCACTCACTGCTTTAGAACTCAGGAAGGGTGAAACGACATCACACGGAAGAACTGGCACATGAAATACTGTGAATGAAGCCCCCAGTCACTCACAAGAGACTCCTCTTTTTTTTAGCCTTCCCCAACCCATTTCCAAAACATGAGAAGCACTGAGTCCTCATTAATGTTAGAGAGGTATTTTGTACAGTGGTGTAGATACAAGTTAGGTGTCCATGTCCTCTAAACAAATGCTCACTCATGCTCCTGTAAGCAACCCTAGTAAAAGTCACAGGGTCTCACACACGCGCACGCGCACGTGTGCTCGAGTGGTGTGAAAAAAGGCTGTCTGGGAAAAGGAAGGGGTTTTTAGTAGGAATGGGAGGACAGGAGAGGGTAATGGGGTGAATATAATTAGAATGCATTATGTACATGTGTGCAGATGTCATAATGAAACCCATCATTATGTATAATTAATATATGCTAATAAAAACAGTTTTTTAAAAGTCTCTAAGTTGAAAGTCCAAGCTGAACCATAGTTAAAAAAACAATAATGGGCAAATACACAACTAATTATAAATAGAAAAATAACTACTGCAGCATACAGCCTTCTGCTTTGTTTTGTGTTCTCTCTCTCTCTCTCTCTCTCTCCTCTCTCTCTCTCTCTCTCTCTCTCTCTCTCTCTCTCTCTCTCTGTGTGTGTGTGTGTGTGTGTAAAATGAGAAGAGCCTAGAGAGATTTCACAGGAGGGAAAAAAAAAGAACAGCTAGCTGTGGGCCAAAGATTGATACACTAGCTAGAAAAAAACACATATAAGTGCAAAATAAAAGGAGTCCTAAAGATCAGATGCCACAAACATAAATGCAGTGGGCTACAGAAGCACATCTCATATGAAAGGCGTTGTTGCTGGGGAATATGAGGACATTTCAGATGCTGAGTGTAAAAGAGAAGGCAAACAGAAGAGGCATTCTGGCCACATGAGACACTTCTGCCAATGCACGTTCTCCTAAAACAACCACGGGAGCTGGCGGCACAAGGCAAGAGGAGAGCCCTCGTCAGCCATTTGCAAGTGTCTGAGTTCAGTCTCCAGCATTACAAAAACTAGCAGCACAACCAGAGAAGCCTCACATGAATGTGGTGCTCAGAATCATCGGACAGGGTCATGAGGGGAGAACTGTGAACTGCTGGCTCCTGACATGACAGGCTTCTCGTACACACCAGCTCAGAGTTCCTGTGACTCCTGACATGACATTCCTCCTGCACACACCAGCTCAGAGTTCCTGTGACTCCTGACATGACAGTCCTCCCGTACACACCAGCTCAGAGTTCCTGTGACTCCTGACATGACAGTCCTCCTGTACACACCAGTTCAGAGTTCCTGTGACTCCTGACATGACAGTCCTCCCGTACACACCAGCTCAGAGTTCCTGTGACTCCTGACATGAGAGACAGTCCTCCCGTACACACCAGCTCAGAGTACCTGTGACTCCTGACATGACAGTCCTCCCGTACACACCAGCTCAGAGTTCCTGTGACTCCTGACATGACAGTCCTCCCGTACACACCAGCTCAGAGTGCCTGTGACTCCTGACATCACAGTCCTGCTGTACACACCAGCTCAGAGTTCCTGTGACTCCTGACATGACAGTCCTCCTGTACACACCAGCTCAGAGTTCCTGTGACTCCTGACATGACAGTCCTCCCATACACACCAGCTCAGAGTTCCTGTGACTCCTGACATGACAGTCCTCCCGTACACACCAGCTCAGAGTACCTGTGACTCCTGACATGACAGTCCTCCCGTACACACCAGCTCAGAGTTCCTGTGACTCCTGACATGAGAGACAGTCCTCTGCACACACCAGCTCAGAGTTCCTGTGACTCCTGACATGAGAGACAGTCCTCCCGTACACACCAGCTCAGAGTTCCTGTGACTCCTGACATGACAGTCCTCCCGTACACACCAGCTCAGAGTACCTGTGACTCCTCACATGACAGTCCTCCCGTACACACCAGCTCAGAGTACCTGTGACTCCTGACATGACAGTCAGTCCTCCCATACACACCAGCTCAGAGTTCCTGTGACTCCTGACATGACAGTCCTCCCGTACACACCAGCTCAGAGTTCCTGTGACTCCTGACATGACAGACAGTCCTCCCGTACGCACCAACACAGAGTACCTGTGACTCCTGACATGACAGTCCTCCCGTACACACCAACTCAGAGTGCCTGTGACTCCTGACATGACAGTCCTCCCGTACACACCAGCTCAGAGTTCCTGTGACTCCTGACATGACAGTCCTCCCGTACACACCAACTCAGAGTTCCTGTGACCCCTGACATGACAGTCCTCCCATACACACCAGCTCAGAGTTCCTGTGACTCCTGACATGACAGTCCTCCCATACACACCAGCTCAGAGTACCTGTGACTCCTGACATGACATTCCTCCCGTACACACCAGCTCAGAGTTCCTGTGACTCCTGACATGAGAGACAGTCCTCCCGTACACACCAGCTCAGAGTTCCTGTGACTCCTGACATGAGAGACAGTCCTCCCATACACACCAGCTCAGAGTTCCTGTGGCTCCTGACATGACATTCCTCCCGTACACACCAGCTCAGAGTGCCTGTGACTCCTGACATGACAGTCCTCCCGTACACACCAGCTCAGAGTGCCTGTGACTCCTGACATGACATTCCTCCCGTACACACCAGCTCAGAGTTCCTGTGACTCCTGACATCACAGTCCTCCCGTACACACCAGCTCAGAGTTCCTGTGGCTACCTACACACGATAAAGCCAGACAAACTTTCAACCTGGGTGGACGGCGCCCCCTGAAACCCCACCCCGATTTAAGGAGCTACTGGTAGTTGATGGCTGCTGAAGGAAGGAGAGTCACTGTCCTTAGGGACTTGGCCTCTGGTAGGTTGTCCTTACCTCGGGGGATGCCCACACACCCACGCCCTTATGGCCAGCACTAATTGGACTCAGGACATTATTAATAATATAAGAAAGAGGAGATAAAGTGGGAACAAGGGCACCAGCTAGTTGGAGTGAAATAATGGTAGGTTAACATGATCAAAATACATTGTATAGATTATGAAACTTTCAAAGAATAAATAAGAATGATCTTTTTGAACGCCCTGAACTATAATACAGAATCAAGCACCATACTCCACATGGATGGCATGCACACAGAGAGTCAAGAACCATACTCCATGTGGATTGCACACAGAGAGTCAAGAACCATACTCCACGTGGATTGCACACACAGAGAATTAAACACCACATTCCACGTGGATTGCACACACAGAATCAAGCACCATACTCCACATGGACTGCACACATTAAACAGGACTCTGATTGGAAAGAACACCTTGACTTAGCTCTACCTTCCAGATGTGCCTCTGCTGTGACTCAGTGGCATAACATCTGTAGGTGTCAACCTGGGTGAGGAGCTCAGTAAGCACCCCGGAAGAAGTTAACTACATAAGGAAACGTCACCTCAACATCATTGTGTTGTAACCAGCAGTGGCTCCAGAAGGAAGACATATGCAGAGCAGGGGGCGGTCCCCAGCAGGTGGCTGAAATCACTGTCTCCAGAACAGGTTTGGTCAACATCAAGTACCTCCTGACATGACATGCTAAAGAAAAGACATCACTGTGATGTTAAAATACAGACCCAGAATCAGGGCTGGAGCTCAGTTGGTAGAGAGAGCTTGCATACCATTCGAAGTCCCAAGCTTGATTCCTATCCCCTGGGAATAAACCTGGGCAGGGTGGCACACGCCTGCAATCCGAGAAGACAGGAGGAAGAGGAAGGGAAGTGAGCATTTCAAGGCCATCTCCTCAGCTACACAGCAAGTATGGAGAGAGCCCGGAATTCCTGAGATCCTGCTTGAATAAAGCAAGTATGTAATCAGAACTGAATCACAAGAAACATCAAACAAGTTCAAAGCCATGTGATTCTCTAACAAAGTCCTGTGCCCTTTAAAATGTCAAGGCCATGAAAGAAAAGGAGAAACAATAGGCCATTCGAGACTAAGAAGTGAACAACCATGGTATCTAGAGAGAGCTTTGGGTTCCACGGTTTTGTACCTAAAAAGATATTAGCAGGAAAATTTATGATATTTAGATAAAATCTACAGATTAGAAACTATTCATTAAAGTTCTAATTTTTTTAAAGATTTATTTATTTATTATGTATACTGGAGAGGGCGCCAGATCTCATTACAGATGGTTGTGAGCCACCATGTGGGTGCTGGGAATTGAACTCAGGACCTCTGGAAGAGCAGTTGGTGGTGTTCTTAACCTCTGAGCCATCTCTCCAGCCCCTCTAATTTTTGTATTTGTACTATTTTCTCTTCTTTTCTTTCTTTCTTTTTTGCTTTTTGTTTGTTTGGTTGGTTGGTTTGTTGGTT
The DNA here is from genome assembly GCF_004664715.2 of Peromyscus leucopus. Taxonomy (NCBI): domain Eukaryota; kingdom Metazoa; phylum Chordata; class Mammalia; order Rodentia; family Cricetidae; genus Peromyscus; species Peromyscus leucopus. The sequence continues at coordinate 70,871,100 of NC_051079.1, read as the reverse complement.
GGTTGGTTGGTTTGGGGTTTTTTTGTTTGTTTGTTTGTTTGTTTCTTGAGACAGGGTTCCTCTGTGTAACCGGCGTGGCTATCCTGGAACTCACCTTATAGACCAGGCTGGCCAGGAACACATGGAGATCCACCTGTCTCTGCCTCCTAAGAGCTGAGATTAAAAGCCCGAGCCACTACTGCCCAGTACTTCTATTTTCATAAAAGAAAATAACCTTGTTTTTAGTACAATCCCCCAAATTTGAAAAGGTAGACAGAGAGAAATATCTGCAACTTAATTTCAATTCGTTTAGGGGTAAAAAAAAAAAAAAAAAAAAAAAAAAAAAAAAAAAGCTTGTGGAGAGAATTTCCATCAAATATGTTAAAATGCTAACATGAGTTCATATATATTAAATTTATTGTATAACCTTCCTAAAAGTCTAATATTATTTCAAAATAAAACTCTAAAAAGCAAAAATATACAGGGCCAATGAGATGGTTCATTAGGTAAGAGACCTTACTGATCAAGCCTAATGACCTGAGTTTGAACCCCAGAAACCAACATGGAAGGAGAGAATTCCTGCAAATATGTCTTCCACATACATGCCATAGCATCCTCCAGCCCACAATCTCACACAATCATACACACACACACACACACACACACACACACACACACACACCCCACAAGATAATGATAACAAAAGAAATGCATTTAACTAAAAATAAAAGCATGCAAATGAAAATTTGCCTGTCTCATACTAGTGTACTGATTTACCATTAATAGTCTATTGAAATTAGTTTTTGCTAAAGTAAAACTTGAGATTATTTCAAAAGTACTCACTTCACACTGTAAAACATATCACTTTTATATAGAAGTACATGGATTTAGGCTCATTACCTGTGTGGGTATTTTAGACCAAAAACCAATCCCTGGTGCTCCTAAAATTTCTACTTATAAAACTTCTTCCCTTCAGAGTTTAACATGTGATTATTTTATTTCTGTTCAAATGATTTTTTTAAAATTACTTCCAACATCTTTCAAGCTGATTGAGTGCCTACCAGTCTCTATTCAGATAGTAATATCTCTTAATTAAGAAACATCTGTAAACTTCATGAATTTGTTGTTTTATCTCCTTCTATTGGATCATTAATTAGGAGATAAATTAAATCTCATGCAAATACCAATTTCAGATGTAGGCCAGGGTCTGCCAGCACTACTGGACACAAGGTCATTCACGGCAGTACCGTGTTTACAGTCTTTCTGAGAGTTGATCCTAATTACTTATGCGAGATCATTTGCATCAATACAGGACACATTTACATCCTCCAGAAGAAGGTAGTTGAGGCTTCCCCATAATGCTGTATGCAGAATTACACCAAATCCCTTAATATCATTGCTTTATAGTCTGATAGGAAAATAAAGCCATCATATTTGTATTTCATAATTGGCTTTTAAATTGTTCATCAACTATTTTTATTATATTGTATATTATATGTATGTTACAAATCTCTGCATTTCTGCCAATGATTTTATTCATCCTAAATATTTACTTATGGGGCACACCTACTAACTTAAAGCATTTTACTTGCTGCAAGAACGGGAAGGGGAAAGAACATTCCTTGGCTCCACTCTGCCTTTTTTGTAGCATCCATCATCACCTGCTCACATAAATATTGGCTTTCTTGGGTGGCTGTCCCACTGGGAAGAAAATGTGCAAACCTTCATTTTCCATGCCTAATAACCAGTACAATGCCAAACACTGGTAAGTGCCTTGAAACTTAGCTGAGTACTAACTGAGCTCAGAGGTCTGTGCCTTTGTAGGAGGTGTGTCGGAAATAAAGAGGCTGCAGTGAGGAGCTTGTTGGGGTGAAAGCGAAGCTTCTGAGGTAGTGATTGGGAGGAAATGAAAAAGGCAGATGCTCATACAGGCTCTACTATCCCATCTAATCAGTCAGTCAGTCCCTCCAAGAAGGGACAGACAGTGAAATGGAGGCCTGTGTTCAGTCTGGTTAAGGTATGGTCTAGATCTGAGAAGACTGAGATACTCAATATCTCTATTCTAGGGCATGGGTGGGATGAAGAAGGCAGGTAAGTGATTGCTGTGTGATGTTTGTGGGATAATCTTTCCATACACTGTGAAGATGTGTCTCTGCCAAGGCACCTTCTGATTGGTTTAATAAAGAGCTGAATGGCCAATAGCTAGACAGAAGAGGATAGGTGGGACTTCAGAGCAGAGATAGGGACTTTGGAAAGGAATCAGAGAGGCAGAGATTCAAAAGCAAGAAAGAGGAAGTAGGACACACAATACTGAGAGGTAATGAGCCATGTGGCTGAATGTAGATTAATATAAGAGGATTAATTTGTTTTAAGAGATAGTTGGAAACAAGCCTAAGCTAAGACCAAGCTTTCATAGTTAATAAGAAGTCTCTATCATTACTTGGGAGTTGGCAGCCCAAAGAAAGTATGACAACATTTGGCATTCAACGTGGAGGCATGTATAACCAAACTGAGAGACTGAGAGCCGCTGGTGGGCTGTTCCGTGTTGGGAGACGAGATAGAAATGCCTGCTGCACTGCAGAACCAGCAACTTCCAAAGCTGGGGCAGGTAGGTGTGGCTCCCTGCCAGTGCCCACAGCCATAAGGCTAGGATCGCACAGAAAGGCAAGAGGAGGCTACCGCCGAGAACCAGTGGGGTAGCCTGCTGGACTGCCTGAGCGGGGCAGAGCCAGCCGCCAGCACCAGGTGCTAAGTGGAGTTGCAGAAGGAATCTGTAGACACACAGAGATGGCCCCTTATGGCTTGGCTCATGCTGTAGGCATGCAGAAAGCCAGATCCAGACTGAGAAAACCTCTAGACAGGTGCAGTATGCTGGAAAATGCACTTGTGTGCAGAAGAAAGAAAGGAAAAGGGGGATAGACAGTCCTAGAAGAAATAGTTTAAAAATAGTAAGTAAAGTCTTTAAAGAGAGAGTAAAATAATATAAAAAGAATAAGCCATGTAAGGATGGGAAATATTATAACACTGGGAGTTTAGACCCTATATTCTGCTTTTTTAACTTCAAAATTTTAAATGCTAATGAATAAAAAACAACAGCTGCTGAGAGGCATTGGATTGTGGAAAAACTGCTAGATTAAAACAGCCTATATATTTTAAGTATGTCTTAACTTCAGAATGGAGACTGGGATATGTGCTACATTAGGGGAGAGGGTCTTTGTTTCCACAGGGAACACAAAGCTATGGATCCCTTCAAAATTAATAAAGATCAGATTTGATCATGGGAGACCTTCTGAAAATCTTGGCTATAGACATGAATGAAGGAACTATGAAAAAACTATAAGGCAGGTGATATATATGCTGATCTCACTACATAGAAACAGTTTATGAGACTGGATGAGACATGATAAATCTTGTAGGCTACAGATTATTTATTACATGCTATCCTTTCATATGACATGGATAGAGATTTATATTGCAGTTTGGTTACACAGTCAAAATGAACTCAGAAAGTTGACAGATGTAGTTTATCAGCTGAAACATAGAGCAAAGAATCATTTTTAGCTGATTTGTGCACATCACACATTCTACACTATATTAATCCAGATATGTATGTTACCTTTAAAAGTTTGTGTATTTTTAGAAAAAAAAAAAAAGACCAGACACCAGTGAAGACAAGTAGCCCAAGTGATCAGGTTCTCAGAATGTCTCTGCTGCAGTTTCCTCAAATATCTGCATCCAGAACAACCTCAAAGTGGTAAGCTGAGTGTAACAAAGTGGCAATCACTCTTTCCAGGATTTCAGATAATCCCTGCACTTTCCCATCGCACAGAGACTAGACAACAAATGATACAGCTAGCTCTCTAAGGACTTGACCATTATTCCAATTTTCTCAGGGTCCCCTAAAGATGCTGTTACCCCCAGACAACAGGAAGTAATTTTAAGACTATGACATCCACGTTCCCTTGAGGTAGATGGGTAGTTTTTGGTCATTTGGTGTGTTATGGATGTCTGTCATTGTTTAAGGGGGTTAGTTGCAAGTTGTTATTGGTCATGGTCAGGGAAGAAATTAAACAAAGGAGGTTTTGGATTAAAAGATTTATTTCTTCCTTTTTCTTTCTTCTATCTTTCTTTCTTTCATATCAAAAAGGGGGGGTATAGGAATAATAGGATGAAACTGAAAATGATAAAAATCTGCTTTTAAACTAAAAAGCAATTACTAGTCTCAAATAGTAGTTTATTTTGGTGTAGATTTTTGTATATTGATAACTATTTAAGGTTATTTTGTTACAACATAATGTAAGGTATTGTACCTAATGCAACTCATTCAAAATTTTAATGTAAAGTTTTAGTCCTTGAAAGCTATTATTACAAACTGTTTAGGTTAATTAAGAAATGCAGGTTAATAGTTAGTCATCTAATCAAACCTTTAGCCATGTGAGGTATGCTTCCAACATTAAGCAGAGATATATTTTAGATAGATAGGTGGTTTTCAAACACTTCAGAGATCTAGAGAATATGATATTTAAAATGTTTTACTAACATGAAGCTTTAAAAGACTATCAGATATGTCTGCTCTTGGCAGCACCAATCTACTTCAGAGAAGATGATGGGCATAGAATGACCTCATATGGAGTTTGCATTCAATGTGGCAAAGCTAGCCATTAAGGCAATAAACTGCCATTGTCTCAATTGCTGACATTACGCTGTCCAAACTGGACAAACAGGATACAAAAGGAGGCAACTACTGAGCTTTTCCAAGACAAGGTAGGATAGTCCTTCAAAATTCCTGTTTCACAGAAAAGTCTGTCAAATATTCTAGGCTTGTAGGGCAAAGATGGATGCCCTAACATTGCAGAGGAATCTTCGATGACTGTCTAGGAAGCAAGCTGTTTCTGTCATTTCTAAAGTTTTAGAAGTTGTTTGTCCTGTACTTCCTGTTTACTCAGATAATATTTTATCTTTCTCAGATATCTGATGAGGTTGAGGACTAGATAGTTGTAGTTTTACATTTTTCCTTGTTACCGGTTTCAGAAAAGAAACTTACAACAGAGATGTAAAGTTTATAAGGTTAAAAGACATAAAAGCTTAAGTTATTTATCTAAGAAAATGTTTTAAGATCTCAAAAAAATATTTTTAGGTTTTTAATACAAGTTCTGATAGAAAGTGATTTAGGTACAAAACTTTGAACTCACCAAGATAGAATAGATAATAGCATATTTCTCCAAATTTGCCAAATACAAATGGACTGGACATTGTAAATGTAATTCCTACCTGATAATTGTTCTTATTGTATATAGTTTTACTATGCTAGTGTTAAAACATTTCCTTTTTATTTAGACAAAAGGGGGAAATGTTATGAGATAGTCTTTTTGTACACTGTCTCTACCAAGATGTATGTCCCTACCAAGGCACCTTCTGATTAGTTTAATAAAGAGCTGAATGGCCAATAGTTAGGCAGGAGAGGATAGGCAAGACTTCTGGGCAGAGATAGGTAGTCTGAGAAGGAATCACGGATGCAAAAATTTGCCAGTGAGACACAGAGGGAAGTTGGACATATGGTACTGAAAAGAGGTAACAAGCCATGTGGCAGAATGCAGATGAATATAAATGGGCTAATTTAAGTTCTAAGAGCTAGTTGGGAACAAGTCTAAGCTAAGGCCAAGCTTTCATACTTAATAAGAAGTTTCTGTGTCATTATTCGGGAGCTTGTGGTCCAAAGAAAGTCTGGCTACAGTATGAGGCTGGGATTATGCATGAGCCTAATTCTTTTGTTCTACCCCCTCCTCTTCCACCCTGAGAAAAAACAGGAGAGGCCATGGACTTGTAAGAGAAGTGAAACACAGCCTGAAGATGACTGAAGCAAGGCTTTGGGTTGATGTTTGAAAGAAACGACACAGATGCTGAGTGGGGATGTCCAGCCAGGGTATGACAAGGTCCCAGATGCAAGATATTGAGAATCACTACCAGGAAACCCCGTGTTTAACTTCAACTGGTTGTGGCCCTAACAGAATGGAGCTCTAAGAACCCCTTCTAGGCATCTGGATGATGTAGGCAGCTCTGGGGAGTTGGAACACTTGCTCCGGGTACCATATTTTGTGGACAATGAACGCCAGGCATATGTGTGTGTGTATATATATATATTGCCATGTAGTCCCATATATATATGGGACTACACGGCAAGATTGCTCAGCAAGTAATGGTGTTTGCCATCAAACCTGGGGCAACCCAAGTTTGGCCCCTGGAATCTACATGATGGAGAGAGAGAACTGATTTCCACAAGTTGAACTCTGATCTCTATATATCCACACACATAATTTCACACATCACACACACACACACACACACACACACACACACACACACACACTAAAATAAATGTTTAAAAAGAGACATGTAAATCCAAGATTTTGACTAAGCCTTTCATCATGAAGATACACCTGTGAGGTCAAACCCTCTCTAACAGGAAGTACAGGATGAAAATGAAATCTGACCTTCGATTTCTAGACCAGAGAAGTGGGACCTAAGAAACCGGAGAAGCCTGAGCTGCCGAGTCAAACTCTTTCATGAAAAAAGGTTGTGGTATCCAAATCTGTACAGACCAAAACAGAGATACCATCAAATAATTGTGATGATTTTGCTTTAAAGTTTCTGTGAATAAGGACTGTGTCATGGACAGAAAACATTTAGATCTCCACTGTGACCAACTTTGGTATCAGCAAGAGCTTTCATATAGTTTATACATCTAATTCCTAGGTTAAGCTTTTCAGGTGCCAAAGAAAAGATATTGGCTAACAATAGGTCTTTGGTGGATGACATCCACATGTTAAAGTATAAAATCATATGTAAGAATATACATAATATGCCATAATATGAGGCTAGTAGATTGAAAACTAGAAAGTAGGGAAAAAACTTAAATCAAAACAAAAAACCAAGGAAGCTTAAAGAGGTGAGTTGTGTAAAAACACTGAAGTATAAAGGTGGAAATGGATCTGAACATACCATAATTCAAAGCAGTATGTATGTACAAAGCACCCCTGGAAATATATGTGAATTTGGATTAAACAATTTCAACTGTATTTTGTTTACAGAAAATAGAGTTAACAAAGGATATTGGAAGTTTAAATATAAAGAATCCCAACTGATAAAAATTATATACCAGGAAAATAACAAAGTTGCTGTCATTTTATAAATATTAAACCAGTCAGATGATAAAGCCCAAATACTTTAATATATATTGCTGTGGGATGTTCTGTATGGCAAATGTGTTGCTTTGATTGGTCAATAAATAAAACATTGATTGGCCAGTAGCTAGGCAGGAAGTATAGGTGGGACTAACAGAGAGGAGAAAAGAAAGAACAGGAAGGCAGAAGGAGTCACTGCCAGCCACCGCCAGAACAAGCAGCATGTGAAGACATCGGTAAGCCACAGGCCACGTGGCAAGGTATAGATTTATAGAAATGGATTAATTTAAGCTATAAGAACAGTTAGCAAGAAGCCTGCCATGGCCATACAGTTTGTAAACAATATAAGTCTCTGTGCTTACTTGGTTGGGTCTGAGCGGCTGTGGGACTGGTGGGTGACAGAGATTTGTCCTGACTGTGGGCAAGGCAGCAAAACTCTAGCTACAATATATCTCTATATTTTTTCATACATGTATACAATGGGTCTTGACCATACATATCCTCCATTCCCTCCCTCAAGCTCCTGCCCAACCTCCTGTCCTTTCTTTGATTATCACACGGAGTTCAGTTAGTACTACAAAACAATGCAGAGCACTGATGGGAGAGATTTACAAATACGTCAGCATGAAGGCTGTCTTTTTTGGCAAAAATATTCAAGAGAGCATCTATGTTAACAGCGAGGTTAACAACTTTAGTCTAATGAATACATACTATGTACAAACAGCTTCCTGGAAAGTTACTATTTTCAATGATAAATGAAATATTTAGAAAACTTTACTGTGTACCTTAGTACTTGGATCACAAAAAAAAACTGTCATATACTGGTAATGTATGCTTGAAAAATCACCATGAGAGCTTTTGAAATGGTGAAAAAAAAACTAGAGGAATATCCTCTAAGTAAAAGTGAAGATGCTTGCTAATGCTTCTATTTAGCCCTATTTTAGAGATCCTAGACTTCACAATAAGGTAAGAAAAATAAATTCAAAGTACAGAAAACAGTTATTATTACATGCTTACTAATGACCACTTACACGAGCCATAAAATCTCTAGATTGATTTTTTAAATTTGATACAAAGTTTTAGTAAAGTTGTTGGATGGAAAAAACAATGTACAAGCCTGGTATGAAGCCAGCTCTGTGGAAGAGCTCTTGTCAAGTGTGTGCAAAGTCCTGGGCTTAATCCCAGTCACCCAAAGAGAAATAGAAAGTATATTACTGTTCCTATTCAGGAGACAGCTCCAAGTGTATAGTTGAAAATAAGTGTTAGAATCTCAACAAAACTTAACAATCCTAAAAATAGATCAAGAAATGACTCTTCAATGTTTGATGGAGAAAGTTTAAAAATTAATTATATATAAATAGGTTATATAATTACAAATGTATTATATAGAAAGTTAACAATTTAAAGTACAAATATATATATATATATATACCACATTGATAAGTAAGAAAACTGGACACAAGCCCTCCCTGTTTTAGCTGTTTCTTATGTGAACAAGTTTTAGTTGCCAATGCTTAGCTAACATCCCTCCTCCAACAACAGATTTCAAATTTCAGTTTCCATAGCATTTTCTCAGAGACAAAGCCATGTTTCGAGCTTTGCTGCTAATGTTGCAATTCCTGCATCACTACATAAATAACAGGTGAGCAGAGTGAGTGATCACATCACATCTTTCAGAGTGGGTTCAAGATTATTCAGTGCACATCTATTATTTGGCTCACACAGAGAGCAAAACACTCGTCATATTACCCTCTTGTCTCATACTAATAAACCCACATGTCATTTTACCAAAGTGGATAACAGAAGAGATCTACCAAAGAAGATGAAAGATTAGTGGATTCATTTCCTACCTCTACTCTTGACAGTTTATATCATACCTAATGGCTTAAAATAATTGGACTTATTCTCCCATAGCTGTAGAGGTCAGGAGTGTGGAATCCATCTCCCTACTATAAGGGTCTTGGTAGTTCTACAAGTCCATCTTGATAACCCAGAGTAGTTTTCCACCACATGATCCTTAACTTGTATCAATTTGCAAAGTTCCTTTTGCCAGAAAAGGTCCAATGCATAGCTGCTCAGGATTGGGACATGAACACCTAAGGAGAGGGGCCATATTTAACTGTCCACAGGAAGCAAAGGAACAAGGTGGAGACGCTGAAGTAGTGTTGGGTCTCCTGGCAGAGTGATACCATGAAGGACTTTGGGCGCAGCCAGAGGACCGCAGTGAAGAAGACCTACCAGCAAGGATGAGGATGGTGTGTTATGAGAAGGATGAAGTTGTCTCAGAGGAACAGACGAGACGAAACTTCCACTGCAGAACCCTCACTCAGAGGTTTCTCACAGCAGCCAAAGTACAAAGAAAGAAATGTTGGAAGCAGATCTCAACTTTGAAAAGAACATGACAGTTCTCCAAGTCACTGGCTCCAAGTGGCCCATTCTCTGACAAGAAGAAGGCAAGCTGAGTGCTGCCTGCTCTTTCTAGGATTTGCAGTGAGAAAAAGCACTAGAATCCAGTTCTCTGTGTTCCTTGTGTCTTGAATTAGCGTGTACTGAAGAACCATTAGTTTTACTGCTCTTTACTTCCTGTACATTTATAGTGGCAATAAAAGAAATTTTAATGTTTTGGTAAGAAATTTTAGAGGTCGCAGGACCATCGGGTAATTATGGAGATTACCTTGTGTGGTTTCAGTTTGGAGGTCATTTTATAGCCCACCACAGCCCTGCAAAGTGAGAACTGCCCACAGGGTAGACATCAGTTACCTCTAACTGCAAAGCAGCTCGAATGTAGTTCTAACCAAGGTTCTCACAGGCGTTCTTCATGTAACTCAAGCAGTTTCTGTAATTAAAACTCAAAGAACAGCTGGAACAACCTTGGTGTAGATGATCCAGGGAGACTTCTTCACCAGGAATCTATCTTGCTGTAAGTGGCATGGTGTGGTTTCAACACCAGGAAAACTAGATCATTTGAGTAGACCAGATCCACACAATATGGACTCTGATACTGGATATCTGTCCACTTGGAAAGTAGAACAGATTTCCGTTTTTTCTAGATGGAAACTTAGACTTCACATGTAACCTTAAACCAACAAGGTCAAGTATAAGGGAACTCTTCATAGAGTAAAGGAATAGATTGATAGACAGGGCTTTACTTAAGTAAGAATTTCTGTTCATCAATGAGGAGATGGTGTATGCTTCAGGTATCACATTCAAAGGCTAAGCAACAAAAACTATTTAGAAACTACCATAAAACAGAAAAAGACTAATCACTGCAAAGAAAAGGCCCCAGTAGAGCATTCACAGAGAACGAAAATCAAATGGACAATCGGTGTGTGAAATGGCCAGCCTTGTCAGTAATTAAGAAAAGACACATGGGGCGAGGAGAAGGCTCAGGGGTAAAGCATTTGCCATGGGAGCATGAAGTTGAATCCCTCTCCGTCTTACAAAGGCTGGTGCAGCAGCTCATATCTGTAATCCCAGTACCCCCACCATGAGCTGGGGGGAGGAGACGGGAGAAACCCCACCAGCCCTCCAGCCAGCTTGCCTGGCATATGCAGCAGTGAACAACAAAGGATCTCTGTCTCAAATAAAGTGGAAAGAGAGGGCCAAACCCAGAGCTGTTCTCTGAGCTCCACACAGGCTCCTTGGCATATACACATTTGTACACACACACACACACACACACACACACACACACACACGAAAAGAAAATATATATTAAAACTGCATCCTCTAGGCCTAAGGATACAGCTCAGGAAGAGTGTGTAACAAGACCATGCCATAACACAATTTCCTTTCGTTTCTGTTTTTGCCAGTGATTGAAACACACAGCAGAAGGGACAGCAGAACTTTCGGGGCGGAATCCGAATTACAAGTGATGGTTGGATTACACCAGTGTTGATGCTTGCTTTGATAGCTGCATGATTCCTGGCACTAGGTTTCCTATGAGGGAAATCTAGGAGTCTAGTGAGTACTCCTGCATTGCTTATGACATGCTAAAATTAGTCCAGAATAAAACTTTTAGAGTGGTGCTGACGTTCTGGAAAAATAAAAACCGCCGTGGCAATAGCAGCTAAGAACACCAGCCTTGATGCTGTGGACACAAGGCTCACAGACGTTCAGAACAGGTGAGGCAAAACACTGGGTCGCACTGACGTTTCTCCAGCTCCTGCCAGCAGACTGTGGCTTGGCCGGGAGTGAGGTGGTGGCAGAGCTCCAGCTGCTGGAAAGAGAACGATCTGGTCAACATCCCTTCCAGGATGACAGGAAGTGGGCAGGGGGGTCTTCAGAAGGCCACTCTGCGGGACTCGGCACTTCCTAGAAGTGGGCAGCATTGTGAGGGACACGGAATGACTGAAAACAAGACTTAGACTCAGCTTCTATCCTGAGAGCCTTGGTAAAGTCACAGAAAGCAGAGTGAACAGCAAAGTTGAAATAAGAAGATTAAATTAATTTCCTGTGTGCTGAGGGGCAGAGAAAATGTGGTATAACAAATAGCAAACAATATGTTATTCTTTTGCTGGTGATTTCTGTCTTGGGACATAAATCTCAAACTGTATATGTGTAGATAGGTGTGTGTGTGTGTGTGTGTACATATATGTATATATACATAATCATACAGACATGCTCTATCCCATTATTAGTCACCTTCAGCTCCTGAGAATTAGGTAGACAACTGAGCCCCTGGTGAGACCTGTTCATCAGTCAGGTCAGCAGTCCCTGCCTGCAGTACCCATTTTTATTCGCGGCCAGCCTGGGACCTCCTCACCTTTGGAATCAATTCACTTTGTAACAGAGGTCAACCCTCTGTAATTTAGAAACATTTGGCTGTTTTTATAACTTCACAGATGCAGCCACCTCAAACAACTACATTCCCTGGGTGTGCTAATTCATTTAGGGGCAGTGTAATTGATTATTCCGTGAGACATGTAATGAAAGCTCAACACCCAGCCACAGGGTGTCTCCTTGTGCCCATGGTTTTCATCTTATCTGTTTCATCAGGAGATGCCTCCAACTGCATCCAACTTTCAGCCTCTAAGAGGTGAGTTGCAGTACTCTCCAGCTGGTCTACTACATAGAATTATGAAGTATTTGCCCATAGGCATCTATTGGGAAGCCAAGACCAAATGTGGTTGTCCCTTTGGGCAAGGCTCCCACACACTTCCTGGATCTCTTGGGTGGGTTTTCATGCACAGATCTGTTCAAGCCTTTGGAAAAAAAAAAAAAAAACAGTCCGTTGAATGCAATGGTTTGATTTACATGAAGAAACTTCTCTCAGACCCCAGATGCTGAGTCTGGAGTGCATTTGTTCAAGCACCATGCGTGAAGCTTTCCTGGGAGGGTGTAGCCTCCACCCTGTGTCAATGGCTTCCATGACGACACAACTCTTTGACACCCACACACACACAACCTCTGGCCTCTGCCATTCCACATAGAACTTACTGAATTTCGCTGTTTCTGTAAACTTCTAAGTGCAGACTTCCCATCACCACAAGAAAATCCTGAGGATTGAAAAAAAAATGCAGTAGAAAGCTAAGGAAAGTTAGCCACATGAAGGAAACTCCAGCTTAAAAGCCATAAAGACCCTGCTTGCTAAGACATGCAGAGGCACAGAACGCATTGACTCACAGAGAGAGCCCTCCAGGACAAGACTGGGACAACATGGGGTTGGATCTGCCACCTCCTGAGTGAGGCAGAACTCAGCATTGGCTTTAACACATTCTCACCTCCAACCTGGACAAAGCTTCTAACCACAGTGCCAAGTCAGGGACCCAGAGCGCTCCTGTGCTGGCTGGGCCCTGGCTTTTTAAAAAGTCCTTTTATCTTGCTAACCCAGAGTATCCTCCTAAACCCAGAGGTCCTCCTCTACAATGTGGAGAGGGTACTGCTTATTCCAAGAGGTAGAGTTTAGAAGAATGGACATGATACTGATACTGATACTGATAGAAGAATGGAATGATACTGATACTGATAGAAGAATGGATACTGATATGTTGCCAGTCCATCCGCCAATCCCTGACTTCAGAATCCAGTCACAGGAAGATTCCTCTGAATACTCACTTCATAATATGGCCTGAATGTGCATGTTCCCCCAAATCACAAGTTGAGTCCATCTTTAGAGTGACAGTTTAAGAATTCGGGGACATGAGCATATGATTGGTTAGGTCACAGGGCAGAGCCTTTGACAACAGGTTAACATGGTGGTAAGGCTACAGAGTGCTGTCTGGCCTATCCCTCCATGCAGGCCCTGAGAGATGAGTCTCCTAGGACATACAGACACACCCCAGAAATGGAATCTTCCAGGGTTTGGGGCTTTTACTTTCTATAGCATTCTATTTTTATCTGCCTAAACTAAGAAGTGATTCAAACTCAGCTCTGAGTGGCTCCAGCACTCACTCTACTGTTCATATTTGTCTCAATAAGACAGAGCCCTGAAGGGGTTCATGCTAGAGAGCACAAGCCTTTCACAGGGTTAGAACCTTAATGTGTTTGGCCAACAAATAAGAGCCCAGCCTGAGTGCCTTGAGCATACACATGAACTCGACAGCCAAAGGATGCTCCTAGCACATATTTGAAGGGAGGACAATTAGCCCTGATCACTTGTCCTCCTTCTGAACTAAGAAGAAAATGAAAATGGAGTGGTGTCATCTATTGCAGAGAACAAGCAAAGGTAAAAGGTTCAAGGTCCTGGGTGAAGAAGTGAAAGAACCTTCAGGCCACTCCTGAGTGGGACCCTGTCCCCTGGACCCAGGGCATGGCTGGTTGTGGGGAGCCTAGGGTGGAGTTTCTAAATACCTGACATGTGCAGAAGCCAGGGGTAGGAGGCGGACATGACCCTTTTTGCTCTGCTTCTTAGCAAGCCTAGAGCACAGCAGCGTGTGTGGGTCAGCAGGGGAGACCTGGACTTTAATGTGTGTGTTGGTATAGTCCACTTTGACCTTATGAAGAACCCTTTCACTGCACACTGTCACCATGAGGAGTCCTTTCCACTGCACACTGCCGGCATGAGGAGTCCTTTCACTGCACACTGCCAGCATGAGGAGTCCTTTCCACTGCACACTGCCTGCCACCATGAGGAGTCCTTTCACTGCACACTGCCTGCCATCATGAGGAGTCCTTTCCACTGCACACTGCCTGCCACCATGAGGAAGCCTTTCACTGCACACTGCCGGCCAGCATGAGGAGTCCTTTCACTGCACACTGCCTGCCAGCATGAGGAGTCCTTTCCACTGCACACTGCCTGCCACCATGAGGAAGCCTTTCACTGCCACTGCCCACATGGAGCCTTCCTGCACACTGCCGCCACTGAGGAGTCTTTCACTGCACACTGCCTGCCAGCATGAGGAGCCTTTCCACTGCACACTGCCGGCCACCATGAGGAAGCCTTTCACTGCACACTGCCTGCCCATGAGGAGTCCTTTCACTGCACACTGCCTGCCAGCATGAGGAGTCCTTTCCACTGCACACTGCCTGCCACCATGAGGAGCCTTTCACTGCACACTGCCTGCCACCATGAGGAGACCTTTCACTGCACACTGCCTGCCACATGAGGAGTCCTTTCCACTGCACACTGCCTGCCACCATGAGGAGCTTTCACTGCACACTGCACATGAGGATCTTTCACTGCACACTGCGCCAATGAGGAGTCCTTTCACTGCACACTGCCTGCCACCATGAGGAGAGCCTTTCACTGCACACTGCCTGCCACCATGAGGAGTCCTTTCACTGCACACTGCCTGCCAGCATGAGGAGTCCTTTCCACTGCACACTGCCTGCCAGCATGAGGAGTCCTTTCCACTGCACACTGCTGCACATGAGGAGCTTTCCACTGCACACTGCTGCCAGCATGAGGAAGCCTTTCACTGCACACTGCTGCCACCATGAGGAAGCCTTTCACTGCACACTGCCTGCAGCATGAGGAGTCCTTTCACTGCACACTGCCTGCCAGCATGAGGAGTCCTTTCCACTGCACACTGCCTGCCAGCATGAGGAAGCCTTTCCACTGCACACTGCCTGCCACCATGAGGAGCTTTCACTGCACACTGCACATGAGGAGTCCTTTCACTGCACACTGCCTGCACCATGAGGAGTCCTTTCACTGCACACTGCCTGCCACATGAGGAGTCCTTTCACTGCACACTGCTGCCAGCATGAGGAAGCCTTTCACTGCACACTGCCGCCACCATGAGGAGCCTTTCATGACACTGCACATGAGAGCCTTTCACTGCACACTGCCGCCACCATGAGGAGTCCTTTCACTGCACACTGCCACCATGAGGAGTCCTTTCACTGCACACTGCCTGCCACCATGAGGAGTCCTTTCACTGCACACTGCCTGCCACCATGAGGAGTCTTTTCCACTGCACACTGCCTGCCAGCATGAGGAGTCCTTTCCACTGCACACTGCCTGCCACCATGAGGAGTCCTTTCACTGCACACTGCCTGCCACCATGAGGAGACCTTTCACTGCACACTGCCTGCCAGCATGAGGAGTCCTTTCACTGCACACTGCCTGCCACCATGAGGAGTCCTTTCACTGCACACTGCCTGCCACCATGAGGAGTCCTTTCACTGCACACTGCTGCCACCATGAGGAGTCCTTTCCACTGCACACTGCCTGCCACCATGAGGAGTCCTTTCACTGCACACTGCCTGCCACCATGAGGAGTCCTTTCACTGCACACTGCCTGCCACCATGAGGAGTCCTTTCACTGCACACTGCCTGCCACCATGAGGAGTCCTTTCACTGCACACTGCCTGCCACCATGAGGAGTCCTTTCACTGCACACTGCCTGCCACCATGAGGAGTCCTTTCCACTGCACACTGAGCATGCCACTGCCGCCACCATGAGGATCCTTTCACTGCACACTGCCGTGCCCCCCACCGCCACCATGAGGAGTCCTTTCCACTGCACTACTGCCTGCCACCATGAGGAGTCCTTTCACTGCACACTGCTGACCTGCACGCATGAGGAGTCCTTTCACTGCACACTGCGGCCACCATGAGGAACCTTTCACTGCACACTGCCTGCCACCATGAGGAGTCCTTTCACTGCACACTGCCTGCCACCATGAGGAGTCCTTTCACTGCACACTGCCGGCCACCATGAGGAGTCCTTTCCACACTGCACACTGCCTGCACCATGAGGAGTCCTTTCACTGCACACTGACCTGCCACCATGAGGAGTCCTTTCACTGCAACACTGCCGCCCATGAGGATTCCACTGCACACTGCTGCCAGCATGAGGAACCCTTTCACTGCACACTGCGGCCACCATGAGGAACCTTTCACTGCACACTGCCTGCCACATGAGGAGTCCTTTCACTGCACACTGCCGCCACCATGAGGAGTCCTTTCACTGCACACTGCCTGCCACCATGAGGAGTCCTTTCACTGCACACTGCCTGCCACCATGAGGAGTCCTTTCACTGCACACTGCCTGCCACCATGAGGAGTCCTTTCACTGCACACTGCCGCCACCATGAGGAGTCCTTTCACTGCACACTGCGCCATGAGCCCACTGCCACTGACATGAGGAGACCTTTCACTGCACACTGCCACCATGAGGAGACCTTTCACTGCACACTGCCTGCCAGCATGAGGAGTCCTTTCACTGCACACTGCCTGCCACCATGAGGAGTCCTTTCACTGCACACTGCCACCATGAGGAGACCTTTCACTGCACACTGCCACCATGAGGAGACCTTTCACTGCACACTGCCAGCATGAGGAAGCCTTTCACTGCACACTGCCTGCCACCATGAGGAGTCCTTTCACTGCACACTGCCTGCCACCATGAGGAGACCTTTCACTGCACACTGCCACCATGAGGAGTCCTTTCACTGCACACTGCCTGCCACCATGAGGAGTCCTTTCACTGCACACTGCCACCATGAGAGTCCTTTCACTGCACACTGCCTCCACCATGAGGACCTTTCACTGCACACTCCACCATGAGACCCTTTCACTGCACACTGCCTGCCAGCATGAGGAGTCCTTTCACTGCACACTGCCTGCCACCATGAGGAGTCCTTTCACTGCACACTGCCTGCCAGCATGAGGAGTCCTTTCACTGCACACTGCCTGCCAGCATGAGGAGTCCTTTCACTGCACACTGCCGGCCACCATGAGGAACCCTTTCACTGCACACTGCCGCCATGAGGAGGCCTTTCCACTGCACACTGCCTGCCACCATGAGGAGTCCTTTCACTGCACACTGCCGGCCAGCATGAGAAATCTTGAGAACATCTAACTGCTATGACATGTTCTTGACTATAAGAAGCAAAACAAATCAAGTGAGTGTGTTTATGTGTGTGAGTGTGTGTGTGTGTGTGTGTGTGTGTGTGTGTGTAAGCATTTGTGTATGTGTATGCACATGCCTCAGGAGGTGGTGCAGAATGTTTCACTCTGCTTTTAATTGCTATGATCCTTTGAACTTTACCCAGGAGCCAAAATAAATGATTCATCTGAAAACTCATGTCCTGGGCAAAATACCTAACTGTCACTGTGTTTCTCATGTACCTCATTGTTCCTGAGGCTGAGCATGCTCAGAACATAGGAATCCTTGTGTAAACATTTGACAGATGTCCTTCTGTTCTAGTGGTATAAAAATATACAGGCAGAAAACATATACATGCATAGACATAGGTTCCATTATCCAACGTATTCAGTAAATGGATGATGTCATCCATAAATCCAGCAAAGTGCATAGAACAACATGGAGCAAACCACACACCTCAGCTACAGACCTTGAAATGTTACTGACCAAACTTCCAGCACAGCTGTTGACATGCATAGATTTGGCATGGATGGTATAAAAAGATTGAGAATACTAGCTGACAGAAAACTCAACCTTGCTTCTGAGAACATCCAGTCACCTCCCAATTAACTTAAACACAATGTTTTCCAGGGCTAGAGGTTTAGTTCAGGGGGTAAGGTGTTGTGTAAGCATGAGAGCCAAAGCTCACTCACTAGAACCCACATTTTTAGAAAGCCAAGTGGAGTTAACCCAGAACAGGGAAGGCAGAGGTGGGACAATCCCCAGGGGTCACTGGCCCAGCAACCTAACCAATCCACAAGCTCCAGGCAACTAAAAGTCCTTGTCTCAAAAACCAAGGTGAATAGTACTTGAGACATAGTTGTCCTCTAATCTCACACATGCACCCACACTCACATGTATCCTTCCAATACATGCACACACTCACATGCACACACTCACATGCAACACAATGCATTCACACATATACCCCATACTCATAGGCAAACAGGAACAATGTGGTTTTACAACTTTGACCGCTACACTGTGCAGATTCACCTCTCTCACTAAATATTTATTTTAGCTGGCAGGCACAGAGACCATCCTCTTTTCTGTGGTTCCTTCTCCACCTTACAGTTTTGTTCTGCTCTGTAATTAAAAGAAAAGTTTAAAATGTAATTCGAGGTGTCAAGAAAAAAAGGGGGGATGAGAAAAAATCTATGAGATGAGAAAAGAAAGTCACATATTTGCAGATTTTTAATGAAGAGGTTTTTTAAATATTTTCTTACATGCACCAAGTTAATGCTTCGGTAGGTGAGTTGTAAACGCTCCTTTTCGTCCCATAATTATAAGTGAAATGTTCTTTAATGTGCGGTAATAACTCTCAAGCTGTGCTGTTTCGCAGTTAATAATTATACACAACAGCGTGAGGCACGGGAGCGAACAGAAAGTTTGCCTCCTTAATGCATTTCCCACATCTCTTCTCTCCCCGCTACCTGCCCGATCTGCAGTGACTGTCCTTTTTAATCTCCTTTCTTCTCCAAATAGAGGAGCTAGTTAGTCAGTTTCTTAAGGGAGGAATGTGAGGCAAGACTGCTGACTGGGTGGAATGGCCCCCACACAAAGCAAAGACTAATAATAGGCTGGCTTTAAAAAAAAAAAAAAAGAAAGAAAGAAAGAAAAGAAAAGAAAGAGAAAGAGACCCTGAGACCACAGCGAAGCTGGGAATTGGGCTCACAGCAGCAGTCTTCAGCCTCCAAAGGTCAGAAGTTCGCACACAGCTTAGCACACTGTCACTGAACAAGAGCGGAAGCTGGTGACAAAGTGGAGGTCACCCTCCCAGTGCAGGTGTCAATCTCCTTCCAGATGGAGGAATAAATGGCGTGAGGAAAATGCTTGTTTCTGTGGGTGTGCAGACTTCTGAAATACATTTGGATTAGCAAGCTAGCTTCTCAAATTCAAAGTTTCTTGAAACTGCTGGATAGACTAAAACAAAAGAAATATATATATATATATATATATATATATATATATATATATATATATATATATTAGTAAAAAGAGAAAGAAGATGCCACATGTTAAGACAAGCCAGGAGACTTGGTCTACGACTCACTGAGGGAAACAACTGGCCCCAACTTGAGTGCCCTAAATAGCTGAAGCGAATTGGCTCCTGCGTTATGGTTGAAGAACCATAAAAAGAAGGAAACCCGGATGCAGCAACTGGTTCAGCAGAGAGAAAGCGTATCTGCCGTTCAGCGTGCCTCCAGCTCGTTTGGACGGCTGCCTGAGCTTCTTCAGCAAGCCGCGAGCTTTCTCCAGCTGCTCTGATCACGCTGCCTTCCTAATGCTTCACATAACCTGCCCATATGGGCTAATGCCCAGCCAGGCCTTTATTTTCCCAGCTATTACTGAACAATAAAAAGAAGAAGAAAAAAATACCTTGGCATCAAGCGTGTGGTATGTGTCCAACCAGATCCTGAGTACAATATTGGGAAAAGTACCAATCTTATTTAGTATTGAATGCGGTGGAGAATGAGGCAAAGGAAGCTAGCTATATTGCATGAATCTACAAGTGGGGTCATCACCGAGCTAGGTGGCATGAGAGGTCGTTAATATATACTGCACTCCATCATGGAATAGAGAAACAATTCCCTGTTTCCTACTAGTGGATATAGCTAGGTTTTCCCAAAGAGTCCATGAGTTTGTGGCGCAACTAGACTAATAGAATAACATGAAGTTGCAAGATACCAGGGCTTTGGCAATCACATGGCCTCTCCCTCCAATTCCCAGATGAAGAACACATAGTTAGAAGGCCTTTTGTCTGAGGCTTGTACACAATCAATCCTATCATGATATCAGTCAATTCAGAAGTCAAAAAAAAAAAAGAATCAAATTGCTGAACTGTCTCATTGTCAATTATTTCTCTCTGCATGTCTAGTTAGTGGGTGCATCACTGAAAAACAAAACTCAGATTACCATTTGAGGAGTGAAAAATTAGATAATTCAGATCTGCCCTTAAGCAATCGAACATGAAAAGTCAAACTGTGTATTAACAACAAAAGTCTAAAATACTAGATAAACACTTTAGAGCAGGAATTTAGATCTGCTCTCCTTCTGGGAGTCTAGGCTGAACTGGAAGACATGTCTGAGAGTCTAAAGTGGGTTGGGGATGGTTGCATGGTATTCACAGAACAGAGGTAGAGCCTGAGGCATGCCAAGAGCAGGAACCCTTACACCACCACTCACCTTGAACTTGTAGAGTTCCAAAGAACTGCTCACTGAGAGACAGAACACACCTGAAGTTAAAGTTCATGGACCACTGGTCAGATAATCGTCCTCTGGGTAGGCCAAGGTCGAACAGGAAAGATGATCCTAGGGGTGTCTGAGTCCTGATCCTTGCTAGGGGCAAATACAGTAGTCTCCAGAGAAATATATTAATCTCTGTTTTATACTGTTTCTGCAGGTTATTTCTAACAAAAGATGTAGACCACAGTCAAAGATACCCAGGCAGGTGAAGACAGGTGTGAGATCGAGGATGAGTCAACAGGAACAGTGAGCAGCAGCAAATGGGACCCTGGAGGATTGGAGATACTGCATTATCAAAGACTACAATGTCTGCTTACTCTACCCAAGATGATACGCTCCTGGCTGGGGAGATGGAGAAGCGGTCAAGAGCTCGCTCCTACTGTTCTTAGTTCTCAGCATAAATCAGGCGGCTCACGACTGCCTGCCACACCAGTTCCAGAGAACACACACACACACACTTAAAAATAAATATTTTTAAAGGTTAAAAACCACTTATATTCTAATCTGTGGTGTATCTGTGAAAACAATAAGTAGCTACTTTTGAGCTGAAGTCGGTTCTCTCCCTCCGTTATGTGGGTTCCGGAATTGAACATAGGTCATTAAGCTTGGCAGCAAGCACCCTTACCTACTAAACCATCTTGTTGGCCTCTTGAAGCATTTTTATGATAGTCATTCTTTTGGGAGGTTGTGGTTGATACATCGTGCAACCCAATAAACTTATCTGGGGGTCAGAGAACAGAACAGCCACAATATTAAATATAGAGGTTAGGCAGTGGTATCACATGCCTTTAATCCTAGCATTCCAGAGGCAGAGATCTGTCTGGATCTCTGTGATTTCAAGGCCACACTGGAAACTGAGCCAGGCATGGTGACACACACCTTTAATCCCAGGAAGTGATGGCAGGAAGCAGAAAGGTATATAAGGCATGAGGACCAGGAAATAGGCTTTTAAGCTTTTAGGCTTTCAGCAGCAGTTCAGCTGAGATCCATTCGGATGGGGACTCGGAGGCTTCCAGTTTGAGGAAACAGGATCAGCTGAGAAGTTATCGAGGTGAGGTCGGCAGTGGCTGGTTCTGTCTCTCTAATCTTTCAGTGTTCACCTCAATACCTGGCTCCAGGTTTGTTTTTATTAATAAGACCTTTTAAGATTTGTGTTACAGGAGGTCAGATATAACATGTTTTATTTTAAACTAGCAGGTCAAACTGTCAAAAAGAACAGGGAGAAAACCTCTGCCACAGTTCCACCTCTGTGTTAACCATGCTACTGGCCTTTTCTTTAGGGCTTAATGTGTCGCGTTTAACTTCTTACATACCTAGGATTCTTTTGTTATTTTTAAAAATAATAAAATACAGTATAATAAGACAAAACGAAAACCAACCCATTGAAATTGGACAAAACAAACAAACAGAAGGAATAGAGCCCAAGAGAAGACACAAGAAACAGAGACTTACTTGTTTGCGCACTAAAGTGGAAAACATAATATATACACAAAGGACCTATAGGGTACATAGAGAGAAGAAAAAAACATAAATAAAATGAAACAAAAAATAAAATAGAGTAAGAGTGTTTTAGAGAGAAGAAAAACCCTGACATGAACGTGTGAGACATGAACATCCAAAGGTATCCTCGAGCTCATTTCTGTTGGCATCTGCTGCTGGACATGCAGCCTACCTGTAGGAGTAGTTTGTCACCCCAGTGAGACTCCTTTGGAGGAAACTGAACTCTCATTTGCAAGTGGCTCTCAATTGGAGATGGTTTCTGGGTTAGGATGGGGGCACGTGTCTACCTTTCCTTTCAGCTCTAGGACCCTAACTGGGACAGACCTGTGCAGGCCCTGTGCATGCTGCCTCAGTCTCTGTGAATTCATTTGGACTTGGATCACATGGGTCACATGGGTCAGGGGGGTCTTACTTTCTTGGTGTCCTCCATCCTCACTGGTCCTTACACTCTTCCTGCCTTCTATTCCACAGGGGTCCCTAAACCCTGAGGGGAGGGATTTGATGAAGACTTCCCATTTAGGTCTGAGTGTTCCAAGGTCTCTCACTTTCAGCTTAATGTCTGGCTGTGGATCTCTGTTTTTCTGCTGCAAGAGGAAGCTTCTCTGATGGTGCCTGAACAAGGCACCGATCTATGAGTGTAGCAGAATAGCATTAGAAGTCATTTTATTGCTACATGTTTTGTTGTTTTGTTTTGATTTGAATTTTTGGGAAGGTAGTATTTGGTTTTACCCTAGATCCCTGGGCTATGTAGTCTCAGGTTCTTGGCCATCCAAGCAAAGTCTGGTATGGGTTCCATCTTGTGGAGTGGGCCTAAGTCCAATCAGATATAGGTTGGTTACTCCCAAAGCTTTATGTCACCAGTACACTAGCATCTCCAGCAGGCCGGGCACCATTGCACATCAAAGGGCTTGTGTCTGGGTTGGTGTTTACCTTTCTCCCTCGGCAGTGTGCAAAGTACCTCTGGAACCAGGAACACTAACCCATAGGGGTGAAGGCTCTAGGGAGGCACCAACTCAACTTTTCCATGTGCAGTGATCTGTGTAGGTGTTGTCTTCAGCAACAGGGACTCGGCGTCAGTTTGTGAAGAGCAGCCTACAGTCTTGGCAACATCCTGGGTTGTTTGGGGGTTCTTATGGGATCTCTTTGATCAACAAGTCAATTAGATATAACCCATTTCCCAGACTGGAAGCTTCAGTGGTGACAAGAGATGGCCAGTTGGGGATCTGCCTCCACTGTTATTTGATGATTTCATTTAGATCACTTTCATATGTGTATATATTTTAGAAAGCTTCTATTGCATTAGCTTTCCATACTATCCCTCAAATGGTCCTTTATTTTAGCTGTCTCTTCATGTGTTCTCTTCCCCATCCCTCTGTCCCATCTTCCCCCACTTCCTGTTTGATTCTCCTGTTCCGTCCCTCCCTCTTCGTCCTTCTGTAACTATTCTATTTCAATTTCCTAGGAAGATCTTTCTTCCCTAGTCCCTTACTCTATACCTAATCTTTGTGGTTCTATGGATTGTAGCTTGGTTATCATGGCCTTAACAGCTAATATCCAAAATTACTAAATACATACCATATTGTCTTTCTAGGTCTGGGTTATCTTATTCAGGATGATTTTTTTTTCTAGTTCCATCCATTACCTGAGAATTTTATGATTTCACTTTTTAATGGCTGAGTAATATTCCATTATATAACTGTATCAAATTTTCTTTGTCCATTCATCTATTCAGGGAAGGGGCATCTAGGTTATTTCTAGTTTATGGCTATTATGAAGAGAGCAGCAATGAAGATGATTGAGCAAGTGTTTCTGTGGTAGGGTGCTGTACATTACCTGCTACTAGTATGAGATCTTTCCACTTTTTTATGTAGGCACTTAGTGCAATGAACTTTCATCTTAGACCTGCCTTCATCGTGTCCCACAAATTTGGGTATGTTATATATTCGTTTTTATTCAATTGTACCAATTCTTTAATTTCTCTCTTAATTTCTGTCTTGACCATTTTTCATTCAGTAGTGAATTGTTCAGTTTCCGTGAGTTCATGAGCTTTCTGTTGTTGTTAATATCCAGCTTTAATCTGTGGTAGGCAGATAAGATGCAGAGAGTTATTTCAGTTTTCTTATATCTATTGAGATTTGCTTTGTGTCCAAGTATGTGGTCAGTTTGAAGAAAGTTCCATGAGGTGCTGAAAAGATGTTGTATTCTTTTGTGTTCGGGTGAAATTTTCTGTAAGTATTCACTAGGTTACCTGGTTTATAACTTCAGTTAGTTCCAGACTTTCTCTGTTTAGTTTTTGTCTGGATGACCTGTCTATCAGTGAGAGTGGGGTATTGAAGTCTCTGTCAGTGACTGAGGGTCAACATGTGATTTAAGCTGTAATAATGTTTCTTTTACAAACTTGGGTGCCCTTGTGATTGGCATACAGACGTTAAGAATTGCAACCCCTCCTGGTGAATTTTTCATTTCATCAGTATGTAATGCCCTTCCCTATCTCTTCTGATTAGTCTTGGTTTGAAGTCAATTTTGGCAAATATTAAAATGGCTACACTAGCTTGTTTCTTATGTCCATTTGCCTGGAATATTTTTTTCCAACCCTTCACCCTGAGGTAATGCCTGTCCTTCATATTGCAGTTTGTTTCTTGGATGTTTCAGGATGGATCTTCTTTTCACATCCCTTCTGTTAGTCTATGTCTTTTAATTGGGGAATTGAGACCACTGGTGTTGATAGATATCAATAAGCAGTGTTTGCTGATTCCTGTTATCTTGTATTTTTGTTGTTGTTGGTAGTGGTGGTTGTGGTGGTTGTGGTGGTGGTGGTGGTGGTGGTGGTGGTGGTGGTGTGTGTGTGTGTGTGTGTGTGTGTGTTTGCCCCCCTTTTGATTTGCTGTTCTGGGATTATTTACTCCTTGTGTTTTCTTGAACACAGTTAACTTCTTTAGGTTAGGGTTTTCTATCTAGTACTTTCTGTAGGGCTGAATTTGTAGATAAATATTGCTTAAATTTGGTTTTATCATGGAATATCTTATTTTCCCCATCTATTATGATTGAAAGTTTTGCTGCGTATAGTAGTCTGATCTGGCAGTTGTGGTCTCTTAGAATCTGCAGCACATGTGTCCAGGCCCTTTTGGCTTTTAGAGTCTTCACTGAGAAGTCATGTATAATTATAATAGCTCTGCCTTTATATGTTACTTGGTCTTTTTCTCTTACAGTTTTTGATATTCTTTCTTTGTTGTGTATGTTCATTGTTTTGATTATTGTGTGCTGAAGGGACTTCCTTTTCTAGTCCAGTCTATTTGATGTTCTGCATGTGTCTTCATTGGGGCTTCTATTTCTGTGAAGAGACACCACAACCACAGTAACTCTTATAAAGTAATACATTTAATTGAGGTGGTGGCTTACAGTTTCAGAGGTTCAGTCCATTATTATCATGGCAGGGAACATGGTGGCATGTAGGCAGAGGTGGTCCTGGAAGAGTACCTGGGCATCCTATACCTTCCAGGCAACAAGAAGCTGACTGAGACACTGGACAGTGTCCTGAGCATAGAAACCTCAAAGCCCACCCTTACAGTGGCACACTTCCTCCAACAAGGCCACACCCACTCCAACAAAACCTCATCTCCTAATAGTGTCACTCCCTATGAGAGTGTGGGGGCCAATTACATTTAAACTACCACAGTATGCTTCTTGTACCTTGATTGGCATGTCCTATAGGTTAGGGAAATTTTCTTCCACAATTTTGTTGAAAACATCTTCTGTGCTTTTGACCTTTGTTTATTCTCCCTTATTCCTATTGTTCTGGATTTGGTCTTTTTATGGTGTCCTAGATTTTCTGGATGTTTTGTGATAGGAGTTTTATTTTGTTTTTCAGTTTTATCTTCTTTGACCAAGGTAACCATTTCTTCGATCATGTTTTCAATGCCTAAATTCCCTCTTCTGTCTCTTATATTCTGTTGGTAAGGCTTGCTTCTGAGGTTTGTGTTTGAGTTCCTAAACTTTTCATTTCCAGGTTTCCCTCAGTTTGGACTTTTTTGAGTGTATTTCTGCTTTCAGGTCTTAAAGTGTTTTATTCAACTTCTCCACTGTTTGTGTTTTCATAGATTTCTTTAAGGGATTAATTTATTTCCTCTATCATATTCATAAAGGCTATTTTGAGGAACTTGTGTGTGTGTGTGTATGTGTGCATGTGTGCGCATGCATGTGTACATGCACGTGTGCTTCAGCTGTGTTGCAATACTCAGGGCCTACTGTGGTAGGGTTGCTAGGCTCCAGTTGAGACATAGCGTTCTGGTTGTCATTGTTTTTACACTGACATCTAGGCATCTGGGTTTGGGAAGATGATATCTAGGTGCTGATATCTGGTCTTGTCTTTCTTGGGTGGGTGCTTTGTTTCTTGCTTTCTGTTGGCCTCTTTGTTTTTTAGGAGGGTGTGGTGGCTGTGTGTTGCCTGGTAGAAAATTCTTCTGGAATCCTGATAGGTGTGGCCACTGGGAGTTCCAGGGAAAATCTGTTCCTAGGTATTGGGAACTGGCACTTAGGAATGGGGGTAGGTTAGGAGGGAGTAACTATGGGGGCCCACAGGATGGAGAAAAGAAGGATTATCCACTAGGATCTGCTTAGTCCCTGGAAATGGGTGCAGACATAGCAGGTAGTCTGCAGAGCTGGGAATGAGACTGGGGATTGGGCTTGGAGAAATGGAGGGGTGAAGATCTGCAGTTAGCAGAAGTGGCCTGTGGATCCCCAGGGAGTGCCTGCTGGAGCTGGGGGCTGGGATAAATCAATGAGGGGGGGAAGGGAGTTTGGAAAGAAAGATCTAGGTAGTCTGCTGGCAATGGGATGGGGGTGTGAAGGGAAGCTGCAGCAGGTGGTCTTCTGAAGAGCTAGGGTTGAGACTGGGGGATTGAAGGATAGGTGAAGACCTGAGACTAGCCTGTCTGCTTCCCTGGCTGTAGTCCATTCCTAGTGTTCTTAAAGGCAACAAGGTTGACATCCAATTTTGAAATGGCTCAGTTAATATTATTAAATCACCTAAAACCCTTTCCTTTTCATAGTCTATTGTTGCCCACATTCATTCCATAATCAGCATATTAAGTTGCTGAGAAGTTAACTGTACTTGATAAATCAACTGCCAATTCCATGTAAAATTGAACTGCAACCTAAGGCATGCAATTTTCCTAGGTCAGAGTACCCAGCTACCCTTCTCAAACATATCTCCATCATGAAACATATTTTTGTTAAAACATGTTTATTTCACCTTTTTAATCTTAACAGAACTCATGCTATGCTTTCCCCCTCAAATCTTATTTGATAAGCTCTGTGTAAAATATTGAGTTCTGTATAGGTATAAACCATATATTGGAAAAGTTTATAAAATATAGTTGTTAAAAATAAATTCTACATTGGAAAATAGAGGGTGAAACAGTAGACAAAGCCTCATTCTTCTCATGAGAAACTAAACCTGTTCGTGAAGATCTAGTAATATCAGACATGGAATATTCAAATGCACATTGATCATTAACAGGCATATTAGCACACAGGCAAATGAAACACAGTGCTGGCTGCTGCTTCCTGTACTACGGAAACACCCCGCAAGGGGGCGGGGCTAAAGCTGGTCAAAGGAAGCCCTATCACATGGCTCTGTTCTCTGCACAGCTCTGGTTTTTAAAATGTGATTTGGGAATTGGAACCACACCAACCAAATAAGTTACTTAAAATTAATTAAAGTCCTTTAAAAATATGTATAGTCAATATGACTTTGCACCAAGAAAATTCTAGATTGTTTCAAATAAATTCTTCTATTAGAAACCATATGCTTGGTCTAAAAAAAGAAAAAAGAAAAGCCACAAGAACATTTTATGTTTCACGTAATTCTTAAAACATGAATGACTATACAAATGTAACTACCTAAAATCAAAGCCCAAAGCAAGAGATTATCATATTTGCTCTAGTTACCTAACATGCCAACGTGATAAGTTCCCACTGGACACTTGGCACATTAGCAAAGAAGAAAGAGGCTAGCTTTCTGTTGAAAGTATCTTAAAAGGAGCCTTTTATATAATGAACAGGGGGTGGGGGTGCCAGATTATATGTAGAGGCTAGATTTGGTGGGCTGGAGCTATCTCTTTGGAAATTTTATGACTAGCAATCAGGTAAATGATATGCTCGTTCTTACCCTTACTTCTAAGTTGTTTGATTAAGTGTGGTATGAACAGCAATTACCACTGTGTACCACGGAAAATTCTTTAACCTGACACAATGTACTTTGGTAGTATTGGTAGGTGCTTCACTGTGAGATGAGGATAGACCTCTCTCAAGAGGATTCCATTTTGCCATAGTACACTGTAACATCTTCCACATAAAGTTAGACACCAAAAGTAACCACTCTTTAAAGCACACATTTTGAGCAAGTATAGCTGGAACTGTGCAGACAGCCCAGATTCAGATAAATACAATTATTACAAACTGGTTTTTATCAAAGCGTTTTTACAGTATGGCAACCATTTACAATTATCACCCCATTAAAAATTTTATCATCAGAAAGCACTTGTTGGCCTGTTACATAATACCATAAATTAATACTGAAGGGTGCTTCAACAGCAGCTTAATCAGGTTAGGTCCCAGCATTGTTCTGAAACACTTCAAGAGCAACCCTGAGTGGGGCCCGATTTGCCAAAGAAAAGGCAGAATGTGTTTAGTTGAGCCCATTGCACTGCCTCGAAGTTAAAGAAGCCTTCCCACGTCAGGCAAGCTCACTGATATTCAGACACTTGTGGTCCTGGTCATTTTTCATAAAGAATTGACAAAGAAATTATGAAAACAGAAGCCGTTGCTGAGCACTGTTTTCCCATCACTGCCATGAACCTGCCTTACTTGAGGACAGCCATTAAGAATGTTACACCATCCTGCCCTCTTCCATCATGGTATTAGCATATCTTTCTATTAGCATGGTATTAGCACGCCTTTGGTAGCATGGGTGAATTTTTCTTATGGTCTGGACATAGCAAATACTGGAACTGTATTGGAGAACTATATAGGAGAACCTGTCTAGCATATAAGTGTTCTATTTGTTACATAAATGTCCCTCATCACCATCAGGTAAATAGAAATGAAGTGTCCTATGGGCTTCAACTCACAACAGAGGGTGGGCTCCTGGTCACCACTGGATGGTGTGAGGTGAGTCTTAAGTAACCTCTTGAATGTCACCTGGATGGATGGAGGAAGGGTGAATTCTATCCACATGGCCTCTGCTGAGTAACAGGAAGGATCAGCATGGCTGGGAGATGGTGACTCCTAAGGATCTCATCGATCAATAACGTATGGCCGGGCAGGTGAATGGCGCTTTGTCTCAGCCTGAATGGGAGGGAGTCTACACTCCCTGGACTTTTGTCACAGGCTGCACAGGGTGGATGCACAGAAGATGCAATGAAAGGTTCTCTGTCCTGTGATGCTTTCCTTGTTCCTTATCCTGTTTGGCAGGAAGCTTGGTCTCATGTGGAGACTTATTCTGTCTGTGACCTCAGGGCTTTCTTGGTGTCTACCATTTCCACTATTAGCTCTAGAATATATGACCCCTGTCATCCACCCCACCTCTCAAAGGAAAAACATCCAAGGCTCACGCTGTACCAATCTTTGGGCCTCTGGCTCCCTCACAGCTATTTTTTATTCTCTACTCCTTAGAGTCTATTTTTGAATATCTAATGCCTAGGTTTTATCTCCATTGAGTTGACCAAATGGAGAAAAAATGAATCTGTTACTCTTTCCTAGACCTACACAGCTATCATAATGTGTCCAGGCTACTGGGCTACTGTAACTAAGTCCATGAGTAGCTTACAACTGACGGACATTTACTTCTTAGTTCTAGAAGTGGGAACCCCAAGATCCAATTCTAGACATTGTCAGAATGGAAAGACTGAATCCCAGTTTATGGAAGACTGTTTCCTCAACGTGGTCACACCTGGAAGAGGGGTCAGGCGCTCCAGGATCTTGTGTAAGGTCACTAATCTCATTCATAAAGGTGCATCTTTATGAGCTCAGCACTTCCCACCTTCATCCTGAGGGCGAGGATTCCTCTGTGTGAATTGGATTGGACAACAACATTCATATTGTCCAGTGAGAGCCGAGAACCAAAAAATTTTAATTGCAGAATTAAGAACACAAACAATTCACATGAAGTGAATTGAATTTTACCCTAAATGTGTTTGTTTGTTTGTTTGTTTGTTTGATTGTTTGTTTGTTTTGGTTGTTGTTCTGTTTTCTTTCATTTTAGCCCATGTTGCTGAACATCTTTCTCAAAGGTTACTGTACCCTTGTGCTGTTCTAATAGAGCGTAACTGGATCATGTTGATTGTACACTGCCAATGTCATTACATGTGAACAATTCTCTGGGGATAAAATTCAATAAAGGAGGAAGCTAAATGTAATTTAAAACACCCTGAAAGATCGGTATTGTTTTCCTACAAGTACCGAATAGTTTCTTTTCTTTTGTTAGATGTTATTCTATAATTTAGAGACAAAAATCTAGCTAATCCCCAACTTTGATTTGTTTGATTGAAGTTCGTTGAAGTGGTAATCTTTGAACAATGTCATAGTGGTTTTTTATGGTAAAAGATTACATGGTATAATTTACTTACTAAAAGTTAAGTGTGTTTTAACAACAGGAATGTTGAGTCTATACATGGATAGCACTAAGTAAACTGATCTTTGTGACAACAGAAAATGCAGCAGCTGGCGATGAGGAGGGGTCTTGCAGTATTGGTGGTCGGCTTTGTGCAAATCTAGCAAAGGATGGAAGCCATGGGGTATGGTGGACAAGGAGCACCTTGAAATAGTTAGAAAGCCGTCAAGCTTGCTGGGAAGAGAGAGTTCCTCTTTCTTCGAATTCTGTGACCAACTGTGTGTGTATGAGTGTGTGTGTGTATGTTTGTATATGCCTGTGCATGCACAAGCACCCCTTCCCCACACTGACATACAGTATGTGGAGGCCAGAGGTCAAGGTTTCCTCTCCAAACACTCTCCACACTTTTTAAGACACAGTCTCTCACTGAACTTGCAGCCCATCGATTTGGCTAGAAAGGCTGGCCCAGGAGCTTCGGGGATCCACTCGTACTTCTCCAATGCTGGGGTGACAGGAATGAGCCGCTGTGCCCAGGCTTTTACACGAGCACTGGGAATTGAACTCAGGTGAGTGTGTTCACACAGCAAGTACTTTACAGACTGAGCAGTCTCATTTGTGATCAACTTCATGCAAATTTGAGTGGAGAAAATAAAAGTTGGGGGCCATTCTAGCTTCCTTCCTGTTGCTGTGACATGACTGAAAGCAACTGAGGAGAGAAAAGAATGTAGAACAACGTATCTAGACTACACTTCCAGATCACAGTCTGACACTGAGGGAAGTCAGGGCAGGAACTCATTGTAGGAACTTGAAGGCAGGAGCTGTGGAGACGCAGGGGTTACTGGCTCACTCTCTTGTTCACAGGGCTCATGCTTCGTGAGCTTTCTTACACAACCAAGGACCACCTGTGCCTAGGGATGACAATGCCTACAGTGGGCTGGGCCCCCCCTAAAATCAGTTACTCATTAAGACGATGCCTCACAAACACACCCACAGGCCAATATGATCTAAGCAATTCTCAGTTGAAGGAGCTTGCCTTTCAGATGACTCTAGTTTGTGTCAAGATGACATTTGAAGCTAATGAGGGCAGCAGTCAAATCACCTGGTCACTGAGAAATGGGCAAGAAGGAGGAAGGTTTTCCCTGCCCCACCACCACAGGACATGCGTCAAAGGAGAGGCATCCAGGGGTCTTGGGGGAAATGGTGTAGACATTAACGGACAGAAGCCCAGGCAGCTATCTTCATGTCCTGAGAATTGACACATCCACATTCCTGTTTCTTCAGGGTTAACAAACAGACCATTTTTCAGTCTGTATTTATTAAGACCTAAATACTGGATTCCAGGACAGCCCTGGAATGCGGTCTGTGCCATTGCAGAAGGTCTGGTGCTACATTGTTTATGTGAACGTTTCCAGAGTGATGAATGGCCCTCTACTCCAGGACATACTTCCTGGGCCCTGTTTCCCACTTAGGCACACAAGGAACTTTCCTATCTGCCAGGCCAGCATGCCTAGGTCTTAGGATATGGAAAGAGAAGTTAAAGGGAGTTGATGAAGGCATCTGTCAAGTTCATCTACCTCAACAAAGCTCCTCATAACTGAAAACAGTCATCTACTAGGGTCTCAATGCACAAGGCTGACATGGCCTTGCTGGAAGCTCCTATTTGGGGTCACTCAGGTGGCTTCAGTTAGAGAATGGCAGAGGGCAGGTCACTGAAAGGCTAGGTTTGGCAAGATGTCCTAAGGGGCTTCTATCTCACATAACCAGGCCTTTCAGCAGGCAGGATGTAACCACAGGATCTGGCCAGACTTCTCTCTGACTGTCACTTAGTGCAGTCTCTGATATGGCCAAATGAGGCTTCCTCTAAACATGGTAGTTTGAGGACAGACAGACTCTGAGGGGGTATACAGTACCCTCCATGCGTCAAGAACCTGATGGAAACCACAGTCTCCCTCTATATAGTACCATGTACACCATCCCATTGGCTACACAGGTGAGACCCAGGTCAACATGAAAAAGCACTTAAGGGGCCTAGGGAAGTGAGGCTTAGCTGCCTAGTGGCCATCTTTGTAGACTAACAACTTGAGTCACTGAGGACACTTTAAAAATGTAGAGAATCAGAAAAGCTATTGAGGGAAGTCAGGGCAGGAACTAAGCATAGGAACTTGAAGAGCTATGAGAAACAGTGGTTACTGGCTCACTCTCCTTATTGCTCACAGGACTCATGCTTCGTGAGCTTTCTTATACAACCAAAGACCACCTCCCTAGGGATGACAATGCCCACAGTGGGCTGAGACCCCCTAAAATCAATTACTAATCAAGATGATGCCTCACAAATATACCCACAGGCCATTCTGATGTAGGCGATTCCTCAGATGAAGAATACATAGTACGTGCAAGTCACCTGACTGTGTGTGGTGTTTGACAGCACAGTGCTTCTGAAGTCTCTTTGGATTTTTGTTATTACTGACTATCATTTTCTTGCTGTTATCAGTGGAAATTTTGTTCTGCATTATTCCTTGTATTCCTAGAATATCGAAGGAAATATCAGAATGTTAATGGTCCTGCCTATAGAAGAGAATCCCATAGCATGGACTTCTACATCTCTGAACTATTTACGGAGACTCTTCCTTCTGTTGTGGACAGGGAGCCTCTGTGACAGTCTGCTATGTGTCCCCTTGCCAGGCCGTAGTATCCCAGTTACTCAGTCAAACACTAGCCTGGGTGCTGCCATGATGATTCCACAGATGCCGTGGACACATGTACTGCTCAATATTACATAATGGATGTGGTCCTTTGCAACCCAGACAATTGGTTAAAGTCTTAAGGGTAGAAGTGAGGTTCCTAGAGGAAGAGAGGGTTCCATATGTGAGCTTCAGGGTCAGCCTTGCCTGGGACCATCAAGCACTGGCCTGATCCTGAGGACCTGGGCTTATCTAACCAGACCCACAGTTGTCTTGTCTATGTGTCTGTGTGTGCATCTGTGTATGTCTCTGTGTGTATATCTGTGTGTGTATGTCTATGTGTGTGCCTGTGTATCTCTGTGTATGTCTATATAAGTGTGTCTGTATGTCTGTGCATGTGTATGTAACAGATAACTAGATAGTAAGTAGATATAAGATAGGTAGTCAATGATATAGTAATAGACAAATGGTATGTAGCTGGACAACAGATAGTTAAATGATAGATATAAGATAGATAGATTGCTGTGGGTGGTCTTTCTGTATGCTGTGACTATGTATTGTTACCATTGATTAATAAAGAAGCTGCTTTGGCCTATGGCAAGACAGGTTATAGCCAGGTGGGAAATACAAGCAAAGATACAGGGAGAAGAAAGGCAAAGTGAGGGAAGATGCTGTGAGCCACTGGGGGAGCAAGATGTAATAGAATACAGGTAAAGTCAGGAGACACGTGGTGATACATAGATTAATAGAAGTGGGTTAATTTAAGATGTAATAGCTAGTTAGCAATAAGCCTGAGCCATAGACCAAACAGTTTATAATTAATATTAAGCCTCTGAATGATTATTTTATAAGCTGCTGTGTGGCTGGGCAAGACACAGAAAAGCTTCCGGGTACATTTGGCACCCACCATCGAGCATTGATCCACATAGACCTGAGAAAGATTCTAAATGCACAGAAACGGAACTGCACTGGGCTTCCTAGTCTCACAGTCTCATTCCAGCAGCAGAGCAGAGAGATACATCTCCCAACAGCTGCCTATGAGATGGAGCTGGCTGCCAGCCACCATCAGCTAAGCAGCATGATCAGCTCCTGAAGTCTTTCCCACAGGCCATGGTACAGACAGGATTCTCCCAGCTCCTGCCTGCAGGCTTAAGCTATCAACACAAGCTCCAACAGCATGCCACATGGCAGGTTTAAGGCTTTTACCCAGACAGATAAAAGGCTAAAAGATACACAATAAAAAAGATTCAGTTTTAAATGGGTCACAGTCTATTTTAAAAATATGCATAGGCATGAGAGAGAGCAAAAAAGATATAGACAGTCATAAAAAAGAGATATATAATTTTAAAATTCTTAAAAAGAGAGAAGTAAAGTAATATTTTTAAAAAGCCACATAAAGATGAAAAATACACAGAGAGTCTGGATATTGTATATTATTGTGTTGTCTTTGGGATATTTACTGCAGAGAGACATTTGATTGTGGGGGCTGCTAAGCTAAACCAACATATATATCTTAAAGGTATATTAAAGACTTCAAAATTTGGGTCTAAGGATACGTCACTTTGGAAAAGAGGTTCTGCTTTTGTTTCCACAGAAGATGAGAAGCTGTAGATTCCTTCCAGGTTAATATGGTTCCATCAATGAAGACCCCCTGAGATGTCTCCAATGTGAGCTATGGCCCAGATGATCCAACATTCAGAGCAGCTTCAAAGCAGCTGGTTGAGATGATCCAGCCTCACAAACTGCACCAGTCAGGACTTGACCATAATGCTAAATTTTCTCAGGGTCCTCCAAAGATTACTAACACCCTCAATCAGCAGGAAGTAGCCTAGAAAACTATGCCCACATTCCCCCAAAAAAAATGGATTTTGGATGTTTGTCTTTATTTAGGGGGGTTGGTTATAATCAATCTCTTTCTAAAATATTGAGGACTATGGGGATTCAGCCCCTTGATAGTCCCCTCCTAGGGTCCAGGAAGAATCTACAACCAGCTGATAATCTTTGATGAAAAGAAATGAATCTATGTACATAAAACTCCTTAGTCCATACATTTTATTATTCTGTCAGTTCTCTCTCTACAAGCTTATACTCTCATCGTGTTCTTTCTCATCTTGTTCTTCCCCATCTCATCTGGCTCTTGCTCATCTTCCATCTCCTTCCTCTAGTACTCTCTTCTAACCCTTCAATCTAGTTCTTCCCCATCTCAGTTTGTTCCTCTCAAGTTCTTACCCATCTAGTTCTTCCATTCTCTTTTCTCTTCTCTGTCCTCCATATGCCCTGGAAGTCCTGGTATATATACATTTATAAGCATTATTCCCTTAGCAGTGCAAAGCCAGGCTTCCACGGTCAAATGGAAGAGTGATAAGAATCACATAGAAAAGCAATAACCACTAATTATCATTTGCAACCCCAAAGGGAAGTGGCCAATGGGGAAATGAATTAACTAAAGGCTAAATTTGGGTAATATCTAAGAAGAGGGATCTTATGTGTTCAACTATAGTCTTGAACATGATTAGCAGAAAATGTTAAGAATCTATAAGTTGCTTGGTCAATGGGAGAAAACAAAATTGCCTTCTTTTTCCTGTGGCTCCTATCTGTCCAAGCTGTCTGCCATTTTTTCTGCAAAGTGGGGTAAAGTGTGCTCAGTCGCTAGGCAACATGTGTATAGCTAGATGCCTCTGGTGATAGTTAAAGGGAGATCTGGAACTGGAGGTAAGATTTGGGAAAGGAGGAAGTTAAGCTTAATTGACACATCCATCAGGCCTTCTCAAACAGGTAGCCTGGATGCTTAATTCTGTTCTTAGAGAGTACAGAAATATCTCTGATAAGGTATTTTCCTCTTTCTGGGGATGGTCCTGGCCAGATGCTGCCAATGACAATAATTACAGGGAGGCTTGAACTGGGGTTCTGGCTGTGCATAGCTGTCAGTGACAAGGTTATCTAAATATTCCTTTAGTAGAGAAGAAATGGTGCCCAATAAATGATGGAAAAGCTACAATAGCACACAAGAAACTCATAGCAGGAAATGGCTGATAATCAAAAGCCAAATATCACCAAGTCTCCTTGAACCTCAGCTTGACCTCTGGAAGGCCCTTGGCTACTTCCAGATATTAGTTTTGTCATAATCAGCCGAAATCCTACTTTTTTTTATTTTTGCAGCTTGCAGAAATAAAAGAAGGGGGATATGATATACAAATGATAGGGGAAAAGAATATATTATTGAATCTACATTAAGCCAAAAACTATTAATCTTACATATTTTACATTAGTATAGATTTTGGTTTAATTTAAAGTTAATTTTATTATATTATATGTATATTTCTATTCGTGTTTAGGGTATTATGTTTATGCAGCTCATTTAAGAATGTAATATATAATTTAAAAAATACAACTTAATAGTCAGTAGTCATACTTATGGTCATGTTAGTTAGATTCTCCAGGTATACAGAGTTATATTTCATATAGACAGGTAATCTTCAAACACTTCAAAGACCTACAGAATATGGCATTTAAAATGTTTTAAGAACTTGGACTTTTCTAAACAATGAGACATGTCTGTCCCTGGCAACACCAATTACTTAAAAGAGGATGATGGGTACCAAAGAAACTCATTATGGAGTTTGTTTTAAATATGGCAAAGGCTAGCCATTTGAGCAAGAAACTTCTCTTGCCTGGGCTGCTTGACAACATGTTATATAAACTGGACATGAAGGACCATAGGAAAGTGACCACTGAACTTTGCCAAAACAAGGTGGGATGGTCCTTCAGGTTCCTGCTTCACAGAAGAAACTGCCAGACATTCTACCAGACACAGAGAAAAATAACTTTGTCAAAATAGATGAGATAGTCCTTCAAATTTCCTGCTTCACTGAACAGTTTAGGCCTATAGGCTGAAGGTGGCTGCTCCAACATTACAAAAGAACTTTGGCTGACTGTCCAGGCAACCAGATGTTTCTTGTCATTTCTAGAGTTTTGGAAGTTGCTTACAATGCACTTCTTGTTACTAAGGTAATATTATATCTTTCTGGGGTCTTTGATGGAGTTGAAGACAGATAGTTATATTTTTCCTTAGTTAGGATAAAAGATAAATTAGATATAAAACTTTAGACTCATAAAAATAGGATAGATGATAGAGCATTTTCTTTAATTTTGCCAAATCCAAACAGATTAGATATTGTAACTGTAATTCTTGTTTGATAATTGTTTTGTTATGTGTAATTTTACTATTTTAAAAGGAAAACCTTCATTTTTGATTAGACAGAAAAGGGGAAGTTCTGTGGGATGATCATTCTGTATACTTTAAATTTAGCTGTGTGTGGTAGTTTGAATGTAATTGGCCCCCATAAGCTCATAGGAAATGACACTACTGGGATGTGGCTTTGTTGGAGTATGTATGGCCTTGCTGGAGAAAGTGTGTCACTGTGGAGGGCTTTGAGGTCTCCTATATGCTCAAGCCATGCCCCGTGTCTCAGTTTACTTCCTGTTGCCTGCTGATCAAGATGTAGGACTCTCAACTCCAGCACTATGTCTGCCTGCACACCACCATGACCCACCATGATGACAATGGACTAAACCTCTGAAACTGTGAGTCACCCCATTGAATGTTTTCCTTAATAAGAATTGCTGTGGTCAGTGTCTCTTCACAGCAATTAAAACCCTAATAAGGCACTATGAGACCTACTTCCATCCCTGAGCACCAACTGGATGAGTGACTGAATCTTATGAATACCCCTTGCCTGTCTCTGCATATATCATGAAAAAACAAGTAACAGAGATCTGAAATGTTCCTTCACCTTGCTCCCTAGGGTGTGAGTGGATCCCTCATCCACATCAACCCTGGCTAGTAGCCACAAGGCCATCAAAAGCACCACTAAGACACTTGGGTGCCTCTTAGAACCACCCCAGAAACACCACTGCATCTTCACCTTTCTGTAAGGACTCACTTCTCAAAATGTTGCTCTCTGGGGGCTGAGGAGATGGCTCAGTGGGCTAAGTGTTTGCTGTGCACGCATGAAGACCTGAGTTTGACTCCCCAGAATCCATGAATAAAAGTCCAGGTGAGGGAGTCCATGTCTGTATCCTAGCACAAGGGGGCTGGTCTAGCTGAACTGGTGAGCTCCAGGTCAAGTGAAAGATTCTATCTCAAAATTAAGATAGGGAGCAACAAAGAAAGATACCCAGTGTTAACTTCCTGATTCCACAGGTGCATACATGGATGAATACCCCCGACACACACACACACACACACACACACACACACACACACACACACACACACATGCATACATGCACATTTGCACACCCAAAATACATTACTCTTCATAATTGCTCAAATGAAAGCCACTTTGAAAGTTCCCTGTATTTGCACCAACCTGGTAGTAATGTCTTTATTATCTTTGAGCCTTCAGAGACAAGATAATCTTCCATTGGGGGAAACCAGAGTCCCTGTTTTAAGAACAGCTGTGTTAAACATATTGGCCATGTTCTCCTCAAGCAGTCATGATCAACATAGCACTAATATTTCAAATTGCTCCTGTTGAAAGCTTACTCTTCCAACACCCTTCAGACTTCCCAATATCCTGCAGGGAAATTAAAGGGAGGTTAGGCTTAGCAGAACCCAGTCCAAATGAAATATCTTTAAAACAGTTTGGGAAGATATGACAGACAGTCTGCAGCTGAGCACTTAAAACAATAATGCAGCCCCTAATACAATAAAAAAGGCTGGGAATGAAACCTTACAAACAGGCTTGATGGCAAAAGCTTATGATTACAGAAGTCATTTGATCCCGACTCGCAACTCCAAATAACCCCAGTTCCATTTATGAAACTAGAAACTCAAGTTTGGCCTCATTTGTAGTGTCAAGAGTAAACCAAAGAGCTGGAGGTGGGGGTGGGGGACTGAGAAACTGTGAGTGCACATGGCTGAGCAAGGCAGCAAATACCAGGGATGCTCCTGGGGAAATCAACCTTTTAAAGTAACTCTACGTGGGTAAGCTGAGGTTTTAATCTTTCCTCTGACATAAATTTAACAGAATGACTTCCAGAACAACACAAGAAAAGGCATGTCTCTATCAACTGACCCACCCACTGTTTG
The DNA here is from genome assembly GCF_004664715.2 of Peromyscus leucopus. Classification (NCBI taxonomy): domain Eukaryota; kingdom Metazoa; phylum Chordata; class Mammalia; order Rodentia; family Cricetidae; genus Peromyscus; species Peromyscus leucopus. Next base: position 70,831,492 of record NC_051079.1, on the reverse strand, counting down.
CAAATCTTCAAGATCGTGTGTGCCTCTGCATGGCCTCTAAGAGTAGGTTGCATGAGTTCTTCTTTTTGCTTTGATATTTTGGGGGTATATTTCCTAAAAACAAAGAATTTTTCTTTTACAGGAACACAGTATAGTCATCAAAGTTAGGAATTTTAATTTTGATACAGTGCTGTATGGAACCCATTTTGCATTCACATTTTGAATTTTTTTTAATTTGTCATGTGTGTGCCTGGGCATGTCTGTGTGTGTGCAGGTTCAGGTGTTATGTCGAGGTGCATAGGCAGATGTGTGAGCATGCACGTGGAAGCCAGAGGACAACCTTGGGTGTCACCATCAGGAACAAGGTCCACTTCCTTTGAGATAGGGTCTCTCACTGGCCTGGCGCTCACCATGTAAGCTAGATTGGCTGGTCAAGGAGTGCCAGGGAGTCTCCTGTCTCCACCTCCCCAGTGCCAGCATTACAAGTGCTACTATTGTGCCCGACCTTCTTACACAACTCAAAGGCAAGCTCTTTACTGGCCGAGCCCTCTCTAGGCCCATATTTAGCTTTATATTATTGCTCTCTTCAGCCCGTACTTTTTTATGATAGTCATCCTCCCAGTCCAAGATCCTTGTCAGGGTCGTGGATTGCCTTTGTCTTTCTTCAACTGGAAAGACTTTGGGGATCTTCTTTGTTGTTCTTGTCCTTGAAACTTCAGAGGATTGCAGGCTGATTATTGGGGGGGGGGCGAATCTCTCAGTGTGGGTTTATCTGGTGCTTCCTGGGGGGCAAGATTTAGATAATGTGGCAGGATCCAAAGGAGTATCAGGGGACACTGTGTTGTTCTAGGTGTGTGGCCTCTGAGCTGCAGTGATCTGGCTTCGTCCCAACATGAAGGGTGTCGGTTTGGTCACGTGGCTTCTGCCCCCTTTCAGCACTCTGCTATTAACTCTCTTCCCCTTTGTAATTTATGGGCAATTTGCAGGAAGGTGTTTGTTACATGTGTGACCTGTTTCTCATCAAGCTTTCACACTTCACTGTGAGTGAGCATCCCTTGATAATTCCGTAGCTCCCTGCTCCTTCCAGGTCTGTAAGACGATATTCCAGTGTAATAAAGAAAATGTCGCTTCTTCCCTACATATGTGTGTGTACGTGAGCATTTGATAATACAAATGTATAAAAGTACATGCATGTATCCATGTGTGTATGTAAGTGTATTGGTATAGATATAAAAAACTCATTATGTTTTTTCAGTTTGAAGTCATTATTACTGATGTATGATTGAGGATTTCTTCAGTGGGTGCCCCATCAAGCCATGGCCATTCATGTGGACATCCACATTCATCCTTAAGAGCTTTGCTCTTTAGAAACAAGTTGTTCTAGACTTGATTTACCTTTCTCAGATTCACTCCTACTCGAAGACCCCCAATTTCTCTGAGTAAAAAGTAATCTTTAGATAAGAAGATGTGAGCACCTGATGTCACTGCCCAGAGACCTCCCAGATGCCAGACCTAGGAGATGTACATGCAAACATATGCATTAGGAAGTACATGCATGTGCATGCATGCACACGCAAAAATTTACATTAAGAAGTACACACACACATACTTTTATGCCCACACAGACATCCAAAGAATATGCCAGCCGGGAGGTGGTGGCGAATGCCTTTAATCCCAGCACTCGGGAGGCAGAGCCAGGCAGATCTCTGTGAGTTCGAGGCCAGCCTGGGCTACCAAGTGAGTTCCAGGAAAGGCGCAAAGCTACGCAGAGAAACCCTGTCTCGGAAAAAAAAAAAAAAAAAAAAAAAAGAATATGCCTTTATGTGTACACATGAAATTTATGTTAAGAAGCACATATGTGTGCATGTGTCCACACACAGAAGTTTACATTAGGAAATACACACATATGCACACAGAATTTTAAGTAGGAGCACATGCATGTGCACATACCTGTAGCTGGAGGGCTTCTCTCCAGGTTCCCCAAGCCCCACAGTCCCACAATCCACTTATAAAATAATCACTCAGACGCTTATATCACTTATAAACTGTATGGCCATGGCAGGCTTCTTGCTAACTGTTCTTTTATCTTAAATTAACCCATTTTTATAAATCTATAGCTTGCCACGTGGCTGGTGGCTTACCGGCGTCTCTACATGCTCTTCTCCTGGCGGTGGCTGCAGTCTCTCTCCCCTAGCCTTCCGCTTCCCAGAATTCTCCTCTCTCCTTGTCCCACCTACCTCCTGCCTGGTCATTGGCCATCAGTGTTTTATTTACATAGAGTGATATCCACAGCACTTCCCCTTTCTTCTTTTTTTAAAAAGGAAGGTTTTAACTTTAACATGGTAAAATTACATATAACAAAACAATTACCGAGCAAGAATTATAGTTACAATATTAAAGAAGATGTCCTATCTATCTTATATTTGGGAGTTTAAGGTTTTATATCTAACTTATCTTTTATCATAACTGAGGAAATTACAACTATCTAGTTTTCAACCATATCAAAGACCTGAGAAGGAACATAATGGTACCTGAGAAATGGTAGATGGATGCAAGCAACTTTCGGGAATCTTGCAAGAGTAGACCAAGACAGCTGGCAGCCTGGACAGTCACCTAATGTTTCTCAGCATTGTTGGTGCATTCAAATTGGCTACAGGCCTAGAGTATCTGACAGACCATTTTTAGAAGCAGGAATTTTAAGAGACCATCTTACCCTGTCTTGGCAGAGTACAGTGGTCGCTTTCCTTGTGTCCCGCTTGTCCAGAAAGGACAGCATTGCATTTGTACTGTCAGCCATCAAGGTAAGGGCAGTTCTTTGCCCAGTAGGCCATTTTGTGCCAAAAAGACAAACTTCCAAATGGAAATGTCTTAGAAGCCCAACATTCTCTCGGGATCAAATTGGTGCAGCCAGGAGCAATTGTGTCTCACGTCAACAGAATTCTAAGTTATTTAAATGCCATATTCTCCAGGTCTATGAAGTGTTTGAAGATTACCTACCTATCTGAAATATATCTATGTATACCTAGAAGACTTAACTAACATGGCTACAGATATGATTATCATAGATGACTAATTATTAATCTATTTTTAATTATCCATTACAATTTTAAATGAGTTACATAAACATAATACCTCAAACAAGAATAGAAATATATATATAGAGAGAGTATAACAAAATTAACTTCAAGTTTGTATCAACGAACTAAAATTTATACCAACGTAAAACCTTTTAAACATAAACTAAAATCTATACCAATGTAAAACATTTTAAACAAGTTGTTCTTTAAAAGTAGGTTCATTAATCTACCCTTTTATCTTATCATCTCCATTTCCTCCTATCTATCATATCCCCTTTTCTTTTTTAGAAAGAGATCACATTTATAATTAACCTGTTTTAAATAAAAATATTGGTTTTTCTCTGTCCCACACCAGAGGGCTCTTCTGATTTGGGACATAAGAATCACTTAACCATTTTTTTTTTTTAAAGCAATATGTCTGGGTTTAGAGGGGGAGTGAGCCAATTCCACCTCTAAAGCCAGCTTGGTATATTTGGGAATTTGGGCGTAGCATCTCTTACTACTTCCTGCTGGAGGGGGGCGCTGTATCTTATGGGGATGCAAAGAAAATTTTAGACCTATGGGGTAGTCCGTGAGGCTGTATTGTGTGAACCAGTTGCCTTGAAAACCGATCTGGATGTTGGATCATCTGGGCCATGGTGTCATCGGAGTCCTTTCAGGGGGTCTTGGCTGGTGAAACCTGATGTATCTTAATCTGGAACAAGTCCACAGCCTCTGGCTTTCTGTGGAAACAAAAGCAGAACCTCTTTTCCAAAGTAACATATCCTTAAATCCAAATTTTGAAGTCAAGGTACCTTTAAAATATACATTTTGGCATAACTCAACAGCTTTTGTAATCAAATGTTTTTCTTTAGTTATGAATATCAAAGAGAACATAATCCAGATTCTCTGTGTGGTAGCCATCTTTATGTGGCTTATGTTTTATAGTACCTTGAGCCTTGAGCCTATTGCTTTAAACTGTACCATTGTAAGCCTGAAACGGCGCTGTGGCTGCTGGCTCCGCCCACTTCAGCTTCCCAACATGGCAGTGGTACGTTTTCCGCCAGCTCTGGGAGTCATCAAGTCTCAGAAATAGTGGGTCTAAGCTTTTATCAAAGCAGCGTGTAGACCAGAAACCTCTTTTTTTTTTTTTTTTTTTTAAATACTAGTAAAGACTAAATCTACCACACAGCTTAATGTGCCGCTGGCAGACGCCTCATTTCCGCCATACTGCCGGTCAAACGCACCCGCCAGGAACCCGCCAGTGTTCAAACCTGTGTTTTGCGGCGTCTAGCTGCCAGTATGAGACAAGAAGCAGGAACCTGGTTTTGGCTCTGTTTAGAATTGGTTATTAAATATTCTCAGGTTTAAGGTGGAAACTCGAGCCGTTGGGCGCCATTTGTAGCTGGAGGGCTTCTCTCCAGGTTCCCCAAGCCCCACAGTCCCACAATCCACTTATAAAATAATCACTCAGACGCTTATATCACTTATAAACTGTATGGCCATGGCAGGCTTCTTGCTAACTGTTCTTTTATCTTAAATTAACCCATTTTTATAAATCTATAGCTTGCCACGTGGCTGGTGGCTTACCGGCGTCTCTACATGCTCTTCTCCTGGCGGTGGCTGCAGTCTCTCTCCCCTAGCCTTCCGCTTCCCAGAATTCTCCTCTCTCCTTGTCCCACCTACCTCCTGCCTGGTCATTGGCCATCACTGTTTTATTTACATAGAGTGATATCCACAGCACATACCTTCCACACACACATGGAGATGTGTGTGTTCATTTGAAGCCAAGCATTCACATGGACACATGGGCTCCAGTGAGGCACAACAGGATACACATATGTGGAGATTCCTTCTGAGCTCTGAGAAGGCCAGCTCCCATGCCTTCACATGGACTCCGATGTAACCTTCGACAGAAACTTAGAGAACTGGGAAGCCACACCACTACAAAAAGCAAACCTGACAGCTGGAGCCGAATTGTTTTATTGTGGATTATTTTAGGCAAAATTCACATTTAGTCTAATGTGCAGGTAGGTCTCATGTGCACAGTTGAATGTGTCCTGGTTCTCAAGCCAGGGAGACTCAAGCAGCACACAGGTGTATTCATCTGTCACCACCTAGGTAGGGGTAATACGGTGATATTTTATTTGTACTGAAATGTTATTTTATTTGTATGTTAATAAATAATGTTGCCTGGGGGTCAGAGCTAATAGCAAGCCATAGCAGAAGTCTGGCAGTGGTAGCACATGCCCTTAATCTCAATCACATGACAGGCAGATCTCTTTGTGTTCAAGGATACCACCATCATGGAGACACACGCCTTTAATCTCAATACCAACCATAGAAGATCTGGAGGTCTGTATAGATGGGCAGTGACGAGGAGGTCATGTAGTTGGGTTTACAACCAATGAGAAGGCAGAACAGAAAGTCTATAAGAAGATAGAGACACAGGAAGGAGGCCTCTTCGGAGGGAAGGACAGGAGCGGCAGTGAAGGGTAAGGATTTTAGCGCTTAGCTATCACTCTGACCTCTTGGGCTTTCATCTCTGCATTGGCTCTGTGTTTCTTATTTAACAAGATGGTTACAGCTACAGGGTGAGGCTGGGAGGACCACTGAATCCAGCATGCAGAAGGCAGCAGTGACACCCGGCAGCCGATGAGCACGAGGAGACGGTGCTGCGGGGAGAATCCTTGCCTGTAACGGCAGCAATACTGCATCTTTAATTCTAGTAGTGCACCGTGATCCCTAGAGTTGAACAGGACAAGTCCTCCGACGTCCGTCTTGGCTTTGGAGATTATTTCCTCATAGGCTGTGGCATCTTCATAAAAGCTTAAAGATAGCTGTCAAAATGGAGATTTTATTGGGTGTTGCACTAGATGAATCAACGGAGTTGGGAGAATTGACAGTTCAGCGGCCCCTCAATGCAGCGCCGTTTCTAATGTATTTAAATCTTCAACTTCTCCAGGCGGTGTTCGATGATTTTCCGTGTAGAAGACATGAAATCCTTTCATCTGATTTGGGAGTTCTTCCAGAGTTTGATGTCTGGGCACCAGCATCAGGTACAGCCTGCACTTGTGGTATTTTTCATACCAGATTCCACAGTTGCCACAAGACTTGGAAGTACAGTCGGTGTCATACGCTGGTTTTCTGAGCTTCATTCCTGTGTTCCCTGCAGGGCGGTTTCGTGATTCCTTGGCATTTTCTGTATTGTCAACCAGACCACCGGCAACTGAAGCTTGTGGTTTAAATGAGAAATGTCACCCTCATGCACTGGAACCCTTGGTCTGCAGTTGGTGGAACTGTTTGGGAAAGTCTGGGAACTTTTAGGAGGAGAAGCCTTGCCGGAGAAGTACTTCACTGGGGGCTGGCTTTGAGGTTTGTAGCCTTGTCTTGCCTTTCTACTTTCTGTGTTCACTTTCTCCCTTCCTTCCTCTCCCTCCCTCTCCCTCTCTCTTCCCTCCCTCTCTCCCCCATCCCTCTGTCTTCCCTCCATTAGATGAAAATATCATCAGCCAGCTTCCGTGCCCAGGCCACTTTCCCTGATTGTTGATGGACTTCATCACCATGGTGGACCATGGACCCGTGTCTCTCGGCAACCCTAAGCTAAGATGCAAATGCACCTTTTCTTTCTTAAGTTGGTTTTGACAATGGCATTTCATCACAAGAGCAGGAAGGTAACTAACACATGGGTACTTCTGTCCAAAAACATCTCCCAAGTCTTTTTCCCCTGGCCACCCAAGGTTGGAGGTGGGAGGGCAGGGGACTAGCAGGAGAGAGGCGCAAGGTTGAAGGAGGGAAGTGGGAAGAGAGATCAACAACAAGCAAGTACGCATGAGAGCCTCATGGTAAAGTCCGTCCCCTTGCACACCGTGCCCAGATTTTGTGGCATGCCTGTCGGGTGAATAGCATCTCTTCGTGTGTCACATGTCAAACACTGCACTTTAGAAATAGGCAATCAAATATTATAACACGTGCACTGGCTGCTTTGATTAAACACCTAACAAAAACAACTTGAGAAAGGAAAGATTGGTTCTGGCTGGTGGCGCAGAAGTCATACCACAGCCCAACGTGGTAGGAAAGCTCAGTGGGGCACGGGCTCTTAGCCGTGGCAGTGCAAGTGTGAGGTGACTACTTACACTGTCTGCAGCCAGGAAGGGGAGGGAAGTGGGCGGAAACCAGGGACACACTTTCTCCAACAATGCCCCACCCCACAGGTTCCACAACCTGCTTCCACAGCTCCACAGCTGGTGATCAATCCTTAACACAGGAGCCTTGGGGAGCATGCCACAGTCAGACCATCACACCATGAAAATAAAACAGAGGATGTTTTATAAATTACCAAGGCCAAATGAATAGTTATGTATTCCCAACGTCTCAGATTGGTCGAAAGTGAGGTCAAAGCTCTGGGTGAATATACTTTAAAATAATGAAAAATGCTTCTGAGATACAGAGACATCTCGAGACTAGGGACTCTCTTAAAGACATACAGGGATATCGAAAAGGGGCAGGCCCAACTACGAGCACTAGATGACCAATCAAGCTAGCAAGTCATTCATATTTGTGCAGTGCTAAAATATAGAGGCATCATTATACAGATCAGTATTTTTTGTTAAATCTGCAATATTTGCAATGATCTAAAATCGGGATGCATTTCAAGTACAAAGACAAAAGCTAAATGCAAAAAAAAAATTGTAATTATAAGAGCAAAAACCAAACACACATTTTATAATTTTATTAGTAGGATAGAATGCTATACAGAAAGAAGTGAGGGCAATTATCAAATTTTCTATGTTCAAGAGCAGAAGAACTTAATTTAAATATCCATGAACTGAAGTTGAGTGTATCAGTCAGCTACGCCAATGAAGAGGACCCCGGAGAGCAGCACCCCACCACCACCACCCGGCTCTTCCTGGTATACTCAGGGCGATGTGCTTAATTTCAGGTGGTGGTTTACTTGAGTTATGTTCCTGGTTCCCAGGGCACAGCTAGAGGTCTGTAGGAACACCCTAGAAGAGTGCTTGAAGAAATGATTGTTTCCTCCAGAGATGAGGATGCCAGGGACTAACAAAGGCCCCTCCAGGTAACTGGAGATTTTCTTTAGATAAATGAGTAGACTTCTGTGTTCCTCGAGAGATTTTCAAGTCAGTCTTTCTTCTTTATCAGCTATGTGGAGAGACAGTTTGATTTTCATGGCAAGTCAAAATCCTTCAGCACCATTAGCACAGAAACTCTCTCAAAGAAAAAGAGTGATTCACGTTTTAACAGGGTGTGCTCCCTGGATGGGAACATCACGGGCCTTTCTCAGGGACACTGTGGAAGGAAGTCCCATGGGTGTCCTTAGGAAGGAAGAGCCCTTAGGAGCTCTTCCAACTCCAAGATTCCACAGCTCATGACCATCACAGTATGGGGCCTTGGATTGCTGGACCTGGACAGAAAGTGATGTTAATGCCCGAAGCCTCAGGGTTACACGTGACAAAGTCACTAAGGCTCTGTCCAAGGTCCCACTGATGCTAGCTGGACATATTCCATTTCTGTCAGATTTTCTTACCATGAATAAGGCTAACAGTTGAATTCAGAACTCCAAAGAGGATTTCAAAAGCTCTGGAGTCTTCATTGTTGAATTAATTACAGACATGTAGTGGCCACATAATAGTGCCAATCCCCCACCCAAGTAAATATCAGGCTGGTAACACCCCCCATTTGGTTAAAGAAAATGGTTTTATTTACAGTTTGAGCCAGAACCACGAAAAAAATTCTTAACTTCTTCCTTTCTTTAGTAGTATCACAATTTATAGGGGAAGATGGGCCTAGTAACTTAAAATTCCAAATTCTGGACATTTTATTCCATATCCTAATAGAGATCAGTAACCATGATATGAGATTGTAGATTCTTATTCTTATTAAATTCCTGGTGTTGTGATGAATTGGCCCCTGTGTATTTATGACCTTGGTATGTCTGATGAGATAGAAAGGTGATTTTGTAATAACTACCCGCCAAAGTTGTTCTTCTACAACTTGCCCAGGGTAGGTTGGCTCTGACTCTTCTCTGCCATCCTCCTGCTGGAGCTGGGGACAGCATCCCCCAAAGCACTCACTGATGCTGACAGTCATCATTCAGAAGTCATGTGCAAATTTGGATTTTGGGAACAGCCCGGGGAAAGTTCCTCCTGTGGAATGTCGTTGTGGAATCCAACGACAGGGAGAGGTGTGGCTTCCCGAAGCTTCTGAAGAACTAGGTCACTGCTGAGAAGGACCAGCCCTCGACCCACTGGCTGGCTCCTAGCATGCAACCACCAAGGCTGCGGCCTGTGCTGCTGGCCCTGCTGGGAGACAGTGCCGCCAGCCTTCGCTGGGCTCCAAGGGTTCTGGTAAGTTATTCTTTCCTTTTCATTTGAGTACAATTTTTTTTAATTTATTATTTGGTTTCCTTAATGATGCGCTGATATTTCAATAATGACCTACCTGGCAAGGTAAGCTCACTGGGACAATAGTGGCATGACTGTTATGGGAGTAACTAGCCACTTTCCGATTTGGATTTAAGTCCTATTCCACTAGAGGAACTGCCTGATACTGTGAGCCTTGTCAAGAGCCCATGACCGGGGAAGTCATAGAGCTTAGGGGAGGACCCACCACCCTGTGTTTGCTAGTTGGAGGTGGCATCAAACTGCCTTCTGATGATTTCTGTTCATATCCATAGATTAGTGTGACCCTGAACCTTCATCAGAGAAGTCTCTTTGTTTGTTTGTTTTTTGTTTTGTTTTTATTGTTAGAGACAGGGTTTCTATGTGTAGTTTTGGTGCCTGTCCTGGAACTCACTCTGTGTAGCCCAGGATGGCTTCTAACTCATAGAGATCTGCCTGCCTCTGCTTCCTGAGTGCTGGGATCTCATTTTATAGTGGGTAGTAGCTAATGCAGAAATTCACAGTTGGTCACTATGGAATGATTAGCCCTAAATCAGACATCTATATTATCTCTTCCAACAACTCAGAAGTTGGAGCAAAAAGAATGTAAAAGCCAGAGGTTTCATGCAGAACATTATCTTCTGGACAGGACCTGGCCATTGGACATGAACAGCTTCAGCCCTGGTTACTTGCAAAATACCTGCACAAGGCTGGGCCTTCACTCTTTCATGATGCAATAGCAAGGGACTCAGGAGCCCCCTTCTTCTTAACTGGGGGACTAAACACAGATAATTGGAGCTAGGAGAGCAGTTATCATTTTCTTCACTCGTGTGGCCACTGATATGGTGCTCCTGTCCCAGGTAATAACCCTCAACTCATGCTCATGCAAGAATCTATAGTCAAACTTGGTAGGTCATTAAAGAAATAGGAAAAGAACTTGTTGGAAAGAATAGGGGTTTCATCAACAGAGAAAGAAAGATGAAAGAGAATAATGAGGGCAGTGAACATACCAAAATTCAGTATATACATGTATGAAATTGTCAAAAATTAAAGAACAAGAGTATGGGGTTCAATCTCCATGTGTTTGCATAGTATCTTGTGATATTTTCATGGTATTGTTTAACAAACAATCCTTTACCTCCCGTTATTAACTCCCCATGTAGAAGGCAGGGGAAGCAGAACACAACCTTGGTCTAACCTCAAGTTTCATCTGCAGATGCTCAGGGTAAAATTAGAAAAGGTGCTGAGGAGACGAGAGAAATCACTGTTGACAACACATTTTACCTGCCATTCCAACATTGTTTATCAGCCCCATAAAATGTGCCAATACTTACCAGCACTCTAAAATATGCACTAATAATAAGTAGAGACACCGGACATAATGCAGTCATTGATGAGAAATGAATTTATGGTTCCCTGGGGGACAAAAATGACGGGGCATCTCACACGGGGCAATGTCGGCTCTGGATGAAACTGAGAGCTGTTCCCTTTGTTAAGCCTCAGATGAAAACTGCATTGATCTTGATTTTAGTTATAAAATAGCAAGCCCTATTTGTGTTATCAGGAAACAGAAGCCAATCTTCAAGCTATTACCTTTCTGATCCAACATGCCCCTGTCTGTCTCTTTGTCTCTCTGCCTTTGTCTCTGTTTCTGAGTGAGTGTGTATGTGTCCATCCTTTTGATAGTTAACATTCAGTGCTTTTGTTTGAAGATCAGAACCAAGTCCTGTCCACACTAATCCTTGACTTGCCAAGTCATAAATCATCTCACATTCTTCTCTCTGTGTGTTAAAGCAAAAGGCAAACATCCACCCTAATCAGCTAAGTTCCTGAATCCCTGCATTTCCTTCATGAAATCTTCATGTTCACACTGATATGAAGCAACCACAGCTTCAAGGAGGCTGATCTATTGTTGACGACAGTTCACAAGGTCAATTTCCTTTTACAATGGCAAGTTCAACCCTCCAGGTAATACAAACAGGTAAAAGCTTAGCTTGCTTCCACATACAGGAAAGTATGACACCAACCTCCTACCATCCTTGAAGAACCCAACATGGAAGTAAACACTAGCATCTCACCTTCCCTTCTCAAGGACCATTAAACCTGAACTTCATACATTGAGAGTAGGTACAACTCCACATTTTGCCCAATCACATTTTAAGATTTGTTTTCCTTTTAGAGCTAATTAACTTGCACCTGTGACCACTAAACTTTAATTTTCTATATTTTCAATTGGCTTTGCAATTATCCTTTTGGAATGCTTTATTCACTCCCCTACAAAGAGTATGCCTCACTTCCCATAAGGAAGATCCTGACACTGCCTGTGGGAAGCTTGGCAATAAAACAAATGTCTGTTTCCTGTCCCAGAAACTCAAAGAAGGACAAGAAGTGGACGGCTGGCCCCATGGGGCAGCACACAGTTTCTCTCCTCTCCATCTGCCTATCCCTTGGAGTCCTGTACTGTGGCTCTGTGTGACAACAAGGGCTGCTGAGTAGCAGGCTTCTTCCACACAGGTCCCCTGCATGCTGCTGAGTTCATTGCTGGGAGCAGGAGCTCTCCTGCTCAGGCAGCCAGAATCCTTGCTGAGTGAAGGATGGGAAGTTTCTAGGAGGAGTGAGCATGCTCAGGAGCACAGTGAGTCAGGGGAAGCTCAGGACCTTGCTTTTGTCTCTGCTGAGGCTCTATAGGCTGAATCACTGCCTCTGCACAGCCATGCTCCCTGGGCTTTGGAAATGGTGGGTCTCTCAGCTAACATGGAACACAGAATCCTTGGGCATTTGCTTGGAATAAGATCAGGTAAGTATATTTACACTCTCCTGTATGGAAGAGTTACCACACACTGTAAATATGGGCAATGTTTGGGTAAACTGAAGGGACCCTTGATCAAGAATAAACACCAAAAGGAATGAAATTATGCTGTTTGCAGGAAAATAGAGTAAATAGATTTTCATATTAAATGACTCCAGTCAGTCTCAGTGGGCAGTAGACCATGTTTGTGGCAAGGCAAGAGAGTCCAGAGGTATTCTTGTATTCTTGCTGAGGTCATTTTAGCTTTGACTAGAATTTGATCTCCTTGATGGAAAATCTTGTGGAAAATTACCCAACTCTAATCTGGGCATCTGAGGTCACGATGCCCCAGTTAACTTATCTTGGCTGCCATTAAACTGCCTGCTTTTGCACAGCTCCCCCTCTGGCTAATTGCTTACCTTAACTTCTGTTAAACTGCTTGCTTGCACAAAACCTCCCTGTGCAGGTGCCTAGCAAAATAACAGGATGTGATTTTTGCCTTTAAAAGTCCCTCACTCTAAATGCTTAGGGCTACCCCTGGGTCCCAAATATCTAAGTGTAGTCCCAGTCATCTGGAATAAGGACTTTTAATTGGCTATAGACTGTATCTGAGTGGTCTTCTCTAGTGGGCTTCCTGTAACATTTTTCTCCCCTTTGTAGACACTGAAGTTTATATCATACATAAAATCACATGTGCATATATAACTTGAAAGAAGTGAAACTGTATAGGGAAATGAAGGGGACTAGACAGGTGTGAGAAATGTGAGGAGAGGGGGACATTTTGAATATGTGTATATCATATACCTGTATTAAAATGTTATTAGGATGAATTGGAGGAAGAGAAAGAAGGTGATCAAAATACATTGCATAAAATTTTCAATAATAGTTTTTTTTTTTAAAGAAAAGCAAATTCCTTGCAAACCCCAGCACCATGCCCAGTGAATATATGTCAATCAACAAATACGGAGTGAGCACCAAATGAGTCAAAGGTTGTTTTTAGAAAAGTCACGTTAGGCGGTTGCAATATCCTGCTGTGGAGTCAGAACTAGAAAGGAGTGTGGTGCTGGGCCCTTCCTGTGAAGTTCTTTCTGCAAAGCAAGCCTGAAAGTCAAGGGGAACAAGTCAGGAAAAAAGCTCAGGACTGGCTTCTCACCATGAGATTCTCAACCACAGGTGAACAAAGCATCACATAATATGTGGACATATGGCTCCTGAGACTCTTCTGAGGGATTCCCCCCCCCCCCGCGCGCCTCCACCAACAAGAGCAATGCTGGCAGTCCAGTCCAGTTGTATTTGAACTTCAGAAAGTGTATGGCCTTCACTTGCCACCAGAGAGCTTCTAGAGGAGTCCTTCAGCATGCTCTGGTGGCGGGACTTTCATCAGAGAGTACCTGATTGAGCAGGAGCCGGGCACCTCACAGGCAATCTGTCACTTGTTTCATCCCAGAAGAATTGAAGGTCACTTCAGCCTCTATACCATAGAGACATGCTACCAAGAGAAGCTGCTTCTTCATGGACCTTGGGTTCGAGAAATCAGCCTCATCAGATTCAGCACAAAAGTCCAGGAGTAGAACGTTCTCTGAGGAGGGACCTATCGCTCTCCCTCTGTTCAGAGGCGTTTGACAAGGGAAAGACCTGGTAACCACATCTCCAAAGAGCTACTGGAGTATCCCCCACCTGCTCACATTTACTACAAAAGGGATGGAGGCCCCCTTTGTAAAGTCCCCACTGTTTATCCTATTGTGTTTATTTTAAAAAAAATATATATCAGCCACTGAAAAGACAACTTTGTGTGGAAAAGACAATTTTTAATATAAAAATTAAGGCTATTCCTAGGGCTACGAAGGAAGGTGCCAATTTAAAAGAAAAAAAAGATTAGGAAATAATAATGAAAGCTGTATGCCTTATCACTTCAGGTAAAAATATCTTATGAATAATATAATCATTGTCTCTGGTTATTGGTATGAAGAAGATAAGTATGCACTGTGCAGAGCGATAGAGAGACGGCAGTGGGCACAGACTCAGAAACGGGTTAAGGATCCCTGGGTCATCTGTGAACAGGATTATCCCACACATGAGCCCTGAGGTCAGTTTAGATTGTTAAATTTATCTCTGTGACCACGGGGCCAAGCAAGACATTTTGCGTTTTCATGTTATCTTTCAGCCCTGTTCATTGTGACTTAGCAAGGAGGTCTCAGCGATGACAGGAAAAATCATGTGATCCAAAGTCCTAGCTTCTCTCTCTCTCTCTCTCTCTCTCTCTCTCTCTCTCTCTCTCTCTCTCTCTCTCTCTCTTTCTCTCTCTCCCTTTGTTTCTTTCTTCTTTTCTTTTTAGATGGGGCCTTACCTGGTGCTAGGTAACTCCAGAGTTCTGAAATTAAAGGCACATGGCACCATGCCTGACCCTACTTGGGCCTTTAGATAGTGAGTTACTAAGCCATGGGAGAGTCAGACGGGGTGTTTCATAGCATCCCCTTGCAGAGTGACTCTGTGTTGCTTTTAATTTTGTTTTGATTTTGGCACAGTAGGGTTGTCTTTGGGGTTCTGGGGCTATGGGCTCATCGGAAGGGTTGCCAGGTGGCTGCTCAAAAGTCATTCATCTATCTTGGCTTTCTGGGGGGTTCCCAGCATTAGTGTAGCCTTGTTTAAGAATCAGATGGACCCCGCTGAGTCAGCATGCCCAGGGATGCTGCTGCTTCCACCTCCCTGGGAGCTGGGATTACAAACTTGCACCACCACTTTACTCTTCTTTATGTATGTTGTGGGACTCGAACTCAGATCCTCGGGCTTGCATAGCAAGCCCTTTAACAACTGAATCGTCTCTTCAGCTCCAAAGAAAGATATTTTAAAATTTGCTACTCTACCCTGTGGCTGAGTGAATATTATACATAATAGCTGTAAGGCCTCTATAATTATCGTCCTTAATAAATCACATGCCCAAGCATAATCATTACACTTGTCTAGCCAATAGTCCTAATTTAGTGTCCACTGAGAACTAGACCTGCAAACAGCATTTTCATTTCCCTACGCCTCTGGTCCAGAGAATGAAGGGGTGAGAGAAACAAGCAACTATTTGAGAATTCTGGTGGCATAAGGGCATGCTAGGTCAGAAAAGACAGTCAAGGAAGTGGTGTATGAAAAGGTGACACCCAAGGCTACAGAAGGAGCCCACCAGGTGAGCTGGTGCTGTGCCCATGGGGTAAAGAGAAATCCGAGTCCACCTGGAGCAGCCAGAGTTTTGTCCTCAAGGAGAGCGGGGGGGGGGGGGGGGGGGCAGCCTGGTGTGCCTGAGAAGCAATAAGCCAGGAATGGGGTTGGAGAAGCAGTCAGGATCTAACAGAAGTGACCCTTGGGTTAGGAGGGCACTTTGAGCCTTGCCACATGGAGAGTGTGGGAGGAATCACAGGCTCTGACATCCATGTTCAGCAACTCTCCTTCTTCTTGCACAGTGAAGAAACGAAAAGTCCAGGAGCCACTGACTTAGGGCACAGCAACAGCTGTCACAGGCCGGGTCAAGTGATGCACAGGCCTGAGAGTAGCAATGCCTATAAAATGGGATTTGATTTTCATCCTTCAATGTGTGCAATGGCTGCCTTTAGCTCTTTGCCTAGTAAGTCCAACAGCTGGGTCCCCTTGGGGATGTTTCCTTTGGTTGCAATTTTTTTCTAAGTAGGATATACACTTTCCCATTTCTTCATGTGTCCGTACTATTTTGTTGAAAACAGGACGGTTTGCATAACAGAATGAGGCAACTCCGGGCGTCGGATGCTGTTCTCTTCCCAGGATGCATCACTACAGCTGTTTTGTGTTTATTTCCTGTAAAGTTTGCATTTTCTGTCATGTAGGACCGTTGATCACTCAGTTTGATTAGCCTAGCATTCGGATACTAATTTGCCCCGGGGATTTTCAGAACAGTTGAGCCAGTGAGTCTTTGCGGACACTTGGAACACTTTCTCCATGTGCTGGGGCACACTTCCAGCGCTCCGGCCATTACAAGCCTTCCTTAGCCTTTGTTTCTTACTTGTGAGGGCTCTTCAGAGTGACTGGGCATGAGTCCTTGGGGACCCCTTTGGATCCTTCTCTACATGTGTGTGTGTGAAGCATGAACCTAATTAGTCTTAACAATAAAAACCCAGAGTCAGATATTAGGGTGAAAGCTGAAAGATCAGAGAAGCAATGCAACAGCCACCAGAGACTTCTTACCTCTATGGATCCTCAGACCAAAAGGGGGAGAGCTTTTCTCTACGAGTCCTCAGAATGAGTGGGCCAAGATCCTGTCTCCACCTCCCGAATGCTGGGATTAAAGGAATGCACGCCCTCCCGACCCCCACCTCCCCCACCCCACCCCTACCCCCGGTTCTGTTTCTTGTTTAGACTGATTCAATCTCATGTAGCCTAGGGTGGCTCCTGATCTTCCCGCCTCCTCTTCCCAAGTGCTGGGATTAAAGGTGTGTGCCACCACTGCCTGGTCTCTATGGTTAACTAGTGGCTAGCTCCACCCTCTGATCTCCAGGCAAGCTTTATTTGTCAGAACAGAAACAAAATATCATACAACATGTGTGTATGTGTACGTGTGTGCGCGCGTGCGTGCACACACGCATGCGTGTGTTTATCAGTACATGTGGGGGAAGTGTGTATAGATGTATACATGAGCACATGTGCACGTGGAGTCCAGAGGAGGCTTAGGTGTTGTTCCTCAGGCAGCTGTTCACCTTTCCTCCTCCTTTCTTCCCTCCTTCCTTTCTTCCTCCCTCCCTACCTTCCTTCCTTCCTTCCTTTCCTCCTCTTTCCCATCCTCCTCCTTCTTCTCCTTCATCTTTTTGGCAAGGTCTCTTACTAAAGCTTGTCAAGCAGGCCACACTGGGTGGCCTGTGAGCCCTGGAGATCTGCCCGTCTCTGTGGTTACAAGTGCCCCCATGCACACCGAGCTTTTTTATGTGGGTCCTTGGAGTTGAACTCAGGTTCTCGTTTTAGAAGGCAAGCACTTTACTGACTGAGTCATCTCCCAGCCCTGTGAGGTCTCTGCTGATCATGGCCTAACCCTTCAAAAACCCAGACATAAGCCAGAGCTTTTCAAAGCCCCGAATAGTAGTTATGTTGCCCAGATACTTTAAAAATAAATTGACCTTTCTTGCTTTAACTGATACTACAATTTTAATCAGGTGTGGGATCGAAAAAAAAATGCAGGTAGTTAATTATTCTTGGTAAATGCCTTTGATGTAGCATTTTTCCATGAAGCCCTGAGTCAGGTTAAATGGTGGAAACATCCTTGTGACTTGAGCTTTATTGAGAAGCTATGAGGCACACCAAATTGTGGCAACGCTTTAGGGATGGGCCTTCTTGAACCCTTCAAATCTGCTCTGCTGCCTCGGATGGCTTAAGGCTATTGGTTGTTCTTCAAGGACACTATGAATCTGTAACTTCTGGTTGTCAGGGATACCAGAGAACTGAGGAGAGAGGGATGGAAGTAGGCCAAGAGAAGACATCACAACTGGGGTTCTTACCAAAGTTCAGCAGTATATCTTGAGATTATTCTGTTCAGATTCGTATAAATCTTTGGCTAATTCTTTGGTTCTGTGGGATGTTGAAAGGGAGCCAGCTGACAATTTTCCCAGTATTGCCATGGCACCTATGGAGGAATATGTGTGGAAGCCTTCATTCTATCATTCTGAAACTCCCTCCGGAAGTGGCTGGATTTTAAATATCTAAAACAAATTCAGCAGAAATTACCCCAGATTTTGATATGAGGAGTGGAGGAGAGGAAAACCCAAATGTAATTTCTAGGTTTAGGTTCTAAGAAACGGGAAAAAAAATAAATAAAATGAATTTCTGTTTTCTGACAGTGAGTAGGGAGATGAAGAGAACAGCCATGGGCATGTTAAATGTGAAGTCCATGCTAGGCATTCTGAAGAGACCTTTGTGGGATGTTGCATGTTCTAGTCAGAAGAGAGACTGTAGAGTGGAAGGTGTCATGTATGAGCAAGATTTAAACAGTACAATCTTGACCCAAGGAAAATGTGTCTTCGAAGGAGTTCTAGAATGAGGGAGGTTCAGTTCCTCAGAAATGGAAAATGAGAAGCATCTGGTGGAGAGGAAGTGACGGGGAAGGGAAACGGGAAGAGGAGGGTAGAAACAGGGCAGTGGCTGACCCAGGCATGGACAACCTGAGCAAACCGGCAGAGAGATCCCAGTTGGATCGAGTTTAATGGAGCAGAGGGACACATCTGTGAGTGGATTCGAGGAAGAAGGAGAGAAGAGGAAGTAGGAGTGGTAGGTGGGCTGGTTAGTTGTGTGTCAGCTTGACACAAGCTAGAGTCGTTTGGGAAGAAGGAATCTCAACTGAGAAAATGCCCCACCAGGCCTCTGCATCAGCCCCTGCCTCCAACCCCTGCCCTGGCTTCCCGGGGTGATAAACTGCAAGCTGTAAGGAAAATAAACCCCTTTCTCCCCAAGTTGCCTTTGGCCATGGCATTTCATCACAGCAGTAGAAAACCTAACTAAGACAGTAAGTTTCTAGGTTTTCATTTTTTGTTGCTGTTGGCTTTTGTAGGGGGGGGAGGGGGAGTGGGCATGTTTACACGGGGGTCCTAGGCATGAAGCAGTCCACACAGGCCTCAGGTTACTCTTGGCAACGCAGAGCTAAGAGTTGAGTGGTTCTGCTTAGGGGTTTTGCCGAGCAGCTCGAGGCTCCACTTCCATTTTGAAAGCATTACAAAATGCCATGTTACAGTGGGACTTGAACCCAAGACCTTGCGCTTGCTAGGGAAGTGCTTGACTATTGAGCTACGCCCCATTATCTAACCAACAAGCACCAAGCTTTTCCATCAGAGGGTGCAGGAAGAAGAAGCAAAGCCGGTCATGAGCACAGGGAAGATGAAGAGGTCTTGGAAACCAGCTGTTGGAGCCTAAACTCACAGCAACCTTCAGGCGAACTGCATGGCTGGGGAATTGGCATCATCTAAAAACGGGGGACCTTGGCCGGGCATTGGTGGCGCACGCCTTTAATCCCAGCACTCGGGAGGCAGAGGCAGGAGGATCTTTGTGAATTTGAGGCCAGCCTGGGCTACCAAGTGAGTTCCAGGAAAGGCGCAAAGCTACCCAGAGAAACCCTGTCTCAAAAAACCAAAAAACAACAACAAAAAAAAAAACGGGGGACCCCTGCAAAGAGCCCTGCAGTTTCCAGGATCAGCCCAGCCAGAGGCTGGGGCAGCAGCTGGCAGCAAACCGTTCATGAAGGACGGACGAGGCTTTCTGGCTGGGTTTGTTTGTTTTGATGCATCCACTGACTCATCTCCCCCATCTATATTTGGGGGTCCAGTTCTGTAGTGAAAAGGAACTGAGATTCCTATCAGATCTCCCGGCCCCTCTTGAGAATTGTGTGCCTTTGTGATTAAGTGCATATTAATAACACAGACTGTCCACATTAGAGAGACATGCACAGTCCTCCTTGCCAAATACTGAGATCATCCCAAAGCGCTCTGAAGTTAAAACACTCCCTGAAAAACAATTGAGCCCCTCCATGACAGTCTAATTTTGGCTCCTAAAGTAGGCACACCAGGAAAATGGCCACCCCTAAGGACATTGTCTTAGCTACATTTTTTTTTTCCATCTGGATACGCCACATGTTATAATACCATGTGGCTTCCTCTCATAACTATCTTCCAGAATGCAGATTACTAACTCTTTTACATTTTAGCAGCCCCAAAATGTTCATTCAGTATAACAAACCTTCACACATTTTTACCTCAGGTATTCTTAAGGATGCCTTTGTTTCTCTTGTCTCTGAAATCTAGTGTCTCTCACCAGGCTGCACAACTTTCTGATTCCCTTCCCTCCTCTCCCACAGACAGAAAGAAGGGAAGCCGTTACAACGGATGCCTGGCCTGGGATCCTAATTCCCTATGCACACCTCATTTACCGCCCAATCAAATTCAGCGGTTGCAGCGGTTACCAGGCAGACCTTACCCTGGAGCTTAAAATTCCCCTCCTACAATATATATAGTTAGTCTTAATAAATAAATGACTTGTACCATGCATTATATATCACTCAAATCCATGAGGACACAAATTATGTATAATACATCGGCTGTGTAATTTATTTATTAAGCAAAACGTGGATTTCCCATGCCCGTGCATGGAGCACAGTTTGTCACACACGGCTAAATGATGTATTCTTATTAGTCCCACTCAATTACCAAGTCATCCCTCTGTGGTCCATGTATTTGTTAATGATAGCGCCACAACGCTGCGTCTACAGTACCTGTGATTTTAGTGATTCATAACCGCTCGCTAAAACTGTGAAAATGATGAATCGGCTGCTGTTGATTAAATGCCGCCAACGGTATGTTTCAGATGTGTTTGTCGCAGTTAGGAGTTAAAGAAACAGCGTTGCTCCCGATCATTTACATATCTAATTAAGCCAAGCCCTCACGAGATAGGAAGAAGTCATCAGAAGACAAGAATGAGGAAAGAGGAGCAAGCATGGGTGGGGAGCATCTGTGGGTACTCTCCAGCTCCGCTGGCTATAAATTCTCATCCTCACCGTTTGCAAGGGACAATATCCTCCATTGAGAAGGGCAGTGGGGTTTGTTCTTTCTGCTTTGAGGACCATGGACAGACTGTCTGGCAACGGTTCTCATCTTTGGGGTTCATCTTGGACAACAATGTGTTGTTAACGTTGGAAGACTCCCCAAGTGAAGGCTTTGAAACTGAAGCTAATTCCTAAGGCCTGGGAAGGGAGGAAGGACACAGAGGTAAGGAAGGGTGAGGAGCATTTCAAGAGATTTCCAACAGCTCCAATTCGGCTTCCACCTCCTCAGCAGGGCTTCTTACTACTTCTCTGTGACACATGGCAGCAGGAAGGAAAACATCATTTCAAACAAAGATGAATTATCTTTATAGCTTCAGCTCATTTTCCCCCTTATCTGGATCCAGATAGGTTTTGTAGCTAACGTTAGAGCAGTGTAGAATGAGACTCGGACACGAGAACGCGCTGGAGTCACTGTGCTGGAAGGAGGGCTGTGGGACAAGTCCATAAGACAGGAAGAAAGGACACTGAGAAAAGCTGATGCTTCAGACCAGCCAGGAGGTGTCTGTCTTCCTGAAGCCAACTGAGAAATCTACATGCAAAGCAGGTGCGTGCGGCTTTTGGAAAGGAAATCTCCCTAAATTAGACTACGTCTCCAACACACTCAAAGCAAAGAGAAATAATGAACAATAACAAAAGAGGACTACTTTGAATTTCAGAATTTGGGTGCCTGGAATATTTTTAAACTTTGTGTTTTAGGAAGATAATCTTTGGCAGTGTCTCTGTGGTGGCCTTCCCCTAGAGCAGTGGTTCTGAACCTTCCTAATGCTGTGATCCTTTAATACGGTTCCTCAGGCTATGGTGACACAATCCCCCTCCCCCCACACACACACCATAAAATTATTTTCGTTGCTACTTCATAACTGTAACTTTGTTACTGTTTTGAATCATAACGTAAATATCTGTGTTTTCCCAATGGTCTTAGGTGCCCCCTGTGAAAGGGCTGCCGACCCCCAAAGGGGCCAAGAACCACAGGCTGAGAACCTGTGCCATCTTCCAATGAACATTCACTATCAACACCCCAAACCTGTAATTGACAGTGAAGGAGAAAATCAAAACAAAACGACATGGAGCACAACTCTGGCACGTACGTGTCACCTTTAACCGACTTCGTGTCGAAAGTTGTGTGCTTCCCTCTGCCAAAGTCTGTCCTGTCCCTCAGTGGCTTCATCCTCAGATCTGAACGTAACTCCGTGTGTCCCGGCAACTCCGGATCTGACTGGCCACCCACTCCTGCTGGAAGCACTCCTGGCACTTGGTCATCCAGGGCAGGATGCTTGTTGACCTGCCTGCCTGCCTTGTCTCTCACCGGAAGCACAGAGCGCATCTGCCAACTGGTCCTCTGAGCAGAAGAAACCCCCTGGACATGGAAGGGCATGCAAGGATGGTGGGACCCCCCACGTCCTGAAGTCTGTTCTTCTCAGGGGCACTGGGAGGGGTGCAGAGCTGAAGTTCTCACTTTTCCCCCTAATTAACCAAATTACTTCAGGCATTCTGTACCTCAGAGTCCACATTTTGACACCACAGATGCAAGAGGGACAAGAGAAGGCATCGGTGGTGATGAGGGCAAGTAAGAAATAGGTATGTATGAAGACGTCGTAAAGAGGTCCCTTCTTTTGTTCACTAACTAAATTTAAAAACAGACACCCTCAGGGACAGCCCTCCCTTCCCTCCTCTACATTTTAAGTTCCAGGATCCTCCTATTCCCATGGCACCTCCAGTTTGCCTGTTGCTTGGGTCGCTCTGTAGCTGTCAGGGGACAGCCCAAAGCACTCCCAGTGTGGCATGTGCGGGGTACACTTACAGACATCCCAGCAAAACATCACAGGGCACTTCTCTCCCAGAGGCTCTAGGTCCCCGTCCACCACGCCAAAGGGCCAACTCAATGCTAATCATCTCAGCCCTCTGAAAGCTGGTCCCATTTCACCTGAGGACATTTTTCCCCACATCCCTCATAGCGCATGATGACTGATTCCCCCCCACACACAAATCTGTAGTGGTGGAGTACTCTGCACTCCATCTGGACCATCATCCCTCAGTATTTGTGTGATGCCATCGTAACAAACAGTCCTGCTCTGTGTTTGAAAGCGACATCATCTAATCCAAGAGTCATGACATATCCTCTCAGCCCTGGTAGTGCATGACCTACCCAGATACACATTTTCTAGAAATTTCTTCAACAGCAATGTCTTGGACTGATTCCTTCTTAGGCCTCTGGAAAGTTTTCAATGCAAAGTCGTTTAAGAGAGAGAAAAGTTCCAGTTCTATTCAATGCAAACCTCAAAGCCAGAGCTGACGATGAACAGGAGTTCTGTTGATTTCCACAAATGGAGTCTGTGGTCTCCTCCTGTGGGAAGGTTTATACAGAAAAAATGTAAATGAGAAAAGCCTTAGAGAACTATTTGGCCATGAAGCGTAAGCCAGGGAACCCCATTTACCACCAGCAATAGCCTAGGTGAGAAAGCTTTGGTTTTTTCTGGCAGCTATGGAGAAAAGCAAATGCAGAAAATCAGATCTTGGAATGAAAATGACCGTAAAACAAGAACAGGGTCCTTTACCCAGTTCTTGGTAGGTCCTGCCCAGACACTTCAGGAGCCATTTCTGAAAGGGGCATCACCAGGGCCCCAGCTCCAGTGCCAGGTGGGGAGCAGGCAGGGGTTTCCTGTTCTCGCTTCACTCGGGGTTGCAGAAGGCAGGCAGTATGAGCTCTGAGGCCAACACCATCTCCAGTGAAGCAAACCCAGGTTCTGACGGCCTCTCCCTGGAAGGACCTGCAGCCTTGTAGCTCTGAGACCTGCTTCCCGGGGGCTGTGGGAGGCATCTGAAGACAGGAAAGGTCAGGGTCAAAATGCCTTTCCACGGCTTAGACAACGGTGGTTTGCTTTCTTGCTTTCAAAAGTCCCTCCGAAAATGCAGGACCTCTGGGAGTGCCAGTGTCTCCTTTATTTATATCTCAAAGTGCTCTGGTTTAAAGCATATTCTCTCCAATAACTAGCTGAGGTCTCTCTCCTTGGGGAAAAAGGAGCAAGTACCTTGGGCTATATGAGACCCTGTCTCAAAGAAACAAAACCAAAACCAAAGTATGAAGGAAAGAAGAAGCAGAGAAAGAAAATCTTTGTTCTTTTGTTTCGTTTTTTTGTTTTGATGTGGCTCATCCTAGGGAGGGGACAGCAGTGCCCAAGGGCCACACACCCAGTCCCAGACATCCTACAGACATAGGTTTGAACTCCTTTCCTATAAAGAAGATTGTGTCGCTTTAAAGGTTTCTGAAAAATTCTTATTTGTGTGCATGTGTGAGTATGCATGTGCCTGTGTGTGTGTGTGTGTGTGTGTGTGTGTGTGTGTACACACCTGTGTGAATACACAGTGGAAGCTATCCAGAGTTCAATACCAGGTGTGTTTCTCTATTGCTCTTTACACTACATTTTGGAGACAGAGTTTCACTGAATCTAGAACTTGCCAATTCAGCCACAGGACGGGCCAGCAAGCTCATGGGAGCCTCCTATCACCACTCCACGGAGCAGATATTACAGATATGCTTTTATGCAGTGTGCACTTTGTGACTTTTTTAAACCAGGAATAAAAACATCTAGCCAGAAAATAACTGGTCCCTCACAGTCAGAGGCAGAAGTAGCTTCTAATCAGATATCAGCTCTTATGACTTGAAGCTTGGCCCCCTTATTGGTTTGAAACCCTACAACCATTGAACTGTCTATGGTAGCGGCTTGCAGTTGGCCCTTGTGCCCGCCAGGTCCCTCCCAACACTGTCTTCGTAAGAGTGTGCTCATGAGCACATGCTTTTAGAGAAACAAGATATCGCACTAGACCAGCAGGACCGGGCAATGCAGATGGGGTTTGGTTCATGAAATAAGGGAAAACAGGCAAATAACCCAGAAACTATTTCTGCTGTGGTGCTTATCTGAGCTACCTTTCCTGTTGCTGTAGTGAAGACACCCTGACAAATCAGCATCAAGGAGGAAGGGTTTGTTTGGCTCCCAGTTCCTGGTTATGGTCCATTATGGCAGGGAAGTCACAGCAGTGAGAGCTTGGGGAGGCTGCTAACATTGTAGTCCTGATAAGGAGGCAGGCAGGGAGGGAAGGAGGGAGGGAGGGGAGGAGGAGGGAGAGGGGGATAGGGGGAGAGGGAGAGGGAGAGGGAGAGGGAGAGGGAGAGAGAGAGAGAGAGAGAGAGAGAGAGAGAGAGAGAGAGAGAGACCACTGTGCTCAGCTCACTCTCTCATTTTAACTCATCCGAGGACCCCAAACCATGTAATAGTGCTAAACACAGTTGAAGTGGGTCTTCCCGATTCAATTCATCTAGGTGATCCCTTGCAGGTGGGCCAAAAGGCGTGACTCCCAGGTGATGCTAGATGAGCCTATCAAGTCGACAGTCTACACGGACCTTCACAGAGGATAAGATGATACAGCTGAGCCAGCTGTGCTTTACTCCCAGGTGATTCATCTTAGCTGTCCTAGGTCTTGGGAAATCAGCTGTGACGGTGGAGGAACCACCTCCAGGCAAGCAGCATGGATTCATATATGTGGTCAGCTGGTCAGAATTTAAAGGGAGACCATGTGAGAGTGCCCGAGGTATGCATCACTGCAAACAGAGGGTCCTTGTATTAGTCACCCTTCTGCTGCTGCGATAAAATATGCCGACCACAAGCAAGTTATGAAAGAGTTCATTTTGGCTTATGGTTCCAGAGGAAGGGTCCATAATGGCCGAGAAGGCACAGCATGGCACGGCAGGAGGGGCAGGAAGCTGAGCAATCACAATCTTAACCACACACAGGAAGCAGGGAGAGCGAGCAGGAAGTGGGGTGAGGCTGTAACCCTTAAAAGTCCACCTCCAGTGACGGATTTCCTCCAGCAAGGCTCCATCTCCTGAAGGTTCCATAGCCTCTTCTAACCACGCCACCAACTGGGGAAAGTGCTCAAATGCATGGCATCTCTGTGGGACAGTTATCACTCTGACCACGGCAGTGTGTATCTTCTGCTTAGGGAGACCAGCAAAATCCCTTGATACTGGCTGCATGAGGTAGAAACAACAAGAAACTGGAAGAGACTTAAAACTCAAAGAAGGAGAAGAGGGAAGAAGGGAAGAAGGAAGACAAGCATTTAGCAGGCTGTTCTTGCAAACATCCACGAGGAGACTGGAGAGTGGGGTGAGCTGAAAGGGGGCAGACTAAGAAGAAGGAATGAGATGCTCACACCAGGGATAAGGAGCAAACCTTGGAGCTAGAGCATGCCAGGCAGGAAGTCCTGCAAGGTTCCTGCACTGAGGAGTTCCCCAGCAGAGAAGCATTTGAGAACAACTTCATTTCCATGGTTCTTTCCAAGGCCCAGCAGCAGCAACATCTGCTCGGTGCGGACACAGAGCTGCTCATGGTAGCATATACAAGGAAGAGAAGCCATTCATCTGGGGTCCACTTTGGAAGTGCATTCTGGACAGAGTGTGCCTGCAACCAGGTAAGACCTGAAGGCACTTGCAGACTCAGTGGAAAGGGGTCTCCAGCCACTGGCCTCTGGGGCCCAAAGAGACAGTGATGATGACTGAGAGGGATGAGGCGGGGAGGAACACAGCACGGGTCATCATTTTGGGGAGAGGGATGGAAAGAAAGGTTCTCTTGTAGCCCAGGCTGGCCTGGAACTCCCTAGATGGCAGAGGCTATCCTTGAATTCTTGCTTCTCTACCTCCAGAGTGCTGGAATAGGTATGCACAGCCACGACCAGTTTATGAGTTGCTAAGGATTGAACTCAGGCCTTCATGCAGGCTAGACAAGTACTCTACCGACTGAGCTGAGCCTCTAGACCTATGAGGGGTGTCATGTGAAGAGTGTGATCATCACCTAGACTGGAATGTTGGGGACTTGTGGGAGCTAAGGGAGGATTGAAGGTTTCAACATATAGCCTGGAAGCTTCTAACATGTCAACATAGCCTACGGGCTTGATGTTAGCACACAGAAAGACTCCATTTCTGTCCCACACATTCCCATCGGCAGCACATTGACCCTGCATGACTGGGTGAGGCCAGAACCAAGCAGTGGCCTGCTGGGGTCCTGCACGCTTGGCTGACCCTGCTTTCTACACAGCAGAGAAAGGAACGGATCTTTGGGGGCAGAGAAACCCAAGCCAGGAACTGCTCCAGTTCATACTTCAGTGGCTCTCAGGTCTGCTGTGTGAGAACCGTTTAAAACCAGAAACACAAGTGATACAGAAGGTCATCAAAATCTCCGTGGGCTGTGTCTCCTTCCTCTGCGAGGGCTCTTATTTCTCTCTTCGGTGATCCTACCATGCCGTCTAAGTCTTGTGCTGGGTATAAACTACCCTTAGAGCCCCTGCCATGCCTCTCTGTCTGTCTGCCCATGGCCTTAGCAATGCTTCTAATAAGGCCCAAACTTTCCAATAATCTCTCTCAGTGTCCTCTTGAGTGAGCCTAACAACAGTGGGAACAGAGAGGTTCAGGAAGCTCGACATGAACAGAAGCTGCTACTGGCCACACACTCTGGATCACTTGCATCCTTGGCAAAGACTTGGTGGGAAGATGGCTCCTTCTTTTACAGCTTCAGGATAAGGTCCAGTGAAGCAGCATACAGAAATAAAACAAAATAAAACAAAACTTCAAAATATGAAGGCGTCCTGCAGCCAAGTACAGAGTTGGGCAGTAATGTGCCTCACCACCTCTGTCAGGTCTTGGGATAGACCCTCTCTCCTCAGACACATGACTGAGGACAAACTCTGGACGCTCCTTCAGTTCAGCAGTACAGCACTCACCTGCCTTGTATGCACAAAGCCCTGCGTTCAACTCCAAGCATAAGACAGGAGGACCAAGATAAAGGAAAAGAAGACAGGAAGGGAGAAAGAAAACAAGAAAAAGGAAGTGGAAAGAAGAGGAGAGGAAAAGAAAAAGAAAACAACTCTCTCTCTCTGGTCTGCATCAGAC
This sequence comes from Peromyscus leucopus, assembly GCF_004664715.2. NCBI lineage: Eukaryota > Metazoa > Chordata > Mammalia > Rodentia > Cricetidae > Peromyscus > Peromyscus leucopus. The sequence continues at coordinate 70,803,738 of NC_051079.1, read as the reverse complement.
GGAGTACCAAATATGCTTTGGGCAACAGTGAGCAGGGACCTGGCCAGTCTCATCTGTCCTGAAAGAACGGTTTTTGGGTCATCTGAAGATGAGGCAAGCCCACAGATTGGTAACACCCTGGGGCTCTGCCGTCACTGAACTCACCACAGTATTGGGCTATGCACAGCAGCCCAGTCACATAAAGCACTTTACCTGGTGTTACTCTGCATATCAACACAAAACATCCCCAGCACAGGGAGAAGTCAGGCAACCACTGCAGATGCTACAGTGAGATCTACACCAGAGGACACAGGGCGACCCAGAACTCTGTGTCTGTGTATCCCTCAGTCGCCATCATCATCATCATCATCATCAAAAAGAGCACTAACTGAGGGAGAACTTCCTACATTTCGGTTAGTGTGTTAAATCCCGTTTGCTCCTGAGAGACCTTGTAAACGGACAAACTGGGTTGACAGGAGCCTGTGGGATTGCCAGGACCTTAGACTGAAGCACGCCAGAGCTCATGTAGACCACATTTTGCCACATCCCTGTAACCATACTTTAGCCCTGCTTTATAGTGCTTCATATTTAAAAGGTTTTCTATTAAAGCAAAGTCCATGCAACATCCTCCGTGAAACCCCAGCTTGCCCAGAATAACGTGCCAGATCACTGCCACTCATACCAGGTGTGGTGTCCTCCTTCAGCCAGCTAGGAACAGACCACAATGCCACAGCTAACTATGCGTGTGGTCTGTCCCTGCAACAATTACAGATTTCCCCAGCGTAAGGCCACCCACTGAGTCTCAGAACTGTCCTGAGTACTTCATGGTCAGTCATGAGAGACTGAGGTATAGCCCCGAGAGCCAGGAAATAGGTGTGTGTCTTAGAGAAAGGAAAATGTCGATTTTAAAGGAACTGTTCTAACCCAACACACATGGCATAATCCTGTTCTAAAATTTAAACTCCTTGCTGGGTGGTGGTGGCGCACGCCTTTAATCCCAGCACTCGGGAGGCAGAGCCAGGCGGATCTCTGTGAGTTCGAGGCCAGCCTGGGCTACCAAGTGAGTCCCAGGAAAGGCGCAAAGCTACACAGAGAAACCCTGTCTCGAAAAAACCAAAAAAAAAAAAAAAAAAAAAAAAAAAAAAAAAAAAAAAAAATTTTAAACTCCTTTATTTTATAATTATTTATTTGTTTAATTGGTGTTTTGCTTGCTTGTCTGTGTGAGAGCATCTGATCCCCTTGAACTGGAGTTACAAACAGGTGTGAACTGCCATGTGGGTGCTGAGGATTGAACCCAGGTTCTCTGGAAGAGCAGCTGGTGTTCTTAACCACTGAACCATCTCTCCAGCCCCTTAATTATTTTTTTTTTTTAGGACAGGTTTTTCTCAATCTGTAGTCCAGGCTGTCCTTGAACTTGCAATCCTCCTGCATAAGCTTCCGGTGTGCTAAAATTACAGGCAGATAGCACCACACCCAGCTCACTGAAAAAAATTCTTTAATTTCTTCTCCTTCCAATTTCACAACTAGCCTTTTCAATTCGGGATCTTGGATCGCTGAGTGGTAATAGTAGCAGCTGCTGTTGCAATAAATTGCTCCTAAGCTTGAACACAGACATTTTGTGCCCAAGTTGATCTTTCCTTACTTTCCAGGAGGTTTCCATTTCTCTCTCAATCACCAGTTGCCGAGCTCGGCACAAGCCTAGGAGAGTTATTGGCAAGTCTCCAATTCCTTTCTCTGTGTTTTTGTGAACCCGCTTAACATAAACCAAGTGTCCTGCCCCAGGGGACGATTAAGCAACAGAAGCTGCAGTATGGATGGATGGACAGGAAGATGAGGGTCCCCCAACCCCCGCCCTGAGAGGGGTGGGAGTCTCCCCAGTCTCAGTCCCTGAAGAAGCTCTAGGCATCCAGGGTAACCCTAGGCTCCCCCTTTTGTGGAAGGGGCCAAGTGTGGCTCCTGGTTTTGCTTTCTCACACTGTTTTTGTTTTGTTTTGTTCTTTTTTTCCCCCCTCTTCCTTCTAAGGAGAGACTCAAAAGAGAGAAAAGAGAGAAAAAAAAACCCACGGATGTGAGAGGCTCTGTGGTGGCTGGGCTGTCCTAGAGTCCCCGTGTCCTTCCCAGGCCCCGAGTCACACATCACTCATCTTGTCACATTGAACTCCGGATGCTCCTGCCCTAGAGAACGCTCTGACTCCAGCAATCTTTCTTCATTCTCACTAACAATTTGGTAATGAAATATTGATTTTTAGTTAGATTCATATTGATGCTATTAGGTTTGCATTGATAAATCATGCTTGCCTCCTGTCTGGGAGCTGGAGACCGCTACCAGAGCCCTGGAGATTACAATCAACTCATTGATGTGTTAATTTGATGGATTTTTTTTCCTTCTCTTAGAAGGAGTGGGAGGGTGGAGGAAGATTTTTCAGCCGCGCTGCTGTAAAGTTTTCACAGTGAAATCAGAGACAGTAATTGCAGGCTTCACTAGGTACAGTCGCCTAAAAGAATCCTCAGCCTCTTGGGCGAGGAGTTAAAAGCAGGAAGAAGGTGGAGGCTGGGGGGTGGGAAGTGTGGGAGGATTTGGGCAGAGGTCTGGGAGGATATGACACACCTTGTAAACACCACTCCACTTGGGTTAAATCCTCATTAAGCCATTCCCAGACCTTCCTGAGCAGGCCTGGCCCCACCACTCTGATCACCTTGTGAAGTTTCTCCAAGAGAAGGCAGGGGGGCTGCGGACTGGGCTGCCCCCTCCTTGCCAGTGCCTGTGGCATAGTCCTGGGACATTTTCTCTCCCTTTCCCCAGTCCCCAGGCTCTGTAACTTAGTGCCAACAGCCCCTGGGTTTGATTTATGATCCTGTGCTAATGTAACGCCTATCATTAAGGGATACTCCTTGGCCACACCAAAGTCTGACTCTGATTTCCTTCAGAGACCTGGAATTCAGAGGGAGTGCTGAGAGCCGGGGGCGTGGGGAAGGAGTCTTTGAAAGTGCTTAGGTAGGGATTCGTTTTATTTAGTTTCCTTTTTAAAGCAAAAGTAGTTCCCATTCCAGTGCAATGTCTACTTTGGGAGCTCACTCTATTCTCTTGCTTCCTGTAAGACTGAACGGGCAGCTAAACACACATATGCATGAGTGTGTGCATGCATGTATGGGTATGTGCGCACAAACATAAAGCCTGCTTTCTGAGATAAATATGTGGACATGTTCACACACGTTCACACACACACACACACACACACACACACACACACACACACCCATATGTATGTGTGTGCATAGTCATACTTGTAAAAGAAAAGCAGAACAGAGGTGTGCCAGCTCCCTCTGAGGGAGTCCCACCCTTCGCCTCTTTGCCAGTCTGGCAGGAGTCAGTAGCAGCTTTTTCCGAAGTTAAGCATTTTGTACACATGTGTGTCTGTCGTCTGAGGAAGAAGATAGGAGGATGGAGGGAGGAGACAGACCAAGGGTCCATCCAGCAGCTCACGTTCCAGAACAGTGTTGACACTGCCCAAGGCCACCCTTGCCCCACATTTTTGTCACAGCCTGAGCTGTGCTGATCACACACAGGGAGAGAGAACTCAAACCTCTGAACTCTCACATCCAGGATGCAGGTACAGCAGCCATGAGCTGCCACAAGCAACCTCGAGTGGAAGACCTCCTGCCTATATGCCCTTACCCTACCTTCACCTCGGTGCTCATCTCTGAAACGAGGTGGGAAGTCACTTGTCCAGGGGCATGGAGACCCTGTCTGCCCAGGCCCTAGGATCAGCACAGCCTCTGCGCATGTCCGTGAGCTGAATGCATGTCTGTCCCAAGGTCTCCAGACCTCTGTGACTAGACTGTCCCATCCTAGAGTGAATTGGGTGTAGGGCCACATCGGTGCCAGGCTCCCATGAGACTCAACTGTGCTCCCTGAACTGAAGTGTCGTGTAAAGTGGGATGTGGGGCTGGAGGGATGGGGCTGGAGAGATGGGGCTGGAGAGATGGGGCTGGAGAGATGGGGATGGAGGGATGGGGATGGAGGGATGGGGATGGAGGGATGGGGATGGAGGGATGGGGATGGAGGGATGAGGATGGAGGGATGGGGATGGAGGGATGGGGATGGAGAGACAGGGATGGAGGGATGGGGATGGAGGGGTGGGGATGGAGGGATGGCTCGGTGGTTGAGAGCACTGCTGTTTTGCGGCTCCCAGAACCCTGTGTCATTTGGTTCACAATGGCCTCTAACTCCAGTTCCAGGGGATCTGGAACCCTCTGACACCCTCTTCTGGCCTGTGTAAGCACCTACACACACACACACACACACACACACACACACACCATACACACATACCATGTCGATGTTCTTTGAGGTCCCAGGCCTGTACCAGACCAGGCATTTGATCAAGCTCTTCCATGAGCAGACATATTGATTCAGCAGCTTCTCAGGGCAGGGAGGGAGACAGGATTCTACCATAACTACACATGGAGGTGGGCCTCTGGCAGAGCCTCAAGTATAAAAGACTGTGTCCCAATCTTCTAGGCTAAAACTCAGCCACAACACTGTTCTCCTGGGGACTGATCCTAACGACCACAGGCCATGCTGGCAGCTGGGAATGTGGACTCTATATGGTTTGCTTTGAATTCATCTTCTGAGTTTGGAGGCAATGTTCAGACACTGGTAGGTTGGTTTCTCACGTACCATATCTGATTAGTTACAAGGTTGGAGAGAAGAGGCAGGAACTAGATTGCCCTGGTGGAAATCCTGCTGCCAAAGCCTCCTGTGCAGTCTCAAGGGAGCTCCTTGTTCTGTGCTTGCCTTATGAATAACGTGAAAGTTGCCAAATTATTTAACCTATCATCCTTGCTGAAAGCATAGAATGAACTGATACACACACATATATACATAGGCATGCGTAAGTACATATGTGTATATGTCACTACATACACACATACACATAAATATACAAACATGCAGACACATTTTCATATGGATATACATATTTGTACACACATGCACACACGTGTTATGTGTACATGTCATATATATAGAGACAATATGTATCGTATACACATATGCACATATATACACATATGGTACACAGAACAGACCAGAGACCATCAAAAGCCTAAGATGTGCACCAGCAATTATTTTTTCCTGAAGGTAGACCCAGGCTCCTGCTTGAGGCTATCTGTGGAGCCACGGACCCTGTCTCCTGTACCCGGCCCCTGCCTTGCCTCCTCTCCACAGGCTCTGCTGTGCCTGTCATATCCAGCTGGGCCTTCCCAGTCTTCCTTACCGGCCACTGTGCATGCTGTCAATGGAGCTCACACAGCACTCTCGGCAGAATTTAATGCCGGTTCTGACCAGCAATGCTGTGGGAAAGGACAGAGGAGCCCTGGAGCAAAGGGACAGTGCAAGCCGGCAGGAGGAGCAGGCAGGGTGGGGGCAGACAGGAGAAACAGAAGAGGCAAGTCAGTCCACGACCCTGGACTCGGGGAATGAAGGCACAGTATTTAAAGAGAGAGAAGCCAGTACTTGGCCATCTGGGGCACCGCAGGCCTGAGGAGCAAGGCTCCACAACTCAGCCTGGAAGACGTGGATGTGTAAATCACTGACGGAGGTCGGGCCAGGTGTTCTGACCACTGATCACGGAGCAGGGATGACTGCCATCCACCTGATTTTACGATCCCTCTCTCCTGGATAAGCTAGCCGAGAGCAAAGGCCAGCGGAGGCCACCACCCCGATTCAGGGCATGCATTGCAGATCCAGGACTGGACTCAAAGATTTACAAAAGCTTGCCCACGGAACAGACACCACGCAGATTGATTCAGGCCCCTCAGGGGTTTCCTAATCAGCAGGAACAATTCCCCAGGCCTGGAAGGTCCATTGCTTCTGAAGGAGTGGAGGGTCCGGCGGTTGCTGTATTTCTAAATCTAATGAAGCACCAAGGCAAACAGCTTGCTGTCTCAGTGCTGGGGCTGAGCAGTAGCTACCAAAGTAACTGACTCTGCCTCCCAAACCCGGCATTCTAAGTCCCGGGAAGTTGTAGAAATCCCGGGCCATTTGGTTTTCAGGGAAATATTCTGCCCTCTTACTTTGGGCTTTACCCAACCCACAAGAAGTCTTTAGCTCGGTAAAGAAGGACGTGGACTAAAACTTTTCACATTGAACCTCGTCACCGCGCTCCTTTCTTCCAAGACAAATAGGCTCCCACTCTCGGATCTCCTGCCCCAGCTTCAATCACAGCTTTTGCTGCCTCTGACAGCCAGGGCAGGTCAGAGAGAGTGACGGTGGGGGATTGGACTTCAAGGACCGGCTCACAATTCCCTGTCTGACAAAAATAACTTCTTTCATGGGCGATTTGAGAATCTGAGCCTTGGTGTGCCTTCTCTGCAGGAGGCGGACACAAAGCGAGGGCAGAATATGCAGGTGCTTTCTTATCAGGGCCAGAAAACTTAAGAAGCACCTTTGGATGTGGGGGTCCCCACCTTAATGCGATTCTTTGGGTCCTAACAAGAAAAGAACATTGTCGCCAGAAACACTTGTTCCCATCCATTGTATTTATACTGTGCACCTGTCGAGGTGTGAACACTATTCCCAGGGTGCCTTCTTTCCAGTGGCCCTGGAGGGGGCCTTCCTCGACACCCTTGGAGAACTCAGCCTTGAAAAATAATCACTGTGAAGTAGGCATTCAAAGTGAAGCTTCCTCTCTGTTCCTCAGGCCTCATTGTCTACGGGTATCGACTGTGGCACCGGAAGATCCCCGTGAGCAGCTGTCGGCAGCAGGTTGTAGATGTTCACCATTTCATTTCACCCTATGAGTCCAACAGTGTAGTGGACATCATGCATGCCAGCACCATCCAGATCCCGGTCCCTTGCTCCGTCACTCCAATCACTGATGGTGCCTCCACTCTACCTGTGGAAGAAGAGTTTACAGCTAAAACCTGGAGTCGAGTGTGGTTGTTCTAGGATGACAGCGAGAGGGAGGCTAGGAAGGAGGAGTCCAGTGCAATGGGGGTCCAAAAGCCCCCTTCAGGGAGCACAGCATGGCTCTCACTCCACCTGCTTCCTACTGTTCTCCCCCACCAGCCTTCCTCCCAGACCCCAGGGAGCCTTTCAGAGCTGCACAAGGACCCATGCTCCTTCCCCTCTGCAGCATGCTCTTTCCTTCTAATGCAAACATTGGTTCCTGTTCTCAGAAACGTGGGCCAAACGCCGTTTTCCACGTGGTGTTTCCTCACCTGCCAGGAGATGGAGCTGCTCATGCTGTGGGTTCCCACACCGGGAGTCCTGTGTGTTTTTGGTCTCGACTATAGCCTCTCTCCTTCCCGCTGCTCCAAGCTAGCCTTTGGACAAACAGAGATGTTTCTGAGGATGACAGAGGCTTGAACACCAACAGGTCCAATCCTCCAGCTTAGCCCTCATCACACAGGCTTGGTCTTCATGAACCAGGTCAGTAGGACCTGACCCTCACTAGGGTCCTCAGGTGAGAGCTAGTAATTTCATCCGAAGTCTCTGTAAGCACTCTGTGATGTTTCTCCCTTTAAAGGACCAGAATGAGCCTATTGACTGTCAGCTGCTGGTCTCTTTCTTCATAAGTAACAGGTGTTTAGAAATGAAACACAATGGTCGGCCTGGGGCGGGCAGTCACTGGGGCCAGAGCAGGAGCTGCTGCAATGTGACCCATAATTCCTGAACCAGGAGACAGTGGTGAGATGTATGTCTACCACTCCTGAGGAGATGGTGGTGAGATGCATGTCTACCACTCCTGAGGAGACGGTGGAGGGATGCATGTCTACCACTCCTGAGGAGACGGTGGTGAGATGCATGTCTACCACTCCCAAGGTTGCATCAGTGGCACCTACAACACAAACCCTGCCATTTATGCAGCAACCACCAGCAACTGCCAATCAAACAGCTGCTATTTTATCAGTGGAGACTTCAGCCAACCACGGAAGCCCCAAAGAGGCTTGGTTCAAGAAATGGCCACCACTACAACTGTCGCACCCTCTGTACCAAAAACAGCTTTGCTCTAGGAGACTTGGGTTTGGCCAAAAAATGTTGAGAGGACCTTTAGATAATGGCCGCTACAGCTATTTCAGATGGCCCTACCCATAATGTGCCCAGGACCTCCCTGCAGCAGGCCTCCATCTGATCAGAGAGAGCATCCATGACAGCTAGTAAGTCACCCATGAGTCACTGGCAATGCAAGCAGAATTCCTCTCCTCACAGCCATCAGAAGACCTCCCTCCTTGCAGTGTCCACTCGATCCTCCCGCCTAGGCCCCCTCCCTCTTAGAGCCCATGTGTGCTTTAAAAAGGGTCGGGCTGCTTGTACAGAGAGTAGACACCCCCCATGCTGTCAGCTGCAGCCACGTGCAGCAATAACTAGATGGTGGACGGAGAGTCCCAGAGAGCAGCCAGAAGCAGTGGAAGAGCGGAGACCTCAGAAGGCAAGAAGCTAGGAAGGCGTGAGCCTGCAGAAGAACTACGAGATCCAGTCACTTGAAGGGTTCCAGAGAGCCACCAATAGCTAGCTATTAGCCTCTGCTTCTGAGGAACCACCTAAAGTGGCTCTCCTAGTTTGCTTCTCTGCCGCTCTGATCAAACACTCTGGCCAAAAGCGATTGAGGGGAGGAAGGGGTTTATTTCAGCTTGCACTTCTGGGTCACAGTCCATCACCGAAGGAAGAACAGAAAGTCAAGCAGAAATCAAGCAGAGACCAGAGAGGAGCGCTGCTCACTGGTACACTCCCCAGCTTGTGCTCATCCAGCTCTCTTCTATAGCCCAGGACCACCAGCCCAGGGATGATACCACCCACAGTGATCTGAGCCTTACTATAGCAGTCATCAATGGATGCGATGTCTTGCAGACACGGGCACAGGCCAGTCGGATCAAAGCTATTCTCCAATTGAGGTTCGCTCTTCCCAGGTGACTTTAGGTTGTGTCGAGCTGACAATAAAACTAAAATTAATGTCTATTCTTTGGCAATAAAGCTAAGAACTGAAGACCCCAACACTCAGAGCTCAGAGCTGTAGCATTAGCTGCTGCATGCTGGGCCACTAGGCTAACACCCCAGAGCTCTAAGCCTCTGGCTTTGAAAGCTTGCACTGTGAGTCATTGGATTTGAGAGTCCAGAGCTGTAAGCTACAAGCACTCAAGGCTCAGAACTGATAACGTTCAGGGAGTGTTGACCCTGCTGGTTGGCCACACACACTCCACCATGCTTAGTCCTCACCCAATGGACTCGTGTGCAAAGGGTCACACTGGCATTCTTTAGCTTCCAATCTGCCTCCCTGTCTTGACCCCTCCCCATCCTCCCCACCCCTGCTTCTCTTCAGGACTCCTCTACCATCTCCTGTGTTAATGTACCCATCTCCTGGAATCCCTAATGCTGAAAGTCACCTGAATTCTGTCATTAGATCCCCAGTGTCTATTAAATGACTGCTCTTGGTCATTTAATCCTGTCTTGGGATTTCAAATGCCATGTGAATGCCAGCAACCTCCAAATCACTATCTCTGACATCTCCCCTGAACTCGAGGCGAATTCCCCCACCATCTGTTCCTCTTCTGTCCACCTAGCTGGCTCTTCCATTCGGAGATTGAGTGAGCCCAAGCTACAGCTGCTCCTCACAGACTTTCCTCTCTTGATGAGAAGAAATTCAGTTATTTAGGATGTTCAGGGAAATGAAATGTACCTCCCGTGTAACTGTAACTCCTCTCCTTCAGGTTGACCTTCCTTAAACATGCACCCAAGTGTCCCTTCACTCCTGACTCGCCATCTCAGCACGCGACTTCGCCTCCCTCTCAACTCCATGCAGCTGCCTCCCATTGGCTTCCCTTCTTGGGCTGTACCCCTCTCAGTCTCCTCCCTGTACCCGAGGTAAGCCAAGTGTCCCTTCCAACCTCTATTCTGGTCAAAAATTTCCCACAGTTCCCAACGTCACTCAGAAAACAAATCCACGGCCTAATTAATAAAGGCCTTCCTGCAGGGACCCCAGCTGTCTGCTGGGCTTCCATCCACCCCCCACCTTGTTCCAGACTCCACCACACCTGAGTCATGGTGTCCGAAGACAATCAGAGACGCTGTGGAGAACGTTTTCATTTCCTCGTCGCCAGCCGGGGATCACCTCTCCTCTCTGCAATCTTCACGCTGGTCTCACCCAGGTCCTTTGAGTCCTGTGAGGATGGGGCATTCCCCCCGACCCTGACAACAGGCCTGCACCTTGTTTAGAGCAGGCGGTGTGTGATAAGCCATGACTGAATGAGAAAGGCAGCGCCTGCAAGCTCTACCAGCGCCCACATCATAGTCTTCTCATCTCTGACGGGCTCGCTGTCTCCACTTACCCTCTCACTTCACACAAATAGCAGAAATCATGTGTTGTTGTGGGTTTTTTTTCCTATTGGGCTAATGTTCGGGACACAAATATCAAGTTCCTCTTAGTATTTCAGAGAGTTCTGTCAAAGATTTAAAGTGGACCAGTACACAGGGGTTATGTGGTGGGTTTTATATTTTGATAGCTTGCCGCCTGCAGCACCCTGTGGACCAGGTTGTATCGTCTGCCCATCTCTCAGTGGCAAGATTAGCATAGGTTCCATTTATACCTACGCAGGTCAGTTGGCTTCACTGATCTCCTCTACTCTAAACGGTTCCGTGGTATGTGGATGTCAACATAACTAAGTCATCCTTAGATATAGCATCTGTCGCTGCCCTGGCCTCTAGATTGCATTCCTTTGTGTACATGGTAATTTATTTGTGAGTGTGTGTGTATGTGTGTGTGTGTGTGTGTGTGTGTGTGTGTGTGTGTGTGTGTGTGAAGACCAGAGGTCATCTTCTTTTTCATGAGGCAGGGTCTCCCACTGCCCTGGATCTTGTCAGGTCACCTAGGCAGGACTAGCCAGTGAGCTCCAGGGATCCTCCGTTCCTACTTCTCCAGCACTGGGATTATAAGTGCCCATCACCATCCCTGGCTTTTTAAATGTGCATTCTAGGGCTCAAAATTAGGTCCCCACACCTTCAAAGCAAGTGCTTTATTGACTAAGCCTTCATCCCAGTGCCCATTCATTTCCTCACTTATGACCTACTTCCATAGAGAAGCCCAAACATCACTTGAGTTACTTCCTGACTTTGATGTGACTCTTGCCAACTATTTAAACAAAAAAAAGCCCCCAAATTATTATGGACCAATTTAATACAAGTTCAAAAATCTTTTTTGCTTTGCCTAAGCCACTGAAGAAATACCTGGAATGACATATATAAATTGAAAATCATTTCCCTCTTGCGAATGTATCTTAAATTGATATGCCTAAGACTGTTCCCTGTAATTGTCAAATTCATTTAGATTTTTTGTGATATATTGTTCCTTGCATGAAAAGCACTCATCATTCCTTCTGTTCACTTACGCCTAGTTTATAAAGACAGAGAATGTTCCACAGTGCACACCAGCATCATGCTGCTTCCAGGCCAGGCTCACTTCAGTGCAAGGAGACAACGCTCCAAAGGCACAACAGTAAGGTCGGACAAGAGGTCTTAGAATGCACGAGAGAGAATGCACTCTTCCTCCCAGGAAAGTGAAGATGCATAATTATGCCTTTTGGGGATTAGGCCTCCTACCAAATTGCCTCCAAGGCTCAGTGTCGGCCCGCACTCACTAGTTAGCCATGTAGATAACAATATTAACCAAATGTCAAGGCAACTACACATTTCTTTGAATCCTACTAAACCATCTCCTGATTCATGGTAGCTGGGAGCTTGGCTTCAGTGTTGTAAGAAAAAGAGAATAAGCCAAAGAAATGTCAGAGTTCCAGTCATACCGTTTTCAATTGTGGCCCTCGCCCAACAAAGGCTAATTGATTTCTTGTGATCTGCTGCCCTCCTCTTATCATAAGAATAAAAATGAGGAAGGTCAATTTTCATAGCTCTATATGCATTTGTTAATCTTAAGAACGTCTATTACGTTATAGAGTAACATATGGGCTTACTTTTTAAAGCAATCTGATTCTGCAAGATTTGTGTTTGTTGAATAAAATGGAATTGATACCAAATATCTCAAGCATATCATAATAAAACATCATTTTTTCACTTATATTCTGTGGTAGTCTGAATGTATTTGGCCCCCGTAATTTCATAGGGGGTGGCACTATAAGAGGTGTCCATTTGTTGGAGTAGATATACCCTTGTTGGAGGAAGTGTGTCACTGTGGGGGTGGGCTTTGAGGTTTCCTATGCTCAGGATAGCGCCCAGTGTGTCAATCACTTCCTGTTGCCTGAAAGATGTAAGAGTCTCAGCTATTCCTCCAGAATCACATCTGCCTGCATGCTGCCATGCTTCACACCATGATGATAATAGACTGAACCTCTGAAACTGTAAGTGAGCCCCTTCAATTAAATGTCTTCTTTAGAAGAGTTGCTGTGATCATGGTGTCTCTTCACAGCAATAAAAACCCTAAGTAAGACATATTCCAAAGTTCTTTTTAAAATGATTTATTTTATTATTTATTTGTATGGGGATAGAGAGACAAAGACAGAGAGAGAGATGGAGAGAGACAGAGAGAGAGACAGAGAGAGCATGCATACAGGTACCTGCAGAGACCAGAAGAGGACGTTGGATGTCCTGAAGGTGGAGTACTGGCCATTATGACATGAGAGCTCAGGACCAAACTCAGGTCCCTCTGCAACATCAGCAAACACTCCAAACCCGGAGCCGCCTCGCCAGCCCCCTAAAGTACTTTTGTGTGAACTGTTGTTAGTTCCGCATGTGCCTGGGTGGACGGAACAAACACATCTTATGCCGACAACCTGACATTCGTTCCTGCTTCTGTCTTCACCTCACCTGGTGGACAGGTTCACGTGTGCCTCTGTGCAGCCTTGCACATTGATTTGTCCTGAAATTCCCTCTTCTTAGACTTCAGGAAGGTATGGACTGCATTAGTTAATCTTGCTTTGCAGAGCATCGTACCCGAAATTCATGGAGGAAAGATTGATGCTGGCTCACAGCTTCAGATGGTTTAGTCTACCATGGTAGGGGCTGCATGGCAGAGGAGGAGCGGTAGAAGCACGCGGCAGAGGCTGCTCACGTCGTCACGGCAGAACAGGAAGCAGAGGGTCCAACAGGAGCAAGACCTCGGTGTTCTTTTCAAAGGCCCTCCTCCGAGATCTACTTCTGCCAGCACGGCCCCACCTCACCGCATGAAGGTTCCCAAGCCTCCCCCAATAACGCCACCAGCTTGGCAATCACCTTTCAGACTACGAGCCCATTGGGAATATTTAACCCATAGCAGTTTGTCCTGGACCCCACAAAGCTCAGGGCCATTCCCTAATGCAAAATGGATCCCCGTAGCCTTAACAGTTCCAAAATGGTTTAAAAATCCAAGTTCGCAGTCTCTTCTGAGACTCAAGATTAAGTCTCCAGTGTGAGCTCCGGGAAAACAGAAAGAAAGCTACATGCTTGGAATGTACAATGGCACAGAGTGAATGCTCCCATTTCAAAACACAGGAACTGGGGCACAGAGAGAAGAGGGATAGAATTAAAGCCAGCGAGAAATTCAGCAGAGCAGACATTAACTCCTGTAACTCTGTGTTCGGCACCCTGGGCACACAGTGGCATACTCTGAACTCTAGCACGTGTACCTGTGTCTTATCATTGACAGCACGCATGGGCTCTCTCCTAGGCTGGACCTAATCAGTGCCTGAAGCTTCCTCTGTAAATATGCCACATTCCTGGAAACTCTAATATGTGGGGGTTTCCATTAAAATTTGGGCTCACCCTCCAAATTTTGAACAGAACATTGTAAGGGGTTCCCTGCCGAGAGTCCAGCCCTGACATGTACCCTGCGTTGTCTCACAGGCTTTCCTTAAAAGTCCAGGTAGACGCTTCGACAGTCCTGTAACTCTTTTAACTTGAACCTGCTCCCCCTTCAAATAATCCAACAAACCAGCACCACATTTATGATTGCACTCTCCTGCTGGACTGAGCAGTGTCAGGGCTCTGCTGGACCACCGTTGCAAAGGCCTCTGAGGGTCTTCTACAAGCAGTCTTACTTGAGGAGAACACAAATGTCACTCACCTTGCAAAGGGAAGTCTTCCTATTGAATATTCAGTTTTACACCCTGGAGCCTTGGATGGATGGGATCTCGCCAACATCTAAAATGCCATAACAGTACCCTTCATATCATCCTGGTGAACTTGACTTTTTTTTAAATGATTCTATTCTCTTAATAGCTTCAACTTTCTGTACAATTTTAAACGGGTATTTTTAAATATATATATATATATATATATATATATTATATATATATATATATATATATATTCCACATTTTTCTGCTTTGCCTTGTGTTCCCAGTGCTCACTAAAAACCTGGCTAAAAGCAACTGGTAGTAACCCTGCCAGTAAGCTATCTTAAAATCTCCTTCACAAAATATTGTCTACTACTGTTGACTCTTGTCTATCCCACCAGAAGCTCCCATTAAGCTCTACTCAAAGCATCCACATCTCTAAGTGTTGACCCTAAATCCCTCCCATTAGCCAGCTTCAAAGGCTTAAGAAATGCATAGACATGGGAGTGGGGAACCCAGTTCTCTGCTCCCAAAATCTATATTAATCAGTGTTATTTAGAGGAACTGTGCCAAAAGAATAATAAATCAATATGTATGGAAACGGATATGCATGATGTATACGCACATGTGAACATATCATTTGTGTGAGTCCATGTTGAAAGACAGAAGAAATTGCAGTGGCCCATGGCCATGGCGGTTGTGACAGTCGCCTCTGTTTAGGGAGAAGAGAGTCTGTATTCCTGTGCTGGTTGCTTCTTCCAATTTCTCTGTCCCTCACACTCGGGGGGGGGGGGGGTGGCTCTTCCACACTCCTAGCCACTATCCTACAAGTCAGTGAGCAGGCTAGGGGGCAGGTAGTCCATTTCTGGGTCCATGCCTTTCCTTTGAGTATGTGAGTGGGACTAGTGTGGCCTTTACATCTCTCATCTTTGTACCTTTGGAGACATCCAGCAGCAGCAAGTGTCAGTGACCCTGAACGACACATGCTTTCAGCAGAAAGGTTCTCTGCTTTGGAGGCATTCGCACCAGACTCGGGAGTCCAAGATGGCTTCCAGGATGAAGAGAGAGGCTTATTGAGAGCCTCAGAACATAAAGCATTATCAAGACTGAAAGGGCAGGAAGGAAGTCTGAGAAGAGGGCACCTGGAGCTTGGACAGCAGTATAAATAACTATTAGCACAGCTAATAATGAAGGCAACGTTGGCGAGCTTGGACAGGAAACAGCCCCACAGGAGAGCTTACAACCTCCTGCAGAGCCCCACTGGTGTGTGTGACGGCAGTGGGTGTTCAACGTCATGATTTAAATGGCCCTGCAAACCGTTAGCATCCAGGACCAGAACTGCTGTAGACTCTATGCATGTGTAATTGGATCAGGGACACCTTTCTTAATTAGACCTGAAGCTCTTCGTTTATTTTCTTTTCTTTGAATGAAAGTCAATTTTTAGCTGCCTCAAGTACGATGGCACTTTGTGTGCATTTTTTAAAGTGCTTTCAAATGCTTGGGCACACATGCTGACAGTTGCCTGTCTGAGTGACAAGACTGGGACCCTGGTCCCAGGAGGGCGCATAAACCATCCGAAGGGACTCTACACAGTGTCCAGGTGGCACCGAGAGAAGGAACCATAACTCACGGGACAGTTTCCAACTGCGGTTGCTTCCTGTATTCCATTCTACATTCTGTGGAACTGCGGGCCCTACCAGCTGTCACTCAGCTTGGCAAAATATCCAGTAGCTAAGTATATGATTAACTCTTGCTTTGGATGTATCTTCCTTGTCCTGCAAGCACCTCTGATTGACTGTCGTGTGGACCTTCTTCAGACCCCACGATCAGCCGGCTGTCTACTTCAACACCCTCAATTTTGTCTACTTGTAGATACAGTAAACACTCTGAGAACACATACATCAGAAAACAGATTTACCAACATCAAATTCTGTCACCAAATTGCCAAATTAAAGATATTATGTACCGCAGTCACAAGGGTACTACTTCTGAGTGGATCCCAAGAGCATCGGTAGGTGGGGTTTCCTGCTTTCCTGCTGTTCTCTGAGCTAAAAGGCCCACCCTGATCCAGAGAGAGAGAGAGAGAGAGAGAGAGAGAGGGAGTGAGAGAGAGAGAGAGAGAGAGAGAGAGAGAGAGAGAGAGAACCCCAGGGTACTGATCTTAATTAATTATCAGCCTTTCCAACAGCACGGAGTTCACAGGAACAAAATCCCAACCCAAAACCCAGGGACAACCCTTCCCAGAAAGTCATGTGCTTTCCCAAAGTGGGCACCTGCAGGGATGGAGCTGAGCCCCATGATGCTCCTCAGCCGATTGTTTTTCTGTGGCATTAGCCACACCCGGGCAAGAGGCAAGGGTGAAGCATAGACATATGGCCCCCCAAGACTTCAGCTCTTCCTCCTTGTGAGCGCCCATTTATAATCAAGGGTAAGTTGTTCTTAATAACCACCCATCCCTAGGGTCTGCACTGTGTGTGTGTGTGTGTGTGTGTGCGTGTGCGTGTGCGTGTGCGTGTGCGTGTGTGTGTGTGTGTGTGTGTGTGTGTGTGTGTCTGTGTCTTGCTGTGCACTGCAGTAGTGACTGAGAGCCTGTTTCCCACTTGTCCTGGTGTCCTCTACCCTTGTCACTGAGCCCCGGGACTGTTTCCATGTGTTACTTAGAGTAGCCATGGGGAATGCCGATCCCTGGAACCCTATGGCTGGGGATACTGGATCTTGAGGGCTCTTCATGGGTGGAGGTTATACAGTGTTCCCTATAGGAGTTGATGGAAAATGTTTCCCCTCCACTGGCATTGTGGATGTCAAGAGATATCTTCTCTTGGGAAAGGTCTCATATCTTATACATTTTATCAACTATTTCCTGATTATTTCAACAGAATACCTGAAAAGATGTAACTTAAAGAACAGGAGTTTGGTCTAGCTCACAGCTCAAGGGTCCATCATTCTGGGGAAGCCACAGTAGCGAGAGAATAAGGTAACTGGCCATATTGCTGCCACAATTGTTATATGATATTTTGTTTGTGCTCTGACAAATAAAGCTTGCCTTGAGATCAGAGGGTGGAGCTACCCACCAGTTAACCTAGAGGCCAGGTAGTGGTGGTTCACGCCTTTAATCCCAGCACTTGGAAGGCTCGTGCCTTTGATTCCAGCACTTGAGAGGCTCACACCTTTAATTCCAGCACAATCAGGAGGTGAGGATGGGAATATAAGGTGGTGGAGACAGGATCTCAGCCCCCTTTTCAGTCTGAGGATTCGTAGAGGTAAGAAGTCTCTAGTGGCTGCTGCCCTGCTTCTCTGGTCTTTTAGCTTTAACCCCAATATTTGACTCCTGGTTTTTATTGATAAGATTAATTAGGATCACACATCAACAGTCAGGAAGCAGAGAGAGAGAGAGAACACTGAGTGCTGGTGCCCAACCCACTTTTCAGACTCGAGACTACGGAATGATGCTACCCAAATTTACAGTGTGTCTCCCCACCTCAGCACAATCTGGAAACTCTCAGAGACATGCCCAGAGATTTGTCTCCAAGGTTGTTCTAAGTCCTGTAAAGTTTGCCATCAATATTAACCATCACATGTACCTCACATGTAAAATCACATCACATTAATCTTTCATGTAAAATATGTTCCAAGGCTATGCACCCTTGGGGGTGCTGTTGGAGGAATCCCATACCCAGGTCAAGCTCTGAAAGAAGTACATAAAAGATGGCCAGAAACCCATTGTCACAGACACTCCTCGCCCCCACTTGCTTTCTTGTCTCTGGTGACAAGGAATGCATGAGCTACTCCTCTTATGGCTGTGAATGAATTAGTGACAAGAAGCAACTGTGGGAAGAAAGCTTTGTTTTGTTCATGGTTCAGGGTACAGCCCATCATGCCGGGGAAGACATGGTGGTGGGTGGTTCCAGATGGCAGGAACTTGCAGCTGCTGATTGCCTTTGTCTCCTGGGTCAGGAAGCAGAGTGAAGAGGACAGAAGCCCAGAATGGGTCAGAAGCCTCAAGCCTACCCCTGCCCATCTACTTCTTTCTGTAGTTGAATGATTTCCTGTGTCCCACCTGGCCCGCGGTCACAAATCTCTCACTCGCAGTCCTGCTGTTGTTTATAAAATAATCACACAGGGGCTTATATTAATTACAAACTGTATGGCCATGGCCTATGGCTTATTTTCTTGCTTGCTAGCTCTCATAACTAAACTCAGCCCATTTCTATTAATCTATAGGTCACCCACCACATGTTCCATGGCTTTTCCTGTATGCCATTATATGCTGCTCTCTGGACGGAGGGATGGTGTCTCCTCTGCCTCTGCCTTTCTTCTTCTGTCTCTCTCTTGGATTTTCTGCATGCCTCTAAGCTGCCTTGTCATAGGCCAAAGCAGCTTATTTATTAACCAATGGGAGCAACGTATATTCACAGTGTACGGAAAGACATCCTCCAGCATCCTCCAAATGGTCCTCTCCTCCTAAGTGTTCCTTCTTAAACAGTACCACCAAACAGGGAATTTATTTCCAAACATTTAAGTCTATAGGGGCCATTTCACATTCAGGCAATCGCAAAGATCAAATTCATATGCTGGACTCTGCTTCCAACGGCCTTCATGTGACCCATGCAGCCAGATTGCCATGCTGTCATACTGTCACAAGCCAGTTATGAGGGCAATTTGGGCTCCCTGGTGTGGAAACGTTTTTATTTCCTGAGTCTTGGCTCTACCTTTTACCCCATATTTGCTTTGGCCTATTAGAACCTGAGGGTCAACATTGGAGTTGTCAAACACGGCTTTAAAACACAGGAGAGCAGCAGGTGAAGTGGGAGCTCCACCACCATTGCGTGCCTTTATTTCTCCAGTTATAACAAGATGCCATTCTTGTTACGTAGCCATAGCAACGACATCAGAACAACACAGTGGTAGCTGTGTCTTTGGTAATGATAGTTGAGTTATTGACATTTCCTGAAGAGTTTCAGGGGACTGTCACCCTGGATTCCAGGTGTCACCCTTTCCCCAGATGCAAGTAATCTTGGGAGAAGCTAGACTATTGAGAAGTGAATGGCTGATTAAAATCAGGATGCCATGAAGCAGCATGCACAAGGTAGCCCTCCATGTTGGTGTGAATGAAAGCGAGAACTCTTGGAAAGAGGCCATGACTACAAAGGTTGATTGACCACTTAGAACTTGAGTGTTGTGGAGAGGTTGGAGTGTTACAAAGTTCATAGCCAGATTATCTGGGGTCATCTATAGGCCTTTAGTGGCTGTTTATTGATGTCCTCTGTACCTGATCTAGCACCTGTGTAGCCATTAGGCAAATCACTTGGAAGGTACAGACCCCAGTTTCAAATCAACCAAAGGACTAAGAATGCTGTCAGATAGCATCTGAGGTCTAAGACGGAGTTTCCCCCACTCTTCTGTGAGTTGCCTATCTGATATTTCCACCAATGTATTTGGAAAATACTCTATTTTATGACCTTATTCATTCAGTGACTATAAAATGTTCATGAAATTGCTACCACGCTGGGACATGTCATTTGGGAAGAATTAAATCTGGGTTCCCAGACCATTGTCACTCATATTCAGTTCCAGAATGAACCATCTCCTTCATTCCTTTGAGATAAGAGTTAATTCTTCTTTCTACAGTATGGTGGGTCTTGGCAGTGATACCACTGCTGGGGGATGGCTCCAGCACCTTTAAATCACTCCTCATCTGTGCTCTGTGAGAATGCATGGTAAACTTGTTGGCCTCACCAAAGTGTACTTCAGCGAAATAATAATTCCATCTGCCATTGGTGCCCATCTGAGGCGACTGGACATTCATTTGTGTTTCCACAGGGGGGAAAAATTGACACAGCAATCACCATGGTAGTGGGGCCACCACAAGGAGCTGGGATTGGCCTCCAACTTCACAGATGAGGCCTACAGGAAGAGTCTCCTGTACTGAAAATAACAACGCTGCTTGTGCATGGTGATCATGAGGTGCAAGTCCTTCCATCAGCCAGCACAAGGTCCTGTGACTGCGGCAAAGCTCCCTGTGAAAACCAGGTTTCATCCAGGGGCTCTGTGCACTGGTGTCTGTCTGAATGTAGGCTTCTCTCCTCACAGAAGCCTCCAGTGGAGATCACCAAGCATCTTAGCTAAGTTCAACATCTAGTTCTGCACCTCTGAGAGTTTTAATACCTTTCCCTGAACTAAATTACAGTTTTATTATTTCTTTAATCACATTCCCAGGTTTTAACCTTTTAAAGCAAAACTCTTTGTCCTCTGGGCCAGGAGTAGCCAGGATGAGAACAACAGATCAAAGAGAGCGCTCAGAAGGTGCTTTGAATGTTATGAAAGGACACAAGTCTTGAAATGAACATTCAAAGGTGACTTTGGGGGCGTTGTAATGGAGAGCAGACCTTGCTAGCTCAGCCAGGTCCCCAGCCAGCAGCAGAAACACCTCCGGGGCACACAGGGTGGGAATCAGCTACTCTCTTCTGTGGGCTCAGTCTGGCTGAGCACTCTGACCGGGATCCACAGCAGGGCAGCCTCAGCTCTGTGGTTCTCTTTGCAGGCTGGAGCTTCCCCTCAGCTCCCACCATGAATGCAGCTGCACGTCACAGAACAGGGGCCCTGAGGTCATCAGGCTTACCACGTTTCCAAGTCCCCGCACCTGCCTGATGCTTGGCGGTATCTTTCAAATCCTATCCTTTTTCCATCCCTGGGATATGGCTTCTGGAGAGACGGCACTCATCATCAGAATGCGATGTCTTCATTAAAAGAAGCTTCACTGTCTCCACAGTGGACATTTACACTGACTGACCTGGGTGGACTCTAGTGTGAGATAAAAGGGAGGCGGCGTGGCCGGAAAACCATCAAAGGGGACGGCAAGGGCCAGGCTTAGCATCTCCCACTAGGGAGGGAGAGAAGTGGAGTGTGATGGGAAGCACGTTTTATATTTCTTCCCTTAGATTTATAGGGTACTTCCACTTCAAAGAACTCCCTTCAGGTCCATGTAGTGCATCTTCTAAAGCAGAATAGACACACGGGAACGAGGGGCTAGGACTGCAGAGAAGAAGGGAATAGTCACTCCTGTCCTGGAAGGGGCCTGGGTCGTGCCTGCTCCTGAAGGGACCGTGAGCAGATGCTAGGGAGAGACTTTTAGTGCATTCGTACATGTTTCTTCCTCTCAGTGGGGAGAGGAGACAGAAGTCACTTCTGAGGTCAGGGAGAATGGCCACCTTGACCAAGGAAGTTAATGAACATTCCAGCAGCATTTAAAATGTCAGCTTGCCTCCAGAGTGCTATGGACTTAAGTGACTATTGTGGGGGTTTACACACACACACACACACACACACACACACACACACACACACACACACACACACGAACAGAGAGAAAGTTCTCTGCTCTATGTCAGTGGCATTAATTCACTCAGCAAAACCTAACCAGGGGGCGAGAGACGACTCGGACGGTAGAGTGACTTGCCGAGCGTGTATGAAGCCCTAAGTTCAATCCCGAGCACCTTGTAAACCAGATCCCAGCGGTGCAGGACTGTGATGCCAACACTCGGGAGGTGAAGACGGGACAAGCTCAAGTTCAAGGCATCCTCTGCTACACAGTGAGTTCAAAGCCAGGCTGAACAAGAAACGCCCGAAACAAAACAAAAAGAACAAAAAATTATAAGCCTGACTGAAGATGGCCCAGGGGCTGGAATTAAAGAGGGGAGCACAGAAATAAAGACTGAGCCTCTGCTTCCGGAGGTCATGACTGAGTGGAGAGTCACCCACGGGGAGCAATGAGCAGGGTGTCCCCTACCCCCCGCCCCCTGCGTCCCTCAGCAGGGACAGAGAAAGCCCCAGGGGGCAAAGCATTACTTGACAATGTTAGATGCACTAGAACTGGGTCCTGCCATGCCACTGCATCCGTGTGACAGACGTTTGTGTGCTGTGGATGATTGGTTGACAAATAAAACACTGATTGGCCGGCAGCCAGGCAGGAAGTATAGGCGGGACTAGCAGAGGGGAACAGGAAGGCTGAGGAGGAGATGCCAGCCTGCCATCCAGGGAGCAGCATGTGAAGGCAGCAGGTAAAGCCACGGAACACGTGGCGACATATAGATGAACAGAAATGGGCTGAGTTTAAGTGTAAGAGCTAGTCAGTGGTAGGCCTGAGCTAAGGGCCGAGCAGTTTAATTAATATGAGCTTCGGAGTGATTATTTTATAAGCGGTTGTGGGGTCCGTGGGGCTGGGCAGGACTGGAGAAAACTCCAGCTACATTTGTGCGTTGTCACCTTCTATGGACCAGGGGCGAAAGGGACACAGTGACAAGCAACCCCGCAACGAAACAATGATCTCGGTGAGCAGCTCCTGGCTCCAGGCACAGAAAGTCAGGATCCATGAGCCAGGCAGGAGTAGGGGTCTGAACTGGTGAATGGAATGAGGACAGGGCCGCTCCAGGGTATGGTTGAGGAGAGGGTTTTTATTGTAGATATGAGGGAGAGCTCAGCCAGAGGCATCTGGAAGGATCCACAGCAGTGAGGAAAGGTATAGACTGAACACAGCCAGGGGTGTAGCTCTGAGAGGAGGGAAGAGGGAGTGAGAGAGAGGGGAAGAGAAGAGAGGAGAGAGAGCCAAGAGGAGGGACCGAGAGCCAGGAGTGGAGGACCATGAAAGCACGTGGCCAAGATGGCAGATTTTTACAGGAAGTAGAAACTAGAGGAAGGGAGGCAAAGCCCTTGGCCTGAGAGGCTTAGGGTCGGGCGTGGAGTGAGAAGAGCTGAGGGAGGGGTCAGAGGTACTGAGTGCGCCTAGCGCCAACATGTCCTTCGGTATGCTAATAGGCAACACAGTTAGCTGCTTGTCCTGAGCTTCTTCCGGACCTGACCAAACTGAGTGACAACTTGGAGAGATGGGGCAGGTGAGCAGGGCCCAGCCATGAGTCGGGACCTGGGAGGACGTGGAAAGTCATGAGTGTGACCCTGTGTGACTGTGGGGACTGTTTCAACTATCCCCACCGCTGTATCTGCTGTGGGGCCTGGAAGCCCAGTCAAAAGAGGGCTGGAGTGAGGTGAAGCAAGGAGATGTGGCTGGACATGCAGCCATGGACTGGAGTCCCCAGCTTCTGTGGAGGGATTCTGCAGAGGGTGCTGGCTTCCTTCCCTTTGAGCCAGACTGGTACCTCATCTTGCCCCAAGACAAGCACCAGGGTAGTATGACTTGGAGCCCAGCAGCTGCCTCGAGGTATCAGAGCTGGTCCTCAAGTGGCAGCCAAGGGCTATAGGGCTGGCAGTCTTGCTGGCTGGCTCCTTCAGGACTGCACTAGGCAGGCAACTACCAGAAGCCGTGGCCACCAGTGCTAGTTCTAATGGAGCCAAAAAGCCAAAGGAAGTCCCATGCCTGGGAGCTGGCTGCATGTGTCCTGGTGAGGAATGCTCATCTCCAGTCTTCACACAGACACACAGTGGGCTGGAGGCAGGCATTGACAGCAGAACCTCTTCAGGGGAACATGGGTTAGGCCGCAAGGCAAGGGGCATGTCACACTTCTCACGGGAGAGAGACAGCAAGCTTTGCTAATATGTGCACCCCTGTATAACATAAAAGAAGATTCATATCAAAGAGGCCTCAACTTAGGTATTTATTTATTTTACTGTCTAGTAGCAGTAGGCTCAAACCCAGCACCTTACACATGCCAAGCAAACCCTCTACCTCTAGCTGCATCCCTGACTCAGCCAACACTTTAGGGAATGGTTTTCACCAACTCCTGCAGTTTTTCAAGTGCCCGGTTGACATAACATGGATTGTATACCTTTTGTTGTACATAATCACTAGAACCAGTAGCCTACATGTACAAACAAAAATATTTCACGTTACAAATATAACCACTTCTATTTTTCGGAAAATAAGACTCATTATTATTCACATAAAGGGCAATAAAAACTTAGGATCTCCCCAAAGCTAGAAACCCTGGGGTTGCATTTCTCAACTTCTGCTGAGATAGTCGAGTCCTCTGAGCACCTACTCGGGTCATCTAGGAGTAGAGGGGTCGGGCACCTGAATTTTCAAAGCAGTCCTGGTGACTCCATACGTAGCCATGAGGTTCAGAAGGTTCTGGGATGAGTGCATCGCCATCTCAAGACCCCTTCGACCATTGTCCTGTGACTCCAGAACTAGCGCACAGTTAATGGGACGCAAATGGAACAGTCTACAAGGATGTCTCTCGTGAAGCGTGGAGACACCGACACAAACTGAACCTAGCCGCATGTGAGCACACAGGAGCTCACTGTAGCAGGGCAATCAGATGCAGCAAGGGGAGTCCCTTTCTCTGTGCCATGTGCCTTTGCCTATGATCTAAAAACCTGGCCTTTGGACCAGATAGTCCAAAACCATCAGGAATTTGCAGAAATCCTCCTCGACATGGACAGAGAATGCTTCCTCCACGATACAGAGAACCTCTCGCTTCCAAACTAACAAAACGCACTGCAGAGAGTAGCCTGACTTCATTAAGATTCTCCAACAAAAGCTATGCATTTCAAACCCTAGCCTCTTCAATAACTTCACTCGGCCAATAAACATCACGTAAAATTGATTCCTAATAAGGAAATGAATAAATGCTACTTAATGGCTTTGGTAAGTACACAGATGTGAACGAATTATGGCCCAATAAAAACAGCTGCTCTGCTTTCCCCTGCTCGTTCACCACTCCAGAGGCCCTGCCTGGCACAGCGTCTCACAGCTAGAGTGTGGCAGAGCTCACATCACCACCCACCTCTGCCCCCCACCTTCTGGACCGGCGAGCTCCAGATGCATGGGGACAGTCTCACTGCCTATCAGCTTAGTGGCTTCCACGGGCCCATTAACCTCAGTGTTACATTCCTATCCATGGAGTGAGACAAATGTCGGCACCTTCCTGCCGTATTATGGGGCTCCTGTCCTGACATACAGAAGCAAAGTGCAAACGACATGCCTACCTGGTGATGTGGCCTTTCTATTGTACATTGCCCTGGTACACTCCTTGGAGACAGACACTACACATATGCATTTACCCATAAATATGCAATCTCGAGATAGATACTGCATACATACAATATACGCATTTACACATAAATATACGGTCTTCAGAGGCAGACGCCACATGCGTATACATGCACACATTTGCACATAAATATGTACACATATGTATCCTCCATGTAGCTGCCAGTGAAGCAGTCCATAAATCTTCATTGCATTGAACTGGTGATGAATTTTTAACAAACTCTAGAGATTATTGTTTTAAATAATACATCATTTTTTTTCCAAGAGACTCAAACATTCTCAGTTCAAAGAGCTTAATTGGGTGCCATCATCATTTCTGTAACTTTGTGTGTAAAACATTATTAATGACATGCTACAAAAGGATTAGTCCGCATCATCTGGGTTGCTTAGCATTTGGGTTTCAAGAGGAGAGGCTCATCACGGAAGCCTGAGCATAATGGCGGCTCCTGTCTGCGCCTTCCGTACGCCACCATCGGCCCCTTGGCATTCAGACCCAGGGGGCCATCAAGGAAGCCCTGCAGGTAAGGTGGAAAGTGAATTGGGAAGAGGAACAAGAAGAGAGAAGGGGTCTTCTAGTGATTACAGAAACAAACCGGTAAAAAGTAAGAAAGAAGTGAAAGCTCATCAGTGGACCCTTCTCCTTTGGGATGGATGCGTGGGTAAGTAAGGTGCCGGATGCCGGAAGCACCGAGCCACGTGCTAGGTAAACAGGCCCAGAGCAAGCAGCTTGATAGTCCGCAGTGAAAAAACCAACATGCTTTCAACTCTACTTCCCTCCTGCCAACTGGCCTTCGGTGTTCTGTGTACGGTCGTGTGATCTTCCTAGATTTACTGATGTATCAAGAAACAGCAGTGGAAATTTATTGGTGGATTTCTAGGGCAAGGTTTAAAATGTTGAGAATGTGGAAGTGTTAGGGTGTCAACCACACGCTTTGGGACAGGGTCGTTTCTCATGCAACATGGTCTTTCATCACACAAATTGGATGCCATTGATCTAATAATTAGAAAATGCAATTTGAATTATTGCAGACCTCTATTGATCAGGGAGGACCCCGATCTAGTGTCCAGCTGAGGGAGAAAGGGTTGCTGTCCCAGTCAGAGCTTCGCTGGACTGGCCACAGCTCTATTCGAGAAGCATCAAGAAGGCATGAAAAGTGATGGGTTGCTGAGTTAGAATCAGCTCAGTCCTGATTTTCACAGTGAGCCAGAGAAGGAGCTGTGCAAAGCATTTGCTACGAGGGTTAAGGAGACAAGAGCGCCCAGTGTGTGCCTTGGGTTCACCTAGAATCCACCCTGAGCATCCAATGATATTTACATCTCATAGCACATCATCTATAGCTAGTGGAGAAAGCCTTCCCATTGAAATTTATGTAAGAGAAGACTATTTGGTATGCAGGAATTTCAATGAAAGGGGAATTTTCGCTTCTCTGGGTCTTGAAACCCCTTTGTGACAAATAAATCCAGTTTTTTGGGGATTTTATAGGTTATTCAAAGGGACGAAGGTAAACAGCTGTACAAGTAAACTTGGACCTTACCCCAGAGAGGTGGCCTTCCCTGCAGAAATATGAATTGATAGTTTGAGGGAGGGGGGATTCTTATTTTTCTTTCTCATGTGTATGTTACAGTGTGTATGTGTGTGTGCGCATAATCCCAGGTGTGGAAGTGCACATAAGTGCACATGCATGTAGATGATGGAGGTTGACGATGGGAGTCTTCCTTCACTGGTGTCTATTTTATTCACTGAGGCTCAGTCTCTCAGCTGAACCCAGTGCTCTCCAGCATGGCTCTTCTTTCTATCCACCTTGCTTCTGGGATCCCCGTCTCTGCCATCTAAGCACTAGAATCACAGGAAGGCCATGACACCCGTTATTGACATGGGTTTGGAAGACCTCGACTCTAGCCTTCTGTTTGCTACATGTGCAGTGGGGACTTTGACCACAGAGCCATCTCCCCAGCCCTAGGTTAATAGTTTGTCAGAGTGCTCAGCCATAGGATCTATTTTCTCCACCTGCTCTTGTGTCAAGTGAAGCTGTTGGTCTGCAGAATTTCATGACCCTGAATGCTAGCCATGCCATGTATGTACAATAGATTGTAGCATGCCATGCCTTATTATATAGGTCGACATGTTGGGCGTGACATCCAATTAAGCTTTTTGTTCAGATGAGACTGGAGAGGGACACTCCTCCATGTACACAGTCCCCACCAACTCAGACAGGCAGCTCCAAGAAGTGACCATGTACATTCACACTGCAAGTCAGTAAAGAGTAGATAGAACAGAAGAGCCCTGTCACAGGATTGCACAGCACCTCCACCCATGCTATCCACCACCAGATGTCCTCACGGGCTCTGCAGTTCACCACTTTGGAAATGAAATAAGGGGCTGGGGACCGAGTGACTCAACAAGAAGGATGATTTCTATGCGAAGGAGGACCTGTGTTGAAATCCCCAGCACACAAAAAGCCAGGTGCGGTAGTGTGCTCCTTTAATCCCAGCACTGGGGATGTGTAGACAGGAGGAACCTTGGAACTTGCTGGCCAGCTTGTCTGGCCAATCAGCAAGCTCCTAGCCCAAGAAAAGATGCCTATCTTAAAAAGTAAGACAGTAAGTGACTGACAAAGACATCTGATGTTGTCGTCTGTCCTCCCTGGCACGTGCACGCACACCTGCACAAAACCAAGTAGACACGTGAAACAAGCATTTCCTGATTTGCACACCTGCACAAAACCAAGTAGACACATGAAGCATGCATTTCCTGATTTTGCACACCTGCACAAAACCAAGTAGACACGTGAAACAAGCATCTCCTGATTTCCAGTACAGTACCTGGCACCTGGGACTTCGGGGAACCACTAAC
This sequence comes from Peromyscus leucopus, assembly GCF_004664715.2. NCBI lineage: Eukaryota > Metazoa > Chordata > Mammalia > Rodentia > Cricetidae > Peromyscus > Peromyscus leucopus. The sequence goes on along the minus strand of NC_051079.1, from coordinate 70,775,863 downwards.
TCCCTACAGACTTGAGTCGATCCTGTATCCCCTCCTGTGGACCTCCAGGATGCCCCTTCAACACCTGATGTCCCCCAGTGGTAATGTGATCCGTCTCAAGGACTATGTATCTTTATTTCTAGGTAGGAAAGGAATCCCAGAGAGGTTTGAACTAAGTAAAAGGTGTCTCTAGTTAGCCAAGGATGGTGAAGGACTCAGGGCAGACATTCTGGAGTGCCACAGCTGTAAGTTCTCATACCTGTGATGTACCTGTGACGGTCAGTGTTCTCTGTCGGCTTGAGGAATCTAGCGTCACCTGGGTCTGTGAGCATGCCTGTGGGGGATTCTCTCGACCTTGGGAGTTGATGTGGGAAGACATCTTAATCATGGGAGGAGCCATTGCCTGGGCAGGGAATCCTAAACTGTGGGCATGGGGTGGGGGTGGGGGTTGGGGCGGGCAGCAGCCCTGCTCTCTTCTGCCTTGAACCCCCCACCATGGTGGACTGTGCCTTGAGCTGTGCATTAAGCAGAGCCTTCCTCCTTAAACTGTTTTGTCAGGGTTTCGTCACAACAGGAAGAAGGACAAGGCAATGCTGATGCACAGTGAAACCACTGTGGAGGACAGAACAGCACGGAGACTTCAGTCTCTGGGGCCTGAATTCAGCTACTTCCTATAAACTCAACAGGCAAGTGTAAACACCTTGGGATGCAGGCACTGTTCGGGGCCTCACTGTGTACTTGGTAGATTCCTTTTGTGGAAATGCCTGGACCAACCTCACCTCACAATCCCCATCACATTAAATAAACCAGTATGAGAGCGTAAGTGCACTGGCTGAGAAACCACACAGACCCGGGGCCTTTTCGTTTGTTAATTCTTCCTTCAAAAATAAGGATTGAATTACTGCACGGCCATCTGCTAACATCTGCCGCTCTCTCAGCCCTTAATCTGGGGGAAGCTATTTTGTTTTTGTAAGCATCACTCTATGGGTTATAGAACTGAGAATATGATGCGATCACAGGATTGCGATGACGTTGGACAGGACAGAAGGGAGAATCATCGACGCAGAGAAGCTCTCGGTACGCAGTAACTCTTGTCGTGGGTAGGCATCTCATGAAGAAAACACACTGCGTTCACACAGGTTACGTGTGTAAGATGCCCCTCTGCAGCCTCCTCCCTAAGCCCTGCATTCTTGCAGCTTGGAATAAATCACTCAGCGTTTAACCAAGTGGAATTCAAGCCAAAGGACTGAGTGTAGATTTGTGTGCACTGCTCCTCCGTGGTCTCGGTTTGGTGTTAGGAAGATGTGGATACACATCGTGGCTGTTTGTGGTGTCCCTCGGGAGTGGGCAAACAAAGCGAGCGCCGTCTGCTGCAGCGGCTCACCAGAGTGTTCCTTCATGCATACCAGCCGGGAGTGGTTTTTGTCCTTAATGTCAACTCATCAGATGACTGGGGGCGGGGTGTCGGGTGGGTGCACAGAAAGGACAGTGAACATAATCTAATCTTCTCCCTCTTACCCTGTCATGCATGCAGGAAGACAGACTATTATAAGTGGAATCAATTGGCTAAAGTGTTCCTGAAACTGCTGACATCAAACTGCAAGTTTGTGCAGACCACTGATTGTCTTTCCTTGAGCCCATGTTCATCCACGCGGCATTAAGCCCCCCATAGCCTGCCCACCGAGCCTCAGGCACAGGGAGTAAAGGGATTTTAGTCACTTATACCCTGCCTCCTTCTCACCTGCCCCCTTAGCTTGTCCTATAGACCACATTTATAATAGAACACCAGTAGCTACCACCATTGTCCATGGTTATTGAAGCTCTCAAGTTCTGAGCTCTGTGTAGTCAGTTGTCCTAGGAGAACTTTTATTCCTCTCGAAATTCTTATGAAAGTGTCACTCTTAGCCCCAGTTAATATGGGCAACCTGAAGCAGCAGGAGGTAACTGGTCTCTGGTTGCCTGGTTCCATGTGAGGGAGTTGGGTTGGCCCTGTAGGTGGCTGTGTATGAAGTTATGATGCCCATCAAAGTGTCAGCATATTTCCTTCCCATCAGTGAAGTTCATGGATGTGCCTCTGGTGCCGAACATGCATTTACGAGTAGATGGGTCTTTCCCCAGCCTTTCTGTGCAGGCCACATATGACTCATTCCTCTCCTCGGTCCCCATGGTCTCCTGGCCTCACCCTCCTGACTCATTCATAGGACCAGTCTGCCAATCTGGTGCTCAAGGAGGGTTGATGTGAAGTGAGACCAGAAGGATGCCAGGGCATCTCACAGCAGCTGGCTGGTCATCTGGGAAAGATACTTAAGAACCCCTTGAAAAGGGCCAAGGTCTCAAACCCAGGAAGAAAGGCGAGTGGAAACAGATTTGGAGAAGACTCTGAAGTAAGAACAGATTCAAAACATAAATTGTGTTCAGATGATGTGTTAATAGTGTAGAGGGGGGAAGGGGGCTGGGATCTGAGGAGCATTTGCATATGCACTGTCTGGGACCACATGCACAGCTCAACACATGCTGGAAATGCACTACTGAACACAGGGCACAAGAGGAAATGAGAATAATCAGACCTCAAAAGAAGTGCACACGCCTCCAGCTTTTGTTGGAAGCAGGTGTGTGATGGACAGCTGCAAGGTGGAGAGTGCTACTGAGTCCCTGCGCCTGCTCCTCAGAGTGCTGGTCTTCATGTTGTTTCCTGCTGGGTTCCAGGGCCCACTGTGTGCAGTCAAGGGCCAGCTGATGCCTTCCAGGTATCTCCATGTCAGCACGAGCCTCAAAAATAAGAGGCCATGCTCCCTATGTTCCATCATTGACAGGGATCATCATGGCACATGCCCTTGCTGTGGAACAATCTTTGTACACTGCAACTCTGTATTACTCTCATTGGTTAATAAAGAGCTGACTGGCCTATAGCTGGGCAGGAAGAGACTGGGTAGCAGAGCCAGACTAGAAAGATGCAAGGAAGAAGAAGGGCAAAGTCTGAGGAGTCAAGAGCCAGAGGCAGAGGAAGCAGGACATGTAGAAAATGAGGTAACAAGCCATGAACCATGTAGTAGAACTTAAATAAGAAATATGGGTTAACTTAAGTTGTAAGAGCTATTTAGTAACAAGCCTAAGCTATTTGCTGAGCATTTATAATTAATATTAAGTCTTTGTGTGGTTACCTAGGATCTGGCCAGTGGTCCTAAAAAAAAAAAAAAAAAAAAAAACAACTCTGCCTACATGCCCTTCCCAAAGACATGTACCAGAGAAAGATGTTATGCCTCTAAAACAAAGCCCAAGGACAGGCTTAGTAAATGAATGCTGCCACTGGGCAATGGTGGTGTATGCCTTTAATCCCAGCACTTAGGAGACAGAGTCAGGCAGATCTCTATGAGTTCGAGGCCAGCCTGGTCTACAGAGCAAGATCCAGGACAGGCACCAAAACTACACAGAGAAACCCTGTCTTGAAAAACAAAAATAAATAAATGAATGCTGCCAACTTGTAGAATAATGGACTGTTTTGAATTTGAACATGGTTAGGGCTTTATCACTATATTACAGAGGTCTGACTGTGTGTAGTTAGATTGGAACTTGAATTTCTAAATTTGGGGGACATCAATTTAACATCAAATTACTTTCACACCACAAGCCTGCATTTTGTGGCTTTTCTGGGGGCGGGGAGGCATTAGACAATACTGGAGAATCAAACCCAGGGCCTTTGCATGCTACACAAGAAGTACTATACAGCATTGCTACTGCCCATCTACCTGATTCTTTTTCAAAAGATCACAAAATCTGACTTAACGTGTTTATGTGTGTACATGCATGTATGTGGGTGTGAGTGGGTGTATGTCTCTGCCCATACATGCACACGTAAGAGTACATGTGAGAACATATACACACGTGTGTAGTACTGAGCTCATTTCTAAGAAAGAGAGGTTTACTTTACAGTACTAGCCCTACACTCGGCACACACAGAGCTTTTACACCTCATTTAAGAATGGGCTCCAAACACAGAGCAAAGCCGGAAAGGAATGAACCGCTAATTCAATGAGAAGTAAAGCAACTTCTAAAATGAGAATAACATTTGCTCTCCCTCAGAGTGTCTCAACAACCCTGCATCTCATAAAGACTTTCCCCCCTCGTGTTTCATGTGGCTCTGATGTGAGGGTCTAACTCCACATTGGGATCAATGCTAGATATCTTCCAGAGTTATTGACATTTCCACAGGAGTTATGTTTTCAATAATGTATTTTTCCAAAACTGATATATCCAATGAGCTGGTTCCCACAAGATTTGTGTGTGTGTGTGTGTGTGTGTGTGTGTGTGTGTGTGTGTGTACAGCACCATACTTGTATTTCTGCAGATTCAGATTCACTTGACAAGTATTTATTGCACAGGACACCATGAGCAAAGGTAGAGATTTAAAGAACTTGAAATTTAGTTGTAGAAATAAGACATTCCTGTGGAAGGGAAGACCTTTGACCCCGCCACTAACAGACCACTTAAAAATGGAAACAAAGCATACGTGGCCACAGAGGATGCCAGCAGATAGCAGAGGGCGTGGCAGATGCTGCGGAGTGGGGGAGGAGCTTTCCTTACAGCAGGTCACTGTATGGGAGCAGGCAGCCAACGGGAGAACACCACAAGCCCTGTGAAAAAAGAAACCAGCAACGTCAACTGTGGGGGTTAGAAGGGACCTTTCAGATATGCTGGGATTCAACACTGCCAGGGGTCTCCCCACGAACATGCAGGCCACATAGCATGCTCAGGCCTCAAGCATGTTCTAGTGAGGTGTGCACAAGAAGCTGGTTTGGAAAAGTTTCTGGAAGGGGCAGGACAATCTGAAGACACGCTACTCAAGTTTTGTAGTGAGCAGAACCTACCTGAAGACCCAAAGCCTCATCTAGGGAACTTGACATTGGAAATATTCTAAGAAAATGGAGGTGCCAGAGCTATGAATGGATTGAGAGCTAAGGAGGGGACAATAACCAAGTCCCCTAGGTGCTTTAAGAGCGGCCTGGGGACAGTGCTCAACCTCTGTCCTAATGGCTTGGTCCCAGATCAAGTTCAAACATTGCCCATGCACACATCCCAAAGCATCAGCAAGGGGTGTTGCCGTTAGTAACATTAGTTCTGTGGGACTTCACACTTGATATTAGAAAATCAGATTGTGAATGGCTTTACAAGGAAGACCAGAACAGAGGTTTTGCTTCATATTTTTCAAGGCTTATAAAACTTTCTTCATATGAGGCACCTCGTGGGCCCTCTGAACAGAGTTCTGAAACAGGCATTTTAGCTTCCTCCTCCCCCTCCTCCCCCTCCTCCCTATTTTGACACACACCTGTCTATCAAAGTGCATCACTGCAGAGCCCTCCTGCAGATGCTCTGTACCTAGCTGACAGTCTGCATCTCTGCCCCCAGAACTACCATTACAAGGAAGAAAACAGCACAAGAGGACACGAGGCTTTCCCATATGCAGCCAGGGCGGGGTTCGATGGCTCTCTCCCATGATGCAATGCTGGCTGCTACTTCTACCATGCGTAGGCCTGCTGTCTACATATCATCCCCCTCTCTCTTTCTCCCTCATGTGTATGTACTATGTGCACTTTTTGTGCATGTGCCTGTATGTGAATATGTGTGCAGGTTTACCTGTTCACATGCGTGTGTGTGTGTGTGTGTGTGTGTGTGTGTGTGTGTGTGTGAGTGTTGTGTGAGTGCTTATGTGTATACAGAGTCACCTCCTCTGCCACCAGTCCCATGACTTTGACATGTCCCTCCCACTCTGTTTGGACTCAAACACGCTGGGCCAATTGCTTGCCATTCATAACTGAGGGGTGACACACTCAAGACAAAACAGAGATGCCTGAATGACATGTCCACAGCCCCGCTGGGTAAGGAACACCCACATCCAGGGAGAGGGGGAGCAAATGCAGAACAGAGCGGCTGCACCAGAGAACTCAGTCTTCGTCCACCACTGTCATTCCCGATGAACTGCACATAATCTAGTCCCATCCGTAGATTCGCCTCCTTATCGCCAGTGGTTTCATCCTTTTAATGTTAGAAGCAAAACGTCCTGCAAGCTGAGAGAAGCAACGTCTATGCATGTGAATGTACGTGTGCGCCACATGCACAGCAGGCCAGGAGAATGTTCGTATTAGTTGGCTTTCTGTCGCTGTGACAAACACCACGACCAAAGCAACTTGGGGAGGAAAGGGTTTGTTTGGCTTACGCTTCCACGTCACCGTGTATCACTGAGGGAAGTCAGAGTTCCGGAGAGGAACTCACTCAGAAACTGAAGCGGAGGCCGTGGAGGAGTGTTGCTTCCTGGCTTGCTAACTGTGGTTTTCTCAGCCAGTTTTCTTATATCACCCAGGACCACCTGCCTGGGGTGGTACCACGCACAGTGCTTCACACATCCAACATTCATCAAACAAAAGCCCCACAGACATGCCCACAAGCCAATCTGAGGAAGGCAATTCCTCATGTGAGGTTCTTCCCAGGTGACTTCAGTATGTGTTCAGTTGACAAGAACTAACCAGCATGATACTATTTCTTTGAAATTCATCAATGTGGCTGCTGTTTACCGCATATGTTGAAGGTGCATGGTGGGGTGGTTGGCTGAGTATGACCAAGCTGCGCCAGTGACTATGATATGTTCTGAGAGTGAGGGAACAGTGTGGAGTACGCTTGCACACACACAGCCCCAACACTGGCAGACGACCACACACAGCCCATCACTGCCATCACTGAGTGTACCACTATGCCTGAAATCACTCTCACAATCACAGTGGTTAATGCATCTGTCATATCACATAGCTACCTTTTCATTGCAGCAAGAACACTTACAATCGACCATTTAAGTAGACTTCAATTATATAGTATCAGTTACAGTCACAAATGGTTATATACCAGGTCCCAAAAGTGTAATCACCTTATAAACGATGCTTGGTGCCCTTGGATTGGCATCTCCCCAAGTTCCTCATGTCCTAGTCCCTGGCAGCCTCGTCTGCTCCCCTTTCTGAGTCTGGCCTCTTAGATGGCATACACAAGCGAGACTACACAGTATCTATCTTTCCATGTTTGTCTTATTTCACTTAGCATAGCATCTTGTAGGCTCTCCCATGTTGCCATGGGAACATGTCTCCCTTTTATGGATGAATGATATTCAATTGTGTGCTTGCATGTATCTCACATTTTCTTTATCCATCCATCCATCAACGGACATTTAGATGGTCTCTCTGTATAGGCAGTTGTGATGAGTGCTGTCATGGACATAGGGATGCAGGTATGCCTTTGGCTTACTGACTTCATTTCCTCTAGGAATAGACTAACCTAGACTCACGTGCAGTTTATTTTCAAGTTTTTGGAGGAAAAGCACAGTGTGTTTTCCCATTGAGAGTATCTAAGGATTTCCTTTTCTTCAACCCTTCCAAGCACTTGTCACCTCTTAGCGGTCGCCATTCTAATGTGTGCTAGGTGATAGCTCGTTGTGTTTTAAAACTGCATTGCTCAGATGATCATGACGTCCTGCACCTTCTTTGTAGAGTGTTTGTCTGTCAGTCTAAATCCTTTGTCTACTTTTTGAAAGATTTTATTTTATTTTAAATTATGTATTTGGATGTGTCTGGGTGTGGCTGTGTGCTCATGTGAGTGCAGGTGCCTGAGAAGGCCAGAAGAGGTCATTGAATCCCTTGGAGCTGGAGTTACAGGTAGTTGGGAGAGCCTTAGATGGTTCCTGGGAACTGACTCAGGTCCTCTGCACTTAACCACTGAGCCTTCTCTCCAACCCACCCCTATTTGTTGGTCTTTTATCAGGTTGCTTTTGCTGTTGAGTTGTGTGAGCTCTTTACTTACTTACCTGTGGCTACTAGCCACCTGTCATATATAACTCTGAGAGTGCTTCCCGCATTCCATAGGCTTCCTCTTCCTCGTTTTACCTGCCTTGACTCTAACAGAGCGGGGCTTACTTCCCTTTTTTCACTTCACTACCTGTATTTTTGTGCCAAATCCAAAACAAAATCTCTACACAGACCAAAGTAAAGGAGTTCTCCCACCCAGTATCTTCTTCTAGGATTCTTGTTATTGGAAGTCTTTCAAGTAGGTCTTTAGCCCACTTTCTGTTGATTTTCACGTTGTACAAAGTCATGGGCACATTTTCATTTTTTTATGTGTGTGCCTCCTTCCCTAGTACTGTTTACTCAAGAGATGGTTTCCCTGATGAATTTAGGACACATGTGTGCACATGTGGCTAGGTTCTCCATTCCAGTCAGTAATCTATGTGTTTGTTTTTATACCAGCACCATACTGTTTTGATTACTATGGATTTGTAATGTAATCTGAAATTAAGAAGTATGATGTTTCCAGCTTTGATTTATTTCAATATTTTTGACAACTTCATATGAATGTGGGTTTTCTTCTATTTCTGTAAAGAATTCCAATGGAATTTTCATACAGATTGGATGAGTCCACAGGTCACTTGAGGCAGTGTAGATATAATTCTAACCCATGCCTCCAGGGTGCATGTATATTTGTATCTTCCCATGTATTTGTAACTTATTTCTTTCATCAACATGCCGAGTTGTAGTCTGCAGATATTTCAGTTGCTTAGCTAAATTTATTCCCATCTATTTTGCTCTTTCTGATACTACTGTGTGATCATTTTCATGGTTTCCTTATCCACTAGTACATTAGTAGCTTGTAGAAATGCAACTGGTTTTTGTATGCTGGTTTTGTATCCTGTGACTTTACTGAATTTATTAGTTGAGAGGGGTTTGCGGAATCTTTAAGTATTCCTACATACAGACACAATTTAACTTCTTATTCTCTGGCTTAGATAACTTTTCTTTTTTATGACTAATCACTTTGGCTAGGAATTCCAATGCTGTGCTGAACAGAAGTTGTGGGAGTGGACATCCTTCTCTTACCCTACCTTAGAGAAAAAGCTCTCAGCCATTCAGCATTGAGTATAATATTTAGCTGTAGAAGAATCATGTACAGATTTTTCTATGTTGAAGTTTATTACTGGTAAATATAATTTATAGAGTTAATATGAAATTATATTGAATTTTGTCAAATGCTTTACCTGCACCTATTGAGATAGTCCTATGACCTTATCCTTTATATGGTTAATATGATATATCACCTTTATTAATTTGTATGTATTGAACCGTTTATCCCAGAAATAAATCCTTTTTGTTGGTGGTATATGGCCATTTTAGTATTTTGCAGAACTTTACCTGCTATTATTTTGTCAGGGGTATTTGTAGCTAAGTTCAGCAGTGTTATGTCCTTTCTATTCTTGTAGTCTCCTTATCTGGATTGGCTATAAGGCTAATTCTAGTCCTATCAAATGAGTTTGAAAGTGTTAGGTCTTTTGAAAACATTTAAATTCTTTAATTCTTGAAGGAAATAAGCCGTAACCCTGGCTTTGAATACTCATATAGTCTCTGTACTCATTAGTCATCTGTTCAGATACTTTTATTTCTTCATCAATAAATCTTGGGGAGTTGTATGGTTCTAGGTATCTATTACTTTATTCTAGGTTGTCCAGTTTCTTGGCAAGACTTTGTTCATAATAGCCTCTAGTGTTGTGTAGTATTTCTTTGCTAACATTAATGTCTCCTCTCCTATTTATTATGTATTCATATTCTCTCTCTCTCTCTCTCTCTCTCTCTCTCTCTCTCTCTCTCTCTCTCTCCTTCTTTTCCTGTGTTAGGTTAGCTAATGGTTAGTTAATTCTGTTTATCTTTTCCAAAAATCCAACTTTTGAGTTTCAGTTATTGTCTTTGTTTTTTCAGTCTCTGTATTGGAGAATATTATTTTAAGGTGTGTTACTTTTGTTCATGTTGCATTTGTTTAACTCTGTGAAGCTGTGTGACTGTGCCTGTCTAAAACACCTGATGGTCTAATAAAGAGCTGAACAGCCAATAGCTAGGCAGGAGAAAGGATAGGCAGGGCTGGCAGGCAGGGAGAATATATAGAGACAGAAAACTGGGAGGAGAGAACTATCAGCAGCCAGAGAAGGAGGAGGACTCCAGGGGCCAGCCATCCAGCTACACAGCAAGCCACGGAGTAAGAGTAAGATTTACAGAAGTAAGAGAATGGGAAAAACTCAGAGGAAAAAGACAGATGGGATAATTTAAGAAAAGCTGGCTAGAAACTAAGCCAAGCTAAGGCCAGGCATTCATGGGTAATAATAAGCCTCCGTGTGTGATTTATTTGGGAGCTGGGTGGCGGGGCCCCCCCAAAAAGCAAAAACAAACAACATATCTGTTTCATCTATTTCTGCTGGAAACTTTACTCTTTCTTCATTCTACTCACTGTGGGCTCTAGTTGCTCTTTTCCTGTCCCCCGGCTGCGAGGTTATTGATTTCAAGGATTTCTTTTAGCTGGCATAGGCTTGTACTGCCATACACTTCCCTCTTACAGCTGCTTTGGCTGCATCTTTTCCTCTATGTTGTATTCCCACTTTTGTCTGTTCTGACAGACTCTGTAATTTCTTTTTTTTTTTATTTCCTTTTTGATCCTGACCCGGTAGTTGTTCAGCAATGTAATGGTTAATGTCTACATATCCTGAATTTTCTAACTTTTTTCCTGTTGCTGATCTTTAGTTTCACAGCATTATAATCAGAAACCTTTGATTATTTAAATCTCTTTTCATTGGTTAAAACTTGTTTTGTGGCCAAGCACGTGATCGATCCTGGAGAGTGCTCTATGTCACCAGAGGAACACCCCATTGTACTGCCTCCTGCCCACAGAAAAGCTAGCGGCAATCTCTCATGGCTCCCTTGTGTGTGAAATTGATCTTTACTAGCTGCTTTCCAAATTCTTTGTCTTTGATTGTTCTCTGTTGTCTGGATGATCTGTCCGTTGGTAAAGGGGGTACTAAGGTAAACTAGCATTGATGTGTTGCACTTAAATTATTGCTTTATATCTAGAAATATTTGTTTAACAAAGTTGGGAACGTCTGGGTTTGGTGCATATGTTTAGTAAATGTAAAGATCTTTTGACCAATTGGTCCCTTGGTCAATGTGAAGGATCGTCTTTATCTCCTCTGATTAGTTTGGGTCTGAAGTCTATGTTGCTGGGTATTGGAATAGCAACTCGGGTTTGGTTTCTATCTTTCTTTGTGAGGTGTATTTTTTGGAGATAGCAAATAGTAAAACTTCTTTTTTAATCCAGTTTGATATTCTGTGTCTTTTCATTCGGAAAGTTGAGACCAAGGATGCTCAAAAGTCAGTATCAAAAGATGTGTGGATTCCCATCATTTTGTTGGATTTTGTTCTTTGTTCTTAGTCTTCCTTTGTTTACTCATACATACATGTAAATAAAAACACAGAGAGTTTATGAAAATTGAGCCTCACTAATGATCAGAGAGAGAGAGAAACAAATACCACTTTGCATCCTTCTCACTGGAGCTATGAATGGCTTTCATTTCACTATGAGATTTTTCTGTGTTTTAAATTTTCTGCAGTGGTGATATTATTGTTGCGGCCATGGGGCTGCGTTGCTTTAGGAGGCTATTGTGGGGCCAGTAGCACCACAGGTAGTGTGCAGATACACTTACAAAACATAAGGTGGATGTAATATGACATTTCCCCCAAAGCCCTATGTCCAAACAGGAGGAAGATGGATTAGACCCTCTCCAGTAAGTGTGTATAGAACACACAAAAGTATCCTTGCTGGAGAAAACTCAATATCTCTCTAAAATTCACAGACTTAAACCAAGCATTGTGACTTGTGTCTGTAATCCCATCACTAGGAAGGAGGAGGCAGGAAGATTTCCATGAGTTCAACAGCAGCCTAGACTACAGAGCGAGATCCTGTCTCAACAAGTTACTTAAGCACCTAGCTTTAGAGACTCAAAGTCACTAAAGAGCCACATGTGTGTTGAGGGTTTGCCTGCACCTTCCATGGGGTCAGCCCCGGAGTGTTCTGCCATCTTTCCTAGGGAGTTTAACTTCAAATTTCCTACAGCAACCAAGATCAGAGGCAAGGCCACAGAACCCAGCCCACGCATGGCACACAGCTCTCTGCCAGCGTGGTGTTTCTCCTGGCCCTCAGCCAGAAGCAGAGGCGGGAGCTCAAGCAGGATTTCCTGCCTTCACCCAGAATTTTGAGGGCTCTTTTGAGGTGGGAGCAGATGTTGCAACTCCTTACTTAGAAAAATAGTTTGACCTAACAAAAAGAATTCTGAAGCTTACTTTCAGGGAAGGGGGGAGGGGACGACAGCGCATGTGCACACTACCCACTGCCCACAAAGAACACACTGCTCCTTTTCAACTTCCTTGTGCCACTGGAGAAGCATTGAGTGTGTTCTCTGTGAGACTCAAACTTCTAAACAGTCCCTGTATCTCAAAGCAGTTGGTGGGGCTACTTCTAAACCAGGGGCAGCTGTCGGGGCCAGCGTGTTTCCAAGGGCATGAGCGAACCTGAAGGACTCTTCATGTGAGAACTTCTCATGGCTTCCTCGGGGTTAATTCTCCTGAAGTCAAATCCTGGCAAGCGGAGGAGTATAAATGGTGCTGGGCCTGGCATTGTTAAGATGCACACACGACTGACTTGCAAACAGAAATTCATTTCTGCATCCTTTGCAAAACCCAAGCGTGGGAAGAAAAGTTTGTTCTGCATGGGGTTTACAACCACTTGGAATGAAGACAGGAGCGATGGATCTCAGCAGAGAAACGAGTTAGTTTTCAAAAGAACCAGAGAGGTCTGGCAAGGCGGCTCAGCAGACTGGGATGGTTGCCCTCCAGCCTGATAACCTGAGTTCTATCCCTGGGACCCACATGGTAGGAGAGACTGACTCCTGATTTAAAGGAGAAAACACATCCGAATTTTTTTAAATAGTAGAGCAGATAGTAAAATGGAAGAAATGGAGGGGTAGAGTAACTGAAAAGAAGGAGACAGAAAACTTGCCTAAAGAGGAAATAGAAAAGAAGGAGCCAGAGGGAATGGAGAGAGAGACAGAGACAGAGACAGACAGAGAGACAGAGAAACAGAGAGAGAGAGAGAAACAGACAGGGAGGGAGGGAGGGAGGGGTGAAGGGAGGGAGGGAAGGATGAAGGGAGGGAGGGCTAAAGGAAGGGATGAAGGGAGGGAGGGGGAGGGAGGAGGGAGGGAGGGAGGCAGAGAGGCTCTGAGGCTTACTTATGGTCAATAACAGAGAACCAACGTTTGTATTATACTATCACATCTTTCCAAAGATGAAGGGAAACAGGCTGAACCACACACACACAAACCACGGAGGAAAACCCCCAACGTGACAAGCACCATCCACGCAGAGACTGGAGTGACTGAGCAAAGCAGAGCAGATGAGGCCAGGGAAGTCCACATCAGTCACACTGTGGTTACGTTCTTGAGCACCCAGGACAAAGGAGCACTAAGAGGGAGCACTGCTACATCTCCACAGGGGGCCCGGGATCTGACCAGAGCGGGCTTCTCAGTGAGCACCAGCCTTCAAACTATCCTTCCCAGATGAGGGGGAGTCAAAATACTTCACATGAGAAAGAAATGAGAATGCCTGGCTCTCTGATCACCTCTTAAATCACGGCTAAAGATAACATTTTAGGTGGAAATAAAATGGAAGAAAGAATTTTGAAAAAAAAATCAGAGAAAACAATGGAGGACGTGGAGTTTCCAAAGTAGTATGCCATGACTGAACAGAGACTAATGGACTACGAGTCGAAAGAATGTCACTAAAATACAGAGAAGGCAAAGGGACCTAACTGTGAGTAGACGTTCAGCTTCACTAATGCCGGTTCCAGTGGGCTGGTAGGCCCTTCATATATATTCTAACATCCAGAACAGCTACCAAGAAAACTGTACAAAGGGACACATTCAAAATGATGCCAAGTAGAATCCTAACAAGTGTTCTCATTGCATAAAGAAAAGCAAGAAAATGGGCACCAAAGACAGAGAACTTGGACCGAGGAGAACCAAGAGGAATACATTAGGCCTTATCATACCAATAAAATGTGAATGGTCTGAATATATTGGGAAAAATACAAAGATTGATAACACGGATGTAAAAAACATCAGGACACAAACACATGCTTCCTGAAATGCATTTTAAATTCAAAGACAGATTGAAAATAGATGGATTTTTCTAAAGATATATATCATGCAGATATTTACCCACAAGAGGAGATCACCACAGTAATGCCAGATAAACTTCAGAGCAAAGCAACTTACTACAGACTAAGACATACATCACAAAACGATTTTCAAAAGATATACCAACTGAGAATGACTAAGGACTCCAGATGTGTATACACTGAGCAAAAGAACCGTAAAATATATGATGCGAAGCCTAACAGAGCTAAAGGGAAAAAGAGAAAAGTCCACATGTATAGGTGGGGAATTTGAAACCATGTGCAAAGGACACCACTGGACGGAAGTGGGCAGAGGTCTGAGCATCACAACCCACCAAGTGCACGTGGGGAATGTATGGTGCACTACCCACCAACAGAGTAAGCCACTCTGCTTTGTTCCAAATACTCACAGATTATTTGCCAAGGTCAGGGGTGGGGGGACACAATCCTGGTCAGCTGGGCCATCAAGAAAATTTTCACAAATCAAATATATGGATCCCTTGTGATTTTAAATAAAGATCTAAGAAACCCGTTAATACTAGGGAACGTCCTCAGCCTACAAAAGTCCCACATCTGATACCATATTTGCTGTATAAACCTCAGTGGGCCTTCCTATGACCAAGCTGACATGCTTCATTCTCTCATTCTTAATATTCTTGTTCTAGCAACTATAAGACAAGAAATTAAAACAAAAAAAAATGTGTGTGCAGAAAGGATGAACCATCAATGTCTCTATTCATAGATTTTGTTCATCAAAGAATCTACAAGAAAACTACTAGACCTGAAATACATGTCCAGCAAGTTTTCAGGATTAAAGATTAATACAAGCATACTAATCTCATGCTGTAGCATTAATAATGAACATAGGTGGCCTTGAGAGACAGTTCAGCGGTTAAGAGCACTGGTTGCTCTTTGAGGAGAACCAGCTTCAGTTCTCAGCATTCACATGGTGGCTCAAAACTTTCTGTAGTAGTTCCAGGGGATCCCCCACCCTCTTCTGGCCTCCAAGGGTACCACATATGTCTGTGGTACACAGACATATGTGCAGACAAAACACCCATATACATAAAACAGCATTTAAATTTAAAAATGAGTCTAGGGAAGTCAAACATTAAAGCACACAACTTACTACAAATTCATGAAAAATGGAACACCTTGGCATAAATATAACAAAACATGCATAGGATCCATATACTGAAAACTTTTAATCACACATATAAGAAATCAAAGACATAACACATGTACTAGATGATTCAATGCTGCAAGATGTCAACTCTTCCCATATTGGTCTATATTCTTAAAGCTGTTCCCACCAATGAAGGCTTCCTGCTGACACAGACAAGTTCATTCACTGTAGCATAGCTGAAACCATTTTGAAAAAAATGATAAGGTGTGATAAACTATCCCATTCAATGTTAATATTTCCTCTCTGGTTCCAGCAGTCAAGGCAGTGTGGTATTTACAGAGAAATAAAGGCACAGAGATCAATGAAATAAAACAGAGAACCCATAAACAGATGAATATAGATTTGTTTACTCTTTATCAATGATTGTGTGTGTGTGTATATGTGCATACATGCATGTGTGTGTGTGCACACATATGTATGGAGGTCAGAGGACAACCTGTGGGAGCTGAGTCTCTCCTTCTACCATGCAGGTCCAGAGATCCAACTCCTCAATTTGTCAAGCTTGACAGCAGGATCCTTACTCACTGAGCAGTCTCACTGGCCCCTGGATTTGATTTATTTATTTACTTCCTTGTTTAGGAGCTAGAGACCAGGTTCAGAGACTTGCAGAAGTTAGACAAGCCATCTGCACCTGAGCGACGGCCCCAACCCAAGTCCAGGTTTTCTTCACAAAGACAAAAGACATTTATTGAAGGGGAGAGTTTTAAACAGGCTGTCAAAATAAATATATATCCACAGACAAAATAAATCTCAATTTAGACCTTATGCAAAAACCAAACTCCCTCTAAGTGAATCACAAATTTAAGAGTAAAGCGTAAATCCAAAACCCTTTTAGGAAAAAGAAAATACATGTTGATTTTGTAGATTTAAAGCTGGACACACAGTTCTTAGATTTAACCAGAAATCACAATCCAATGAACAGGACTGGCAAATCACACTTTATCAAAATGTTGTGAAGTTTGATTCATGAACAATACTAGCAGGTCAATGCAATGACCACCTACCCAATGGGGTAAGTATTTACAAAGTGTTTATCTATTAAAGACCTGGAATCTAGACACCAAGAGTCCTCAAGTCAACAGTTAAGTCCTGCCAGAAAGTGGACCAAAGTCACGGACAGACCTTTCTCCCATAAGGCCATGTAGACGGCAAGTCACACCAGGGAAGTGTCCAGCAGCCCGA
Source organism: Peromyscus leucopus (assembly GCF_004664715.2). Classification (NCBI taxonomy): domain Eukaryota; kingdom Metazoa; phylum Chordata; class Mammalia; order Rodentia; family Cricetidae; genus Peromyscus; species Peromyscus leucopus. The sequence continues at coordinate 70,759,440 of NC_051079.1, read as the reverse complement.
GAAACGAGGATGTAAAAGTTCAAACCACAGGGGCTGCCTCTGTAGTTTCCAGAACGGCTAAAATAAAAAAGTGAAAACGCTACGTCCCCTAAATTGCTGTGCGAGAACACAAGGAAATGGACCACGCACGTCGCTGGCAGGGACGTGCAAGGCGCAGGGGCTCTGGAAAACAGTTTAGCAGTTACTAATAAAACTAAACAGACAATTGCCACATGACCCAGCAGTTGTGTTGTTTGGCATTCATCCCAGATAAATGAGAAGTTGTTCAAACAGAAACTTCTGCAGGAACGTTCACGGCAGCCTTCTACCCGAGAGCCAAAACTCACTCAGACACCTTCGGTGAGCGTGTGGTCATTCGAGGCTCAATTCATGAAATGCTACCCAGTCACAAACATTACGGAGAGTTCGTGATGTGAGCAGAGTTGCGCGAATTTTTCTGAGAGCAAAGAGCCAACCATGAGGCTCTAGATGGCACTGGTGCCGGGGTGACACACCGGAGAAACAGCAGCGTTACGGATGTGGAGAATGCGCATTTGCCAAGGGTTGAGCACGTAGATTGGGGAAGGGCAATGAGGTGGGGTGTGACGGAACCAGGCTGTGTTTTGACTGTGGTAAACTTCCAGAACACTAACACACACACACACACACACACACACACACACACACACACACACACACACACACACAAGTGACTGTGAGTGAAACCAAGAGAACTACAGAAGGTCCACCCACTGCCCAGCTGTACCAGTGCCCGAGAGTTTTCACAGGACGCATAAGAGAGCAAAAAGGACCACCCTACACTCATTCTCCTTTTAGAATGTGCTGGTGTATGTGGCTGCCATGCATGTCGTGTTTGTATGGACGGTCACATGTATCGGGATATGTGTGTGTGTGTGTGTGTGTGTGTGTGTGTGTGTGTGTGAGAGAGAGAGAGAGAGAGAGACTGCCATTTAAAATCTTCCGCAGGTGATCTTTGCTTTGTTTTCTGAGGCAGTGTCTCCCCACTGAACCCAGTGGTCACCAGTTTGGCAGCCTAGCTAGGTGGCTTGTGCCAGGACTGTGCTGTCTCTGACTCCCGACCACTGGGATTGAAAACTGGCTGTCACACACCTCCCGCCTCTTTTCGGTGACTGCTGGGGACCTAGCTCTAATCCCCATGCTCACATAGTGTGTTGGCTGGTTTTATGTTAACTTGACACAGACTGTAGTCCCTGGAGAGGAGGGAGCCTCAATTGAGGAAATTCTCCATAGGATCTGCCTGTAGGAAAGGCTGCAGGGCATTTTCTGAATTAATGATTGATGGGGGAGGGCTCAGTCCATTGTGGGTGGAGCAACCCCTCCACTGGTGGTCCTGGGTTCTGTAAGAAAGCAGGCTGAGCAAGTCATGATGCACACACCAGGAAGCAGCACCCCACCATGGCCTCTGCATCAGCTCCTGCCTCTCAGTTCCTGTCTTGTTCTAGTTCCTGCCCTGACTTCCTTCAGTGATGAGCAGTGGTGTAGAAATACAAGCCAAATAAACCCTTTCCTCCCTAACTTGCTTTTGGTCATGGTGTTTCATGCTAGCAATAGTGACCCTAACTAGGATACACAGCAAGCCCTTATCCACTGCCCTCAGCCTCCAGTGTTTGTGCATCCACTGTGATTGTGAACTAAATGCTTGGCTCTGTTTCAAAAGCAAGAGGGAGGAGAGAGAGAAAACGAGACTCTTTTAGTAAGGTCAGAGAAGCAGAAAGTTTACGGGAGATGAAGGAGGTCATATTGCCAGGTCTTGGTTGATCGGGACATGGGATTAAATGGAGGGAGAAACAAGGATGGAGCCCATATTACAGGCCAGCAAAGGGGTGTCACGGAGGCCACTCCTGAGGAACAGACACACAGCATGTTGGAGCAGGAATCACAAATTCTGCTGGCTACAGGCAGGCAGGACTTCAAGCCCAAATCTGTCTATCATTTATAGTCACACAGGCTTCACACTCACAATTGAAAGTCTTACTTTCATTTTTCCTTCATCTCCTCCTTGCCCTCCTATCCAGCCTTCCTGTCAATCACCAGCCCTTCTTTCCACCCACTCAACACTTCTTCAGTGGTCCCAGGTGTCAATCACATGCCCTACCTGAGTGCACACCACCATCCTGGGCCTCAGAAAAGCATCAGGCTTAGGAGGTATCAGTATCTGAAATTTGACTGCAAAAGGAATAATAACTAGGGGCACATCATAAAGGTGTGTTGAGGGGGAGGGAGAAGAAGGGAGAAAAGAGAAAGGGGAAAAATGGAAGGCCAACATCATCTAGAGCAGTCATTTATAAAGGGCAGGCAGTGTGATCATAGTTACCAGCTTGACAGAATCAAGAATCACTTGGAAGGCCTCTGGACGAGTCTGCAGTGGGTTGCCTTGATTATATTAACTGAAGTGGGAGGACCTGCCCACTGTGGGCAGACCTTTCCTTAGGCAGAGGATCCTACCTAGACTGTGTAAGAGTGTAGGACTCAAGCTGAGCACTAGCATGCATGTGTTCTTCACTCTCTTTCCTGACCAATGGTGCAATGCGACCAGCTCCTTTAAGCCCATGCCATTGTGACCCCACTCCCAGTATAGACCTGGGATTATGAGCTAAATACATGCTTTGACCCTTAAGTGCTTCTGTCAGGGTATTTTATCACAGCCACAGAAAAAGAGACTAAGTCTGCAACAGAGTGAGGAAACAGTCTGGGAGGGCGGGAGCCAGGGCAGACCACTGGCAACAAAGGCAGCTGATGTCTGATGGATAAAATCCACTGGGTTTGGGTTATCGACCCTTGATGTTGTGGAAGGTTTCAGGCTAAGGTCAGCTGTAGAGACAAGAGGAGATAGAGCAGAGGTTCTAGGCTAACGAAGGCCTTAAGAGGGTGAGCAAGGCTGAGAGACCCAGGCTGCAGGAAGGAGCCCACAGAGGATAAACGTAGAATACCCATCAGAAGATGACCGGGCCGTTGACCTTTGCATTAGTCAGTTTTCTTTTTGTTGTGATAAAATACCGGAAAAGCAACTAAATGGAGGGAGGGTTTATTCTGGCTTCTAATCTGAGGGCCCGATTCATCATGGCGGAGGGGCTGAGAGAGCCCAAAACAGAGAATCAGCTAAGTGCTAGTGTTCCATTCAACTTTCTCCTTTTATCCAGGCCTCAGTGCATTATCACCCACATGTAGGGTGGGTCTTCCTCCTTCAGTGGGCTCAGTCAGGAAAACAGCTCACTGTCATGCCGAGGTTTTGTCTCCAAGATGACTGCAGATTCTGTCAACTTGACAGTCAAGATTAACCATCACACTGCTGTAATAATATCCTCAAAGAGACAGAAGAAAGTGGACCTGAGACCAATGAGCAGCAACCAGGAAGACAGAGGAAGGGACACACGGACTCCAGCAAAACTGTGCCCCCCTCACTACAGACAGCGTCTGACGTCACCACATTTGTGAGTGGTGAGCTAGCTGATGAAAAGCGGATCCAGGGGAGATAGCCGTCTGCAGCAGACTGGGTGGTTTCATGGTACAGGGTGAGTTATGAATGAATGCCTCTATGGGGAAGGCGTGGTGAGGATGGCATGGGTCACCGTGAGTTGAACAGAAGCGCAAGGCCAGGTCACCTGGCAGGACCAGAGTCCCGCCGCAGGAGCACAGGTACTGAGGGAGCTCGGGGCTGCAGGAACTATTCCCAGCTCCCTGCCCTGTTAGGAGCACCTGTGAGCTCCTGAACCTTGCCCAGAGCCCCTTGTCTGACTCCAAGTCTCTGCTTCCACAGCTATCATGTCCTACAATGCTCCTAACCTACTAACAAACGTCATTCATTGTCCCAGTACAGAAAAGATTCCAAAATCCATGTTCTCCGTCATTCAGACTGAGCCTGCACCACAGCAGGCTCTGGTAGCTTGGCTGATTCACCGGCCACGATGCCTCACATCCTCATCCATCACCATTATCAGCTGCATTCACAGCATTTCTTTCTTGGGCAGAAAGTCTGAAATGCAAAGGGATCGTTAGGATGGGGAGAGATGAACCAGGGAGATATCAAGCCCCAAATAAGTGCTTTGTTAGAGACGCAAATGGAAATCTGAATCCAGGGGAGAAGGGACTCTGTCCGAACATGGTCATGTGCTCCTTTCAAAACATGAAAAATAAATTCACCCTCCAGAAAAAGAAGAAGAATGAACCTGACAGATTCATTCTCTCCTATCTTGAGGCTTCTCCTCTGAGCCCTCGCATCAAGGATCAGTCTGAACAAGCAAGGCCAGGCCGGCAAGGAAGATAGCCTGGCTGCCATTGTTCCCGAGTGCAGGTACTCCTTGCCAGCCTGGGCTTGTAGCTCAAATGTGATTAAGTGGCTTGTCCCAGAAATTTAAAAAAAAATCCACTTCCAGCCCAAATTCAAACAAATTCTACAGCTGCTTTCCTGCAGTTCCCTTCAAATTTGAATTTTCACACCTTTTATTGTATTTCTAATCCAGAGGGGAGGGGGAGAAGAAGAAGAAAAGAAAAATATATTCTACAGTTGCTGCCTAAGTGCAGATTCTCTCTTCTGCTCTTTCCATGTAGAACAGGACATAGACAGCACAGCAGGGAGCGCAGAGGTCTACAGGTTGTCCATGGACCGCCAGGATCCTAGGCAGACCACTTGCAGGTCCGGAAAAGAGGGCAGAGACAGGTGGTCCTCAGTGGAGACACTGGAGAGTCAAACACCATTGATAGCTGCTGTCACCTGGTCACCTGTCAGGTGGGTTTTTCCGTGTATCTAAACTGAGATGTGAGGAAGCCGTCCCTGGGACCCAGCAGCTCTGTAAGTGTTGTTGACTGCTTCCTGAGGTCAGGGCAGAGGAGAACCTCTCCTTCCAGCCTCATCCGGGCTCCAGGCAAGACTCAGTCTCAGCTGCTACAGTCACCACCATTTACAAACCTTGCTCTGGAATAATACCTCTAAGTAGACTTTTTCCAATTTGTAAATTAATTTATATAAATATTCATCATTTCATTATGCTGTTGGTGAATCACTTTCCTGAAAACACTTAAGTCAGAACAGTGGGAGGAAAGTCCAAAACAGATCTAAAGATGCTCAGCAGTTAAGAACTCCACCCTGCTTTTGTACAGGAAGTGGATTTGGTACCCAATACCCACATCAGGCGACTCACAATCACACACATTTATACACATAATTTTAAAATAAAATATTCTTATTTCGGTACTCACTGTGTTAAATTTTTTATACATTAACTGAAATAAAATTATATCATCTCCCCCCTTCCCTTTTGGAAATCAATATGGAGAATCCTTTAAAAACTAAAAATAAATTATTTCTTAAAAAATCTTGGCATGGGAGGTATTGGAGGGAGAGGGGAAGCATGGTATTGATGTAAGCACAGTACTCTTGTACGCAGTTGTCAAAAACAGAAAAATTAAATCAAGAGAAAGTTTTGAGAGCCCATTGCAAAACAAGACCAAGAACATCAACTCTGTGCTGCTTGCGTTGGGTGTTGGGTGACTCCATCTCCTGGAAGGTTTGACTTGAACAAGTCCAAATCACGACTCTGCATAGACCAGTTTAAAGAGAGTCCCTGGTGATGCTGGTGATATATTGTCAGTATGCAAGCCTGCTGTGGTCTGCCTGCCCTTCAGACCGTCTTTCTCTTCCACACAGACACCATTTCTGTCTGTCCATAAAGTCAAACCCATTTAAATGTCATAAACATATTTAATTTTTATTTTTATTTTATCTTATTTAGTGTGTGTGTGTGTGTGTGTGTGTGTGTCTACCATAGTATCAAGCCATACTCGCTGTCCATTCCGAGATAGAACCACACAGGACAGCCTCATGATTTCAGAACAACTGGAGGTGGATCTTCAGTCAAGGTGAGCTCAAGGTGACAAAAGACATTTCAAGACGCCTAGAGAGGGAATGGAATAATAATAATAAAAAAAAAAACTCCTTCCTTCCCATGTACACAGTTCAGCTAACTGTTTCTATGTTGAGCTCGCTGCTGGAAAAGAGGGTGTGTCAGAAAACAGAGGCTGGCTGCCTTGGCATGTGAGTCAGGAAAAGAACGTGACTGACAGAGGAAAAGAGGACTCCGTGGGCCGGCAAGATGGCTTCGCCAGTGAAGCTGCTTGCTGCCAAGCCTAATGACCCGAGTTCGATCCCCACATGATGGAAGGAGAAAACCGACTCCAGGAAGTTATCCTCTGACCTGTACACATTCACATTTCCCTAGAAACTCATCTAGTCCGTTAAAGTAAAAATTGTTTTAATTTTTAAAATATAGTACTTCATACATACTTTTTAAAAGAGCAAGAACCATTGGAAGGCCTTTAGAAGAGTGTGGTTCCCCCCAGCGTTACCACCACCCGGCTGTTACCTAGCAGCCTGAGACAGCCACACAGAGCCCTCTCTCGGATGCAGCGTGATAAATCCAGAAGCAAGATACAATTACGTGGAACTTCTCGCTTCATAATCTATGATTTTTTTTCTGTTTCAATCTCAATGCAAAATCCAATGTGAAAACTCTGATTTGGGTGAAAGAATGGGCCTGACAAGAGAGAGGCTCCCCCAACATCTGTGGAATTGATGCCTGGTGCTGACCACATGGCAGTGGACCAGGACAGCTGTCTACCTGTACTGTCTTCCTTGGTGAGATCCTGAGTGCTTCTCAAGATGGGCTAAACTGACATGACATGAGTGAGTGTTACCATGTGTTTTCAATCTTTATTAGAAACATATTATCCTTCCTTGGATGTATTAGGAACTGCAAGACTCATATTTCCACTACTGCGCTATATACATTCTCTGTTTCGAATTTTCCCTTCTTCCTCTCTGCTGCCCCCCCCCTACCACCACCTTTTTAATTTAACTAGAGAAAATGACATGTTAATTTCAGCTCCACCTCTGCTGGGTCATCCTCGGGTCAGCAGATTAGAGACATCAGCAGAAGAGAGAAGACATTGCGTTCCAACTGCAGGGCAGGCTGACCTAGCCATCAATCAGGCTGACGGCAGCGTTTGAACAATGACAGTCATCTGTCAGGAAGCAGGAGGTGGCGTCTCATTAACACACAGCTCACCTGCCCTGAGCTACACCTCGCTTATAATAATATCCATCATTCACCTTCAAGGTGTAGCTTTTTTCTGCTCCGTGAAATAACAGGCACTCTGTTTCCTCTCTTCCTCCCCTTGGAGTTCACAAGACCCAGTTGCCTGTAACGGGAGGAGAGGGTCACTGGGCTGGGCTGGGCTGGGCTAGAGCAGGAGAAAGGCACTACTAGAAGGGAAAGGCTGGTACCATGGCCCGGTCTTATCATCACATGATATCACCCCATGGTTGGCAGGTGGAGACAGTCATGTACAGCCATGGAAGGCGGAGGTGGTCCTCAGCTCAGGAGTTCCATTGGCTCCACAGCAGCATGTTCCCAACAGTGCTCCACAGAGGACTGGCAGGGACAGACACGTGCTGAGACCAGTGTTGAGCTTTGGAAACTCCTAGTACTCACATTTGCTAGCCACAGGGCACTTTGGTCCACAGGGTACCTGCCTCCCAAGCCCACATTTGCTCTATTCTTTCCTGGGAGACCTTGCCCACGAAGAGTACCCTCTACGGAAGGTAGGACTATGTTCTCAGAGGGACATTATCAAGCGTCTCCTTACTCAGGCCATGCCCCATCTTGGGACCTGTGCACTATTTTCACAGGTCATAAATGGATTCCTTCAAAGTTTGAATGCCAGGCCCAATACTTTAGCCTCAGTCACATTCATAATTAATTATAAATTACTAAATAGTCTTCCTCCTTCACTGCTGTGGAACTAAAGTCACATGCATGTGCACCACGAGCATATACACATACATTCATATATAAACATCTATGCACACATGCAAATACAAACATATACACACAAACATTAATATGCACACATAGAAGGACACACACATGATCTCTTTTCAGTTCTTGAAGAAGGAAAGTAATGACATGCTTTTTTTCACCTGAGGAAGTTATGAAAGACCACTAACGTGTAAGAGGAACTTGAGGATCATATAAACGAAGCTAAGGGCAGCGAGGTGACTGCAAACCAGAGGACATCAGAGTCCCGGGTCACGGGTCCCTCCTCAGCTTCCTGTCCCTGAAGGAATCACAGGAACATGCTCAAAGCCGACTTCATCAGCAGAGAAATGGGGAAGTGGAGAGAACGGCCGTGGAGCCTGTGTGGGGAGATGAGGATGCTTCTCTTCTGTGGAGCCTGTGTGGGGAGGTGAGGAGGCTTCTCTTCTGGTCAAGGGCGAAGCTGAGGACAGTCAAAGCCGTGAGAGAGAGGAGCTCTCCACATGGCCCCGGCAATGCGAGGGAGCAGGCCCTGCTCACATGTCATCAGGGCATGGAGGTGGGGTGTCTGCTGCAGAGGCCACAGACCATGAGGATCGCACACAGCTGCTCTTGCCTGGCTCTGTCTCCCGCCTAATTATAAAATGCAAAAATAAAAAATAAAAATAGAAACCAACTTGAAAACTGGAAATCGGTCTGTAGCTCAGTTTGTGGGAAAGTCTGACCTGGGATTACAGTTTTTATTCCAGTTAGCATGGCTTTTCCTGTGACAGCCACATCGCCGTGTGGGGCTCTAGCAGGCTGCCTCTTGTGATCTGTCAGGTTAACACACACCCAATCACCTTCCTACGATCAAAATGACAGGATCCCAGCAGGCCTCTGGCCTCTATGGCGTGGATCTGGCATCATGGAACTTGCTCTCTTCCCCTCAGTCGGACAGGCCTCTCCACATTTCTGTCTAGACATCTTCCCACAGTTTGCACAGGAGACCAAACAGCTAAGAGAAATACTCATCTACATGGCGGTGGTTGTGGCTTCTGAGGACCCAGGTTGGAATCCCTCCGCAGTTAATGTCCCTTCCTGCCGGGTGGCTGTGAGTTCTTCCAGGGACCCTGTGTTCATACAAGCGCCGACAGATAAAGCCCCTCTGCTAATGGCGTCCCCCTTGGCGCCACCATGGGTTAGAGATTAGCTTGCAAGACCCAATGGGACTAAGATCCCCAGAGGAAAGACAGCAAATGGGAAGGACATTAGCTTCGCCTTCCCTGACTTGCAAAGGCCTTTATCACAGTTGCTCTGGGGGGGGAGAAGAAGAAAATGCAGGCTTTACACAATTCTAATTTTATCTGTATCACCCAGGATTAAAGCATTGATTTTCCAGGAGGCTACTGGAAGATAAGGGGTGGATTGGCTACAGTAGGCTTTTCCACACGAGAAGCCAAAGTTGCCTCTCGTGAGCTGTGTGTCTGCTGTTGGAGCGGTGCTCTCCGCTGATGCTTGCCACACCCCTCTCCGCATAACGGAAATTACTGTCAAGATGTCTTGTTTTTTTAAACTTCTTATTTTAAAATCAGCCACCTAGATACGTGGGTCAGACTCTTCCCAATCAAAGCTGCTAGGAGCCTTTTGAAAACACACCCCAGATGCATGGCACAGCTCTTCATGTTTTTTTATTTATTAAGGATACTGAAAATGCAATCCCACTCTATTCTTTTAAATAAGTTTCTCTCTAGCCCTTCTTCCTCTCCTTCTCCCTCCCTCTCTCCTTCTCTCTGTCTTTCTGTCTGTCTCTCTCTCCCCCTTCTCTCTCTCTTTTCTCTCTCTCCCCTTAATTGCCCAGCCTTTACAAACCCATCCCTGCAAAAGAAACACCCGTCTATTGCCCTGTCACACAATGCCTGGCTGGGAAAGCTATTGGTTTATAGAAGAGACAAACATTTCAGGCATGCCATTCTGGGGTAATGAAGCATGGCAACAAAATATACCTGTGCAACATTTGATAAAGATGAGCTGACATGCCAGTCCAAATAGGTTCTTTTGTGTGTCTGCACGTGTCGACCATCATCGCTTTCATCTTGAAACAGGAAGGTAGCAATAACAGCAGCAGCTGGCAGGGACCAAGAGCGCAGGAGCGGCTCACACAATTAAACGTCGTTTACCTCTGGCCTTCATTTCACTCCCACTACCCTTAATTTATTTTATGTTTTCTCTCATTCCATGCAAAAAAAAGGGGGGGGGGAGAAAAAGTGCCTCAATTTTTCTTTCTTTCTCTTGCTATCTAATTCCTTTTACGGGGCACCGGGGAAGACAAAAGGAAAATCCCTGGGCGTTTAGCCCTGGGTTTTAAGTTAAAATGCCTCTTAGTGGGGTTTTATGGCTTCTATTGTTTTTTGATTAATGTAATGCAAAATTCAACTCTACAGTTACACATGGTACCCCAGCCAGACAGGAGGCCAGCTGAACTCAGTACCTCGGTGTACAGAAAATGTCTTTTGTTGCTTAGTCTTCAGACAGAAAGAAAAACACAGCTAAGCAGATGGAGAAGGAGAGACCCAGAGACACGGTGATGTATGGAGTCCAGTGGCCCAAACAGGATGTAAAGGGTCACTCTGAGCACTCACCAATGAGGTTATCCGAGGCTAACCTGGTGTTTGTCTGGGTTGGGCCCCTTCTTTGTGTTCCTGTTCTGTCCTTGGGCAGTCACAGGGGTCACTCATGGGTGCAGCATGTCATGATGAATGTGGCTGGCAGGACTCTGGCAACAGAAGGGTCTGTCCCGTGCATACCACACTCTACTTTGACTCACAGAGGTCTCTGCGGCACCTATGTTCACATTGCTGAGGAGAAAGAGGAGCTTGTCCTTTTTGCAGAGGGAGACACTGGAGAAACTGGGACTGTCCATACCACACAAAGAGCCTCCCTGACTTGGTGACAGGTCTCCTCCCGGACAGAAATGGTGATGCCCACACTTGCTATAGCACAAGCTCAGCGAGGTGGCCGTCACCACGCCTTTGTAGCGTGGGATATGAAGTGTCCTCTGAAGGCTCATGTGTTAAAGGTATGTTCCCATTTAAAGGTGGGTTTTAGGGAGGTGAACACATCATGAGGACTCTGTCTTCAGCCATGGACTGGTCCACTGAGGGATTCATGGCTGAACAGACTATTGGGAACTGAGGAAAGTGATACCTGATTGGAGGAAGTGGAGGAAAGGGTTGTGGAGAGTTCATGAGTGAATGTCTTGTTGACACGAATGCCGCCATGTCAAAGATGCCAACGTCTCTGACCCATGGGAGGGGCAAAGCCTGCCTTGGTCAGGCTCAGAGGAACGGGAAAGCCTGGTCCTGGTCTCAGTACAGACACTGATGAACAGTTGACCTTTAGCGAAAGCCCGTGTATGCAGACAGTAGACAGTATCAAGGCAGCTTCCTCCTCCCAGATGACTGCAACTTGGGACTGCTCTTCTATAGAGACCTCCTGAGATTAGCTCACCCACGGCCTCCTCACTCTGTGTATAATAAATACTCTGAGCTTCCAGGTTGCTGCTGCTGTCTCTGCCAGAGCCCATGGTCCACCCGATTGTATGTCTGTGGTTTCTTCATTTCCTGTCACCCCGGTTAGGTCGGTTCCTAAGCCCTACATGTTGCAGCAGGGAATGTGCCTTCGAAAGAATGTCTGTCCTGTGAAAGGATGTCTGTCCTGTGCTCCCCCCAGCCCCTCTCCAGCTTCCATGATGGTATGGTTCCACGTGCCTTGCCACAGACCCAAAGCGATAGAGGCAACCCTCCATGGACCAAGACCTCTGAAACCCTGGGTCCAAAATAAATCCTTCCCAACTTAAGGCGATTTGCTCAGATATTCTGCAACAGTGACGAAAGCCACTTACCACCCGTCACTGTCACTCCGCATCTCTTCACACACACAATCCCAGCAAGTGTCTCCGTTCACCATGCTTACAGGCCAACAAGAATGTTGCGTGCCACCATCACAGAGGGGGTAATGTGGGACAAGTGTCACTTCACACCCTCGGGCTGGACAGTGGGCCTGGGTGGCAGAAACCCCGCTGATGGGGAAGTAGGAACAGGAGGGTGGGATGCGGGGGCACACCTTTGCCCCTGTGAGCCAGGGAGTTTGGCTCCCTGTTTTGCAAAGAACGGAAGATTCTAGACTTGTCGTGAAAGAGGTGATGGAAGTCAAATGGACGGTCACGGCATGAAAACGTGTGACTGAGCAAACCCTACACACAGGGCTCGCCGTTATTGCAGTCTCAAAATTAGTTTATACAGATAAAATCAAATTCCAAAATTAACAAATGAGCAAACGAACAGTGTTGTGCTAAATCTCAACAGCTCAATGATTTAAAAAAAAAAAAAAAAAATTAAGAGTTGAGGCTGTCCCAAACTGACCTACTCTGGTGATGGGGTGGCCAAACACCCTAATTGTCGTGCTAGAAACCCCATCCAAGGACTGGGGGATCTGGATGCACAGATCCACGGCTAGGCCCCAGGTGGAGCTCCAGGAGTCTAATTAGCAAGAAAGAGGTGGGTTTATATGATCGAAAATTGTTGAGACCAAGGTTGGATAAAGCACAGTGACAAATAGCCAAATGAATGGAAACACATGAACTATGAACCAATGGCTGAGGGGCCCCCAACTAGATTAGGCCCTCTGAATGGGTGAGACAGTTGATTGGCTTGATCTGTTTGGGAGGCATCTAGGCAGTGGGACCGGGTCCTGTGCCCATTGCATGAGCTGGTTGTTTAAAACCTGGGGCTTATGCAGGGTGGCTTGGCTCAGCCTGGGAGGAGGGGACTGGACCTGCCTGGACTGAGTCTACCAGGTTGATCTCAGTCCTCTGGGGAGGCTTTGCCCTGGAGGAGGTGGGAATAGGTGGTGGGCTGGGGGGAAGGGGAGGGAGGTAGGAGCGGGGAGAACAAGGGAATCCGTGGCTGATATGTAGAACTGAATTGTATTGTAAAATAAAATAAAAGAGCTGAGGCTGCCAACCTGCAGGTTGTAAGGCTTCTGGCCTTACAAGGTCTGAAGTTGTGTAAAAACCCTCACGTACCTATGGCCCACCTTGTCAAACTCATTACATCTTCTTCATTCTTTTAATCTTTTCATCAGAATAACCAGATTGGTGAAAATATCCCTGGAGATGTAGGTGGGTGGGGGAGAGCCTGTAGTGGGAGTCACTGGGCCAGGTGACTTGGGTAACAGCCTACAAAGGGCTGAGCACAGGAGGCAGATTTGGGGGAGAAACTGTATAAACGTAGGACAAAGCCAGCTTGCTGCTTAACCACACAGATACAGTGCTGCTAACAGAAACTCCTCCAGTTGATGCACGTACTTCCTCTGACTTCCCATTGGAAGTCAGGTTTATGGAACACACACACACACATTTGCAGAATACACACCCCCATTCAATTGCCACCAGAATCCAGACCCAAGAAGCCCCTCCCCAAAGCTGTGTGACAGGTAAAGGACTGCTGGGGGGGGGGACTCTGGTGGTGTCATCCTTCTAGAAATCCGGCCTTGGTGTCCTGCCCCACACCTGGGTGTGCTTCATGCTGCAGCTGCCTCGGTTACCCACACTTTCGTAAACCCATTGGCTTAACCGGCAGAACTTGGTTCGAATCATTTATCTGAACTGCCATTGCCCTCTCCATCCCAGGTGAAGAGAAACAGGCTACACACACACACACACACACACACACACACACACCGGTACACACACACACACACACACGAAGGAAGGAAGGAAGGAAGGAAGGAAGGAAGGAAGGAAGGAAGGAAGGAAGGAAGGAAGGAGGAAAACTCACAGTGCCCATTCATCTGTAGGATATCTGTTATTCAAAAGGTTCTCTTTACACGGTTCTCCTTCCAGTGTGGTCGCTCCGTTTGAAGCCCGTCTGGATGCTCCCCAGTCCCACTGTTAATCCTCCCCACTAGGCGAGCGGCTGCTGCCTTCTGCTTCCTGGATTTCCCCTCATCCTCACTGGCCTGGTCGCAGCCTTGGCTGGCTGGAATTCTCCAGAGCTGTGTTGACTAAACCAGTCCCTGGTCCACTGCCTGCAGATCCTTCTCCACTCCTCCTCCTCCTCCTCCTCCTCCTCCTCCTCCGTCACACCTGAGCACGTCCTTTCAGTCCCCTCTACATTTGGGCACTGCTCTCTGACGACTGAGAATAGACGACACATTCTCTCTAGCCCATAGAAGAGTTCCCGGTGTCAGCATCCGTACACACCCTCACCCGGCTCACTCCTGCCTCGGTGTCCGCTGTCCATTTGTGTTCTCTCACGGGGCCACTGTGGGGCTCATAGGAGACTCCTTGGTTGTTCTTATCAATTTTTCTCACAAGTGTGATTCATACCGCAGTGGACCTGGGTCCTTTCAGGCTCTACACGACATGATGGGGCTTAGCATCTGTCCTTTGTAGGTGAGCATGGCACTCGGGACCGTGGCTGCCTGGCTTGGCCGTGGGTTCGCTGTCCCCCTGCTGTCCGGACCAGTCAGTCCACTGTCTGTGACCAGAGTACTGCAGAAGTACCAAACCCAATACATTCATTCAGCCGAGGATCCAGGGGACCCAGGGTCGCAGCAGGAAGCCTACCCTGGCCTTTTGTCCCCAAGGAAAACCTGCCCGGCCTCCTATTCCCCTGTGAGGCCTGAAACCAGCGGCTGGGGAAGGGAAAGGGGTGAAGGGAAGCCATCAGCTATGGGTTCACACACCTGAGGCCATCATGCCACTGGTCCTCAAAGAAAGGGTATCCAGATAGAGTCGCCCCGGGGCTGGCGGAGACTCAGCCCCATCACCCAGCAAAAGAGGGGGTGGGGAAACCTGGAGATGTCCCGAATGATTGACCAAAATGGTTTTGAAATCTCTAGACCAAAGACCATTAATCTGAAAATGCCTCTGAGTCGATTTGATTTCAATAGGAAGCAAAGGCTTCTTTTGAAATGGATAGTGACAGCAGGGTCCAGAGATAACAGGCTGGTAATGACAGGCCGGCTCCCTGAACAGGCCACGAAAGCCCTCGCTGGCCGCATCTCCATCGCTCCACTCGTGTGGATTTCAAGACTGGCATAAGAATTGTTCCCGTTCTGTTCCCACCCTGGTCCTAGCCACCCTCCTCCATTCCACCCCGGGGGAATACACAGAGGTGCTGGGCCTTAGGGAGGCGGGACCCACGGACAGATGGACAGACAGATGAAAAAAAACAGACCAAAGCTAACCAGAAGGGAGGCTGGTGAGGGAAGGGTGAGGAGAGAAGGAGACGGCATCCCTGTGAAGTGTGTCAGCTAGGGAGATCGCTTCCGCAACAAGCCGGGGCAAAGGTAAAACTAAGTCAATGGTAACAACCAGTGATCATAAGGGAAGCCCACTCTAGTCACCGATATATCCTCATTAAAAATATGCAAGCTGGGGAGATGAGCAGCTTGAGAGGTCTGAGTCCTTGCTATGCAGAGGTGGGGATCAGAATTCAAAGTCCTATAGCCCACGGGAAAAACCAGGTGTGGCCCTACCGATTAGCCCCGAGGCTGGAGGATTGCCAGAGCTTGCCCATGGCCAGACTAGCTCCAAATTTGGTGAGAAAGAGAGCAAGAGAAAGAAAGGTGGGGGAGGAAGGGAGGGAGAGAGAGGTAGGGAGAAGGAAAGGGATCTGTCTTAAGAGAAAAAGGCAAATAAGGTAGAGAGTGATAAAGCAAGATACCAGATGCTCTTCTTTGACCTCTATATGTGGGTCCATGAACAGATACACCTGAACACACAAACACACAATCACTTGTATACATATACCATATACATACATGTATGCCATACACATGCACAGGCGCGCACACACAACTAGATAAAATAATTTTAAAAATATAGTTTTTCTTTCAAAAAAAACTCTAAACAATAGTATAAATATTTTGGAGCATAAAAGACACATGGCTGCCATTTTATGAAAGAAGTTTTCAGAACAAAGCAATTCAGTGCACAGTGAGGCAGGACAACGGGAAAAAGGAGGACTCTGCGCTGTGTGTGCTCGTGCACATGAGTGAGTGAGTGTGTCTGCAGCAGAGCAGCAGCCACAGGGACTGTCACCAGAAGGACAGAGGGGCAAGGTCATGGCGGACATCCCTCTGCATCTCCGCTCCACAGGCAGAGGAACGGGAGCTGATTTATGAATGCATTTCCACAATTCACTTGAAAATTTGTAAGGTCTGTGCAGCCCGGCAAGGAAAAAAGGAGGCGAGGGCCTGTGAAGGAACAGGCCTGCTCCACTTTATTGTAAAATTATCCTGTGCTACCTCTCTAATCCCCTGAAAACAAATTAAATCCTCACTAAGCTGACTTTAAATCAATAGTTTCATTTAAGAATAGTGTGACTTAATAAAAATAAAAAACTAACTGGTCCAGCCAATTTAAGAGGGAAATAAATCATTGCCCAAAGAAAAATAGCAGATTTGACTTGTATATGGGCCCCAGCTCCACTTCAGGAGGGGAGAGACCGCGTCTAAATTAACTCCAGTGGCCGACAAAGCCCAGAAGCCCCTCTTGGAACTCTGTGGGGGTTGTGCACCCCAAAAGCCACAATGGCAGGCACCCCAAATGAGAAGCTCCACGGTGTGGGGGAAGGGCCCTTCCTTGGGAGCTGCCTCCCTGGCAGCAGCCATGAGCACACATCAAGGGATCGTACACATAACCAAGATGCACGCCTTCCATTGTCGGAGGCGCAGAAGGGCTCCCTGCAAAGATGTGCTGTCTCGGGGAACTATTTCCTCAACAAAAGGGCAACTATTTCCTCAACAAAATTAGGTATAAACAGAGAGTATTGGGGAAGCAAAATAAGGACATGGACTATTTGATAATATCCTTACACAAAAACAAAACAAAAAATGTGTGTATGTGGTAGGTTTTATTTTGTTTCAGTTTTTGGTGGTATGCAAGAGGCATGGCTGCAGGTTTGTGAGACAAGAGAGCTACAGGGCTGAGGGCAGAGTAGCCTCAAGAGGGAAGGGGAAACTGCCATACTTTATTCCTTTTGGCTTACTGATCATGTAGAAGAGAAAAATGCTTGATTCGTATGACCTGAGATATGTAAACATCACAGTGATCAGGACATGTCATCTTATCAGGGATCACCACTACCATGTAAACAGCCTGGAGTCTTAATAATCAGAGGCTGTGGGTCCCAGCTTCTCACTGAGGCCAGCAAGGTGCACTTGCTTACCCTTTTGACACTAGCAAATAAAGCAAATGGCTTACAGGGTCTGATTTAAACCCAGTGGAGTCAGGTAGGACCACTCGATCCTTCCCAGGGTCTCTCTGGGAGAATAACTCAATTTGTGCTTCAGGAAATACCTGCACAGCTCAGTCCCACCACGGAACAGAGAGGGCTCTGGAAGATGCTAGGCGAGGCTGGAATGGCTGGGTCTCCTTTCTGGGTGATTATTAATTCTACCCTAGAAAACCTGAGTTTTCTGTGACCTTGCTACCTACCCATCTTCCCAATGGGAAGAACAGCTGCACAGCCATCCCACAGATGAGGGTTCCAGAAAGGACCTCAAAACCATGGGGACTAAAACGTTTCCAGTCACAGAATAAGTAAAAGCCGTTCACAGCTGTGGCCACTTGAAGTCAGGAGAGGGGGCAGGTGATGGTCTCAAGGTACCTGGAAGGAATTTTCCAAACTTGTCTGAATTAGGCTGTAGGTGAAATGAATTTATGGATATTTTGCGATACTGGTCTTGGCCCCACCAAGAGCAAGTGACAACCAGGAACTGCCAATTGTGTGTTTCCCTCTGTGATGAATTAGGATCTTTGCCTTTGTGAGA
Organism: Peromyscus leucopus; assembly: GCF_004664715.2. Lineage (NCBI taxonomy): Eukaryota > Metazoa > Chordata > Mammalia > Rodentia > Cricetidae > Peromyscus > Peromyscus leucopus. Next base: position 70,741,786 of record NC_051079.1, on the reverse strand, counting down.
AGGCCAAGACGTTGTCTCCAGTGAGACCTCTCGCTGTAGGGAGCAGTTCTAGCCGCCACCCCCCAGACGGCAGTTCCAAGTCCATTTGGAGGGCTGGTAGAGTACTTGCCTGTACAGAGTCCTGGCTAGCTTCAATCCCCAGCACTGTATAACCAGATGTGCTGGTACGCACCTGTAATCCGAGCATTTGGGATGTGGAAGCAGGAAGATCAAAAGTTCAAAGCCATCTCTGGCTACAGCAAATACCAGGCAAGCCTAGATCACAGGAGACCTTGTCTCAAAAAAAAAAAAAAAAAAAAAAAAAAAAAAAATTAAAAATCGGCTTCCGAGTGGCTCCTCTCACTGTCACAGGGAAGGAGCTGGAGGCATGACTAGGAGGCTGCAGATGAGCAAGGACACGGGCTAGCTCACAAGCAATCCTGGTCCCTATGCTAAGAGGCCAACTCATCCTCTCCTTTGCAATACCCTGTCTTCCAGCTGGTGGCAGCCTGCCTGCTGTGAGCACAGAGCCTCCCACAGCTCTGAGCAGGCCTGAAACATCAGCACACAAGCTCTCACTGGAAAAGAGCACTTCATCTCCAGCTCTGACACCATGAAGCTTTATCCGTGACCTAAACTCACATGGGTGAACAAGCAACTCTTTGTATCTCCATTCTTCTTTCCAGAGCTGTGGACTTGTACAGACCGAAAGACTGAAAGCGCCGGGCAGCAGTGGTGCATGCCCTTGATCCCAGCACTCAGGAGGCAGAGCCAGGCAGATCTCTGTAAGTTCAAGGCCAACCTTGTCTACAGAGCGAGATCCAGGTACCAAAACTAAACAGAGAAACGCTGTCTCAAAAAACAAAGCAAACAAACAAACAAACAAACAAAAAAAACCTGAAAGCATTCCCAGAGGGGACAGCTGGTCCTTCTAAGAGCCCTTTATTAGCCAGCAAGCCAACCTGTGTCTGTAGTTGTATAGGTCAGCAGAAATAATGACCTCACATGCTAAACAGCATCTGGCTTAGTTCTGAGTCCTGGAGAGAACACTACTCCATCCCATCCACTTCCAAGGGCAGGTCACATACTGATACCCCACACACTCTCCTCCGATGGAGGAACACAGGTCACCAAAGCTTACCCAATATTGCCCAGCTTCTCACAGTGAAGATTCCAGACAGTCAACATCTAGTGCCCTCAGCGCCTGCGTGTGAGTGTCCCTGCGTGAGGCTCAGGGCTCCGTGTGCTTAGCAAAGGGTTCTGAGAAAGACTCACATGTGAACTCAAGGGTCAGTGCTTGAATCCTGGAAGCAACCTCTGATGAGCCTCATGGCCCATTCTGAATGGTTTCATCCAATTCAGTCCATCAGAGGGCTGGCACACAAAGATTACAAGTTTCTAGACTGCATGTGAACCATCAGACCCATGGGTCTGCTCCTCCAAGGCCACCAGAACTTGTCCCACCACCCTCCCCTGAAAGGTGTGTCCCCTGAAATGGGGACCTTGGACAAGTGAAACCTTCCCTTACTCAGATACCTGGAGTCCTGAATCACCTGGTGGGGCCTTGGCCCTTCACATTAGCGAGCAGCCTTGGGTCTCTCCCTGAGATGGTCAGTAGACCTGTGCTTCTGTCCTTCTCTGTCCCTTCTCAGGGAACTGGGGACAGAATCCCCCCTGGATCAACCTTCACCTTAACAATTAAACTGAATTCAAGAGTATTCTAAGGACTGTCCCATGAGCTTTCAAGGGACTTCTGACCACAGAAAGATTGAAGCCAGCTGCTGTGACCTTCGAGTACAGTCCTCCAGGCCACAGCTGAAGGCTCCAGAATGCATCCCTGGTGACTGGTGACTGTAATCATCATGACTGGAGGACACAGAACTTACAGCAGTCATCCTTTTTGTTTAATTCTTATCGTAGAATGGACACCCGAGGAAGTAGATTTTGAAAGGTTTGTTGTTTGTTTGGGTTTTTTGACACATGAAAAGTTAAGCATTTTGTTGACTCTGTACCTCAGGCTTCACAGACTCTTGTTACTGCTGTCCTGGGTGTCTGTCCTGTCCTAGGCAACAGACCACACACATCCATTCCCATAATGGGATACCCAGCTCAATGAATCTGGCAAAGGCCTTCGGGAAAAAGATATGTTGGGCCAAATAAAAAATAGAAACAGACAAGTCAAAAAGATTTGTCCAAGAGACAGAGAAGCCTCGAGTATGGGACACACTTGCTAATGTGCAGAGTCCTAAACCATCAGCATAGCTGAAAAATCCCATATAGGGGCTTACACACACACACACACACACACACACACACACACACACACACACACACACTGCATTCAGAAAAGCCAGACTGGGCAGAAGGGTAGAGAGAGAAATGCATGTACCCCTGGAACTAAGGCCAGAGAATACCCAAGGAGTCTACAGCATTATGGTTCTGGAACTTGTTATATTTTTAAATGATGTTTATTTTAATTTTTTAAGATTTATTTTACATATATGTAAGTACACTACATGTGTTTCTGGGGCCTGCACAAGTCAAAAGAGGGGGTCAGTGTGGAGGCCCACAGAGGTTTCCTAGTGAGCTCTGAGCTTGCTTTACCCAGCAGGGCTGCATTAGAGGATGACTTGACCATGTGTGTGATTACCAAGTGATTGGAAGGGTCTACACTTGGCTAAGCTGGGGGGGAGGTATTTTGCTCCACCCCTTGGCATTCCCATAAAAGGTCCTTTAGAAGAAACAGAGGGGCCAGTGGATAAGGATCCAGGCTCTCCCGAGGCTATCCTGTGTTTCTGTCTCTCTCCCCTCTATCCTTCTGTCTAAATATTTCTCACTTCTCCCTCCTCAAGAGTATCCTGGAGAAAAAGTGGGAGTGGGCCTCCCAGAGAGAAGGATAGCACCCTCCACAGGTGGCACCAGGAACCGGGACCAGGGACTTGGTGAAAGGCGGTTTGGGGGCCCCATAGGAAGCAGTTGGGCATGTCTGAGTTATGTAGTATAATGAAGATGGGGGTATTCTATTTTCAGGAGTATAGATAAAGTAAGGCAGCTGAAAGAAATGCTGAAGTGAAAGGTTAGGCTACAGCAAGTATCTCTCTCTTCCTAGGCTTCTTTCTTTTTTCTCTCTTAACTTCTACCTATAAAAACTAGAAAAAATAAGGTAGGAATATAGTGTAAGAAGAAACTTAGGATATGGTAGAATATAGGAATATCTTGTAGAAAAGCTTAGGGTAAGGTAATAAAGCAACAAGACAGAGCATCTGTGTTCTTGGGACTATGAATGAAGACTTCTGGGGAAGAATTGGAGTCATGAAAAAACACCTTAAAGAAAATGGACAGAAAAAGATTCCTGTGGAAACTTTTGGCCTGTGGATAGCTTAGCTTTAAGCCCTGAGTGACTGGGGGGGAAATTTCCCTGAGGCAGACAAGAGAGGAACTGAAAGACTTAAGAAACTTAGTGATATTTCTCTCAAACACCAAAAAGCTTTTCAGGTCTTTCCTTCTCTGATCTCTTTTCTTCCTGTAAGGGCAAAATTAGATTCACCTGGAAATAACAATTATCAGAATGGGAAAATCACCTGTAGTTGCCCCAGAAAAAAATCTCTTGAAGCATGGCAAATCCTCTCTTCTAATCCTATCTCCCCTTCAAGACAGTATTAGAAAAACAGCAGACACTTCAGACCCTAGTCAGAGTTCTCTGTGGCCAGAGAGAGTGCAGGCAGAAAGCCAAGCAGGGTCAGCTTCCTGCCAGGGTGGAGCCACAGCAGAGGAGAGGAGGGGCTGCTGGCATGGAGGGAGCAGTGGAGGCTTTGGGATCCTCCATACAAAGGGAAAAAAAGGCAGGGTCTGAGTTCCTAGCAGTAGCTGCAATATGGGAAAAGCTGAAGCAAAATTTGCCCATACACAACTGGGGACTCAGGCCTCTACCCCCAGAACAGAAAACAGTTAGCAGAGGAACTGAGTCACGGCCGAGGCATCAGGGACTGTGCATCTTGGGGTAGGGAACAAGTAGAAGATCTATCATGGGGGGAGGGGGATTCTCTCTGAAAAAGCTCTTAAAAGTCTGATTAGGGAGGTACATCTGTCAAACAGTAACACAGGTGTCCTAATATGAGCTTAGGGAAGACAAGAAACCTCCTGTGGCAAAGCAGGGACCTGCAATTGGTCACAGCTGAGTTTTCTCCCAGATCTGAAAGGCAGCTTGGGAAATGTAGTTCATAAAAGTGATGCAGCATAGGCAAGCAGGCCCTGGGGAAAATGTAAACAGAGCAGGACAAGAAACTTCCAAATATTCCCCATAACAGAGCAGAAAAATGTGCAAAGGAAATACTACTGGTACTGTGCCACCCAAAAAATCTCTGCTTTTTTTCAAGCACTGCTAGAAAGCTTCGCTTTACTTCCCCAAAACAAGAAACAGGTGATGCCTGTCAGAAGGCAATTAAGATGCTAATGATGCTTCTCAAGTCATTTTAAAACCCTGAAGAAAGCAAGGGGAAGTGGTCCATACACTGGGAAATTGCTTTAGATATGAAAAAACTTACAGGCAAACAAGAAACTTGGATTGTGCTTGAGATGCAAGAGAGAAACACTGGCATCGTTAAAATAGCTCCTGGCTATCTTAAGATGCAGCTTCAGAAATTAAAAAGTGGGAAATTGTACCCTCAGAAGCTTGATGGCTGCCTGAGTTCGGTGAAATGTGTAGAACAAAGAAATGTCAGTTCTAATAATACAGTAGCTGCTGATATTCCTCCAGAAAAGCTGGAATGAAATGGAGCCTGGAGCCACACTGCTTCTGTTTCAGTGCAGGCTCCTTTAAGAAAGATGGTTCCTAATAGCTATGCAGGAAGTTTTTTCTAAGAGATTTACAGCAGTTCAGTGTGATAATTACTCATGATTTGCGAACTCTGTCTTGTTGGAAGAATAATATAGATCTTTAAAGAAATCTCTTCTAGATGTACATGCTAAAGTTTGTAAAATAGTTCTATAGTTTCCTTTTGAATATAAGTTTGTAAAAAGTGTAAATATGTATAGTGATACCCATGCTACTTGTAAATATGTAAAAAGTATAAATGTTGAATGTAAGTTTGTAAAAAGTGTAAATATGTACTAGAATTGTTTTTATCATCTGTCTAGTCTGGATGAATTAGGTAATATTAATTTTTAAAGAATAAACCAAATCAATCACATTAGAAGTATCTTGAAGTTTTTGTTGCTATTTTTACCTTCAGATATATTTGAACACTCTTTATGATAGCTCAAAATATAATTTTATGGTCTCAGTGGCCCCTGGAAAATTTAAGTGAAGGTGTCATAATTAGAGGAGCTTTTCTAGCTTCTTCCTAGAAGTTTGTACTCCTTTTGTTTCTGCTTAGAAAGGGATAGGTCTCCCACAAACAGGTAGGTCTCCCACAATTGAGTTAGTTTGTACAGAAACTCTACTGCTGTGGTAGAAATACATGTATACATGAGCTACTTAAACAGCTAAAATGTCTTTATAATTAGCCTAGGTTTTTGTTTACTTGAGTGAATACTTTGAAGTATTTTGAAATGACTGTTTTCTCCCGGGAGTCAAAATAGTCTCTTGAAAATTTTATTGAACATCTGTTAGGAGAGAGTTTTGATTTAGAAAAGGGCTTGGTGCAGCTAAGACTGCTGTAGTCACCTCAGACCCATTCCAAAAAGGATATCCCATCTTTATTATCCTCTACTCCTTTACTGGGAGGTGTGGCAGCTATGGAGATCACTGTGTATATTTGCAAGCTCTTAGTAGGGACCTGAGTCAGAGCTGAGTTAGGCTCTGTACCTCTTCTTGCCAGAGGCTGGTAGCCAAAGATGGGCAACTTTCTTCTTGCTAGCTTCCTGAATGCATGCATATAAAATTAATCAAGAAGGATGACCTAATACAGTCTATCTGAGGAGCCTGGTGGGCTTTATTATATCAAGAGGGGGAGTTTTGGAGGCCCATAGAGGTTTCCTCATGAGATCTGAACTAGTTTTACTCAGCAGGGCTGCATTAGAGGATTGCTTGACCATGTGTGTGGTTTCCAGGTGATTGGAAGGGTCTGTACTTGGCTGTGCTAGGAGGAGGTCTTTTGCCCCTCCCCCTAGCATTCCTATACAAAGCTCTTTTGAAGAGACAGAGGGGGGCAGTGGATAAGGATCCAGGCCCTCCTGAGGCTGTTCTGTGTTTCTATCTGTTTCTCCCCTCTATCTTTCTATCTAAATATTTCTCACTCCTCCCTTCTCAAGAGTACCCTGGGGAAAATGTGGGAGGGGCCTCTCACAGAGAAATGGGTAGGCCTCCCACAGGTCAGAGTCCCTGGGCTGGAGTTACAAGTGGTTGTGCTGGGAACCAAACCAAAATCTTCTGCTAGAGCAAAAAGTGCTCTTAAGCACTGAGCCATCTCTCCAGCCCTTCTAAATGATAGTTTATGCCAAAACTCTGCAAATACTTGTTTTTATGAGTGACAAAAGGCACAGAAACACAGATTTCATAAGAATAATAAATGAGATTGTGGGACTTGACTCAAGTAATGCAGGTGAGCACAATGAGTCATTGTTATGCAGATTTTGTCTGCTTCCAAAACTGCTTCCACGAAACTTAACAATTGAAGAGTACACACATACATGAATTAATATTAAGTGTTTAAAACATAATCATCTAAGTCAGTAACTAACCAGAACTGATTTGTGATATTTGTCCCAAAGAGTGAATGCCTCTTTCTAAGGACATTACAACTCTCAAGAAAAAAACACTTTTCCTAGTATTCCTACAGTTAATTGATCAAGCAGCTATATAACATCAAAGGTATTGAATAACAAGATTAGAAGTCTTTAACAATATTTTCAGAAACTGGGGAAATGAATTTGGCTATCTCCTTCAGAACAAAATTAAAGGGCTAATTTTCCTTTGGGTTTAGACACTCTAAAATTGGTGTGTGCTGCTGTAAAGGATTCTTTCACTGTAAAAATGCCTTAAAAAGTAATCCTTTCTATAACAAAATTTTGTATGAGCTTATTAAGATATTCAGTGAGTCTTCTCAGTGAGCTTAGTGGATTCACAAAGGGCATTATCAAGTCCTTCTATCTTCCCTTGTGGGCATGTGCCCTACAGGTCCTCCGGGACCAAGACGATACTCCCTGTGAACTTCCCAACTGCCAAGGCTGTCCAGAACTCTATGGGCACTTTCCCTGTGCCTCTAAGTGACTAATAACCTTTGACTTATCCACTTGCAAAAGTTAAATGGTATGACGTTGCAATAGAGGCATAAAGGTTACAGGTGTAACAAACTGCTTTCTGATTCACTCTAAGGCCTGATCCACAGGAGGGAATTCATGCTTTGTGTTGAAAGCTTCATCAGAGTCCATGATAGGGAACATGCAACTATGGCTGTACTACAGCAGCACGTCGTCCAGCTGCCTTCTAAATATTTATGCTTACACCCACAGATGGCCGATGCTTTCAAGTAGAGATTCAAGAAGCCTCTCTCTGCAGTGAGCAGCAATGCAGAGACACAGAACTGGTCAAAGTGCTGAGAATAAGCAGCTATTGCATGCTCAGTCCTAAACAGGGCATCCATATCAGTAACTTCCACTCCCTAGACTTGGGGACATAGGGGAAGAGGGAGCAGAATGAATGTAAGAGGTGGAGGATGGGGAGGAGGGCCATAAAACACTTCTGGACTACAGCATGACCACGGCACTCATGAACTCCTGCAGCTACATTGACCAGGATTGAGCCGGCAGAGTCGGTCAATACAGATCAACTAAGTGGACTTGGTGGGTTATAAAAGTAAGGAGAGGACATAAAGGGGTGGGCATGCATCAGGGGCCATTGAGGGACTAGAGGAGCAGGGAGTTGGGGTGAGCATAATTGAATGCATTGTATATGTGTATGAAACTGTCAATGAATAAATAAAAGATAGTCAAAAATAGTTTGTGTGGTAATGTTTATGTTGTATGTATTTTACAATGAAGAATGAAAACAACACCTTCAATGGTAATAGCAACCTGTAGAAAGTTGACAGGCAGAGAATTTGAAGAAGGGCACATTTTATACCCAGGTTTCACTAACCACCAAGATCAGTTTTAATGGGTTTTCTCATAAGATTCCCCCTCCCCCCAAAAAGCACAAGGTTCCATAAGTGCCACTTCCTCCAGGGATGCAGGCCTGGGCCTTGTTTCCTTTCCCCTGGGCACTACTGCTGCTCGGGAAGAGCTGTAGAAGTTGACTCTGCTTCACAGGGAGACCTTCTTCGAAGGCCAAAATCTCCCACTTCTTGTCAGGACCCTGTTTACCTCATCTCCAATGCTGTCCCTTTGGCTCACTCTCCTTGAAATAAAAGAAACAGGGCTCACAAGAGGGCTCAGTGGGTAGAGACGCTTGCCACCAAGTCTGACAGCTTGAGTTTGATCTCCAGCACTCACATGGTCAACACACCCCTGCAAGATGCCTTCTGACTTTCACACATACACTGTGTCACATGTGTAAACACATACATACACAGGTGCAATAAATTTTAAAAAACAACTGTGATTTAATAATTAAAAACAGAGGGGCTGGAGAGATGGCTCAGCAGTTGAGAGCACTGGCTGCTCTTCCAGAGGACCAGAGTTCAATTCAAGCCCCAGTCCCGGGGGCTCCAATGCCCTCTTCTAGACTCGCAGACACAGCACGCACATGATGCAGACAAAGGTACAGTCAAAACACCCATATACATAAAATAAAAATAGAGGAAAAAAGAAGAAGAAAAGAAAAAATAATAAAGAATTAATACAGACACAACTGAACAATATACAAAGAGTGAGAGATGTTGAAACATTAAATCTTAACTGGAATGATCAAACCCTCAGGGACCTATGCAGAAGAGGAGGCAAAAAGATTATAAGAGCCAGAGGTGATGGATGACTCCAAACATAACAGGACTGTCCTGCATATGAACTCACAGAGACTCTGGCAGAACCATGGGGCCTTTACCTGTTCAAGTCAAACAGAGTTCCAGCATTGAGATGCAGAAGCAGACATGGGCTTCCACCCCTAACCAAGAAGCTATCTGTAAGTGACACCTGCTTGCAAAAGAAAAAATCAGTTTTTTCACTGTATACATTCACCACATTCCAGGGAGGCCCCCCATCCAAGAGTAAATGTCTGCACAAGACAAACTCAATGGAATTTTTGTAGACTTCTTGTCTCATAAAGCTTTATATGTGCACTTTTTGTCTTATTGGTTTTTTGCATATTTTGGTTTCTAATTTTGGGGTTTTGTGAAGTGTGTGTGCTTCTTGGGGGTTTTGTTGTTGCTGCTGCTGTTGTTTGTTGAAGAAGAGAAAAAGAAGGGGCATGGAGTTGGGTGGGCAGGCAGGCGAGGGGATCTGGGAGGAGCTGGTAGAGGAAAAGGCATGATTTGTGGTGATATATTGTATACCCTAATAAAATTTGCCTGAAGCCACTAGATTAAACATAGGTGCCAGGCAGTGGTGGCACACACCTTTAATCCCAGTACTTGGGAATCACGCGCCTTTAATCCCAGCACTAAGAAGGAAGTAAGATGGCTGGGCGGAGAAAGGTCTATAAGGTGTGAGGAGACAGGAACTAGAAGCTTTTAGGCTGAAGCCTTTTCAGGCTGAGGAGTCCTAGACATAAGATGTAACAGTGGCTTGTTCCTTTGTCTCTCTGATCTTTCAGCAATTACCCCAAGATCTGGCTCTGGGTTTTTTTTTTTTTTTTTTTTATTAAAGACCATTTAGAAATTTGTGTTACAATGATTAGCATATATTGTATGAAAACAAATATTTTTCAATAAAAACCAAAAAGGAACAGCAAAGATTTTATATGTGTGTGTATAATACCAAATATTCTATATACTTAATTTACTGTGTGTCTTGGTTAGGGTCTATATTTCTGTTAAGAGACACCATGACCATGGCAACTCTTCTAAAGGAAAAATATTTAACTGGGGTGGCTCGCTTAAAGTTTTGGAGGTTCAGTCCATTATCACCATGGTGTGGGGCATGGCGGGCAGCCTGCAGACAGACATGGTACTGAAAAAGTAGCTGAGAGTCCTAAATTTTACAGGGAACAGGAAGTCAACTAAGACACTGAGAGGTATCCTGAGCACAGGAAACTTAAAAAGCCAGCCTCTACAGTGACACACTTCCTCCAACAAAGCCATACCCCTCCAACAAAGCCATACCTCCTAATAGTGCCGATCAGATTATGGGAGCCAATTACATTCAAACTACTATGCTATGATAATATTATAAAGAATATACTTAAACAAATGCACATATCTAAACCTCCTTCATCTCCTGACCCTGAGGCCAGCCTATACTCCTCTGAGATACCAGCAAGTTAGTGTAGACCCAGAGTCTTACATACAGAGTTAGAAGATTCTAGAAACCAAAGATTTTCATAAAAACCCAGAGTTACACACACACACACACACACACACACACACACACACACACACACACAGCAGTTGTGGCCCTCCCCTCCCCTGCTGCTGTTCTGGGCAAGTGTTGCCTAGGGGTCTGCAAGTTCCCATGAGGTATATTTTTCCATAGCTGCTAAATTCGAGGTCAGCCCACCCTGCCCAGTTTCCTGCAGACACTAAGATAGTTTAAACTTCTCAAGCACCACAAACCTCAGCAAGTATCCTGTCCCCACACCATGCAAGCCACGTGCCCACTATGTGACCCTTAGTCACCCAGTGGAGCACATCTCTGCTCTATGCTTGTTACCTCAGGGAGGAGGTCACTGAAGAGGGACAGGGTCTGTGGATCTCCCTCCAGCTGTGGGCTGCTCTCCTCATATCTGGGCACAATAAACCATGAAATCAAGCTGGCCTTAGTCCACAACAGCAGGGCTTAGAGATGAGAACTCACCTTCCACAGCCCCCAGCCCCTAACCGTACATCCACATAGTTGCTACTCCTGCGAATTTGGATCAAGCCAGAAGAAGTATGTGTGGAAAGAAGAGACCACATCTGCAGAGGACAGTGGCTCCCTTCAGAGCCTCTTCCTACTGCACTGTGCATTTTCCTTCAGAGAATAGCTCACAGACAACCGGCTAAGGAGCAGTCCTGAAGAACAAAGCATGTCCCCAAGAGTTCTCAGAGTCTAGCTCACTCTAAACCTCCTGAAGAAGAGTCAGGACTAGGAGCCAGAAAGGGCAGCTCTTTCTCTGTTCCAAAGACATTCCCCAGATAATAGGGAGCAGAGGGACACACAGAAGGACACACACACACACAACCACCTCCGAGAGCTCTAACAACTCTGAGGGTGGAAACCCTCTCTTCGTTTCTACATAGAGATGAGAGAGATTTGGAAACGGCACATGATTTGGCCCCAGGAATGCTGAAGAGGAAGACTATGGGGGCAATCTCCATAAAGTTTCCCCAAACCAACTGAATCCCCAGGTCCTCGTCCCAAAGTTCTTGGGAGGCTTTCAGAGGAACATGTGGGCTGACGGTGCTGGCTCATGTCCCTAGCTCCCTTTTGGTTCTGTCCCCTTTCCTCTTGCACCCAGTTCTCAGTTGAAGTTGACAAGGTGTGGAAACACACCTCCAATTAGACCTCTGTCACCAACGGAACTCTGTTTTCTGGATTGTTCTGTTCTCCATTCGAAGGAATTGCTGACCAATAAAATCAGCCACGATCTTGACCTCGGCTTTGGGCGGTCACCCATTGCCTCTGCTCTCAGCTGGCTCGTTGTCTGATTGCTCATAGGAGCCACCAAGCAGAAATCAGGAAAACACTTCTGCTTCTACCAGATGGCTCCACCTCCATGAACCACAGAAACCCAGGAAGGCCAAGCCAGCCTCACCTGGGCCTCCAGCATGCAAGCTTTTCTTCTAAGCCTCGGTTGGTGTCACTGACACTGGATTTCTCTGTGGTGCTCTGTGACATTTGCAAGCAGAGAGGTCATGGGGCTCAGAACTCCAGGGTGAGAAGGGGGTCACAGTTCACCACAATCTCTCTCCTTCCGGGTGTCCCTCGCCAGCTTCTCTGCCTCCATTTCATCCTTTGTATAATCGGTATCACAGTAAAACTTCCTGTCCTAGTTAGCTTCAGCTGTCAACTCAACACAGCCCAAAGTCATCTGGAGGACTCTCAGTTGGACAAGTGCCCACACTAGCGTGGCCTGAAGCCATGTCTGTGAGGAATTGTGTTCACTGTTGGTTGGGAAGGCCAAGCTCACTCACTGTAAGAGGTACTATCCCTAGGCAGGTAAACCTGGGCAGTATAAGAAAGCTAGCTGAGTATGAACCAAAGAGCAAACCAGGAAGCAGCAGCCTCCAAGGCTTCTGCTTCCGTTCCTGCCACGACTTTCCCCGATGATAAACTATTACCTGAAAATGTCAGCTGAAAGAAACCCTTCCCTTCCAAGCTGCCTTTGGTCAAAATGTTTTATATGCACAACAGAAAAGCAACCAATAACTGACCCCCTTGGAAAATGAGAAGGCTGAAGCAAAATTAGTCCCCCTAAGTGTTCAGAATGATGCCTGATTCGAAGAGATATCTCAGTAACACAGAGCAGTATCTTTGCACCAATGTCACACCGGTTACAAGCACGCTCAGCTTCTCTTAGGAACTCACCACTTTCTGTATCATCACTTCAACCAAACCCAGGCACAGTCCCTAGTCAAATGCTTTCCCTGTGTTCTTATGGCCTCTAACTTGAGATACCATCTTCCAAGCCGATGTTACAGAGATCCCTGCAAACTCAGAAGCCTCCACTACTCTGCAGTCCTTGCTGAATACCTGGGTGCAAAAACTGGAACCTCCCCCTAAGGGATGGCCAAGAATCCTGGTGTGCTCCCCAAATGTATCGTCAGGTAAGTACGATACAAGTATTGTCCACCAATTCCAGGGGCCAAGAAATTCACCCCCATGAAGATGAAACGGTGACAGACACAATCGGTTCCCAGAGTGGTGGCTACTGTTCAGTGAAGGAACTGAAGGACCAGGAAAACTCCCTGGCAGTGGTCATCTCCCTTAATCATCAGCAAACCGGTGATGGGTGGGGACTTCTGGGCTGGGATTCATCTTTAAATTCCATGATGCACCCTTTGCCTTCTTCTGTCAGTAGATACTGCATCACTTGCCACACACAGCCCATTTCAACACGGAACATGCCCCCCCCCCAAAAAAAAAGAAAGAGGGAAACCAGAGGTGGGTCCCTAATAGGTCCTCGGACTTAACCCAACACAAATATACAGTGTCCTGTGTGTCACCATGGAAACCTCAGGTTTAAAAGAATTCCCCAGTCTCCAAAGACACCAGACTCGGGAACCGGGCCACGCCATGCCAGCCATAAGCAAGGCTGGTTCTACTTATCTGGGAAGATCAAACACGCAGGAACGCATGAGTCACCCACAGATTACTCCTAATGAGGAGAGCGTTCTGTGGAGACTGACAGGATGGAAGCCAGAGCTCTTTGTCCATCAAAATTGGACGAGAATAGACAGCTCCTACTTCCCCAAACTCAACTCCGCCTGAGCAGAAACAGCTTAGGAGAAAATCATGTCAGGCACTAATATTTTCCATAAGGAGCCAGAAGTCATCTGCACAGCTGCGGCTCAAGTGGGGAGGAACCGCTTGTCCCGGGGGCACCCAGAGTGAACGCTTTTAAGACCCTTCGCATCGGCGTGCACAAACACAATCCTGTTCTTGTGGGCGACGGCCATGCTGTGTCCATGCGTTCACTGTGGTGACTATGCCTGCAGATCTTTCCAGACTATCATGTTCTTGCTGGACAATGAGCTTAGCATGTTAGAAGCCCGAATGCTTTAGAAGAAATTGCCACCCCAGCAGTGACTTAGTGCTACAGGAAGTGGCAGGTTGTAGTGGTAAATTGTCGTACTGAGACTACAAGCCCCACCGCTCCTGTCCCAGTGTGCTGATACTGTCTAGGCAAACAGGCTGAACTTGTACTGTAGATTCCTGGGGGGCAGGGGGGAAGCCTTTGACTCTGAAACAGACCTAAGAGGTTTCCTTAGCCTCTGAGATAACCCGGGCCTACCAGGAAATCCATCAAATCTCGAATGTTCTCAGCAGCTCTGGAGTATTCCGTCCTCCACAACGTTTTGTAGAAGAGCTACTCAACCCAGGGACTATGATCGGTGTTTTTTTGCGGCTTGCTCATCCTCATGACAAGGCATCCTGAGCACTGTGGGGTGTTTGGAAGGATCCCAGGATTCCACCTCCAGGCAGAAACATTCCCACTGTGGCAGCCCACACCGCAGAAATTCCCAAATGTGCCCCCCATTGAGAACCCCTGGTCCTAAGTGAACAGGAAGTTCTGGGTTTTGACAGCAGACGTCAGCCACTGCCTGTCACTCTGAGAGGAAGAACCAGCAAATTTTAACTCTCTTTCTCACTTCAGCTCCCACTAAAGGGAACATAAAAGACATCCCAGAGTTTTTACACTCGGAGGGAGCTCTGCAGGAAGAACCGAGGTGGTCCCCCTGGCATCCGGGGCTCCTCATGTTTCATGCATAGGTTGTGGCCCCAGTGGCGCTCGGGTCCTGCTTATGAATAACTGTTCCATGCTCCTTAGGGAACAAATCCTCTGGCTTTCGAAGGACACCCAGACAGGTTGCTTAATGATCATTGGGACGTTGTGGCACCGATTTTTAAAATGAAATACACATAAATATCCGAGCCTGGGGGTTATTTCTCTCCAGGCCTGATGGCTTCTCTCATCTTAAAATAATTTACAGGAATTCTGCAATTATAGTGGGTTCAGGGTTGTTTTTCCTTGCATCGCTTTACAGAGATACTTATCAAAAGCCCAAACCAGACCCCATAAATCGCTCGCTTCCTCGCTCGACTCACGCGGCTCTGGGTCCCATGTGGTCCAGCGCAGGGTCACTTGGTGAGAGGCCAAGCTGCCAGACGTTCCTCCCTCGCTGCTTTTTTAATTTCCTCTCTCCCTTCCTTTATTCTCTGAGATACTTCATCTTTACATAAAAGGCAGCGCACAACTTTACGGGGGATTTCATTTTAAATAAAATGTTCTTGAAGTTTAAAAAGAAGAAAAGGAAGAGAGAAAGGGGGCGAGAAAAACCTTTCCTTGATGACTTGCCTGGGACGCCTTGGCTCAGGATGTTGGCCAGGTTCCCACCTCGTTCCACTCCGCGCCATCGGTTACTCTCAGACAACTGGTCAATGGCAGCGAAGGCAAACAAAAAAGGAGCGGGCTCCCTGGCTGGTTCTTCTTAAGGCCTGCTATTTACAGAAGACAATCGGCCTGCTCTTGCCAGTCGGTTTTCTCCGTCTGCTGGCCGGCTCCCTCCTGTTCTCACAGTACAGAGCTTTGTGTGGCAAGTTCCTTGCAAGTTGGCTGATCACCGTCTTCCTGATATCCCAGTCCTCTCCAGCTTCTCTCTTCAGGAAATGAATCTGTGGTGTGGGGACTGTCCCATGCCATGAAAGATTCATTTCTTCGTGTGTGTGTGTGTGTGTGTGTGTGTGTGTGTGTGTGTGTGTGTATGTGTTTGCTCGCGAGCACGCACGCACATGCACTTGCCTATGTGAGTGGGTGTGCATGTTCCCGTGGATTCTGATGGGTTTGGAGGTCAGAGGTCAACCTCAAGTGTCACTCCCCAGGAACCATCCTTATTGCTTTTAGAAACAGGGCTTTTCATTGGCCTAGGGTTCATTGATTTGCCTGGACTGGCTGGCCAGTGAGCCCCCACGATCCACCCATTTCCAGTTTCCCAGATCTGGGATTACAAGTCTACTCTGTCACATCCAGATGCAGCTCAGGGCCTCGCGCTTGTATGGCAAACACTTTCCTGGCTGAGCCGTCTCTCAAAGCCCCGAAGACTCACTTCTGCAGTCATGGGGTCTTGTACCTCCGCCAGCAGTAATGGACTGACTAGATGGACACACAGCGAGGGCTACATTCTGACTTCTTGTTGCCCTTTTTAGTGTGTGAAAAATAATGCTTCCTGTGGCTTACTGTGAAGGAAAGCTAGAGAAGAATTTTTCCTTCTTTTGACCCAAAGCTTACTCAGTCCTCTCATTCCTGGGCCCCTTGTTATTCCAGGTTGGCTAGCAGAGGAGTCAAGAAATAGCTGGAATGTGGTTCTGGGGCAGAAAATGATTCCACCACAGAAAAAGCACCCCATGTGTGCTTGTGCTCTGCCTCAGTGGTGCACAATCTCCTGAGGGCAAACATCAGCATGGCTCTCTCTTCCCTTCCTTACAATGCTCTGGTAGCACCTGGCTATGGACATCTTCCTGACCTGCAACGTCATGATAATTCGACCCCCATTCTTAATCTGGGTTAGGCCCCCACTGCACAGTGATTCCTAAGTGGGTGGGTCCACGTGTGGCTGGTGGCATCCCTGTGTCAAGGACAGCCCTTCTACATGGATCAGGAAAGATAATCTTCACTGTAGTGTGAACGGCATACCTGGTGTGATGAGTAGGTTTGTGTTTGCACACAGTGTGAGCATTTTCTCATTTGTTTGCTCACCACCTTGTGAGGCACACACTGTTGATCAACAGAAGAGACTGATTAAGCCTGAGCTAGACTGCTACAAGGGGGTTAGGAAGGCATGCAGCAGCTGCATGAAAAGATGCAGCACCACACTGGGAAGAGAAGGAAAGAGCAAGGGGCCCCAGCCAACATCCCGCCTGCCAGACCTATCACCTGACCTGCATTAGAACTTAAGACACTGCCATGTCTCGGCTGCTGCTGCTGGGTGAATGAAGTGAGCCAGAATTCCACATCTGAAGTACGCCATTCCCTCTCAGGAAGAAACTGAAGCAGGGGCGCAATCTACATGCTACTGAAGGGGACATGTAATAAGCAGTGAGAAAAGCTAATGCTGGTGACGAAAGTGACAAAGGTTATTGATACAGATGGAGTGAAAGCAAATCAGCCATGCTCACAAACACAACCAGAAGCTCACCGTTCTGCTTGACATCTTGACAGCTCAGTTAGAAATGCTTGATATACATTTCTTATTCCTTTCATTCCCTGCCCACTCAGATCAACAAACACACTAAGGAAATGCAAGTTTCTTATTGTACTTCCATTCTGTTAAACAACAGCTTGGGTAAAATCTAAATTTAAAAAACACACAAGAAGGCGTCGATCGAAAGGAGGTGCACCCTATGAAATACTGGTTGCCTTCTCCTCGAGGAATGACAAGGATGTTTGGCCTGCTGCCGCTACTCTTCAGGGCACCAAGAGAAGAGTTAGACAAGGAAAGAAAATGACAGACATACAGCTTGGAAAAGAAGGAATAACACATTTATTCAAATCCTTCACACACTCATATTCACACACAAAAACACATATGCACACATAGTCACACACATATATATTCATACACACAATCTCACACATATACACATATATTCACACACATATACATAAACATACACACACTCATAACAGAGACACACTGAAACACACATACATAATACACTACATTACACACACACATCACACACACATGCACACATATCACACATGTATACATCTCACACACACATCACATACACTCATACACGTCAGACATAATACACACACAGGCACATACATCACATGTATTCATACTCATCACACATACTCACACATGTACACACATAGCACACAGGCATACCCATCACATATATCACACTCATAGACACACTACTCACTCACACTCATACACATCGCACACATGTACACTCACACACATGCACACAGAATCACATAGCACTGACACACACAAAACATTTGCACATTTTCTAGTGTGGCAGTCCATAAAATCAACCACAAAAAGCCCCCACAAGGTTCACAGGATGTTGCTTCATGATATCAAGGGAAGAGAAGCAGCCTAGATGTCCATCAGCAGACGGAAAGAGCAAAAGGGCACAGATAAACAGTGAAATCTGATACAGTCTTAAGGAAAAGTGAAGTTGTGAAATTTGAAAGAAAATGGATAGAACTAGAAGACAAGCATTGTTCTCCCTCATCTGCAAATCCTTGCCTCTAACTAGGAAAATACACTTCCAGGTGGGAAGAAATATGGGCACAGGCCAAGAAACCACAAAGGGGCCCATGTGACTGGGGGAAAAAAGAGGCTTTGAGATAGGGAGAAAGGTACTAGAACCAAGCAGAAAGGGGAATATCGGGGTGTAAGGGGATAGTAGAGGAAAGAGAGATGGGAGATGAGAGGGAGGTGGGGGAAATCAATCAAAATGAGATAATATGGAAATTCCGTATTGTCTTAGTTAGGGTTTCTATTGTGAAGACACACTATGACTGCGGCAACTCTCACAAAAGAAAAACATTTAATTGGGGTGGCTTACAGTTCAGTTTAATCCATTATCATCATGATGGCTGGAAAGTTTCTATACCCCAACATTGAGCCTCTCCGCCAATGCAGTAAATCAGATCAGGCCAAATTAATAAATCCAAGTTTAATCTGAGCAAAGCAATCCTGAGTGGTCCCAGGAAAGAGGAGAAGCCACAAGAGGAACCACAAGAGGAATTCCATGGGCTAGACCTTAAATATCCTCTGGGGGTGGAGCCGTGGCTTGGCAGGCTCTCTTTTGGGCCAGGTCTGGAGAGGACAACTCCAGGGGAGATCTCCAACAGTGGCATGCAGACAGACATGGTGCTGAAGAAGGAGTTGTGAGTCCTACATTTTGACCTGCAGGTAACAGGAAGTGAACTGTCCCACAGTGGGTGTAGCTTGAGCATAGGAGACCTCCAAGCCCACCCCCACAGTGACACACTTGCTCCAACCAGGCCACACCTCCTAATAGTGCCACTCCCTTTGGGGGCCATTTTCTTTCAAGCCACCACATTCCAGTCCCTGGTCCCCAAAGGCTTCTGGCCATATCATAAGGCAAAAATTCATTCAGTCCAACTTCAAGAGTCCCCATAGTCTACCACAGTCTCAAACTTAAAATTCTAAGTTCAAATTCTCTTCTGAGATTCATGCAATCTCCTAACTGTAATCACTTGTAAAATCAAAATCAAAAAGCAGATCACGTACTTCCAACATATAATGGCACAGGATATACATTGCTGTTCCAAAATGTAGGGTAGGGAGCATAGTGAGGAAATACTGGGCCAAACTGTCTTAGGGTTTCTATTACTGCAACAAAACACCATGACCAAAAAACAACTTGGGGAGGAAAGGGTTCATTAGCTTACACTTCCACATTGCTGTTTACCACTGAAGGAAGTCAGGGCAGGAACTCAAACAGGGCAGGAACCTGAAGGCAGGAGCTGATGCAGAGGCCATGGAGGGGTGCTGCTTACTGGCTTGCTTCCCATGGCTTGCTCAGCCTGCTTTCTTGTAGAACCCAGGACCATCAGCCCAGGGATGGCACCACCCACCAGGGTCTGAGTCCTCTCCTGTTGATCACTAATTAAGAAAATGCCCGACAGCTAGATCTCAGGGAGGCATTTCCTCAACTGAAGCTCCTTCCTCTCTGATGACTCTAGCTTGTGTCAAATTGACACAAAACCTGCCAGTACTGCTGACCCTTGTCAACTTGACACACAAACACTTTAAGCCACATCCCTCTCTTTCTTATTCATCCCCAAGAGCTCACATTAAAATCATAAATAATTTTAAAAGTCCCACAGTCTTTATAAACTCAAACACAATAAAATTTTAGTCCCTTTAAAATATCCAATCTCTTTTAAAAGTTCAAGTCTCTCATCTGTGGGCTCCTTTAAAAATCAAAATTAAATACCTCTTCAAGCAGGAAGAACCAGGGCACTGTTTCAGTCTGAACCAAGGAAAACCAAACTCCAACAGTATGAATAACTCAATGTCCAACTATCTGGGATTCACTCACGATCTTCTTGACTTTTCCAAGGAGATTGGGTCACTTCTCTGGTTCTGCCCTCTGCAGCACACACAGCTCGTCTTCTAGGCTCCAGCAGGCTCCACTCCACTGTGGCTGCTGTTCTTGGTGGTCACCCTATGGTACTGGCATCTCCAAAACGCTGGGGTCTTCTGCTGAAACTGGGCTGCACTTTCACCAATAGCCTCTCATAGGCTCTCTTCATGGTGCCAAGTCTCAAGTCCTTTACATGACCCCCCCCCCAGTCCTGGGCCTTCAACTGCCACTGAGGCTGCACCTTCACCAATGGCCTCGCCTGGCCTCTCACAGTGCCAAGTCTCAGCTGCTCTTCATGACCCCTTCATGTCTTCATAACCAGTACCACCTGGGTGACACACATTACCAATTCCAGCTACCAACACGAGGTTCAACCTTGGCCACCTCTGAAGCACAGCTTCTCTGTGCTCCCAGGAAACACTTCCCAGATTTCACCTCAGTGATGCTGGTCTCTTCTTAATCACTGCTAATTTCTTAGCTCCAGCCAACCAGCATCAATTGTCCCAGCAAAGCAAAGTTTACTTTCATAGTTCTGGTATCTTGTTGATCACAACTGATTTTTCAGTCCCAGCTAATCAGAATCACAAGATCTTAATTCAAAATAACAAATGGCCCTGACAGAGTTTTTAAACCTCCCTCTGAAACTTCATATGCCAGGTCTCCATCCTCTTCACTGCTCTCAACATTCTTATCTTCCAAGCTCCTAAAGACCATCCCACTGAACTCTTCTTAACACTCAATGGCTCTTCTAGCCCAAAGTTCCAAAGTCCTTCCACAATCCTCTCAAAAGCAACATGGTCAGGTTTGTCACAGCAATACCCCACCACACCGGTACCAATATATCTAGTTAGGGCTTCCATTGCAATCCAAACCTCTTCACTTTAGCCTCAGGGAGACTCTTTGGACAAGGGCAAAAAGCAGCCACATTCTTCAACAAAATATAACAAGAATGATCTCTAGGCCACATATTAATATTCTCCACTGAAACCTCCTGAGACAGGCCCCCACAGTTCATCAAATCACAGTCAGTACTACTGTCCTCCATGCTGCTACTAGCATGGCCCATTAAACAACACTTAAAGCTTTCAACTGTTTTTCTAACCCACAGCCCCAAGGTCCATATTCTTTCAAACAAAAGCATGGTCAGGCCTGTCACAGCAATACTCTGGTCCCTGGCACCAACTTCTATCTTAGTTAGGACTTCTATTGCTATGAAGGGACAACATGACCAATGTAACTCTCATAAAGGAAAAACATTTAATTGGGGTGGCTTACATTTTCAGAGGTTTAATCTGTTATCATCATGGTGGGACATGGTGGTGTGCAGACAGACATGGTGCTGGAGAAGGAGCTGAAGATTCAGCATCTTGACCCATAGGCAACAGGATGTGGTCTGTTTCACTAGATGTAGTTTGAGCACAGCAGATCTCAAAGCCCACTACCACAGTGACACACTTCTCTGACAAGGCCACACCTACTCCAACAAAGCCACACCTACTCCAACAAGGCCACACCTCCTAATAGTGCCACTTCCCTTGGGGGCCATTTTCTTTCAAACCATCACACATATAGAAAACTGTTAATTTGTAGGTTAATTTTAAAATTAAAAAATAAGAATTAAAAAAAATTAATGAGTTCAAAAGATTCCCAAACTAAAAAAAAAGCAGCATTAAAAAATTATTGCTTTTCTATGTAGCAAAAATGAAGGTATAGAAACAAAGTAAAAGTGCAAAATCATTTATAGTCACTCAAGTGAATTTTTTAGAACATATTTCAAAACTGAAAACTCTTAAGTATAAATCTCAAAAAAACATATACAGAGCTTGACTGCTGAACTACAAAGTGCTAATAAAAGATTCAGTCACCTTCTAAACAAAGGAGAGACACACCATATCTGTGGAGTACAAGATTCAATATAAAGATACCAACCACCCCTACCTGATATTCACAATGGACACGCCTCTTCTCAAAACCCCAGGAAAAATTTTCTGATATTAAAATTATTCTTAAATGCATATGAAAAAGCACATGCCTAAGACAATCTTGTAAAACAAAGCAAGAAGAAGCATGCTAAATGACATCGAGACTTGCTTGGTGAGCTGCACTGACCTGGCCGTCTGGTGCTGATGGGAGACGGACACATAGACAATGAAACAGAACAGAGGACCCAGCATCTTCAGCACTCGTGAATATGCTGGGTGATTGGTTGCTTGTCTAACTGCTGTAATAAAATCCTTGGCGAAAGCAACTCAGGGCAGGAAGGGTCTTCCTGGCTCACAGTTCAAGAGCACAGTCCATCATGTAAGAAGTCAAGGCAGGGGGATCTGGAAGCAGATGATCACACTGTGCCTGAAGCCAGAAGAAAGGAACCATGAATGCGTGATGCTAGAGCTTGGCTGGCTGTCTTTGCTCTTGTACAGTCTAGAATCCCCCACCCAGGAAAAGGTGCCACCTACAACTAAGATGGGTCTTCTCACCATGATTAATATAATTAAGACAACCCCTCACAGGCATGCCCTCAGGGACCTTTTTCAGGTCATTTAGACTCTGTAGAAGGACAATGAACACTCACTATCATACAAAAATACAAAAACAGCTTAATGGACAAAGTCTTTTCAAAACCAGAAAGTGCTGGAGAAATTGGATATTTATAGTAAAGGAAATAAATATACGGACCTAAACCCTATCTGATACTTTACACTCAAGTTAATCAAAAGTTGATGCATATTTAAATCTTAACATGAAACTAGAAAACTTTTAGAAGAAATCTTTGAAACTTGGGGTCTCATAAAGAATTCTTATACAGTGCATACACACCATCAATGAAAAGTTTTAATAAATGGGACTTGAAAAATATTATAAACTATCTGCAAAGTTTTTGTTCAGAGAATGAAAACATAAACTACAGACATGGGAAGGACATTCGAAATGACACTAAGGACTCTAATCTATTGCACACAGATGCCCTTTGACTTATGAAGGGAATATGTCCTGATTGATACCACCATTAATGGAAAGTATTATATGTTGAAGATGCTTTTACTGTATCTTATCTACAGAGTGTCACAGCCTGGCCTGGCCTACCTTAAGTGTGTTCTGCACACCTGCACAGGCCCAGAGTTGGGCTATATCATCTATCACAGGCTATTTACACAGCATTAATAAGTCAGCTAACATCACAAAGGGTACACTACCATGTACAGATCCATTGTTGGCCCTTGTGACTAACAATAAATTTTAAATCAAGCCATCCTAAAATGGGGGACTATCTATAAACCAGCAAAACTTGACAATAAGAAAAACACTAATGTAAATAGAAAGCAGTCAAAAGCTGCATTTAAGACCCTTTTCCTCCTACTGGGTTGCCTTGTCCAGCCTTGATATGAGGGTTTATGCCTAGTCTTACTGTAACATCTTATGTTGTGTTACAGTTGATATCCCTGGGAGGCTTGTTCATTTTTTTAAGGCAAGGAGGAGAGAAGGAGTTGATCTGGAAGAAAGGAGGTGTGTGGGGCTAGGAGGAGGGGAGGGAAGGGAAATTGTAGTCAAGATGTAAGGCATTAGAGAAGAATTTTAAAAAAAGAAAGAAAGAAAGAAACAGGCAAAAGACATTGTAATTTCATCAAAGAAGACATGAGGATGTCATAAATTCAGCCAGTAAGATGTGTAAATTAAGACCAGTATGAGACGTTATTATTGCAACAGCCCAAATAATAATTAGTGATATGAATACCAAATGCTGGAGATGGGAGACCAACTGAATCTACCACATTCTGTGAAATCGTACAGTTACTTTTTGTTGCAGTGGCTTGAGACTTTTTGAGGCAGGGTTTTACTGTGTCATCCTAGGTGACCTAATTCTTGCTATATAGCCCAGACTGCCTTCTGAATCATGGAAGTCCACCTTCCTTAGCCTTCCAAGTACTGTGACTGTAGGCATGTGTCTCCATGCCTCGGTGGCGGGTAGCTACCCTTGGGAACAGTTTGGCAGTTTAATTTTTAAATAAGAATGGTAATTTAAATGATATTTAAATAAACAATTTAAATGTTTAAATAAATAATAATTTAAAGATTAAACAGACTCTAAGAGCCAGAAGGTGAGGAGGACCAGAGACATGGTGTCTTCGAGACCTAGCAAGATGGCTGCACTCATGAACTCCCAGCAGCTGTGGTTGCCTGCACGAGACGACATTACATCATGGAGAGTGTGTGACTCATGAAGAGCCCCCATTCATGGCTGAGGAGCTGTTGACAATGGCTTCGGAGAAGGCAAAGCCGGTTTTCTTTAAGGGTGTGCCCCCCGATAGACTCCAGGGAACGGCCTCACACTCGTGAGTATGTGGGCAGCACAGACTGGACTCCACGGGTCAGAAAGAAACAAAAAAAGGACATGAAGTTGGGAGGGGTGGATCTGAAAAGGGTGAGGGGAAAGAGTTGGGGTGAATATGATAAAAACATATTATATGCATGTATGAGATTATTTCTAAATTAATTAAAATATCATATTAAAAAAACTAAACATACATACAGGAGAGTCCATCAAAGGCATGAGGGATATTGATTTCAGAGACATGAAAATGCAAGTTCACACATTAAAAATTGGGGCCCAGTTATTCATAGCAATTATTTTCACTATCTTGGAACTGGAGATAACCAAACTGTCCTTTGGTAGGTGAACCACCCATGGTACAGCAAACTCTGGAATAGTACTCTGCAATTAAAAAAAAAAAAAAACAAAAAGCACAGACTTGAGTGACACTGAGTCTGGAGGACGTTAAGCTGAGTGGAAAGAGCCTGTTTTAAAAGGCCATGTGGAATATGATGGTGGCCACTGGTGTAACATGCTCAAAATGGCAAAATGATAAAGCTAGTTAGGGTAGGGAAAAGGCAGGAAATGATCACGAAGGAGTCATCCTCGGAAGCCTTGGAACTGATGGGGTAATTCTGCAGTGGGACTGTGGCGGTGTCTGCGTGAATCTACAGGTGTGACAAGATGGCCTCGAGCCATACACCCAGCACACCGGCATCTCTTTCCTGGTTTGGTGTAGCATGCGGTGACCACTGCGAGGAGGTGGGTGTAGCAATCTTCCCCCATGGAATCGAGACTTCCTAGACTGTCTGTGCAGCTTCCTATGGTCTTACAGTCATTTCGGAGGAAAAGGTTTAAATGTATTCTAGCTTTTAATGATGAAGAAGTGGATCCATGTGCAGGAAAGGCAAATCACTGGCAAAAATACAAAACGCAAACTTTCCCACCACGGCTGTGATCAGACCCCCCCCCCCCCCGAGACACAGAGGAAAATGGACTCTATCCTTTTCTTCCAGAAGATTCTTTGTGCATGTAAAATAGTCATATTTTTGTTCATGTAAGTGGGTTTTATGGGGGGAAGGGTGCACAGTCCACAGATGGCTTTACACCCTGCTTCTGTTTTCTTGTTCATCTCTCCTGGGATTCCTTCCTTTTCTTTAAAGACTATGTCTAACTTACATGTGCAAAAGTCAGAGCTTAGCTACACCAGCTCCTCTTCATGGATGTAGGAGCTGCGTATGGATTTCTTCTGTTTTACAACTGTCAGTGGAGGGCTGACCTGTGCTTAGAGCTGTGTGCCCATGGTGTTAAAACAGATCCGGCGTGGGGCACAGCTTTCTGTCCCTATAACAAAATACTGGAGATGGTCAACTTATAAAGAGGGGACTGTTCTTTTGGTTCACCATTTCGGTCCATAAAAGTGAGGCAGAGCACTTGGTGAGGGGAGGGCATGGGACAAGGCTACCCAAGTCATGGTGATGAGGAAGCGGAGAGAGGAAAGGAAGGGGGCCCAGACTGGGACCCCACCCCACCTCCAGAAACCAAACTTCCTGCCACTTTGTCCTACCTCTTAAGGGATCTACCACTTCCCAGTGTCCCTGTATTGACACAGACCGATGACAAACCTTTGGCATGTGACTTGTAGGGAATATTCGAGATCCAATCTATGATCCTATTTCACGAGAGTCCAGTCAAGGCTGGGTTTTATTTCAGGCCTTTGACTTTGTCTTCTTTGCAAGTTCTACATTGGCACTTCAGGCCTCTCTCTTCCTAAACTTCAGTGACACCACAGTGCCCTTCCCTGGGTCCCTGGGTCCCTGGGTCCCTGGGTCCCTGGGTCCGTGTCCTGTGAGTCCCTCCTAATTATCTGTGCCCCTGATGCTTCCTAATGGACTCAGACAGCAATCGGGATCAGAAGGACTCAGCCACACAGGCTTCTAAGAGTTCTCAACTGCTTGTGGGGAAGTTCCAAACTTCATCTCAAGTCTAGAGCTTTCCTTCAAATTCTAGATCTGTATCTGTTGCTCCTCATTGAATACATCTAACCACAAGACCAGAAACATCGCCAAGCTCCTTCATTCCAAGGAGAAGAAAGCCTCACTCTTGGTTACATAATTCTCTGTGACTGCTGCAGACGACATTGTGTCTAGATGTCAAAACTTCTGACATGCCTACGAGCCTTGCGTCCCGCCAACCAAGGCAAACGAGACTCCTCTGTTTCTGCAGTCCCGCTGAGTGCCCCTGAGCACACACTGCCCATGCCTCAACTTTAGCGAAGCTCGTTGCAAACTTTGCCTCTTTAAAAACACACCAATCTCACACCTTGACCAGGTCTTCATCTTCGGGAAGGCCCCTCCT
This sequence comes from Peromyscus leucopus, assembly GCF_004664715.2. NCBI lineage: Eukaryota > Metazoa > Chordata > Mammalia > Rodentia > Cricetidae > Peromyscus > Peromyscus leucopus. Next base: position 70,715,271 of record NC_051079.1, on the reverse strand, counting down.
GTGCCCTCACCGAGCTTTTCTCCTTCCTTCCCTTGGCCTTCTCTTGGCCTTACTTTGTTTCTGTGGCTGCCGGAACACCCCACCACAAACAGAAATGCATCTTCCCTTTCATGGCTCGGAAGACTGGACATCCAAGCCAAGATATTGGAGGGTCTCAAGCCCACTAGGGTCCAGGGTGGGCTCTGCTGCCTCTCACAGCTTGAGGTAGTTCTCTAACAAGGTAGGGCCCCCACGATACTCTGTCTTGCCTTACAGTCTGCTGTGGGGCTTAGGGAATCTTGGGATGACTTGCATTTCTTTACTGCTTGATGAACTTCTTTGCCTAGAGAAGTCTTGAGCAGGAGCCTGGGGTGACAAGGAGGTGTCATTACCTTCCTGTCCAACATGGTGGTCAACAGTGACATGTGGCCACTGAGTACTTCAAAAAGAAACCAACATAACTCAGTAACTAATGTTTGACTTTTACTTACATGGTTTAAAATCTTCACTGAAATCCTGATGTGGTCAGTGGCTGCCCTGTGGTGGCCACAGCTTTCTATGTCCACTACTGGGTTTGGATAAAAGAACAAAAGATCTGTCATATTGATGTCTTTCAACAGGTTCATCAATGACAGTGGACATTTCTGTCAAGCTCCTCACTATGTTAAGCAATTTTCTGAATAAGCAAATTTAACCTTTTACCTTCATACATTGTCTTAATTGATTTTGATTTTCAATTTAACACAGCCTAGAGTCATCTGTGAGGAAAGCCTCCATTGAGGAATTGCCCAGATCAGATTGGCCTGTGGATGTGTCTGTGGGGTATTTCTTGGTTATTAATTGGTACAGGGGGCCAGTCCACTGTGGGTGGCACCATGGATAGGTGGTTCTGAGCTGTACAAGAAAGCCAGCTAAGCATGATGCTGTGAGTGAATGAGACAGTAAGCAGTATTCCTTTATGGTGTCTGCTTCAGGTTCCCGCTTGAGTTCCTACCCTGGCTTTCTTAGAAGACACACTCTGACCTGGAAGTACTAGGCAAACAAACTCTTTCTTCCCCTAAGTTGCTTTTGTTCAGAATGCAGAATGAAACTAGAATACATATGCTACTTTTTTTTTTTGGCCTTTGCCATATGGAAAATTTAAGTTTAGATGGGAACACTAATATCTGGGCATACATTCCTTATAAAATATTTTTATATTCTTTATATTAACATACAAGTTAGCTGAGCAAAGAAAGGCGATCTGTATAACCCTCCTTACCCCAGCATCTTTCAGAAGCACTGTCCTGTTTTTTTTTTTTTCAAAATAATCAATTCTGCCAATCAAATCACTGATAAGAACTGCCATAGGAAACAGAAAAACAGCAAAGCACAAAAGGTTTTCAAAGCAGAAGTTGCTTATTTGCTCATCAAAATCTCATCTCTCTGGTTGGTTTGTGTTGAGAAAGGGAGCCATTGCTTATGAAACTCCACAAGCCCGCACGGTTGCTTATGGGATGGCCAAAAATAGAGTGGGACTGCACAGGACATTTGTGTTGCAATAGCCCCTGGCCAGCTGACTACTGGAAACACAGGCCCGCTTCAGCATTTAACAGAGGCCTCACATCAAAGCTGCCTCGCTGGTCTCTGGTCTCTATAACGTCACACTCCTCTGCCTCATCACACAGAGACGGGCAGTCATTTTCAAAAGCACCAGAAACTCCACCTAAAAACATGATGGGAGACCCACTAGAAACCCCCATACGTGGTAGCACGGGATGTGGAAAGATGGAGGGGCGCCGTGGAACATCCCTGGGGCCCCTGCCCTGCCCGCCAGGTTCCAGGGCCCTTCTGCAGGTGGAGGGGGACCTTGGGGTGGGGGGCTGACTCTGTCTACACCTGCAGGTGCTTGCGACCTTCACGGCCACCGGGCTGCCAGTGGTGGCGTTTCTCCCCAGAGCCTGATAACTTGTGCTGCTGTTGTGACATGTACCAGACACTGACTACGCCACAAACGATCCAAAACCTGAACACCTCATTGTTGCCTGTAACGAATACCTGTCAGTTTTAGACTTGACGATTTCTACTTATGTTAAATTGCAGGGGGTACAAAAAAAAGATGAACACCCTCTCTTGTGGTGTTATGAAAAGAAATAAGGAAGTATTTGATATGTGCTTTCGCACATTTGAACAAAACCTAAAGCTCTGGCTTTCGGATTTAAAAATTTAAAAAAAAAAAATGAAAGGAAAGAAAAAAAGATGGAACAGAGCCGGAATTACAGAAAACCAGATCAGTGGCTACATCCCAGGTTTTTTTTTTTTTCATTTGCAGAGATGCACATATGTCCACAAACACTTCTAGAGAGTGAAAAAAGGAAAGAGAAAATTCGCTACCAGTGCAGTGAATTAGGAAAGTGTCACTGGCTCCAGAAGTCTCCACTTCTTAAAGGGAACATAATTATTAGGGCTATAAACATTTTAATCATTTCCTCCAACATACTCAAGTGTAGACCTGGCGAGTCTCTCCCAGAGCAGAGCCCAGCCCTTTCCCTAATGGCGCATTTTCTTAATGGCTTTGCTGGGCCCGAGCTCACCTCACTGCGCTGTTCCTCGTTACAGCCGACATGAGTTAATATTGCACTAAAAAATACTCATGCTATTTCTCCACCATACCAGCCCCCTCCACCTGCAGAGGGAAAGAAGGAAAATGAGACCACTAAGCAGGAAGCCCACGGACCCCCAAACTCTTGGGAGCACATTTAAAACAGAGACTGAAGGATGGAGGGGGGCACAGCAGGCTGCTGGGGGAATACCTGTCAAAACATGGCTGAAAATGAGCTCAGCAGATGACGTCCTAACAGTAAGAAGGGATCTGGTACCCACAGTGCCGCACCAGACAAAGGCTGGGGCTGAGAGAGATGGTTTGGGTGATAACGAGCTTGCTGTACATACGTGGGGGACTTTGCTTGATCCCCCAGAATCCACATAGTAAAAAGTCCCAATCCGAAAAATGTCCCAACAGGCTTATTGGTTAGGCACCCTAGCCTACTTGCTAAAAGTTCCAGGCCAGTGAGAGATCTCTAAAAAATCCAAAGCAAACTGCTCCTGAGGAATGACAGCTGAGGTTGTCCTCAGAGCTCCACAGGCATGTGCATACACACGCATGTACACTCATGCACACACAAGACAAAGCTACAACCCCTATGTGGAACGCCGAGGCAGCCCTCTAGCATGCAGAAAGGCAGTCCTTGGTCTACCCAAGGGCCACCTCTCTGAGGATGAGGCCCAGCACTGAGAGGTGTTCAATAAATATTTTAAATGGTCTTAGTCCTTGGATTTGTCCAACTTTGGGGAGTTGAACATCTTTCCACACATTAATCAACAATGGGCATTTCTTTCATCGATGACAGTTTCGATGGAGCTCTTCGATACATTAAATAATTTTGTCTATAAGGAAATTCGAACTTTGACACACACAGTGTAGATATTTTGTGATCCTGGGGCAAGCAAGGGAGGGTGTGACTAGCGATTTCTAGAGACACACAGCTCATTTGAATTAGCAGCCCAGCCTATGTAGTCTATCACGGAATCCTGTCCTCTGCCTAAGTGATAACAGTAGATGCCTGACCTAAGGAATGTTCCATAAAATGGGGGGTTTGTATGGACAGCATTCATGGAGTCCTCTAGTCCAGCATTTCAGCCTGCCACATGCCTACAGCTTAAAAACAAACAAACCGCCCAAAAAAATAAAAATGAAAATGAAAAACAGGTGTGGTGGCACACATCTTTAACCCCAGCACTCAGGAGGCAGAGACAGGTAGATCCCTGAGTTGGAGGCCAGCCTGGTCTACAAGGTCCAAGGCCTATGGAGATGACCAGTAGATAAAATGCTTGCTGTGAAATCATGAGAAACCACATTTAAAAAAATAAAAGCCAGGTGTAATGGCCCATGCATGCAATCCCAGTCCTGGGATGGGAGAGAGAGACAGGCAGATTCCAGGGGCCCATGCCCAAAGCTATTATTCAGCATGCACACACACGTGCACGCAGATACACCTGCACACATACGTATGCATGCACACAAAAACACACACAAGGTCCTGAGAAGTCACCTCTCCAGATCACACAAGGTCAGTCCTCTCAGAGCTGGCACTAAAAACTTCCAACACCAGAAGATCGCTGTTCCATTACAGCATATGGTAATTCTTGTTAGACGGAAAACAGAAATATTTAGGAGGTCCTCAGAGGCTCTTATTTCTTGCGTGGAAAGTGAGGACTTGACATTCTTTAGGAGTGCTGGTCAACTCCAGACAAGCCACATTAAATAATGAAGTGGGAACAGGGACTGTGAAAAATTTAAGGATGAAGGGGGTTTAAAGACCTACAGGTTTCAAAGCTCCTAGAATTATTATTTTCCTTTCATACCCTTGGCTCCTTCTTGGAGTTTTGGGTCCTATTCAAATGTTAGTTTTACTGGAGTGTTTTATCAGGGCCAAATTAACACTCAAACTGGAATTAATGCCTACCTTGTTCTTCAAATTCAGACTCCCAGGTGCCAGGTAGGTGTTGAACACACTTTAACACTCAAGGACTTTTCCCACAGAAAAATATATCAATTTACCAAGAAGAACAAACCTCAAACCTTGATGTCTAAACCTTATTGGCATTGGTTGTGGGCACTGACCCCACAGCCGTCTCCTCTTCCTCCTTCCCTGCTCCCTTCCTTTCCCCCTCCATCCCTGCTTTTCCCATCCTGCTGCTCCATGGGGCTATCGGAGGACTGTAGTCTTCGGGAGAAAACTCACACACACACCCCAGATGTGCTACCTTTCTTTATGCTCAGCCCCAAGACGGGAAGGAGGAAATAAATCTTGTTCCCTGTGGGCTGCCATGTCCCCAGCATTCTGGGGTCCTCCAGTGGAGGTCTCTGAGCGCCTCGCTGCCAAGGTGCAGCATGGCTGAACGCAGGTTCCATTTCTTCATGGCAGAGGCCCTCCCTTTCCACACAAATTATTAGTACTGTCGCGTCGAGTTCTGACATCACAATGTCTTTTCCATACACCTGCTCTGGCAGTGTCATGAAATCATCGCACCCCAATCAACTGAAGAGGGAACCAGCATCCTCACAGGAACGCACAAACAGATGTGGGCACTTTTCCCATCAGGGCATCTCACCCAATGCTCTGCCTTAGATAGGCAAGCCCAAGATCTACCCCCTTTCACATTTAGAAACTTAGTGTTACTTGCATTTGATTTTATGATCCTCTGTTTTCCAGTGTGCCGTGGGAAATGATACTGCTACTCAGAGATGAGTACTTCTACAGGTAAGTAAAACTTAGAAAATGACCCCCAGCTTTTCATCATTTAGCGTTTTAAAATTAAGAGATTCTTCTGAGTGATCATTCTTAAAATGTCAAAGGGTAATTGTGTGATCAACGGCAATGGCAGCATTCTTTATTCGGGGGATGTGATCACATTCTACTTACCACTTACAGTCCAAGGGGTTTTGTCAGGTGTGGCTCCCTTTTCCACTGACTTAAATTTACAGGCAAAAGCCTGAAGCAGAGCCGTGCTACACATGGCAGGCAAAACACTAGCTCACTTCAAGAAGGGAGGGATGCCAGCTGAGTCTCTTGGTTTCTAAGTCATCTCAAGCTTGGCTCTCCAAGACCTCACACGCCACCCTTTCTAATGGCCACCAAAACGAGTCCCCGGCTTTGCCAGTTTTTACTTTAGTTTTCAGTGGCTCTGCTGAAGTCTTAATCCCAAACCTGCTGTGGGCAGGCCACCTGGAGCTAGCTGGGTGTTCAAAAGGACCCGTCCTGGCTAGGTTTATTATCAATGATGAGGCCACAGAACTGAAGGCATCTGAAGGCTTTTTTCTGGAACTCTCAAAGCACAGTGCCCTCTAGGTGTGTCCTGCAGAAAAAGAAGAAGGTGAATCCCACAGAAACCTCCCTCCTCTGTGTGAAACATCTTGAGGTATGGTTTTGTCAGGGATGAAACAATATTTTTATCAATGCGAAACTGATACACTTGGATCTAAAATGCTTATCTGCCTCCCCTCACACAAGTCCTCAACCAAAGCTGTTTTTGCTATTAATTCTTTGAGTCAAAATTAACCGTCAATAAGCTTTTATGCATCTAATTTTGCCATACTAATGATTATACTACATAATATAACCCATTGATTTTTGTGATCATGTCAATTCCTCATCCTCTCTAGCGACTCCCAAAATTTAGCCTGTAAAATAAGGTAGGAATGGAAAGTCTTCGTTTTTAATTCCCCAGTGATTTGCACAGAAAACTTGTTAAATGAACGGATTTCATAGCATCGCCCTTCACGATGGGGGGGGGAGGGTATCCTAGAGGCAAGTCATGCCAGTGCGGACGTTGTTCAGCCAGTCTGCACTCAAACCTTTCAACACCCAACCCCCACACCCACTGTGGAGCGACAGAATGACTGGCTGATGTCACCGTTTTCCTAGTGATATGATTGATACCTGTCGTGTGTTTTAGGGGCTATGACCATGCGTAGCCATTTCTGAAAGCAAGTTTGTATAACACAACTGAAACTCAAACATGAACTCTGTGAAGAACCCAGACGTAAGAGCTGGCTCCACTCCTGTGAGGCCATTGCAATCCTCGCTCCTCTCCAGGCCTGTTATTGGCAGGTTGTCACTAGGTGGGAGTCTTGGAAGGTGCTTGATTTCGTGGGTCGTGAAGGCCCACTGGCTCAGCAGAGTGGTGAATCACTGAACGTCACAGATTTCCAGTCATGACTAGTTGAGTGCTGAAGAAAGGATTCCCTCCTACCTTTAGGCGTTCCATGTTTTGCAAGTTGAGGATATTGACAATAGAGTGAAGACAAATTTCTAATTGGTCTTATTAAATAAAAATCACGCAGCCAAATATAGGGGTGAAAGCCTTAGATCAGGGAAATAGTGAGAGCCACCAGCCAACCTTACCTCACCAGCTCAGCAGCTTCCAAATGAGTTACTTCCTGTCTTACCCACGTCTTTATTGCCTTGCTGTTCTGTCCTCTCATTGGCTATCTTAGCCCAGCTACCTCACTTTCTTGTCACTTCCTGTCTGTACAGACCTCCAGGCTTCTATGGTTGGTACTGGGATTAAAGGCATGGCCGTGTGCTGCCTGACTTCTTGTTTACTTAAAATGGCTGGCCTTCCCCCCCCCCCCATCTCCAGGCAAGCTTTATTTATTAACGCACAAATAAAATATCGCCACATTCCCCCTTTTTTGTCTAATAAAAATAAAAAAATTTAAAAAGTTATAACTAATATAAGATAAACTATATACAATAAGTACAATAACTATATACAATATATACAAGCAATAAATACACATTGTTTAGGATGGCTGGTTACAAGTTGTTAATTGTTAATGGTCAAAAAAAAGCTAAACAAAGGTTTTTGTTTAAAAAGAAAAAAGGATAAAAAATAGGAGATAGATTATTGAATCTACTCTGGGGAAAAAAGATAGAGAAATAATAGGATAAAAGGATAGATTATTGAATCTACTCTGAAAAGAAAAAAGGGAAGATAAAGAAATTATAAAATAAAGGGAGATTGTTGAATCTACTTTTAAAAAGGAACTACTTGTTTTAAATATTTTGTATGGACTGGATTTTTGTATATTGTATACAATTTTGGAATGGACTCACCAAAATAGGATAATGAAATTTTTTGTCTGAATTTGTCAAATGTTAATGAACTGGACATTGTTAATGTACATAATGAAGTTTTTTTTTGTCTGAATCTGTCAAATGTTAATAGACTAGACATTGTTAATGTAATTCTTGACTGTACATATTGTATATACTATTTCTTTTTTTTTTTTTTTTTTTTTTTTGGTTTTTCGAGACAGGGTTTCTCTGTGTAGCTTTGCGCCTTTCCTGGGACTCACTTGGTAGCCCAGGCTGGCCTCGAACTCACAGAGATCCGCCTGGCTCTGCCTCCCGAGTGCTGGGATTAAAGGCGTGCGCCACCACCGCCCGGCTTACTATTTCTTATATTAGTTATAATTTCTATTTTAAATAAAAAAGGGGAAATGTAGCTGATATATTATGTACCCCAATAAACTTATCTGGGGGTCAGAGAACAGAACAGCCACTATATTAAACATATAGGTTAGGCAATGGTAGCACACCTATTTAATCCTAGCATTTCAGAGGCAGAAATCCATCCAGATCTCTGTGAGTTCAAGGCTACACTGGAAACAGAGCCAGGCATGGTGGCACACACCTTTAATCCTAGGACTTGAGATCTCATGTCTTGCTTGGGAAAGATACATGCCTTTAATGGAAGTGATGGCAGGAAGCAAAAAGGTATGTAAGGCGTGAGGACCAGGAACTAGAGGCTTTTAGGCTTTTAGCAGCAGTTCAGCTGAGATCCAGTCGGATAAGGACTCAGAGACTTCCAGTTTGAGGAAACAGGATTGGCTGAGACGTTGGCAAGGTGAGGTTAGCTGTGGCGTGTTCTGCTTCTCTGATCTTTCAGCATTCACCCCAATACCTGGCTCTGTGTTTTTTATTAATAAGACCATTTAGAAATTCATGTCACAATAGAGTGTTGAATCACTAGCATCACAGATATCCAATCAGGTCACTTCCAGGTTTGAGTACGTTTGAGCTTTGAGAATCCTCTGTGTGATTTGTTTCCACAGGCATGCAACAGGAAGCAGGGTCAGTCTGCCCTGGCCAGTTTCTTGCTAAGGGCCCCTGTCTCCAGGCTTCAGGAGATACAAGGAAAGAATTGGATCCCAAATCATATAGGGCAGACCATCAGCATCCTATATAGGAAGTTCTGTGGCCCTCATCACCATTTCATCAGAAAAAAAAAAAATAGAGCTCTGGACCAGTTTCATCTCCAAACTCCCTAACTGTGTGCTGAGAGGGAGCTGTGGCACTTTTGGTGAGGGTACAACCCCTGTAAAGATAGCAGATAAATTTATGGAGAATGCAGCTGCCAACGCCACCTCAGCCCGGCTCCAGTTTCCTGTAGAGCAGTTGCTGTGAGGCCTTCATCTGCCTTGGTGTCTGTTTCCACATGCCTAAAAGATAATTTGGGTTTGGTTTGGTTTGGTTTGGTTTGGTTTGGTTTTTTTCTAACTCCAGTGAGCTGGCAGGGGACAACACAGTGCTGTAGCAACGTAAACTCCTCTGCATGTGTACCCATAAACATTAAGAGAGGAATGTCCATGACCAGACAGCCGAGGGGCAAGCTGAACACTGACCCCACACTGTAGACATTCAAGTACCTTCAGAGGAAATCGTAGGACTAAGCGGGGCCATCAAGAACCCTCTTCTGCCTGGCAGTGGTGGTGCACGCCCTTAATCCCAGTGCTTGGAGGGGCAGAAGCAGGTGGACCTCTGTAAGTTCGAGGCCAGACTGGTCCACAAAGTGAGTTCCAGGACAGTCGGGGCTGTTACAATAGAGGGGGAAGAAGAGCATAATGGCTAGTTCTAATTGTCAACACAACCTCAAACAGTCCAGGGAGAGAATCTCAACGAGGAATTATCTGGATCAGAATGGCCTGTGGATGTGTCTATGGGGGACTTTCTTGATGCTTAACTGATGGAGAAAGAATCTGGCCATGGTGGGTGGCACCGTCCCTAGGCAGGAGGTCCTGAGTGATACTCTAGAGGAAAATGCTGGATGAGAACAGAGATCCATGAGTTCACTCTCTCTGCTCTTGACTGTGGACGTGGTGCTTCAAGCTCTGCCTTGACTTCCCACAATAATGGACTGTAACCTGGAATTGTGAAGGAAACACACCCTTCCTTTCCTAAGTTGTTTTTTTTTGTTGTTGTTGTTTTGTTTTTTTCTTGTTGGGTACTTGTCACAGTAACAGAAGTGACAGGGCAAATGGCCAAGGGTAATAACTGTGCCTATACTTATCAGGAAGTATCTAACCAGCCCCTGTGCTAACAACCCTACCTGACTCCCTGTAGGGTTTGGGGGCATTCTGAAGAGATCAACACACACACACACACACACACACACACACACACACACACACACACACACCACAGGCTTCCATTTGTCCGAGCTCTAAATTCTCATTTGTCTACTCGGTAACTCCAAGCATCAAGCAAGCACAACAGCACACAAATTCAGGCTTGAGACAGTTTGGACTCAATTCCTCATCAGTGAACTGGATTTGTTTCTTGTTTCCTCCCAGATTCCAGCTGCTCCATAAGTACCAGAAGGTGAGACAGGAAGTGAACACAGCTGATGTTTCTTTCTTTCCTTTTCTGGTAGATTCGAAAGCTGGAAGCCTTGAGATGATGACCTTCTGAGGATTGGTAATGAGAAAGCCATGCGGAGGCAGGACTCTTTTATCTTGAAAACTAACAATGCAAGGTCACTGTCCAGCGATGAGTCCCTTGAAACTGGTACTTGTCGGCTATTCCGAAGAGCGTGGCTGTGTGGGAGCCACAAGGAACGAGAAAGAGGACAGACTTGGGACTCATCTCACACCCTAAGAGTGGCCAAGTTTGCAGAGCAATATCCTGGAACCATATGAGTAAACGTGGCGTAAATCCCCTGCCGTGGGAAGATAAGTGCTCTGAGTTCTGTAAGCTAAATGCACACCGCTGAAATCTGATTGGAAACTTAGAGATGTGAAGACTGAAAATCACAAGAAGGAGGCAATGCTTAATCTCCTGCTGGATGATGACTCAAGATAAACCAAGAGAGAGAGACCTGCTGCCTGATAAACCAGTCAATAGTGCAGATGGGAGATACCCACCGGGAGGGAGAGGGGGAAGGGTGGGCATTTCCGGTTTGTCATGATGCTCTCAGCTCCTTACTGGAATAGATGAGACCTGCATCCTCCAGGTATGTTCTTACACCGTGAGGCCCCGGGAATCTCACCTTCTAGGTAGACAGCCATATCAGGAATCCACAATCTTTCAGCCATCTCATTTGTCCATTAGAGATGATGAGATGGTCTTTGAAAGGAATCTATGTATTGAAGGAGACCAGTATTCATGTAGAGATTATCCTATCTGTCAGTCAATCCGTGTTTAGAAATCTTAGGGTTTTTTTTTTCTTTCTTTCTTTCTTTCATTTGGAACAAATACACACCTAGATACAAAAGGACCAAAGAAATCAGTGTTTCTGGCCAAATGAGTAGAATTCATGCCCACAAAGTGAATAAAAGGAGACGTAAGCACAGTTTTTCACTCTGTGATTGTGTGTGTGTGCGTGTGTGTGTGTGTGTGTGTGTGTGTGTGTGTGTGTTTGTGTGTGTGTGTGTATACAACAGCTCTTGATGGTACACTTACTGCTATAGTTATTTGGAGGGAATTTGAGAAGAAGTCTTTGAATGTGATCAGCTTAACAGATTTATTTATTAAATAATTCACTAGGCTTTTCTGCTGAAAAATTTTCTAGTTGCAACAGAAAGAAAGCCAGGCAAGAAAAATGCTCATGGCGAGAAGCGTCTATGGAATGTCTTAGCTCTGGATTCTTTATTAGGTAAAACGGTGTCATACTGCCATCCCTGTTGCAAACTCTTCATTTAATTTCCCTCTTTTGTGGATATTTTGTTTTCTCCTAAATGTCAGTGTTTGCTGGAGAAAAATGAAACGCTTCTGGTTTTTCCTTGAAAGCTTCTTGCAGTATGCCTCCACCTGCTGGCCGTTTTGCAAACTGCGGCCGTAGCTCTGTGTGTTCAAGAGTTAATGTTCTCCCCATCACACGAGAGAAAAGAAATTATAAATATATAGAAGAGGCTGATTAAAAAAACCAATTGTAAATTAAATATTATTCACAAAGCTCCTGAAAGACAGTATAACCAAAATGTGTTCAGTACAGTTTGGAATAAAAATAATTTCATTTTAGGGAAAGCAGGCTTTATGTTGATACAAGTAATCTGCGGTATTTATCAAAATATAATCAATTAAAGGTGAAATGTAAATTGTGGCATTAAACTTCTGAATACTAACAAATATTTCCATTTCCCCAGCTGTATCATATCATTTTTATCAGCCGTTGGGAAGGAAGCTGTGTGGGCAATGCCTGTCCTATACAACAGTACATCCTGGTGGCGCCCCTGTTCCGTGGCACAGGTGAGTCCTAAGAATTCATGTCATGGCCCTGATAGGTCAGGAGCCATAATGGCATGCTGTATAAATTTGAATTTTGGCACTCTTTAGGAAGTGGATTATTATTGACCCGATAGGTCAATAACAACTCCCAAAAAGCCAGTGCCACTGCTGGGTGATTCCTTCACGGTGTGTGTTTTATTGAATTTTTGGGGCCATTGGGGTCTGACTCGTCAATCTTACTGCTAGGGTCAGGAAGCAAATGTATGAGCCAGCAACGTGACGGTCAAATCACCCTTATTCTGACCCAAGAAGCCACAGGAAAACATGGGCTGTTTCCACGACAGCTTGTTCTGCCACCTTCCACTTCTCCGTACACACACACACACACACACACACACACACACACACACACACACACCTGGAAACACTGAAAGGTAGATAAGGGTGTAGTGGCTTGATTTCAAGCTCAAAAGAGAGGAGTGGGGACAGAGGGGAAAATCAAGAAGGAGAAGGAGGAAGGGTGGGCTGGTAGGTTTGCTCACACGAAAAGACACTGCAAAAAATATATAGATCCGTCAGCTGCCCAGAGGTGGATAACTATCCTAGTGAGATCTCTCACTTTGGAGAAACCAAATGAAACTTCCATTTAATTACCTACACAGTTACTGTGTTTGCTCTCTCCTGACATTAAAAAAATAAAAATAAAAATAGAGGGGCTGGAGCAATGGCTCATCGGTTAAGAGCACGGACTGCTCTTCCAGAAGACCCAGACTTGATTCTCAGCTCACAACTGTCTATAACGCGGCTTCCAGGAGATCCTCCATCCTCTTCTGGCCTCCTCGGGCACTGGTATGCAGACATACATGCAGGCAAAACATTAATACATATAAAATAAAATAAAAGTTTTTTAATAGACATTGGAATTTTTGTCAGGAAAACAACTCCATGATTTGTATTTTGCAAGGAAAAAAAAAAAGGAGACCCTTAAAGGCCACTGATGTAGGGAACTATGCTGCTCAGAGGCCCAAGCTGGTGATGAACCTACATGTTATCGGCTCCCTGAGTACCATCCACACTGCAAAGAAGTGTGAATGCCTAATGCTTGGAGCCAGGACATGTTCTAGAAATGAAGGCATGAATGGACAAGTATCACCCAAAAGAGATGTAGGATTTAGGTCACTAGGAACATACCCTTACCCTCAGGTTGGCAGAAAATGGCTTCTCAGTTTTTGAAAGTAGGAAGAAACGGTATACAGAAACATTCCTGCTTAATGAGATCAGTATTCTTCCAAGTTATAGAAGAAAATAATCGGAAGGGTGAAAATAAGTGTCGTCCAACTTCATTCTTTTCCTCTAAGAATATCAAAAGTACCCATTATTTTATGTGCTAAACTAAAGGGAAATTTAACACAATACCTAGAAATACAGCAAAACATTTTAATTCTTTGCTATTTCGACTCATAATCGTTTTAACTGATACTTTTTAAAACCAAAAGCTCAATGTTGATGGGACAAATGAGAACACACTGGATGAGCTGGGGACTGGGGGGGAGAAGTTGACCTTTAATTTTTTTTTTTTTTTTTTAGCACCTGTATTGAGTCATGTAGTTGGACAACGGGTTAGAAACTGCAAATTCACGAAGAACCACACATGTAATTCTTCTGGGGAAATTATTTATTTTCGTTTTGCAAGCGTCTGCTAGCTGCAGCACTGAATCTCTAGGGAAGGGATCAGAGTGTGTCTCCCTAGAGCTGGAGACTAAGGCACGAGAAAGCCTTCCCTGAGACACTGCAGAACAAAGCTCAGATGGTCCTCCCCTGGCCTCTGGGGAGAATTCCTTGGAACTCAGCCCAAACTGCTGGCTTTCTACCCTGGAGGCCCCCCATGGCTAGCCTAAGAGGATGACCTGTCACAGAACCGTGACACTGACTGGCAGCCACAGCAGAGAAGCGGCGGCGGCGGCGGCGGCGGCGGCGTGTGGATGATTTTGTGTCTGGGAAAGGAATCCCAAACCCCACCGACACACATCAGGCTCCCCATTCCTGTGGCTTGGGCAGGAGAGGGTTAATTCAGGAGCGCTACTGGCCTGGAGCAGCTGAAACAGATCTGCTGAGGACTCTCAGAAGCAGCAGGAGAGGCCGCTGCAGTTCAAGGACACACACACACACAAGTACATATGTGCACACGAACACACACACAAACACAGCCCCACACCATGGATGGAGACTTCACGGGCCGTAGAGCCTACTTCTTGCCAAGGAAATCCCTGGAAAGTCACTTCCGGAGCAGAAATGCCCCTGGTTTTGGAAGCCTAGCTGGCCAAGGCTGATAGGGCTGAAGCAGGCAGGAAGTCTGTAATCCTTGTAGCTGCCCAGCAGGCAGGCAGCAGGGGGAGCCTCAGGGCTCCTGGCCTGCAATATCCAAAAATAGCCCCTCACTCATGAGCAGAAGCACCCACCAGCCCACCTCCCACCCACCCCCCACCCCCGGAGAAAAACAAAATCTCACTTCCCCTTCTTATTGAAAGAGAGGAGGGCTGGACATCATGATTCGAAATAAAATAGAACTTAAGTAGAATTTTTTTAAAGTCTTCGTTATTTCCCCAGTTTTGATTTGAAAGTTGATCTATCCCTCCCCCAACACCACACACACACACACACACACACACACACACACACACACACACACACACACGAGAATGCAAAGAAAAGCAGTCCTCTGCCAACCAGCACTGACTTCCAAGTTACAATTTCAGTTGCAAATGTGACAGCCCTTAAGAGCAGGTTCAGAAGGCTTCCCCGTCATCACCAAAACAACGTTCAGGGGGATCCTGCACCAGGGCTGTCCTTACAGCAGGTGCACAACACACAGCCCCGCACAAATACACTCGGGCTGTCAACAAATCATAGCGCTAATGCTGAACTGAGTGACGGTGCATGTGATAAAAAGTTTATGCCGTCCTCGGTCGGCGCACACCTCCCTCCTCGGTCGGTGCACACCTCTCCGAGACCTCTGAGCTCCTCCACACTGTCTGCCTGCGAACACATCCGTCCCGAGCAGGCCTTGAAAGTGAATGTCTCCCACAAGAGTAAATCTTCCAAAGACTGGAGAGGCACTTCCCACCCTTCTGATCAACGCTGACTTCAGATTCAACTTCATTCCATCTTTCATTTCAATCAGTCACTCTGGTCCAACAACAGAGGGCTAATTTGGTGGCCAGAGAGACTAGAAGTCGTGTGGACCGGAGCCTCCCGTGGCAGCCATTCTGTCCTGCCATGGGAAGGAAGACTTCCTTCCTGTGACGGGGAAGGCAGCCTAGAGCACACTGGGTCTTGTGTGGAACAGAAACGCAAGCTGGTAGGAGGCTGACGGGCATTTAGTGCAAACTTAGACAGCAGCGAGCCTGCTTGCTTGAGTGCCTGAGAAACTGAACGGAGAGAAAGGAGGTGCCCTGGAGTGCCTCGACTCCTCTATGGAGCGTGCAGTACACAGAAGTTCCCAGGCTGGTCTAGACCTACACCAACAGAGAGGCTGGACTGGGGTCCGGGAGGCCAGAAGCTGTGTTTAAGGCACTGTGGAAGGAGGGACTCCTTCAGACATTTCACGTAAGAATCTTGACTTTCTCTGGTAGACCTCTGGAGAACGAATGAAGGTCTTCAAAACCTTCAAGGCCTTAGCCCTTGGATAGAGTACATAGATTCAAATACCACAAAGCCTGTCCTTTTCCTAGGGCTGATGGGAGGCACCACCCAGCCAGGCCATTACATAAATGGGTCTGCTATGGACCATGGGGTGGGGGGCACTCCAGCTGCTCTTTCTCTGACTTCTAAGTCAAAAGAAGGGCCTCTGAGAGGACGGGGGGGGGCGTTTTCAGCTCAGAAACACCACTGCACAGGACTGCACTAGTTCTGCCCCCTTTTTAAAAGTGCATTGGGCTGCGTGGGGCCGAGGGAAGGAGATGGGGAGACCCCTGGCCAACCAGGCACTGAAGAATAACGGACGCCACACTCCCTGATGATGCACACCCGTACACACAGAAGCCCCCATTAACTCTGAGTCCTTGTAGGTCAGCACAGCGGTGGCAGAGGGGTCCCCCAAGGGCTGGTCAGCTTCCTCTTGGGGTCTTCTCACCTGGCCAGGCAGAAAAGGGACAGAGTACATCTCAGTGTCAGCAGGTACATGCAGAAGGGGTTTTGATCCAGGGCTCCCAGGTGTCTATACAATCTTAATAGTCTCAACTTAAAGAGATAAAGGGGTTGAGTTATAAGTATCCATACTTTCAGTTTGCTTACTAGCTTGAGGGAATAAAAGGGGGAAAGATGGCTAGCCCATTACCCCTTGTCAGGAAAA
The DNA here is from genome assembly GCF_004664715.2 of Peromyscus leucopus. Classification (NCBI taxonomy): domain Eukaryota; kingdom Metazoa; phylum Chordata; class Mammalia; order Rodentia; family Cricetidae; genus Peromyscus; species Peromyscus leucopus. Next base: position 70,698,888 of record NC_051079.1, on the reverse strand, counting down.
AAAAAAAAAAAAAGCCTCATTGAACCTATTCTGTGGCTGGTTGAAGTTTTAAAAACACAAAAGAGACAGCTAACTTTCACAGGCTCTGGTGGTGTGGCCAGTGGGGGTCTCTAGAATGTGGCAAGTGGGGGTCAATGGTGGCAGCTCCATCGAGTGGTAGAGGGAAGAAGCATGGAGGGAGCACACTAGGTTTCTCTCCCCATGAGAGGCAACACAAGTCACCCTTTACACTCAGTCTAATGGCCCCCATCTCTGGGGAACAGAGAAAGGAGGCCCAGGGTCTGAGCGGCCATCAGGCTTGGTTCCCCACCCCTCACCGTGCGACTGTGGCTGGGTACTTCCCACCGTCCTCTGTCCCCTGCTTTTCTTAGCTGCACCATAGATAGCACCTGCGTCTACGGAGAGAGAGTAGACGAGGAGCAAGCAGGTGGTAGGGGACACGGGTCACTCCTGCACCCCTGTCCAGCCCTGTCTAGGACAGAGTGACCAGGCCTAAGAGGGAAACACTGCCTAATTTCTACAGAACGTTCCAGGGCGATCATCCACTTCATGGCTTCCTCCCAGGCAGACGGCAAAAGCAAGCCTGGTACCCTGAATGCACAAAGACACCGAGTCAAAAAGCCACCTTCAAGCCTCGCCTTGCCATGTCCCTGCCCCTGTTCTGTGTGGCTTCTCCCCCTAGCCTGAATCTCTAACCTATTTTAAACACGCCACCCACTCCCCAGCACTAAGAGAAGCCGCCTTTTTTCTCTTTCTGTCTTTTTCCCCTCAGCAGATGAACTTTAAATGCAGTAGTGTGCTCCTCCTGGCTGACCCGCCTGCTGTGAGTAATTGTCTAGAGAGAATAGGGAAATCTAACAGCTTTTGTGAAAGGAAAAAGAGAAGACAGACATTATTATGATCTCGGATCCGAAGCTCTCTTCTTTTCTTTCTTTCCTTTTATATTTTTTTTTCCTGGATCTAACAGCTGTTTCCCATCACAACTTGGGTTTGAAAGACATTGCAAAAATGAGTGTATCCGTGCCCCAATTAGTTTCAGTCGCTAATAACTTACTTGCCACCCAGGCCTGATTTAATCGGGACAGCCCTGATTTATGGTTGTTTGCCTGGTGTCCGACTCAACTGCCAGATTCTTGGGAGGGGTACCCTTTGAGGTGCTGGAGGAGGGAGGCTTGAGGGGACCCAGGGCTCCTCCAGGGGCAGACAGGAGTGCCCATCACCGAAGACCCAGCACCCACCAGCTCCTTCTGCCCCCGCCCCCAGCCCCAAGCCCTCCACACTTTAAGGTCAAAGACAGCTCCGAGCTTTGTGTCAGCTCAGACATAAAAGCCCGGAGCCTTTGGTGGGGAGGCCACTGTGGATGGTGCCAAATTATGCGTGTCTAGTTTTTGTGATGTGATCTACGCTGTTCATTAGGGACGGGGCTGAGCCCATGCACTCATTTTTCTTAGGGCTGCTGGCTGGTCTGCGGGGAGCCCCTGTGCAGAGAGGCCCATCCGTCCTTTGCCCACTCAGCAACTTTGCTCTCTCTGGATTTTTTTTTTTTTTATGAAAATTTTTCATGCAAAATAGACATACAAGTGGCTGGATCAGATCACGCGCACATCAAGCCCAGGACGCCAATGGCAGCAGTTAACAACTTTGAAGCTTTTGAAAATCTGTGTCTGGCAGGGCAGCTGTGTCTCCCATTTCATGGTGTAACCGCTGGGTCTTAATGACACCCATAAAAAGCAGGCGTGGGGGCGTATGCTTCAGGATTCTGGAAACACATTATATGGTGCAGAGAACCTCAGAAGGCTATGCAGGCTGTTTGGGTATGCTGGGACTGGTGTGTCTCTGGAAAATACACACATGACACCACACAAAGGTGACTGGAGTGAATCCGCTGAGCTCCAAGAAACAGACCAGAATTGAACTAAGGCTACTCAGTGATTGCTGATCAACCCTGGTGACGCAGCAGTGAAGAAAAAAAAAAGAAAGACATGTTCCTCTCCAGCTGCCCAGCTGCTGCACCCCATCGTGACAACAGTGTCCCTCCCCAGAGTCCCTTAAGCCTCCACGTCCCCTGCCAGCAGAAGGAGCCCCTCTGAAAGCAGGAACAAAACCAACGGGTCTTCGTAGGCAGCGTGAGAATAGAACATGGAACTGGGTCAGACAAGAGAGAGGCCTCCAGCCTTCTCATCCCCCTGAAACCCAAGCAAGACAGCACACCCCGGGGGCACCAGAAATAGCAATGTCACCCGAGCCCAAGAGAAGTGCTTGCTCTCATACAAAAGTACAAATCAAAGCAAACCAGAAGGACTGAAAACCTCCAGCGAGGTGGCAACCTGCGGGCAGCCGCAGTAGCGCAGTGTACATAGGGGGTCCTCAGCAGCAACAGCTCTCCATATTAGGACGCCAGCGTCACAAGCGCCCAGAAGGCAGATACCCTCTTACCATCAGATGCCAATATCTATCTGTTGGCAATTGTTTTTCCTGGACATCTGTGTCCGTCCGTCCGTCCCCCCCCCCCCAGTGCTCTCGGCTCTGTATCTATGAGCCTGGTTATCCCATGATTTTGGGGAGCTACAGCACAAAACAGCAAGGGTTTGACCCTCTGGTCTCTGGTCTGGCTTGTTGAGTGATTTCTTTTGCAGAGAGAATTCAGTGACCGGGGACATTTTTTGACAACTTGTTAGGATGGCCACTGAGCTGGAAGAAGTTTCTTAGAGACATTATTCTTTAAAAAAAATTAAGAGGGGAAAACATGGTGGCTCATCTCAGCAGGTGAAGGAACCTGAGTTCCATCCCTAGGACCCACGAGACAGGAGGAGAGAACCTGTTCCCACAAGCTGTCCTCTGACCTCCAAATAAATAAATAAATGTTGTGTTTACAGCTACAATAATCACTAAGGTAGCCATCGCACAGCAGAGCGTGCAGCCATGGAAGGCCACCCTCTCCGATCACAGCTGGCATCGCTGGCATCACATTTTCATTTTCTTCCTCTCTACTGTATGTGCAGAGGCGGGCAGAGCAGGACAGCTCGGGGCAGAGCTGGACTCTGCATGGTGACTGCAGAGAGGAGAAAATAAAGGAGGAAAGAGACCATCCATCCATCTCACTTGGCATGTTTATATGTTCTCTTAACCAAAAAGGGGGGGGGAAAGTGTTTACCAGATGGAGTGTCAGGAACATTGTGTAAAAGAACACTTATCTGAGACACTTTGATCTTTCTCCAAAGCACCATTAGAGAAGGCAGAGGGGACGAGGGCCCTAGGGCCCAGGCGGAGGGGAGGAGGGCGTCTCCAGCAACAACCGTGCGCCTTCGGGACTGTGCTTTGAACTAGCCCCGGCCAGGCTGCCGGCCCACCGCACCTACAGAAACAGAGGAGGCCACAGCCATCCTCACTGCGGGCCACGGCAGCCGCTGCCCAATTCCAGGCTAAGTGCTCTTCTACCCTGGCTGCTCAGCCAGCCTGTGACCCTCCCGTGTCCTGTTTCGTCTGGTCTGACAAGGCAGAGAGAAGAAAGAGAAAACAGCGAAAGGGGGGTCAGCCCCTCACTTGATTGCACGTCCACATTGCTGCTTTCATTTTAATTTCGGCTTCTTGCCTTTTTGTGCGTTTTGTTTTGATGGGGGTTTTGTTGTTGTTCCGATCAGGGTCTTATTGTGTATTAATCCTCCTGCCTCAACCTCCCAAATGACGGCAGTACAGCTGTGATCCATCACGCGCAGCTTTGTTGTGCAATGTCCATCTGTAAAGGAACAAATGAAATGTGCCTAAAAAGGCTTTTTGTTGTTGTTGTTGGGATTATGTATGTCCAAGTCGAAAGTTCCAAGAAGGGGTACAGAAGGCATGCACAGGGGGCTGGCAGAGGCCAATCACGGGATCCTGTGTTCATAGCTCTCCAGCGTCTTTAGGAACAAGGTGACTCAGCAAATTGTTTGGAGAAACACAGCACATGCCATTGAAAACGGGAGTCTGTGCTGATGGGAAACACCACCCTGAGGTGGCGTTAACGAGAGCAGGGACTTTTGAAGGCTGAGAGAACAGGAAAGGCCCTTAGATGCCAAGGAGGATCAGTACAGCATCCTGCCCTTGGACACTGGGTAATCACTGCTTTTTGTGCTTGGATATGGAAACACCATATACCCAGCGACTCCGGAGTCCACTGAGGCAGGAACCTCAGAAAACCACTTGCCATGCTCAATAGGTGCACACCCATTCCTGTTAGGACGTGTTTAGGAGTACATGGATTTTTCTGCGCCTCTACTGTGTAGCGGGAATGTGTCTCCACACACCCACATTCTCCAAGGGTGTTAGATAAGCAGGGTATTCTCTAAAGAGGTTAGATAAGCGAACAACAGCAAACATGTTTTCCTTTTAGTAAGAGTCAACTTCGGGTACGACAGTAAGCAAGGCGTTTGCAATCTGAGTCTATGCAGAGGACAACCGGAAGAAGGTTAAGAATTTTGGCAAATACATAGCAGAGGACAAAATAAACCGGCCAAGGCCTCCCAGGCACTGAAGCAAGGCCTCGGCGCTGCTCTTCGTCTCCAGGTTCTATGTTCTTCCACAGCTCTTCCTGCTTTCTCTTGTGTTTTTCTGTTTTGTCGTCGCAGGAGAAGGGACTCTCCTGTGATCAGCCAACGAGCAGTGTTATTTACATTCCGACCTCTTTATCCATCGATCCGTCTTTGTGTGGAGCCTTGCATGTCTTCCCGTCCTTCCCAGGTCTATGATAGGGTGTTACAGCCACCGTCCCCCCACTGGGCTGTGGACAGCAGTGTTTCCTGAAGGGCTCCAGCCCTGTCAACCCACGGTAAGCAGTTCCACCTTCTACATTCTTGTCGAGCATTCGCTCAGATGCATCGGCTGCAAACAGCACGGACACTCTGTCCCTCTCCACTGCCAGCCTCGGAGCAGGAGCCTTCCAAGTGAAGGACAGTTCAGCTCCAGATGATCAGTAAGCACCCCAAACTGAAGATCCAGAAAGGAGTTGGAATCCCAAAGCAGGGGACATTGGGAGCAGAACCCAAGCAGGTCCTCTAGATGGGGCCACCCTCGACTCCCACCCCACCTAGTGTCAGCCACATCGTTCACAGCCTGGCATGTGCCTGTGCGGGGACTTGAATACATGGCCTGGTCTCCTGGGATTGTTCATCTATAAAACAGAGACAACAGCATCTGTCTAATGGTGGTGTGTGAATCCCATCAAAATGTAAAGTTTAATTTTTAAATTCAAATTAGATCAAAATGCAAGGCAATTTGGTCAATTACATTCAATCCATTTGAATTAGCTAAATTAAATTCTCACTCGGTACTACCTACCTAATGCTAGAGTGTCTTAAAGGGAGGGCATGTGTAGAGCAGATGCTGAGTGGCCAGAGCAGGGTGACACTCGGAACCCCTCAGTGAAGTCTTTGCCACCAGCAGTAGGGTCGTCCTAATGAGACAATATTCTTGGGTTCTAAGGGGGTCTTGTGCAATACTCAACGAATCTAACTCTGAAATTACTTTATCAATAGTCTGCAAATCACACCTGTGTCTCATAGACTCAGTTATTCAGTAAATTGATCAAAGGTGATCAACTGTCCTTCCAATAACGCTGTTTCATCCAGTTTTCAAAAAGTGTTGTGTCTTTCTGTGTGTTTACCTGGAGCTGGAGTTCTGATCCGTTCCCCAGGGTCACTTTTTGAAAACCCTCTAAGCCCTGTGTCAGGCACACTACGGCACCAACTCAAACAAATGCATAGAAACTCAAATGCGCATGCACGTGTACACACACACACACACACACACACACACACACACACACACACACACAAGAGGCAGAGGAGGGAGAGGATTATATTACCTAAGCATGTTATTTTAACCTTCCAGGGGATTATATTACCTAAGCATGTTATTCCTTGCTGAGAACTTGGTTGGGTCCTGCCACTACAAAGCAAAGTGTCGTTACCAAGCCTTGTCAGAGAAGACAAAGAAGACAACACTCCAGAACCAGGTCCACACATGTCGGACTCACTGTCCCCACCCAATGGCATCACGACCTTTAAGGTTTTGTAACCAGAAAGCTACCTGCACATCCTTTGGCTTCCCAGCATCCCCCTGCTCCTCTTACATCAGCAAGATTCAATATGGCGGCCACTGGTGATACACGTGTGGCCACTGAACCCACTATGTCTTGACGATTACGGTGCTAAATAAAAGTGAAATATGCCCTTTGTGTTATCAGGTTGATTTTGCGTTGAAATGGTGAGACTTCTGATATACTGAGATAAATAAACCACAGCATTAATGTTGCTTTCACTTTTTTTCATTTTCCTGTTTTAATGTGAAAATGGAATGATTTTGCAGGTTCAGGCTATACTTATTTCTACTGGGCAGTGCAGAGACAGTCTACCTCCCTCCCTTCTCTGTCTCCCAGACCCTTCCCCATTTCTTCACCTAATAAGGTTCTTCACAACTGTGAAGACTCTTCTAGAATCTGTGTCTCCAGGGAGCATGTCTTACCTGCCTCGGGGTGAAGTTGAGCCTTGCTCTGTGCTGTGGAAGACAGCCTGCATGCTTCTGTTCTTGCGTGTGTGACACTCTTAAGCTACCTGTGGCATATGCCCTTCTAGACTATAAGCCACTGGAGGGTAGAAATTCTGTCATAGTCATATGAGCAGACACATCCATGTGTCTGGCATCATCCACAAGCATCTGCCACATCCTGCACTGTGCTGGGCATTTGGTCTTGATGCTCAAAAAAGCTTTAGGAAGGGGCAGGGGTCTGAACTACCCAGATCTGTGAATAGACAAGGGTTCCTCCAAGAACTACGTATGACGGTCAGCTGTGTGAACTTGGCACCTAGAATCACCCGGGAAGAGTCTAAAGAGCCTCAGTCTACAGTGGGTTGGCTTGTGGGCATGTCTCTAGGTGGTTGTCTTTAATAAGTTAATGGATGTAGAAAGGCCTGGCCTGAGAGGCATGTCCTAGGCAGAGGGTCCCGAACTGTAAAAGGGTAGAAAAATCCAGCAAAGAACAAGCCAGCAGGCATGTGAGCATGTATACATGTATTTCTCTCTGCTCTTGACTGTGAATTTGAAGTGACTAGCTTTTTGACGTCCTTGCCTTGAGTTCTCTGCAGTAACAGACTGTAAGCTGGAATCGTAAGCTAAATTAAACCCCCGTGCCCCCTAAGTTGGGTTCTGTGGGGGTATTTCATCGCAGCAACAGAAACAAAACCAGAGTACAAGTCAATCCAGAATTAAACACCTTATTTCAACTTAACAATATTTTATGGCTTTTCTACATGCCTATCATATCCCATGACTCACATACTTTTCCCTCAAAGACATCTAAATCCACTCAAGATAAAGCACAGGAATAAATGAATGTGATAGAATGCAAAACACATCAAAGCACAGCCTTTCATGCAAATCAAAAAGTCCTTCACCCACGTGGGAGCACGGGCAAGCTTGGAGGAGTGTTAAAGACGGTGCGTACTGATGGGCGGTGAGGGAGGCCAGATGAGAAAGAAACAGGGGAGGGGGGCAGAGGTGGGACAAGGGGGGGTCGGGCAAGGAGGACTGGAACCGGGGTTGGCAAGAGCATAACGTATACACAGCAAAATGATTGGTTGGCAAGGTCTGTCAGAACACAGAAACACACACCGGGTAGCTTGAAACAACACATATGGAGGACAGATATAAACGGGTCAAGTCCCTCCCTCCAGAGCTCTGGGTGACACAGTCGGTTCCCCTGGCTCTAGTGGCCGTCAGCAGACCTGAGTATCCCTTGGCTTGTGGCATCACCCCAGTCGCTGCCTCCCCCGGTGTCAATCAACCCTCAAAGGAACCCTTCTTAACAGACATACCTGCAAAACTTGACCTTACTTCACCTGACTTCATCTGTCAATACTGCAATTCCAAACAGCATCGCAGGTATTGGGGATGGCCAGTACTTCAACAACTCCTTTTGGGGGACACAACCCAGCCTCCCACAAAGAGGGTCCTGAAGCCCCACGGTGGTTCCCATGGACTTAAATAAAAAGCCTCTCTCTGCCCGCCTAGCCTATCATCATGTTCAATGAAGACGCGGCCTAACTTTGAATAGGAAAGCGCAGCGCAGGGGAAGGCTGGGAATCCATGCCTGGCACCGAGCAGCCATAGTGACATGAAACGACATTTAGGGTCACGCTGCACACATCCGGGAAACTAGCAAACAACCATGTGTCCAACAGAAGGAAACCCTCCGTTTATGTGACCCACAGGGGACCTAGCTCAGTGTTGCCCAGGGCACCAGGAGTCCCGGTGACGGTGACCGTGACACCTTGACACCCACCCCACACAGGAGCACGCACTTATGCGGGTCTTAGCTGAAGCCTGGGAGAGAGAGGCAAACACTGAAGTCCACAGGTGGGCTCGCTCCTCCACAGTGCCTGCCACTCCCTGCTAATCCCACCCACCCTGCTTGCCTTTACTTCCGCACCTGCACTTCCGGGGCACCAGATCCTTAGACGACACGGTGGTTAACGTGGAATTAGACAAGCGAAGAGCCCCTCTAGCCTGTCATCATGTTCAGTAAAGATGCGGCCTGAGTTTGAATAGGAAAACCCAGAGGAAGCAGCGAAACGCTGGGGATGCACGCCTGGCACCGAGCAGCACTAGTGCCATCTTGTGGCGGGAACCTGTAACAGCCGCTCCTCACATTTTCCCTGTCAACCGCACAAGCTGGGGTCCAGCATCCAGCCCTGCCATTGCTCATCCATCAGCAGAGACATCTAGGACTTTGATAACGGCTCCCAGGATCTGCCCATGTGCCCTCTAGAACTTTCTCTTGCTTGGCCAAGCCTCACAAGGCGCAGCTTGCCAGTTTCTTTCCAAGACCTTGTACTTGGGGATGACGTGGCTTGCTGCTAAACTAGTTATGCTCTGGTAAGAGTCTCACGGGTAGACTTGCCCAGTGTAGCCTTGGGCAGCTTTTGTGAACACTGAGCCCCATAATGGGAATATTCCCAGAAGCATTCGAGATACCAGGAAGTGGTTTACAAGGTGATCCAGGCTTGGGTGTCCTGGGGGACCTGGGGGAATCAGGACACAAGAGGTACCTCTGGGCACACATTCGTGCTTCTCTTTTGTGTTTCTTCCCAACACATTTTAGCTGAATGATGCTGAGATTTATTTTTTTAAGGAATAAATTCTGGATACATCGTGAGCCTTTGTTACACAGAAAAATATACATAAAATTATTTAATTGAAGCAGAGTTTTATTTTAGTGTGTGTGTGTGTGTATGTGTGTGTGTGTGTGTTTGTGTGTGTGATGTAGGTTTGTGTGCATGTGTGTGAATGTGGGCATGCACCTGCCACCATGCATATGTGGAGGTCAGGGGACAGTCTGGTGTCTTGGTCCTTTCCTTCCATCTCCTTTAAGACGGGTTTCTTTTTCATATGCCTCAGCATATGCCAGGCCAGCTATCCTTAGACCCCCTGAGATTTCTGACTCTGATTCCCACCCCTCTGTAGAACACCGGGATGACTGGCATGCTCTGTGTGGGTTCTGGTTCTTCGCACGCATGTCTGTGTGCATGTGCGGTGAGCACTTGGACCCACCAAGCCTCCTCCCTGGTCGGTCTTTGTATTTTGTTTTGCCCAGAACTCATATTTCACATCTAGAGTTCGCCAAGACACTAAATACAAATGCATTTGGCTCACACTGAGCACACATTGTCCTTTGCGTCTGACTGGGAAAAGAGATGGTGTTTTACTCCAAATTTACAGCAATAGTGATATTTTAAGAATTATAGAGTGCCCTCCCCTAATTAGGCTCAAGTTCACTCCCTGCAGTCTCAGGGTGGCCCTGCTCTACTTACTGGCAAGCACCAGCTGTTCTAGATACGGAGTACGGACTGCAGCCTCTAAAAAGAAGGTCATGCGGTATTCCAGATATCTGCCCTGACTCCTCACGTGGAGGTTCAAAACTGCAAAACCGGACGAATGGGAACTCAGCCTGTGATAAGTCAGCCTTGCTTGTCAATCCTTGCTGGATTAAAAGGTATCCAGGACTTTGGCCTGGAAAGATGGTTCAGTAGTTAAGAGCACCAGCTGCTCTTGTAGAGGCTAGGATGTGGTTTCTAACACACACACACACACACACACACACACACACACACACACACACACGATAAGGCACAGCCATCCGTAACTCCAGTTCCAGAGGATCTGTCTCCCTCTTCTGGCCTTCTCAGGGGGCATGCATGCATATGGTTCACAGACTTACATGCATGTATAACACCCATACACATAAAATACAAAGAAATAATACAATTGGTTTAAAAAAAAAAAGAAAGATTGACGTCTAAGACTGGCAAGGTTCACTTCTCAGTGTGTCTGTAAGTACTTGTCCAGAGAGAACTGACATGTGGGACAGGCACTTTGGGTGAGAGACCCGCCCTGAATCTGGGTAGGCGGGCTGGAAGAGAGTGGGAGGAAGTGGAAGCTGGTGAAGGAGCGCGTGGTCCATCCTCTTCTAAGTGAACGTATCTATCACTGTTGCCCTCACCCTTGGACCTCAGTCTCTAGCTTCTTCTACCTTTCAAGTGTCTGCAACACCAGGGACCCTCCAGGGAGCCTCTAGGTCTTCAGCATTGGACTGCTGAGGAGTCCTTCTAAGACTGAGCAGCTAGGGAGTTCCAAGCTTTCCAAACCATCAGATGGCCACTGTTGGACTACCTGGTCCCTAGCATGTCAGAGATGTTCAATCCACAGCCCCGTGGGACACAGCCATCTGAGGACAGGTATAAAGGTGGCCCAGCATAAACTTTCTTCAAGCATTGACTTTTGTGTATTGTTATTTTTTGTGACCTTCTTGCATAGTTCTTGAGCATGAATTTTATAGATAGTAATGTGGTCCAAAAGGTTGGATATACCAAATAAATCCCTTTTTACTGCAACACATGAGAGAGAGAGAGAGAGAGAGAGAGACAGAGACAGAGACAGAGACAGAGAGACAGAGAGAGAGAAGGAGAGCTCTAACTACTACGTCATCTCTGTATATGACCTCACAGACTAAAGCACCCAGCTTTATTTGACCTATTTCCACTTGACTCCTGATGAAGAGTCATCTCTGGGGTTGGGGCAGGCTAAGCCTTGTGTCTAATCCAGTGATTATACTCTGGCAAGATTCTTACCGGTAGACTAGTTTTCATGTTGAATTTAATTCACGGCTCAAACTTTTTTTTTTTTGTCTATTTATGTTCCTCCTTCTTGGACCCAAACTTATTGAAGTGTTGTTAATGGAAGGGGCTAACTTGAGCTGACTGTGGAGCTCCACATCACAGTACAGAAGAAAAAAAGTATTCCACAGCTATAAAACAATGTCCAAAAATATGCAGCTATGCGGGCAATTCCTCCATGCATTCGGTCCTCCTCTATGTCTTTACTGACTTGCAGGTCATCCAAAAAGGTGACATGGCTTCCCCCCCCCCCCCCGCCCCGGGGTCTAGAGGCCATGAAGAACTGAAGTGTTGACAGTGGTGAAGCTCTTAGCTTCGACCTCAGTTGATCTGCCATGTTTACAGCTGACCCTGGAGTTGTTGGTGACTCAATTTCTTCCACTCCCTAGATACAGGTTTACCAGCACACTGCAGCGATCCTTGGATTGAAGGGGTCTTGAAAAGTGCTCATGACAGCTCTTTCCCTGAATGGCTCTATCCACAAAGAAACTCCACACACAGGAGACCTCAAACTGGAAATCCAAGACGGCGGGCGGTGCTGATGAAAGCAGGTGCCCCTCCCGAACAGGAGAGAACAACCGCAAGAATCCAGTTAAAATGTTATCTGAGTCATTTGCTGATAGACGACCATTCCAACATTACAAAGAATGAGGTTTCCGGGATTGATGAGATGATTCCGCAGGTAAGGGTGCCTGCCACCAAACCTGGTTACCTAAGTTCAATCCCAGGGACCTATGTGGTAGAAGAAAATGAGAGAATCGCTCCTGAAAGTCATCCGCTGACATCCACGTGCATCCCAAAGTGTATACACAGAGAGAGAAAGACAGAGAGAGAGAGAGAGAGAGAGAGAGAGAGAGAGAGAGAGAGAGAGAAAGACAGAGAGAGAGAGGTAAATAAATAATGTAATTTTAAGATGTAAAAGATAGGCAATAATTTAATTTCTTTGCTTTGCTGTTTTTTCCAATACTGTTAATAAATATCTTCAGTCCTCTGTTTACCCTCAGGGCACTGGGATTACCTACTCATCCCCCACACTATACAAATACACTGAGCTGAGTCCTTAAAACACATCAAAACTAAGAGGGGGCACGGTCTGTGCTCTGGAGTAGCCGAAAACCAAGAAGACAATAAGCACATGGACGTTTTCACCAGGACTGATGTGGGGAGGGAGCAGGCGATCACTTGAAGCCTGCCTACAGAAAGCAGCGTGGGCAAACGCTGCACTTGAGGGTCTGAGCAAATGAAGTCCCACCCCTAGCCGACAGCACCACAAGGCTGCTTCTCTCCGGGTGGGGAGTGGGGGGGCACTTAAAGGAGGAACCACCTGACCCCAAGCACAGCCCTTATGAACAAATATGGACACGTTTCAATACAGGACTTATCTATGTCCGTCCTCGAAGTGGGAGGTAAATGCAGAAGGCAGCGATTTCTGGTGCTGGGTCTGACCTCCCCCGTTCCACGGTGCTTCATTGCATGAGGCACAGCTAACTGAATGATGGATGGAGAAGCCACTTGGGCAGTAGCCAGGAGCTATCTCCTTCTGTTCTGAGACCTGCATCCAAATCTGAGCCTGTGAAATGGCTTGGGTGATCTTAATTTGACAGTTGTCAACATTTCAAAATCATTGCCAAGTTCAACCGCATGGAAGTCTTTGATCAGGCTCAGCTCTCCACATATGTGTGCGTGTGTGCCTGTGTTGTGCGTGTCAGAGAGTTGCCAATCTGAGCTGGGGTAATACACCTGTGCGCCCTTCTTCAGTCACATCTCATTAGCATCTTGCACATGATGGATTCTGCAGGAGAGTGAGGAGGAAAATGGCGTTTCAACTTCAATAAGTTTGGGTCCAAGAAGGAGAAACACAAATAGACCAAAAAAAAAAAAAAAAAGTTTGAGCCATGAATTAAATTCAACATGAAAACTGAAAAATTAGACAATGTACTGCACCAAATAAAAACTTTTACATAAAAATGAAATTGGGTAGTGTTGTGAACAAAATGGCTGACAATGGCATTTAACCATCCTGTGTGTTCTTTATCAGACATCTCAGTCTCGGCTGAGTTTGAAGACAATTGAACCAACTCAGCGTCAGAGGGGAAAGCCATATTACTAAACTCAGGGCGAGGGGATTTTCTCTGAGTTACCACATGCAAAATATCCCATTTGGAAACAAAAACACTGACTGGCATAGCAAACACAGGGTCACCATGGGGAAGGTGTTGAAATAAAAATGCAAAAATACAGGAACTTGCTGTGGGGGAGCACAGATGTGGGCTGTGGGGGAACAGAGCTGTGGGCTGTGGGGGAGCACAGATGTGGGCTGTGGGGGAGCACAGATGTGGGGGAGCACAGATGTGGGCTGTGGGGGAGCACAGATGTGGGGGAGCACAGATGTGGGCTGTGGGGGAGCACAGATGTGGGCTGTGGGGGGGCACAGATGTGGGCTAAGGCATCTTCTCTCAACCCCAGGAGTCTCACAGACAGGCTCTCCTTTCCTCTGTTGACAGGTACCAAGCAAGCCAAGGAAGGATGGATGTGGCATTCTGATCTTCTATCTTGGGCCAGTATGTTATAATTCTCCAGAATTAAAGTCCTCCAGGAAAAGTGTACATATGTAGGCAGAAGGTCTTGTTTAAAAACAGTAAGTCAGCAAAATATAAGGTAGGTGGCTGCAGAACCCTGAAAGGATATCTTCACTGTTGACGTCATTGGATTTAGAATCCTCTAAGGAGATTCAGAATCCTCTAGGAGGCACCCCTCTGGGCACATCTGTGAAGCCCTGTCCAAAGAAATTCAACTAGGGAAGGAATACCCAAACTGAACGTGGACTGTGGGTGGCCCCTTCCACAGGCTCATGTCCCAGGCTGAATAAAGAGGGAGGGGCATGCCAACTGAACACCAGCATTCATGTCTTTCTGCTTCCTGACCATGGATATAATGCGACCAGGTGCCTCACACTCCTGGCACCCTGCCTTCCCTGCCACAGTGAACCGCATCCCCTCGAGCTGGATGCCAAGAGAAGCCCCTCCCTCCTTAAGATGCTTGGTCAAATACCTTGCCATAGCAATAAGAAAAATGATCGATACAAATGCTGTCTGCCGTCCATCTTGTTGCTCAGACCCTCACAACGGGCGTGAAATTGTTTTGTTTACATTTATCTGCCAGCTGCAGGCTGAGCATCTGTCTACATACTTTCAGTCACTGATACATCTTCCTAAGGTGAAACATCAATTCATATCCTTGTGTGTTTGTGTGTGTGTGTTGTCATTTTCTCATTGAGTTTTAAGAGATTTTTCATAAATTTTAAATACAAGTCCTTTACTAGAAATGCATTTTGTAAATATTTAACTCTTTCTTTTATCTTTTCATTCTCTTATTGGTATTTTTTTAAAGTAGAAAGTTTTTAAAGTGTAATAAGGCCTAATTTTTTGATTACTTTTTTTTGTGAACCACACTCTTAGTGCTACATGTTGGGAATTTTTGCTTGACCTTAAATATTTTTTTTTTTTTTTTTTTTTTGGTAATCTTTCTTCTAAAAATTTTGGAGTCAGAAAGATGGCTCCACGGATAAATGTGTTGTCTGCCAAGCTTGATGACCCAAGCTTGATCCTGAGGACCCACATGCTGGAAGGAAAGATGTTGTAGAATATTTTAAGGTGTGTTACTTTTGTTTATGTTGCATTTGTGTAACTCTGTGAAGCTGTGTTACTGTGCCTGTCTAAAACATCTGATGGTCTAATGAACTGAACGGCCAATAGCAAGGCAGGAGAAAGGATAGGTGGGGCTGGCAGGCAGAGAGGATAGAAAGAGAAATCTAGGAAAGAAAAAGAAGAGCAGCCAGAGAAGGAGGACTCCAGAGGCCAGTCACTCAGCCACACAGCCAGTCATGGAGTAAGAGTAAGATTTACAGAAGTAAGGGAACGGGAAAAGCCCGGGGGAAAAGATAGACGGGATAATTTAAAGTTAAGGAAAGCTGTCAAGAAACTAAGCCAAGCCAATGTCAGGTATTAGTACGTAATAATAAGACTCTGTGAGTGATTTATTTGTGAGCTGGGTGGCGGACCTCCCCTCCCCCCAAAAGAGTAAAACACCAACAACAGTTTGGTGCACCAACTTGGGTCTCGAATATCCACCTAAAGACTGAGAAAGCGGAACAACAACAAAGAGTATACAGCTCCTTTAAGAGTTTCAGCCAGACAGTTTCGGTGGACCACTGAGCCCTTGAGCAGCTAGTAACAAAAAACTAATTAAAAGTGCCTGCCGCAGTGCAGGCATTGGCACTCTAGAGCTCTAGGAAGGTTGAATGCAGTTCCTGGTCAGACAAACCTCCGACCAACCAGCTTCGAGTCTCACGCTTGGCTTTCACAACCTGAAAAGCAGGTGAGCCAGCCGAGAGAGAGCCACATGGGGAGGATCCAGGTGTACCTTATCAGTCTTAGGTTTGCAGGTATGGTCAAAACTAGAAATACGTAGTAAAAGAGATCCAGACGGGAAAACCTCTAAACAGGTTACAATGTGTTTAACGATGTGCTTAGGTAAAGGGTATAGTCATAGAAAAGAAACTGAATAGTTTAGAAAATAAAGGGGGGAAAGCCATGTAAGATGGGAAATATACAGGAAGTCTCGATCCTGTATGCTATTGTGTTGATTATGAATTGTTTGACTGTTAATAAGCAAACATCTGCAAAGTGACCTGGAATTGAAAGAGGGAGTGTTGAAATAAATCAGTCTATATACTTTAGGAATTCCTTAACTTTTAAAAAGTCAAAAAATAAATTTGTCAAATGGAAATCAAAAATGCTTTGGAGTTTTATTCCCAAAGGAGATGAGAGGCTGTGGATTCCTTCAGGGCTAATATGGATCAGGTTTGATCAGGTGAGACCTCCTGATATCTATCAGCAAAGGTTACTGCTGGTCTTCCCAAGGACTTGGTCATTATCTCAAATTTTTTCTCTAGGACCCTAGAGATACTTCATCTACAGATAGCAAGGGAGCAGTCTGGAGAAAACTATGCCACATTCCCAAGAGTTGGGGGGTGTGGGTTGTTTTTGGTTATTTGGTGAGGTATGGATATTTGTTATCATTTAGGAGAATATAGAATATTGATACAAATTTAAAGTTATTTTGTTACACTGTATATATGTTTCTACTCTTGTTTAAAGGATTTTTGTATATTGATAAAAATTTAAGGTTATTTTTGTTACAACATATTGTATATAATGTTTCTATTCTTGTTTAAGATATTGTACCTATGCAGTTTGTTTAAAATTGTAAGGTAAAGTTCTAGTTTTTAAAAGCTATTATTATAAACTATATAGAATAATCAGGAAACATAGGTGGGTGGTTAGTCATTTACAACAATCAAAATTGTAGATATGTTAGGTATGCTTTCCAGATCATATAGAGATATATTTTAGATAGATGATCTTCAAATACTTCAAAGACCTATAGAATATGGCATTTAAAATGATTTGTTAACATAAAGTTTTTCATGACAATGAGACATCTGTTCCTGGCAGCACCAATTTACTTCAAAGAATATGATGGGCATTGAAGAAACTCCTTATGGAGTTTGCTGTCATTATGGCAAGATTAGCCACTAGGCAAAGAAACTATTCTTGCCTTTGACTGTTGACAATGTGGTGTGCAGACTGAACATGCAAGACACACAGGAAAAAGACTGTTTCATTTTGCCAAAACAAGGCAGGACAGTCCTACAAAATTCCTGATTCACAGAAGAGTCTGCCAGACATTCTGCAGGTCACAGAGGAAAGCAACTGATGAACTTTGCCAAAACAAGGCAGGACAGTCCAAAATTCCTGATTCATAGAAAAGTCTGCCAAATACTCTAGGCCTGTAGGCTGAAAATGGATGCCCCAACGTTGCAGAGAAACTTTGGGTGAATGTCCAGGCAGCCAAATGTCTCTATTATTAGACAATATTATCCTCCTTGGGTCTTTGATGAAGTTGAAGACTAGATAGTTATAGTTGAAGTTTTTCTTAGTTATGATAGAAAGTAAGTTAGGTATAAAACTTTGGATTCACTAAGATAGAATAGATAATGCGTTATTTTTTTTGAATATGCTAACTACAAATTGACAGAATATTGTGAATGTAATCCTTGCTTGATATTCTTATTATATATAGTCTTACTATGTTTAAGTTAGAACCTATTTTTACTTAGACAAAAAGGGGGGAATGTGGTAGAATATTATTTTAAGGTATGTTACTTTTGTTCATGTTGCATTTGTTTAACTCTGTAAAGCTGTGTTACTTTGCCTGTCTAAAACACTTGATGGTCTAATAAAAAGCTGAAGGGCCAATAGTGAGGCAGGAGAAAGGATAGGTGGGGCTGGCAGGCAGAGAGGATATAGAGAAGGAGAAATCTAGGAGAGAAAAAGAAGAGCAGCCAGAGAAGGAGGTCTCCAGGGGCCAGCCACACAGCTACCCAGCAAGCCACGGAGGAAGAAACAAAGAAAAATATACAGGAATAGAAAAGGAAAAGCCCAGAGGCAAAAGATAGACAAGATAATTTAAAGTTAAGAAAAGCTGGCAAGAAACTAAGCCAAGCTAAGACCAGGCATTCATAAGTAATAATAAGCCTCTGTGTGTGAATTTATTTGGCAGCCAGGTGGCAGGCCCCCCAAAAATAACAAAAACAAACAACAGAAAGAACTGACTCCTGAAAGTTGTCCTCTGACCTCTACACATGTGCTATGACATGCATGCGCGCCACACACACACACACACACACACACACACACACACACACACACTGTAATAAAATGAAATAGATCACAAACGTTGCCTACCTTTGTATAGTAAGTATTTGTGGATGGTGTCGAGAAGGGGTTTAAGTTCCTCTCTTTGTACGCAGAATTAAACTGTCCCACACTTACCACCCTCGTCAAGAACCAAGAACCAATTGACAACACATTGGGACTTAGTTCTGTCCCCTTAGTGTTGTTCCCTTGGTTACAGCTCTGCATCCACATGGTTTTAACCTTGGTGGGGGCAGCTCTATAGATAGTTTCAAAACTGGGAGATAAAAGTCCTCCAACTTCCTTCTTGCCTCTCAGAGTTGTTTGGGATATCCTAGGCATCTCGATTTGGTAGAAACATGTTTTTGAACATTTAGTGATTTATTTTATGTGCACGTGTATCTATATAGTGTGTGCACATACACATACATAGATGTGAGCACCTGGGGCAAGAAGAGGCTTTAGGTATCCTCCTCCATCACTCTCCACCTAGTCCTTTGAGGCAGGATCTCTCCCTGACACTGGGGCTCTGTTTTCTCAGCTAAGCTGGAAGCCATCAAGCCACAACAATCCTCTGGTCTCCACACACCCCTGGCGCCAGGACTACAGATGTGCATGGGGCACCCGGCTTGGTACGTAGTCGCTGGTGTCCAAACTCATGATCGCACAGATAATGCTCCTAACTGCGGAACCATCTCTCCAGCTCCAGCATGTAAATATTTAAGAGCTACTTGTCCAAATCCTTTTCAAAACTCTGCTGGAATTTTGAATACATGGATTGACTTGAGGAGAATCTCCACACTTACGAGTTTCCTTATCCATGAGCCTAGATACTCATTAATTTCTCATAACTTTAATAACTTTCACCATACAGGTCTTTTGTTAAATTAACATCTGCCTATTTTATTCTTGATGTACTATTGCTTTTGACTTTGAGTTGTTTTATTGTTTGTATGTCTAATAGAACTGATTTTTATATTAACCTTGTGTCTTTTCCCCTATGAGCATGTTCTGCTTCTTTACTAGTTCTCATGGGTGTTTCTGTGTCTGTGTGTCCGTGTGTGTTATTTATTTTCTGTACCTGTAACTGTGTCATTCATGAATGAACAGAGTTTTCCTTTTTCATTCCCCTGTGCAGGCTTTAAATTTGTTTTTCTTGTCTGGTTTTGCTGTGTGTGTGTGTTGAATAGGAGAAGTAGGGAGGGATGATCTGCTTCATGTCTGAACTTAGGAAAGAGCATCCATCGCTGTCCATTAAAGATGATGCAGCAGCCGGGCGGTGGTGGCGCACGCCTTTAGTCCCAGCACTTGGGAGGCAGAGCCAGGCGGATCTCTGTGAGTTCGAGGCCAGCCTGGGCTACCAAGTGAGTCCCAGGAAAGGTGCAAAGCCACACAGAGAAACCCTGTCTCGAAAAAACCAAAAAAAAAAAAAAAAGATGATGCAGCCATTGGTTCTGCCCTGCTCTGACCTGGTACAGTGCACAGATGCACTTTGTCCAATCAAGGAAGAATGCCCTCCCGCCACAGATTTGGCAAATATTTCTATCATAAATGAGTGGTGCATTTTTAAGGGATTTTCTATACTTTTGTGATTCAGGGGATGAGTCTCTGGTCTATTATACATTATTAATATTTTGTAAATCTTGAACCAAACTTTGGATTCCCATTTACTCATGTTGTATAAATCTTAGAATGTGTTTTTGGACTTTGTTTTTTAACATATCACTGCTTTTTTTTTTTTTCATTTATATTTATGAAGGATATTGGTCTGTAGTTTCCTGGGTCATTCAGAGAATAAAGACCTGGGCTCCCAGGATGCATCAGCATTTTTGAGTACTGCAGTTGGACATTTCCATCCCTGGAGCACCCTGGGGTTTGGGGACAGGCTCTCTTTGCACATTTGATTTCTACCAGCTAATGTTAAGCACTTGCAGCTAACTGTTACCAAGAAATGCCCTGGAGACAGAGGTTTCCTGCAGAGGGAGTTCTGAGTCAAATCAAGTAACAACCACTACCCACTGAGGAAGCTTTTCCAGAGAGTTTTTCCAGGTCACGGGGTGGATGTCTTAATTACTTTTCTCACCCTTATAACCAAATAGACGATAAAGAAACTTCAGAAAGAATTCATTTTGTTCCACAGTTTAAAAAGGGACACACAGTCTGTTGTGGTGAGAAGTCGCGAGAGCAAGAGTGTGAGGGCTGGTCACACTGTGTCTGCAGTTAAGCAGCAGACATTGCTGAATGTGAGCCCTCGGATCATTTTCACCCATGGGATGCTACGACTCACATTCAGGAATGGGACACATGGTGCAGGACTTACTCGCTGCTTGTATCTTGCCTGGTTCATCACTTGACGGTAGTGTTTCTTTAAGGAGTGGCACTATAAGGAGGTGTGGCCTAATTGAAGTAGGTGTGGCCTTGTTGGAGGAAGTATGTCACTGTAGGGGCAGGCTTTGAGGTCTCCTATGCTCAAGATACCATCCAATGTCTGAGATCACTTTCTGCTGCCTGCAATTCAAGATGTGCCACTCTCAGCTCCCTCTCCAATACCATGTCAGCCTGCATGCCATCCCATTTCCCACCTTGATGATAATGGACTGAACCTCTAAAAATGTAAGCCACCTCAGTTAAATGTTTTTCCTTTATAAGGGTTGCCATGGTCATGGTGTCTCTTCACAGCAAATAGAAACCCTAACTAAGACTAAAGTCAGGCTGTTCTATGAGACTTCACAGAAACTGTTTCCCTGCCTTGTCTAGTCTCCAGAGACCACCATGTTCTTCGGCTGATGATCGCCTTCCCGTGTATAGTAAGCAGGCACAGCTCTCCACTTCCGCATTCTCTCTGGCACACCTCACGTCCCTCTTCTCGCTTCTCAGGGACCCTGTGTTTATTGAAAACCCCATATATAGTCCATGCTAGTCTCCCTATCTCATGGTCCTTGACTTTAATAACACCTACAAAGTCTCTTTTCAAAAAAAAGAGCTATATTCCCAGGCTCCAGAACTGGACGTGGATGAGGGCTGGAGAGTTGGCTCAGTGGTAAAGAGCACTTGCTCTTGCAAAGGACCTAGGTTTAATTCCTAGCACTCACATGGAGGCTTACCACTTCCATGGGCACCAGGAATGCAGGAATGTGTGTGGTGCACAGACATACATGCACACAGAAACTTCACATGCACACCTCTGGGGAGCCTTGGTTCTGTCCTCTACCAGCAAATTTGAGTGTCCCACTCCTGCATCCCAAAGCATCTGTTTCTTTGCTCCCCTTTCTTGGCCACACAGTTGCATGGTATTGACTGTCTTTGGACTCAGACTACTCTATCCACCTCATCACCTGTCAGATTTCACCAGTACATTTCTTACAATAAATCTCCCCGTGGCTTACACAGTGGTACATTTATTTAATTGTGGAACATGTCATTGTATGTCCACTCATCTCTGCTCAACATTTTTTCTTTATTCTCATATATTAGCTGAGAGAGAGAGAGAGAGAGAGAGAGAGAGAGAGAGAGAGAGAGAGAGAGAGAGAGGAACCACCTCTCCTGGAATATGTTGGACCTGTCATCTCGACTTGATTTAAGGCAGCCATCCTCAATGAGAGACTTTCTCTCCACTTGCATGCAAACTGGATCAGAAGTGCACATGTGTGCCGGGAGTACTTATTTCATCTCTGAGATAATTGGTTTGCTTCTGGTTCTAGGGAATGACTTTGATAATCCTTTAACAAGCAGGGTAAATATTCCTTCTAATTGACCCATTCAGCAGTTTGTGTACCGAGATCCTCCAGGACCACAGTAAGTAGATGTAAATATAGGGAAGAGAGAATTGGAGAGGAAAGGATGAGCTTGTGAAACCTACTGTCCCCAGCTACATATAAGAAAATGTACTAATTAATGTTTGGATTAAGTGGAGCAAGGGGAACATAATAAAATGCGATGGTTAATATTAATCACCAGCTTGATTGGATTGAGAAGTGCCTAGGAGATTAGTAAAATACACCTTTGGTGGGTCTGTGAAACAAAGGAGAGAATATCTGCCCTGGGTGGGGACCACACCATAGGTTACAGGTCTCTGTGGGTGGAAAGGACTGTGTGGTTTGAATCTTAGATGTGCCCAAAAGGCTCATGCTTTTAACGCTTGGTCCCTAGCTGGTGTCACCAGTGAGGGAAGCAGTGGAGAACAGGTGGGACTCTGCTGGTGGAAAAGTCATTAAGGGGGGGGGAGCGGTTTCTAGGCCGCTGAGGGCAATGCCTGCCTCTGGGTCTAACCTGTTCTTTTTGCTTCCTGGTCCACCACAGCTCCGGTTGCACTTCTGTGGTTGTGATTTAAAAAATATAGACCCTGACAAAAAAGCAACTTAGGGGATGAGGAGGTTTGTTTTAGCTCATAAATCTAGGGTATAGTCCATCGTTGTGAGGAAGTTAAGGCCGGAGCTTCAACCAGCTGTTTACGTCACACCCACTGTCGAGAGCAGAGCGAGAGTAACAAACACATCATGCTTGCTTGTTTGCTTAATAGAATTTCTCCACTGGCATGAGGCTTAGGCCCTCCCTGACTGGGGAATGGTGCTGCCGAGACTGGGCTAGGGATCTTCACATTAATTAACTCAATTAAGATAATCTCCCACAGACCAACCCCATGAAGATAACCCCTCCTTGAGACTCTTCCCCAGGTGATTCTAGATTGTATCGAGGTAACAACTAATGTCAGCCATCGTATGAAGCCCCCTGCTACACAGTCCTACCATTGTGGGTGGAGTGGTTCTACCATGCTTTCCACGTGAAGGTGGACTCCAACTGTGAGCCAATGTGAATTTCTAGTGCCTTGTGTTACTTATTTCAAGTATTTTCTCACAGCAACAACAACAACAAAATTATTAATACAAGCGGGGGCAAAAGACAGCCTGCTAGACCATAGACTCTCTGCTTCCTGGACACGACGTGGTAATTAGCCTCCACCACATTCTCTCAGTGCCAAGGCACTCTACGTCAATCAAAGGAGCCAAAGGTCTGAAACCATAAGCCAAAATAGACCCCTCCCCCTTAAATGATTTGTGCCGTGTGCCTTATCACAGTGAAAAATCTGGATAATAGAGAAAATAGAACACTGCTGTCACTAAAACTTCCATACAGTCCTTAAACCATCCCAGGAAACCCTTTATTATTGTGATCTCAGCTTAATGGGTGATTCAGAGCGGGCTTAGAAGACAAGAATTCGGATGTGATGTGAGCAAGCAGGTCCAGGCACAGTGACGAATGCCTGTAATCCCAGAACTTGGGTAAGCAAGAAGAAACATCACACATTTGAGATCAGCCTGGTCTACACAGTGAGTTTAAGGCCAGCAGGGGCTGCATAGAGAGACACTGTCTTAAGAAATTGAAAACAAAGCAAAAAGAGAAAAGAGACAGGAAGGGAGAAGAGAAGGGACAGGAAGGGAGGGAGGGAAGGAAAAAAAGAAAGAAAAGGAGAGAGAGAGAGGAAGGAAGGAAGGAAAGAGAAAGGAAGAAAGATGTGGATAGCAGAGGCTGTTTGCCAGGCTTCAGATACAAACAATGACACAAGGACTCTAATTGGACTGGAGGTCATTGTTGTAGCATGGTTAAGAAATCGGTCAATCAATCTATGGTTTTTTCCCTGACCTGAACTTTGTGGGAGACTGACTTAAAGGTGATAGATTAACTAATTCAATGTTGAAGATATCAAGGCAGGCCCGCACTGACATGTTGGGTGAGCTCAGGATGTGACATGCTTTTGCTAGTAGCTTTTAACCATATTTATTGAGCAAAAAGGTGTAGCAGAAGATTTGAAAAATGTGTGCTCTGTCCAGAAACAGCAAAAGCTGAAAGCTATGCATGGGGAGACCATGGTTGTCAGACAAACTGTCTAAGAAAAGCATATCAAATACTTTGCACTGGAGAAACATGAAGGTTCCTTAAGGCCATCTTAGAAACTAACTAGACCATACCCATCAAAGCCTCAAGAACACAAAAAATATAAACACATTCAAAAGGCTTGCCCTCAGAAGTGAATATTTATCGGTGCACAGGACCATCTAAGGAGAGTATTACAGTTGTGGTTCATAGAGGGCTGAACACCAGTTGAACTGGTGATACAGTGTGGCGTCATACAAAAGACACTGTTTGTTCAGGCATGCAGAAGGTCACTGAGAATTCTTTTCACATTTCAGAAGTAGGCCTGGGAGAATGGACAACTGTGGCAAGGTCAGAGTCCCACAGGAAGCCCCTTAAGTCTATGAGGATGAAGTCTAAATTTCCATGGAGACCCACAAAAGTTAGAGATACCATAAAAATTCAATGTCCAACAAGGAACGCTTCACACAATGACCAAAGCCATCCTGAGAGAATAAGTGTATGGAGCCAAACCAGCAAAGGCACTGGGATGGGGTTGCCCAAGCCCTTTGAAGTTCATCTCATAAAACCAAATGTTCTGGATCCAGGCATGGATCTACAGTGTTCAACATTTGCCTTGCTGGGTTGAGGGCTCCCTTTGGCCCATGCCTCTTTTCTACGACCTCATTTCCTCCTTTTGTAACAGGATGCTTACCCTGTGCTGTTGCATCCAGGTAGCACATAACTTGATTTTTCCCTTTATAGGGTTCACAGTTAAAAACCTGCCATGAGTCTCAGAGGAGACTTTGAACTAGAGCTTTTGAACAATGTTGAGACTATGCAGACTCTAAAGATAGACTCAATGCATGTTTTATTCTGATATTAATAAGGGCATCTTGGGAACCAAAGGTGTGAAGTTTGGTTTAAGATGTGTTTGGGTCAGGTTGACCAAGAGTTGACTTCTGATGGTTGATCTTGCATGTCTACTTGATCAGATAAAAGATAAGCAATGAACACCTCTGAGTATGTCTCAGGGTATTTCTATAAAAGATCAATAAAACAGGGAAGGATGTCATGAATGTGAGCAGCACCATGCCATAAGCTGGGTACCCAGATGGAATAAAAGAGGAAAAAAGAATAACCCAGCACTTGAGAGGCAGAGACAGATGGATCTCTATGAGTTGAGGTCAAGGCTAATCCAGACCACCTAGTAAGTTCAAGGTAGGATCCTGTCTCAACAAGCAGGGAAAGCATAGATATACTCTTTACTTTGGGTCTACCATGAAGCGAGTAAGCTCGGGTATACACTCCTGTTCCTGCTACAACAAATGTTCTGCCTCATCATGAGCTCAGATTCAATGGAGCCAAGGACCATGGACTGAGTTCTCTCAAACTGTGAGGCAAACTATGTCCTTCCTCTTTAAGCTGTTTATGCCAGGTATCTGTGACAGCACAGAAAAGTGTGACTAGCTCAGAAAACAAGTATGACTGAGAAGAGAATGTTTAAAGAGGCTGGTCTAAATTTTCTTGCACAAAAAAGAATTTACCAAGCCAGTACATTTTATCAATACCTTGATTCTTCAATAGTTAGGAAGAGATAGATGCACCATCTCAAATTAGTTGTCCTTAGGTTGTACTGCATCTGCTTCTCAGCAGATGTCAAGATGAAGCTTTACAGTCAAGTATGTCTGTCATCCTAGCACTAGGGAGGCTGAGACGGGTGGATCTCAAGTTTTAAGCCTGTCTTGGTTTCACTTCCTGTTACCATGATTAAAGACCCTGGCCAAAGCAGTTTAAGAGAGAGAATGTTAAGCCGGGTGGTGGTGGAGCACGCCTTTAATCCCAGCACTCGGGAGGCAGAGGCTGGTGGATCTCTGTGAGTTCGAGGCCAGCCTGGGCTACCAAGTGAGTCCCAGGAAAGGTGCAAAGCTACACAGAGAAACCCTGCCTCAAAAAACCGAGAGAGAGAGAGAGAGAGAGAGAGAGAGAGAGAGAGAGAGAGAGAGAGAGAGAGAGAATGTTTCTTGTGGCTCCGAGGTCACAAGTACAGCCTGTCCTAGCAGGTGAGTCAAGGAGGCAGGAGTGAGAGAGGTGGCTGGTCCCCATAAGTCCACAGTAGAGAAGCAGAGATAAATGTTGGTCCTCAGCCCTCTTCCTCCTCCTGATTCAGTCTAGCATCTCCACCTGGGAATCACAGCGGGTAGGTCTTCCCACCTTAAGTAACCTAATGAAGCCATCTCCCAGGGCATGCCCAGAAGACTGTCTCCCCAGTGGTCTGGACACTGAGATTAACCAAGGGCCTTCCTAGGTGACAAAATAAGAACCTACCTGTATCAGAAAAAAAAATTTAATGGAAGCTGATGGCAAAGTTGGCTTATATGATTGCTAAACAAAGCTCTCCCATTGTTCCCCAGGTTATACAACCTCGGGCTGAGGGAATAGCACACAGTGTAGACTCCCCAGAGAACACATTTCCCTAACAAGTAAAATGTCATTGGCTTTTTCTCAAAGCAGAGAGACTACTATTGCAATTTTTAATAGTCAAATATCTAAGTTTGGGATCTAATAAATTCTATGAATAAATTCAAGTGTTTTAAAAATAGAACAAATAAAACTCAAAAGTTAATTTACTGTTCGAAAAGGAGGGTGATCAAAGCCTCAGTGTCTTCCTAGTATGGTTTTGATGAAAGAATGACCTCACACCCACAGTGTCAGGAATCCCCCATCATCTTGACTCGACTAGAGAGTACGTGGTCAGGTGACAGCCGGTCCAGAGGCCCCTGTAAACGTTCACCGAATCCAGATACTGTTCAAGTACAATGTGTTTAGAACAACCAACAAGGCGCCGTTGCCTCGCTGTAGACCTAGAGTATGGATGAATGCAGCTAATGTGGCAAGCAAATCTTCACCCAAATGTCTAACCCTTAAATACAGAAAGAAGGGCTGTCAAGATGGCCCAGTGACAAAGGTTGACTACTGCCAACTCTGATGTCCTGATTTTGCCCCCCAAGATCCACACGGTGGAAGGAGAGAACCAATTTCTGTAAGTTGTCCTCTGACCTCCACACATGCTCATGGCACACATGTACCCCCACCCAACCCCCACCCCACCCCCATACACACATACAGACACAAAATAATTTATGTAACTAATGATTAACTGGAGAAGTGGCTCCGTGCTTAAGACCATAGGCTGCTCTTGCAGAGGACCCAAGTGCAATTCCCGGCACCCACAGTGAGCAATTCGCAAATTCACAGCTGCCTGTAACACCAGCTCCCAGGGGATCGGACGCCTTCTTCTGGCCTCCACGGCCACCCTAATGCAAATGCACACACCCAGTCCCAGACACGCACACATACACATAGTTATAGATTCAGTGACTCTTTACGCACGCCTTTAATCCCAGCACTCGGGAGGCAGAGCCAGGCGGATCTCTGTGAGTTCGAGGCCAGCCTGGGCTACAGAGCAAGATCCAGGAAAGGCACAAAAAGCTACACAGAGAAACCCTGTCTCGAAAAAACCAAAAAAAAAAAAAAAAAAAAAAACAAAAAAAAAAAAAAAAACACCATAATTCACGAAATACAGAAGGAATAAGCTAAAGCCACCTCTGTTACTCCTGACATGGCCAAAGCGACGCATGCTTCCCCTCTCCTTATTCTGTGTAGATGCACTGGTTTAGAAAGGAAGAACTGAGGCTGGGCTTGCAGCTTTGATTGAAGTAACATTTAGCTAATCTGTGCCCCGCAAATCCCGATTTGTGTAAACAAGATGGTCACAGAGCTGGGTCCTCCATGCTTGCTGTGATGCTTGTTTCTGTCTCGCTCTGCCAGCCCTTGCCAGGAGATGCTGCAGAGGTCTCAGAATCAAAAGCGAGTCTTCGAGTAAGTGGATGTGGGAAAACAGCTTCTTTAACATGGTTTCCATTTTGGAGGATAGCTGATCTAGTTGCTGAGAAACATAGGCAGAAAGAAAATAAACCAAAATCTGCTTTGAAATGGAGTGCCACCCGCTCGACACAGAAGCATATGCAAAACTCCAAATCCAAGGAACTGGGATGGCCTGAGGGAGAGAGAGGATGGGAGCCCTGAACCAGGTCACCCTGAGAGAGGACACAGGTTTCATAGCCCCGTGCTCACAGGTTACAGAGCAATCTCCCTCTGGGGATTGCACCCAGGGATGTCTTATAACCACTAACCTTTTCTGGCACAGCCTCTGACAGACAAGCTGCCCTGAGGCTGGCACACATTTGGCTTCAGTGCATTTGGAAGAGGGGCCCCAGGAGTGTGGGTCTCATGTGGGAAGAGTGACTTGGAGGTGGAACCACTGGCCCAGCAGCTCATCCTAAGGCGTAGTTTCGTGACTGTGACAGCATCCCAGACAGGTGCGGCTTACAGAAGGTTTATACTGGCTCACATTTTAAGGGTCCAGTTCATCTTGGTAAGGAAGTCACAGCAACAAGAGCTTGAGGTAACTGGTCACACTGCATTCATAGTCGGGAAACAGAGAAGTGGATGCTGGTGCTCAGTTCCCTTTCTCCTTTTGAGTTGGTCTAGAACCCTCGTCCGTGGAACGATGCTGCTCACACTTAGGCATGGGCTTTCTTCCCACCTCACTTAACCTAACCTAGAAACGCCCCCCACAGACAGATGCAGAGGCTTGTCTCCATGGCAACTCTAAATCCCATCAGTGGACGGTGAAGATTAACTACCCTAGTGGAAGAAGAGGCTAAGGGCTTGAAACCCTGGGCTCGCTCATGGACATTGTCCCTGGAGGCATAAGATCTGAGAGTTTTACGCTGCTCAGAATAGTGACTTCTGCCCAGAGTCATAGTGTTGCTTTATAAGATTGAACCAACTCTATCTGAAGGCCTCAGTGAGAGATTGATCACTGATGGGGAGAGGGGACTCCTGGTAGCTGTGTCAGTGGTATTTGTTAGCAGGGATGTACCCTAATCTTAAGCAACACGGGGATACCACTGAGCTTATGCTCAGTGAAATGTGTGTTTACTGATGAACGTTTGGTGCATGTCTGTTGGAGCCCCGCCATGCTCCAGTAATCCCAGACACAGATGAGAATCACACATTCAATATCTTCGCTTCTTTTCCTAATTCTGTGATAAAATGCCCCCACTGAAAGCAATGTATAGGAGAAGGGTTTGTTCTGGTGCACAGTTCAAGGGACAGTCCTTCATGATAGGGAGGTCAAGGCAGCCAGGACATGAAGCAGTTGGTTACATTGCATCCAGCACCAAGAAGCAGAAAGCAATGAATGCTCAGCTTACTTTCTCCATTTATACAATTTAGAATCCCAGCCTAGGGGATTGTGCCACCCACAGTGGGCCAGTATTTCCACCTCAATTATCTTAACAGAAGTAATCCCCGATAGGCTTGCCCTGAGATAACCCCTCACAAAGGTCCTCTGAGGCTTGTCTCCTGAGTGATTCTTGATCCTAGCAAAGTGACATTAACATCACAGTCGGTGATTTCAAACTCCTAGCCCTCAAGGATGACTGTATGTACTCACAGAGGATATTGACAAGCTATAAGTTAGTTTGAATTGGCATTAGCATTAGATTTTGGGACCTGGAGGGAAGGATGGGGCCACAGAATCATGGGAAATATTTTACGACTATGGCATTATTTGTTGGGGCTCTTAAAAATGAGCAGGGAGTTTTCAGGCAAGTGGTCAGCCACAAGGCACTTGGGGAGGACATCTGTGTCCGTATGGCTGGATCTAAGTCTTAGAATCTAGTCAGTAGTAAAACTGTCAGCTAATGCTGTGTTGTTGGTTCTGCTTTTGCTTGAAGAAAGAGACTGAGCATATCCCATACACAAAGCAGAAGGAACAGTTCTCAGGGGTAACTGGCCAGTGAGAGCACTGCATCTAAGTGGTTCCTATGGAGTTCAGAGAGGTCACAGGAAGGCATTGAATGTCATTCCAGTCAGAGACAGAGACGACGTGACCCGATGACCACGGGACTCCCAGGATGGCACAGGAGCAGCACAGCTAATGCCTTTGGGACCCATTCCCCATTATCTGAGGTGGCCATGTGTATCTAGATATCCCCAAAGCCTGGAGCACCCCAGCATCTCCCCACTTCAATTCAACACCTTCAGATTCACAGCTCCTGTGACTGGAAGTTTGCTTTCAGGCTAGGAAAACCACTCAGGATGCCTTCCTGAACGAGCAAAAGAAGGAGGTTTAATCCCAAACAGGACTCCGTTCGCAAGTACGAGGGTGGCTCAGAGAGAACAGGAGCACACGGAAGTGTTCAGAGATCTCAGCCCCGAAGGAGACACGGAGGGAGTACAGGAGAGGGGCACACGCGAGTCGGGTGGAAAAGCACAGCCGTGTCAGCTCCTTCTATCAGACACGCACAGCCACGCCATGGCAGAGACGCACGACCTATAACTCAAAGCCCCGTGACAGCAGCCAGACATATTTTAAAAAGAGAAGTCAAGGCTCACCACCCCAGAGAACTTGCCCCAGCACCGTGGAACATAACCACAGCACAGATCGGTGGAGCGTCTTTGGAAAGTCACATTCCTGGGCAGAAGGAAGAGGAGGAGGCCTTGGTTATTTCCGTGGTACATTGTTGTCATGGTCCAAGCCGTGAGGATGTTATAAACCTGAGCTGGAGACAGCAGCCCAAACGCAGTGGGTGCCTCCCTGGGATTCACTCAGCCACTAGAGACAGCTGTGGAAGGGAAGGTCTGGACCTCCAAGGGAAGAAGGTTTAGTGTAAATTCCAGAACATTCCACACTATTATGCATTGGATGTGGAATTCCAGCCCCCACCTCACCCTCAGCTGCTAGTGTTAAAAACCTGATCCCTGGCTGCTGGTGTTGTGTTGGGAAGTTGAGGAACCTTTATCTGGAGGAAGCGGGTCACTTTGGGGGAGGAGGCCTGCTGGATTGTAACCCAACTTCCCTGCTTCCCGATCCAGGTAGACTTGAGGAGTCCCAGTACACAGTCCCACCACTATAAGCAACTCTGATGGACCGATGGACCCTCAAACCAAGGTCCAAAATAAATCCTCCCTTCCTTAATTGCTTCTTCCAAGGTATTTGGTCACAGAAAAGTAACACACATACACACATACACACATACACACACACACACACACACACACACACACACACACACACACACACACACAACTTCTAACCAAGTAGGGTCTTGTGAAAAAGTAGCAGTTATTTTTGCCCGTTTTCGTGTCTTTTTTATCTGGGCCTCACTGGGAAAGCCCAAGTGTAAACAAGAAGAAAAGGCTTTGTTTCTGTTGGCTGAAACCACGTGAAGAGTCAGCTTTCTGAGACACATTTTCCACACACACACACACCCCCGACACTGGAGTGGAAGACCCACTCTGACCACACAGTCTGCTTAGGTGTAAATAACGCTGGAGGTGGGGACACCCCCCTGCCCCTTCATTACTGTCAGATGTGAGAAGAAAAGAGCAAGGGTCATTTATTAGAGGGTACTTTTCATGCAAAGCACCCCATGTTCACTGTCATTCAAAAGGTGGCCGTCACTTCCTCACTCCCATATTAAGGGGGCTTCGGGTTGTAACCTTCCAGGGCATTCACAATCCCAGAGCCTCTGATAACTGGCCAATTTACACATCCTTCAGCAGAACCCGGTCTTCCATGGGAAGGCACTGTAAATTCATTTGGCCTTTACTCTAGACTGTATATGAACTCTGAAATCAAAGCAGGGTGCATTAAACTATATCACTTTGTCTTGTGATAGTGTTTCCATTAGCGGGATGCTAGTTAACCCTTTCAAACCAGACCCATCAGTTGTGAGCAATCTTTTCAATAAAATTAATAGTTGCCACTTACTTGAACTACCTTGACCGTCTGATCCCATTTATGGGCTTCTGTACAAGAGAAAAATTCACATCCAAATCAGCCTTGATTTAATGGCCTCTGTAGGATTTGAAATGATGGAAATTTACTGGAAGTTTTAAGCACATCATTGAATTATTGCATCGTCACCTTATAGGAAGAGATCACCAATCATGGACTTTCTGATCTCAACAATAAGGCCACATCTTCTGTTTGCATCTCATGATCAATACATGCTTTGTTTTCTTAATTGGCCCAATTATATTGCCGTGCTGGCTGGGGCTGCTGCATCCAGTCGTCGGCTGGCTTGCTGACTTGGTTGTGAGTAGATTGCTGGAGACAGCCATACTTCATCGACAAGCAGTAGGTCAACAATCCATCAACTCAGTGTTACAGAGCCATTTCTAGAAGGCAAAATTTAACCAAGGAAAGATGTCTATAAGCTTTGGCAGCGGAACGCTAGGAAATGGACCGCTGTGTTCTTATTGCAATTCCCATCTCGCTTTGATGGAGAAGCATGCTGGACCCTTTCAGAAACTGTGCTGCTAATCCTCCTTAATCTAAAACCCAAGATGCCCTGGGCTTGGAAAAGACAGATGCATTATGGTTATCACCTCCCATAACACAGTCTTCCTCCTGTGAAGCTGCAGGTGTGGATGGCAAGCATAATGTCAAATTTCAAAAAGGATTTCCTCCTGGACAGCCTAATTCCCATCGGAAACCTTTGAACATCACTTTCCACGTAACGGCTTGGAAGAGGTATTCAAAGAAGAAATAACTTTATTTGTTCATGTTATGCTTTCTTAAAGTATGCGCTCTGCCCTGAATTGTGGCTGTGGGGATCTATCCTCAGGAAGTAAAAATGACAGGGCTGATGACCCCAGGAACAGGAAGCAGAGAAGGGTCGCAAGGTCAAAGGTTAGGTGTGCACCGTTCATCCCATTCACCTCCTTCCGGGCACCTTGGCAGGCCCTCTGGTGCCCTCCTTTCCTTCTTCAGACATCACAACCCGCTTCTCCTCCATCCCTGACACCCCTCCTTGCTCTCCGTTTTCCTACCCTCTCTCTCTTCTCAAATCCCGTCATCTTCTCACTCAGCATCCACCCGGAACCTTGTAAACACGGGCATCCAAAGTAACTCCATGCTCCAAACATGGGAGCAGCAGCAAAAACAACAGCTCCATAGATCAGGAAGATCACCACATGGGAAAATGGCGCAGTCAGCTTCCCTCCTCCCCTCGCTGGATAGAATGCATGAACAGTTTCTTACCATGGTTAGAGAAACGGGCATGCCTGTAACAACACGAACCATTTTGGAAGGGAACCTTCACTTCATCGGAAGGAGGATCCAGGGGGTTTTTAAAGGTCTGTGGACCTGTGATAGTCTGGACCCTGGTCTGCATGGTAATACCAGAAACTTCTACTCACTAAGCCGTTAGTGTAATGAAAACATTGGAGCCGACTGGTCAATGGTTCTCAACCTGTGGGTCATAACCCCTTTAGCAAGCCTCTGTCTCCAAAAATATTTGCATTACAATTCCTAACGGCAGCACAATTACAATTATGAAGTATCAAGGAAAATAGTTTTATGGTTGGGGGGTGTCACCACCACAGGAGGAGCTGTATTAAAGCGTCGCAGCCTAGGAAGGCGGAGAATGCTGGGATAAGTGGTGCCATCATATTACTGAACACTCTCTACTAATGCCTGCTGGTGGTGCTGGGGATCTTACTTTCAGTTGGGACCTTGATTTCATGGAGAGTCAGAAGTTAACCTGACTAGTCTGTCCACAGTGACGGTAGCGGGAAAGGGATCTGAAGCTGGCTTGGAGCCTAGCCAGGAGTCTTGACTGTTGAGAAGGTTGGGATGATTCTCCACTCATCACTTCTGGGACCCTGCATCTAGGCCTCATGAATAGGTCACACTAGGAAGGGTCATCTTCTTAGTCCCTAGGGGCTGGGGAGGCAGCTCTGTTGGTTGACTGCTTGTCTCAAATGCACAGGGCTCTGGATTCAAGCTCTAGTGCCGCATGAACTGGATGTGGCGGTTTAAGTGAGAATGGCCCCCTCAGGCTCAGATATTTAAACATTTGGTTCTCAGTTTGTAAACTGTTCAGGATGGATTAGAAGATGTAGTGCACATGTGTGTGTGTGTGTGTGTGTGCGCGCGCGCGCGCGCGCGCGCGTGTGTGTCTTCCTGTTTGTGGATCAGATATAAGCTCTCAGCTACTGCTCCAGTGCCATGCCTGCCTGCCGCCATGCTACCCCACCATGACGTCAGGTCATGGACTCCACCCTCTGAAACTGTAAGCAAGCCCCCAATGCAATACTTTCTTTTATAAATTGCTTTGGTCATGGTATCTCTCACAGCAATAAAACAGTAACTAAGACACTGGGTATGGTGGTGTACACTGTAATCCTAGCACTTGAGAGCAGGGGTCAAGAGGATTTAAAGTTCAAGCTTGTCCTTGGCTACACAGCGGGTTCAAGGAGGCATGAGGCCCAGATAGGACAAGACAGAAGAGGGGAGA
This sequence comes from Peromyscus leucopus, assembly GCF_004664715.2. Lineage (NCBI taxonomy): Eukaryota > Metazoa > Chordata > Mammalia > Rodentia > Cricetidae > Peromyscus > Peromyscus leucopus. The sequence goes on along the minus strand of NC_051079.1, from coordinate 70,664,697 downwards.
GGAAGGGAAGGGAAAGAGGGGGGAGAGGAGGGAGAGGAGAAAGGAGTGGGGGAGGGAATGAAAACAAAATAAGAAGAGTTAACCCAAAAGAGCAATGGCCAACTGTGAACAACATTCGTTCTATTGTTTGAAGCAGACCGGCTGTGCCCATCTGAGCTATATGACCTGCCGTCTTCTGAAGTTGCAAAGTCAAACGTGCATTTCAAAACAAATGCAAACAGCCTGAGGATCGATCATCCACTGTTTGGGATTCTACACCACCCCGCAGCACACTTTCATTACTGTGGGGAGCCACAGCATCTGCCAAGGTTAAAAAAAATCATCATGCAAAGAACAAATATCTGACCAAATAAGTTAGCTGTGATCAAGTTACCAGGACCTGGTGCTTAGCACCACAGCAGCAGCAGCTGGGCGTTCACAAACCAACAGCACACCCAGCCTTCAGAAACGAAAGAGCCTCCAGGGCAGACTGTGTAGAGGAAATGGGGTACCAAGAGCCCCCAGAAATAGCATTATCCCCCTAAAGGCCTGTGTAGGAGCAGTGTTCTCTGCTCAGGGTCTAAACCTGGCAGGAATAAGCATAAACTGAAATGTAACTTCCAAGTCCAAGAACACACTCTGGGCACACGCAGGCTGCTGGGCCATTTTGCTTCCTTGTGTGTAAAGCGAATGTTGTGCAATTTGCTTGAAAGTTGCTCAGCCCTAAGCATCTTCCAGTTTCGACGGAATTGGTCCCTAAATGTGCTCATGAGAGAGAAGGTGCAGGGATAGGGGATACAGAGAAAAACAACAGGTGTCCCCAAGAAGAATTAGAGACCTGGGGAGAGGGGACACAGTGGGGAATGGCAGTGACCTCGAGTGACAGAGCATGGTGACCAGACGGTGCTTTCCCACACCACAGACAGCCTGGGTTAGCTCAGCTGTTTTTGTTTGGTGTGGGCAGGTTCTCTTTTCCTTCTGTAGGGAAGAGGGAGACTTGGTGCCCACTGGACAGTCTCCTTCAGCTGCTCGGCTCTGAGCATTTGCCTCCCCATGAAAGTTGTTTGCTATCACAGCATGTGACCGGACCTGGAGTTGATAAAGGTGCCTGTGAGCTAAGAGAGGAGGAAGACAGGAAGACACAGCAGCTAGAACTCTAGTGGGAGCAATGGTCAAACCCAAGTTCAGCACAGTGACAAAGCGTTGCGCTTCATCACTTCTCAACGCAGAGGAGAGGGCAACTTCTGAGTTTTACAGACATATTCTCTCTTCCACAGAAATAGTTTCAGGTATGTGCTCGATCCTTGGCAGTTTTAGAAAACACATACAAGCATGTGTGTTGAAGAAAAGAAAGCCATACAAGCCTCACACTAGAAGGAGAATACTCTGGAAAAGATCCTGGGTGTGCATTCTTAATATTTGAGACCAATACTTGGTCATCCTTGGAAAACATCCCCAAGCCTGAATTACCACAGGGGAATAATGCCTACATAAGGATCTCTTCGTCAACACAGGCTCAGCCCAGGTTGAAAGCTTAAGTGTAAATACACACGTTTCCTGTGTATGGCGGCAGAAAGCAAGCCACAGCAGGAAAGTGACTCCATTTCATCCCACATGCACTCACGTTTCCTGAGCAAACCCAAGCACAGCAATAACACAATTACGTTACTGCACCCAAATGCACCGTTCCTCATCAGCCACCTTCTGCCGGTGGTCCAGAAACAAAACCACATGGAAGTGCAGAGCCGTTTTCTAAGTACTGTCCTTCCATGAAAATGCTTTTTCCCTTCTTTCCTTGGCTTTTTGTGAACAGAAGATATAAAATGGGCCTTTGAGAATCCCAGGAAATGCCTGTGCTTTATACTCAAATAGCCCATAAAATGCACAGAGAGTCATGGATATAATTTTTAATACCCAAATTGAATTCCAACCCTTAACAGCTATGGTGCTATTGACTAGTTGACTGGACTAGTTATCCCACACAGACTACCCGGGGGCAAGTTGTAGCCTGAAGCCCCATGCAGGCCACAGCCTTCGCTTGAGACCACGAGTGCTTTGGGACTGACCAGTGGCCATTCACATCACCCCTCTCCGGGGTCAGTGAGTAAGATTTGGGTGGATGAGTGAATAACCCGTTTGGAAAAAATGGCAAAATCCCAGATACATGTAAATTGTGGTGAGCACAGACTGAGCGCAGGTCTAACAAAGCCGTGGGCTGCCTGCCACGCCTGAATCTTCCAGCATGCAGACTGTTCTTCAGAGACCCCATTTTATTGCTGCTTCTATTACACATTGCCCTGCACCTGAATTTACAACCTCTTCCCAGGTCCCTCTGCAAATGCCCACCCCCTCTTGTCCCACGCGGTCTCCCTCCCCCATCCCCAGGGTAAATGTGGCCCCTTCCCACAGTCACAGAGGGCAGGGACACCAGGCAGCTGATGGTGGCTTCTTTTTTCATCTCTCTCCCTCTACTTCTCAGAGGAGGCTGGGACCTAACAAGCACTTGGTGAACTTGTATGAGGCCCGTCTGTGTCCTTCAGGCCACTTTCTCCGCAGAGGTGGGTGACTGTGTTGGCTCCTCGACCTCTCAGCCTGGCGACACAGCAAACACGACAGCTGTGCACCTGAGTCCTCCCTGCCCCGCCCTGTTTTTTTCTATTCTTGAACAAAATACTCTGTTTCTACATTGGTATTCCTATAGATGCATGTATAGGTTTAGGTATCATTAGAAATGCCGGCATAGGGAAGGCTTTACCTACAGGTTTGTGTTAGAAGTGTATAGATGTAGGTTATATGTTTAACTTCCATTACAGCTAACAATTTAAATGCCTGTACCACAATAGCAAACCAAGTTTAGACCAAATAAGAGTCCCAGAGCCCCTGGGTTGTTGTGTACACCCTTAATCCCAGCAAGAGGAGGGTCTCTGTGGTTTGAGGCCTGTCTGGTCTAACAGAGTGAGTTTTAAGGCAGTCAGGGCTACTGGAGAGATGGATCATCAGTTAAGAGCACTGGCTGCTCTTCCAGAGGACCCAGGATCAATTCCCAGCACCCACATGGTGACTCCCAACCATCTATAACTCTAGTTCCAGAGACTCTGATGAGCTTCTGGACTTGCAAGACACCAGGAGTGTGCTTGGTACAGGCATACCACCGCCAAAACATCAATACCCATAAAATAAAGTCAAAGGAAAGAGAAAACTGAAGAGAGAAAATAAGAGAGATGAAGGGGAAAGAGAAATGAAGGGGGCAAGGGGAGGAGAGGAAGGGAGAGAAGAGGAGGAAAGAAAAGAGGAAAGGAGGGAGAGAGGGGAGGGGAGAGGAGGGGAGGGGAGAGGAGGGGAGGGAGGGGAGAGGAGGGAGGGGAGAGGAGAGGAGAGGAGAGGAGAGGAGAGGAGAGGAGAGGAGAGGAGAGGAGAGGAGAGGAGAGGAAAGGAGAGGAAAGGAGAGGAGAAAAGAGGAAAGGAGGGGAGAGGAGAGGAGAGGAGAGGACAGTTAGACTTAGAAGCCACGATACCCAAATTCAAATCCCTGTTCTTCCATTTCTTAATTGTGCAACCTCCAGTAAGTTAATTACAAAGTATTCTGTCTTAGTTACTTTTCTAACTGCTGTCACAAAAGTATCTAACAAAAGTAACTTCAGGAAGAAGGGAGGGCGGGGTTCCTTGGGCTCACAGTTCAAGATACAGGCCATCAGGGCAGGGACATCTTGGCAGCAAACGCTTGAGACAACAGGCCGCACTGAGACAACAGGCCGCACTGTGTCCGTCCGCAGTCAAGAAGAAAACAATGACTGCTTGAACGAAGCTCGTGTTCTCCTTCCGATTCAGTCCATGGGTCCAGTCCTGTGCAACAGTACCACCCACTTTTAGGGTAGCTGTTCCCACCTCAGTTAGACCAGTCAAGACAACTCCTCACAGGTACGCTAGAGGTTTGTCTCTGCGTGGCTCCCTGTCAAGATGACAACCAACAGTAACTGTCACACTCTCAGTCCAGAACAACAGCAGCAGCATGTCTGTCCGAGCCTCCACAGCCCAGGCAATGACATCTAGAAAAGGTCATCAGTAGATGTAAATACATTGTACACGAAGAGAACAACAATGTCATTTAAGCAAAACTCCATGAAAATGCCGAGAAACACAAGGCAAAGTGGGAAACTTTGAAACTGGTAGGAGATTTAAAAAACCCTCTTGGAATAGGTTTCATAGTTCAGTGCACCCTTATTAACGTTATTATAACACCTGTATAGTGAGTAAGACATTTTGCCAGGCACAGACAATAATATGGTCCCTATTTTTACTTAACAACCAGGAAAACACAAACAAGTCTCCAAGAGTTCTGACAAAGATGCTTCATTTTGTTGGGGTTTTTTTTTTTGGTTTTCTGAGACAGGGTTTCTCTGTGTAGCTTTGCGCCTTTTCCTGGAACTCACTTGGTAGCCCAGGCTGGCCTCGAACTCACAGAGATCCGCCTGGCTCTGCCTCCTGAGTGCTGGGATTAAAGGTGTGCGCCACCACCGCCCGGCTTTCATTTTGTTTTAAAGGAAACAAATTCGTATTAATATTGTTCTTGCCCCCATGCTATTTGTGTTGGTGGAGTATGTTATCATACACAGTCTCCCAAACCTGAGAAAATATTCAGAAGAAAGAGAAGGGACTTGACATTGGCAACAACTTATCCTATAACCTTAAAGGAAGAAGAAAGATTCCAACCAAAGTTAAAATGGACATTCTGATAAAAAATTCGGAAGGCACCAGAAATGTCAAGAAATACAGAAAGTAATACATAATCTGAAAGAAATTGCTAGAATTATCATGTGGTGATTTGAATAAGAATGTCCCCCCCCCATAGGTTCATATATTTGAGTGTTTAAGGAGTGGCACTCTGAAAGGATCTGGAGGTGTGGCCCTGTTGAAGGAACTGTGTCACTGGGAGTGGCTTTGAGGTTTCCAAAGCTCATGTCAGGTCCAAGGCCCCTTTCTTTCTGCTGCCTGTGGATTTGGATGCAGAACTCTCAGCTCCTTCTCCAGCACCACATCTGCCTGCATGCTTCACACTGCACGCTGTCATGCCCCCACCATGACGACAATGGACTAAACCTCCCAAACTGTAAGCCAGCCCCATTTCAATGTTTTCTTTATAAGCATTGCCATGGTCACGGTGTCTCTTCACAGCAATAGAACAACACTGACTAAGACATTCCAGGAGGAATATATACTTGCAATATAAACCCAAGCTCAGGGGTAGAAGAGATACAAGTTCAAAAGCATGTCCAGTCATTAGTGCTCTCGGCAAACGACAGGAGGGTGTGGCCTTTTCCAACTGTCCCCAGTGTCCAAACTCAAGGAGGGGCAGGCTCTAAAGGGAGACATGGCCATCTTACCTCACTTCCTGACCAATGGATGCCACAAATATAGCCATCCCCAGGTGACAGTGTTTATAAGGAGCACTTCGTTCAGACTGTCAAAAACTCTGAAGCAACCACTTTGAAGTCATACCTCCAGCAAGTTAATTGCAGGGACTACTTTATATTAGGATATGCTTGTGACACAGTATGATGGCAGCATGTGAACCTGTCAAAACAAATAACCCCCTTAAAATATATACACAATGAAATCTACTGCATAAAGAGCTAAACAAATCATGGGATAGAAGCAAATGTCTACTACAGCAGCTGAACTAATACCTGAAGGAAAACCCAGGAAGCCTTCTAGAATTAACTGGTAACTATTGAGCACCAAGAGAAAGCCATGTTATGACAGAAGGGCATCAATGGTGTGGTCACAGATCCGTGGCAGAGCACCATGTGAAAATACGACCTGTGCTGCACCTGCCTGTACATCTCTCAGAAGAGATGCCAAAGCCGTGTGGTACAGAGCAGGGATAGGGAGGTTGTTCCCAGGCTATTTATGTGGACTCTCTCATGGCTGTTAGGGTCCTGGAGAAGTCCCACAAAAGACCATCATCCATGTACGCCATCAGCAAGAGTGTCTTTTATTCCAGCATGCTGGGGCCATCCACTCCACAGAAAGGCAAAATGGTGACAACCCGAAAGGAGCTCGAAGACTCCTTTTAAGCATAGCCAAGGGGAGGTTCTAGAGCAGTTAGGTCATCTTGGATATGATTGGCTTAAACAAGTGGCAATCATATTAGTACATTCTAATTGGCTAGGGCTAGTTAGGGGCTGGTCAGGGCTACAGCTTTCCATTTTGGGGCAGGCCTAGACAAGTCCCAGACTTTGTCCTTATTTGGTTATTACCTTGAGCTTGCTGACTATGACTCAGGCTTGGCCTAGCCTGGTATTGCATGCACCAGGTCTCCTTGTCCTTGCTGCCGGGAGTGGTGGAGATTGATTGTCCTTTGTTTGTAGCTCTTTCAGAAACTGCTTGTTCAGTCTCAGGAGGCCTGATCTCTGAAAGAAGACTCAGCAGCCTGTTATGGTGTCTGCTCAGTCCTCTCAATGGTCACCAACATGCAGCGTCTTGGATAGCATCCAAATGCTTCTCCCTCATTTCTAACCAGAGATGAGGGGCTTGGTACTAATCCAGTATGGCAACTGATCCACAGCTGAGGTGGTTGATTGGCATTAAAGAGAGAGTTCTGGTAAGGAGACAGACAGCTTAAAAGAACATGGTTGGAAGTATGCAGGGAAACGCTGAGCATGGACATGGAGTGGTTTTGAACCCTTAAAAAAATACCAGCTTTTGGGGTGTTACATGACAATCAGTGACCAATGCTCTGGAAGGGCATTGCTGTGTGACAAGACTTTTCCTTGGAAGATACAACACACACCTCAGATAGGCAGCTCACAACAGAACCAAGTATGGCCACCACTGAAGTCCAACTTGGTGAACCATTGAGGTTTTTTTTGGGGGGCGGGTAACTTACTGGAATAGGGGTTACTTACAGGAGCAGAAATGACTCGAAGACAGTTGGATCATCGAAACCCAACAGCTCATGAAAGCTGGGGACCTAGAGCACGCTGCATGGCCTCCAGGCAGCTCACCGGGCTAGAGTGCCCTTTCCAGTGAAAGCCTCTTCTAGGCGGCTCAGCTGGTGACTGCTTCTTTCCGGCAGCTAACGTAGTCACTGGGTCTTCTCTGCAGCTTGTCTTATCTGAGAGGGACTTTCAGTAGACTTTTCTGTTTCTATAGCATTGGCAGAGGGAGGGTGTGAGGACTAGTCTTACGTCAACGTGATACAAGCTATTTATCTGAAAGGAGGGAGCCTCAGCTGAGGAAATGCCTCCATGAGATCCAGCTGTAAGGCATTTTCTTAAATAGTGATTGATGGGGGAGGGCCCAGACCATGGTGGGTGGTTCCGTCCCTGGGCTGGTGGTCCTGGGTTCTATAAGAAAGCAGGCTGAGCAAGCCATGGGGAGCAAGCCAGGCAGCAGCACCCTCCATGGCCTCCCTCTGCCTCAGCTCCTGCCTCCAGATTTTTGCCCTGTTCAAGTTCCTCTACTGATTTCCTTTGAAGATGAACAGCAGTGTGGATGTGTAAGCCAGATAAACCCTTTCCTCCCCAACTTGCTTTTTGGTCATGGTGTTTCATTGCAGCAACAGAAACCCTAAGACAGGGGGACCTTGTGAACCTGACCAGTTTCAGGGACTTCCTGGAGCTATTTTGACTTGTTTGCCTTCTGTCTTAAGGAGGGGCTTCCCTGGGAGACGGGACGTTTCAATCACAGAGGAAACTGCTACATGACAGGTAGCCAGCCATCTTATGCCCCACCATGAGAGTCAGAAGAACCCGACAGGAGCCCGCAGGAAGGGGAGCCAACGAGGCTCCTCAGAGTATTGAGACAACAGGAAACAATCGACAGGCCCACTGAGGGAGAACTGGCTACACAAATAATGCAAAATGAACTGCTTTGGAACCATTAAAAGTCATGTTTACTAACATGGAAGACATTCACTGTTGGGAGCACATCACAAAGGTCCTTGCACCCCCAGATCTCCGGAGGAACCAGGGATGTTAAGCACACAGGATGGTCTTCTCAAAGGAATGAATGTAAAATCTGTTCTTCCATCCAGAAGGCTGGGGATTGGAGGTGATTAATAGCCTGGTGATCTGCATTGTCTGTTGGGCCAGGCCATATCAAGCCCCTATAACCAAGACTGGAGGTGGCTAGTAATCTAAATGACCCTTACCGCCAGGGGTTCCCCAAGCTCCCACAACCAGGTCCAGAGGTGGCTAACAGCCCAAATGACATCTATGTTATCTGTATGACTGATAGGAGGTCATACCTTCCTTGAGCTAGTTCAGGTAGCATATCTCTAGAGCCCATTTTCTTGGAAGAAATGACAAGTACCCGAGTTGAGTTTTGAAGTAGTTATGCTTTCTTGTGCACCAGGGATTGTATCACACCAGGAAGCTTTTTTTCCCTCTCAAGTTACACTGTTTAACTATGCTGGCAGGAAACCCCCTGGCATCAGACTCCTCGAGGTTGACAAAATCAATCTTATAACATGAATTGCTAAACAGTCTTATTAATAATAATAATAATAAAGCCGGAGCCAGATATTGGGGTGAAAGCTTAAAGATCAGAGAAACAGAACAAGCCAGCCACATTCTTGCCTCTATGAAATCCTCAGTCTAAAGAGTGAGACTTCCTGTTTACTCACGCCTTATGTACTTTTCTGTGCCCTGCCATCTTCCTTCCTTCCTAGTGCTGGGATTAAAGGCGTGTGTGCTTCCCAAATACTTGGGAGCAAAAGCATGAGATCTCAAGTGTTGGGATTAAAGGTGTGTGCCATGACTGTCCAGCCTCCATGTCTGATCTAGTGACTGGCTCTGTCCTCCAATCCCCAGGCAAGTTTATTAGGGTACACAATATGTCACTATACAATCTGAACCATGTTTTCATTTTCACCTCTTTGTGGTTCACGTCCCTGTCTGCTGTGACCACCTGCAGGATGCCCCTCAAGTTTATTTGACTTATTCACAAAGTCAAATAAACAAGAAATACTCTCATTTGGGGAAGTAAAGCTTGTTAGAGTCTTTGCTGTGTTACACCATAGCATAGAACATATATAAGAAACTATTTTGAATCACACTTACCAAATATTAATAGTGGGTACCTCTTTGTCACATGCCCTCAGACTATTAGTTTTTCTTTTTGCTTACCTGTTTTTTCTAAGAAAAGAAATTAACATGCCATCATCACTTTGGTAATTTAAAAATAAGTAAATCCAGCACCCTCTTCAGGCCCCCATGAGCACCAGGCATGCACATTGTATATATACATACATACAGATAAGACACATAAAATAACATAAATTAAAAGCAACTAAATAAATCATCATATTTAGTCTTAACAGCAAAGGGAAATCATCTGGGGGCAAGGGAGATGGATCATTGAGTAAAGTGCTTGAGGCCCTGAGTTTAGACACCCAGCACCCATGTGGAAAGCTGAGCGCAGTGCTGTGTCCACACCCAAGGCTGGGGAGATGGGCTACAGGAGAGGCCCGGGGGGTTGCTGGTCAAAATCAGCTTAGTTGGAACAAGTAGGCTCCAGGGAGAGACCCTGCACATGCGTGCACACACATGTGCTATACAAACATGCAAAAGAAAATCATTTGGAAATTTAAAAATTAGTGAACTAGAAGAAAGACTTGATCCTTCTACAAACTGAAGGAGGGGAGGAGAAGGAGTAAGAGAGCAGGAGTCGAGATGTGGACGCCAACAGGTGGAAGGCCCCATGACCGGAAGCAAGGGGAGCAGAGGCATGAGCAGGTTTTCTTCCTTCAGTCTCTCAAGAATTGCATTCATTTCTGAGAAAGAAAGCCAGTCCTGGCCACAGCCTCCTTCTCTATTTCTAAACAAAAGAAAAAACTTAAAATCCTGAACAGCTTGGCCTGTGGATGGCCATGGAGAAGCTCAGCATTCATAGCTCATCATTAGCTAGAGGCAGGACACACAATATGATGCCCATTGATTTCCCCTCCCACCAATTCATTTAAAAGAATGGTGTTGCTAAATCTGAAATGAAGCGCGCTTGCTCCGATGGTAGTCATTCATTAGCCAGGCTGGACCCAATGCCACAATCTATACTTAAAGTAAGGACAGGGGTGAGACAGGACCTGTAATTAGACTGTCTCTGGGGTGAGACTGGGCAATGGAAACAGGCATTATTCATGGGGTGACACCAAACAATGTCCCCATCACTTAGGAACAGTGTCTCCTCCATCAGAAGGCCTGGATTACGGGCATCAGACAGAGACCCAGCCTTATTCTCCTGTGCTCCAGTAGACCCGTCACTGGGGTTGCTCAGCACTCCAAATACACAGGGCGTTTGGTGGCCATGCTCTCCTTGGGGACTTCATTAACCTTATTTCTATAGGGACACCAGGCCCCATGGATGCAGGCTGAGTGTAACTACTGTCCATACCTCAGACTACTGACAACATTCGCTCTTTCTAATATCATGTGCGTGGTCTGACTCCTGCTGCCCAGTCAAACCTGGAAAAGAAGCTGAAATAGACAGAACAGGCTAGAATTAACTCCCCAAGGGATGGCTCACTGTCTGCATTGGCTTCCCGCAAGGGGCCTTCACAACACAAGATGGAGCCCTCCTCATACCATTTTCACACCTTAGAGCCCTAGTGGGTATCAGAAGGAACCCCGCACAACCCTGAAAACTCAGAGTGGCCTTTCACAGACCCTAATGCTGGGGAACTCCCTATAACACACACAGCTCTTAATCATTCAAAAGAAAATCAAGTGATTTCTAACAAGTGAAGAGTGTATCTGGTTTCAATAGGAAGGAAGTAGGACAAGTCACAATGACTGCTGTCAGGTCAGACATATCTACTTGTAACCCACAGACTGCATGAGCCCCAGGATATTTATGAATGTGACACAAAACAAAATGATAAACCTACTTAAAACACTGTTTTTGCAATTTTTCTAACATGATTGCCCACAGTTCTCATGTATGAACTCTGTATATGACAACATCCTATCACACTGTCCAATGGTGGGATATGCCTGGAACTTTGGGTTGTTATAGATTGTATGTTGGTAGAATGACCCAGGGAGTTGTAATCTGGAATTGTCTTGATCAAGTTGGATTGTGGGCATGTCTATGGGGAATTGTCTTGACTGTTAATTGATGAGAAAGACCTAGGCCACTGTGGGTAGTATCATCCCCTAGACAGACTATGAACTCTATAGGAACAAGGGAGCATTTCTCTCTGCTCTTCACCTGCTGCTGTGGCTTCCCCACAGCGATGGACTGTGTAACCTGGAAGTGTGAGCTAAAATAAATACTTTCTCCCTTATGTAGGTTCCTGCTGGGGCTTTTGTGACAGCAACGGAAATGAAACTAGGGTAGATCGTTTCTACCTCACAAGCAGTCTCCAAATCATACACAGCACCCACAGCTTTAGAGGGCCTTGCTACACACCATTCTTCACAGAAATCCCCCTTCATATGGGAGAGGTGGGCAGAAACTAATGTTAGGTAATGCATGTAAATATTAACCTTCCCTTTTCCCTTACACAACATGGACACGGTGTCACACACACACACACACATACACACACACACACACACACACTCACACACATACACACACTCACACACATACACACACTCACACACATACACACACTCACACACATACACACTCACACACACATACACACTCACACACACACACACTCACACACATACACACACACTAGCACACATACACACACTCACACACATACACACACTCACACACTAGCACACACACACACACTAGCACACATACACACACTCACACACATACACACACACACACACCTTTGCTTGTGTGCTGTGTGACTTATCACACCCTAGGACACCAGAAGCAGTCTGAGTTCATTCGGTAAGTCCAGCAACACCAGCATGTTCGGGTTAAAGCAGACCCCGGAAAGGGAAGTTAGCCGGATGAGAACCAGGTCTTCTCACCCCAACCCATGTCACACTGAGCGTGTCACAAGCCAGTCCTATCCATGCCTCCACTTCCCAGACCAAGAGAGCAAGGAGCACCACATATGCCCTGCTGTGGTCTGCTCCAAACACAGCCAGGGAAACAGTCTCCATGCCATTAGGAGATGGGAAACTCCAGACACCTCTGCTGAAGAACCGCTGCCTGGTCTACTCTGTGTGCTGAGGACCTTCTCCCCAGCCTCCTTTAAGAAAGTGTGACGGATATTAGAGTCAGTAGGCATCACAGCCATGCCCCCTACACATGGGAGGAAGCATTGATGGGAGGGACCAGAGAACAAAGCTTTGTCATTCACTTCTTTCTTTTCTCCTCTACTTTGGCACCTTGAAGTGACACCTGTGGGGTAGAAGAGGGACACTGGTCAGAGAAGATTGTATCTGAGCAAGCCAGTAGTAAGGGAAGAGAACACGATGCCTTCATGACAAAGTTAGATGAGCAGATTATAGACTTGGAAGGGAAAGAGCATATGCGGGTCAGACTTTGTACAGAGTGCAGTGGAGATGCCAGCCCAGGGCTGAGCCCCTTCATTGTCTCTTCTTGGAGCCTTGAGCAGGCAGAGACCAGGAGCCAGCACCAGACCCTTAGGGCTGGCACAGGAAAATGCGTGAAACAGTTGACTTCCAGCCCAGTTACTGACGGTGTGCTCTGCACAGGGCGCTGTCCACACGCTGAGGGACAAAACTGTCAGTGAGAGCACATGGTGGGTAGTCGGGAATCTTCTGAGGGTCCCACAAGTGCCACTTCTCTGCTCCCTAGAACTCCCTTCCATCATCTCCCCCTTCACTGACAATCTCCTGTTAAGGCTGCCAAAGACCATAGAGTTATTAAGTGCAATTATTGTTTATTCATTTTTATTCTATATTTTGTTCCAGCCTTAACTACTGGAAATTACTTGTGGGAAATGGAGGAAGCTCTGAGTGGATGTGTAAGATGTGCATGAAGACATGAGCACAGCCAGGTCAAAGACCTAAATGCCTCAGGCACGTGGGAATTGACAAAGCCTTCCTCTGGTCCAAGTGTGAGTATATGCAGAGATTGCAGAAGCGACCCAGCACAGCTTCCACCTCCGGGATGAATGCAGCCTGAGATAAGAGACCTCCTACCAAGGTTAGCTAAATCTGCCTCCTTCTTCAGCTGTAGACAACAGACCCACCTCCCCGGTTCAGAGGTGCAAGTAAACATGCTGAGATGCTGGGCGGCTGTTACTGTTGGTGCATCTGCGTCAGAGAGCAAACGGCCCATCCCACCCCAGCTTTTCTGTACGTGTGTCTGTCTTTCCTTCGTTCCCTCATCACCTCAGTCAGGTTTCCAGGGCCAATCTGTTCAGGGCACAGCAATGACATCTTCCTCATACAAGTTCAACAACATCAACATTTTACCAAGTGGTAACTTCTGCCTCTGTTCCTTTACCTCACTGCTTGGCCCAGAATATTTCAAATAACCCCCAGATATAACATTTCAACTATTAATGTGTGGGGTTTTTTTTAGAGAATGTCCTGTATCCCAGGATAGATTCAAACTCACTATGTAGCCTTTTCCTCCTGCTTCTACCCCTCAAGTGTTAGGATTACAGACATGGAGCACCAGGACTGTTTTATGTGGTTCTGGGTACTGAACCCAGGGCCTCATGCATGTTAGACAAGCACTCTGCCAACCACATTACATCTACAAACCCTAAGACTCATTTATTGGGTAAGAGACCCACAAGTCACACATGTGTGATGTTCCACAGCCTGAGTCTAAGCCAAGATTGGATACATCCAGGCAGATCCAGAAAGTTAGTGGGAAAAAAAGGATTTATAGCCAGTATAGATAAATAAATAGCACAAACTCACTGCTGTATACCAGTATAGCTAAGTCCTCATTTTGTGATATTAGAACAATAGCCAAATTAATATATCTGGTGGGGACAACCACTCAAAATTAACTACCTGAACCACACAGGTCTCCAGGGCCCCTCCAAGGGACAGAGTCTGTTTATCTGCTCTTAAAGAATCTTGCTGTGACATCTTAAATGCCCAGAGAGAGTAAAAAAAAAAAAAAAAAAGGTTCCTGTTCACTCTTTAACACACTTCCATTGAGAGTTTCCTTGAGATTACATGCTGAGACGGCCATTCAACCTTGCAGAGAGTAAGAAATTCTCCATGGAAAACCCATGACTGACTGTTCCTGGAAGACAGGGCACAGAGGCGGGAAGAAATGGGGGTGTGACAAGAATGATTGCAGAACGACCCCAGGAGTGAGAGGAAGAGCAGCTGGCTGCATCTGGAGAAAACAAGCCTCCAGGTATTTTTGGTGTCATGCTGGACATCATTAGCAACTTCCACAGAGGGTGGAAGCTGTGGTAGAGTATTAGTCAAAGATGTGTTTCATTTGTTTACGCTGGGCAACATTGGTTTAATGGTGCAAAGATGTGCTGCATTCTTTCATGTTGCGTTTGTTTAACTCTGTGAAGCTGTGTTACTTTGCCTGCCTAAAACACCTGATTGGGCTAATAAAGAGCTGAATGGCCAATAGTGAGACAAGTGAAAGGATGGGCGGGGCTGCCAGGCAGAGAGAATGAATGGAAGGAGAGACTGGGAGGAAAAGACCAAAGAGGAGAGAGAAGAAGGAGGACTCCAGGGGCCAGGCACCCAGCTACACAACCAGCCACAGAGAAAGGATGAAAGTAAAATAGACAGAAGTAAGAAAAGGAAAAAGCCCAGAGGGAAAAAATAGATGGGATAATTTAAGTTAAGAAAAGCTGGGTAGAAACAAGCCAAGTAAAGGCCGGGCATTTATAATTAAGAATAAGCGTGATTTATTTGGGAGCTGGTTGGTGGGCCCCCCAAAATAACCAAAGAGCAAAAAACAAACAACAACAGAAGCCAAGACCCTACTACTCAAGCTCAGAGCCAGATGCTCAAGCAAGCAGCTCCTGTATCCTCTCAAGCCTGTCACAGGAGGACATGTGGGGAGACTCTCCCCAGACAGATGCAGACGGCCTGAACAGGTGTGCTCCTCTGGGTCCCTGATCAGCTTCTCCCATAGCTTCTCAGAAAGCAACTGCCCTTCTGTCTTCTACTTGAGGACCTCCCCAGAGTGCCTCTTCATGCTGTGTTTAACCTAAGGCTATTCAAGGATGAGGATGGGCGCTGCCCAAGGCTGGAAGCTGCTCCTCTGGAAGTCTGGAAGAGGCGGTGCAGACTTGACACCAGACCTCACAGAGGCATGGCTAGTGCCAGCTCACACAGTGTGTGTGTGTGTGTGTGTGTGTGTGTGTGTGTGTGTGTGTGCGTGTGCGTGTGTGTGCGCACGCGTGTGTGTGTGTGCGTGTGTGTGTGTGTGTGTGCGCGCGCGCGCACGCAACACACACACACACAAGATCTAATGCTGACTAATGAGTGCAGCAGTGGTGAGAGAGACAGGAATAGGGACTAGCTTAGCAACCCATGTCTCTACTTGGCTTGGGCCATGCATACACTTCTCTTCTAACAATGCACATGGCAGCCTACGACCCTTATCTGTGTGCACTCTGCTTGCACACTCCTCTCTACACAATGCACCAGGTAGTCTACACCTACACAAATCTGCACACTCTTTGAACAACGGAGTAAGTTTCTTTTCCCCTTAATATCCACAAAACTTGGACAGTTTATACTCAAACTTATTCCCAATACATTCAGGTTTGGGAAGTATGAGGCAATCCAGCCTTATAGTTATTTTAGTGCACGCAAAATGAGGCAAACCACATCTCCGAATAAACTTTCACAGAGATTCCCCTATATACTACCTATGCCTGTGCGTTATTGGGTTCGCATGTAATTAAAATCAGATGCATTATGGGAAGGGACAAGCATAGTAGAAAAATGGTAGATAACCTATTCTGTCAGTCAACACAAAATCCACCCAAATTATGCTTCTAGTAACTAGGCTCTTCCATCTCTTGAGCCCCTTAAAATTCCCCAAGCAACACTCGGAGCCTTTTGGTATCAGTCACATGGCCCGCTGCTCTCTTGCAGTGTATCTGGTCTGTCCTGTGGCTTCGTTTGAATCAAGTCTCCTTGCTAGTTTACTGTGTGGACTCATTCTTGACTAAGAAGGCAAGAACTCAGAAGTCCCTGGCCCAGACCCCCCCAGCAGCAGTGGTCCTGAACATCATTGGGAAAGATACTCCTCGACGTTGTCGTAGATGTAGAGGTATAAGAAGATGCCCACAGAAAAAGCACCTATGTGAACCTTAGTTCCTGAAGGCCAAGGACACTGGGCAGTGGTGGACTTCTCTGAGAGCTGAATCAACATGATTGACAGCTCACTGGTGCGGGGAGAGAGGCGAGTGGAGCCTGAGCCTGCCTGCTTGGTGGCTGTGTGACGTGGCGCCTCCCCTAAGCTTCCACTCACAATTGTTTTGTCTCTCCATCGCTGTGTGTCTTCGGCATCTTCCCACGCCCGAGGAACTCAGGACACGTGACAGCCTCACACAAAGTAGGCTGTTACCTTCACAGCATTCCACCTCAAGCCCGTCCTCTGTGTTCGATCCTCCCTGAGGTGGCCGTTCCTCAGAGAAACCTGGGTGCCCAGTCTTATGCCTCCTTCAGCCGAGTTCCTGGCCTGTCCAGCTTATTTCAGGGTCTTCCCACTTGCTTCCTGATACACGGGAATAAACAGGAAGTTCTAAGGGGAGGGAGACATTCCATGCTGAAGGGGGGCTCCTTACGCTTAGGATGCACACAACTCAGAGTGGCTTCTGGAAGTCACCGGAAACGACCAGATTCACCAGGCCCCTCCTGTGGACCTCGGGAGTAAGGGCCCACTGAGGTGCCTGGAAGAAGCAGAGACCAGCCAGGGTGCCTGGGAGAGGCTCAGACCAGCTGAGTCGTGTGGACAGGACAGTCCCCGATGTGTCCAGCTGTCTGCGGGTTGGACCGTGTGGTTGGATCTCCAGCTTTAGTGAGCCCTCCCTCCCCCATGCTGGGGTGGGCTTCTGGTGATGTAGTGCAGCTGCCTCTAAGTCATGTCTGCTCCTGTCAGTTACCTCAGGAAAACTCAGACCGAGTTGGATTTTCATGGCATTCATACTTTGGTCTGTCATCGGTTCCCTATCTAGTGTGAGTAGACGTTTGTTCCCACCTCTCCACAAATAGTGTCACCCAAGAGCCAAGATTCTGTCATCCACCACCCCACCCCACCCCCGCCACTCCTACCCACCCACCCCCACCCCGCTACCTCGGGCTTCAGTTTCAGGGTTAGTCAGGCGAGAATTCTCTGAGACCTTGCCACTGTGACTAAATTGGGACTCCCTTTTTTATTTTTAGCATGGCAGTAGCAGGTTTCCCCGTGGCATTTTCATACCTGTTTGGTTTTGGCTGGCCTGCCTGCCCCCTTCTCTCCGTCCCCATACCCTGTTTTAGAAATGTGACTATGTGGTTACATCCTTGTTACTGCTTGTTAAATATCTTCTGAGCAAACAGGCCGGCGTGTAGGGAACCGGCTCCCGCTAACTCCGGCTTCTGGCTCTCCTCTTCCCTGTGCACAGCCCATCAGACCCTTGCTACCACCCAGATGCATCTGTCTTCTGTCAGGCTGTGTCTTTCACTAATTTTTCAAAACTTCCAAAGGAGAAAATGCACTCAGACTGGCAATACTTTTTATTTATTCAATGGCCATTTCCAGAACACAATGATGGATGAGCCTTAGGCTGGAGACAAAAAGTCGGGGGTCAGTGGCCTCATTCTTGGGGATCTTCCGTCTCTCCTGAGAGCTCCGCTTGCCTCCTCAGTGCTGCCGTATCTGGGCAGACCTTATGTAAATCCACTACAGCTATGCTTGTCTGTGGCTTGTCCTTCCTCAGTTTCCCCAATTTCTCAAAGACCACTAGTGATACCACTCTTATCTACAGGTTGTTTGTCTTCAGGTGAAGGTGAGCGGGCAGGGCACACCTAAACCAACACTGCCCATGTTGAAGACATACCTCAATTTCTTGCCTTCCCACCCTTCCCCCACCCCTCCTCCGTGCTCCCAGCCCCCAGCTGAGTGCCAGTCTTAGAGTCAGGTTTGGGGTATATACAGTGTGGTCCTTCCTTCAAGAAGGGTCGTCCAACAAACCAGCTCAAAGTGACACAGTGTAGTATGCAGCCGAAGCCATAAACAGTCTTACCAATCCTAGATATACCGCATGAGAGCATTTATTTGCCTGGCAATTCTAAGAAAATACTTCAGTGATGCTGTGAGCTTATCACAGTTCCCGAAAGGAAGGCACTCATTCTTCTCCACCCCAATCTTACATTATAACAGAAGCTTCCTCATTTTCCAAAGTAGTGATATTATGAGAGAAACAGACTGGAAATCCCCAGAGACAACTTTCTTCCAAGAAACCATTTAAAATTATGTAACTGATTTACAGTGGCTGCTAGATCCTGTCTATTAATAGTGCAGATTTAAATTCTAATTCTCCAAGCGAACATTCCAGAAAAGGACTCCTTATTTTGGCTCATTGCAACCCCAGCTGGTATCTGGCAAAGGGATGATGTCTTTGGGCTCCCCCGAGGTGCCGGGGCAGCAAAGTGGTGACACTTGCTGATGCCTGGTTCTGCAGGGCATGGCATGATCTTCCACCGTAAGAATTCCATCCACCACTCGGGGAGACTCTGCCTTCCCACACCAATCTGGCCTAGACTCTGTGAAAGCATTTGGCCTAGGCTGGCCACACACTGGCATCAGCTGGTCCACAACAGCACCTACACCTGCCCCTAGCTACATCTCCTTCTCTTCTTCCCACATGAGCATCATCGCCCACTGATACATGAACTCCCTTCTTATGTCACTTTTCTCTAGAAAGCTCACACATTTTCCTGGCTTCAGCCATAAGGAGTCTGTATGTTCCACCTTCTCTCAAGTCCTCTGGCCTGTGCTTCCACCTGGGGCAATGTTATTCACATAGTGATAACGGTAATGATGGATTGGACAGCAAAGGTGGCAAGGACAGCGATGTTCCGGTAGCGAGGATGATGACGTGACAACTGCAAGTTGTCTTAATCAGGGTTACAGTTGATGTGATAAAAACGCAATGACCCAAAGCAACGTGGTGGAGGAAAGGGTGTGTTTGGCTTACATACCCTAAATCGCAGTCAGTTAAGGGAAGCCAAGGAAGAAACTCAAGCCAGGAACCTGGAGGCAGGTACAGGAGCAGAGGCCATGGAGGGGTGCTGCTTACTGGCTTGTTCAGCCTGCTTCCTTATAGAACCAGGACCACCAGCCCAGGGATGGCGCCACCCACCACGGCGCCATCGATCACCAATGAAGGAGACGCTGCACAGACTTGCCTGCAGCCCCATCTTAGGGAGGCCTTTTCTTGCTCCTCTCTGATGACCGTCACTTATGTCAAGTTGACATAAACACTAGCCAGTGGTGATGGTGGTGGTGGTGGTGGTGGTGGTGACAGTCAGGATGGCGGTGGCATTGAAGATGGTGAGGGGAGAGGACGGTGGTGAGAATGACGGTGGTGGTGGTGATGACCCTGGCGTTATGGTAATGAACGGACAATGGCTGTTGTAGCGATGGTGGTGGCGGCGACGGTTATATTAAGTTCTCAAAGGGCCGAGACTGACTGACTATTGAACTGGGCCCTAAATGGGAACCTCTCTCTCTCTCTCTCTCTCTCTCTCTCTCTCTCTCTCTCTCTCTCTCACACACACACACACACACACACACACACACACACACACACACACACCATCATACTCAGGGAACATCCAAGAAGAGAGAATAGAAAGACCGTAAGAGCTGGAGGAAGGGAAATGTCATAGAACGCTTTCTTCCAGATGTTTGCCAGGCCATTGCACTCTTGAACCCTCGGTAGCTGTGATTATCCACACAAGACCTGCACAAGATTGAGCTCATCATTGAGGGCTGGAGAGATGGCTCAGTGGTTAAGAGCACTGCCTGCTCTACCTAGAGGTCCTAAGTTCAACTCCCAGCAACCACATGGTGGCTCACAACCATCTCTAGTGTTATCTGATGCCCTCTTCTGGCATAAAGTTGCACATGCAGATAAAGCACTCTTATACATAAATAAATAATAGAAATCTTAAAAAAAAAAAAAAAAAAGATTGAGCTCATCAACATTCGGTCACAGAAAGTGTGAGAGATCATGTGCCTCTCTCATCCTGGGCATAAATGGAATGGCGGGGCTCGGGTTTGTTGCCCGTGACCTCTTGGGCTCCAATCCTCCTTCCCCTCTCTCATTTCCATGAGGTTTACTTCTCTCCTGCAGAAAGACCCAGGTTCACGGTGAGAGGGGCCCCTTATGTGCCCATCCCCCAGCTGCCATCCCCAGCCTCTGCCCACCTTCACCTGGTGCAGACACAGATGTGGAGCGGGCACTCATCCCTTAACCATTTGACAACCTGAGACTCATACCGTGACAGACGCACATCCCCCTGTCCTCCCCAGCCAGTGGGGGGCTCCACCCACTTCAGCAGCCCTGGCTCCAGAGCTGGTGGACAAGAGTTTTCATTTCCCAAATAAAAACCCATTCTACCAACAGCACACAAGTGGAATTTTTCTGGTTTCTTGTTTGTTTTTTGTACATGGGTTTTGTTTTTTGTTTTGTAGCACTGTTAGGAATAGAACCTAGGGCCTGGAGATCTTCATATTTCATATTTCCTAGGCAAACCTCTCCCATGGAACCACATCCTAGCCCTAGATAAGCGAACTCTGACAAACATAAACATGTATTTCTTCTACTGCTCTGTGCCCCTAAAGTGTCACACAACTCCACTGCTGTGGTCCCCACTGTCCTCTGACATGCTCAAAGTGAGAGGTCCCCTGCAACCCATTGTCCTCCCTTTGCCTGGACCGTCTCACACTGGTCCTCCAGAGTGTTGCCACACAGGCCTGTGGTCCCTGACATCCTCCCTCTCTGGGAGCCCGCAGTCTCTCTGCTTCCCACCCTGGTTTCCTGCTGAGATGTCGGCAGGGGGTGGTTTATGTGACCCCAGACAGAAGAGTCCCAGAAGCAGGACTTCCACCATCACCCTCTCCCCGGTACCTGGTTCTTCCGACCAGATCACTAGGAGTTGGGAAGGAAGTGATACCTGCTACCTTCATTGCAGACTTCCCACATCACCACAGACTTACTGTGTCATCTTCATCCAGGCGGTCCCTCAGCATGGGGATGCTGTAGGTGCTCAGTGTATTTGGAACAAACAAAAACAAAACAACCAAGTGGCTACATCTGACGTTGGCATTCGTGTTCATGTGTGACCTCCACCCGCCATCTAGTGGCGAAAGAAGGAAACTCCACGACAACACGCTTTCCCAAAGGCAGTCTGGGAGCCGAGAAGGAGCTGGGCATCCAGTTCCAGAGGGGCACCCACTGTTGTCCTGTAGGTGTCAACCTTTGTATCCTAGAACAGGTATTCCACTGTGCAGCCATATCATACATGTTGGGGAAATAAATATCAACACGGAGGGGGGGAAACCCAGTTAGGAATGAGAGCTGTGCGTCGATCTAATGAGATTGACCTATGAGAGAGATCACCCACCTGGTCAGATGGGATAAGCCAGGCAGATCCCCTGTGGGCCCAGGGGCCAGGTGTGTGTGCAAGCTTTCACTGGGGGACATGGGATCTTCATGTTTCATATTTCCTGGGACAACTTGGTAGAGAATTGGGGACAAGTTGAAAGAAATTGAAAAGAGTGCCAAATGTAAAGCTGATGGGTACTGGTGGAGAAAACAGAAAAGATGCCCAGCATGTGAAACTCCAGAGGTAAATAGAATATTCAATGTGCAATGGTAAGGAAATAAAATGAAGCTGACATGACACCTGGGTGTGTCCCGAAGACAACTTGGGGACCACTCATTCCTCAAAGGTTCACTTACCTCCTACCTTTGAGCTCTGATTTTGAGTTAACTTAAAGTCCTCCACCCCCACCCCCACCCCCATAAGAAGGTGTGTTAATAACAAGCACATGGATTGGGGGATTTTCCTTGAGTAATCATACTGATGGGGGTCACCTCACCCCGAAGGGTGGAAGCCCTCTATCAAAGGTGCCATGATCAGTACTTCAGCCTGTGACTTGGCTAACACACTTCTAGGGAGCTAAGAGGGTTCAGTAATCCTGGGGAATAGTCATTGAATGCTTAGCTTGATGAGGTATGTGAGGCCCAAGGCTTTCCTGGCACAAAGCAACCCTGGCCCAGAGGTATGTACTAAACCATAAAGCCACCCGGGACATCAGATGAATGCCTGGGAGCGTCCATGAACCCCAAGCGCCTGCTGGACTTCTGACTACAGAGATGGTTATGGGGGAAGCCAGCTGTCTTGTCTGGAAATCGGCAGGAGGCGGCAGCCATGAGTCCTTGCTCTTGGTGTGCCCACACTCCAGGTGCCATGCCTGTGTGGTGAGGGGATTGTAGAGCCAGGCCTGACTAAACCGGATTGCTACCTCCACACCTCTGCCTCACATTCAAGGTACACACCAGAGCCCTTTAATGGTCCTGGATCACACCAGCTGCCAAGCCCATTCTTGAGAAAACCTACGTTCCTAGCACTCTGGAGATGGAGGCAGGAGGGTCATGATTTCTGGAACAGCCTGGCCTGCATAGCCAGAGAATAACCAAAAAAAAAAAAAAAAAAAAACCCTGCCCCCAACTGCCTACAAAAGACCTAGCCACCAAAAAGTGGATCTGAGCAATCCAGGTTGCTCAGATGGCTTTTATAAAAGATGGTTCTTCCAAAACCAACCCATCAACCCTTTAGCAGGTGTTAAATGGACAAACAATTCTGTTTCAACCACAGTCAGCTGGATCATAGTCTAAAAAACTGAGGTCTACACCTCTGGATGGGAAACAAATTCTAGTTATATTTGGCCAAACAAAAATAAAGAGACCCCCCAGTTGGTAGAGTACCTGCCTAGCATGAGTGAAGCCCTGGGTTTGATCCCCAGAACAACAGGACAGAAACCAAGCAGAGTGGCTACACTCCTGTAATCCCAGCACCTGAGCTGTGGGGACAGAAGTTCAAAGTCATCTTTGGCTGAAGGCAATTTGAGGTCACCCTGGGCAACATGAGGCCCTGTTCAAAAATAAAATAAAATAAGAGCATGGAACATGGGACAATGGCCTAATTTCTTGAGTGTCACATAAAAATAAAATACGCATTTTCTGCTGTACAAATGCAGGTTTATAAAAGGTGAGGGATGGGAAATATAAAAATCTACTTGGTGACAACTGAATGAGACTTGAAAAAATATATAAACTCAACTAAATGTCTCACGTTTTGTGTATCATACTAAAGTTTGAAAAATGCCGATCATAACATCCCTCACCACAGGATCAAGTCACTGGAATAAGTGTTTACACTTGAGGGCTGGGAATGAGACTAAGGTGACAAGAGTGCTTGCCTGGCATGCGTGAGCCCTAGGTCAGCACAAGCCAGACATGGTGGCAAAAGTCTGTAATTCCAGTACTGGGGACATGTAGGCAGAAATAAAGGAAATTCAAGGTCATCCTTGACTACCTAGGGAGTTTGAGGCCAGCCTAAGCTACATATGGAGTTTGAAGCCAGCCTGGGCTAAGAACTGTTTCACCAAAAGAAAAAGGGCATTCCAATTGAAAGGTCACAACAGCTAGGGTCATTTGAAATATCTGGGCCAAGCAGTAGAGGGGAGGAGAGAGGCCAGAACCTGAATGATCAGGAGTATCTTAGTGTATATAATTTCCCACCAAAAAAGGTAGAACAGAGAAGTCATTACATTTACTAACTACATGGTCCATGACAACCTCAACAAGAGACAGGGAAAATGGTGGTGGGAGCAATCCCAGACACCCCCAGGAGCTGAATTTGAAGTGTGGAGAATTGGAAAGAGTGTGTGTTGTGGAAGAAGGCACCATCAGCACAAACTTGGTGACAAGGGGCTGGGCTTGAATGCACCAACATGAGCAAGGGAAGACCCAACCAGTTGAAGAGAGGAAGAAGCTAATGGACGCTGGGTTCTGCAGGCAATATGGTAGCCCTGAAACTCATACCCTATCTTCAGAATCTGAGTTCACCTCCGCTTTCTGTTGCTGAGAGACAACAAAGGCAGCCCCTGAGGGAAAGGCTTAGAGAACCAAAGCACCAAGTCTCCCTAATGGACTGGCAGCATCCCACACTTCCCACTTCACTGGGTACCTTCCAGATCCATGAGAGATGTTCTTGCCCCATGGGTGTGGCATCCCATGGCACACAGGCCAGGGACATGCAATCCACAAAATATCTGAGCCTACACCCGAGTCTTGATTTCTGAAAGTACTAGCTGGTTCTTACAGTCCTCTACTTCAGCTTTCCACACCGCAAGATGGTGTCAGTGACGCTGATGGTGGAGGGTACTGAGACAACAAAGTCACATTCCCTGGAGAGAGTAGCCTGGAAATGGCAGCATGTCCATCTCCGATTGTCATCCCTTTCAGGAAAAGTTAGAAGATCCAGGTGAAGATGACCACTACCGGTACCTGTGCCTCAGACCCAGGATCTTCCTTCCACAGGTTTCCCCTAGCCTGGTCCTCTCTTGACCCTTTGCCTAGCCTTAGACAGCTTCCGCGTCATGTTTCTCAAATCTATTGCCTATGTCCTTGACTTTGACCAGAGACTCAGAAACACGGACCACCTTTGCGCTGAGCCAACCCTCTTCTCTCAGGATCCCGGCAGCTGGTGGACACCTTTTCTTCCTGAAGCTTCATTCCGGCTATCACCGAAGAGTAACTGATAAGGATTCTTGTTACCTTCCCTCTGGCAGATCTGACAATTAAGATATGTTCTTGATGCACTGCCCCGCCCCAAATCAACTTCCTTGAGCGCCTCTCAGCAGCGTTAGTGTTGTTTTCTGTCTTAATCCTCCATCTTATCAATAGAGCTCTGTCTGAATTTCACGACTGCTCTCAGGATGTGAAGTGACCTGGTTCTAGGAATAGGTGGGCATGTAACTTTGGATCCCTGACCTCCAAGTGACCTCTATCCCTTCCACGCACATCCTTATACACAGAACAGCCCCCTGGACTGGACCTCACCACCTCTAGGTATTGTCGTTCTTGCTCCACTGTGAGCCCAGGGTACAGGCTTTTTCCTGTGTCAGCATCTAACACAATTGGTTCATGGCAGCCAGTGAGTTTGTCCAACTTCTAACACCCATTTCTACAGACACCCCACAATTTTAGTGGAGCCAGAACTCTTGATGGGGTGAGACACAATGCTGTCCTGGCTCTCTGCGCAAGATTATACAGCATTCCTCGAATACAAACCAGAAGCAGCTCAGGAACTGGCTCCTCCAGAGGCAAGCCATTCACTGTCCCATGGCTACCCTCCGGGTGACTCTTGATACTGCGCCTGGGCTGCGCTCAGCTGAGAAGACATCCTAACCTCAAGGCTAAGCTCCAAACCTTGCAAGCAACCATTTAGGTCAGCTTTGTGGACACAGCCCTCTCCTCTGGCTCCCCAAGTCCCACCCGTTCCCTGGAAGAGTTCAGAAAAGGTGGAGGGTGGCATCTGAGTCTTTGGGATCTCTGCATTGCCCTACTGCCAAGTGATCAGATGCCCCTGCCCTTTAGAAGTTGTCACCAGTTCACTCTGGTGTTCCACTTTTGCCAAGCCAAGGACTTAATGTGGGACCCCACACACCTTCCACGGGAGGAAGGAGCCACGGCTGTTGTCTGAGGGTTTGCACACTTCCAGGACAGACACACTGAAATGCGTCCCCCACTGTGGTGACCTGAAGTGGTGTGGCCTCTGGGAGCCCAGTCTCCAGAGCAAGAACCCTCTTGGGTTACAAAGCGATCAGTGCCCTTATGAAAGAGGTGGCAAGAATTTCTCCCTTCTACCCAGGGATGATGCCACAAAATGCAGCAGTGAGGCAGAGCTGGCTCCAGCTAGATGCCAAGTCTCTGGTGCCTTGCTCCTGGATTGCCCACCACCTGGAACTGAGCTCGGTGAATCCACTGCTTAAAAATGACCCAAACTAAGGTATTTTATTATAGGGTCCCAGAAAGAAGACCTGCTCATTATGTCTTCCTCTTCCAACAGGGGAAATCTAATGGACTGTGTGATCACGTGCTTCTACATCCCTAGAGGATGCCCTGGAAGTCATCCTACGCCTGCTATCAGTTCAGAGTATGCACTGAACATACTGGCCACAAGCCACAAGCAAAAGCCACGATATTTCAATCTCTTGTAGTATTTACCTTAAAAGAAAAAAAAAAAAAGACTGAACACAAATTAGCAACTTAGGTTGACTGGGACCATCAGCTTCATCACTTCAGTGTTATTAGTTGTGTGTGTGTGTGTGTGTGTGTGTGTGTGTGTGTGTGTGTGTGTGTAACATGAGCATGTTCAGCTCTCGTTTTCAGATCAGGGACATGGTGGTCATTGGCTGGTCTTCTCCTGTAACCCCAAACAGCCAACGAAGTGCTCCAGGCAGCATGCACGTCCGCACTGTTACACAGAGGCAGTGACAGAGAATGCCGGGCTACGTTCCTGAAAAATGGTTTCCATGAAGAACAAGGGGAAATGTGTTTCGGGATGTGAACACTGGAGCATCATCAAGTCTGTGAGCTAGTCACTCCTGGGGAAACATGGGGGCCTGGGCTGAGCTTGGCTCTCACATCTCAGGGGCTCTTGCAGTTCAGTTCAGCTCAGCCTCAGCTGCCCTTTGACAACTTGGTATTCCCATCTTCTCTCTCCTCATCTCATCCTTTCAGGAACCAGCCATCCAGTGGCAGGGAGGTCCAGAACAGCCACACCTCTCACCTGAATCAGAGCTGGCTGTATTCGCTCTGCTCAACCCTGAGGCCTTAGGAAACCCCTCAAAAATGGCAATTCACCTTAGAACACAGCAGGAATGGGGGAGCATGAGGCTGCCTGTGGCTCTGTGGTTAGAGGGACTGAGAGCAGCGACGGCCACTTTCATGCTGTCAAAAGCCCACCCAAGTACTTACCCCTTTTCAGGGGCACATAGACATACAGGTACATCTTTTACTCTTAAGATATACTTTTTAGTTAGGTAGCTGATGGCCAGATCCCATGTTTATTACCTCATGGGAGGGTCAAAGGACCTAGGCCACCAGATGCCCAAAGTCTGGTACAGAGACCAGCCATGGCTACAGCACCCAGATCCCCTCCCCACACTCTACTATGACTCACATCGCACCAAGGGATGATCTAATTTTGCTGCAAATATTAAAACATAGTGTTCATGCAGTAGAAGAGGTATGTAGCAAAAAAAAAGAAAAGAAAAGAAAAAAAGGCTTTTCACTAAAAAACAAAGCGGAAAAAGGCATATCCTGGAATTCACAAAAGATGGGGGGGGGGAGGCTGTCCATTTGGCGTCTTTTTAGGTGAATCATCCCGTGGATTGTTGTAAAACTGTACAAATAAAGAATAGTAACATTTGGGCTTACGTTCAGCCAATAAAAAGAAATAACCATAGGTCAAGACAGGCTGTCAAGTGATGGGAGCCACCTTCTAAAGGAGGGGGCAAATATCTCACAACTCCAAGATGTTTTTATTGATTTCAAATTCCAATAGCGTGAATATGTTTTATCTAAATATCTTTTATCACACAGCTGTAACATTGAATTTTTTTTCTCAGAAATAGTTAAATACATCAGTCTAGTTACAGATTCTAATATAAAGAGTACAAAATATAGCATTATAAACTGTATTTTTAAAAAGAAATACAAACTCTATGGTCTTCTGCATCTTCCCACCTCAAAGAACAATTAGTGAAATTGGTGAAGAAGGAACCTCTGCTCGGTGGTCACTTCATGCAGGCATGTCCCGGAGGCTCTGGGGTTTGCAGCATCACCAGTGGTGGGGGAGGCCTTGTCTGCAGGGCCTTTTTCTTTTTGTTGTTGTTTTTTTTTTCCCTCACCAAATGAAAGTTACTATTAGAAGTTGCTGGATTTGTAAGCATTAAAAACCAATCACGTTCTGCAGGTGGTGGCGGCGGGGAGGGGTCTTGTCTTACAGAGGCTGGTCAAAAGTTTCTCCCAAGGGCAGGGGTGCTTCTTCCTAGAGAACTGTACCACTGTGCGACTTGGAAGACACCCTCATCTGCCCAGAGTAGCCATCCTCCCGGCTCCAAGGAGGCGAAAAGATCACAGCTACCAGCCCTGGAGAGGCCAAGGTAGAACCGGCCACCTGCTGTGCTCCACAGGGCCCTGAAAGGCCTGAGACTCCTGCCCAGCGCCTCCCAGCGGCCAAGAGGCCTCTCTGCAGCCTACAGAACACTGGCACTCTCCTTTGTATGAAGTGACCTTGTGCTGCGTGAGCACCTAAGTTTCAGAAACCAGTGTCTTTCTGGACTTAAAAAAATAAATAAGTAAATATTGGGGGAAACTTCTTAAAATATCTACTACTTTTCAGAACCAAAAAAGGCGAAGTCCACTTGACCTGGACACTGTACTGTGCAGGGGAGGCTGAACTGTCTCCACCTAAGATGGAGGAGACTTCCGAAAGGCAGAAGTGTGGACAGGTGCACTGGGCAACTCCCCGGGGAGACAGTTAGAACCCACGATGTGTTTATTATTTGTGAATTTAAACCTTCATTCTCTGAATTAAGGAAGAGTTTGAGAAATGTGTTATTTGCCTTTGAAATGAGGAAGATGTGTAAGAGAGGAGGTAAGAGAAAGGCAAGAGAGAGGTGAAAGGTGGAGTGAGCGAGGCAGGGAGAGAGGGAGGCAGGAACCAGGAAGAGCGCGGGGCGGAAGGCAGGGGAGACACACAGAGCGGCTGCAGTGTAGACAACCAAACCCTTTATTGTCTAAGTCACATTAGACGCAACACTGTAAAAGTCCCGTTAGGAAACAAGGAGACAGCAGATTCATAGAGGTAGTAGGAAGTCTGTAACAGTCAGAAATGTGGAAATTATCACAGAGGAAGCAAATCAAAACAGACTGGCTAAATAAATAAGAAAACACAAATCATATTAAATACTAGGGTTGAGCTGACATAAATGAATTAACAAACCGGTCCAATACTGATGGTCAGTGGAACAAAGAGGCCGTACACCCAGGCCAGCACATAGCTGGTCCCAGAGGGAGTGTGAGCTGGGGGTGCGGAGGTGGGGGGGGGGGGTTGCTCATGGCCTTGTGGCTGCATGAAAACTGTATCTCTGTGCTTTGAGGAGCAGGTCATCCTGGGGCTGACTGTTCTCCTGGCTGCTCTTCAGACAGACCCTCAGCTGCAGGGACCCCATGCACCCCCCTTTCCCTAGACCAGCCGGGAGGGAGGCCCCACTGGAAGACAGACCCTTCCAGCTTCAATGCCAAGTGCAGTTCCGGACACAGTAAAAACGCAGACGACACCTTTGTGTCCCTTTGTGTACAGAATTTTTTAATAACTAAAACACAGATGTAGATGGGGCCCGAATCACAGGCCCCTGCACATTCCTAACTGTCACCTTTACTTTCCGCCAAGAAACCAGAAAGCCAGAGAATGCAGAAATGGTGGGGTGAACTATGAAAATGATCAAACACGAACCAACAGAACAGTACTCTGCGGCCTCAGGTGGAGAGAGGAATGTGTCTCTGCGACCTGCTCAAGGTAATGTCTCAGAACGATCACTATTCCCAAGCACTCGGACATGGCAAGCCGTTCTCATACATACCTGGTGTAGGCGTATCAGGAAAAAATAAGTAAAAAAAATAATTATACATACACATAGATATGTATGTATGTATCTGCTAGCCAGTTAACATTGCATTGTCTGCAAGTGTCATAGCCACCTGAACGGTCAAGTAATTAAAACAGCAACAAGTAGAATCCAGAATCAAACATTAGCTAACAATAACAATAACAATAATAATAATAATATAATAATAATCCAACATCATTAGAACAGAGAAACCACACGCCAGGGTTCACGTATACATGTGTGTTTAAACAAGTCTTTGTATCAGAAGCCCATTTCCTACAAAAACCGCATGATCCATTACTGTGTTAGGTAAACTGTCGCTCTCACCAGCATATTAAAGGTTAGGATAATTTCTGTACATGTAAAATTATTGCTTTTTTTTTTTGAAAAATATATTTAGCATGCTCGTCTTAATCCATTTCCTGCCTTTACAAAATTTCACAATAAAAAAAAACTAGTAAAGCTTTTGCAAAAAATTTCACAGAACGTTTTCATTCAAGGCAGCAGTAACTTCTGATAATGCATAAAATCCTATGTGCAAACATCTGGGACTTGCGGAAGTATCGCCATCACACACAGTGTCACAGCAAAGGGGGAAGGAGACGCTGCTACCTGCGGAATGCAGTTCCGAGCGCCCACGCTGCTGCGTGCGTGCGTGGGCTCAGAGCCTCTGCCAGGGCCTTCACCCCACCGCAGAAACGTGAACTTGCGTGACTAAGGAAGAGGTATATAAAGCCGTCCTCACCCTCAGGCCTGGTGCCCTCCCACCAGCCTAGGCACAGAGCCACTAGGCCAACGGTGGGCACCAGGCCCAAGAGGGAAAGACATCTATTTGCTGGGGTGGTGCAGGGGAGAGGCTGGGGTGGGGAGGAGGGGAACAGAAGGTTCCAGAGCAGTAGCACCCTAATGATCTAGGGCCCCCAAACTGCTCAAGGATTCTTCTGCCATCACTAAAACAGGCCCAAATTGGGAGGATTCAGTGGCTTAATCTGTTAAGACGTGTAGTCTTCTTTTGTGAGCAGTTTGCAGAATGTAGCCCTGTTACAAAAAGGTCCTGAGAATAAACAAAGACGCCTGCTCTTCTTAGTGTTCGACTAACTCTCTTTCCAAAGCGGATTTCTATGTGTTCCCATCTCTGCCGTGTTTCCTGTGCCAGACGCAGCCCGAACGGTGAAAACACAGAGAGCATGAGGGTGACATGGACGGCTCAGAGCGGGTCATGGCCAGACCTCTGAACTGTGAGCATCCGCCATCGCCCTGCCTTACCGAGCCCGAGCACCACCAAGCCTTACGGCTCCTGAATACACCCTCCATCTTACCTGCTACTAAATACCCACTGAGGCAGGGAGAGGCGGGGGTGCGGGCCCTCGGCGGCCTCCACTCCCCGCGTCCTGACAGCGTCACCTCTAAGCACTGGACACCTCCCACAGTGCTTAGATCTCCACTCCATCCAAAACACACCAGTATCTTTTTTCCAGTGTCTCACGCTTGTCTTGAGTAATACAGATGCCTTGAGCTCCCACAGTGCCTGCCAATACCCCTGCTTATCATGAGGAAACACAGGCCGTGGTGGGTGAGCACATACATGTGTGTGAAAGAGCTACACGGGATGCTAGGCATAGCATCTTCGCCGTCCCTAAACGTTACCAAGGGAGGCAGCTCCCTTGGTCTGCTCTAGCGCAGAGGCTCCCGGGTCTAAGGTATCTGGCCAGGAGACCCTGGCTCTTCTTCCCCAAAGTGGCCGTGGTCACCGCTGGGAGCCTTCCAATCGCCCGTGAGGTCACTGTCGACACCATCACGGGCTGAGCGCTGGAGGCGCGTCTCTAGGTCCCCTTTCGGAGAGGCCCCGTCGGCACAGTCCCTGGGGTGGTATGGTCTCTCCCCTGCAAAAGAAAGAAAAGAGCAGGCAAGCTCAGTTGTCTTCCGGTCCACAAGAGCATTCACGGTATCAATTTTCTTAGCAAGACCCAGAAACACAGGTGCCCTTCACAGCAAAGTGGCAGAGGTGACAGAGGCCTCCGGTTGTACGGGCAGCCCACTTTATTCCAGCAGGGACACTTTGCTGTCACCTCGCTGCCTTCCGTGGAGGCAGCTCTAGGAAATCAGCAGTGGTGGGCCCGGCTCCGAGCAGGGGCTAAAAATCAGCAAGGCAGGAGGAGCAGGGTTTGAAAAGCACACGTCTATGGTACGGAGACGATTCCCAGGTGAACGGCAGTGCTCACGGGTGAACGTGGAATCACACAAGCAGAAAAGGAAAGCCCCTGGTTTCCGCGTCTGAGGACAGTGCTCCCCGCAGTGGAGAAGCACAAAAGCTGTGCTGTGAGTCCGATGAGCAGAGACAGCTGGGAGCAAGACATGAGCCTGTACAGCACCCCCAGGAAGCGGGAGCCCTGGTGTTCGAACAATGTCATGCTCCAGCGGAGGACCAGACAGCGTGCCAAGAGAAATCTTTCTGTGGTGGTCTGAAGAGGTACGACCCACACAGACTCGTGGGTTTGGATGCTTGGCCACAGGGAGTGGCACTGTTGGAGGAAGTGTGTCACTGCGGGGGTGGGCTGTGAGGACATCTATGCTCAAGCTATGCCCGGTGTGGCCCACAGGTGCTTCTGCTGCCTGTGGACCAAGATGTAGAACTCTCAGCTCCTTCTCTAGCACCACGTCCGTCTGCGCACAGCCGTGAAGATAAGGGACTGAACCTCTGAAACTGTGAGCCAGCCCCAATGAATTGTTTCCCTTTGTAAGAGTTGCTGTAGTCACGGTGTCTCTTCACAGCAATAGAAACCCTAACGAAGACACCAACCAACCACTTGAAATCAACACGCACCCACAAACCACACAGCTCATGGGAAACTCTAGTCTCTAGCCAAGTTTATGGGAACCCTAGAAACACATAGGAAATGAGCTCATTGCCATCATGAATTTCATGTTTCAAATCTTTGGCTAAGATTTTCAGAAAAATACTAAAAGCTGGTCTCGCACATGGTGCCTACTGGTCAACACACAGTAGAAACCAGAAAGATATTCAGAGAATGTCTGCGAGACAAGGCACGTGCAGAGCTGTAGCCAGTGGCCGGTCTGAAGCCCTGGAAGTAGCATGGATCAGAGATGTGACAAGCCCCTCTTAGGGAGATGGTAAACTTCCCGCTGTGGACCAGGGGAAATGGCCGACGTGGCTGCACGGCAGCCATCTCTGTGGACATCAAGCTGCAGCACAGCTCACTGGGAACTCGTTCTGGGCAAGTGTACCAAGGAACAGGGGGCTCTGACTCCCCCAAGAAAAGGAGCTGTGACCCTGGGTGTTTGGCCCTGAATGTCACTCATCAACACCTGTCCATAGCAACACACTGTCAGGGGGTCCAGGACAGGGGAAGCTGTGCAGGACGGAGGTGTTGTCGTGAACAAGGCTGTGGGGTTGTGCACATCTGGAGTCTGCATGGACTGCTGCCCTACAGCCCTGGTACACACCGACCTGTGGCTCCTATCTCTGGACAGACCCCATAAACTGCCCCTGGGGCAGAGCAGAGAGAACAGGGACAGACCTCACCCGATAAAGGGCGGAACACTGCACAGCTCAGAAGGTTTCCAAGTACTTGTGCCAGCCTTGCAAAGCCTGAAAAGCTAGAAGAAGGCACTTGCTATGATGAATCCACAAATCGTTACAGGACTGGCATTTCCCCTTTATACTGGAACAGATGAGTTCACATGCCTCACTTCTGAAGAGTCATTTTAGATCACTGATTCGTCAGGACCATCAACGATGGGACCATTAATACAGTATCCCTTGCAGGGATCTAAAGAAATAATGAGTTAAACAGGGAAAAGAGATCTACAGTAGTAATCTGAAAATGCACAAATTGTTTCCTCCTCCAGGGAGGCAGCAGCCAGGACACAGGAGCTGGCTTTGGGGACACTGGATTTTGTTTCTCGCAGCTGTGAACTGTGAGATGAGGTTGAGCCGAAATGAATACCAGCTATCACTGTTTCAGTGTCCTAGGGCTAGGCACTGACTCTGGAACCAGGTGAGATCAATTTTCCCCTTCTTTACAAGACAAGGGGCCAAACTGTACAGTCAGGGGGGTCTGTCTTCAACAGGCACACAAGCCAAAATGCCACAAGAGGCACACAAGAGAAGCCACAGAGCAAGGCTCTTCGGTGATAAGCCACAACTGTGCACCGGACCTCAGGGACCCTGGCCTTTGCCCAGCCAGCAGTCAGTCAGCAGTGACCAGGTGAAGTGATTTTGGTTACGTCTTCAGTTACACTTACATGTGGTGGAGTATTATACTTGGAGAAAACAGATGATGTCCGGAAGACACTTGTTTGATTTTATGAATAAAAGCTTCAGCTTGCATTAACTATCAGATCTGTGATGCCAAAAATCTACAAGTGCACTCACTGGTGAGAATGGGCCAAAGATGCAGATTCACAGACCTCCCCAACACACCGTCTCTACTGTTCAACTGCACAGGGTGCAGATTCACAGACACCCCAACACACCGTCTCTACCGCTCAACTGCACAGGGCGTAGATTCACAGACACCCCAACACACCGTCTCTACCGCTCAACTGCACAGGGCGCAGATTCACAGACACCCCAACACACCGTCTCTACCGCTCAACTGCACTGGGTGCAGATTCACAGACACCCCAACACACCGTCTCTACCGCTCAACTGCACTGGGTGCAGATTCACAGACACCCCAACACACCGTCTCTACCGCTCAACTGCACAGGGTGCAGATTCACAGACCTCCCCAATACACCGTCTCTACCGCTCAAACACACAGGGCGTAGATTCACAGACACCCCAACACACCGTCTCTACCGCTCAACTGCACAGGGCGCAGATTCACAGACACCCCAACACACCGTCTCTACCGCTCAACTGCACAGGGCGCAGATTCACAGACACCCCAACACACCGTCTCTACCGCTCAACTGCACAGGGCGCAGATTCACAGACACCCCAACACACCGTCTCTACCGCTCAACTGCACTGGGTGCAGATTCACAGACACCCCAACACACCGTCTCTACCGCTCAACTGCACTGGGTGCAGATTCACAGACCTCCCCAACACACCGTCTCTACCGCTCAACTGCACAGGGTGCAGATTCACAGACCTCCCCAACACACTGTCTCTACCGCTCAACTGCACAGGGCGCAGATTCACAGACCTCCCCAACACACCGTCTCTACCGCTCAACTGCACAGAATGAAAATGATGCAGGGTGGGTTGCCTTTTTTTTTTTTTTTTAACATTTCTTGTTAGTTTGATTAATGGAATTATTTCTCCAGCTTAACTATTTTAAACTAACATTTAGAATAATAAAGGATAAACTATTAATCACAGTCTTTAAATTCTGACAATAAATCCAAACAAATCAAAACACTCTATTTCACATTACAGCAGAGCTCTATAAACTGGGGGGTGGGATGGGGGTTGGGTTGGTTTCAAAAGTTCTTCTAACTTCTTTTTAAAATATGGTACTACATTTATGCCGTCCCAGTGTGTGCACCCGTGGGCATGCACACTCCGGTGCATGTGTGGAGGTCAGAGGACAATGTGCAGGAGACAGCTCTTCCATGCTTCATACATGGCTCGGGTCCTCGTGAGGACTCTGGTCCCCAGGCTAGGCAGCAAGGCATTTTCCCACGAAGTCATCTCACCAGCTACTAGTTTAATTTCTAATTGTTAAACAATAAAATAATGATTAAAAAAGGTTTCTCTGAAATATTAAGACAGTTTTTACCACGGATTAGTAACACCCATACTTCAGCATGTAATTTTCAAAAAGTGGTTTCTTTTTCCTAATGACAAATGCTGAGGATTACCAGAACCTAAACACAGACATGATAATGCCATCCTTAAATAAAAACTCTCCTTGGAAACTTGGTTTGGCATCCTGCCCACGCTTGTGATGGAGAATGTTCAACCAGGATGGAACAGAGTCCTGTGAGGGCCTGCCCTCCCACCAGGAGGAAGAAATGGCTTCTCAACTCAAGGCCAAGACCCTTCATGGCTTCCTAAGTTTGTGTTTTTATAATAATTGGGAGATAACAAGAAGTTCAGACAACATGTCATGTGGCCAGAGCTACCGTCTGCAAACTCACGCCATAACCTAACCTGGAACTTCCAAGCCTCTTACTTCCTGAGAGAGACGTGTGGACCTCACAAAGGAGAGGTTGGTGACCCGTTTTCTGAAGGTCCTGGGCTCTTGTGACTATACACCTGTGATCTGGGACATGTGCATCACAGGACATGCTCAGACGCAGCAGCAAATCAGCTCTCTTGCTCCTCTGAGTTCGTGTATGGAAAAGGCCTGAGAGACGACAGTGTTAAGCCAATCACTTCAGAGATTTGCTAGGCCCCACGCTGGCTCAGTCACGTCACCAGAAAGTGCAGCATATTTTGATTTTCTAAATTTGATTCGGGAAATTGAAATGTTGCTATGCAAAAGGAGTGTGCATTAGTTCCTTTTTCAATGGCCATGTCACAATCCCAGAGGGACTTAGTGAGGGAAGGGACTTTCAGCTCAAGTCTCTCTTCTCAGGGAAGTCTGGGTGGCAGGAGTTTCAGGCACCTGTTACATCACACCCTCCATCAGGAAGAGAGGGGAGGGAGAGGGAGAGGGAGGGAAGAGCTGGCCACGGGAAGTGCCTGCACTCAGCCTGCTTTACCCTTTTCTATTCAGTTCAGGATCCCAGTCCACGGAACAGCGCTAACCACAGTG
This sequence comes from Peromyscus leucopus, assembly GCF_004664715.2. Taxonomy (NCBI): domain Eukaryota; kingdom Metazoa; phylum Chordata; class Mammalia; order Rodentia; family Cricetidae; genus Peromyscus; species Peromyscus leucopus. The sequence goes on along the minus strand of NC_051079.1, from coordinate 70,628,356 downwards.
CTGTCTTCCCACCACAGCCAGCCTCATCTAGAAACTCCTCCCCCCGCCCCCGCCCCGACAGACCCAAAGGTTGGTCTCCTGGGTGATTCCGGATCCCGGAAGTTGGCAGTATCAGCCCTGACAGTTGTTCTGCGGCTGTCTATGCAAAAACTTTAATGCACCAACTGGCAGCAGAACTACAGGGAGCCCCCGTGGTGGCAAGACTACTCAGACCAGCGCTTCCCCTGCCCCCCCTTTATAAAGACGAGGCTCTCAAGCACAGCAAAACCCGAACACACAAGCCCATCAGCGCACCTTGCAAAGGCTGGGTGAGTGAAGACCAGAAGCCCCAGGGCCGTTCCCTAGCACAAGCCACTACGGACCGTCCCCGCCCTGTGGGAATGGGCCTGTCCACACCAGAGACACAGCACCGTGCTCTAGGTCTCTGCACACATTCACACTGCGTCAGGGTTTTCTTAAGACAGCTGTTCACTGGAGTCTCAGGCAACAGTGGCTCCCAAAACAGGGTGTGTGCCCCACGGCGGGTGTGGGGCGACTCCTGGGGGCCACTGTGTCAGCACTACACAGGACAGGAAATGCACCTCCCATTGAGGTTAGCGCCTTCTTCTCCAAACTGTATCCTAACAACTACATCATTCACGTCTCAGCGTCGAGTTAGCTGACCCTGAGTAAACTGAACGCTGATACCTATTAAACATAAAGATTGCTGCCAAGATTCTTTTTTTCTCCAAGTTGCCTGCTTACTAGGCACTGTACCAGTACTGATAAAAAGGCTTCTTAAACAACCTAAATTTACTCTGGAAATGGGTTTACCCTGCTCCCCTACCCAGGTCTAGGGACAGGACACAACCCAGTCCAACTCACGTCCCCGTCTTTCCTCGTCTACTACCTACACATCCTTCCTGACTCCTCTCAAATGTCTCAGACCCCGCTCTCCTCCATGCCCATGCTGACCAGGCTACACAATCTCTCACTGGGGTCATCGTCCTGGTTGTCCACAAGTCCAACCTCCGAACTGAATTCTGGACGCCACCCCTCTGCTTCAAGCTCTGTTTTCTTCTGGATGGCAATCTCATGTGGCGACCAGATGCTCCCAACTCTCCAGACACATACCCACAATCCTGCCTCCCATGTCACTACGCCCTCTCCAGCCAGCTGGTTTCCACACTCTTCCTCGTGCTCTTCCTCCTGGAGTCTGTGCCCGTGCTGAGCTCAAGTCCTCTGCCCCAGCGGGAGTTCCCAGACAGCACCATTCCCTCATCCAAACCACCCACCAGCCTTAACCAGAGCCCATCTTCCCCAACCCACGCAGGGCCTGGCCCAGGGGAGCTGCCAATACATTCTGTCAATAAGTGAAAGGATTACAAAACTTAATTTTCAAATACTGCCTCAACTGGCTAATTTAGCATCTTTTACGTACATATATAAAACTCCATCAGCTTCTGACTATCACCTGGAATGATTTTAGCATGAATAAACAGTGTTGTATGATCTAAAAATGTCCAGAGCCCAGAGCCTCTAAAGCCAAAAGGAAAATAACCCAATGTGAATATTAACTAGCTAATGGTAGGAAAGCAACTTGACAGGCATAACAAGATACATTCCTGGCATTAACAATGATGTAAACTAGTTCTAAGTTAACGTCTCCTAAATTCACCATTGTAGTCATGACCAAACTACAAGAATCGGGAAGAAGGAAGAACACAGTTTATGCCCCAACCTATTATAGATGTTGTTTTCCGACAACACACTTCTTTTAGATTCTTACAGTTCCAAAATATATTAACAAAAAATGGAATTTCCATAAAGATCCAGAACATTCTATGATGAATCAACAAAAGATACTTTTCAAGGTAAGGGAGGGCAAAGGGGCCAATGGAGCGCATGACCTTAAATATGGAATTAAACCAACCAGCTATTGTAAAGAAAGCGTGAGTCAAGCTGGGGCTAAACACTAAGGCCTGAGCTACAACTGCCCTTCCAGACAAATGAGAGTTGACCCGCTGAGGCCTCACGGTAAAGCAAATACACGCCTCAGGGCTGGATCCACGCTAACCAGATGTCAGTACGGATGGTCGTGAGCGTGACAGAGGACGGTGGCAGTGGGTCCAACAGGACAGCACTAAGTTCAGCAACAGAGGAGGCACATCAGTGCCTTTCTCTGTCAGAGCCACAGACGAGCAATAATTACCATCAACACCTAGTGTAAGTAAAAGTAACCCAAGAATAAGCCAGCCCGAAGTCTTAATGACGTCCACCTTCTACTTCCTGTTTCCGTGTGACAGAAGCATGGGAACAAGCTGGGCAGGAATGACTCACAGTGCGCAGGCTCACCAGTGCCGGGAGACTCGGGGCTATTGGCAGATCTACCTCATGCATCCCTCGCCATCGGACACACTGAGCCAAAGGGGGTCTTTGGTGGCTGTGGAGGTGGCCTGTGAGCAGGAGAGCCTGGGACTCATTTTAGCTGTGATGCCCAAATGTTAAGCATCTGGGCACAGCACGTCCTTCCTATCACTGCATCCCAGGCATTCCACACAAGGGCTCTTCGGTAGCAAGCAGCCTTAGGTTCTGTTACAGCGAACAGCACTAAGCTGATTCAAGAACAGGCCCTGTGCTGGGAAACCTTTCTCTTCGGTATTCAGGAGAGGTTATACTTATTTATTTTTTTAAATTGTCTCACCACCACAAAGGAACTGCTGTATACTTTTAAACCACAGGTTTTACTGAAATGAGCTAAAACAATCTGCACAAGTTCCCTGGGATCTCACTACTGTGGGACCACAGTGGAGGCCTTAATGCTGTCATCACAGGGCATGGGACACGTTAGGGCCAGGCACACAGACCTGAATCCAACCAGCCAGCCAGGGCTTGGGCAAAGAGGAGAGTCTCTGCAGCTACGAAGTTTCCTAGAACAGTGGATAACCCCAGGGATAGGAAGAGACGAAGATGGACACACACACACACACACACACACACACACACAGAAGGTGGCTCATGCCACACGCTGTCAGCCCAGGATAACACAAGAGCAACCCTGAGCACCTATACCCCTTAGACCCATACTGTGAACCAAGCATGGCACAGAGCTCTGCCACGTCCCCCGCACATCAAATGGCATGTGTGAGACAGTCACACTCCCACAGGAGAGGCGTGAGGGGGCAGGCACACAGGCGTGCCAATGCACAAGAGCCTTGTTTCCCCCGGAGTTTCTACAGCTGGGAAACAGCAGACCCACATCTGTTGATCTGAGAGGCGTCTCTTACAGAGGGATTCGAAAGCAGTGCTCTTCGAGGAGACAAGATGTGATTTATCTGCCGGCCGACTCAGACCCACACTAAGAACTTCTGATGTTTCCTTCACCACTGGCCACTGCCAGCTCCCTCCTCCTTAGCACTGGCTATCACGGGCAGGTCTGCAGCAGCCGGCGGCTATGTGGCCTCCTGCTCTGTTCACCCCCAGACAGGCATGGCTGGGTGGGCTCCAATGACATGGAATTACTCCACAGCGCACATTACGCACAGGTGCCCTATGTCCCGAGTCTTTGCAGGCACACTGACACCCAGACATGCATCATAGGACATACTTGTTTGGGGGTATCCGTGGAGGCTGTGTGCACTTCAGAACCTCGTGGACCATCACACTCAAACACCACTGTGAGGAAAAGGGTCTGTTAGCAGAGGGCTGGGGAGATGCGTGAGTGCAAATCAAAGTGGCCGCTAAGGATGAAGCACTTTGACAGAGAGACACCAGCACCCGGCCTGAAGCTCCCCATAACGCTTACAGCGAGGAACGCTTACAGCGAGGAACGCTTACAGTGAGGAACCTTACAGTGAGGAACCTTACAGCGAGGAACCTTACAGTGAGGAACGCTTACAGTGAGGAACCTTACAGTGAGGAACCTCAGTAACGGATGCCTGGGGCCGCTACCCTTCCTAAATCAGACTCCACACTGTGGAAAGCAATCACGAGCAACATGAAGTACCAGCGTGTGGATAAAGGGACCTGTTTTCTGCTCTGATGACCACTCGGCCTGTATCACTGAGCATCAGGCTGGCTTCTGGGTATGTGCGTGCCACACTGCTAGATAGTGTACCCATCTCCCTAAGGCTCTGCTCTGTTGTGACACACAGGTAGCCCAAGCCGGTCTCAGGTCAGATTTGTACAAGGGGCTGGAAGTGCTTCGGGTCACCACTGATCAGCCAAGGGGGTCTTGTACATATCTACAGACCAGCTCTACCCATCAGGATGGAAGTCATCGGGTTTGGGGCTGGAAGACTAATGCCCTGGCTGCCACTGATGAGGGTGACACTGTGACTCATTAGCATCTCATTTCTGAAGGTCTACTCTAGTTAAAGGGAACATATGCAAATGGATCTTTCTCAAACTAAGCTACATGGCACACGGATGCTAAATAAATAAATCAATAAGTAAAGCCACGCCACGTACAGAACAGGCGAATAAGGTCAACCGAGTGACAGCTCTAGAAACCTGAGACCCAAACACGCCCACCGTGACAGTGAGTGACTAGCAGAAAAGGGTCTGTGCTGGGAAGTCAACCTCAACCGAGTCACCTGGAAGAAAGAGTCTCATTGAGGAAATGCCTGGGGCAGACAGACCTGTGGGCATGTCTGCTGTGGGACGGTCTGTATGTCAAATTGCTCTGATTGGTCAATAAATAAAACACTGGTTGGCCAGTGGCCAGGCAGGAAGTAGGTGGGACAAGGAGAGAGGAGAATTCTGGGAAGTGGAAGGCTGAGGCAGAGACACTGCCAGCTGCCGCCATGACCAGCAGCATGTGAAGATGCCGGTAAGCCACCAGCCACGTGGCAAGATATAGATTTATAGAAATGGGTTAATTTAAGATATAAGAACAGTTAGCAAGAAGCCTGCCACGGCCATACAGTTTGTATGCAATATAAGTCTCTGTGTTTACTTGGTTGGGTCTGAGCGGCTGTGGGACTGGCGGGTGACAAAGATTTGTCCTGACTGTGGGCAAGGCAGGAAAACTCTAGCAACACATGTCTGTCAGGGAGGATCTTTATCACTGACACAGAAGGGCCCTGTGATGCTGACTGTGGACAGCACCATCCATGGACAGTTGGTCTGGGGTTGTATAACAGCTAATGTATCTTGATCGATCACTGATACAGGAGGACCCAGTCTACTGTGGGCAGCACCATCCATGGACAGTTGGTCTGGGGTTGTATAACAGCTAATGTATCTTGATCGATCACTGATACAGGAGGACCCTGTGATGCTGACTGTGGACAGCACCATCCATGGACAGTTGGTCTGGGGTTGTATAACAGCTAATGTATCTTGATCGATCACTGATACAGGAGGACCCTGTGATGCTGACTGTGGACAGCACCATCCATGGACAGTTGGTTTGGGGTTGTATAACAGCTAATGTATCTTGATCGATCACTGATACAGGAGGACCCAGTCTACTGTGGGCAGCACCATCCATGGACAGTTGGCCTGGGGTTGTCTAAGAAATCCAGCTAAGCATGAGTCTGTGAGTTGGTGAGCCAGAAAGCATGCCAGCACGGAGCAGCCCTTCACGATTCCTGCCTTGAGCTCCTGCCCTGACTTCCCTCAGTGACAGACCATGACCTGGAAGTATACTCCAAATAAAGCCTTTCCTCCCCAAGCTGACTCTGGTTATGGCATTTGTTGTGACACCAGAATGTAACTAGAACCGCCCTCACCCCCGTACACAAACATGCATACACTCGGCACTGGCCAGTCACACGGCACAGGGCTGTGATACCTGTGTGTGCCCGGAGGTGGGCCCTGAGGTGGCTGGGCTGGTGGAAACTCTTGCCGCGCTCCACACAGACAAAGTCTCCCTGGCGGGCCTGTGTCCGCGGTGTCCCTGTTAGTGACATGGCATAGCATGGAGATGAAGAGAAAAGAGGGAGGGGAGGGAGAGAGGAAGACATCGTTAGTCTGTCTGACATGTCGATGTGAGGAGCCACCGCTGCGCCCTGGTGACGACTGTCAGCCATGGCTGGGCTGACAGGCACACGCAAGGCTGCGAGGACGCATCAACGACGGTGAATTAAGCAAATGTTCCAGGGACAGGACAGGAACGAGGCGGCACTGCCAGACTGTGCGGCGGGCATGTGGTTCCCAGCAGCTGGATACAGCACCCAGATGTCACCGGGCTCTACCAAGCACCAAAATAAACAAATGAGAGCGACCCCGGTGTGACAGAGCCTGGAAGCAACAGGAAGTGACTAGGAACAGAGCCCACCCTGCTCACCGCTGCAATCCACGGGGACAGATGCAGAGCGGTGGCCATCAGCAGCCACCCCAGCGATGGCCTCCCACCTGTCTGCCCCCAGAGCTCTTGACAACAAGCAGGCAGTGGCCTCCAGTGTAGCCTGTACCATCGGCAAGGCAGGACAGAGCAATAGACAGCGATACACCCCGAGCCTAAGTTCTGGGCTCCCCTCAGAGCCAGGAGCACCGTGCAGCCCTGCCAGGGAAAGGGACTTCCTCCACCCTTGGTTCCTCCTCGCTTTTCCAGTAACACCTGCTGCGAAGGGCCTGTCTCCACCATGTCCTTCTCCACAGTAATTCAACTGTCCCGTTTACCTGGACACGGACATCCCTAACATCTGAGAGGACAGAAAGGACAGCCAGGGGATACACACCTCCAGGACCGTCCCCCAAGTCCCCATGCTCAACTGGTAGCAACTGGATAAAACTGTGTCACATTCCATATTGGGCAGATGAAGAAAATGAGTCTGCACGGTGAGACCCTGCAGACTAAGGCGCTTCATTTCCTGTAGACTTACTCGGGACACACAAAGAATACTAAGATTTAACGAGAAGCCACCAACTAATGCTCACGGCTTAACACTCATGGTGGAAGGTGAGGATGACCCTGTGGGAAAGATCATGGGTCTTGAGTGACCAGGATGGTCACACGGCCTCTTTCTAACACTTGATTTGGAGAATTGGTGTGAGCCTACAAGTACAGGGAAGAAAGGTAACACCCTCAGAGCTCACCAAGCCAGACAACGGGGAAGCAACCCACAGGGTGACTATGCTGTCTGTGGGAGGGGGTGGGGATGGTCCACACCCCACAACAGACAGAACCAGGCCCTTCTGAGCATGGAGGATCCTGGTGCCAGCAGAGCTCAGCCACCCAATTAGATGCCCTGGGTTCCGCAAGCTCCATGTTCCACTTCCACTTGAGCCAAGAGGCTGACGGGAAGCCTGAGGAGAACGATGCTCCTTTCTAGGAGTGCTCCATCTGAAAAGTGATCCGTCCCCTTCAGTTTCTACGGAGCTGAATGCCTAGCAAAGTTCCACTCACAGCTCTTCTAGAACCTTCCTTGGTATACTTCTATAGCGTCAAAACACTTCATCCAACCACACCGGAGACACCAAGCGATGGCAACGGTTCCGACAGCGGCCCTGCCGCAGCCCCCACCTCTAGGTCACTATCGATCTTTCTCCGACCACTGCTGTCTACCTCCTGTCCAACCATTCCACTCATTCACTGAACTGACACCCGCAGGCCCCCACACATCTACCACAGCACTTCCATTTTACTTTGTAAGAAAGGATATTTGCCGATTACAGCCAATGATACCACAGCTGGGCTGCTGTAAAATTCCAAGTTACTCTTCTATCTGAACGGAAGACTACCTTGGGAGCAAACCGCTCCAGCATGCTTCCCGAGAGAGAGTCTCAGGCTGCAGAGACAGGCTCCCCACAGTGAGAAAACAGCTCTGCCCATGCACAGAGAGATATGCGTGGGGCAGCATGGCCGTGTTTCTCATCACTACCTTGTGCTGTGTGATCTGTCAGGAGAAAGACAAGGCTAGAAGCTACTAGAGACAATAAGACATGAATTTTTTCTAAGTTCCAATAAGGAAGCCCGTGCATACTATTTTATCTAGAATTACCTCCTTTCCCTGTCTGAAATCCATATCATCATGCAATACAGGAAGGGGAGACTGGAGACACAGTGACTTTCCATGACTCCCGTTATAAACAAACCATGTAGGTTACAGCCTGCGTTTCTGGACTCTGGAGTCGCTCCATAGAACAGTGAATACAGTGAGGTTTAATCTGAGTCCTGGCCCCTACGGCAACAACAGTTCTTCTATGTTCTGCTGGAGAAGTCGGGCTCCACAACCCATTCCTACAAAAGCATCACGCAGACCAGCCCAAATCAACAGCTGCTGCCCAGACACCCAGGGCAGTGGCAGCATGGGTCAGGAGTGGGGGGTAGGACTTTCAAAGCAGGCCATTTTCTCACTGTGCCTGTCTCCACAGCCTGAGGTTCTGGGGAAGCACACTGGAGGTTTGCTCCCATGGTAGTCTTCCATTCAAATAGAAGACAGTTTTGAGTAACTCAGGATTTTACAGTAGCCTGAATGTGGTATCACTGGAGGCCCAGCTCACCAAGGTATACATTGGCAGGTAAAGAGCCAGACATATCACAGAGGCTACCAGCAGTAACTAGTTTAAAGAATGAGTCTGGGTCAGTTGCTAGAACATAGTATAAACATCCAGGTTGGGACATCAGGACAAAGAGATGGCAAGAACCAGGCATCCGTAACAGGTGGTTGTCCCATTGCGGACTCCAAGAAAACCCTCACTGCAAGAATGGAGGGCAGCTTCCCATCCACAGCCAGCCATCCTGGCACCTCCCGCCACTGGGCGATCTACAAATAGCACAGGACTGTGGGCCAAGAACCACTCACATGCCCAAAACTGAGACAGAGGAAGGGGAACCTCACCAGCCACAGACACCGCCCCCAAATCAAGTAAAAACCATCAACCTCCCTCACCAGAAACCCACAACCGTAGGGCACTGGACTGCCAACCCAGGTTCCCACAGGTGCCACAGCCTGGCCGCACACCTCCCTAAGAGCACTTCAAATGGCCAAGGTCTGAGGCACCGGATTACCAACACAGCTACTTCAAGGAGTCACCGTTCTGAGAGGCTATGGGTTCCTGACAAACGACGCTACTCAAGGAGAGGGTTAGGACCGCCAGGAATGAACTGAGAGTGGGGTGGATCTGGTTTTGGATGCCGAGTCTCAGTTAAGTACCAAGGCTGGCCTCGAATCTGCAATCCTCCTGTCTTCTTGTTGTTGTTGTTGTTAACAGGCTCTACATGTCCCTGGTGCTATGCATGTTAAAATGGAAGTGACCTTTGAGTTACATTCAAGAACAGGGCCGTCGTTCGGGGCCACCGTACCCAAGGCACAGCCAACCGGCAGGGGAAATCTTTAGGCAGGTTCTCATGAGCACTACTGGCTACTGATGCTCCAAATGCCCATGTGACAATGCTCCAAAACTTAAAAGTCCTGCTCACACCACTCCTCAGTTCATGAACGTATTAAAAATCACTGCCCCCCACACACAACCACCCCCAGACTGCATGAATTTTGTCTTTAGACTTGGACCCCATTCCCAAGAGACTATGTATAGGGAATTATTCCGAAATCTCAAAAGATCCAAAACCGACACCACCCCTGACCCCAGGCACACGAGATCCTTGATCAGCACTGCTATTAGCTGTCAGGAATGGCACAGCGTAGGAATGGACAGGCCATCAAGCACTGCTTGAGGATCAGAGGACAGCTCAACCCTGCAGTCTTCCTGTATACATCCATCTCCAGCGAGACCGTGCCTACAGGGCCTTGCTCTGGCATCTTCCGTATTATTATATACAAATACAGGGCTTCATGGTCACTTCGAATGGACAGCTTCTCTTTGAGGAATCAAGCACGGTGTGGACCAACGCTTTGCTTAAGGTGACAACGTGACAACAGGGTCAGGCCCTGTCGCTCCTGCCAGGTTGCAGTATTACAGAGTCAACAAGCAGGTTTCTAATCTAGTGTCTACAGTAAGGGGACAGGCCAAGACTGCTGACTACTGGACCCAGACACACAGTCCCAAGGGAGAACTGGTGAGCTCCAGGGTGGCCGGGTCAAGAGGAGGCAGCAACCTGCCGGTCTCTGCCTTGAAGGCTCAGGCAGGAAGGTATGCACACCCATGACCTTCCGAGCCGCCAGGGAGGAGGGAGCCCGCCCTTCTTACCTCTGTGCTCAGGCCCGGGGCTGCTGACACCCCAGCCCTGGTAGAGAGTGGCGAAGTCCTTTGGAATGTACGTCTTAAAGATACTGAGGATGTCCAAGCGCTTCTCCTGCCCCTCAGCTGCCGGCTCCTGCTTGATGGAGTGTAAGACGGGGGGCGTGCCAGGTGGGGTCTGCAAGGCTGCATCCCCTCTGGACCCCGCCGCCGCCGCCGCCGCCGCCGCCGCCGCCGCACAGGTGGCCAGTGTTCTCAGCTCCTGGGCCGCCTTCACAGGGGCTTCTCGGGGAGGAAGAGGGGAGCCTCCTTCACCTTTCGTGGGAGGCTGACCCTGAGGCTGAGGACTGAATTTGGCTTTCAGAGAGTCTGGGGCACTGTGCTTATTCGGAGGGGCAAAGCCAGCCCCCGCTGCAGGGACCCCGAGTTTCTCCACCGGCGGCTTGCTATTGGCTGGGGGCTGGGCACCCACACGGGTTATAACCGAGGGTGTAGGGGTGGCACTTCTGCTGAGGCCCCCGCTGCCCGGGGAAGGTGCCAACTTGGAGCTGGCCTCCTGTTTGGGTTTGGCCGGGGTTCCCTGCACAACAGCGCCAGAAGGCTCCTGGCCGTGGCCAGCTCTGGTCTGTCGATATCCATCGGGGCCAGAGGCCCACAGAGCGCAGGGGCCCCCAGAATGGCTCTCCTTATTCTTAGGCATGCTAGCGGCTTTTGTGGTGACCCCAAGCGGGGAAGAGCTGCCCTTTGATCCTGGCACCCCACCTGGCACCTGGGTGCGGGTAAAGCGAGCAAGGAGCAGGGGCTGGCACTCCTTGCCCCCAAGAGCGGGCGGAGGGCCGGTGCGCCCGCTGCGAGCAAGGAACACCAGGCTGCTGCGGATGCTCTTGTGGCCATTGGGCTGAGTCCAAGGGGGAGCTGCAGAGCTGCAGCTGACCCTGTGCCAGATGCGTTTGTGCATCCACAGGACCTCGGGGTAGTAGGTCTTGTGGTTACAGTAAGGACACGGGTGAATGACCAGGGCCGCCTGCAGGGAGCAGGCGTCCTTACTGCTGGGCTCATCCCGGCTCGACCTCACACTCAAGTCCAGCGGAACCAGGTCAGGGGCGGGTGCCCGCCGCTTCCCTGCCCCAGAGGGCTCCTTGTGCAAATCGGACAGCTTTTCCTTTGAATGCCCCGCCTGGCTGTCCAAGGTGAGCTGCAGGCTAGCTATTTCCATGCTCGGAGGGAAGTCTACCCGGTCAGTAGTGCTGGGCACCTCCTGCTTGGGGTGAAACGCTGGCATCTTTAAGTCAAGAGAAAATCTACGCGGCTCGGGACCCTCGGCAGTCTCTCTGCTGTTTTCAAGTATGGACACGGACGGCGTGGCGATCCCCACCTTGGGCTCGCTGATGTCTTTCTCTGGCAGGATAGTTCCAAGTTTGTGACTCTGGTCTCCGTTGGAGAGCGCGGTGGGCGCCACCTCTCCCGAAGAGCAGCAGCGCCGTGGCTGGCCCCCTGCGGGATGCAAAAAAACGTAAAAGGGGACGTTAACCACTTCTCATCAGAACAGAGTAAGACAGGGGGCGGCGTTGAGCGGCTAGACAGGCAGGCATTCCAGGACATGCCTGCCTCCCACCGGGACCAGGGCTGGGCATCAGCAAGACGGGAGTTCTGGGACTGGGTTTGCTCTCAACAGATCGGTCAGGAATGAACCACGCACAGACAGGCAACACTACACACCAGGCAGGATGTCCGTTTTCAACTAACTGAAATGACCCAGAAGATGGGCAAAGAAACCACACCACTACTGATTGAAAACAAGGTGGCTGCTTAAAATTAGAGGGCCATCACCATGGCCCACTGGGTAAAGGCACTTGCTGCTTGCTGCCGAGCCTGAAGACATGAGTTTGATCCCCAGATCCCACATGGTAAACGGGGTGGGGGGGCTCTGACTCCCCCCAAGTTATCCTCTGATTTCCATGTGCATGCTGTAGCCTGCAATGCAGTCCCATACACATACACAAATAAACAACCATAATAAAATAAAATTTTAAAAGAAATTGGGAAAAGAGCTTAACTGTAGCCACATGGTACTTTGCATGCTCTAGAATTCTCTGCAAGGCATTCATGCAATCTGTAGTCACCACAGAGCATTTTGTGATAAAAGCCAGCATGGAGGCCTCCACGACCCTGATCACACTGAGCAGTATGGAAACAGATGGTCCCCAGGACCCCAGGGCTTCCCTCAGACACTGCAGGCTACAGAGTAACTTCAACCTCCTCATCCTGAAGGCCAGTTTTCAACTGGCAAATCTTGATACTAAGTTCCCTTCAAAGGCCTGTGCACATGCACACCAGCTCTGTTACTCTATGTGTCTCTACGATGTCGCCTATGGTCACCAGACCACTGAGTAAATCCTGGGTGTAGCACTAAACTTGGGCTCCTAAACCTGGGGTGGGGAGCTCAGTGCACTGGAGGTGGGTGCAGATGAGAGGGTAGTCTGCGGGTTCCACACCCAGCACACAACTGTGGTTGGGGCTAGACTCCAGTCAGCACTACAGTGGGCAGGACATAGTTCAGCAAAGTCTCCTTTAAATTTGTACTCACGGCCCGGCTTTATTCACACCTGGCTCTGAACCTGGGGCAAGACACACTTTGGGAAAGTCTGCCTTAAATGTTTGCGATGTCTTGGGTCTATTCACGCCTGGGTTTGAATCTGCCCAAGGTGCCCTGGAGATGCCCAAGTCCTCACTAGAGCGCACTAAGGCCTTCACCACTGATGAAACCACAGTGGCCTTCGGCTCACAGCCCTGACCCTTAGTGCAGACTGACATGTCAGGAGTCACTTGTGAGAAGGCCAATCATTTCCCAAGACTCCAGAGAATGGAATATCTGGGTGGAATGCAGGTATTGACTTACTCGGTTCTTCTAAGATGTTCTATGTGTTTAGAGATAGGACTTGGGAATGTTATCAGAAAACTATTTCAAAGGACTCTTTGTCAGGGCAAGAAAGCACCTATCACAGAAGACAATCCCGAGAGGAGACGCAGAGGTAATGCTCCTGTCTGAGGAGAGGGGGGTTAGCAGGCACTCAGGCTTGATTGTGAAGTACAGTCTCCTAAGTACTGGGACGGAATGTTGAAGTCAGCAGAGCTGGGAGTTGGTAAGCCGGGGTCCACATCCTCACTCTAGTCTGCTCTGAAAAGCTGGCTGAAGGTTACTGAGAGTGAGGGGGTGCTCATCGTGCTGAGACCATAATAGAGTGGGTTAGAAACCACGCTGCAGACACCATGGTCACGGTCTCGAGTGTGACACTGTTAGACTCTGGGCAAACAGGAAGAAAGGGACCAGCAGTGAGGACTGTGCTTCTCGGAGGTGATGGGAAAGACGCGCACCACTGAACTGCACTGCGAGGAAACTGACATTCAGAAACCACAGCTCTTCTCGAGATACCAGAGTCATGGCTCCTCGGTGGGGGCTCTGGGAACAGGACCATGAAGAGATCCCTTAATCATTCCACCTTCAACTGGAAGATGGCCTCCTGGAAGCCAGGCATAACCTTTCTCCTCTAAGGTGCTCTCCATCAGGGTGTTTTCTCACAGCACCAGAAGGGAAACCAGAACGATGTAGTTCTAAACGTTTCGATTCTTTCCCTTCCAGTGGAAAATCGGGAACCCTGAGAGGTTCAGATCAGACAAAAGGCATTTGGACCACAATCCTGGAGGAAACAATCCCAAACACCAAAGTCTCAAACAGTGAAATCCAAGTATCAGAATCTCTAAGACATAAAACTCCTAACTCCTTAAAATTCTGAAATATCGAAATCCTAAAACTTCTGATTCTGAGTTAAAATACAAACTTCCATTCCAGTGTCCAGTGAGATAGCTCGGTGTGAGGCAAAGGTGCGTGCAGTCAAGCATGGGACTCTGAGTTCAATCCCCAGGTCCCCCATGGTGGAAGGAGAGAACGGACTCCATAAAGCTGTTCTCTGACCTCCACGTGTGAGCTTCACAGCGTGAGCATAGGTGCACGTGAGCAAGCAAACGAACACACGAACACACACACACACACACACACACACACACACACACACACACACACGCACTTAAAATTCTAAAAACAAACAAAACTGGCCAAAAGACATTTATTGACACCCTTAAAGGAGGATTATTTGTGACATATAAGAACCTGTGAAGGGCACACTTCCCAGACCACTTTACACGCAATCTCAAGTCATGAGAACGTGTGTATATTCACAAGCATCAACATCGAGGTCCACTGAGGCAGAAGTTATGAGCAGATGGACCGTGTTCACTAAGAAGCAAATCCGGAAGTACAACCTCTGGTCCTCACCATGGTCACCACCACATCAGCAGTTGTCAACAAACATGTCTGGAGAGACAGTGGCTCTAACCAAACAGACCAACGGGCAGCCATGTCCTCACTCGACAGGAAGCATCCAAGATCCTTCATGCGTGCCCCATGTGTACACAGTGAGCTCTGCCAGCTTTGCAAAACTGCATACAACAAATAGGAACTTGATAAAGGTCTTCGTATGATTTATGTACCCAGTAATGGAAATGATGTGAAGATAGCACACACACACACACATACACACACACTGTGGTGACTTACTTAAAAATAATGTTGACAAAATTGAGAGAGAAAAACTAAATAGGAAAAAATGCAAAAGAAAAAAGCTAAGAAGAAAATCTAATCTATAAATCAGTGGAGTGGATTCTGGGTGGTCCCACCAGAGTCACGAAAAGCTGGCCAATTCTTATCACATCTAAACTCTTGAGTGTCTATGGCGGGTATTCTCACTTCGAGAGCACGGCTCAGCTCAGAGGGCAGACTCGCATATACACTACTCGGCTGTTCCTGGAATCACTGTGGCCTGATGAAAACTGGCAGACGCTCTGCCCTCCAGCCCGGCCTCTCCACTGTCTGGGGCCAATGGTGTGCTGCCCTGCCTTTGCTTCTGGAGGTCGCTGAGGACCCTGACACTCTTATCCTCTGGGAATGCACATCTGTTGAAGGGATCTGAAATAGTAAATAGGCAGACATGCAGAGAGGTGACCGTCCTCTGCCGGGTCAGTTCCTTGCACCTTCTGTGGGTTTGTCTTTTGTTGGTCGAGATAGGGTTTTCTCTGTATAGCCCTTTCTGCAACCAGCTCTGCAGACCAGACTGGCCTTTTGGTTTTTGTTTCAGGGGGTCTTCTGTGTTTTCACTCTCCAAACTCTGTGTTCACACCTAGACATTGGCCGCAGTCACAGATTTCCAGAGCAGGTGTTGTCCATCTGGAGTCGGGCCCCGCTCAACCACTACAATTACATGAGTTTCTATTTTTGAAATACTGATAAGAATAGACCTTTAACCTTCCATCTCCCATCAGGAAGTACTTGTCCCACCTCACAGGACACAGCTGCTCCTCAAGTTGCCTAAACAGCTGATCCTGCTCCAGAACTTGGTTCCTGCACCCCAGAGAACTCTGCCCCAGGAAGGTGGCAGTTCCGGAATCCTAGCATCAAGGAGTACCACACTGAGGAGGTGACTGGGGATTTTAAGCTGGTGGGTCTTAGACACTGGGTACTGTAGTGGTTTGAATGAGAAGGCCCCCGTGAGATGACTGCCACTGTGTCAAGTGGACAGATAAACGAGCAGGCACACACACACACTAAAAGCCTGCTCCTTGAGCCGCACCCAGTCCTGAGTCAGAAGATCTGCTTCCGAGCCCAGGGAAGCTCTCTCCTCACTGCGGCTGGGCACGCAGCAAGAACTATACCGCACACACATACATGCACACATCCCACTTTTCCAGTTATGTCTGAACACACTTTGCCCTAATATGAACCTATTAACATGAGTCACCCGTGAAAGCTGACAGACAGGTACGTTAACTACCTTAGCACTTTTGGAAGCCCCGACCTGTAGTACAGAGAAAAGCCGGCCCCAGGGAAATACAGGGTCTCTAAATAGACATGTTTGCCAAATCACACACAGAAAAGTTTAAAGTCTGGGAAAACTTTTTCAAAGATGTTTCTCGTGAGTGAGGGCAGAATCAGCAACACTTTGAGGGTTAATCAAAGGCTCCCGGCCTCGGCGGCGGCGAGGCTTCCTCTGCAGACCAGCAGCTCGTTACCCACAGAATACAGTCCCATCCCAGCAGCCTAGAACTTCCTGAGTCCTTGAAACTCAGCATGAAAACCTCACACAGCTTTGTTTTAAATTGGACCCACGCTGAGGTGAACAGAACGTG
The DNA here is from genome assembly GCF_004664715.2 of Peromyscus leucopus. Classification (NCBI taxonomy): domain Eukaryota; kingdom Metazoa; phylum Chordata; class Mammalia; order Rodentia; family Cricetidae; genus Peromyscus; species Peromyscus leucopus. The sequence goes on along the minus strand of NC_051079.1, from coordinate 70,612,048 downwards.
TCTCTTTTTCTGCTACCCCATGTCTTCAGTGACTTCCTGGGTCTCCTAACCCTAACGGCCAACTCCACCTATGTCTGAAGACACGAAACTAAGAAGAAACTGGAGAAAGGTTAAAGGTCATTTCCTGACCACACGGATGGTCTCACTTCTAAACGCATGCTCAGCTGGCTCTGGGTGTGTGTCATTCCTTAAATGGAGGAAGCGGACAGAGAGGACTCTCCCAGTAACTGCTGGGGAGAAGGGAGACGTGTCCACAAGGGTGAGCAGAAAATCCCAGGGAAAACTTCAGCCGGCAACCCTGGCATCACCACTGCCCACCACCCTGCACAGGAAGAAGCTGGCCAACTACAAAAAAAAAATAAACTATACACTATAAATAAACCACTCACCTGTGCGCTTGCACAGAATGTTTTAGGAAAAGGAGGAAGAGGAGGTCAAGACTTCAAAGGAGAGGCGTTGCTGTACACTCTCACCAACACGGGCAACAAAGCCACAGCCTGGCATGAACGTGGCAGGAGGGGTTTCCTGTAGCAATGCATACTTATCCAAACACAAAATCCAAAGTCTGTAGACTGTATGAAAAAACTGTAACGATCCTTCTTTTAAAAATTAAAAAAAAAGGATCCAAATTATGCATCTGCAGAACCTTGGGGCTTAAAATCCAGCATGTGTCTTACTGGCAGGCAAAGGCCATTTCATAACACAAGCTTTCTGTGTTCTGGAAATAGAGGCAGACAGTGCTTGACTTAACAGCAGCCAGCGCAGTGTGTAGGCATGGCCACTAGGTGGCGCCTGGGACCAATTTATGATCCATTCCCTAGCCCTAGGCTCCGTGTGTGGTCTGCTATTTTAGAATACCACAGGACAGACTACTTCTAAGCAGGTATTCATTAACAGAAAACACACCAAGTACTTGTGTTATAAGGTCATCAGACAGGATTATTTATTTTGAAATAGATCTGCAGATTCTGCAATTCACTGTGTGGACTTTCATCCAAAGGACTTAAAACATCTTAGTCTTGGTTTCAATATTCGTCAATATTATTAAACATTAAACACAGGGGACTTTAGTCATGTACTTGAACTATCTGACAAAATTAATCTCAGCAAAATAATATATCCACATGCATAAGACTTAGGTTACAGGCTGCACCCTCAACCTCAAAGATGTCTATATTTCTAAATGCATCCAATTTGATGAGGTGGCAACCTGCTTTAAACACCCAAATAATTCGGTAACTGACTGAAGATGTGTCCATCAGCTGTTAGCACCCTGGTTTCAACACAATTCCTTAGGAAGTTAGAGCATGGGTATGCCAGAGCCAGTCCCGACTGACCAGAGACCAAGACTCTCTATGGCCTGCAGATTCAGCTACGAAGATCCAAATGCCAATGCTGCATTGCAGGGGGCACCTCTCCCATGCCATCCAGCCTCACCCTGGGGTGCTACTCAGCCCTAGGAGACCTGTATTCCACCCTCACAGTGCTGAGCTGACGAACCCCATGAGGGAATGAAAGTCACCATGAAGGGATAAGACAGTTTGTAGGGAAGGGAAGCTGGCTGGGGTGGAGATGCTGCGTGACTCTCACAGAGGGAGTCAGCACCCTGGACAAATCACCCAGGGTGACCCCATCAGTACCACCCTCTGAGTGCAGGGGCTGGGATGAGGCCCACCTCTCCTGGCAGATGATCCTCGGTACCTCATTTTCGCAAACTCAGGCAAGATGAACGAGCTCCTAGGCGAGGGTAGAGGAGGCGCATCCCAAGATCCAAAGCCGTTGCTCTAAGAGCACAGAGGGGTGGGGTCGCCGGGGCTCACAGCATTCAGGATGTGCCAGAGTTCTCCCAGTCCGTCCCCACGGAACTCGCTCTGTGTTAGACTGACTTTATTCTTTGGGTACTGTGTATTCTCATGAGCTGTAGAGGGCCTGAGCTGTTCTGGGAACCACACTCCTGAGCACTTGCTACCTAAATTTCCCACCACCACCACTGTGGCTAAAACTCTTTGACAGAGCAAAAGACATCAATACTCCACCCTGCCCATGCAGCTCTGCTTCTCCTCATGCACCCTGCCCATGCAGCTCTGCTTCTCCCCATGCACCCTGCCCATGCAGCTCTGCTTCTCCCCATGCACCCTGCCCATGCAGCTCTGCTTCTCCTCATGCACCCTGCCCATGCAGCTCTGCTTCTCCCCATGCACCCTGCCCAGGCAGCTCTGCTTCTCCCCATGCACCCTGCCCATGCAGCTCTGCTTCTCCCCATGCACCCTGCCCAGGCAGCTCTGCTTCTCCCCATGCACCCTGCCCATGCAGCTCTTCTTCTCCCCAGGTGTGGGAGGTTCCTGAGAAATGAACTAGCTCCTGGCTATGGTGGATGACAGGGCTGTATGCAGTGACCAGGCCTTAGTAGCCAGACAGGCTGAAGAGCTTGTCTGACCAGGAGCCTGCCCTGTTCAGGGAAGCAGGACACTGCACAGAAGCATCTGTCAGCACACACAACTGTCTCCCAAGTGCAGAGGTCCACTGCTCTCATCCAAAGATTAGATCTCTGGAGCTCCGTGTCACTGTTTAGAGAAACCGTCATGTCCCGCTGTAAGCTTAGTTCTTCCCAAGTCACAGCCCTAGACTGTTTCTGGACTCCAGCAAGGGCTCCAGAGACACACCACGGAGTGGATTCAACCTGCAAGGATCTTCATTCAAATGTAACCCCCTTCCTGGCTCTTCTCCTGCTCTAACGAAGACAGCCAGCTCTCCCTCCTTACGTATCTTTATTCCAGTTGATAGCCCACTTTTGATTATCTAAGTTTTGCAAGTCAAAACCACAGACATTGGATTCCCACAATGCCTCAGAACGGCCCAGGAAAGCTGCAATCACTGGAGACCTCTCCACCCTTTAATCTGGTCTGTGTGAGCACTGGTATCTGTGATGGTTTCCCAGAGATCAATGGTCAACCAGGAGTCCAGATCTATCTATCATAAGTTTCCAGGTGAAGTCGGTTCCATCCATTCCTATCAGGTATTAGTCCATGCACCCCTAGCCCTTCCCAGGAGGCAGAGAAAGGCAGCCTGCTCCAGAAGTCCCCCACATTATTCAGCAGGACTTCTGTGGAGGTGAAGAGACAAGGATCACTGCAGAACCTGAAGTCACATGGTGCTGGCCGCCAGTGTCGGGAGACCCCAGAGGCCAGAGACGAGGAAGCAAGACGATCACCACAACACTGCTGGCTGAGTGCCTACCCTAGCCATGAGCCCAAAACAGACACACAAAGGTTAATCGATCCCAGAACTACATGGCCTCTAGGAGACAGTCGAGCCATGAAAACACCATCAAAATTAAAAACTAAGAGTCACACGCCACAAATACGTGTGCGTGCATAAGTGTGTGTATACACATGCACACATACACATGTGTGGTACACATCCAGCCATCCAGCCAGCCATCCGAGTAGAATAACACCAACAGAAAAGGTTTCAGAACACCAAGGTCACACGAACCTCAGGGAGGATCTATGCTCCACTTCTGCTCAGATATGCTGGTCATAGACACCAGGTGACTCTGATGATCATTTTCATTATAAAACACATGACACAGGGTGTTTCATTATCAAAATTGATTTAAATACATTTAATTAAATATACCTCTAATATTTAATTAAATATATTTCTAAGTTAATAAAATTCTACATTTTACCATCAAAACGATTATCTGGGTTGGTTAAATGCCTACATGAGGACCTGAGTTCGGGTCCCTTGCACCCACAAAAGTTAGTGCTGTGTGGGAAAGGAGGCAAGAGACAGGTAAATCTGAGGCTCACCAGCCAGGGTAACTGCATCCGTGAGCTTCAGTCTCCAACCGAAAAGGGGGAGCATGATCAAGGAGAGACACCTAACATCAACCTCTGGCTTCCACATGTAAGCACGCGCGCGCGCACGCACGCGCACACACACACACACACACACACACACACACACACATGTACACATGTACACACGCATACACATACACATGCATACATGCATACACCACACACACACACACACACACACACACACACACACACACACACACACACAAGCCCTACAGGAAATGCCACCCTGGCACAGTTAATTTCCCAACCGAAATTTTAAAAACTTACGAAGTTAAACTTGAACCTGCAGAAATCTCAGATTGAGGGGGACCACACACTTGAGTTTCATTCAACTAGAAATGAAACACTAATGTGGAGGGAGTACAAATTTTCTCCTGGTATTGTTCTCACCGGGAATTAATACCAAATTTGACACCAAAAGTACACACCCTGGCTAGCGACAGAGATGCTTCCGGGCAGGGCAGCGGGCTCTCCAGACCTACGCCTTCGGTGCTTGCAGGAGGAGACCCACCTCAGCCACCCTGCCCTGCATCCTGTGTTTGGGAATTCCTTCACTGAGGAGGCCTCAGGCTAGGACGGCTTCAGGCCACCCGCACAGGCCCAAGGGTCCCGGTGCCCCCTCCCACCCCTGGTGCCAAAGCTGCACAGCAGAGGCCCTGGTAGACAAGTGTGGCCCTCCTGATCATGTCCAGAGCAGTTTGGTTAATAGTGGCTGCCTCCTCTCAACCCTGACGTAAGCGGGCTCTGCAGGGCTCCGGGAGCTACTCAGAGCCCAGGATGAAGCAGGCCACACTATCTGCTCAGGATGGCCGTCTCTGCATGGTAGGCTTTCCTGGGGAAATGCGTAAGAGGCATCTAGTTCTGACCTGAGCTGAGACAGAGAAACTCATCAGAGAGAAAACCCTAATTAATTTTGGTAGAATGGAAAGGTTCCTCTGAGAAGTTCACTTTTAGAATCAAAGAAATCACTGGTAGGTAAGTCTCCAGTCAGAGATGAAGAGGAGACGCTCCCTGACTAGCAGGTTTCACCTAGGAAGAAGATCTGCAACTGTGATCCTGTGGGAAACCAGACCGTGTGAGAGCAGACACCAGACCAGCACTCAGAACTGCTCCAGGCTGCTTAAATGTCACGTGACTTACTCAAGCTCAGAGGGAAAGCATCTGTGTACCTTTAAAACCGACTCAACTTGGCGGGAGACGAGGCTCTGCCTAGCATCCCAGAACCCCTGGGTCCAATCTTCATCACTACAATAAACTAATTAATTAATTAATGAGACCAAATTCACACTCCTTTCATTAACTAACCCAACCACTCCAAGTCTGCCAAAACAATTTTTTAAATACTTGAAGGGGCTAGAGAGACGGCTTAGCGGTTAAGAGCACTGGCTTAACTAGCTTAACTAGAGATGAAACCACCCACAACGGGTCAGCTCTGACCTACTACGAAAAATAAGGGTCAACCAAGCAGAGCTGCCGCAGGACGGAAGCAACCGAGAGCATTTCTGACACGGGAATGGCCAACCCGCCACTCCGGCCAGGCCACACCTGTCCTGTGGAGTCCGCCAAAGCAGGTGACCACCGCGGCAGAACTGGCCCCGGTCCTGGCACCTGACAAACTTCACTCCGTGCCACGTTCCTCCCACTGAAGGTGGTGTTCTTGACCACCAGGTTGTAACAGACCAGACCCTCGCGCACAGTTCATCAGGACGTGGGATCGAGCACCCAGGCAGCGCTGGGGATCGGCAAGCTGAGCTCCGTCCCTCCATGGCTCGGCCTGCCCTGTGCTGTGCGGGAGCCTCAGGCACCCTGCGCCTGCCCTGAGAGAAGGGTGGGGCTCAGAGTTTCACGCACACTCCTCCACTTCAAATGTGCAGAGGTGAGCACAGACCAAGAAGTCTGTCTGTCTGTCTGTGATGGAGGCTGGCAAGTTCGGTGCTTCTGTTCTGCCCTCGGATGCCTGGCTCGGCCCCAGGGCGGAGATGGAGCCTGGCGCCTTCACCGGAGTGGTTCTCCTAAAGCCAGCATCCATCTCACCCACAGCACGATGCCTTCAGTGGACAATTCGGGTCCCACTGCCGATCTGTGTGACTACCAACCAGTCAACATGCTATTGTGACCACTTCCCAAGTGAACATCAATTTGTTAGTTGGGCTAACCCTGAGTTCCTAACAATGGATCCTATACCAACTGCACGATTACTCGGAAAGGAAGCTGGAGTTCTAGTGTAGTGAACTGAATCCTAGGCCTCACCAACGGAAAGAAAGGATCCTGGGAAAGGCAAATTTTACCTCGGCAACACAAGTCCCTGGGCAGCAAGGCACTGTAAGGAAACAATCAAAGCTTCGTCACTGGGAGCCGCTCTTCAGTCCTCGCTGGAAGGACGCCACTCCCCAGTCCCAAAGCGCCCGTTCTGTGTCATGCTGTCCTCTTCGTCTCTCAGGCAGGACTGGCAATGCTCCGGAGTCACCATGACTGTGGCATGACCTGGGCAGACAACCCAGGCCAGCCCGCCAGCACTTCCCCCTGACCACGGGGGTGACCGTCAGATGCACTTACTACTGGATGGGGATGTGTGTGCTTATAACCAAATGTTAACCCTGCTTCAAACTACCGAGTGTCACCCAAGGCCCAGTGTTAGGTCAGGAAATCAGGACTGTGATTTTCCTGTGGGTCTCAAGAAAGAAATGGGAACAGTTTCTCAGCCTCATCTGAAGGCCTAAGTGAGAATGCCCTGGCATCTGACCTTTAAGGTACCCAAGCCAAGGCTCAAGGGTTGGTAAAATAAGTAAACCAGCAAATCAATCAATCAATCATAACACGTTACCCGTCTTCTTACTGCCTTCTTCTTGGTGGATCCCAAATAAAGAGCAGCCCCCACTTCCCCATGGCTCCCTCCTCCACATTAAAGGGGCAGAGTGGCTTGAATCTCGATTATAATTATGGCCGTTGTTAATAAGCACAGGGAGAAGGAAGAAAAATGGATTCAGAAATGCTTAACCCTTCTCAGGTTTGGCAAACACAGCTCACAAGTCTTCCATAAATAGGAGAACCCGGGGCCAGGAGGACGGCAGCCCCGAGAAATGAACAGAGGCTCACAGTGCAGCCCAGCCTGCAGCCATCGAGACCGCCGTAAGAGTTCTGACAGGAAACTTGGCAGGAGGCGGCAATGCACTGCTTTGAACTGAGGAGGCCAGGCTGCAGCAGCCACCAAGGGTTCCAGTCCCTTGGCCCTGCTTCAAAGAACAGGCTCCCCCTGTCCTGGAGAGGGGGAGACGGGAGAGCAGTCACAGTCACAGCCTGAAATGGCATGCTCTGTGCTCTGCCCAACTCTCTCAACATTTTATAAACCCATGAAGACGTGGGAGCTGCAGTCCGCAGAGCTCCACCAGGAATCTCCAGAATGTTTTAAGATGTAGAAGACAACCCAGCTGCCGTCCCCTGATCTAAGGGCCTAGTCTGTCTTGATCAAGGAGTTTTGTAAGACATGAGTCCCATTTCCTAACATGCCTCATAACACAGTTCACTGGGAACAAACCAAGATTATTTTCTTTTGCATATGAAGGAATCCTCCACAAAAACCTGTCCGAATTCACACCTGACATGTCTCAGCCGCTTCAAGCTGAGAAATAATAAAACTTGAAAGGACTTTTCTTCCGCTTCCACTCGTGATTGTTAAGCTTCAAATGACAGGAAACAGCGTGCGGGAGTCTTGCTCGCCCAGATCCACGCAACACACGTCCTACGTCAGCACAGCTACCGATCCCTGTGCAGAAGGCTGCTGTCCTCCAACCTCCACACAGAAGTTCCCGGAAGCCCGAGCTAACGAGTGTGTGCACCAACCACCTCAAACCCTGACGGGAAGCAATATTTGAGTATTCAAAGGGTCAGAGTGCCGACCGACTCAACGTGAAAATTCACAATCTTACTAGTTACCAATCTGGCGAGTTTTCTTGGTCTGCGTCAGCTACAGCTGGGAATTTTTACAGTAAGGAATAGGCAGGCATTGGAAAGTGAGTATGTCAATCAAAGAGTGTTTTTAGTTTTCTCCTTCTTGATTTGCTCCCCCTTTACCCGCCCAGTACATGCTCTTTCAGTTCCAGGCACATAACACACTGCCTCCTGTGCACCCCGGTTACAACTGAAACAGGCTGGCCTGAGACCTTCAATAAGAAGAAAAGGACTGCATTTGCTAGACCCGTCTCAAATTCAAAAAGGAATGAAAGTAGAAAACCCGTTTGGCGATAACTTCATTTTACGTGTAATTAACACCTCTGTGTCCCCTTTAAACACATGCAACACAGTGCAGACCCAAGAGACCAGGGAGCAGTAGCCTTAAAGTGCAGGACGACTTTGGTACCCACAGCAAGGCTAACAGACGGTGCCAGAACCAGCCTGCTGGAAGTGAGTATAACAGCTTCCACGGTTACGGTCCACTAGTCTATTTCCACTAGGACGGCGGCTCCGCGCCCACAGCTGGTGGGAGAAGGGGCAGTGAGCAAGCGGAGGCCTGCAGTGACACCAGGGCCCTGTGCCCGACCATCTCACCCCCAAACAACAGGGTTCACTCTCATGTTGTGACGTCTCACCAGTAAAACACATCAGTTACAAGACGCCGTAAGTCACAGCCAGGCTCACCCTAGAAATGCGCGTTTCCAACTGCCTAAAATGAGCTACAGCTGCACTTTCTGTACGCCACGAAATTCTGTCCAGTATATGTAAGTCTATACCCATGGCACACAGAGGCCAGGAGGAACGACATTTGCTGTCTGTCTGTCTACTGCTTGCTCACCCTGCTTTCTTGTGTCATCCAGGACCACCAGCTTAGGGGCGGCACTGCCCCTGATGGGTTGGGCATTCCACATCAATCATCCAAGAAAATGCCCTACAGACTTGCCTACAGGCAATCTTAGTGAGGCGTTTTGCCAATCCAGAATCCTTCCCAAAATGACTCTGGCTTGTGTCAAGTTGATAGAAAACCCACCAGCTCAACTGCCCCCTTGTCAACTTAACATCCAAACGCATCACTATTAAACCATTAACTTTCATTTCTTATTTGTCCCCAAGATCTCATATTAATATCACTACCACAATATAGAACATAAATAACTTTAAAAGTCTCAGTCTTTGAAAAAGCAAACACTAAGCCAGGCGGTGGTGGCGCACGCCTTTAATCCCAGCACTTGGGAGGCAGAGGCAGGCGGATCTCTGTGAGTTCGAGGCCAACCTGGGCTACCAAGTGAGTTCCAGGAAAGGCGCAAAGCTACACAGAGAAACCCTGTCTCGAAAAACCAAAAAAAAAAAAAAAAAAAGAAGAAAAAGCAAACACTTTAAAAGTTCAGACTCTTTCAAATACACCCAAAGTCAAAAGTTCAAAGTCTCTCGCCCATGGGTTCCTGTAAAATGCATTAAAGAACAGGAAGCCATGAACTTGAGGAGGAGTTAGGGAGGGACAGGAGGAGTTGGAAGCAGGGAAAGAAAGGGACACGTGGTATAAAAAGTATTCATATATAAAATTCTCAAACAACAACAAGACTAAATTGATGTGGAGAGCGATAGAGGAAAACACTGAGCACTGAACTCAGACTTCCATACGAACATGCACGCAGGTATGTGCACACAGGTGCACGCACACCACACAAAAGTATCAGCAGTCGTTTTCCTAACAGGAGCATCCACCTTTTGACCCCTGATCTGCACTGCCTACAATTTAACACAATTGTATTAAAGCGGACACAGGGTAATAGCAGAAGGGTAAAATGCACTGACTTCTGAGCTGTTCATCAGCAAAGACGTAACGAAGCGTCACTAGCCTTGTTCTGCTTTGTACCCATTGCCTAGAAAAATGATGTCGGGTTCGACACCAGGAAAACTGCAGACAGAAGAGAACACACACACACACACACACCCGGGGGGAAGCCTGTGGCCAGGTAAGTGAGCACTCGCTGCGATGAGCTCCTCCAACACAGAAAAGAGGGCAAGCATTACTTCACAGCACATGGCAGATACTTCCGGGAGATCCTAAACACAAGAAATGATCAGAGAAATGTGAGCAGAGGAAGTAATTCCTCCCTCAGCACCAGGCAGGGAAGTGACACTTCCTCACGTCCTCATGGGCAGGAGGCCTCACCCCAGGCCTCATCCACTGGGCACAAACTACTCAAACCAAAAGTGCATTCTTACCAGAAAAACTTAATACGGCACAGACGTGTTACCCAACGAGGCCCAAGTGGAGACCTGAGTCATGTGACTAATGTATACGAACGCCACATAACATGAGAGCAGCTGAAAACAATGATACCACCACCCCAGAATCAAAGGACTCCAGGTGTCGTGACTCCCAAAAGAAGACACATAGGAGGACACAGTTTCTGGGACAGGCTAACCCGGGGGAAGCTTGGGGGGCGGCCGCCGGACTCACTGCCTGAAGCTGACCCCACTCCCTTCTGGGAGAACACGTGGCCACAGAAACCCTGCTCTTATGCCCAAATGCAACATGGGATATACTTAGGCTTTTTCAAAGTAGTTCTGGTTACCTAAACTCCAAATTTAATCAAGCAAGCTGTGTGTTCACTTAACAAACCTAGCAACCTCACCTTCCAAAGACCGACACGTTGTCTGCATAAATGACTTCGAGCACGAGGCACTGTGTGTGTGTGTGCGCATGCGCGTGCGTGCGTGTGTGCGTGCGTGTGCATGCGTGCGTGTGTGTGTGTGTGTGCGTGTGCGTGTGTGTGTGTGTGCATGCGTATGCGTGCGTGTGTGTGTGCGTGTGCGCGTGCGCGTGCGCGCGCGTGTTCCACACCCAGGCCGGAAGCACGCAAAGCTGCTGTGGACACAGGAACACTGTGTATAAAGATGAAATCTGCCTCGCTAGAGTGAAAGAGAGCTGGGCTTCAGAGCAGAGCGACCCTAGGCTGGCTGCGCAAGGCCACAGGCCACAGGGCAGGGATGCGGAGAAGAAATGGTGTCGCTTCAGAAACCCGCTTCCTTTCGTCTTCCCCGCCCCCCACGCTCCAGCCCGTGGGGGACTGACGCACTGACGAAGGTCACCAGTATGTCTTGGTTCCCACTCACGACCGGTGTAAGCTTGAGAAACTCTGTCTAACCCTCTCGGCCTCAGACATGCTCAAGCACTAGCCATAAAGCACCTACCAATGGGAGCATGCTCCAGGAAGCCGTCAGCAGTTCAGACAAGTGGAGAAAGACTGACAGGAATAAGAAAGGCTGGAAACACCAGGGAACAACATGGGAAAATTTAGGAACTCCTCACAGAATGCATATAAAGTTCAACTGAGTTAACACTGTGTGGAATGAAGAAAATGTAATAATCCAAGTTTGACTTACTCAATGAAAACATTTTCATGGCTGGATAACGATGACTCTCTAAGTTATATGCAAAAATTCAAAAAATGATAAAAGGAAATTGGTCAACTCTGATTTTTTTTAGAACTCCCACAATTAAACACTTCATAAATAAAATTTTAAACAAAGAGAAACTAGAAGGAAGCACTTGAAACATACTAAATAAAATATTCAAATCTCTAATAAAGTCACTCAAAGTTAAAAAGCAAAAGACCAGGGCCAGGATATAGCTCAGTGGAGCGCTTTGCCCAGCATGTGTGAGGCCCTAAGTTCAATTCCTAGATCAACACACACACTAGGAAAGTATCCCAACTCCAAGTTCATGAACAAGGAAACCCTTTAAGGATATAAAGGGCCAGTGAGCACAAAAGCATGTTCACAAAAACCAGAAAAATCAAAATTAAAAGCAATATAACATATCACTTCTCTCTTTTCAGATGGGCAACTTTAAGAAATATTAACAAATTCTGAGTTCTTGGGCAAATACATATCCATGACGGTGTACATGGTGATGTTGACGGTGGAGGTGACGGTTAGTGCTGACTGTCAACTTGACAGTATGCACAATCGCCTCACAGGCAAGCTTCCATGCATACCTGGGAGGGAGAACGTAGACGGGGTGAACTCCAGGCATGCTTACGAGGGATTATTTGATTAGGTTCACTGAGATGAAAAGACCTACCCAGAAAGGGCAGCAGCATTCCCTAGGCAGGGCACCACTTGAGAACGTGGGCTTGGGTCCCAGACTACAAAGGAGGAGGGAACGGGGTGAGCACCAGCATCCACTGCTCTTTCCCCGGATGTGGACATGGTGTGACCAGCTGCTTCAGAGCCTGCTGCCGTGACTAGCTGGCCATCATGAGCTGTGCCTTAAACTGTGGACCCAAGTAAACACTTGTTCAGCTGCTTTCGTCAGAGCGTTACATACATGAGACAGTGGCCAGGATGGTGCATGTGAGAATTACTAAGTTCGAGTGGCAGTGTCTGTCCCAGCACAGAAGGTGCGAAGACCAGGGAGCAGCAGCTTTACTAAAAGGCATCAACCATGGAAGACTCCTGAGTGTCCTCATGAGGAGCTGCATCTGGAGCACGATCTCTCTCCACTTTATTTTCGGAGGCAGTATCTCTCCATGAGCCCAGAGCTCATGGATTGGCTACTCTTGCGAGCCAGCTTGCCCCCGGGACCCTGGCTCCACCTCTTTTGGTTGTTGTTTGAGACAGACTCAGGAACATGGTCCTGGCCTCCAGCTCACAGAGATCTGCCAGGCTCTGCCTCCCCAGTGCTGGGATTAGCGGTGTGCTCCATCAGGCTCAGTGTGTCTCTGCCTCTTGAAGCCTGGGGTGACAGGTGGCCTGAAGTATCAAAACCTACACACGGAATCCACATAAATATATTCTCACACGAATGCCTTCTGAAGACCTGGGGGTGGGAGTGGGGGTCATGAATCTTGGTGAAGTAGCTGAAGAAAGTCAGCAGGGGTGACAGACTCCCACCTGAGAACATGAACATCATTTAGACTGTTCAGAAACATCGCACATTCACGAACAACTCACAAAAATTAAAGAAGGACTGAGCAGAATTCTAGAAGCAGCTGTAGCACCAGAGACGGATCTGACCTTGATGTTATCCTAGCTTTCCCAACACACCCAAGGCAGCCTGGGTAAAAGAGACGGCCTCGGGGCTGGAAAGATGGCTCAGCAGTTGAGAGCACTGACTGCTCTTCCAGAGGACCCAGGTTCAATTCCCAGCACCCACATGGCAGCTCACAACTGTCTGTAACTCCAGTTCTAGGGAACCATGACACAAACATACACACAGGCAAAAACACCAATGCACATAAAAATAAATAAATAAGAGAGAGAGAACTGCGCTCTCCCTTGTCCTCCTCTTCATCTCTGGGGTGCTCAGGGTCAGGCATGCCTGGTGAGGAGTGCAAAGCCTTCAGTGAAGAGGATGGGCTTGAAGATCCCAATCTTGACCGAGAAGACCCTCTCCCACCACTGAACAGCAAGACATCAAGCTGAGAAGAAACCAGTTAGGACAGGACCCAGGCAGAAGGTGAAGTGTGCGGAGCGGGCAAGGATGAGAACAGCGACAGCAGGAAGTGACACAGTGCCCATCTGCAGCTGAGTCACCCTCTAGTCACCGCGTAGGTGAAGGCCAGAGGCAACAGGAACGAGGAACGACCAGCCTCTGGCCTCTGGAGAGACACCTGCTGGGCCCCTGGCTCAAACCTCCTCAAACACCCCCAGCGCCACCCGAACATTACTTGGCCTTCACACTGAAACAAAACTATTTCCACAGACCAGGACCTCGCCCAGGACAACGGGGTGCCAAGAGAAAGGTGTCCAGAGGGCCTCGGAAGCCTGAGCTGCTCAGACCCAAGACATCACCCCTCTACTCCAGGAGCACAGACCTTCACACCAGCAGAGGGAGCCTCCATCAGTGGCACATTCACTGTTGCCATGGAAACCGCGGGTGCCTCTGGCTTCTCTCCCCAGCCAGCCAGTCCTTTCAGACCACTTTCCTCACGCCTGAAATGGAAAACTTCCTACCCTGCTCCTCGGTCAACTTTCTGCTTCTTCTCGGCAGTCAAGGCCCACGAGGCTGGGGTTCAGCTCGACCCAGGAGCCTTCTCCTGCAATGCTACGTCAGTTTGGAAAAGGGAGTGTCCACTGATGGTTCTTAAAATGAGAGATTCCCACCATGCTGCTGCCATTTTCAAGTTCAATGCCGTGATGGTCCGTCAAGCCGTGTTCTTGTGAACCCTGTAGCTGTCAGGTCTCAGAAGCAAACCGTCTCTGTCGTCTTCTCTGTTTAACTCAGCGTGTGTCCACGTGCAAGCTCGTCACAGCGCATGTGTGGGAGTCAGGGGACAGCGTGTAGGAGTCAGTTCTCTCCTTCCACCATGTGGGTTAGAGGGACCCAGCTCAGGCTGCCAGGCTTGGCAGCAAGGGCCTTTGTGCACTAAGCCACCTCACTGGCCCTAAATGCCTTTGTTTGTCAGAGGAAATAAAGTGAACCCAAGTTGGACTGGACACCGGGCCATGACTTCAATACCAAAGACACTCTCCAAATGCCCAGTCCCTGTGTGAGCTATTCCGACGGCATTCACACTGGACTCCATCACTGGGCAGCCGGTCCCGTGCATGGAAAACTAGATTTTATTACGATGGAAGGTACCTGTCACTCTCCTCCGGTCTCTGGTGTCAGATTCCTGCGCATATGCAGATTTCCATAGTAGGCAAGCTCGCAGACAACACCCCTGAACTGCCATTCGTGAACCACATTTCAATAACCAATTAGGCTATTAAGTGGAACCACGTTCGGTTTGGAATACAGCTTATTCATAACTGCTGAAAGTAATCATTCTAGAGCTAGAGCGAGCGCGTGAGTAACACCCAGACTTGGCACGTCTTTACATGAGCATATTTGGCAGCTCACAGCCAGCCCAAATGTCTTACTAATCTGTGAAAATACTTCTTTCAAATCAATGGCTTCCCTCTGTAAATAACGCAGGATACAGAGCCTCCTCTAACTGTATATTAATACATTAACTACACACACAGAATCGAGTAGAGGCCAGAAAGAAAAAAAAGTACTACTTTCTAATCTTATAATTAGTCCCTTTTTCAATCTTGATAAAAAAAACACAGGGGCTCACTGTATAGTTTTGGCTGGCCTGGAACTCACTTTGTAGACCAGGTTGGCCTCAGATTCATAGACATCCATCTGTGTCTGCCTCCCAAATGCGGGACTAAAGGTATGTGCCACCACTGGCTTGTCAATCTTCTTAATACGCAGAAACATATGCAAATTGTATAAACAAAGGGTTCATCCTACAGGCTCTTGTGGAAAGCCAGCCTCGGATTAGATCCAGCACATAGGAAATTACTTTAGAAATGCTCCCACCCCCAAACTCTAAACTTACAAATAAAAAGTTAAGAACTTAGAGATGAGCACATAACACTTACCAAGTGAGATTTAATGTTCCAGCATTCAAAATCCAAACCTAATAAATAATTCAGAATTCCCACATGAACACACACCACAATTAAAGTGCACACCACCAGTTCCTGCAAGAGCTGACGAACAGGGCCCAAGCCACGCCCATGAAGAGTGTCACACCCTAGAGGGGAAGGGAGGTGAGCCAGGAAAACCTTGCCCCTGTGCCCTAAGGGCCAGTGGGCTCAACTTGGTTCTGATAGGGATGGAGGGGCTTCTCTGAACAACACATACTACCAAGGGACAAAGTGAACATGTAAGCTTTACAGTGTCTCTGGCAGCATGTGGCCCCACCCAAGAGATGACTCTACCTGACAGGCACAGGCCTTAGGCTCATCAGGCTTTCTGATGCTCCCAGGGACAGCAGCAGATTTCCCTTAAAGAACAGGGCTGCAGGCTGGGAGACAGTTCAAGGGTGCACAGGCCACACAAGACTGATGACCGGAGTTCAGGTCCCCAGGTCCCACGGAAAAGCCAGATGCATAAACTGGTAGGGAAGAGGTGGATGCTACATGGGGGCCGGGGGAGAACGTGGCTGCATTTTAATACCAACTAAGAAATTAATACAGGAGTTTTCAACTGTCTGCCTCTAACTAACTCACTCCACACTATCACATATCCAACCCTGTGACAGTGTGATGACAATCAGAGACAGGTGCTCCAGGCAGGGGCCATACAGGGGTCCAGCAACAGAAGTGGACAAGAACTAGGGTGGTCCAATTAGCTGCAGCAATATTCCTAAACAGCAGAGCAGGATCATAGCCGCCTCACAGGAAAAGCATGTTGACTACCTGTGACCACTCACCCTGGCCCATGCAGGCCCAGCTTCTCAGCTCAGGGACTTCCAATGAGACCAACTCCAAAAGCACCTGAAGAAACGACCTTTGGCACTCCTCACCTCCTTCTGGTGCAGCCAGTCACTCGTCACTTCAACACACTCTGAACAGTGTCCTCCTAACTTACTGACTTGAGGTCTATCATCCCAAGTGGTGGTTTTCTGAGCTCCTGCCTGTCCTTGCGTGCACTAATGTTGGGGTTCTACACACTTAGTTATATACCCTGCTAACTCTCTTTATTAAAAATCTTCAACTATACAGTTTCTACCTGTGCCAAGTCGTTTTTCAACAACTCCAGCTCAGCAGCCTTCCATCACTCTTATTCTCAATACCACACTGATACATGTGTCAGGGATGATGGCTGCCTGGTCCAGCTCAAGTTCCTAACACATCATATTATGAGCAAGACAGCCCCCTACAGGCAGATGCAGAAAACAGTGTCCACATAAACTCTGAACGTCAAAACTGTTGTTCAGGTAAAATTACAGCCCAAATGGTATTTAATGGAGAGATCTGAATGCCAATTTCAACACAGCCCTGTTGGGCTGGCTCTCATTAAGTTTCATTCTCTGCATCCCTGATTTCTGAAAACCTGCTCCTGGACATTCCATCAATGCCTTATGAGAATATAAAATGTCTTATTTAAAGACTTGCAATCTTAATAGCAAGATAGGCAAGCATTTTCCAAAGCCCTGTGCATATCTAAAGAAAAGAGAGGGGGGAAAAAGAGAGAGAAAAGGGGCACCATGCAGATCCCAGCATTCAAAGGATTCTTTTTAAAACAGCTGGTCCAAACGCCGCAGCAGACCTTGCAAACAGGGTGAGATTAGTCACATGATAAGGCCATGTGACATGCCTGTCTCCTTCAGAAACAGCCAAGTCCCATAACTCAGTTACACACTGAGTGCTACTATGATCAGAAAGCCTGGGCGTTCAGGTGGGAAGGCACTGTCCTTGGGAACCACAGGAAGTGACGTCAGCAGACAACCACAAGGCTCTGCAACACCATTGCGCTCCCACAGTTACAGTGACACAAATCTCTCTTCTTTCTTACTACGTTGCAGCCTCATCTCTCTGTTCCCATAAATACAAAAACAGCATGTTATTTATAGGATAACGTGAAAATATGCATATGTATCTTTATAGAGAGAAAGATAGATGATTGATGAGAACTTTTTTAAAGTTAGATTTGGTTGGAGGTGTGGCTCAGGGGGAGAGTGTTGGCCTGGCACGCACAAGCCCTTGGGGTTCGAGACCCAGTGATGCACAAACCCGCTGTGGTGATGCGTAACCATCACCCCAGCACTGAGCAGATGGAGGCCGGAGCATCAGGAGCTCAGGCTCATCCTCACTTACATGGTAAGTTCAGGGCCAGCATGAGCTGTTGACTCAAAAAAAAAAAAAAAAAAAAAAGATACTTCTCTAGAGACAGTTCTCACAGTCCTGTGCAAAGGAAACAATGGTCTCTGGTACTTAATAAACTCCAGGGGAAATGCTTCTAAGTGGAGCTGCAGAGATGGATCAGCACCAAAGAGCACATGCTCTTCTTACACAGGACAAGAGCTCTGTCCTTAGCATCCTAAGCGCTCACGGCCACTCCTAACCCCTCTCCGGAGATCTAACACCTGCTTCTGGACCCCACGGGCATGATGTGCATACAGACAAGCAGGCACACATGGATAACTTTTAAGTATTTTTAAAAGCCTTTTAAAAGCCAAGCTCATCTTGGCTCAGCAGCTGCCTGGCTACGAAGGGGCCACAGAACACATCCTCACAGCGGATGGCGGTCAGAGCAAGACGTTCTTTTCTCCACTGGGGGTGGTCAAATCCTGTAACCTCAGCTACTCAAAAGGATGAGGCAGGGGGATTAAAAGTTTAAGGCCAAAGGCTTGTCTCCACTACTCAGCGAGATCTTGTCTCAAAAAAATAAAGACGCTGGCCATGTCCCTCACTGGGAGAGTGCTCACCTCACACACACAAGGCCATACGTTCAATCCCTAATACCACAAAAACAATTTTTTTCCTCAGTGTGGAAAAAAAGACACAGTGCTTCCCTAACATTTTAGCCAAGATGCACATAACAAAATAGTGTTATCAGAACACTGCCAGTAAAATACATAGGTATACAGAATGAAGGGGGGGGTCTAAAATTCAAAAAGGTCAACCAGGGGCTGCCCTCAGCTTGCCAGACTTCACACCTCAAGCTGCTAGAGGACTGCAGAAGCAATGAGCCCTCCCCTCTCACCAAGCACCTGTTCCCCTACCCCACCCCGAGATGAGTGTGACCAGCTCCAGGAACGATGGGATTGGCAGGCAGCTCGCTGTCCTGGTTCACTAGTCCCTGCGGGTGCTCAGACTCCATGCAGACATCCCAGAGGGCTGGAGGCACGGCTTATGTGCCCAGTTCTGATGCCTGTGTGGATGCAAGCGCAGCAGCCAGGCAAGCAGCACACCACACACATCTACTAACTAGGGAAAGCAGCATCTGCAACAGGCTCCTCCGACTGGGAGCACCCAACGTCGAGTGAAAGCAACGTCTCCCCCCAGCGGCAACACACCAGAGCACCCCGGCTGTGGACAGTCCCCAGTCCCACACCTCAAGCATCGCCCTCTCCTCGTGGCAACTCGTGGGGAACTGCCCATGGCAAAACAACAAAGGCAACACCAAAAATGCTTACAATTTATTCTAAAAATGGGGACATTATGAAAACGTCAGGCCAGAGATCAGGAAGCGTTTTCATGGCTGCTATTTGAAAAGAAATCTGTTCCAATTAACAGTCTCTAAGCCCACAGGGTTACCTGAATCCGAGGAGATTAATTATAACCACACAGAGATTCTAAGTTAGTCTTCCACCCAGATGTCTGCATTGAAAGAAGAATGGAAGAGGAAAGTGTGTGTACACCAGCATGTATAGTGTGTGTATGTGTGCGCACACACACACACGTGCAAGAACAAGCTCATGGCATGAGTGTCGTACATGCTAAATACGTGAGCATATATGACTGTACATCAACAAGTGTGTTTATGATCTCTACATGGTGTGTTCGTGCGTGTGTTGTGATGTCTGCATGTTTATGTGTGTGAGTGCATGTGTGCTTGTCTGTGCATAAGCAAGTTTACATTCTTGTGTCTATTTGTGCTTCCTTGAATTTGTGTGATATATGCATGTGTGTGCACATGCATGCTTGGGTATATGCAAGTGTTTTTAATATGTGTGCCTGAGGTGTCTATGTGTAGTGTTTCCATGCCTATATGATATATGCATGTTCGTGCTTGAGTATATTCATATATGCTTGTTTGTGCAGAATAGGTATTTGTAGATGTACAGTGTGTGCATGTATCCATGCTTATGCATACACGCGTGTGCCTGTGTATGTGTTTGCAATGCCTGTCTGTCATAGTCACTGTTCTATCGTGTGAAGAGACACCATGACCACAGCAACTCTTAGAAAACATTTGACTGAGACTTTCTTACAGCTCAAAGGCTTCATCCTTTATCATGGTAACGGGGAGCATGGTGACATCCAGGCACAGACATGGAGCCGAGAGCTTTACATCCTGACCCACAGGCAGGAGAGCGAGCCTGGGCCTGGCATGAGCTTCAGAAACCTCAGAGCCCACCCCCTACCCGCGACACAATTCCTACAACGCGGCCACACCCACTCCAATAAGCCACTCCTTCTAATCCTTTTCAAACAGTGCCACACTCAAGTATGGGGGGGGCCCACTACCTACGGCATGTTTCCATGAATATGTGTGTCGTGTATGTGTGTGATGGACACGCACGCGCAGGTGTATGTGCGTGTTTCGTATATGCATGTGTGCCTGTTTGTACGTGAACAAGTCTATGTATTTTTGGGTGTTTATATATATTGTCTTTCTCTGTGTGCGTGGAGCATGCACAAGCACGTATGCTTGTGACATACAATGAGAACTCTGTTCTGCCGGAAGTGGAGAAGAGAAAGCCATGTCAGACGAGTCTAGGACTCACTCCTTAGATTCCAGACACCCAGAAGAGACCATAGACTCGAGAAACAAATGTGTTCAGGTTGCAGCATTTGTAGGTGAGCAGCAGCAGGAGAGATGGGGAACTGACAGCATCAGTTACACCCATGTGAACTCCAGGACCCACTAAGTGCAGGATGCCCGGATGCATGGCCACCTGGATACAGGACTCCGGGCCAGACCAGAAACAGGGTACAAGGTCATCCAAACACAGGCACACCTGAGGACCCAAGTCCCTCCAGCAAGACCGCCCGGACACAAGGCCAGCTGAGTGAACGGTCACACGAGCTACTTGAATCTGACCCACCCAGGGACACCTGCTCACCTGGCGCGGGTTCAGGCACAGCCTCCTCTCCACTGTCGTCCACCACCTCTTCGGCCAGGCCAGAGCCTGGGGAGTCAGCGATGGCACAGGCCGAGCCGGGGCTGCTTGGCTGGGAAGCGGAGTCACCCTCGCTGAGGGAGCCGCAGCGGGCGCGCACTGCTCTGTCTCCTCCCTCGGGATCCCTGTCGCGGCGGGCACGGCGGTGCACGCGGGAATGGAGCACCATCTGGTGGTAGGTGCGGAAGATCTTGCCGCACTCGAAGCACTCGGAGGACTTGCCCTGGCCAGCCGTGGCCGTGGCCCTGCGGCTGGGGCGTGAGGCTGGCCGGGGGTCAAGGTGGCCAGGAAGCATGGGGTCCCCAGGTACACTGGCCCTCTTCCTGGGGGGGCCCTGGGTAGAAGAAGGGGCATCCTGTTCACGCTTGCGCTTCTCCTGGCTCACCAGTATGTACTCGCGCTTGTCCTTGTCGAAGGCTACGTCCCCTGCCAGCGCTTCATCCCAGGTCCCGTACTTGAGGTACTCGGCCGGCTCAGCCACCTTGCCCCTGGTGGCTAGCTGCCAGGCCTGATAGCTGTTGACGGGGTCCAACTCGGCCACCCGCCGTCCAGCCTGCCCACTGGGGGACACATCACCAGCCACGTATGGTGTCAGGTTCAGGCACTGTAAGAAGAAATGCTTGGTGTCCAGGGGGCCCTCGGTGCCCCCCTCCTCAGCCGGGGCTCGTGTCCGGCTGGCTTCAACCTTGCGGTGTATGGCGTTATGGGCGTTCAAGCTGTCCAGGTTTGTAAACAGGTTCCCGCACTTTGTGCAGACCTCGTAGAGGGACAGGCCAGCGACGATGACCTCCTCCTGCACCACATTGTTGATGGTGGCGATGGGGTCCAGCTCACTCTTGGGCCTGTTCTTGTTTCCGGCCTTGGGTCCGTGGGCCTTCATGTGGTTCTTGAGGAACCAAGGCTCCTTGAATCTCCGGCCACAGATGTGGCAGCCATGGTCAAAGGAGCCCCGATGCTTCTTCATGTGGGCCTTCAGGAACCAGGTCTGGCTGAAGGCCTGGCCGCACACCTCGCACGGAAACTCCCCGGGGCTCAGCTCGGGTTTGCCGTTCTCCACACAGGCCTCGCTGCCGTTGGGCACCTGTGCGGTGATGTGGTCCCTCTCGATGTGGCTCAGCAGAGACTCTTCCCGCAAGGTGACATAGCTGCACAGCCTGCACTTGAATGGCTTGTGGGCCTGGTGCACATGCAGCTCCAGGTCCTTCTTGCGTTCGAACCGGCTCTTACAGAAGGAACACTGCACCACGGCCTCGGCGTCGTCCTGGGCACCGGCCGCCCCCTCCGCCTCCTTGCGGCTGCTCCTGAGCAGGATCTTGCTGTTGTCCATCGGCACGGCCCCGTTCAGCATGCGGTTGCAGGCGGAGGTGCTCTTGGTCGGGCTGGCACACCCATCCAGGCCCTCGGAGACACGCATCTCACCTAGCTGAGCCTCGCCTGCCTCGGGCTCGTGCCCCTGGATCAGAGTCCCCGTGCGGTGGCTGCGGATGTGGATCTTGAGGTTGCCCTTCTGGGAAGCCCTGTGGTCACAGTAGGGACACTTGTAGGGCTTCTCTCCCGTGTGCTTCCGCATGTGCTGGGACAGGGAGCTCTGGAATGGGAAGCTCTTGCCACAGATGCAGCAGCTGTGGCACGCGGCCTTGTCCCCTTCCACCTCGTGGCTCCTGCCAGCCCTGGGTGGGCTGGGCGCTCGCCTCAGCTCCATCTCAGCCTCTCTGCTGCGATCCATGAGGACGATGGGGGTGGGAGGGAGGTCACAGCACAGCCTTGTGTCTCGAGGGCCGGAGGGGGTGTCTTATCTCTCCATTTTCAGAGGGGCTCCTGCTGCCCAGAGGGGAGAGAGGTATTTGTGATGAGTAGGTGCATATTCTGGGATGTAAGAGACGGCAGCAAGCACCTGCAACAGAGACAGAAACCCTGTAAATAGAGCATCCCATGTCATCAGCGCACAGTACTGAGTGCACAATACTGCCTGTGCTCAGTTCTCCACACTCCACCATGAAGACCAACCAATCCGATCGGAAGGGAGAGGACGCTCATGGAACTGCAAACAGGTGAATACAGAGCCATGAGCCCTGTAACTAAAGTTAATAGTTCATGCTAAAGTAAGTAATGACCACACCCCACCAAAAGAGTGAATCTTTAAGAACGCCTATGGAACGGTGTTTACAGGAGCATGCAGGCTGCTGCACGAGAGGATGTAAGGCAGGAAGGGACAGAGAATTAGACTAAAAGAGGATGGGCGGCACGGGCTGGCTGAATCCAGAGTCGACGGTCCCTGAGCCTCAGGGGTTAACAAGTGACAGAAAGAGGCTAGAAAGCCTACCCAGGGGAGGCAAGCCCTCCGCTAGGAACACACAATGACAACACAGGAACCCCCAGGCTCCTGAGGCCACAGCGACCAGACCCACTGCGGCAGCTCCGTCTGGGCTCTGTGCAAAATGCTGGCTACGAGGACAGCCACAGACCACCTGGACTCCTGGCTCCCACGTATTCCACGGAACCCCAAGCTGCAGCCCTGAGTCCTAACTCCCGGAAGGACCCCTTCAATCCTCCTGCCTCGCTGTGTCCTCACGGGTCAGATTCAAACCCTAGGCCCTAACAATGACCCAAAGGTGGTTCCCAACCCTCGTAAGTCCACACATCATCACATGGTGTGCTCACTCCAATTCCACATCTATCCCACCAGAGAAGGAGAGGCAGGTTCCTCCCTGGGTCTGACCCCCTACATGACAGCCACCCAATGGCAACCAGTGCCCAGTGCAGATTAGGGGTATGGTGCTGAGACCCCCCCCCCTCTCTTATACACACACACACACACACACACACACACACACACACACACACACACTTGCAGAACTTCACAGAAACACAGAGCAGCCACGGGCCCGTCTTCTGTTTTGGTCTAGCAGCGCGCTCACACTGTCTTGGGCGCACAAGGGTCTCTCCCCAAAGAGCCTTGGGTACCAGTTCCCTGTTGCTCTGGGCATCCCCTGAACCTATTTGCAGAGAGAAGCCCAGAAGGAAACTACCAACCAACAGAGGGAGCACGTGCTGCGAACCACTGGATGCAGCAAGCATCATCCGGGCGTGCTCCCGGGGACTGAGGATTCTGAGTGCAGCCTGACCACAAACACTCCACAAGGCAGAAATCTGAGAGTGACCTTAAAACACAGATGCAGCTGAGGAGAGAACGCGGACCACCCAGGGCTGGCAGGAGCCATGAGATGGACTGGGACACGGCTGCCTGCCCCAGAACAGCTGCTGAGCCTGTTGGAAGGGCCTTCCCCTCCAGAGCCTGCTGTCACAGCACATGCTCACACACGCAGGGGAGAAGCCCCCTGCAGACCTTGAAGGAACTCAAATGAACACAGGCAGGCCAGGCCGGGCAGCGCCCCCTACAGGTGTCTAGGACAACTAAATGAACACAGGCCGGCCAGGCCGGGCAGCGCCCCCTACAGGTGTCTAGGACAACTAAATGAACATACTAGCAGAGCCAAACAGCTCACTGGCTCCAAAAGTAAAGCTAAAACACAAACTTCTCATAATGGTTGAAGAAGGTGATCTTGACCACATCTCAGTGACAAGCCAATTTAAGTAATTTTATCAAGGAGCTTTATACAGCTGTGTGTACTTATTTACAATGACTTAATATAAAAGGCAAATAACACCTAGGAAGTGCCACCTTTTCCCAAACATTACTTTAGTAGCCCTGAAAATGCTGAATGAGAAACATATAAAAATATGAATGAAAAACTATTTATGTGTAACTTAAGGACCCAAGAGGGTATAAAAGTCATGTACATTTAAAGACTTATATAGTAATAAATTATGGGAAAGAAAGCAAAATCTCGGCTGCGAATGGACCTGAAGGTATTTCAGACTCCAGTATACCAACACGTGTCCATCAAGGGTGCCCAATGCCACTCGGTTACCCAAGAGAATTAAATAGTCACATGGCAGAGCCTTAGAAAAGACGCAGAAAAACAGCCAGGAGACAAGCAGGGCCCGCTGAGGCAGCCCACGGGGTGCCCGGGGCTCCAGGAACACTTGCAGCACAGAGGCCTGCAGGTGTCACAGCCAACACGCCCTCTGGACACCTGTTCACTCAGCCGCAGACGTGTGGTGTGACCCCACCTCGAGGAGAGCACTGCACAGCCAGCCTCGTCCCCCGCCCCTCACCTTCCCCCGTATGTCACACCCTTGGTGCATCTACCTGCTGGAAATGTAAGGACAGGAAGGGACAGAGCCACGTGTGCCCAGAGAACCTTCAAAAAGAGCTCTGTGCGGCTCTGCTCACCCATGACGCATGCCCATCTCCCTCCTCCCTATCACCTCGATGCTTGGTCTTAGTTCAACCATCCCAACCCCAGTCACAGCTGGACCCCTGCCCTCACTACCCAGAGACTGGGGTAGGAAGGTAGGGGGCTTCCATTTTCCACCTAGCCATCCCCAGAGCTAGCTCACAGCTCTACCCAGGACCATCAAGTCCTGTAATGGACAGGAAGGCTCACATTCAGGGCAGGGCCTCAGAGTGGGAAGAAGGTAGTACAGCCTTCTTCCCACTGCCCACCAGGTCCTCACTAAGCAGCCCTGAATAAAGCCCAGGAGAATCACCCAGGCTGAACTTCTGAGCACTGTGGCACTGAAGAGAAACTAACAGCCATGTAGACGTGAGGAGCGCACAGTGCCCACCGTCAAGCCCAGACACCGTTATCTAAGGAACACCACATGGGGACCTTGCCACTCTGACCAGAGGCTAGGCCACTGTTCCTCCTGATACAGGCTGGGGACCAAGGCCTTGTCCAAAACTAATTCCACCACAGATCCTCAGAGGGTCACTCGGGCCAAGCCAACAGATCCATGTACTCGTTCCTTTGGCTACAAGTACAAACTGCTATTAATCAAGGGTGCCACTTGCAAAACTGACCATAGATACTGATCACAGAACTCTGATGGCAATCGCAAGGCTGTCCGACCCCCCATACCGACCTACTGTGCTTAAAGCCCAAGGTCTCAGCGGCTAAGACAGTCTCCAGTGACTTACCTACCACAGTCTAACCTGACAGGCTCACACACATGCAAGTAACCAGCCAATACATGCTGGCCTGCTACCTCAGTGAGGATGTCAGAGGTGTCCAGAGCCACACAAGCCTGAGGAGGGGGTACAAGAGAGGTGCGTTCTGCGACTGTGAGGACACCAGAGCTCACATGAAACACTTTGTGGGTTTTGTGTAGCATATACCAATTTTTTCCCATTGCTGAAATTCAGAATTAGACAAGCAAGGTTTTCACAAATTGTTTTGGCTGATTAGCATTTTAAAATAGATTTCCAATGGGCTTCTGCTCCGTGCACAAGTTTCTCCAAGGTGTGGGCGCAGAATGGGTTAGGACAAAGCTGCTTTTTAGCAAGTGTTTTGTAGTCAGGTGTTGGTGGCGCACGCCTTTAATCCCAGCCCTCAGGAGGCAGAGGCAGGTGGATCTGAGAGTTCAAGGCCAGCCTGGGCTACAGAGCAAGAGCCAGGACTACACGGAGAAACCCTCTCTTGAAAAACCAAAACAAACAAACAAAAAAAAGTGCTTTGTCTAATTTCTAAATACTGTGTTTCATTTGATAAATTTGGATAATCACATTTATTTTTTAATGGGGAAAGTAAAATATTAATGTGTCTTAGATAAAAATATATGGCAGAGATCAAGAGAAAGGGAATGTATGACTGAACTTTGAAAAAAACTTAGGTGAACAGCACAGCCCAGGCCTGACAGCACAAAGCTGTCACACCCCAAACAGCTTCTTCTGACCCTTGGTCACCCAAATGACACAGGCAGGTCGAGTGGCCCCCGGATCTGAGACCATCAGGCTGCACCACCCCAGCCTTCCAGCTCCCTGTGCCACCCAGGTTTGCTCAGGTGAAGTGAGTGCCTGGGTATCACACTCCAGAGAATGCAGGAGTTAACTTCCGGCCCCACGCCAACCACGGAGCCTTCCGATGAGGAGCCCTACGACCCCACGGCACAGACGGGTCACTCCCCCTCATCAGCCACCAGTGGACCCCAAAGTAAAACCCTAGATGCCTATGAAATAGGAAATGTGATGCAGCTGAGCTACAGGCCAGTTACAGAATATGGGAGAAACGGAGTCACTCCCAGCACCCCAAGACTGATCACGTGCTCCCCACTGCCAAGCACCCATCTAGGGCAAACATGAGAAGAGGCTGCCTCACAGTGGCCGGGTCCTAGGCGGGCTGAGCAGGCTGGGACAGACAGGAACTGAGCAAGGGAAGGTGACAGAGCGCGCTCCCAGGTCAGAAGGAGCAGCAAGCCACAAACCCGTTACAAAGAGCATGCTGGCCGTGGCTGGCAGGACCGAGAGACGTTTCCAGAAGGCCCAGATGGGGTGATGCTCCACTTGTGAGAACTGACAAGCTCCTGTGAAGGAACCGCATCTGGGATTCCAAACAGTGTGGATGCTAAGCATCAGGACAGTTCCATGACCCCTTTACCGATCACATGCATGGGCCTTCCCGGAGCCTCCTACATGACAAGTATGCATCTCCCCAGGTAGTTCTGAACCCCACCACCAACCAAAACACTGTCCCAGAGTACAGTGCACAGCTAACTATGAACCACTCCCCAGGCAAGGCACTGTCCCAGAGTACAGTACAGCCACCCCATCCTCCAGCGATGTACCACCCCAGGTACAGTGCCACCAACCTCACGGAGACTCCCAGCCTTCCTAGGCCTCTCCAGCCCTTACCATGAGCCCAGAACACCTTAGCCTGGTCTGCAAGGAACAGTCTGATCCCTGCTGTGCCCTGCGCCCTGTGCTCCCCCATCCCCATGCCCCGGCACCCTGCACCTAGCACTGAATACCTCCGGGACTCAAGCTCCCAGTACTGAAACTATCCTACCCACCTCAGCCACTGACATGCAAATGAGCTGCACTGCTTGACAACAGGATGTGATAGAACATCAGACCACCGAGATCAACACCCGGACCTGCCGTTCACTCAGATCACTGTGTGACCCCAAACAAGTACCTCTGCCCATCAGACCACCGAGATCAACACCCGGTCCCGCCGTTCACTCAGATCACTGTGTGACCCGAAACAAGTACCTCTGCCCATCAGACCACCGAGATCAACACCTGGTCCCGCCATTCAGATCACTGTGTGACCCCAAACAAGTACCTCTGCCCATCAGACCACCGAGATCAACACCCGGTCACTCAGATCACTGTGTGACCCCAAACAAGTACCTCTGCCCCTCTCAGTCATTTCTCCATCTTCCATACGCAGTGACAGAAATGCTGTGGATCCTGTACATGCTTCGCTGGGTTAAGTTTAAATGCACGTGAGCTGCAACATGCAGCACTCAGTACAGGTGCTCAGCACAGCATCTCAGAGACTTTCAGTGAGGGACTTCCAAATCAGTGAACAAAATGCCAGTGAAGTAGCCCTAGACACCTCCCTGGTCACTGGCTCAATACAGTCAAAGGGACCAAACAGCAGCTTAGGGCTGTTGTAGAGTGTTACTTTAAAGGTCTGTCACTTCTGTGTGTGTTGCATTTGTTTACCTCTGGGAAGCTGTGTTACTGTGCCTGTCTACAACACCTGATGGTCTAATAAAGAGCTGAACAGCCAATAGCGAGGCAGGAGGAAGGATAGGCAGGGCTGGCAGGCAGAGAGGAGAGATAGAAGGAGAAATCTGGGAGGGAAAAAGGAGGAGCAAGAGAACAGGGAGAGGACACCAGGGGCCAGCCACCCAGTCACCCAGACACCCAGACACCCAGTCACCCAGACACCCAGACACCCAGTCACCCAGACACCCAGACACCCAGCCACCCAGCCACCCAGCTACACAGCCACCCAGTCACCCAGTCACCCAGCCACACAGCCACGCAGCCACGCAGTCACCCAGCCACACAGCCACACAGCCACACAGCCACCCAGCCACGCAGTCACACAGCCACCCAGCCACACAGCCACACAGCCACACAGCCACACAGACACCCAGACACCCAGACACCCAGTCACCCAGCCATTCAGCCACACAGCCTCACAGTCACACAGCCACACAGCCTCACAGCCACACAGCCACCCAGCCTCACAGTCACACAGCCACCCAGCCACCCAGCCACGCAGTCACACAGCCACCCAGTCACCCAGCCACACAGCCACACAGCCACACAGCCATGCAGTCACCCAGCCACCCAGTCACCCAGCCACCCAGTCACCCAGCCACCCAGTCACCCAGCCACCCAGTCACCCAGCCACGCAGTCACCCAGCCACACAGCCACCCAGCATGCAGTCACCCAGCCACCCAGACACCCAGACACCCAGACACCCAACTACACAGCCACCCAGCCACCCAGTCACCCAGCCACCCAGCTACACAGCCACACAGCCACACAGCCACCCAGCCACGCAGTCACCCATACACCCAGACACCCAGCTACACAGCCACCCATCCACGCAGTCACCCAGCCACCCAGCGACCCAGCGACACAGCCGCCCAGACGCCCAGACGCCCAGCCGCCCAGCCGCCCAGCCACCCAGCCACACAGCCACGCAGCCACGCAGTCACCCAGCCACCCAGCGACCCAGACACCCAGACACCCAGACACCCAGCCACACAGCCACACAGCCACATAGCCACACAGCCACACAGCCACACAGCCAGCCACAGAGTAAAAGTAAGATTTACAGAAGTAAGAGAACAGGAAAAACTCAGAGACAAAAAGCAGACGGGATAATTTAAGAAAAGCTGGCAAGACACAAGCCAAGCTAAGGCCAGGCCTTCACAATTAAGAATAAGCCTCCATGAGTGATTTACTCGGGAGCTGGGTGGCGGGCTCTGAAAGGGCAGACCCAAACAAGAAGGACAGTCTTGCGATGCATCTGATGACTAGTGCTCTTACAGGCCCTTCGAACTTACCCTCGTTCTTACTGTAACTTACCAGGTTACTCGGCACAGTTAAAGAGCCCTCCCTCACCAGGGCCTGGGGCACCCACAACACACAGCCAGCACACGCAACCAGGTCACTTTGTAAACCCAGGTTTAGTGTGGAGTCCATCCTGAGTGGCACCTGAGCACTGCTGCTATCATTCACGCTTCCGGGTCAATCGTATGACGGACGATCTCAAGGCGCTCTACAAATTTACCCAGATGCTCGGGACACTGGGTCTAGTAGGAGCTGAGTGCCTGTGAGTCCTCCTGCGTGCGTGGAACTGGAATTCATCCACAGAGACATATGCAAGCCTCCAATACCACTCCAAGAAGACGCACAAAGGAAAGTGGAAACACTCTGGAACCTTCCTCACTCCCACCCCTATCCTGAGCCCTCCTCCACCTCACCTTACCCGCCATCACCCCCTCCACACAAGCTCAAAGAAGCTGGGTGCTCAAGAATCTAGTTTGGGAAATTACCTTTCCCTAACTACAATTTGAAGAACTTCTCAATAATTAGGGTCTGTTCAAATGAACAGTGGTCTCTCTGGTTTTTTTTTTTTTTTGGGGGGGGGGGAGCGGGGGATGCTTCAAGACCTATGAAGACTCCCTCCTCCACCCCCAGCCACAAAGCCCTCCCCACACAGAATGAGTAAGAGCCAATCGGCAGGCAGAAAAAAGAAGCAGGGTCCACCCAGGACAGCCCTGAGGTTCTCCTCTGACATCTTGAACGATGCTTTTCTGACTAGCTGAATACAGCCGTGCCAGGATTTGTACACACATTTTTACAAAAAGTTCGTAACAGACAGTCCACCTCAGCTCTCTGGCTATGAATGGAACCAATATAGAACAAAGGCAGCATCGTTTCCCTGTTTTCCCTAAAACTAGCAAAACTGACACTGGTTATCAGAATGTCACCCTGAGAAAGGAATGAGAAAGCCAATTTTCAAATATGTTCTGATATCCACTTATTTCCAAAGCAACCCTGTTCCCAAAGTAGGAGGAGGAACAAAGGCCTGGAGGGGAGTAACCAAAAGCCAAGGAACGCCATCAGATCTGTTGGTGGGGGAGACTAGGACTCCATCTGACCTGCTGGGGGGTGGGGGTAGGGGTGGGGGGTAGGACTCCATCTGACCTGCTGTGGGGTGGGGGTCGGGGGTAGGACTCCATTTGACCTGCTGTGGGGTGGAGGGTGGGGGTGGGTAGGACTCCATCTGACCTGCTGTGGGGTGGGGGGGTGGGTAGGACTCCATCTGACCTGCTGGGGGAGGGGTGGGTAGGACTCCATCTGACCTGCTGGGGGAGGGGGGGGTGGTAGGACTCCATCTGACTTGCTCACTGTGAAGTGAGACTGGAACTCTGTCAGATCTGCTGACTTGGAGGTAAAGCAGAGTCTGCTACCTTCAAAGCTCTGTGTAGCCTAAGACTTGCTCAGTTCTGATTCGCTCATTAACTCTATTCGTCTCTACATCGCTCTGGCCTCCCCAAGGCCAGGTGACTTGTCTGTCTGTGTCCTTTTGAAGCCTCTTCCAGAGAGAAACTGGGTTTGTAAGGGGACCTGGTGTCTGCCGGAGCTAGAAGCCTGCTGTGAGGACATGACCGGGTGCCCCCGCCTCTGTGAACAGAGGGAAAGGATCAGGAACGTGAGCTACAGGGGGTCAGAGGAGCAGGGCAATGACTGCCCCCACAAACCTATCCGTCTGTAACACAGCTTAACCCAGAGAGAAGGCTACAGAGCAGTAAGCTTGTCTCAGAGGCTCCGGGAGACACGTCAGAAATGGGGGGAGCTGAGCGTGGCGTGCCTCTGGGCAGTTCCGGGAACTCGGGGAGCTGGGGTGGGTGCAGGGCCCAGCACACCCCACACAGCATGTGGGAGCTGCTGCTCTGTGCGGCAGGACACTGTGAGTTTGTTCTCCTGCAGACAATGAAAAGGCCTCGCAAGTCACACTGCAGAATTATGAGCCATGAATTAAAATACAGCATTAACATCTTGGGCAAGCTTATCTGACTTCTGTAGACAAAACACGTATTATCCGAACGAATGGGGGAAATTCCCCAACAACAATGAAGGGTCCCTCTCCTCGCAAACCATTCCGCACAGGATTAACAATTGTGGTTCAGTGTCTCCAGACCAGGGACCCTCAGAGGTCCATGAAGGGGTGTATTCACTGCTCCAGAGCGTACAGGCCACAGGGCAGGGTCTACAGGCTGCTGTGTCCTCAGACCATCAAGAATCCATTATGAACAGGAGTCCTTCCCACTCTAATAGGAAGACCTGAATGCAGACCCCCCTCCCACCTCCTCCACTCAGGACGAGGACACAGACCCACAGCCAACTGCAGAGAGAGCAACAGCGCCCTGCTGAGGGGCATCGGGGAACAAGGAGCCTGGGTGTTTCTGTTAAAAAACGCTCACTTCCCAAGTGTGCTTCAGCTTTGCTTCAGCTGAAAAGGGGGTGGAGGGAACGAAGACAACAGAATACGGTTGTCTTAAACAAGACCTTCCTTTGAATTTTAGCAAACCCCAAATAAATTAAAGCAAGTACCATCAGGCCAGCTACAGACAAGCATCCGCACGACTTTCTGTGAACCCGTGGTCTTTCTAGCAAGTTCTGCACCTCAGACCAGGGTAGTGGACCCCATGTGCAATCACAGCAAAAACACAATGTGGTCTAAATGGGATTCCTCTGCATGTAAGTTACCTTTTAACAAACAAAACGCCAACAAACAAAAGAGACACTCCATCTTCCAGACACCAGTCAGAGGAGAAAGCCTTTGCTCAGAACAAAGGTAACTGCAGTCTACTTCTCAATACAGAGCATGGAGGATGGAGAGACATCTCAGCAAGTGTGAGCACGTGCTGCCCTGACAGAGGACCCAGGGTTCAGGTTCTAGCACCCACACTGTGGCTCCAAACTGTCTGTAGCTCCAGGAGATCCAATGCCCTCTTCTGGCCTCTGAGGACACACACACACACAAATAAATAAAGTCTTAAAAATAGGAGGGGGGCAAGAAACCTCTGTGTTCTTTCCCTTAATATGAAGATGGGTAGTCACGGCTGAGGAACCAAGGGTCACACCCAGAGAATCTCCAGAATGAATGAGGACGGACAGTCTCTTCCCTACCTACTACTGTGACGGTGAGAGGAGGTTTAATAGAATACAGGGTTGGAGTTTGGGATCAAAGTGGAGGATCACCCAGTAGGTATACCTACCTATCTGTCCTGCTCCGCAATGAACACATTCCTGTGACTTGTTGTTCACTATTTGCTACTTTCTGAGTCTCGTATCAGTGACTTGTCACTAGGAAAGTAAACATCACAAAGCTAACAAGGGCCAGGGCAGCAGGCGCCAGGCTGCTCCGCGAGGCTCTCCAGATAAGTACATAGGTGTCTGTCCTCTCCCAGGCCACTCGGAGCAGCACCAGGGTCTGGCGGCAGAACAACTTCCCAGCAGCACGATCTTCTAGAAGTTTCCACGAAGCGCCCCACTTCCAGGCTCTGAGAATGGCACGACCCCCTCTCTGGACAGCCTGGGTGGAGAGTCTGCTGCTGCAAAGGACCTTTCCACGGTGCCCTTAAGACAGCTGGACTCCTGGCTACTGTGACACCAGCCAGGATTCCAGACTTTGCATCCTCCCTCAGCACCATCAAGACCCATGTTGCAAATAACTCAGGAAAGCTGAAAACTGGAGCAGGGGGGAGGGCATGTAATGCCAGAAAAAAAAAATGAAAATTCATAAACCTCTATTTTCAAAACCAATGTCAAAAATCAGGAAGCCTTCTCGGGACTTCAGGAATAGTCCAGTCTAAAAGCAACTGAGAGATTTCTCAAAGGGCCTGACTTATCAGAGAACCTCCCCACCCTGGTGTCTAACAGAAACATTTTTTTTTTTCAGATTCTTTTAGAAATTATCAGCAGTGAAAACAAACAACCTCACAGAAATACACATTTCCTATCAGTTGAGAGCAAAATACACTTTGGCTACAATCTGTTTCTACAGTGGACTACGTCACATACCCCATCCAACAGACCAACTCCAGACACCACCCTAGCTGCAGCCTCTCACCTAACCACCACCCAGCTGTGGCTGATACGACAGGGCTGACTTAGCTCATGCCTCTGCCTTTTTGTGTGTGGAACAGCCTCCGAGTCACCACCACGTCGAAGGAAGGACAGGCTGGAGCACAAGGCAGGCAACATCCCGGAGCAAGCTGAGCTTCCCGCCACCCATTACCTATGTCCCTTCCTTCCCAGCTCACGGGAGAAGTAAACACTCTGGTAAGGAGTTTTACTGAACTCCAGAACTTACACATCTGATGCAGGCCATGCTCTGAATTAAGTGCATTTTGGTAAAGCAGCGGAAAAGCACATCTCGGTAGGCCTTAAGATTTTGTTTGCCATTATGCAAACACCAATCAACATACCCTGAACTCACAAAAGGACTGTCCTCCCAACATGCTTAACTACACATATAGTACTAATACTACACCCATCTGAGCCTTCCAGATTGATGGCTGCCGAGAGCAGCGGCAACAGGACCCAGTTTATCACTAACGTTCATGGTCTTTCTGCAAAGCAACCAGAGCCCTACAGGAGGGTGATCCATCAGAGAATGTTTACAAAGACTGACTCCCGAGGAGAGCGTGATGTCACAGTTCATGGGATTTACCCTGCTTTCCCTGTCTAAAAATATACCTTCAGACACATTTACTGGCACGCTGCAGCAAGCTGTAGCCTTGAGGACCTAAGACCACCTAGATAGACTTCCCTTGCTAGGAAGCACAAAGCTCAGCAAGCCGAATGCCATCCTAACTCTGGAAGGCTTTGTTGTGTTGTCCAGTCCCAAAAATCATTGCAAGGTTCCACACAGAATGGTTGTGACTGATCTTGCAAAAATAAGACCATGCTTTAGGACGCTTCAGCTTCTTAGTGAAAATGAATGTAAAATAAAGAATTTTTTTTCTTTAGTTTCCAGGTGCTGAGCTCCACCCTGAGCCCCTAGAGCAGTGGTTCTCAACCTGTGGGTCACAACCCTTTGGGGAGTCAAACAACCCTTTCACGGGATCCCCTAAGACCATGGGAAACCACGGATACTTACATTCCAATTCCTAACAGTAAAAACAATAGTTTATGAAGTAACGGTGACAGTAATTTTATGGTTGGGGTCACCACAGCATCCTGTATTAAGGGGGCGCAGCCTTAGGAAGGTTGAGAACCACTGCCCTACAGAGAAGTGCTTTCTTTAGACTCACAGCAGGACCTGACACATGGAAGGAAGGTTAGATCTCGTGTCTTAGTATAACACTGGCTCACGTCAATCACGCCGGTTGCTTGCGAACATTTTCCAAAAGCCCAAGACCATGTTGCGAACTGTGTGACTGTGTAAGGACAGTCCCTTGGCCATAAGGTCAGGACTGTGGTACGTACATGTCATTTAACGGTGCACACATCTACTGACACCACTTTTCCTTCCCCTGCCTGCCCCTCAGCCTCCACCCCTGCGCACAGAAGCACACACAGCCCTGGATTTCTCTTCTCTAATTTGTCCAATGCAAATGTTGTGAACAGATGTGCAAGGTGCTGCTAGGAGACAGGCAGAGACTAATAAATGTATTCATCCTGCATCTGGCAAGGTGGGGCCTGGAGGTGGAGCTACTGGGCCTCTGCCACCCATAACAGGCCAGGCCTGTTTGCAGACATGATTCTATGCGGTTCATGAATATTACTTACACACGCGTGTTGATAGAAACAACCACACACACACCCCTGGCTGGCAACAGAGAAAGCCATTCAAGCTCACCATTCAATACGGCCACTTGTCTAGTAGAGAGAGGCTGTGTGGCTGTGTATATTAGATGCTCATCTCTATGGAAGACAGAAGCAACACAGGGAGGGGGCAGTTAACCTGTTCGAACCCGGCACTGGAGACTGAAAGAGCCCAGCTCCCAGCGTCCGCCAAACTGAGTCCCTGTGTAAGCTGCCACACGTGATTCGCTAGTGAGCGTGAAGTAACGGGAGGAAGAGACACTCTGCCTGCACACACTCTCATCCCTGCCCGGGCTCCCATCTGTAATGAGATGCCACGAACACAGAGCATATGTAGGTGGCTCCACCAAGCAAGGCTTCCGGAATGCTCCAACAGAGCATTCTCATGAATTATCGGCACTGCGGATGAAGTTTAAACTGAACCACCTCACATCTGTGCAAGACACACAATTCAGAGTGTCAGCCTGGGAACTGTGACTTCACACAGGTGCTGTGGGCTTCTCGTCTCTGCACCTAAACCCCAGTGTCAAGCCACTCCTGACCACGTGCAGCGTGACGCTGGTTTCTGTTTCCTGCTTTATTTCCTGCGGAGTTTGCTTTGCAAAAATCACTTTGCGGCACTGAGCCTGTGTCCGTCAGAGAGTGTTCCAGGGCTTGGTCCTGCCTGCTCTGTCTGCAACAGGGAAAGCCGCAGGTCTCAGGTGATGCCTGATGAATTAAACTGACAGGGCACAGAGGAGGGCACAGCCCATCAGTGGGACCACCTGTAGCAGACAAAGATCTTCAAGGACCTACGGGACAGCCAGGATGACACTGCATGCGTAACACAGAGAACAGAACAGGTTCCTGGCGTACAAGACTCTCCCCTCTAGAAAGTTCTTGGTAGGAAACGACATTCCTCGTTCTCCCCTCATTCACTGGACATCTCCACTGCAGACATGCAAACCACATGCTCTCGTAGTCAGGATAGTTTCCTATATCAGTTCTCAAATCTCTGAAGGGAAACTGCAAACTCATGAAGACAGTGAATTCAAAACAAGAGCCAAGGGCTAAGAGCACGGCTCGGTCAATAAAGGGCTTGTCACACAAGTATGAGAACCTGAGTTCGGACCCCCAGCACCGGGTGAAAAAGCTGGGTTCAGTGGTGTGTGTCTACAACCCTAGCTGTGGAAGACAGAGACAGGAGGATGGCTGGATTCCACTGACCACACACAGAGCCTGGCCAAATTAATTGAGATAATAATTAATCAAAGTTAACCTCTGGCCTCTACATGAGCTCATACTAGCATGTACATGTACACGTACACACACACACACACACACACACACACACACACACACACACACACAGTTTCACTACAACCTGCCCCTCACTGGGTCTTGTGCATGGAAAGGAGCTGAACATTCAACTTCTTCAACCTGAACACGTCCTTTCCCAAAACACATGAATCCAAAGTTGGGACCTAGAAAGAAGTTGTCTCCACACTTCAAGCTGACTTCCCAAGGACCCAATGGAAAACTGGCCAGTCCCCTCACCACCCTACTGGTCCTCACATCAGCAGTGCCACGGACACTCTCTAAGAGTAGTGCCCAGGCTAAATGTGTAAGGTCACCCCCAACAACACAAATGCCACTAGCAGCTGCTCTTCCTCAAGTGCCCAAGTCCTTGGAGAAAAGCCACCCTGCAAGGAAACCTTCCAAAAGGCCGGCATGACAGGGGTCACAGACGCCCAAGCCGCTCTTGTGCGCCGTCCTTACCGAGGGAGGCCCATGGGGAATCTGCA
Organism: Peromyscus leucopus; assembly: GCF_004664715.2. Lineage (NCBI taxonomy): Eukaryota > Metazoa > Chordata > Mammalia > Rodentia > Cricetidae > Peromyscus > Peromyscus leucopus. The sequence continues at coordinate 70,575,089 of NC_051079.1, read as the reverse complement.
CCCCGAAAGAACCCAGAAGGGAAGCAGGTCCTGGAGCCACCGAGGACAGAGACTTGGGGACCCGTCAGCAGCTCTTCAGAGCGGCAACTACATGTGTGAAGAACGGCTGTGAGCACTGAGCTGTGACTGAGTACACATGCTCCTGCCAGTGGGTAGGCATGTGAAGCCATGGAACATGTGGGCACCTGCAGAGTGTGCCTGCATTTTAAGTGTGTGCGCTTGTCACATGTTCCGACGTTAAGTGTTAGCACAACCTGAGCACGTCACGTGGAGATGAACACAGGTTCACTCATGCTAGTGGGTCTGCTCAGCAGCTCCTGTGAGCTTTGGGAGGATGATAATGCCTTCTAACACACACACACACACACACACACGCACACATGCACACACACACACACACACCCTCAGCTGTTGCCACTGGCCCCTTTGTTTTTGAGATAACCAGTCCTGTCCCTCAATAGAGAGCTCAGACTGTGCTCTGGCTTCACCACTGTGACAGTGGATACATTGTCGTCCTGAGCATCTCTATGGTCTTCCCCACAGTCCAAATGTCCCTGAGAGCAGTGGGTCCCTTCACAGCCACAGATTCAGGCCAGCACAGAGGAATGTCCGGCCTTCACCTCAGTCAGGGCAGGCCTGCTGCTGCGCAGCCCAGTGTGGATTCTTAGCAAGCACAGTCCATCTGCACACACTTGAGACCCTGAAGGGCAAAATTCCTCACAATCCAGCAGAACATGTTCAGAAGACCATGCTTGCGCTGAAGTGCCTTCTGTTGGGAATGTACCACCAGCCATGATTTCTGCAGCACCTGCAAACAGCTGCAGCTCTCTCAATGGGGCCTCTATAGCACTCACATGAGAGAGCCAGGGACTCAGAATGGCAGGCAGGTATTTTTCTTGGATAGCACTGGTTCCCGCTACAACTCGGAGTGATCCAGGGGCCAGATGCAGTACCGTTAAGACAGAGATTAGGAGAGTGGTCCACCTTCCACAACACATGCCAGCAACCGGTAACATGGCCAGCCACTGGAGGAGGAATGCACTGTTGGCATCCAGTAGGTGGGGTCCGTTCTGCAAAGGACCTGACTGAACTCTCCCTGCAGGTGGTTCTCACTGTCCACACATCACAGCCACTTCGGAGTCACTGCAACTTCATCATTCACCGCTGCTGACGTAATGGTGTAAGCCGAGGACACTCACCCACAGATGAGCATCGTGCCTAGAAAGCCCTGTGCTGAGCTTTTGGCTTGAGTCACACCAGCCGTTCATGTGCCTATAGAATCCAACGAGGGGCTAAACTCCACCATGTGCCAGAAGTGGAACTCCAGCTCACTGCCGCCACCAGATGTGCCCAGCACTCCACACGCAATGCAAGGCTCATGTCTGCTCGGGATTGTGCCTCGTTTAGATGACATCACTCAGAGTGGACAGTCTGGAAGCATCTCTCTGGGCTGCGTCCCTTCCACCTCAACATCCCATCCCACCTTCCAGAATCTCCAAACTCCAATGTCTACAGTGAACCCACTCAGGTGTCCTAAGAGTATGCCTGGGCCCCACGAATGGGTGTGATCTGAACACGGAACCTCACCAGGACTTGATCACCACTCTGGTCATAAACCAAGCATGCTATGGCCACACAGCTTACAGATCCCAGGCTCACACAGTGGAAGCAGGAGGCCGTGGTTGGCTGGCACGTGAGCTCAACTGTAAACCAGGACAAAACCACGGGATTGGATGGGCTACTTTTTCACTCTTCTTTGGTGAGCCCTGTGCCTCAGACAGCTTTACCTGACAGTACAAGGGCTAAGGACTTAGGGGATGATGTACCTGATGACCAACGGCAAGAGCCCATCACTGAAATGGACTTCTGTCCTACATGAGAGAACCCATGCTGTATCACCATTAAAACTTTCCTGATGGAGCGATTATGCCTCTACTTTAAAAGAAATAACAGGCTATTCCAACGCACACTGAATAAGGCTCTTCAGCACTTCGCTGGTAAACACTCCAGTGACCTTATGACCAAGGCAGCCCTTTGTCTGTAGCAACACAATCACCATTAATGACAGGCACCATTTTTTCATACAACAGGGAATCGTGACAGCTTCCCCTGCTCAAACAGACCAAGGAGACCACAGGAGCCAGAATCTAGCACTTCTGAGACCCAAGTGGTCCGCCCAGAACCATTCAGATGCCCCACTTAACAAGGCCTATGAAGGGAAGGAGAGAGAGGGTGATGGGGAGCCACAGTCACCCACAATTTCTTAGCTTACCATGGACTTATTTGTAGGACAATGAACATTTTGAATCAGCAAAACTCAAAAGCAACATGAGAAAATACACCTCAAAGCTTACAGCCCTGGTACACGTGGCTCACAGCCAATGGCAGGTCTCTCTCCCAGACTCGGACACAGCAGCAGCAGCAGCATGCATGCATGCATGCATACCCAAAGTCCACGGCAGAGGACAGATGCCAGCCAGTCACCTGCAGGTCACAATGAGATTCAACAGGGATTTCCCCAGAAGCCAGCGTGGGCCATGGAACTCCACACACAGGGCATCTGCTCCTGTGTACCCACCTCGACCTCGGCATCCTCATCTGTTTCGCATCTCACTGCAGTCAGGCCCTTACCCAAATCCAGAGTGGACGGATGCAAGCTAGCTTTTCTGTCTCTTGCCATCCAAGTGCCATTCAGGTGACCATCCATTCAACATTTCCCTTCCAGTATCTGTTTTCTGAGTATTTCTGTCACCTAAGTATCCTGGCTGGTGTACCGTTGGGGGTCACACCTACACAGCTGGACCCAAACACTGAATCCTCTATGCACATGGTCTAGAGCACACCACCACAGCCTCTGAGAGGGCAAAGGGGAAATAACACCATGTCACCTCTTGTGGTTTTTCAAAGCACAGGCTCCCTCATCCAATCCAGCCACATGTGACCTTTACAAAGACAGCATCCAGGACCACCGAAGGCACAGCGGTCATCACCACCCATCCTGGCAAAAAGACAGAAAGGCCCTACACACCTGTCCGAAAGCAGCCCCTCAGGTGAAACCTGGGGGTGGCACACTCGGACCCTGGGATGAGAAGGTGGTGGTTCGGCCTGTGAAGAGCCACCAGGAGGACACAGTCCCCACCCCAGGGGCTGGAGGTTCAAGAAGGGCAGCCGTCAACTCTCCAGCACCCTCCACTCCCGCGGCTGCTGCTCTCTGCCCCACAGACACACCTCCCAGGGGGAAGTACACTCAGCCTGCACCCCAAATACTTCGTGCCTAAAAATCTGAATCTGACCAAGCAGGGGGTCACGCAGAGAGCTGGACAACATGGAGAGAAAGCAACCAGTCTTGTGGGCAAGCTGGTGACCACAGGTGGGTATTTAAGAAAGCACACAGTTAAGAAAAATCTGCTGCAGCAAATATTAAAATAGAGGCACACAGCCTCCTAGGCTACTCGACGCAGTTTCAGGACACACTGAAGCACCCCAAACATAGCTTCTGGCAAAGCACATGGTGAGGGCTGCTACCTCCCGTGTCCATACAGGCAGCAGGCACAGGAAGCATGCCGGACAGAGGCTCAATGGCAGGGCAGCCGTGAGGGCATCTACCACCCACCTCTGATCACTGTGATCAGCCACTGTTCTCAACCAACACAGAAGCCACTCCAGATGGATACACCTGGGGGTGAGCCTGGAAGATGGCAGGTGAGCAGAACTTTCTCCGGATATAGGATAAAATATTTCTAACTTCTTGGTGCTAAGATTCCACAGTTTGTTTATTTGCTTATGTGTTTGTTGAATAAAAAGGCAGGGCCCGTCAAGACATCCCGTCCTTTATATGCTCATGAGATGATTCTTTGCCTGTGGACTCAAGAGTGGAAACCCCTGAACTGAATGGAAGGACGAGCTCTGCAGGGTCTCAAGACATCCAGGAATCTAGGCAGCACTGCTAGGAGAGCCCCAAGTCTCAGAGAAGAAGGTAACATCCCCTAAACAGCTATAAAACATGGCAGAGTAACCCCCAACCCCGAGAAAGGTATGAGGAGCTGGGCTGCGAAGGCCTCTCCGGAACCCTACGCTCGGCCATTTCACATACAAGCTTCAACAGACTGTTTTCTTATTTTGTAGCCTATGTATTTTATAAGATCTGGCATTGAGTCATTCAATACTGAGAAGTCAGGCAGGACCAGGTAGGAGAGGATAAGTAAAACTGAGCGTTACCAAGAGCGACAGAGAACCTATGCTACAACTCACAGCTGCAAGTGTGTGTCATGTCACAGAGGACAATCATGGCCTCCTCACCTCAGACCACTTCCAAGAAGTCACCAGCCACAAGGGCCAGACATGGGGCCAGAGCCTGTCTCCCTTCTGCAAAGGCTCTCCAGCTTCGTGCGTGCCCTGTGCCCCACTGGCTACTGCTGCCTCTTCTTCTGTGTTCGGTCTTTAAAAGGCTCTGCCTCCTGCTGGGCCTCCCGCTCATTAACAGCCCCAGCACCCGAACCCAATAGCTTGCGCCCAAGGCTGACTTCCTGCCTAGGACACCCAGCCCAGGCTTACAGCAGGACCTGAGCCCCTCCAGGAAGCTGCATCTAAAATACACAACAGCCAGCAGCAGCAGTGTTAGGAGCTCTTTCAAACACACTGGGCTGGGAAGGGTCTCAGTCAGACTGCTTGCCTAACACACTGGGTTAGCCACTCAAAACCGTCAAAATAAACACACTACGTATGTATCAGCCCTGTGAGCTCCCTCACCACCCTTAAAGTGATTGCTACCATTCTGCCAGCGTGTGGATATAGGAACTAGGCCCAGAGAGGGTGTACACACCACTCTGTGTCACCCAGCTCAAAATGTCTGAGAGGGACTCTAATGGGATCTGGGGAGGTGAGAGGGGAGTTCCATCCCCAGATGTCTGAGTTATCCCCTCAAGGAAGAGGCTGTGGGAATAAAGGGATGAGGTGGAAAGGAGACGCATAGGCCGGAGCAGAACTCCACAAGACTGGGCTACAAAGACATGACTATCCAAGACACACCGCGTGCAGCACACACCCCCAACACAAACACAGGCAACACAAAGGCACAAAACCATGCACTGCTCTGAAGGTCTTCAGACATCAACGCCTCTCCTCCTCTCACACACCCAGCGGCTCATCCGAGCCAGCCCCAGTGCAAACCGCCAAGCTCTCCCAGAACGATGAATCCCAGCTCTGTGAGGTACTTCACTGAAGCCACTGATGACTTCGAATCCTGTGGCGAAACACTCAAAAGGGAGACCAGCCCACAGGGTCACTCCACTCCCACCTTCCAGATGCTCTGGACGCTAATTTGGGGAGCGTGAAACAGAGAGCAAACAAGGAGGCCAGCGTAGCCAGAGATGACATTCCCTCTCGAGTCCCATGACTGCCGCCCCTTTATAACTGTCCTCGCTGGTCTCCCTCGGCTCTCTACCTCCAGCGCAGGATCAAGACTTGCCCAGCCTAGCTAGCTACTGGTGGTCACGAGTGCTGGCCAGTGTGTGGCGGGCAGACCCCTCTCCAAACAGCTCCAGTCAGTAAGCACTGTGGTGTGCCCAAAATAATCAACCCAGAGAGAAGAGATAGCTCTCTAACCTGACTGGACACGACTGCACAGACAGCAGGAGACCCAAGGATTCCCCACCGAGAGCAGCAGTAGGAGGGATGTCAGCCCAGAACCAGCCTGCTGAGTACTAACACAGGGACCAGGGCAGCAGAGGGACCGAGGGAGAGACGGAGCCAAGGCCATTCAGGTTAGATGGCTGTACCCTTAGTCAGAAAGCAAATGGGAATCCTGAAGAGGCAGGTATGACCAAGCAGGTTGTGAGCAGACAATGGACAGGAGAAATGGGGAGACGGGGATCCTGAAGCACCTTTGGGGTGCAATAGAGCAAGGCAGCAGTGATTCTGAGCAAAAGCATGTGGAGAGGCCTTGCAGAACTGTCTCCACAGAGGCTCGATGATTGGACAAAAGCTAATGTCCTCATCTAACTAGATTCCAGGCACCTCCAGAAAAGAAAAGGCATCACCATTTCCCATGAGGTTACCCTGGTCACTACTAAAAGCTACTTGCAGCTGCTCCCCAGACAAGGAGGATGGGATCATGAAGACTCACTACCCAGGGGCCCTGGGTCACAGTCCCAGTATACCCTGCTCCCTCCCAGTGTGGTTATGGGGACAGCACAGACCAAGATAGGACACGAAAACCTCCCCACAGTTCCAGCCAGGGAATACTGTTACGTTACCTAGGCAGCTCCATTTTCTCAGCGTAGTGTAGGCATTTCTTGTAGCTGTAAACATGCAACTTAAGGACACTGGTTTCCTGTTTTCTTTTCAATTCATTTTCAGGTGTAAAACAATAGCATGCATCTTAGCCTCTTTATGCAGCCAATACAATGCATAAAATGAAAAACAGCAAGCAGTACTTCCAATATTTATCCACTGGCTTACAAGTTTTGTCATATGGGCAGCCTCACAAACTGGTATAATCCACCCAAAACTGGCTCAGAGCACAGAGGTCTCTTAGGAGACTGCACCAGGTCAGCATGCCAGCGAGAGCAGCCTGGCTGCACACAGTTCCCTGCAGAGGTACCCTAGGAGATCATCCAATGGACTATAAAGGTTAAGAAACTGGGAAGTCTACTTCCTGCGCAACAAAATGTGTGTGTTGTATTTGTCTAAAATCACAGACGCTAAGACCGGTGGTATCTTTCATCCTTTGTGGCCTGGACAGGCCTATGGTCAAGTGAGGTGAGATAACCCACTCAACTAGGAGGAGGCAAGAACTCGGTCTGTGAAGTGCTCACCTCATCAGCATGGGATCCCAGTCTGATCCCCAGAGCCCACATGGTGTACACACCTGGAACCCCAGTACAAGGGAAGAGGAAGGAGGATCCTGAGGCCTGCTGGCCAGCCAGTCTCACCCAAACAGTAGCTCCAGGCCAGTGAGAGACCCTACCTGAACAGTAAGCGCATGTATGTACATACACACACACACACACACACACACACACACACACACACACACACACACACACACGCACGCATGCACACACACACGCACATGCCCACACACCACCCAACTCCAGGGGCACAGATAAAGATGTACATCCATGTTACCATTCACTCCACAGCTTGGTCCTCAGGGAGCCTTTGCTGTGAGGGCTGCTACATCACCTCCCACGTATTTGTCTCCTAGTGAGGAAAGATCCTGAACCTCTCAGCGACAACGGAGCTAGAACAACAGCAACGTCTGAGGGGCTGGCACCCCAGAAGGGGCCCAACACCCACTCCTCATCAGCTTCACGCTCACTCCTGAGTATTCCACTTGTTCTAATGAAGTCATGAGGTCCCCCCACCCCTCCCAGATTTAGCTCTGCACGCCGGAACAGAAGCACCCATTGGAGTGGAACCTGGACGTGCTAACCTCTGCTGCCTGGCAGAAACCGGGCGCCTTCTCCCAGCAAAATGTAAAATTAGTCAACCGACAGCAGGGTGAGATCACCAGGCCAAAATTACCCCCAAACTACTACTTCTTAAGAATCTGCTGTCCTGCTCCTCCTGGAACAAACCACATAGCTCCACCTTTGTACTTACAGGGCTTCTTAAAAACAGGCTTCGGCGGAGACTTCTGAATGTACGGGCTACACAACACAGTGACCACACTCAGAATTCTCAACTACAAACCTGCCCTTCTTCTCCAAAATAACTAAAAACCCGGTAACAGTTTCCACTACTGCCTGGGGGAAAAATGGTTTCTCTCAATGGAAGGGAAATGGGAAACTGCTGGGCTGTGGCCAGGAGAGGAACTCGGGAGCCGTGGTAACTCTGGCCCTCCTATCAAAGCCTTCAACGTTTCTAAAAATATAATGCAACGTTGGGATTTAACAGAAACCTCCATTTTCTAATGTTATCTTCTTCCGTTAGAAAGCTTGGAACCCTAAAAGTTAAGGCGCTATCCTGGAGATCAGGCTGTGGTGATCTGAATAAGAATGACCCCCACAGACTCCCGAGTTTGACTGCTTGGCTCACAGGGAGTAGCACTGTTAGGAGGTGTGGCCTCGTTAGAGCAGGCTTGGTCTTGCTGGTGGAAGTGTGTCACTGCGGGGGTGGGCTCTGAGGTCTCATCTTCGCTCAAGCTGGCACACAGCTCACTTCCTGCTGCCTGTGGATCAAGACGTGGAACTCTCAGCTCCTTCTCCAGCACCATGTCTGCCTGCATGCTTCATGCCATGAGGATAATGGACGACACCTCTGAACTATAAGCCAGCCTCAACTAAATGTTTTCCTTTCTAAGAGTTGCCGTGGCCATGGTGTCTCTCCACAGCAGTAGACACCCTGACTGAGACACTGGCACAGCCACCCCATTTCAATGCTTCCACCTAACACGCATAACTGTGTTTTTAAGGCAGGCGTTAAATTGTACATTTAAGTGGTTAAAATGGCATATTTTATACTATGTACATATTATCACAATAAAAATACAAAATAAAGATTCTCAAAAGCAGGAGCTCATGTAAAATCCTACTATATGTACTTCTCCAGCAATCTACAACATAAAACGGGAACTAAATTTATAAGACAGCACCAAGTAAATAGTGTATTTCTACATTTGGATGCAGCTTATTAATCACTGCTTTTTAAGATTTATTTTCTTGCCGGGCGGTGGTGTCGCACGCCTTTAATCCCAGCACTCGGGAGGCAGAGGCAGGCTGTGAGTTCGAGGCCAGCCTGGGCTACCAAGTGAGCTCCAGGAAAGGCGCAAAACTACGCAGAGAAACCCTGTCTCGAAAAACAAAAAAAAAAAAAAAAGATTTATTTTCTTACACTTGAGTACAGGTGTTCACAGAGGCCCAGAGGCAGCCAGATCACCTGGCGCTGGAGTTAAAGATGGTTGTGATATGGGTGCTGGGATCCAAACCCAGGTTCTCTGCAAGAGCAGCAAGTGCTCCTAACCACTGAGCCACCTCTCCAGCCCCATGGCATTTGATTTTTGTTAGCATTTAACACCCACCCTTGGCTGAAAGCACTCCAGTTCTGACTAACTCGGTGCCAGGACTCCTTACCTGTGATTTTCTGTCTGCATCTGTCTGATTCCATGAGGTAAATACAACTAATCAATGTCCTTCCTATCCTTTCCCTTTGCACATCTTCTCTGAAGGTTTCTGTGTTCGCTAGCTGATCAGAAAACACCTTCCAGACTGGTGGTATTCTTCACAAGAAATAAGAAGCCTAAGTAAAACTGGTGTGAAAACACTGCAGGGCAGCTGGGGTACTGTACACAGTGCAGACACTGCAGGCCAGCTGGGGTACTGTGCACAGTGCAGGGCAGCTGGGGTACTGTACACAGTGCAGGACAGCTGGGGTACTGTACACAGTGCAGACACTGCAGGACAGCTGGGGTACTGTACACAGTGCAGACACTGCAGGGCAGCTGGGGTACTGTACACAGTGCAGACACTGCAGGGCAGCTGGGGTACTGTACACAGTGCAGACACTGCAGGGCAGCTGGGGTACTGTACACAGTGCAGACACTGCAGGGCAGCTGGGGTACTGTACACAGTGCAGACACTGCAGGGAAGCTGGGGTACTGTACACAGTGCAGGGCAGCTGGGGTACTGTACACAGTGCAGACACTGCAGGGAAGCTGGGGTACTGTACACAGTGCAGGGCAGCTGGGGTACTGTACACAGTGCAGACACTGCAGGGAAGCTGGGGTACTGTACACAGTGCAGGGCAGCTGGGGTACTATGCACAGTGCAGACACTGCAGGGGAGCCGAGGTACTGTACACAGTGCAGACACTGCAGGGGAGCCAGGGTACTGTACATAGTGCAGACACTGCAGGCCAGCTGGGGTACTCTGCACAGTGCAGGGCAGCTGGGGTACTGTACACAGTGCAGGACAGCTGGGGTACTGTGCACGGTGTAGACATGGTCACTGAAGGGCAGCTGGGGTACAGGGCAGCTGGGGTACTGTGCACGGTGCAGGGCAGCTGGGGTACTGTGCACGGTGCAGGGCAGCTGGGGTTCCGTGCACGGTGCAGACACTGCAGGGCAGCTGGAGTACTGTGCACGGTGTAGACATGGTCACTGCAGGGCAGCTGGGGTACTGTGCACAGTGCAGGGCAGCTGGGGTACTGTGCACGGTGCAGGGCAGCTGGGGTACTGTGCACGGTGCAGGGCAGCTGGGGTACTGTGCACAGTGCAGGGCAGCTGGGGTACTGTGCACGGTGCAGGGCAGCTGGGGTACTGTGCACGGTGCAGGGCAGCTGGGGTACTGTGCACGGTGCAGGGCAGCTGGGGTACTGTGCACAGTGCAGGGCAACTGGGGTACTGTGCACGGTGCAGGGCAGCTGGGGTACTGTGCACGGTGCAGCACCAGCACAGGCTCTTTCTCCACTCATCCCAGAAGGACGCAGTGACAGCGGGGTACCCCACCGCGACCCTCCAGGAGAGGACTTGCACTGTCAGGGGAGGGCTCACAGGCCTCCTCCGTCTCGCTAACGAGGTGTGCAGTTCGATCTGTCACTGAACTTAAGCAGCCCCTAACTTCCCGCATTGTGATGTGAGGGACTTGTAATGGAAAAACAGTTTTTCAATTCAACTCTCCAGATTCTGGGAGGCGGGGTAGGTGTAAAGGACACAATTAGTGCTCCCACTTCTTGTATCTACAGGCCTGTGCTTGTCAGGTTCGGTTTGGTTTTCGACAATCTGACACAAGCTGGAGATGAATGGGAAGAGGAATCTCAGCTGAGAAAATGCCACCATAACACTATCTGACGGCAAGACTGTAGCCTGTTTTCCTGATTAAAGATTGGTGCGGGGTGCGGACAGGCCCAGTCCACCGGGGCGAAGGGTGAGGGGGATACCATCCCTGGACTGGTGGGCATGAGCTGAGAAAGAAAGCAGGCTGAGCAGGCTATGAGGAACAGCCAGTAAGCAGACCCCTCCGAGGGCTCTCTGCTCCAGTTCCTGCTTCCAGGTCCCTGTCTCAAGTTTCCGCCTTGGCCTCCTTCAAAGGACCGCGACACGGGACACGGAAGCCAATAAACCCTTACTTCTCCACGTTGCTTTTGGTCACGACGCTTCATCACAGCAACAGAAACCCTAAGACAAGGCCACAAAGGGTGGGACTGCTCCGAACTGATGAGATTCTACAATAGAAGCCGATGAGAGCCCAGGAGTTTTATCGGGGAGCCCTGGGCTTCCCGCCTGGGCCCCAGCGATCAGACACCAAGTCCCTATCTTAGCGCATACTCCTCTGGCCCAAGCCAGGCTGACAGTTTTACCAGGAGTCTGCGGCCTCCATGCCGCACGTCCCCACGCCCCGCTGCCCCACTCCCCTCCAGCACTCCGTGTCCTGCCCACAGCACCACTGTCCCTGCAGTTCCGGCCTGGGGAGATGACAGTTATCCCTCCCACCAGTCACACTCAACAGATGATGAACATGTCTTAGGGGCTCTACCTTGCAACATAAGCCAAAGCAGCCCGATGGCGTCTCTCTGCCTCCTCACACATCGGCCCAACCTTCACCCTCTTCCCGGGGCCATCTCCTCCCAAAGGCTTTTCTCTGGCTGATCCTTTGATTCCGTGTCTCCAGCCCTGATGCTTCCTGTCACTGCTGACAACCCAAGGGATGGATCCCTCCACAAACTGCTTCCCATTCCTCAACAGCCTTCAAGGCTGTTGCGTGATTTCTCTGTTGCAGGACGACCTCTCCAGGGTCAGCTCTCGGAGAAAAATAGCTCACCGTACAAGTCTGAAAACCTGAGTTCAATCCCTGACTCCTGCAAGTCATTCTCCGGTATCCACGAGCACCCTGGGGCGCACACCTACAATGCACACGTAAGTATAATTTTAAAAGTAAAAATTACAATAATTTAAATTTTTTAATTAAAACACATACTAGCTCTGAACCACTGACCTGGCACACCCAGAAGTCCTTAGCACTCATGCACACTTACACACATGTACACATATGTGCACAAGGCAGGTGTGTGTTTCAAGGTAAGACTGTTGTGTGCACACAAAAAGGTGTGTATGCTTACATTGACTTAAACATGTCCACATTTTTTAGTGTAAATACATGGCACACTTACATATGTGTGCATACTGTGCACTTATAGCATGAAAGTACATGCCTTCACACATACATTGTTCACTGTTACACAATTGCGTGCTTCTGTACATGTGTGCTTGTATACACTCACACACACACAGAGCAGTGTAAACATTCAGGTACTCACCCGTGGCCATGTGCTTCTGCATACACACGTGAATGTGCACAGGTGTTCACACACCTCTAAGCTCCAGCATTCTCATATTTCCCCTCCTGTCCTGGGCTCTGGCCACTTTCCTGTCCCCTAGAACCACTACCTACTCCTCCCCGGAAGCTGGAGTCCCTAACAGTATGCCCTTCAAGTGTACTTGCAAAGTCAATCTCAAAAACAAAAACCAAACACCTGACCCCACAGTGATCACTTGCTCTTGTCAACCAGGAGGACAGAGCCCATCCTAAACATCTGCAATCCACCCAGGAAATATTCAATCACAGCACGCCTCAAAGAAAAGCCCTACAAGGTATGACAAAGCAAATCTGCAAGACCGCCCGCACTACACCCACCACCAGGAGGTGACCAAGGGGTGGCGTGGAGGTCACAGCACGTGTTGAGCAGAGGACACAGGACAGCAGGAGTCCCTCTGTCCTGGCATCCTCCGACAGCTCAGGTCTGAACAGGCGCACGCAGGGTTCAGAAGTTACACGTGTAAACCGGTAGGGAAGCCAACAACAGGGCACTTTCTAAATGCCTCTGAGCAAAGAGTTAAGTGGAATTAATTGATACAGTGATGGAAATAACGGGGAGACTCAAAGAAGCATGCCACAAAGGCTTTTTCAATGAAGACCACAGCCTAGACTACGGGGTGAGAGCTTATCACAGGGGAAGAAAGGAAGGGAAGGGGAAGGAAGGACAGACAAATGTTTCAGAAATAAACGGAATAAACTCAAAAGAAAATCCACAATAGGATTAAAGCCTAAATCCAACTATTTGTTCCCTATAAGGCATTCCCAAAATTAAAGACCTCTGAACAGTCGACCAGAAATAGTAGACCAGAATATACCCGAGAAAGAAAAACAAAACCAACAGTGAAAATTCAAATGTCCTGTGAAGTTTAACTCAGGGCTGGACAGCAGCCCCTGGGCAGAGCACTTGCCCAGCGAGCAGAAGGCCCTGGTCCCGTCCCCAGCACTGAAAGGGGAAAAAATAACCACTAACACTAAATTATAAAGGATGAAGAGATCGCTGACCTACACTTTTAAGACAAACCACAGAATAAAATGCAAAGCACAATTCGTGAAGACACAGAAACATCAGCAGAGAGGAAAGACGACCCAGGAAATGTGAATCTCTCACAACCCTGGATGATGAAAGCAAACATAAGAAACAGATCTGAAGGACATCGATGTTCCCTCTAACTTTACAGTCTGTACACAAAGTGCCCCCAGGCACCTCAGAAGCCAACAGAGGCCCCCGCCATGGGCTCCACACATACCACCATGACAAAAAGTCAACACGTACTCCCAAAACAGGATTACCAAAGGATCAGCCCCATGGGAGGCCTCAATTCTCAGTGACATAGAGGGGCCAGAACTAGGCCGCCCACAGGTCCAAGTCCAAAGTACATAAAGAGGCAAAATAAATACCCGAGGCTAACCCACAAAGAAACAGTAACATGGACAGAAAAAAATCATCTACTGACTTTTAATGACCCCAGTGAAGCATCTAGACAGAAGGAGAAGGTGGAGTCTAATGATTTCCCCCACAGGAAAAATAAGAGAACACAGTAGGTCATGGTTACACATGTACGTGAACTTGGAAGGCTGAGGTAGGGGGATGGTGAGCTGGAGAATGCCAGCCTGGAACACATAATGAGCTCTTGTCTCAAAAGATAAAACCAAGGCTGGAGTGATGGCTCAGAAGTCAAGAACACAGAACTCTTGGAGAGGACCCAACTTCAGTTCCCAGCAAACAAGATGGTCAGTTCACACCCACCTGTAGCTCCAGCTCCAGTGGATTTGATGCCTTCTTCTGGCCTCTGTTCACAGGTACACAGATGTGTATACTCATACACATATACCCATAAACAAAAAATAATTTTAAATACGTTCCATAAAGATATTCGGAACACTTAAGAAAGTGGCTATTATCCAAAGTGTTCTTGCAAAGCAAAAATCACAAAGTAGTAGAAAAACTTACTAAATGAAGTCAAGTGATTTTCAAGAGAGATAAAATGACCTGCAAACATTAAGAAATACGTATCATCTTATGATGCAATGGTATTTCAGGCTGGCCAAGATTTTAAAAACTGGTAACAGAGACAGAGGAACCCAATAGCACAGACTCTTACAGGGAGTGAGCCACGCCATTGGGGACCTCTGTTGGGAAGTGTGGTGATACTCACCCACTAAAATAACCCTTTGTTTCAAATACCACACCTTGGGGAACTTACCCTAGAAATATTCCCACAAGGACATACACTGTATATCCGGAAAGTACCCTGCATCCTAGAAACTCTGGAGGCAACCCCAATGTCCACCTCCCAGACATAACAAAGTCAGGAAATGGAGCTGGTAGGCACAGCACTCCCCTGTGGGACATTTGTGATCAAGGCCACCCAAATCGTCTGTGCTCCTCACATGCATTGAGCATGTTCAAGTGGGTGTGAACACACAGGAATGACCGAGGCATGCCTTTAAATTTTTATATTAAAAAAAAATACAAAGAGAATGAGGAGATCTTAGTAGGTAACAGTGTTTGCTATGAAATCAAGAGTACCTGAGTTCAATCCCAGCACCCAATAAAATCCATGTGTGACTAATGAATGCCTGTAGTGGATTCACTGGAGCTCACTGGCCAGCCAGCCTAGCTGAAAGGCTCAATGAGAATGTCTCAAAAAACAAGATGGGAAGCTCTATAGAGGACGAGAGCTTCTGGCTGTGAATGCACATGTACCTACACATACCTATGAGTGCACACACCACACACGTGTGTATGTATATACTAATATGTATGTATACAGAGAATTTTTTAATCTTAAAAATGTGGTTGTAGAAAAACTCATGTAACATGATACCATTTTAATTGTGATACTGAGAGCACATATGTGGAAAATCTTCACACATAACTAAGCTAGTGTAGTTAGAAGCCCATCAGACTAGTACAGAGAAAATAAATAGCTTACATAAAATTGTATCCATGTTGTACAATGTCTAATTTTTTTCCTCCAAATGCCATTTCCCCTTTACTTTACAAATGTCCAATATCAATGTCACTTTTTAGTCACTGATAACACACATTTTGTATAAGCACAAATACAGATAGTCAAAGATAACACACAATTTGAAAATAAATCATTTGATGTGGGCATGGACCATGCCACCCCAAGCATTTGACTATTATTAAATTACTAGGATAGACAGATGCTGGGGGGCTGGAGAGAATAGCTTAGTGATTAAGAACACTGATTATCCTGGCAGAAACCTGAGTTCAATTCCCAGCACCCACATGGTGGCTCACAATCTTCTGTAACTACAGTTTCAGGGGATCCAATGCCCTCTTCTGTTCTCCCTGGGTACTGCACACACATGATACACAGACATACATGCAGTCAAAACATCCATCCATACCTATGAAATAATAACTACTTTAAGTTTAAAAATATTTTTAAATAGGGTCTTATGGCTCACCGGTTAAGAATGTATGCTGTTCTGGCAGGATTCAGATTCAGTTCCCAGCACCCACATGATGGTTTCACAACCATTAGTAACTCCAGTTCCAAGGGATCCAGTGGCCTCTTCTGGCCTCTGACGGCACCAGGCACGCACAAGGCATACATACATACATGCAGGCAAACACTCATACACATATTCTTTAGTTACTAAAATAAATCTGTGGCTAGAAACCAAACTTCAGAGACACTACAACCAGTGTTGTTGGTAAAAGAGGGGAAATGGGGTCTGTCATCTTGAAAACTTCAGGAACCTTAGCCTTTGAAAAATTTCTGTATGTCCTCAAGATGCGGTCTAGCTTTAATCCCTGAGCAGTAAGACCCTGAGAACACCTGTCATCCAAGCGGTTTCTCTGGTTCAATAATTAAAACACATATGTAGCTTCAACTACTTCCCCTGACAACAGCATTTAAATCACCCCAGGCAAGGAAGTTATATGGAAGAGACAAAGTCCACATCTGAGCCTTATGGGGACATGGCCCTGCTCTCCCTCAGCTACCATAATCCCTTTCACTTAAAAATAGGACACAGCCCATTTTCTTAGCTCCAACTGGAGACATCTGAAAGTGTATTAAACAAAGTGCCTTTCAGATGAATAGGGAAGAATTCTGCCCCAAGTGATTAACTGTAAGCCCGTAGTCCTGTTTTCCACTAGCCCTCTGAAAGCAGACAGGGTTTGTCTAAGAAAGGGACGCTATAATCAGAACACTCTAATTTATTGTGATCCTGAAGTCCGTCTGACCAGCAGATCCTAAGGCAATTGAATAACCATAAATTTCACATGACTGGTTAGAAAGAGCCTGAGCCCCCGCCCAGATGTGCAGCCGGCAGGGGGTGACTGGCTCTGGCAGCTTAAATCATTTTCAAGACCAGAACCCAGTGATGAAGCCTAAAGTCACAGAGACTCGGGGATTTCTGAGCCCAAGGAGCAATCAAACAAGATCTGTCCACTCACCAGCGAGGACCCTCGGGACACAGTTTTCTGTTACACAGATATGCCCGCTGACTACATCAGCATATGTGCTGACGGGCACTTTCTGTCCTCCGTGAGCAATGTACACTTGGCCTTGGTGACCCCACCTGAGCACAAGCCTATCTCAGGTTTAAACGCCTAGCAAGTCTTCTGCACACTGATACTGCCATTCCACGAGATAATAAACAGAGTTCCAGGCCATTTCAGCGGTATTTCCCTTATCAAAACAAGCACTGCCATGATTGATACAGCCAGGAACGGAACTTGACCCTCAGTCAAAATAATAAACCTGATGATCAGAACATCTGCATTTACAAGCAGGAAGAACTGGTAACTGAGAGTCCGATCCGAGAACAAGGCCCAGCCCCAGAACCAGGAAGCAATTCCCATCTTGCCTTGAAAGTGGGATAAAACTGTATTCACCAAACCAGAGAGCCTGAAAACCACGGCAGGCTTTGCGGGTGCACACACCCAGCAGCAGCACACACCCGAGGCGCCGGTGCTTACTAACCGGTTCTCTGCTCACTTTCTTCTGAGGCCCCTTCCCTTCCAGCTGGTGTCTCTCTCACACGGCCTGCTGTGAAGCCTCCTCCCTCTGGGACCTCTCACTCCCAGCAGCTCAGGAGTAATGAAGGACACAACACTCAGACGCCACGTCGGAAAGCTGGGAGCCTGCCATGCGGGCACATTCGCCACCCCCCATGACCACCAGGGCAGCAGAGCCTCAGGCGTCGAGGCAACTTCAGACCAGCACCTCTTCTAACACGACCGACCGCTACCTGGACGTCACGGCCAGCATTGACGTGACAGTACCGTGCCCCATTTGACAGAAGACTAACGAAATGCTCTTCCCTTGTCCTTCTGAGAAAAGAAACAAGGTGGTCTGCCGGCCTCCACAGCGCGTCCTAAGCAAACCCCTAAACACA
The DNA here is from genome assembly GCF_004664715.2 of Peromyscus leucopus. Classification (NCBI taxonomy): domain Eukaryota; kingdom Metazoa; phylum Chordata; class Mammalia; order Rodentia; family Cricetidae; genus Peromyscus; species Peromyscus leucopus. The sequence continues at coordinate 70,557,393 of NC_051079.1, read as the reverse complement.
GGCATCTTCGCAGACTCCGATACAGAGCCAAGAGGGTGCTCGCTGGCCTGTAACCCAACAACCGTGCTTCAGACGGGCAGGACCTGGGGTGGGAAAGGGAAGGAGGCCCGGGCTGGGGAGAAAGTGTGCTCATCTTCTTCTACCAGGACAATGTTTTCACAGGGACGTACATCAACCCTCCCTGCGGTTTCCATCTGGTCTACCTCGGCCCTAGACCATGTTTATCAATCTTCTAAATTCCCTCGTGTTGTGAGAGTCTCAAAAACACACCAAACTGTGGTGAAAAAAAAAAAACAGTTTAAGGTTTAATGTATAAATAATATCTTCGTAAATGAGTGAGGTCACATTTCTCTGCTGTTTTAAACAAGTACCATTTTTACCAGCACAACTGTGGTGATAAATTGTGCACCCCAGTATACTGTGTAACCTAATAGTGTACCCTAATAAACTTCTCTGGGGATGACAGGACAGAGCCAGCCACTAGATTAGACATAGAGGCAAAACAGTGGTAGCACACACCTTTAATCCCAGAACTTGAGATCTCATGTCTTTGCTTGGGAAGGACACAGGCCTTTAATCTCAGGAAGTGATGGCAGGAAGCAGAAAGGTATATAAGGCGTGAGGACCAGGAACTAGAAACTTTTTAGCAACAGTTCAGCTAAGACCCACTCCAGTGAGGACTCAGAGGCTTCCAGTCTGAGGAAACAAGATGAGCTGAGGAGTTGTCAAGGTGAGGTTGGCTGTGGCTTGTTCTGCTTCTCTGATCTTTCAGCGTTCACCCCAATATCTGGCTCCCGTGTTTTTTATTAATAAGACCCTTTAAAATTTGTGTTACATAACACTCTAATGAACTGAACTAACCGGCTAAGTGCCATCTTTAAACCTATGAAAAACAGTAAGTGAACCACCCGACTGTTTATACTAAACTGAGTGCTAAATTGTCATTAGATGATAGAGAACACATACTCATCTTTGATCCACACCTTCTGTGGACAAAATACCAAATTAAAACTAATTCACTTCAAATTGCAAAATCACCCTCAGGATTCCTCAATCTAGCAGCTAAGTGTACAGTGACCATCTGAAGGTCCAGGGCCCTTCTGGGTCTTTAAATACAGGAGGTAACACTCAGAGCACAGGAGCTAGGTACTCAGGGACAGCCCAAGAGCGCCCTGTTGAACATGCTACACCGCTCAGCAAACAGGCACCCTGGTGTGCACACCATCCCTCACAGTGAACAGGGTCACCCTGGTGTGCACACCATCCCTCACAGTGAACAGGGTCACCCTGGTGTGCACACCATCCCTCACAGTGAACAGAGGCACCCTAGTGTTCACACCATCCCTCACAGTGAACAGAGGCACCCTGGTGTGCACACCATCCCTCACAGTGAACAGAGGCACCCTAGTGTTCACACCATCCCTCACAGTGAACAGAGGCACCCTGGTGTGCACACCATCCCTCACAGTGAACAGAGGCACCCTGGTGTGCACACCACCCCTCACAGTGAACAGGGTCACCCTAGTGTGCACACCATCTCTCACAGTGAACAGAGGCACCCTGGTGTGCACACCATCCCTCACAGTGAACAGGGTCATGTCAGCACACATGCCACACCTCTCAATAGGCTATCAAGTAGGACAAGAGTAAAGGCCAGCAGAGGGCCTGGCCTTCTGTTTCTATGACTTGGGGTTCGGTGATTACTCAGTGGCAAGGGGTTCCAGCTATCTGCACTCTTCCTTCCCTATGGGGGGAGGGTGTACTCACATGCCCAGAGACATACTGGATCTGAAGACAAAAACTGGGTCTACCACACTGAGTCCGTTTTGAGTAATAATAATGCTACAATTCAGCAGTTTATCAAATGCTGCGGCAGAGGTGGAGGCACGGTACAGGAGACCAGTCACGGTCTAGAAAGAGAAGATGCTGTGTTCCAAGAGCACACAGGTGGGACAGTTCCTGGGGGTCGGGTCCCTGGGGGTCCCCCCGGTCTCCCTCAATGTTCAGGATGTCAGCACTGCCAGTATGGTCTCCCAGGGTAGGGCTTGAGAACTTTCACCTCTCAGAATCCATCCCAGCTATTTCAAAATAACAGGTGACAGGAGAGTGAAATGCGGGTCCGTGTGGAGCGGGAATTTCCACACCAGGCCTGACATGGGTGGGGCCCTCACCATGCTGGCTATTGGAACCCAGACCGCTGCCAAATGGGGCTTTGTCCACACTGGGATGGGCTGGTGGCAGGACTACAGGTAAGTTTCAAAGATCTGGCACAGAGAGAATAAAAACTATATCAGTATTAATTCCTGGATTGTTCGCATGGGAAGGAGGTGTTTGTTTGGTTTGTTTTTTTCTTTCTTTCTTTCTTGTTTGTTTGTTTGGATTTTTTTTTTGTTGTTGTTGTTGTTGTTTTTGGTTTTTCGAGTCAGGGTTTCTCTGTGTAGCTTTGGAGCCTATCCTGTAAATAGCTCTGTAGACCAAGCTGGCCTCGAACTCAGAGATCCACCTGCCTCTGCCTCCTGACTGCTGGGATTAAAGGCATGCGCCACCATCACCTGGCGCTTGTTTGCATGTTTTTAAAACTACATTAATTTGTGTGCACACACGCACATGGGCACAGCTCAGAGGACAACAATGGGAACCGATTCTCTCCTTCCACCAAATGGGCTCCGAGGCTCCAACCCAGGCTGAAGCCCTTTACCCACTGAGACATCTCCTGGGCACTCACTCCCTTACATGTTTAAAACACTTTGAATGCATTGAATCTTTTTAAATATCATGAATTTTACGCAATTCTCTTTCAATGTGATTATTAGCATCCTATCTTAATGAGCGGCAAGCAGTCCATGAACAGCAACCGAGGAGACCGGACGCTGAGGCCTGCTTCTAAACCGCCCCTGGGCTAAGAACAGCTTTGACATGTCTGCTGACAGTTGGGGAAGAAAATAACAAAGCAACATTGTGTGAGACGTCAAACTATATGGAACCCAAACGCAAGTGTCCATAAACGAAGGCTTCTCCGCGGTGATGTACAATCTCTAACGCTTTAGTGCTTCAAGGCCAAGACCACAGAGACGTCTTTAACTGGCCCAAAAAGCCTATCTGAGAAAAAGTGTGCTGGGGCTGGGCAGACGGCTCGGTGGCTAAGTGTGCTTGCCTGAGTTCAAATTCCTTGTATGTATGTATGTATGTATGTAAGAAAGGGAAGAGAGGGAGAAAGAGAGAAAGAGAGAGGGGGGGAAGGGAAGGGAAGGGAAGGGGAGGGGAGGGGAGGGGGATGGGGAGGGGAGGGAAGGAGAAGAGAAGAGAAGAGAAGAGAAGAGAAGAGAAGAGAAGAGAAGAGAAGAGAAGAGAAGAGAAGAGAAGAGAAGAGAAGAGAAGAGAAGAGAAGAGAAGAGAAGATCCAGGAAATGGCTACATATGCCCGTGACCCCAGTACACTGTGGGGAAGGTCACTGGAGCTCTCTTGGCCATCAGCCTAGCTGCAAGTTCAATGAAAGATACACACACACACACACACACACGCACACATGCACACATGCACACACACACACACACGCACGCACGCACACATGCACACACACGCACACACACATGCACACACGCACACACGCACACACACACACACACACACACACACACGCACATGCACACATGCGCACGCACGCACGAACGCACGCACGCACGCACGCACGGGCGCGCGCAAGGAGTGAGATGGGATAATAGGCACTTCTTCCCCAAAATGTTGCACCTACAGATATGGGTGTAGGGGAGGCAGCCAGAAAGGACGAGTTCCAAAGGTCCCTATCAGCCCCCTGGGACATGAGGCCACTAGGACAGAAGGACGCAGACATGATCGAAGCCCCCAGAAGTCTAGAGGCCCCAAGCCTCCTGCACTGAGTCTTCCTCAGACCGTTCACAGTAGCTACTCAAGGCTCAGGCTTATTCTCAGACCAGATGGTCACCCAAGGACGAGGGATCCAAAGGCTCCACAGCCAGCCACACTCAGCTGAACTGCTATGGTGTCCTCCAGCCTCTTGTGAAGAATTCACCAGTGGGAATGGGGAGTGGGCCATGACTCCCCAAGTTCTCCTACTTACTTCAAGTGGCTCAGACCAAGATGGAGATCCATTCTGCAGTAATCTCAACAGGCAGACAGGACGAGGGAGTCCCAAACCAAGGACAACTGTCCACGGAGGTCGCCTGCCCAGATCAGCCAGCTTCTAGTCTAGAAGAGTTCTGGTTTCCACATCCCGGAGGAAAAGGCAAGAAGGACTGCCAACTTCCTCCAGCTGTTCTGAATGTTAAATAAAACACACGGAGCTCACAACAGTGCCTTGTTCCGAGCAGGTACCAGAGCAAAGGTCCGTGAAATCACACGGGCTTCGGTGGGAGACTCATGTGGGGGGCTGGCTATCCAGGCTTGCTCCAAATTAAGCCTACGATAAATAACTAGTAAGAGGGCCGAACAGGAAACTCGGCCAGCAAAGGTGCTTGCCACCAAGCTAGACAACCTGAGTTCAATCCACAGGGACCCACATGGTGGAAGGAGAGACCCAACTCCCTCAACAACTGGATCGCTGACCTCCACATGTGTGCCGTGGCACACGCTGGCCTACGGCACACACACAGTGAGTAGATAAACAGTAGCTAAGGCACTGTGCTTTGTTCTTATGACCTCGGCTTTTCGGTATCTAAGTAGCCAGGAGGAACCACCTTTGAAAATCTCCACAGCCTCTGCCTCGGTACTGTCCCTGAGCACCAGAGTCTGTGTATAATAAAGAGCAGTATCAGAGCCCATGGGAGAGAGCCCTGCGCTACACACTGAAGGATGCTCTCCCCAGGAAGAACCCATGTGCGACACATAAATCATCACGTCCTGCTTTTCTATTTTGGCTGCCAGAAAGCTCTGATCCTAAATTATGGCCTATGCATGCCCCCTGGAGGGAGTCTTGAGGTCTGTACGGATGAACTTAGTTTCCCACCATCATGACCAATTAATTAGTCCATGCCCTGTGTCTTATTTGTACTTTTATGACATATTGGATGTGTGACCTTAAGCGCTCTCACCCTTTAATGGCAACAGACAGATATAAACGCAAACTATTAACACCAACATGAATATAATGTGATTTTAATCACCAGATACTCAAACGGGCTGGCCACACACTCACCCAGCACCTACAGGGAGACGCAGCCTGCTGGGACTCTAATACAGCAAGCTGTGCAGCTCTCCGGTTACATCGGCCACATAACACGTTTTGAGACGGTCTTAGGAAATTAGCAAATTACCCAGGACAGGGCTAGCGAAAGAGCTCAGAAGGCAAAAGCGTTTGCCAGATTTGATTCTCAGGACCCACGTGCCAATTCCTGCAAGTTGGCCTCTGACCTCCACACGTGTATCGTGGCAAGCACAGGACCCTTACACACTCGGCAGTGAAGAGAGTACTCGCTGCTCTGGTAGGGGACCTGAGTTCAAGTCTCAGTTGTTGTCAACTGGCTCGCAACTGCCTGTAAACTCCAGCTCAGGGATTCCGACACCATCTTCTGGCTTCTACGAGTATCCACAACCACAGGCACATACCCACACAAACACATACATAGCTAATAATAAATATGTAAGATTATTAAGTACACAGCTCAGGTCAACAATGAAGACACAATTCTCTCCAGAAAATGAACACCATCTTAAGTGTGGGAGTCAATCTAGACATCCTTTCTCCTTTCAGAGACCATCCCGAATGGCTGGCTACGTCTATTTGGAGTAACCCCACAGGAAAGGCTAGGGTTTCTATGCTTGTTAACAATAAAGAAAAACTACACAGCACAGGCCCATGGAAGACTGAACAGTGAAAACACCACTACGATCATCAATGATCACAAACAGCCCACCCAGACATCACCTGGGGCACACAGGACAAGAAGACCCTCCAGTCCAGTGGGCTCCCAACACTGGTCACTGCTGAATCACCAAAGAGAAAAGGAGCCTGCTCTGCTGTCTGGCTCCATCCTGTCACATCTCTCTCGCTATCTTGTCAGTGTGCGCGTGCCCACCACTTCCTGGTCAGCTCTCCATCTCACCAGCCCTGGTACACTCCTTACCAGCTTGTCCCGCTCAGACCTCTCTGCCCACACCTTCACCTCCTGTCTCCCTGTTCCCACCTGAGGACAACCAGACCACAGCTCTCAGCCCATGATCTTCCCTGGTCCGTGGCTTTGGGCACAGGGCACTGGCTGTACATCACAAAGGCTCTTGACTCTTCTGACTCCTTTCTTGGAGGTCTTCTATATCCCGTGCCAGTAACTCGCTCTTATAAGACGAGATGCTTCTAGCTAGGAAGCTACAGATCGGTAAAGAACTTGCCAAATGAAAGGGGCCCTGGGTTTAATCTCAGTACTGGAGGTAAACATGAGGTCTGCAGATGGCTCAATTAAATGTTTGCCAAACACACACACGAGGATCTGAGTTCAGATCCCAGCACCGACATGAAAACTGGACACAGTAGTTGGTGTCTATTATCCCAGGGCTGAAGAGATGAACACAAACAGATCCTTGGAGCTTGGTAGACAGCCAACCTAACCTAATCAATGAGTTCCATGTTCATAAACACCCACACAAACACACACGCACACGCACACGCACAGAGCGCTATTGGTATTGGTAGCTACCACTGGATTTCCTTGAAGAATCTACACCTTTGCCCACAGGGCCGGCCTGGAAACTATGCTGACAGCTGGCTGGCTGGGAGACAGGGCTTCCCGCTTCCTCCTGGACTGCACTCTGCAGGGCTGCTATGGCCTCAGAGGGTGACAACTGGCCCAGGTCTCACACAAACACCTCACTGTGGAGAGATGCAAACACTGAATCAACACTTTTTCTACTCTCTGGAGCTGGGCTTTAGGCACCACCGGTGAGCTGAGGGGCCCGCTCTATAAACCATGCTTAGCAACCGATCCGGTGATGTGTCAGCTTGGTGCTGACTCAGCATACTCTCAGCAACCTTGTCCTCTAGGTGGACTTTCAGTGCACCTAGTTAAGTGTGTTCAGTGCCAGTATCCCGGAAAGAAAACTAACCTGGAGCTAAGATTTCCCACAGGCCAAACCCCGACCCATCGTGGCCTTGGCTGAGTGACCAGATTTTCCTGCATTTCAGCACCTACAGAAACCCAAATTCACCCAAAAATTACCCATAAGCTACCGAAATACAGTAAAGTTAAAAAAAATACACAAAGACATGCAAATGATCATAAAAGTACTATCCCGGTATAAAGTGAGGCCCCGTCTCAAAAGAAAACAAAAAGGGGGAGAGAGAAAGAGAGGGAGGAAGGGGAGGGAAGGTGGGAAAACAGAAAAGAACAGCAAGGCCACACTCAAGTCACACTAGCCTGCTCAGACCAAGGAGGAATAGCTAATAATTTATCCCCTGGGGTTGGAGCACAACTCAGCGGCAGGACACTTACCCTCCATGCACAAAGCCCTGGGTTACATCCTCAGAGCTGCAGAAAGACTAATTACAGCCCACCCCCAATGTAAGCACCTAAGGAAGCCTCTCTGAGCCAAAAGATGTAATGCACGCTCTAAAATGGGTGACTGTTCTCACAGACAGCAGGTCTGAATGCCTACACCACATGTTCCAGCTGCCCCTGCCCCTGCGCAGCGCATCGGAAACACATGCCACACAACTAAATCCCAAATTCCAACTGAGACAGAGACTCACAAACGCACGCCTATCGGGAACACGAGCCACTTCCTGAAGTTAAGATTCAGGACAGCCTATAATCTTCCACCAACCTAGAAAACAAGTGATAAGCCCATCCACCAGGAAAACCATTAACACACTGCGCTTCTCTGTCACCGGGGCAATTTACAGAGGCTAATTTTAATCCTACCACTAATCCCATGGTTCTACCGAATCCGTCCCCAAGTTTGTGTTGCTATGGTGAGTGCTCATAACACCAGGAATGCACTTACTGGCAGTTTTAGGAACAAGACCGTCCTCCTCCCCTCGTAGATTTTTCAAAGTACAAAGCCATTTCTGGGAAGAGGAAGACAATTGGGTGCCTGGGTAATATGCTATTCTCATCACAATGACCATTATGGCCTCGTGCCAAGTGCTACTCCAGGACAGAATATCATCATCATGCTAATGGGTCATGCCAAAGACATGGGAAGCAATGGTATGATTGGAATGACCCATCTGGATCTGAGGGAATATGATTATCAATGAATGATGGCATTTTCCCTTACTGGCACAGAAATACTGTATCACTGATCATCTCAGTGTGACTTGGGTGCAGGGAAAAGCACAGCTCCCCTGTTCACACTCTGGGCAGTGCCCTGCCTACAGAGTCCACAGAACATGACTTAGGGACACACATATGACCAGGCTTGCTCGTTTACTTCTTCCTAAAGATGATGAAGGCTAGCAAGGCCATCTGAAGAGACACAGTATCCAGAGGTGCTGGGGCCCCCGGAACAGCACAGCCACCCATTGGTCAGGGATGGAGGAGATCGGCCGGCCGTGACAGGGCATGTTGATGCCCTCCTAAATCTCAGCATGAAAATCTACCCTTGTGAATAAAATGCAGTCTAACCAGATATCCCCAGCTAGAGTGCAGACAAAGCTGTCACAAGCAAAAACATCCACTGCAAGTGTAGGTAATTCCAGAACAGCTCAGAACTTCAGTCAAACTAGAGAACTGATCTATGAAATCATCACTAAAACCAGGAAGCCGTGAATATAGCAACCTGCTATATATATATATATTCATTCCAGGGGTTGGGGAAACGAAGCCCTTAAAATGGGGGGTGGGAAGGAAAACACACATCTTTAGCTCTAGGTTAAAATCTCAGGAATAATAAAGAACTAATGTGTAAATATTCTCTTTCTGACCAGCAGGATCCTTAGTCTTACTCCCAAGGAAAAGTCTTGCCATGCCTATAGATCTCTAGGTTTTCCTGAATTGGCATAATCACTCAACACTTAATGACAAACTATTTCCCATAAACACGAGCCTTGCTCACCACTCACAAATACCAGCTGAAGGACCTGCTAAATCCACAGCTACCTCTGGGCACAACTTCCAAGGCATCACTGACCATACTCAATTTCAAAGAACATTCTCGAATGCCAAAATAAATCAACGTCCAGCACAGCTCCAGTCAGCTCATGCAATATAGGTTAAATAGAACCATATGGTAAAGACAGACACATGTTGCCCTTTGCTGAAACAAAGGACAAAAAATCCTAAACAAATTGTCCCTTACCCTTTCACATGGGAGGATGTGGAGCTGATTAGAAGGATTTCTGAAGTGCTAAGAATGCTGGGGTGGGGGGAGGGGGAGAACTCGGGAGGCGGGGAACTCACTGCCTCGTCATTAACAAAATATTGGACTCCACAGAGCGCCTCCATTTCTGAGTCTCCCTCTAGGTCTCGAAAGCTAACACCATATTGCAATCTCTGAGCACCGTCTCCTAACGCTCCTAACGAAGCAGGAGGAGGGCAGGCCAGCTGTGAGCAGGAGGCTGTGGCATCAGCGGGTCCCCAGGGTAGGAGAGGCAGCGAGAGACAATCTACCTGTTCTGAAGGAATAAAACACCTGCTCAACTAAGCTTGGAAACAAAATAGCAAGACATGTACCTACCTCTCCCCACTGCAGTGGAGACAGACCTCCCCTGCTACACATCAGGTATGGAAAGCATTCGGACAGCAGCAACTTCACTAAATTCCCGACTCCCAAACACCCAGAGCAAAATAATCTACCAGGATGAACACATCCTGGAACACAGAGACACCGTCTGATGAAACCGCCTTTTCGATTATTTTTCCCCTCTTCTCCAGCTTTGTGTCTTACTCATTACCTAACATATATTTACATGTTTGCTTTGCAAAAGTAGCTTTAGGTCTAATTACACTGCTTAGTAACTTCCAGGACCATTCGGGCTGAAGATTAAATGCCAGCTCTTTCTTGAAAAACTACTTTTTTCAAGCACAAAATGATACTTCTTGACAACTCGGACTTGTGCTCAGGAGAGCATTTCCTTCCACACACAAACACCAGAGCTCTCAATCTGGCAGGGAAGGCCACAGCTGCCGGCAGGGACACAGGGACACGTGTAGGCAGATGGGGGTGGGGGTGGGGGAGAAAGAAGGGCAGGGTGGACAGTTGCCACTGCCTTTTTGCACCAGTCCTTCAGAAATACACCTCATTTACCTCAGCAGACAGGCCAGGACATTCACAGGCCCGGGAATACGCCTGAAGTATGTCTCCCTGGAATAAAATTAACTTTCGAGCTGTTTTGTCTAAGAGCCAGATAAACATTTCACATTCACACTCAATGCCTCCCTTTCAGCCTTCCTTCCATGAGGTTAATGTTATTAATAAATTCTCCATCAATAGAAACACTCGATAGGATTCCTTTCTTGAAATGAAAGTTCCTGGTAACTTTCAAAAATTTTCTTGAAAATTCTGAAGTAATCATGGCTGGCTTCCGGTGACAGAAGACTCCCAGCCCACCCTCCTGGGCAGGAAGCAGGGGAAGGGAGCACTTGGAACAGAGAAGAAAAGTGTCCTACCTCCCCCAGCTGCAAAATCCCTCCTGGGGGAAGAAGGGAGGGTGGGAGTCAGGGCCTGAACGTGGAAAGTGCTGCCCCTCAGATGCCCCTGACACTCTAAACCCTGAACAGGTGGTTGCCACTGCACTCCAGGCCGTCTGGTGCGAAGGCTGGGATCAGGGCCCCACAGTCAAGGCGGCAGGGCCCGCCACAGCAGAAGCGGACGAGAGCAAAACCCTGCCCACAGCCCCTGAGCAGCTCCAGGGTCTGCACTCACACCTTCCTCTCAGCCAGGGACACCGACAGCCCCCGATTCCCAAAGCCCCTTTCCCCTCCCCGGGCTCCACCACAGCCCTCCAACCAGAAGCTGGGCTTTGCAGGGAAACCAGCTCCTGAGGAAGTTGCAGTTCCCAGCGGCACCAGGGGGGTCGCTCACCTGCCCGGCCAGCAACAGAGTCATGAAATGAGTCCCTCATGCTTCCACGTGAATAATTCTGGAAGCTAAGGTCAAAGGTGCCGGATTGGAGGCAGCCTGCAGAAGCCTAGTGAAAAGCACCAGGACAAAACTCCGGTGGACTCACACCACAGCTCTGGAGGTACGAACTCAGGAAGATGGGAGCTGGGGGATTTCCCTGCTGTTTCCAGAACTTGGGGGATGGGAGGGGGGCACTAACAAAGAGATGCATTTTTTAAAAGGACTTCGTCAGAATAGCTTTTTTTCCCAAGTACTAAGACATACAAACACGTACTTGGTAAGCTGTCTGCTTTTGAGGAAGGAATGCTATTCGCAGGTTCAAAAGTTTATAAAGCAAATGCCTAACTAAATAAATTTGTCTCTCCTTTCTTCCACGAGTTCCATTAATTACGATCAAACCCACGTGCAGCGCTAAGAGAAATTTGGGCGATTCGGGATAAGTGTGGCCAGTCAAAAAAAAAAAAAAAAAAAAGCCAAAGTGAAAGCTGATATGATCCCCTGCCCAGGAACAGCCATGTCTGCTTTGGTTGTGAACCTGGGGATAGTGTAAGCAAACGATTTCGTGTAGTCCCACAATTAACACCTGCCCTTCTCTCCTGAACTCAAAGTCGAATAAGAAACCCAGCAGTGAGGTGACCAGCAGACCCTCTAAAGGAGCAACATTATAACAGGAAAGCATGCAGGCTGGGGGATGCTCCCTCCCTCCCTCCCGCCCCACATAATCAGCTTACATTTTGGCTCCTACTTCCAAAGCCTTAAGGTACAACGCCGCCGAAATTCTACACACAATCTCCAGTCCCACTCCACGCCACTCCCACAAAATCCTTTTTCAAAGATGACTTCTGGTAAAGTATGAATAAGGCAAAAACATATCTGGAGTATGAATACACAAAAACCTACAACAATCCCTCAAACCCAGGACTGGTTTTTCGAGAAGGAGCCGTGACTAACCTCCACTTAAGCTGCCAGGGTATATTACCATCTTCCCCCAGTTGAAGACTGGGGGCCATCTGTGAAGAGTATTCCCCACTTCAAAGTATTCTTAAAGAATCTCCCTTTCTCTTTCACGTAATTGTTGCTAAACTTAATCACATCAAATGCTCCACTTATAAAACTCAAACATCTCCTAGTAGGAGCCAGTAAGGCAAACGGAGTTAAAAGTTTCATTTATGAACGTGGAGACAGCGTGTGACATGTTGGGGTGGGGGGGCCTTCTCTCAATCCACTCTAACAGTGTCTCTGGGACACCGTGGGAAGTTTAAGAAACAAATAAGATTTCAACCATCCCCGGAGAATTTTTAGAGGTACCTTAGCTGCCTCTACGAGGTGTTTACAAATATCAGTGTTCAAAAACTGCCTCCGAGGTAAGTACCAGGAGGACACACACACACATCAGCAGTTAGTATCAGATACACATACCAAAGTAAAAGTTTGGGGACCCAAGGTGATTTCACACATTAGACTTTTAAAAGCTCAGAAACACAAGTAATCAAAACTCCCTTCTCTCTGCCCACCGTTGGGAGCAGAGAGGAACCAGAGCCAGGCACTGGGGTGTTTTGTTCCCCTTTGGAAAGCCATGCCTACTCCTCTGGCTAGCTTTATTACAGACTCATTGGGATGGCTTCTTTTTTAGAATGCTAATGTACTCTGAAGGCTTCAGTATATTCAAATTAGCAAGTGTAAGGAAACAAGTTCTCCTAATGAACTAAGAAAATATTAGACATGCATTTATCTTAACACACCAGGATTTTAATTTGATTACCAAAACAGTTGTGAGCCTTTCCCTGAGTTTCAGTTTATCCCAGAACCCATTCGAGATGGCGATGGGGTCACTCTCGTGGAAATAAAGCTGTCCCCTCCAGTGACCCAACTCACACCCCTGACTCCAGGGCAGCTCAACTCCTTCTCCAATTTTGCTAGAGGGGGAGGGGGCCCTTAGAAGTCATGCACATAAGTAAGTAGTGTGGCAGCTTTAATTCTATCCGGTCCGTGTAAATAAAAATAACACAGCTACTTTGACGAAACAATTAAAGAATGCAAGAGAAAATGAAGGAGTGATAAAAATGGGCTCTTGTGTACAGGGCAGTAGCGAATATCATATCAAATGGCAAGCGTGCCTAGTTCCTTAAAGTAACACATTCCTAAACCGAAATACTTCAATCATATTAATAGGGAGGTTTAAAACGTAATCTGGAAAGATCCTGCTGGGGAGCTATTCTCTTGGCTTCTACGCCGGTCAACGCACATCAATTTTTAAATTATATTTAATCAACATTCAAGACTTAATGGTAGGTTCGCCGGGACGTGACTTTCTGCTGTACCTTTAATTAAGACGCCGTCTAAAGTTCTTCCGAGACTTGCTGGTGAAGTGGGCACCGCGAGTGGACCAGAGGTCCCAGCACTCGGTCCTTTGTTACTCAATGGACACCCTGGAAGGCCCGCCCCAGCCCAAGGGCACATCTGGGCTTCTAGAAACAACCCAACGTCCACCCGGGCCTCCTCTCCACGCAGACATCCATGAGGGCTCAGGCGTAGACCACCAGAGCCCCCCGCCCTCCCCCCACCCCAGCAGCCGCCAGCACCACCACCACCACCACCACCACCCCCCCCCCGTACCCACCGGCCACTCCCGCCCCAAATCCGCCCCTGGCGGGGGGAGCAGGGCCCAACTCAGGTGTGGAGACTTACATAACCGCCCCCAGAAAGCGGGGGGGGTGGGGGGGTGGGACGCCTCCCCTCCCGACCGACCCACCTCCAACCGAACAAAGTGAAGTTTAAAATAGAAACCAATTACCTGGCCTGCCCGCGGTGCTGGGCCGCGAAGCCCCGCCGCGCCTCCGTCAAGCCCCCCCCCACCCCGTTCCCCCCCTACCCCCCCACACACACACACACACCGGGCCGGGCCACCCCTCCCTCCCCCCTCCCTCCCCCCCTCCCCGCCCACGCACACCCACGCCGCTGCCCCGCGAGTTCGCCGCCCCTCCCCCGCCCTCCCGTGCCCACGCCCTCCCCCACGGCCCGCGCCCCCACGGCCCCGCACGGACCCCCAGTCTTTGTTACGGTGCGAAGTTGGGCTGCGGGTCCCCGTCTCTTTCACTTCTTGGGTTACAGTGCTGCAGGCGTGTGACGTCCGCTCCACATGACGGGGGCGGGCGGGCGGGCGGGGAGGGGAGGGGAGGGGAGGGGAGGGGTGGTGGTGGGGCGGGCGCCCGAGGAGAGGGGGCGGTGGACCCGGGGCCTCCCCCCCTTCGGCGCCCCGCCCACGGCCCGCCCCCCGCAGCTCGCAGCCCAGCAACAAGCGGCCGCCGCCCCCGCCCCCGGGACGGGCAGGTGGGTGTCCCGCCCCCCAGCCGCACGCCACGCCCTCTAGGGCGGGCAGGTGGTGCCCCGCCCCCGCGCGCCCTCCCCCAACCCCCCCCTCCCCAGCAGCCACCCAAGGCCCCACGCCCCCACCACCACCACCAAGAGGCGCCGGGCCGCCCTGGACACACAGAAATAGGAATGATTTAATGCAACGACATACCCATTCCTCAAGCCACCGGGCTCGCTGAGATTGGAGAGAGAGGGCCCGAAAGGGGTGGCGAGCCGGTTGGGTGGAAACGGCCCGCGTAGGAGGGGGATACGCGGACTGACAACACCTAGTAACCGAGTTGGAAATCTCAGGAGCCCGGGCACCCTCGAGGTGACCTCGGCGCAATCTGACGCTGCCCACAGGGTGTGGACACTGTGCCTCCCAAGGTCTGTGCCCCCTCCCCAGGGGTCTCTAGAAAGGGGAGGCGCACGCGTGTATTTAACCCAACATTGCATCATCACCACCACCACCCCCAGTGAATCGCAAGGCAGACCACTGAGCGCCCCGAAGGCCCGGCATTTACACCCAAAACTAGGCGATCCAGGTCCCGAAAAGAGAGTGCCGCACTAATCACCCATCACTGTGGATGTTCCTAAGAAGAGTGCAGCAGATTCAGACAGTAGGCAGCTTGGGGTGGCCCGTGACACAGTCGGCCCGTGAATGTACCCGCTGTGCAGAGCAGACGCGGCCAGGGCGCAGCCCTGCCAAGACCGGTGAGCACCAGAACTTTCATTAACCGTGAGCAGTTCGCATTCTAGAATTTACCATGGGCTAAGTATCATTCCCCGTGACAGAGTGAAATTGGAAGTTGGAAGACGAACGGTGCCCTTCAGTTTTATATGGAGTTAACATCCTTTTCAACAACCCACGACCTCTGCACGTCTGCTATCGGCAAGTGGCTGCAACACGACCCCACTGGCGCCTGGAACCAGGCGGATGGAGCTGCTCCAGAGTGCCCAAAGGTTGAGAAGTGTTATCAATCGTTCCTCTTTCCTTCCCGTGTGGCAGGTTTCGACTTGAATCCGAAAGTGCCTCTACTGCCCAGTCTTCGCAGGAAGACGTTGGGAGGGGGCAGGGTCTCCACTTGGACTGCTGCGTGCGCATCTAGCTGGACAGACTTGGATAAAAGCGTGTCCACGTCTACAGCACACATCTGTGCAAATGCGGGAGCCTGCGGATGCGCGCGGCTGGCTGGACTCTATGCCGACACATGGACGCGTGCACGCGCGTGCGCGCGCTCACACACACACCCCAAATTACCTCCGGGATAGAGAAAGCTGCTGCGGATTGGTCGACAGAGCCGTCACTCACACCCAGGGGGCAGGGAGACTTTGCAAGGCAGTTTCTTTTTTCTCTCTCCCTCCCCTCCCTGTCGTTCTATTTAATGGTAAAACAACAGCAGAGCTCTGAAAGTTAGCCATCTATGCGGAGTTTGTAACCCTAACGAGGCCGAAGTCAGAGGATACCATTTAAATATATCCCGTACGTCCACAATGGACGAAAAGGGAAATAGCCTGGAGTAAGGGGAGGGGAGGGGGGGCAATCGGGGCGGGTAGACTCAGGGTAGTGTTCTCAACACCCCAAAAGAGACTTTGACCTTTGAGTGATTTAATAATTAAAAAATGTTTTCACAAGTCAGATTATAACAAATGTTCGTCCCTAATTTTTAGAGTCGTTATTTTATTATTTAAGCATGCTGAAGCAAGCATGTTTCCTTAAGAAAGAACTGACCTATTTTTGGCTGGAGATAAACGATCATGTTAACAGATGTTAATCTTGTAATCTGTTTTTCCTGTAAAGCACTTCACATACCCGAGCTTCAAGACCTTAAAAATAACATCTTTTCCAAAAAGACCTGACGTCACAATCCACTCCCTGGGAAGAAGAAAAAAAAATCACACTCCCCTCCAGTTTTTCTCTCCTGCAATGATTTCAAAGACATTAAATCTTTTTCACTTTATAAGTGCCGATTTGTTCTGCCTCAACTCCCACAGGCTTTTATTTGCATTTCAAATTCCACAGGTTACACCAGTCGCCTTTTCAAAAAAAAAAAAAAATGTAAACTAACAATGAAGCAGTAAATGGCTTTTTGTGCATCTGGATTAAATAAGACACCGAATGAATATATTTTAAAAGAAGGGGCGAGCAAGTTGATCTGTGCTCACCCGGAGACCAAGAGACTCTTCATCAGCAAGCCAGGCAATGCGTTAGCTAGCTACACACACACAACCCGAGGCTGGGGGTTGGGGGCACTGGGCTGGTCTGCTGCGGAGAGCTTGTTAACGCTGGTGATGGATGCGGCTGACTTACAGACCCACATTTTTTCGGGTAAAAGGCTGGTTCTCTGGAGTCCTAATTGCAGGAATCCACTGGTTTCCCGACTCACAAAGCCTGATAGTCATCGCACACCGACCTTCCTCCATGAACCACTGGCTTAAAGACCCCACTGCCCTGGCTTTTGACAAACTTATTCAGACAAAGTTTCTTTAAAACTTGGCGAGGCGGTTTAATCTAAATACTGATCTTAACTATTCGGTATGTTCTCCCTGGAAATGGCAGAGGAGGCGCCGTTCCAACCCACACCCCACCCCCGCAGCATACACCCCTCTGCGTTCTTCTCTTTCACACACCCGGGTGTAATTCGTGTGTGTGTTATGTGTGTGTATACACATATAGACATATATCTGGCTATCAATTAAGTCCCCCACCCCCACTCTACTATACCCCAGCAAGGCAAAGCGCAATTCCGAGGAGTCCCCGCCGCGCAGATCTCCTTCCCACCCCACTCCGAGTCACTTCCAGAACCTCGCCCCCGCCCCCACCCCTACGCGAACTTCCCTTTCTAGAGATCCCACTTTTTTAGTGTTAGGGTCACTCCAATCTCCCCACTGACCCGCAGAAGCCCGGGGAGGGGACAGTGAGAACACCCCCCCCCAACACAAATACGCAAACAAGTCCCCTAGGCAGCAGCGCTCTGTGCCCACAGGCATCGATCCCCTCCGCCAAACCCTTAATAATTGAAGCGGCTCCTCCGGCCCCGCCGCCCATCACCCACCTTCATTAGCCAGAGCGTTTTACTTTAAAGTAAGGCAATTTGCTCTTTGTCTCCTAATGGATGAGAGCGCATCCGAGCTCCCCTCCTCCCGCGTCGCCTTTGACGAAGTGTACAAAGCCAGAGCCTCTTCCGCGCTCCCACCCCGGCCCCCACCCCGCCCCTCCACTGCGGTAAAAGCCACCTCCCGGGCGCTCGCCCCGCCACCCGAAGTTGCATCTTCTCCTCTCTTGGAATTGCAGAGTGGAGTAACTACCAACACAGAAAAAGCCAAGTCGCCCTCCTGGCGCCAGGGACCTTCTACAGGGCGCGCCCCCTGCCCAGCACGCCCCCACCCCACGGGGCACATCAGGGTCTTGGGCACGTTGTGGGTCCCGACCCTCCCGGCCCTGCCTGTCGATCCGCCCTCCCACGGGCCAGGAAGCGCCCCCGCCCCACGGCCCCTACCTTGGAGGAGAGGCGGCGGGCCCCGGGAGGAGGACGCGCACGCCCCGCGCATCTGAAGGTGAAGCAGAGCGCCCGCGGCGCCGAGCCGAGCGCTGCTCTAGACCGACCGCGCCAGCTGCGCCCGGGCGCGGGGGACGCGCGAGGGCGCGCGGGACCCGCCACGCGCCTGGCCCCCCTCCGCGCGCCGCGCGCGCGCCCGGGACGCACCCGCCCCGCGGGGGCCCAGGCGCCGGCAGGGCTCGGAGGGACTGCACCGAGCAAAGACGGGGACCCGGCGTCCAGGGCCGGAGCAGGCCTGAGGCTTCCCCCAGCCCGGGAATGGTCTGCCCTGAAGGAAACGCACACGCTCCACTATTGTCTCATCAGCACAAAGTTCTGCCACACTGCGGAGAAAGTCTGGAGGCTCACGATGACTCAGACCCAGATAATTCCTCCCCTAATAGCACTGAATCACGACGTCCGCGGCTAGTGGTCGCCCCTCAGCTTCAGGTCTCAGGTTGCCGCAGCTCCAGTTCCTAGAGGCTGTTTACGCGCGCGCGCGCACACCACACACACACACACACACACACACACACACACACACACACGTGCAGACGTGCAGACGTGCCTGGGATGTATGTCCAGCCTTCTCAAGCACCTGGACGCTGAGCCTCGAGCCCAGACTAAACGGTGTCCACCCTGCCCGCGTGTCCTGAACTTCACGGGAGCGAGTCTAGGAGTCCGCATGCCGCGGGAAGAACACGACAGCTCCGGGGCTGAGTGGAGCTTCGACTCGTTTGTCACCGTGGGGCTGTTTACTCGTGCCTGCAAAGTTCAACTCATTTTGCTTTGGTTCTGAAAACTTCATTTGTGCCCCCCCCCCCCACACACACACACCTTACTACTTTTGGTGGGTCGTAATTAGTGACAATATATTGAGTCTGTGAATCAAAACCTTGATTTGACTCCTCTAAAGCTTTCTTGGTACTTGGCAGGGAGGGGCTGCGGGAGGGGGGAGGGGATCTGGAGCAGAAGGAGGAGAGAGGAGGAGGGGCCGGGGAGCGCGCCCCGCGATCCGCGGTGACGTAGGCCAGGGGAGCTGTGGCCTGCGGAGGGGCACTATCTTCTCCCACCAGGCTCTTGGCCATATTGTTCCGCTGCTGCGCGTGATAACTCCGCAGTGGAGAAGCATTCGGGCCAAGACGCCCGAGTTGGCTCTGCCTAACAATCGGCGTCCAAGATCCGGGCGGTTACCTTTCGCGGTGGCTTTTCCCGGTGCCTAGCCCTCGCTGCCAGTGCAGCTCGGGGGCCCTCCCTGGCCACTGGTTTTGCAATAGAAACTCCTGTGCGGACGAGCTGCAAAGGGCGGCGCTTGTACCCTGGCAGAGCTGGCAATCGGGCGGGGGCCTGGCTGAGAGTGAGATGTTTCCGTGTGCATGCGTGTGTTTCCGCCGAGGAGGGGGCGCGGAGGGAGGAGGCCCGCGAGGAACGGCCCGCGAATCATAAAATGTAAGCCCCGTGTGATTAATGGTCGGCACTAATTTGGAAAGCAGGCATGTTAAAGGTCACGGCCAATTGTTGCTAGTTTCAGCCTGAATGCTTAAGTGGGATGTATTCTTGAACAATCACATTTAAGTCTGATTCACAAAAAAACTATTGAAGTGCCCACAATTCATTACAATACCCAGTGAAAATTCACAAGAAAAGCTTCACCCAACTCAGCTAATGACATGAGTATAAATAGCATGTGTAGATGTTACATGTGTGTACACAATCTCCAACACAGATTTAAATATGCGTGGCACAAATTTTAATTGAGTTGGGGGGGTCGTATTTTTAAATCGATACTGGTCGGTAGTTAAGTCCTCGACATGCAGGAGGCATCTATCTGCCTCTTTTGCTCTAGTTTCCGACTACAGGTTGCATTAATAATTTCCATGTGTTGAAAAATTGACAAGTTAGAGTAGTAAACAGTAAGGGGGAAAAAAAAACCTTCCTCTACATAAAATTCTACAGTTTACATGACGTGCCTCCTTTCTCCAGTCAGTTTAGAGAGCTTCCTTTAGTCACTCCCATGCGATTTCACTCAGGGCTTCCTCTGTCTACAATAATAGTGTGCTTTCAAATGCTTTTCTTGCACACTTCTGGACAATACATTCGAAATCTGAGAGTGAAATTTGATAGATGGGCAAGAGTCAGATTCTCGTGCCCACGTGACAAACCTAGAAAAGGCAGCCTGAAGGCCAGCCAGTTTGTTACTAAGTTGAAATGCGTCTTTCAGTAGTTGCTCCAAAGCTCCTGTGGTTGTTTATTGTCAACATACCAGTGCTAGATTGCTCTACACACAAAGAACGATGGTATAAAAATGAATTCCAGAGGGTTCCCGTGCTATTGGTGCAGCCATACTGCAGCTGTTTTATATCTTCAAATATCTTTTTTTAAAAAAGCCATTCAAGATTCAGGACACCTTCTACACAGAATACAAACCCCTGGGACTCCTTGGGGGTGTGGGCGTTCCTCCTGTTCTGAAAGGTTTAAGTCAATTAGAATATTGGAGCTGAGCACAGCCACAATGGTGATGGTTAGCATTTGGATATTTATAACGTTAAACCGGTTGATCCTTCTGGCTGATGAAACAGGAGAGGGAGAAAACCCTGACTCCCCTCTGCTGCCGTGGTTGGTTCAGCATTTGAAACTCAGCTCCTTCCAGCGATTTGATGGGGAAGCTGTGCTCTGTGATTGGGGAATGTTTAGATAAGAAACGTTCCTAGGGGGTTCCAGTAAAGAAGAGCTAAGCGTTAAAAAGCAAACAAAAAGCACCACTCCCCTCCCCCAGAAAAGGCCTTGCCTGTCTGAAAGCCTGAAGTGAAACTCTCTGCAATAGAGCATGAAATCCGAGGCAAGCTACCAGGATGTACTAGATAGGCAGGCTCTAAATTCGAGCCCGGGGGGTGGGGTGGGAGGGGGGGCAACACGAATGCAAATATTAATCCTATCTCTTTGAATTTATTAAGACTGTGTGAATTATAGCTCAGAAAGGAGAATGACATTATTTACCCAGGCCGAGGGCGATCTTCTGCTCTGTAAACTAACTTAAGTGTACAGAGGGAATGTCTAAAGACAGGAATTCAGAGGGAGTGCAGTCTAAATTTGATTTATATCGCCAATGGGTATTCCTAGGTGTCCCATGTGAGGGTCAGAGTTAAACTGTTGGGAATGAGAAACATTTTACATAGAAATGGAAATTGGATGTCTGCTGCTATTTCAAAAATGGTGCCCAATCCTAACTTGGTGCTCTTTTGAAAAATCTCCCCTTTCCATGGAGTTTAAAGAACTCAGTATTCTCTGCATTGAGAATCCAGAGGAGCAGAGGGATAGTGCCTCCACTTGGGTGTGCTGGTAGGAAGTTGGCAGTCGGTCACCCCTTGGAGGGTGGTGAAGTCTTGCCTCCGTTCTAAAGGCAGTTCCCTGAAATGCTTTCCACCTACTTGAATCTAAAGCTGATTGTATGGGACGTTTTCATCTTAGTTTAGACCGTCTCAGTTCTCTTAAATCTTCATTCTGTTTAAGGCAAGGCTAATAGAAAAGAAGCAGTGTTTTTCTAACACATGGCGCGCACACACATATGCACACAACCACCTCTAATGGGAGCTGTGCCCGGATAGTCCCATGAGTGCAGAAGAGGCTCCTAACTAAGGGTCCTCTTCTCCTACGTAGTCATTTACACAGCAGATAATTCAGGGGCAATGACTCAATCAAAGTTGAGATCTTCGTGTTCTTTCGAACACTTGTGAAAATTGTTCATCCCTCTTTTGAATCTAAGCCTGAGGACTCTGTACAAATTGTACCCATGTGAGCAATGACAGGAAAGCTTGGCTCATTCTCCCCCAATGCAGAAATCTTAAAAAAAAAAATTCTCACAGAATCATCATTCAACAATCTTCCCTTGATTTCTTCACAGGAGTAGAAAAACAAACACACAAAATAAACATGAAAGATCTGCACGCTGGCCTGTACACTCTTCTTCGGTCACACAGAGTTTCGTTTACTGATCTTCGCTGTGCATATCTTTTGGGCTGCCACAATGGGTAGCATTAACAATTAACACTGCTGAATCACAGAGCAACGAGCCCCATTCCCGACTGAGGCACAAATGTCCTGGAAATTGCCCTCACTGTTTAAGCCAGGCAGCTATATTTTCTCACGATTTGCAGTTTTTGGTGACTTCACAGCAGGTAGACGACCCTCAAGTCTGTTCCTAATTTCATCCAAACTAAAAGGCCCAGCAACAGCTGGCTTCAGAATAGCCCAGTCCAGAGCACCACAGATGTGGGTCATAATGGTTTGGAGATTAAAAGGAATGGGGCTCAGAAAGTAGAATTCAGCGAAGGAGAGACAAATTCGGTAAGTGCTCTCTTTGGAGGGAGTCCCCATGTTTGGGACTCTGCTAACTTCTGTCATGATCCTATAGCATGTTAATTCCTCAGCAGGCAGGTTGTGGCCTATTAACATCTCACATCCTTTACAGCAGCAAAACCCTTGACTGTCTCAGCCCCCAGATCTCATTAGATGTCGCCATGCATAACTGATTACATGTGCCTGTCGCCGGGAAACTTTCCCAACAGAACAGAAAGGAGAATTAGGGAAGCGGCAGCCATGTCTTCTTCACTGTGGAAGCGAAGCATGCTTTTACTGAAAGGGGAAGAAACTCGAAAGGCCCTTCCCTGAGACATGATAGCCCTGTGGTGCAGTTTAAAGGCCAGCAGCAGTGGCTCCGGGAGGTCAGGAGGAGGAAAGTCAGTGGCCACAAGATATAGGAGACCTGCCCAAATTAGGGACTCAGGACATTGTGTTGAGGGCCAGGGTACAGTGACTGGGAAGCCTCAATAACAAAACAAAATGGACAACTTTAATGGTTTTTAAATATACGACTGGCACATCTCACAACATTGTTTGTCTCCACAACGCATGCCTGGAACTTTTTCATCATCCCAACAGAAACTGCCATCCATTAAATACTTCAGGTCTCCCTCCCTTCCCCCAGCTCCTGGCACTCATCACCCTACTTTCTGTGTCTGCATTTGATGACTCTGGGGACCCGGATCCCCCTAGTACTTGTCCTTTCCAACAAATATAATTTCACTTCCATCATGTCCCCGAGGCTCACCCGTGTTAGAGAATGTAGCTGGATGTAATTTCGCTTCCTTCATGAAAGGCTAGAGAGGAAGGTTCCGGGTAAATACTTGGCTTCAATGGCTGCCCAGCACACACACAAGGCCTTGGGTTCAATTATCAACACTGGGGAAATTAATTATAAATGGAAGCAAGTAACTTGAAAACACAATAATAAACTAGCTAACGAAATGACCAGAACTTCACTAAAAACAAACCTCAGGAATTTCTCTGTGACCCACAATGATTGATCCCCCTCTGGCTGTCTTAGTCTTTGCAGCAGCAGGAATCCAGCGGCTCTCCTTCCCAGCCAGTGGTACCAGCAGGCCTGGGTCCACATGGAGCCAAGGCCTGCTTTGAGTCAAATTCCCTCTGGTTAGAATTCTTCATTTATTTATGACTTATAAACAACTTCTTTTAAAATAAAATTTCACACACACCCTGCCTCCTCCCCCCAAAAAGGGTAGAAAAAATGGGAGATAAATATTCAGGCATATAAATGTAAAGGAACAGAGAAAGGAATGTACCAGGCATTGGAGTTGTATTAACAAATGCAGCTGAGGCCTGAGTAAATTCAAACCTCCAGGCCTCAAAGAACCTTCCATGAGAGCTGATTTCTCTGGAACCCAAGCCCAGCCTGGTCTCTAGGCAGTGTGGAGGTGGTCCACTTTTAAATGGATGATGGTGCTCCAGGGGTACGTACCCGGGAAGCACGAAGACAAATTCGGGGATCCACACGGAATCTTTCAGAGATACATGGTTTGATCTCTACTGAGTCAACAATGCACAGGCTCTCACTTTTACCCTGTGGTCCTGCGACAGCATTATGGCGCCAGTGGGAAGTGTGGGGAAATAGTATTAGACTGTTAAACACTTTGTTCACTAAACACTTTCACGGTATTTCACACTGGCCATAATCATTTAAACAAGTTAATAAGGCCAAACAAAATGGCAGCACTGAGGGGGCTATACAGGAAGATCAAAGATCAAAGCCATCCTGGGCTACCTAAAGAGATCCTGCTTTTTTAAAAAAAAAATCATATAATACTAATAATACAATGAGTATCCTATCCAAAGTATAAACAAATGTTTGCTACTTTCTCAAAACTGTACATTTGTTCATTGATTCCTCATTTACTCTTGAAGCCAGGCATTAAATCGGGTGCTAATTCTAAAAACAGAATTGATGGTATGCTTACTATGAAATCACCTGCACCCTGCGAGCCCTGTGTGCCAAGCACAGCTATGAATCCAGCCCAACACAAAACTGTAGACTTCAAACCTTGTGAGACTGGTGTGTGTGTGTGTGTGTGTGTGTGTGTGTGTGTGTGTGTGTGATTTTCTTTTCCAGATCAATTGTGCAGTTCTCCGCTGATGTCAAAAGGTTGGTTTCTACCTGATGGGACTCCCACTGGCAATTTTATTTTGTGTCACTGTTCCCCGGGAGGAAGGGGCTCCTGTCAGCCCATTTGCCAGATGCCAACAGAGAGTCTCGTAGTTCCCCCAGGAGACCAGTGGGGAGAGCTGGCAAGTAGCAGGGCTGAGGTGGAATGCAGTGACCTGGGAGGCCTTAACCTCTCACCTGAGGGACACCGCAGCCTTGCTAGTGAAAGAGCAGCTCTATAAAGGGACAAAGCGAGATGCGGGCTGTCCCAGGACGCTCACAAATACCACTGTCTGCCACTGTCCTGTTTATTGGCCATTTGCACTTACATAAATCCTGTGATGTCTTCAGACACCACCCCCCAGGTGTGTTTTACATCGGCATCCATCTTTTCCACCTTCCCATCCTTCTGAACCTGATGTGTAGGCTGCCAACACTGGTGGGCAGAGCGCCTTTCTGCAAGTCTTGTTCATTTACTTTCTTGGAGTTGAACCAGCTTTGAAAAAGAAAAAAAAAAAAAGAAGCTTAACATACAGGTGGCCTGGCCGTACAGCACTGTCATCCCACCTCTCAGAACGCCGAAGCAGGAGGATGGTGAGCTGAATGGCCTTCTGGGCTACGAAGTGACAACCTGCCTCCATTCTCAAACAAATAAAACGTATATATTTAAAATTCAGAAAATTTCAGGAAGAAATCGGGCCGAGAAAAATGAGAGAGAGAAAAAAAAAATGAATGAAACAGGGTGGGTGTGGACCCGACCGGGGTCTGCACAAGATGACAGAGACACTCGGGTAGGTCAGAGGTGATGGAAATTTCCTCTGAGCTTCTAGCTGGCCTGCAAAGCCGGCATGGAAAGGATGGAAGCACATCCTTGACAAGATGTGTGCAGCCTGTAGACCAGGACTGGGCCGGACCCTCAGCGCCGTTCCTGAGGGGGCAGATCCCATCCTGTTCTCTCCTTACTGTGTGGAGGCAAAATAATCAACTCACAATTTAGCAAAAAAAAGGTGTCCTGACTGTGTGAAAAGTGGGAATTACTATGAACAAGAAATGCAACTGTCTAGCAGAACAAAGGGAACCGAGGGGCGGGGGGAGGAGGGGCGAGGGGCGGGGGTGGGGCATGTGCTCAGAGTACCTTCTATGCTTCTATCCAAGTGGCCTTACGGAACCCAGAGCCATGGTGTGCAATTAATATTTGCCAATTAAAAATTTTTTTATGACATTTCCTTATTCGTTTTTGGAGAAGGGGCAGTGTGCAGGCCAGGCACAGTGGATCAAGTGTCGGGGGTCCGCAGACAGCTGAGAGATTGTTCTCTCGGGCTCAGACCATCAGCCTAAGTGGCAAGCACCTTTGCTCGCTGAGTTATCCAGTGTGGGTCCTGAGAAAAAAATATTATTTGAAATAAAAGCAAACGTGAAAGTCATTTCAGGTTGTCTTCGGGCTCTGTCAGCATGGAGGCAGGAATGTTCTTAACAGCACAGATCCCTCCCCAAGTAGTTGCTGATGCAGTCAATATTATGAAACTATATTATAATGCAAGATGTCTGAAAAATACCCGGAAGTCTAAGAATGCTCTCTCTTAGACTGCGAGAATGGTCTGCAAACATGAATCACTGTTGAAATCATTCCTGTTTTCCTTGGTAAGGTATATATATTATCAGAACATTATATATATATTAGAACATTGTTGGTACAGACCTAGGACTGTGTCTCTGAGCACAAATGCACGCACACACACGCGCAAACACACACACACACACACACACACACACACACACACACACACACACACAGCATCCATGTTCCCCTGTGAGGCCTGCCCCTTCCTCTGAGGACTAGAGAGAGCCAGCATGGGCTGAACTTATGTCCCCCTAGGCCGACTCCAGCAGGGAAGCTTCCTCGAGGTATGTCAGCACTTTTGACTCCATGCAGTTAAATTCCAGGGCTGACCAGCCTGGCCTCTTACCTCCCCAGCCGCCCCTGAGTGTGTAGAGCATGAGGCCTTCTAGTAACTGATGTCAGGACAGGCTCCGGACGAACACTTTTCCTTCTTTATTTCCTGTGGCTTAAACCCTTTCGGCTTCTAGAAAGTCTTTATTTAAAATAAATACAGAAAAGATGTGCTTCGCTGTGAGCTATAATACAGAACAATCCTCCGCTGAGTGCCGAACTCTGTTCAAACAAAGTTCACGGATGGACTGACAAATTTACAAAAGCCAGGGACCCCAGAGAGGAGGGGCTGCCCCTCACCCGGGTCTCCCCGCAGTGCTGGGCAGGGCTGTCACCAGGCGCCAAGGGGGAGGGGCTGGGCAGTTGTCTCTTGGGGGGAGGGGGTGCAGGGGTGTGTGTATGTGTGTGTGTGTGTGTGTGTGTGTGTGTGTGTGTGTGTGTGTGTGTGTTCTGAGTTACCACCGGGCCCTAAGCAGGGAAACTGGAAAAGGGAGCCTTAAACCAAGTGGTGGTCTCTGCGCCCCTTGTTCCAGAGAGTAAATCACCCGCTCCAGCCGGGTGGAAATGAGACCCTTCAACTCTCCAACCCCTCCCCTCCCCCGCAGCCTTTTTTTTTTTTTTTTTTGAAGTGCAATTGAACCGCTGCAGTTGTTAACACGTGGGCTTCTAAGTGAGGCAGAGAAACTGTTTCGAACACTGATGCTAAGCGTCAATTCTACATCTGTATCCTTTAGGAAACCTTCGAATACAGTTTTGCTGATATTTCCGATTGTAGATAACAGTCCTTTGGAACAACTGCAGAAGCACCTTGGTGTGTTTGTTTGTTTGTTTGTTTGTTTCCAGAGTCGGCAGTTAGGAAATATCATATAGCTAAACTCCTTACCCTTCCCGGTGCCAGGGAATGCCACTGTATCCTTAAATACGAAGGCATACTCGAACACATCCTGTGCTGAAAATTTCTGTCGCACGAAAACACATGGAGAATTTCAGATACTAAACCACAGGACTGAGGACTCACATAAGGACGGTGAAGTTCTAGGGAAGCTGGCTGGTGTGGTGGTGCCAGCTTATAATCTCCGCGTTTGGGGAGGCTGAGGTAGGGCTCTGACTTGAAGGCCTGCCTGAGCTGCGCAGTGAGCCCCTGTCTCAAAAAAGACTAAAACGGGGCCGGATGGCTCCGTAGTTAGAGCATTCACTGCCTCTTCAGAGGACTAGGGCTCAGTTCCCAGCACCTACACCGCAGCTCACAGCCATCTGGGACTTCATTTCCAAGAAATCTGAGGCACTCCTGACCTCCTCTGGCACCAGGCATGCACGTGGTATACAAAGAAACATACAGCAAAACAGAAAAAAATAAGTACAGCTTTTTTTAAAGGTAAAAATAAAATAATGTTTCTTCTTAAAAAGCATGTAACAACACGACTTTCGTTAGAAACGTCATGTTTCCCTTGTCATTCATGATTGTGAAATTTTCATTTCTCCATCTTGCTGTCCTTTAAAGTCACAGGAAAGTTAAAGGTGCAGAGAGCTCTGAATTTTGGAAACTTCCAATCCAGATATGTTAAGCTGCACATCTGGACGAGAAGGAGAGTGTGTCGTGGTTTGGATCCTAAGACTGCCCCAAATACCCACATGTTAAACACCTCATCCCTAGCTTGTTGCTATGGAGAAGCTGTGTAACCATTAAAAAGTAAGGCCTGAAATGGAGTTAGTTCATCATCGGTAGTACCCTTAGAGGTGATTATGGAACCCTGCCTGGTGCACAGGGTGAGCTTTGTGTGTCAACTTGACACAAGCTGGAGTCACCAGAGGAAGGAGCCTCAGTTGAGGAAAGGGCTCCATGAGACCCAGCTGTAAGGCGTTTTCTCATTTAGTGATCAATGGGGGAGGGCCCAGGCCAGGCCACAGGGAGTGGTGGGGCCATCCCCGGGCGGTTGGTCCTGGGCTCTATAAGAACAAGGCCTGAGCAAGCCAGGGGAAGCAAGCCAGGAAGCAGCTCCCCTCCATGGCCTCTGCATCAGCTCCTGCCTCCAGGACCCTGCCCTGTGTGAGTTTCTGTCCTGACTTCCTTCAGTGATGAACAGCAGTGATGAAGTGTAAGCCAGATGAACCCTTTCCTCCCCAACTTGCCTTTTGGTCATGGTGTCTCTCCACGGCAGTAGAAACCCTGACTAAGACACCTGGTCTCTTCTTGTTGTTATTGTTCCTACTTCTCAGTTGCCATGACATGAGTAGCTTCCTCCGCCAAGAGCACCAGCCATGATGTCCCTGGAGGCCTGCTGACCCTGGACTGACATCTCCTGCACTGTAGCTAAAATAAGTGTCTCTTCTTTCTAAGTTCATTATCGCAAGTGTTTGTCACAGTAACAGGAAACTGGCACAGAGATTCTAAAAAGTTTTGTTATTAAATATGAGACTCAAATATTTACTAAAAAGCTTTAAAGGGTCTCAGTAAGAAGTTATTTCAGGGAGTATAGCATCGTGGCAAATAATTCACCTACTATTTGTCTTTAAGAATTATAAGTCGGATGAAAAATATAGAAACCAAAAATAAAATGTTTTGATTGAAAAACTTTAGGAATTACATCAAAATAATGACCTCAGAGAGCGTGGTTCAATGGCAGAACATTTGTCTAGCACATGTGAGCTCCGAGTTGAACTCCCAGCCAAGGAAACGTCTCTCCCTTCCAAATGTGATGGATGCCCACACTGCAGTGGAGTTTACAGGCCGCTGTCTACTTCTTTTATGCATAAAGACACCCGTCTTCTGCTCAGACATAATATGTAGAGAATGCCATAGATTCGAAAGGCAGAGACTTGTCGGTATAGGTGACAAGCTGCAGGACAGAGAGAAATACAAGCAAGGCCTTAACATTTGGAGATGGCTCCTCGTGGTGGGAAAGCTGCAGTTTATGTGTGCAACTGTGTGTCCTCACCACAGCATAGTCCGTTTAAAAGTTAAAACTCGGGGCCATTGTTTAGCTTCTCAGTGACACTATCAATTAGAAGAAGGGCTGTTTTGAACTCGCATGAGTTTCTAAGATTTATGGGTCTCAGTGTAGTTCTTAAAATCCATGTGGCCCATCCAAATACTGGGGAGGCGGGGGGGGGGGGGATTCCTTCTGGTTACTCCAGGGATGCTGCCTCGTAAGGCAGCACCATCCTGAACAATTGTTCTATTCTTCATAATGCTTTGTTGAAAGGGACACTGAAAAAATATTATCATAATGTTGAGTGTCAAACCAAGATGTTTTTCACAGAATGTAGCTATGGCAAGCTGTAAATTTGTGACAATTTCTGAATAGACTCGGCCTATGAATTAATGTCAGATGCACGCGTGACTATAACTTCAACATGCTTCACGTAACGAACGATGGTAAGAGATAGTGCAATGGCTGAGGCCCACGAGGAACACCGTGGAGAGCGTTGTAAGGCCGTACAGTGTATAGCCTAAAATGTTAATTTAGATTGAGTCAGGGCACTTGGCCCTGTCACAAAGATAATATTAAACACATATGACAAGCAGAGATGAAGCCATTCATTCGTTCAGCTAAGACTGGCTGCTCATATGGTGCATATTTGCTCCATGCTGGTTTTGTTTCTGTGAACAAGGGCGCTATGGCTTAGCTGGATTCCAGTGTGGACTGCACACCTTGCTCAGAGGCTTTGCCAAGCTGTCCATCTTGACTAGGTTCCCATTCTGTCCCATCTTATTGGTTGAAGAATTTCTTGGGCCCACCAACTATCACACGGAGTCCCACCTCCATCCTGTGTATTGTCCACCTTGAGTATGACCAGTGACTACAGGAAGCTCTCTGGAACCTCAGTCTTAGAAAAGAGGGAAGGGAGAGCTTAAGCCAATATGGTGGCCCCCACTCTCCCATGCCTGTAAATAGTATAATTCTGGCAAGAGGACACAAGGGAACATTTGCTAGGAGTAGGGATTCTGGCCAAGGGACTCTTTGTGGCTAAAGGAGCCCAGAGTCAAGTGCCCTCTGACTTTTCCTGAAGTGCATTCATCTGAGGTGGTAGTCATTTGGGATGTCAAGAACAGGTCTCTTTCCCTTCGGCCATGTGAGGACATAAAAACTCCCTCGCAGGAATGCATGGTCCTTGATCTTGGAGTTCCAGCCTCCAGGACCATGAACAATAACGGTACATTGTTCAGAAATCCCCCAGCTGGTGGCAATTTATTTGAACCTCACAGATAGACTGAGGAAGGCCCCAACCTACAGCAGCTGCCACTGCAGCGGGTGTGTGTCCATTCTGTGCCATCAGCTGGTCCCAGAGAGGGAGCAGGTGCTGCCCAGCAGCTATTCAAGCCGTCTGGAGGGGAGTGCACTGGGCTGCTGCGGAGACCCCTATCCTACCATCAGTGACATCTGAATTTGGAAAAACCCATGCAATGCACAGTAGGAATATTGTCTGGCTTCGGGCGACTTTCGCTGTGATGAAATATCATGACCAAAAAGCAAGTTGGAAATGAAAGGGTTTGTTTGGTGTGATAGTTTGAAAGAAAATGGCCCCCAACGGGAGTGGCACTATAAGGAGGCGTGGCCTTGCTGGAGTGGGTGTGGCCTTGTTGGAGGAAGTGTGTCACCGTGGGGGTGGGCTTTGAGGCCTCATATATGCTCAAGATACCACCCAGTGTCTCAGACCACTTCCTGTTGCCTGTGAGTCAAGATGAAGGACTCATAGCTGCTTCTCCAGCACCATGTCAGCCTGCACACCCCCTTGTCACACTATGATGACAACAGACTAAACTTCTGGCAATGTGAGCCACCCCAGTTAAATGTTTTTCCTTTATAAGAGTGGCTGTGGTCATGGTGTCTCTCCACAGCAATAGAAACCCCGACTAAGACATTTGGCTTACCCTTCCTCATTGCTGTTCATCATCAAGGGGAGTCAGGACAGGCACCCAAACAGGGCAGGAACCTGGAGGCCAGAGCTGATGCAGAGGCCATGGAGGGGGCTGTTTATTGGCCTGCTCCACATGGCTTGTTCAGCCTTTTTTTTTTTTTTTAATAGAACCTAGGACCACCAGCCCAGCGATGACCCCACTCACAATGGTCTGGGCCCTCCTGCATCGAACGAACTAAGAAAATGTTACAGCCAGATGTGATGGAGGCATTTTCTCAATTGAGATTCCCTCCTTTCAGATAACTCTAGCTTGTGTGTCAACCCAAGTTGACGTAAGACCAGACAACATAAATACCTAAGACAAATAATGCAACTTAAAAGGAACCAAAAGCTGGGCGGTGGTGGCACACGCCTTTGATCCCAGCATTCGGGAGGCAGAGGCAGGCAGATCTCTGTGAGTCTGAGGCCAGCCTGGGCTACAGAGTGAGTTCCAGGACAGGCTCCGAAGCTACAGAGAAACCCTGTCTCAAAAAAACAAAAGAAAATAATAATAATAAATAAAGGGACCAAGGAAATGTACCTAGGGCCCCTACATCCCTTGTAGACAGCTTAGCTATAGGGAAGTACAGAGCCAGAGTGCAGGCGTACCAGGCCGGAGTGGCTGATGGGACTGTAGCGAACGGTGAGGACGGTGTGAAAACACTGTCGCCTGTTGCTGACAAGGTGTGGGATGCAGACACTGCCAGGGGTCAGTAGGGCTGCTGGTGGTGACGTTAGCATTTCTGTGTGGCCCAGCAAGCCCACCCCTGGGTTTACTCCCAGCAGAAGTGAATACACACCGGCATGAAAACTGCACACGAGAGTTCACACGCCGCTGATCCGATGAACCACAGAGTGAAGACAGCCCTGGGATCCACGCACTTGAAGAAATGACTGAGGAAGAGGTGGCTTGTGAGTCCAATGGTGCCCCATCAGCCGGTGAGAAGGGAAGCCTGCTGTGTGCTGCGGCAAAGGTGAACCCCCCAGAATAATATATGAAGGGACGGAAGCCAGCACAGTGTGTGGAGACGTCATCAGCACAGGGTTCAGAGCAAGCCCGCTTGGAGAGACGGGAGTAGAGCTGTGGTTACCTGGGGATCCTAGTTGGCTTTCTGTTGCTATGGAAAACACCATGACCAAAAGCAACTTACGGGGAGGAAACGTTTATTTGTCTCATATTTCCATGTCGCCGTCCATTGTTGAGGGTAGGAACTCAAGCAGGAACCTGGAGGCCAGAGCTGCTGCAGAGACCAGGAGGAATGAAGCTCACTGGCTTGTCTCCCATAACTCATTCAGCTTGGTTTTTACGTCATCAGGGACCAGCTGCACAGGGGTGGCACTGCCCACTGTGAGCTGGGCCCTTCCACATCGCTCATTAATCCAGAAAAGGTCCCACAGATATACTCGCAGGCCAATATGATGGAGGCAATTCCTCAGTTGAGGTCCCCTCCTCCTGGGTGTCTCTAGCTTGTCAAGTTGACGGTAACTAATGAGTACACTGGGGTTGCCGGACGTGGGGAGATGTCTGCTCTTGGATATGGGGCTCCTTTTCTTTTGTAGGAAGGATGAAAATGTGTGGGTACCAGATACAGGTGATAGTTACGCAGTTGTGCATGTCAAAGAGGTGGATGGTGCATGAATTATGTCTTATTAAAGTTGTTATTTTTTTTTTAATGCTGGTTCCATGAACACTGGTCTTCTTATTCAGTTTCACATAAAGATGAAACTCAAAGGTCTGAAAGTCAATGTCTCTTCCTGGGCCACTCAGGAGCGGGGCCATAGGAGGAGTGACTTCCTACCTTACCCTGCCACATACTGGCTAAGTTTACCACCCCCACCCCCAGACCTTCAGTAGCTCATCTCAAAAACGAGAGGCCAGAATTAAACCATTCCCGCACATAATAACTCCTTGATCCATATTTTAAACGTCCCTCTCTACACTCGTGTGCAAATACGAGCATAATCACGAGAACAAAACATATGTGCTCGTTTTTTAAAATGCACAGCCATGTATAAATGTGGCTGTTTGTGGGATGGGGCCATGAGCAGTTCCCTCTTTTGTCGTGTGTGCTTTTCTGTTCTTCCTGAACAAGCATTTTAAATTTATACTTGGGAAAACCTTTTCATCAAGAGGAAAAAAAAAAAAAAAAAAAAAGATCGTGCTGCATTGATTAAAACGTGGTAACCTGACAGAAGCAGGCTGTGTTGTGGTTGCTAAGTGTGGGGGAAACACATCTGTGCCTCCCCAGCAATGGGTGGAGATATCTGAAGCCCCTGGCGTTTCTAGAGTTGGGAGTCTTCTGGACAAGGTTAAGCTTCGTATCTAAAAATATTCTTGGTTTTCACACTGAACATAGACCACTTTGCTTCGATTCGTATAATGTAGAGACAAATGCTGACCCGATCTTCGTAAATGCTGGTGGGGGTGCAGGAGGACACTGGCCCCCCAAAAGGGAAAAGGGAGAAATAAAGCTTCCTACTCAAAAAGCAAAGCCTGGGGTGTTGACTAAGCAGGAAAGGACAGCTGTGGCAAACCGGCTGTCCTTGATTACTGTGCAGGCAGCCACAGGGCTACGCAGTGGTCCTTCTTGGTTTGGATTTCCACACCAAGAAACTAGGATGGTGTGGCAAGGAGCTCTTGGATTAAATGGCAGTGAGACTTTTTTAAAACTAAAAATCGTTATGTGTATATAGTCAACATGGCCATTGATGTCAATAAAGTTAAAGCATGTGTTGTATACTTTAAGAAGAGAGGAAAGGAACTAGAGAGATGTCTTGGTGGTTAAGAGCACTTGCTGCTCTTGCAGAAGACCTGGGTTCGATCCCAGCTTTCACGCAGTGGCTCAAAATCCGGTATCCATGGGCACTAGATACACGCATGGTACATATACCTGCATACAGACAAACCAAATATGTCAGAGTTTTAAAAGAGTGAATAAAGCTGGTGTCTGTCACATTCCTATAATTCCAGCATGCAGGAGGCTAAGGCAGAAGGACCACTACCATGAGTTAGAGGTATGGGCTCAGAGTAAGACCCAACCTCAAAACCTAAATAAATAAATAATAAATAAATAGGTAGTTACAGATCTAAGGACCAGTGGTGTACGGATGCAGGACACCAGACATCCACACACATGCACCACTGGGTCTTTGTTGCTATGACTGTTCTCTAAGGTTGAGGTCGTCACTGACCCCAGAAAGACGAACTGACACCCTGAGTGATGGGCAAGTGGCTTTCATCCTGGGAGAGAACTGCATCTGCTGCAGGAAGGGACCAGACCCTGGTGCCCTCGGCAGGACTAGGCTATTTCTGTACTTGCTCATTTTTCCCTGGGGTTCAGAGCACGTAGCCGGGATTGGGGAAGGAAGAAACGGTGTGTCAAATGTTGGGTCAGGAGCACCTCCTTTGGTATGGCTTCTTCATTGTCTTTGTTATTTAAATATCCTCTTGTGTAAGTATGCAGACAGGAAACCGGTTACACAGATGCTTACCCAACAGCTTATTGAGTTTCACATACTCAGATGGGCTCCTGTTTGAAGATTACTCTATAGTTCAGTTTTGGGAACTACTGCTCAGTGTTGTGTTCTCTGGGAAGAACATTCTGAGGACTGCAAACGAGTCAGAGTGCTTCCTGTGTGAACAAGAGAATCCGTTCAAATCCTCAGGACCCAGGTCAAAAGCTAGGTGCTCCTACGACTCCAGGGAGGGAGCTGGAGACAGGTTTGGTCCTGGGAGTTCTCTGGCCTAGCCAAAATGTCTTCCCCTGGAATCTGAATGTGTGCACAGACATTTACACACATGGATATACACTCTACCCCCATCCTCCCCCCACACTAAACATACGTGTGTACACTCTAACCTCCCAACCCCTCCCACACTAAACACACATATGTGTATAAACCTTACCCCCAACCTCCCCCACACTAAACACACATGTGTGTATGTACCCTACCTCCCACCCCTCCACACATGTGTGCACAAACCCCAGGCCCTGGTCCTGGAAGGAAGACAGGTGGGCAGACTGGTGTGTAAATGAACCCCTCTCCTATGTGCACAGAGATTCTTACTAGGGTAAAGCCATACACATACACTAAAAAGAAGCTGGGAACATTATGTATAGATTTTCTTGGTTCATAATTTATTGCTACAATAGATTTTGATAATTCTCCATGCCTCCTGTATCTTTCAAAAATATGAAAATCTCGTGATCAGCAGTGGGAGACAGTGAGTGAGCAAGCAGGAAGTACCTATTGCAGGGTTTCCGCCAAGTTCTGCAGGCTTTACACTAATAAGAATCTCTGTGCGCATAGGAGAGGGGTCCATTTACACACCAGCCTGCCCACCTGCCTTCCTTCCAGAGCCAGGGGCAGGATGGCTCTCCTCTGAGTCGTGTGTGTGTGTGTGTGTGTGTGTGTGTGTGTGTGTGTGTGTGTGTGTTCGCATTTGCATACACACTCCTAAAGTAAGGGTCTGAAAGGACACAGATTTAAAGCACATTAGTGACTGGGTGTGGTGACTCATGTCTTATAATCCCAGGATTTGGGTGACTGAGGCAGGAGGATCAGTGAGAGTTGGAGATCCTTCTGGACTGGAGTAGGAAGTGCTACCTCAAAACAAACAAGTGAAAAACCCCCAAAGACAAAACACATTAGTGGTTCCCAAATTCAGCCTCTCAACACTTGTGTCCCTGAAACCAACGGGCAGAGATGTAGGAAAGCAGTCTTTGGGGATGTTATAAACATGTTAAATCAGCACACTGAATTTGATGTGATGCTCTGGGCCTCTCATACGGAGTACAGGAGCCCCTTTGCTCATCTCAGATAAGACAAGGCCTCCTGGGTGGGAAGAGACGTGAAAGGACCTTCAGAGTTACCACTTCCCCGAACTCACTGCCCACAGCCCTCCATTTCTGACCTCTTCAGCCAACTGCATACAATAGTGGCAATGCCCCGCCCCTGCCCCCCTCCCCCGCCCCGTTATAACACAGAGCCACAGCCTCTTAAGCAAATGACTGATACCTTCCTTTTAAAAATTATGTCGGTATAGGAAGGGTCTCAAAATTCTGACAAAATGTAAAGGAATATAAAATCTAATGTCTGGGAGGAGCAGACTACATTTTCTAGTCTGGCTTCAAACAGTCAGTTTGCACATAGCACACTAATGAGTGTGTTAACAAACTTTATCACAGCCTTACTAGGATTTAAAAGCCACATGAAGGCCAAGGAGACACAACACATGATTTCCAAAGGCCGCTGCTGCCGCCGCCACCTAATTCCCTGCGCCTGGCTTTGATTTGCTCTTACTCTTTGAGATAGGACATGAAGAGTGTGATTTGGGTAGCAATGTGTGTACTTTTGAGTAAATCCTTTTGAGAGGTCATTCGTATAAATAAAACTTAGTCATAATTAATTGATGGGTGGCACGGGCTCTCACGTGGACTGCGGTTGTTGCCCCTTCGAGGTGCATCCCTGAACCTTGCTTTGAAAGCCTGATGATGAGCTGACACCACAAATCCAGGAGGCGCTCCAGTTAGACACTACAACTTGGCTGAAACCATCTTCTTGGGGTATAGAGTTTGCCGACTTCTCAGAGTTCGGTAAAGGTCTCACCGACTGAGAAGAATCACTTGAAAACCTAATTAGGCCCATAGGGTGTAAGCATCTTGGCTTGGGTTCTGCTTCTGCATTTTCTCAGAAACTGGGAATAAAGGAGCGGCTCTCCGGACACCTAAACCTGTCCTTCCCTTATTTCGTTCGAGTAACTGAACACATGGCCGCCCTATGACACGTATGACGTAAGAGTTAACTCCAGAATTTATAACTGAACACCAAGAACACAAAACAAGAATGTCCAGCACCCTTTAGACAGCTCACTCTATAGCCCTGGCTAGCCTGGAGTTCACTTTGTAGACCAGGGTAGTCTCAAATTTATAGAGCTCTGCCTGCCTCTACCTCAAGAGTGCTAGAGTTAAAGGCTTTCCTGCTCCACCACACGTGGGTAAAGACTATTTTATTTCTCTCTTTTTTTTTCTTTCGAGACAGGGTTTCTCTGTGTAGCTTTGAGCCTTTCCTGGAACTCACTTGGTAGCCCAGGCTGGCCTCGAACTCACAGAGATCTGCCTGGCTCTGCCTCCCGAGTGCTGGAATTAAAGGCGTGCGCCACCACCGCCCGGCGACTATTTTATTTTTTATGTGTATGTGTGTATACACATATGCCCTCCAGTAGACTGCAGAAGAGGATGTTCCATACCCTGGAACAGTTGTGAACAGCTGGATGTGAGTGCTGGGAACCCGACTTAGGTCCTCTGCAAGAACAGAAAGTGCTCTTAACCACTGAACATTTCTCTGGCCTCTAAGGTCAACTTTTAATGGGCAAGTTAAGTATTCTAAGTGAATGTTCAGCTTTCACTTTACTGTTCTTATTTAACCCAAATTATCTGTTGAAGTAAGTGCCGGCTGAGTTTGGACTCCAGCCAACAGCTCACAGGTTATCCCCGGACCTTTAGCAGAGAACAGAGAACGCAGGAAGGAACAGGACATATTTGTATTTCCACTGAAATGCCATCATCTCGCAGAAGTTAATTATTAGCATTAAAACTGCCAGGCCTGAGTCTCAGCCTGGAAGAAAGAAGTGAGAGCCAAGAAAGCTGAAGAGTGCCCCCTCCTCGTGACTGTTGTGTGTGGTCCACCGAAAACGGTCTGCGGACAAGACCATCTAGGGCTTAGGTGCTCAGGAGAAACGATCTGTGAGGTCCTGGTGAACCTGGGAGGGATGGGGAGATAGAGGAGAAGGCCGCTCGTTCCATGGGAACCACAGCCCAGCTGCTGCTCTCCTTAGGGCCAGGCCAGGCCTTCCCCTCAGATCTTAAAGATTGTATACTAGTTTTCCCCAAGGCTGCCTATCTAGATGCTTTGTTTGTTTGTTTGTTTGTTTGTTTTTATCAACACTACTTTTTTATAGCTAGATGTCTGTGTAGTTTATCTCTGGAAACAATATTTTTAAACTCTAATGTTATGAATTTTGGTGTACCTCTAATCTCTCCTCCAAGAGGGGGGCATTTCTTTTGTACAAGGTGTCTGCATTATCATGGCAAACTTCTCATTTAATATTTCTCCTTCTAAACAAAGTTTCTTTTTTCCCTTAAAAACTTATTTGCTATGGATGGAACTAGAAAATATCACCCTGAGTGAAGTAACCCAGACTCAGAAAAACAAACATGGTATGTACTCACTCATAAGTAGATGATAGATGTAAATAAAGCAAAGGATAATCAGACTACAACCCACAGCTCCAGAGAAGCTAGCTAACAAGGAGGACCCTAAGAGGGCCACATGAATCACCCTGGGAAGGGAAAATAGATGAGATCTCCATGAGTAAACTGGGGAAGAGGGGTGGGCAATGGAGAGTAGGAGATAGGGGATGAGAACATAAGGGAAAGGGATGGTTGAGCTGGAACAGGGATGGAGTGGGAAAGCAATGAAAGAGATACCATAATAGAGAGAGACATCATGTGGATAGGGAGAAACTGGGTGCTAGGGAAGTTACCAGGAATCCACAAGGATGACCCCAGCTTAGACTACTAGCAATAGTGGAGAGGGTGCCTGAAGTGGCTTATCCCAGTAATCAGATTGGTAAATACCCTGTCATCATAGAGCTTTTCTCTAGTAACTGATGGAAGCAGATGCAGAGATCCATAGCCAAACACCAGGCCAAGCTCCAGGAGTTCAGTCGAAAAGAGAGAAGAGGGTTTCTATGAGCAAGGGCATCAAGATCATGATGGGGAAACCTACAGAGACAACTGAACCAAACTAGTGGGGACTCCTGAAATTTAGACCAACAGCTGTGGAGCCTGCATGGGACTGGACTAAGCCCTCTGCATAGCAAGACAGTGTATAGCTTGATCTGCTTAAGGGGCCCCCTGGAAGTAGGATCAGAATCCATCCCTGGTGTATGAGTAGACTTTTTGGAGCCCACTACCTATGATGGGAAACTTTGCACAGCCTTGAGGCAGGGGGAGGGGCTTTGACCTGCCTCTACTAAATGTACCTTCCCCTGGGAGACCTTACCTTCTTGTAGGAGGGAATGGGAGGTGGGTTGGGGGGGGGGAGGCTGGAGGGGTGGAAGGAGGGAAGAAGGGGATCTTTGATTGGTATGTAAAATGAATAAAAACATTTTTCTTAATAAAAACATAGAAAAAAAACCTTATTTGCTGAGATAGGCAGAATGGTTCAGCAGGTATAGGCACCTGCCATGACCTGAGTTCAATCCACGGAGCAAGCACATGCAGAAAGCTGGGTGCAGTCATGAGATCTGAAACCTCAGCATTCCTTTGGGAAGGGAGAAGAATCATCCCAGAAGGCCACGGCCAGCTAGAATGGCAGAAACAAGAGACAGTGTTTCATAAACAAGGTGAAAGGAAGAAGCCCACTTCTGAAAGTCGCTTGTCCTCTGACCTCCACACACTTATTATATTGCACACACTCTCAAATTCATACATACCTCAGTGATAATAATAATAAATAAAAATGAAAAACTGTTTGCAATTTTAAAACAACTTCCTTCCTGCTGCCGTCTTGATATGTTTTTCCATTTCTTGGGTCAGTTTATTTATTGTAGTATACAGGACCGATTTGCAAGGCTTTATTTTTAATCTTGACACTATTTGAAACACATGAGTTCTGAGCCTGGGTGATCTGTATCCCACATTGTGAGCATCCCTTCTACTCATACCAAGGGAGATGGCATGGCTTGCTGGCTCTACAGCATGGAGAAACAGTCTCCACGCCTGTCCTACACATCAGAGCACACGGGCCACAGGACAAGCAGTTAGTCTGCCGGGAACTCTGGTCATAAGGAATGACTCCTAAATGCTTTCTAAGGAATTTCCTTCATTATTTCAACCACAATGACCATATGAAAGGACACCACTGATTCCAGATCTCCCCAAGCAATACATTGTTAAAAACCTTTGAAACGTGAGCAGCATGTAAACTAACGATGTATATCCTCTTTTTAGGGTATTTCCTTAGCTAATGATAGAGGCTGAGATTTTGTGAAAGGGGATTTTAAATGAAGATGCCATTTGGGAAGAGTGATGGAGGGCTGCTAGCACTCAGGCACACTAAGTAACCTTCAAATGACATCCCTGGTTTTAACCAGCTTAGGGAACTGGTAAAAATAAATAAATAAAAAATAAAAACAACTAAATTCCTTTTGATGACCATCTAGCCGAGGTTCTCTGTGTCTGTTAACAGGGAGTAGAGGTGGAGGGTTGAGCAAAGGAAGCCTGGCAGCATCCCAGGGTTTTAAAAGCAAGCAAAGTGTGTTGTTCCTGGAGCCCGAGGCTTAGGAGCCTAGGAGAGCCGACCATGAAAGGCCAATTACAAGAGGCCCCGTGAGAGACAGAAAACTCCTCAGACATCCTTGTCAATGTGACAGAGACCATTTGAAAACGACATGATGTGCAGTGATACCAACCATCATCCCATCGCAGCCACAGTGACAAATGCTGACCAAAGTTAGGAGTTCATTTCCCTCACTGATGAGCCTGTCTTCTGCAGCGTGGGCCTACATAAGAGAGCCAAAGCCACGCTGGGCTTTTCCTTGTCTCCCAGGTTGCTAGGATACAGGTGTTTCTGTTGAGTAATACTATACAGCCAAGATGAGTATCTGTCAACAGTCCCTTTTGCATCCGTCCTGTGTCTTTCCACAAGGCACTGCCACTATGACCTGTCAGGGCCTTGAAGGGAGTCTGCCTTGGGGGGTCCTTTGTCTTAGGCTGGCACCCCCAGGTGCACCAATTCAGCAGCACCTCAAGCCTTCTCTGCCCCCACAGTGACTCAGCAGTCCTTGTGTGTGTGTGTGTGTGTGTGTGTGTGTGTGTGTGTGTGTGTGTAATATATGTATGATGTGTATATTATACATCTGTGTATATTACGTGTGCACATTTCTATGTGAGTTGCCATGGGGGGCAGTAGAAGACAGAGGACATCTTGAATGTGGTCCTCAGCTTCCACCCTGTGTGAGGAGGACAGAGTCTCTTTGCTGTTTGCTGCTGCATATGTACATGTAGCAGACCTAGCTACCTCTGCCTCCCATCCTCTTAGGAGCGCTGGGATTACACATAGAGCTACCTCTGCCTCCCATCCTCTTAGGAGCGCTGGGATTACACATAGAGCTACCACTGCCGGTTTGGGGGATCTCAGCCCAGGTCCTCACACCTCCTTAGCAAGCACTTTACCCATTGAGACAGCTCTCCAGTCCATGGGCACCTCCTATTTTAAAAAGGCCGTCTCTCTAAGACAACAACCGACACTGACAATAATTCAGACAGTTAACCTAGCTGAAGATCCATCCAGACAGGCCCGCGGAGTCCTCTACTGCAAAGGGAAAGCGCTTGAGAGAATGCACTGGGTGTACTAAGTTCAGGATAGGGAAATGGTGAGTTTAGGACTTTCTTCCTTGTGATTTTTTAAAATCTTCTTTCCTTTAAAAAAAAAAAAAATTCTCCTTTTCTTTTTTCTTGAGACAAGGTTTCTTGTATCCTAGACCAGTCTCGAACTCTTCATGGTAGCAAAGGATGATCTTGGACTTCTGATCCTCCTGCCTTCGCCTTGTGAGTGCTGGAATTACAGGCATATATTAACACACCCAGTGTATGTGGTGCCAGGGACTGAACCCAGGGCTTCCTTCGTGCATGCTAGACAAGCCCTCAGCCAGATGAGCAGCCCTTTCCCCCACACTTTCTGTTGCCTGGAAACAGCTTCTTAGGGCAGTTACAGTGCTCCCTTGTAAACTCCCATGGAAAGGGGAGGAAGAGGATGATCTCCAGGATGAAAGACATACTGTCTGCTAAAGTCATTGCTAGTTGTAACTCTGCATAAATATAAAAAAAATAGCCACTGTGAAAACCAACAAATTGATATTTTTCAGAGTCACAGAAAGTCTGGTATGAAGCACCCGGGCTGTGGCTGTGTTCTGTGGACAGCGGGCCATTCCAGACAGCTTGGAAATCCACTGAAAAGTTGGTACGAACACAGCAATCCACTCATGTGATGGAAACCAATTACGTTTTGTAAGAAAAGTTTGACATGTCACAAGCATTGGGTAAAAAGGATAACTACAATTTCCTAATTGATGCCATAGTTCAAACATCAGTCTGTGAGCATTGCCTCTGACACAATGACAAAATTAATACTTCATTGCCATATAATTGTTGCACTTAGAATATTTCCTCAGATTCCCTATGAAAAATCTCACCGTCCTCTTTAAATGAAAAAAATCACCGTTTATTTCTTTATCCAATATGTATGTCTTCCAATTGTTTTGTTAATCTCCCTTGGAGACTGGTCAGGGCTCTTTAACCAAAACCAAACACACCATTAAAAAGCACTAGAAACATAAAACAGAAAGGAGTCGGAGAAAAGCAAAACTCAGGCTAACTAGGGTGCTTAGATAGGCAGCTGTCTTAGCTGGGACATCGTAGCTATATGTGAAGTGATGTCCAGTGCATCTGACCTGCTGGCGAAAAGCTGTTGTTACTCAGCCCACACATGACACCTGGGCTTCCAGGGAGAGTGTCTCGGCGGGCTTTGGCCTCTCTCTCTGGGTTGGTGGCTCTTATGTTTCCTTTTATGACAATAAAACTATTTGCCGGGCTCGGGACAGGGATATTTTCACTGAAGGGCAGTCTGCGAGCTGAGAATCCCCGTTTCCACTACGTATAG
Source organism: Peromyscus leucopus (assembly GCF_004664715.2). Taxonomy (NCBI): domain Eukaryota; kingdom Metazoa; phylum Chordata; class Mammalia; order Rodentia; family Cricetidae; genus Peromyscus; species Peromyscus leucopus. Next base: position 70,514,401 of record NC_051079.1, on the reverse strand, counting down.
TTTACATGCTGGTTTGGTCTGCACCATGTACTGTTTTCCCAAGTGTCAAACAATGTTCAGTTTTAAAAGAATCGCCACGCGGGCCTTCTGTCTTGCTGTCTACACTTCTACCTGTAATCTGATTGTGGGGGGAAAGAGAGGACCTGGAGTCCCTCCCTCCCAGCACCCTGTTACTAACAGCATTTGTTTGGTTAGTAATTCTATCTCAGCCTGGACTTTTCCCATTCCAGGCGTTTGTTGCCCTGTGTGCATGGCTGCATCTCCATGGCAATGGGAAAACAGGATGCTGGAGATTCAAGAGGGGCCAGGGAGGATGAAACCCTACCCTCTTCTGGCCTCCCGGGAGGGGCCGGCTAATTTATATGTCAAGTTAAGAGATGTGGGGACTTCAGATCAAAGGGGGTCACAGGGTGCTCTTGCAATGGGAGATATTTATTGTGTTTAATACAAATACAAATGTGTCCAAGAAAAGAGACGGAAACCTTAAAAGGCATGTGGACTGTGGTTAGTAAATAGAAATAACACAACTGAAAACAGGCGCACAGCTAAAATTAACAAGCACTTTAAAAAGCTGTCTTCATTTAAATGGAGTAAATGAAGACAGTGACGGACTCGGCCGGAATTGAAAATACAAATCACTGGGAAACACTGATGAAGATTGCTGGCTGCATTTCTGAATCATTTTGTAATACCTCCTGGCTATGAATGTGAAGATTACCAAATGCATATTGGAAATCTCTAGTTTCACTTCTTGGCTATACATGTTTCGTTATTAAGAACATTTGTTTCACGTTAAGAACTACCCACTTGCTCTGAGCTCCGGCACGGCATTGACTTGACAGATGAGGATGTGGAGTGTGAGGGCCTGTAGGAAGGAAGGAGCTTCGTGTCCTGGTACTCCAGCAGTGGAACAATGAATGAGCCTACCATCAAAGTGGTACAGTGGGAAGTGACTTCTACTCAGTTACCTGAGTCATTAATGCTAATCGAGGCCAGGTGAAGCATAGAGAACTGAACTTCACAGAAATCCAAAAACCTCTATTCAGCCAATGATTTCAAACTTCTTCCCATTCTAACCCATTACCAGAGGCACTGACAAATAGGACAAATGGATGACATTGAATTCCACTTCCCTAAAGAGTACGGCTACGAGGTTTTCCTCATTGATGAATTCAGAACTAGATCAGCTATGTTCCAGAGACTAAATTACAGGGATTTCCCCGATAATCCAACGAGAAAAGACAACATCCCAGAAGGTGGCCTACAAGGAAGCCATTTGTGGCACGGAACAGCTTTTTCTCATGAAACTGAGCTGTTCCTAGTGTCTGCGGCCCAAGGCAGGCCGCAGAGTCACCGAGGGCACTAGAACTACAGTTTGGGGTTTCAGGTCTTAACCAGTCTCTTTGAACCTTATCCTCCAACTGCTAAGTCTTTCTCACCCATAAGCCTGGGTTTTTTGTTTGTTTGTTTGATTGAAGTAAAAATCAACACAACTTCAAATTAGCCTTTTCCCCCTTGCTGATAATCAAGCCAGCTACATACATCTCCAGCTTCAAACGGACCCATTATGGATGACTGTGAGTGCGTATGTGTGTATGTTGTGTGTGTGTGTGTGTGTGTGTGTGTGTGTGTGTGTGTGTGTGTGTTGGTGTGTTTGCCTGTGCAGGCACATGGAGAGGCCAGAAGTTGAAATCGAGATGTTTCCCTCAGTTGCTTCTGCACCTTATTTATTTGTTTGTTTGTTTGTTTATTTATTTATTTGAGACAGAATCTCTTACTAAACCTCTCTGTTTCAGCTATACTCCTGGCCAGCAGGGGATGTAGGATTCACCTGTTTCTATCCCACAGAGCTGGGGTTACAGGCTCACATGGCCACATCCGACTTTTAGGTAGATTCTGGAGAACTGAACTCAGGTCCTTGTGCCCCCAAATGAACCTTTTTGAAGTGTGTAACTCAGGGCTGGAGAGAAGACTTAGTGGGTATGAGTACTTGTGGCTCTTGCATAGGACCCAAGTTCGATTCCCAGAACCCACATGAGGTTTACTCAAGTTCCATAACTCAAGTTCCAGGGGATTCAGCACCCTCTTCTGAACCAAAATGGGTAACAGTCACCCACACAGTGCACTTTCATACATGCAGGCAAAAACACTCGTACACATAAAATAATAATAAATATACTTTTTTAATTGTGCAACGCAGTGGAATTTCGTGGAACCGCAGGACTATACAAGCCTAACTTCTACCTAATTTCAAAACGTTTTCAGAGTTTGTGAAGGAGACCCCGTTTGGGCTCATTAGTGGCCATCCCTTCTCCCACCTCCAGTCCCTAGTAACCACCCACCTACTCTCTGTCTCCATGGGTCCGCCTACCTTGGACCTGTCACACAAATGGGCTCATGCCATAGGCAGTTCGTGGAGCCTGGCTTCTCTCGCTTATCAGATATCTCCGTGTGGTGTGTGCTAGCACTTCATTCATCTTCATGGCTGAGTGATACTCCATGGTGAGGAAGGTTTTTTTTTTTTTTTGCTAATTCACTAGTTGATGGGCACATGAAGGGTTTCTACCTGCGCCTGTGAGGTGTGCTGCCGATTACAGTAACATTTTCACCACGATTTTTCTCTGGTTTTTGTGGAAACTGGGAGTGGCATGGAGTGTGGGCGTGAATTTGGGAAGCAGCTTCCTCTATGGGCAGAGATGGCTCTGTTACCCCTCCCTGGAGCTGGACCCTGAGGATGTGGCATCAGTGAAGACCACGTCAGGGTCCCAACAATGGAGACAACCCCAGATAGGAGGATAGGAAGAGTGGAAGCGGGTGGTGAAGAGACCAGAACAGTCAGTCAGGACGTCAGAGAGGAGGAGCAGGGAAAAGAGATGACCCATCAGACGGGGTTGGACTGGTGTGTCCAGCTCCCAGAACAGAAGGGACAGGCCGGGGAGGACCAGAGGAATATCAGGGCTACTTCCTGTTCTGAAAACAGGTGCAAATCAACATCAGAGCCAGACTTCATGGGGGGCTCTGTCACCCTGAGTGATGACCCCCAGAAGAGGACCCCATACTTCCCTGCACTGGACAGTTTTATGTCAACTTGCAACAAGCTAACGTCATCTGAGAGGACGGAACCTCAATTGAGAAAATGCCTCCACAAGACTGGGTCATAGGCAATTTATATAAAAATTAATTTAAAAAAATAGACTGGGAATTTTCTTAATTAGTGATCAGTGGGGGAGGGCCCAGCCCATGGTAGGTGGTGCCATCCCTGGGCTGGTGTTTCTGGGTTCTGTAAGAAAGCAGGCTGAGCAAGCCATGAGGAGCAAGCCAGTAAGCAGCACCCCTCCATGGCCTCTGCATCAGCTCCTGCCTCCAGGTTCCTGCCCTGCTTGAGTCCCTGCCCTGACTTCCTTTGATGATGAACTGTGATGTAGAAGCATAAGCCAGGTAAACCCTTTCCTCCCCAGCTCGCTTTAGTCAAGGTGCTTCATTGCAGCAGTGGAAACGTGTAACACTCACAGTGACCCTCCCTGCCTTAGCGCTCTGTGTGCTCTGAATCCCCCCTGCACCCCTTACTCCCACCCTCCCTCCCAAACCCCATGCCTTCTGCCTATTCCATTCCACACCCCCATGTAATCCGCACCTCTCATACCCCACACCCCCCACACCTCCAAGCCCTCCACCCTCTCACACCCATACCCTTGTGTCCCCAACTCTGCACCACACAGTACCCTACTCCTCCACATCCCCTACCCCATGTACACCCTATATCCCCGCACCTTCCACCCAGTGCACACCCCTTATCCTTATGTCTTCTGCCTTGAACTTACTCCCCATGCTTAGCCCACACAGGCATTCGGTGTCCTCTGCACCTCCTTCAAGGCCCGAGTGCTCACAGGGAGGGCTTCAGTACCCTGTTCTCTCGCCAGGACCTCGGATGTTCATATTTCAAAGACAAACTTTCCTTTGCAGGAATCAGTCAGACGAGCATTCTCAGTTCTTCAGTTGACTGATACTCGTCACCCGAAACAAGGATGAACTCTAAAATCCCTGTGTTTTCAACGTGGTGCACACACATGCATAAAATACCTTGTCTATACACTTTCGTGTATGATGTATGCAAGTGTATAGACATAAGTTTATGAGACAAAACATAACCGTTGGTTAGTTTTATTTGTTCAACAAATGCCATTATAAACAACAACAAAAAAATTGTCAACAGATTATTTTTCCAGATCCAATCTTCCTGGACATAAACACTTCACCTTTGCCACTTTCTTTCAATGCTCGTCATAGGACATGAATCTTTGTTTAATTTTCCTCTGTTTTATCATGTTCCCTGCTCTTTCACAGTGAAGCGTCTGTGTACCGGCAACCTCTAGTCTTCTGGCAGGGGGTGATCCTGGCAAGGATGTCCTTAGGAGACCCTGCTGCTCAGAAAAGCCCAATAACGCAGAGTCCGAAAAGCAGGGCATGAAGCCTGTCCTCTGTGGGATGCCTGTGCCCCCAGTGAGCAGAGCGGTTGCAGATTGGCATGGTTTCACGCCCCTAGGAGAAGAGCTGTTCGGGAAGCTTCCAAGTGTGTGGAAGCCTGGGAAATCTAGCTGCCAGTCTTGGGGGGTACTGCTCCTGTTCATGCCGGCTGTCCCAGGGCAAAGTGCTGTAGGAGTTGCCCCCACCTCTGCCCACCACGAAGCCGGACAGCTCTGCCGCACATGTGCAGCCTCCACGGGGCTCAGGACACTCCAGCCGGACTCCTGTTCCCGCTCCCGGCACCGGAACTAGAGAGAAGGTCCTGTAGGGAGGTGGGCGGGGAACAGGAAGTGGTCTATAGACCGATCTAAATAAAAACTAGGATCCCCAAACAGCAGAGAACATGATGTAACACTTTTAAAACATGCGAGACAAGGCTTGACACAAATATATGTTCCCCCAGATAAATGAGGTTTGAAGGTATGGAAGAGAGAAAGCCGCTGGAAGAGAGGCAGGAGAGCATCCCGCCGTGACTGGGATGTAGCAAAGCCGTCAGCGCCCCTGCACCCCTTCAACTGTTTACCCGGGAGTGATCCAGGGCTGAGAACAAGTTTGTAGAGTCATTAGTGTCCCAGAAGTATGTCATACTCCTCTAGTCACAGACATGCGGCGGTGGTGTTGGTGGGGGGTGCAGGGGTGTCCGGATGACCAGAGGCGACCTGCTCCCCAGCAAGTCAGACAGGAAGAAGGGGAACAGGTCCCAGTGGGGTGTAAGGCATCTAACACAGGACTGTCTGGGGGTGAGGGCACAGAGTATTGTCATTTTGAATGTCCTTGGAGTGGGCGATCACTTTTCAGGGTACAGCCGGCTGGCACTTCTCCTGAAGCCCATCTCTGGCCCGCCAGCCTCAACCTGCTGCTTCAAGTGGAATACGCTGTACTCTGAGCAGCTGGCAGAGCTAACATGTTCCAATAAGCAACTGAGGCTCGGCCAGGCGGCGACATCCCGGGCCGAGGAATGCTGCATTGTCATAGCTGACTTGTGAAACACATTCGATGGCGTTCCCTTATAATATTAAAGATTCATAATAGCTTCCAAGAGAACACAAATGTCTAAGTGAACGCTTTTGATCTCTGTAAACTCAGGGAAAAAAGAAAAAAGAAAAGAGGCAACATTAAAATTTCATGTCAGCCCTGACTGTGAAGGTTTTTCGATCAGTATCCCTAGCATCTCATTGGCTGTGGATGTTGGCTCTGGATGACAGGGTCACCTGTTGGGGTACTTTCTGTGATGCAATCGATAGGACATTCTAAATGACATTTGGTTTGCTTGTTTAGTTTCTGGTGTTAGGGACAGAAGCAGGCCCCAGGCAAGAGCAGCATCCTCTCCACCAGCGAGCTACACCCCTGGCTGGTGCGTTATCATTTGGTCTGTCAGGCACCATCTCTTCTTCTGTCCCATAGCGCCTGCCATCAAGGCCCCCTAGTCACTCCTTGACTCCTCAAAATACGAGTCTACCATGAAGAGTTGGGGACCGTGGTTGCAGGTCTGTGTGTGAGACGTGTGTAGCTGAGTTCGTGGGCATGCACAGTGTGGAGCTCAGGTGTATGTACTGTCCATGTTTGAGTACACCTGTCGCTTGATCCCCAGATGACTGTCCAAGCCCTCCAGGGTTTCTGACCCTGCAGCTCTGGGGTGGCCAGCATTTGCTCTCCTGACATGTGGCCGAGGCATATAGCACTCCTGGCCTCTGGGTCTCATGAGCACCTGGACGGATCTGCAGCCTGAGGGAAAGGCTTTGGTGTTGCCCCGGAGAACATTAGTGAGTGGGGAGTGTGTGGAGCTGGAAGGGACGCCGTCCTGGGACTTCTCACCTGTGCTTGAAGCCTTTACCAGACCTAATAGGCTTAGGACTTCATAAATTTCTCTATTTGACTTTTTAACAATGAGAATAGTTTCTCAAGAAATAGTATTTTTAGAAGCCAGGTGTAGTGGTGCCTGAGGGATGGCTTAGTGGTTTAGAACACTTGTTGCTATGCTAGAGCTCAGCGCCCAGCACTCACGACAGACCGCTCACAAAGCTGCCTGTAACTCCAGCTCCAGGGCCATCTCACAGCTTCCGCTTTCTAGAGATACCTGCACACACATGGCAGATGCGCTCTCTCTCTCTCTCTCTCTCTCTCTCTCTCTCTCTCTCTCTCTCTCTCTCTCTCGCTCTCTCTCTCTCTCTTTCTCTCTCTCTCCTCTCTCTCCTCTCTCTCTCTCTCTCTCTCTCTCTCTCTCTCTCTCTCTCCTCTCTCTCTCTCCTCTCTCTCTCTCTCTCTCTCTCTCTCCTCTCTCTCTTCTCTGTCTCTCTCTCTTTCACACACACACACACACACACACACACGTAAATAAATACATATGTCTTTAAAAAATATCACAATACTTTTGGTGACACACACCTATGACCCCAGCATTTGGGGGGGGGGGCTGAAGCAGGAGGGTTGTAGAGAGTTTGAAGCCGGCCTGGACTATATGGTAGAACCTGACTATACAAACAAACAAGACAACAACAACAACAACAAAAAGTCAGGTGTGGTGGTGCACGCCATTAATCCCAGCACTTGGAAGGTGGAGGCAGGTAGATCTCTGGGAGTTTGAGGCCTACCTGGTCTACAAAGCAGGTTCCAGGACAGCCAGGGCTGTTACACAGAGAAACCCTGTCTCAAAAAAACAAATAAACAAACAAAAAAATAGGGCTCAAGCCGGGCGATGGTGGCGCACGCCTTTAATCCCAGCACTCGGGAGGCAGAGCCAGGCGGATCTCTGTGAGTTCGAGGCCAGCCTGGACTACCAAGTGAGTCCCAGGAAAGGCGCAAAGCTACACAGAGAAACCCTGTCTCGAAAAACCAAAAAAAAAAAAAAAAAAAAAAAAAAAAAAAAAAATGATCAGGCATAAATTAGGAGAAATCTTCAGGACTCAAATAAAGCACCGCAGGCCAACGGGACATGTTGGCTCTGTATCATTCTTGTTAGTAGATTGCGCATCAACCAATAAGGTAAGCAAACGAAGAGACGCCGCCACGCTCTGCAATCCAAACCACTTTCCCCAAAGCTTTTCTTTCTTTCTGTACCTCTAGTTCTTCAGTATTCAGTAGAATCACCAGCCATGTAGGCAGTGTAGCCCTTAGGCCTTGTCTTCCATGCATCCCAAGAAGTACACTCAGGACCCACAAGGGAGCCACCCTTGTCACAGCTCTGCCCCGACTCCTCGCTCAGGACCGAGGCATCTATCTCACAAGAGGCCGGTGAGGAAAAGGTGCAGGGGTCTCCTTCCCAGACCAGGTCCTGCCCTGGGTCCCTGGGGACAGGCTATCTTTCTAATCTCCCCAAACAGAAAGAATGTCATTCTGCTGACTTTATAGATAAAGAAATCACCACTCCATTAATAGCCACGTCTGGGAAGAGAATGGACGACACAGGTACTAAATGTAAGGAGCTGGCCCCACCTGGGCTGGCTGGCTTCTCGGCTCATCACTCGAGGTCCAGGCACAGGCTGTGAGCTTCCTGTCCAAAGGGAAAGTCCAGTTGCTGGCCCTTCCCATGTTTGCATTCGCGTTTGTGAGTGCCAAAGTCAGCGTTGGAACTGCAGCAATGTTTTCAGTGTTCACTACACCGATCACTGCACTTCATGCATGTCAACACACACTTGCGGTCCCACTTAGAGATTGTGCTCTGACCTACGTTGATGCCTCACATGCCGACGTCCACCGGCAGCTCTCTTTCTTTCGTTGTTTAGATCTTGCTGTGCTGGGGTTGGAACTCAGGGGCTCGCACATGCTGGGGAAGGGCAATACAGAGGGTCAACCTTCCTTACCCAAACGACGTTCCGAGTGCGTCCTGTGCGCCGCTTTGGAGACATTTAAGATGACTTCTGTCAGTGACACTGTATTTCCCCACGAAGTCTTTAAAGTCAGGGATCCATGAACGATTCAACTTGACCTTTCCCGAGGAGCAGGCTATTGGATAAGACTTAACTCAGTGTCAGCACTACCTCACCAAATCCTCCAAGCCTTAGGCTCCAACACAGCAAAAGCTTCAAAGCCGAGCCCCATGGGGACATGGCAGCCTTGGCTCTACCTGTGACCACAGCAGAACTCCAGACTCCTTCCTGCTCTTCAGATGTGCTCAAGTGTGCTTGCACCTTTATGTTCTTCCATGTGGAGGTCAGAGGTCACTACCCTTTTATATTGTTCCCCATCTTTTTATTAAAATATTTTTTGTTTGTTTTCTCTTTTGAGGCAAGGTCTTGCTGTATAGCATTGGTTGGCCTGGAATTGACTATGTAAACCAGGCTGAACTCAAATTCACAGAGATCCCCCTGTCTCTGCCTCCCAAGTGCTGGGATTAAAGGCTCACATCACCACATCCAACTTTCCATCCTTTTTTTTTTTTTTTTTGAGATAGGGTCTTTCACTGAACCTGGAGCTTTGGTAGACTGGCTACCCGCAAACTCTGCGTGATCTTCCTGTCTTTGTCCCCCAGTTCTGTGATGACCGATACCCTTCACCAAGCCCATCTTTTTACGTGGGTGTTTGGTGTCTGAACTCAGATCCCCATGTCCCTGTGTTCTGTTTTCAAGGTCAATGCTGTAATCCTTATCTAGATAAGAGGGCGGCCTGGCTGCACCATCTGTCACTCTGCTGGTCATCATAAGCACACGCTCAGTCTAAAAGCATGCTCTCCCTTCTTCCCTGACGTTTGTCAAGGGAATATGAGTAGGCTGCCTTTCCCTACTTGAACTTCTAAACAGGCTCTCAGGACCAAGTCTGTGTAACAGCCAGTACTTAAAACAGTCCGTTTCAAACACACCCTCATCTTGACTTCTGGAGGAACAGGAAGGAGCAGGATAGTACCCCCCCACACACATACATCCCCAATCCCTGCCAGGCCACACTGGATCCAGCCAATGGGCCTCAGGCTGCTTACCTCTGAAACGAAGCCCAGAGGTAAGCACTCAGGACTCTTTTCTATGGAGCACACGCATGTCCTGCCCTTGGGGCCTGGAGTGGACGGGACTGCAGTCAGCATCTGGACAGAGGGGCAAAGCCCTTTGCTGGTCATCGCTTATCTTGGCTGTCCTTTGGCTTGGAACTCATTATGGGATGTTCTCCTTGTTTATTTCTTCTCTTTTTTGTAATAGAAAATACATATTGGAAATTCTCACTATGACTTAGAAATTTATGTATCATACTAAGAACCATAGGCGATTTTAAAATGCCAACAAGGCCCATGATCTTCTGTTGACTGTCTTTCCCCTACATTTCTTTTGAAGAAAACTTTTTCTTTCTGCTGGCGATAGGGTTGGAACCCAGGACCTCTTTCATGTTAGGCAAGCGTTCTACCCTTGAGCTACACACCCGTCCCTTCCCTTGATTTCTGACATTCCTTCGGGATGTTGTTCACTCCCTCCCTATTGCTCAACTCCGCTCCTCCGAACGCAGGCAGGCAGGCAGGGGGATAGGTAGACTTCTCATGTTAGCTGCTCCAGGAGCTACCTTGGCCAAGTGTGCTGGTGGGCTCTGAGATTAGCTTCAAGCTCTCCTCACTGTGTCTGATGTCATTATGGAGTAGTGATCGTGTGTGAATATGAGTGTGCCTGTGTGCAGATGTGTAGTCATATGAGTGTATGTGTTTGTGTGGTTGGATTTTTTTTTTTTTTTTTGAGGCAAGATCTGACTTGGAACTCACTTCAAACTTGTGGCAATCCTATGCCAGTCTTCTGAATGCTGAAATTATGGATTTGAATGGCCACATTCAGCTTTATATTGAAAATGTGACAGAAATTTCTAGTTTCATGCTGGGCCTAAGAGAAATGACTAAAAGGTGTGTCTGTTTTCTGGATGCCAGGAGATGAGGCTGGCTGCTGCTTCTTCTTCTTCTTCTTCTTCTTCTTCTTCTTCTTCTTCTTCTTCTTCTTCTTCTTCTTCTACTTCTTTCTCTTTTTTTTAGGTTTATTTATTTTATGTGTATGAGTATTTTGTCTGCATAGATAGATAGATGACAGATGGATGAATGGATGGATGGATGGATGGATGGATGGATGGATGGACCACATGGGTGCCTGGTGCCCTCAGAGGTCAGAAGGCATCAGTCCTTTGGAACTGGAGTTACAAATAGTTGGGAGCTGTCTTGTGGGTGCTGGGAACTGAATGCAGATCCTCTGCAAGAACAAATGCCCTTAACTGCTGAGGCATCTCTAAATCTGGTTTCTTTCATTGATCCTAGAAAAAAAAGGAGGCCCACCCCAGATATCTTCCAGTGTTCCTGACAGAATCCTTCCTCTAAGCTGGAGAAGGAATGTAAGTTCTTCTGCTAGAAAATACCTGTTGAGGCGGGGAAAGGTTAGCACAGTCTTGCTCTTTCTCCTGACAGTTTTGGGAACTGGACCTTTGGCCTCATACAAACAAGGCAGGGGCTCTACCCCTGAGCTACAGTCCAGCCCTGACTCTACATTTATCTATTTTCTCACCTGTGCTTAAATTGTGCCATAAAAACCCAGTTCTTCCTCTCTCAGACCCAGTGGCCTCTGGTCTACTTACTGTCTCTGCAAGTTGTTCTAGATATTTCACCTACACAGAGGGTGGCTAATGTTGTGTGTCGGTTTGGTTGTGTTGCAGAACCCAGGTATCAAGTCAAAATATTTCTGTCAAAGTACTTTTTTAAATGAGATCAGCATTTCTCTGCAACAGGCCTGGAGTAAAGTAGATTAAACTCCACAGTTTTGGCAGGACACCTGATCAGCTGGAGGCCTGAATGCAACTAAGACAGGGGGTGCTGTAGCTCCCCAGTTCTCCCTCCCAGCCCCACTCAGCAGGCGTGAGCCAGTTGTTCAAAGTTATCCTCTGTATCACCTGCCCTGCCCGCCACACCCCTCTCTCTCTGTCCCTGTCTGTCCCAGTTACTGAAATACTTGAGATATTCAGCTTGTAAGAAAAGGTTTGCTTAGGCTCACAGTTCTAGAGGGCTTTGCTCCAGGTGGAGTGGATGGTGGCGTGGCCTTCAGGCCTGTGGCAGGCAGGACATTGTGGCAGAAGCCCACGGCTGGAATACAAGGGAAAAGACAGTGACAGAGACCCCGGGGGCTTACATCTAATGGCTCATCCCAAGCGATGGGAAGCCCTCCAAACTTTAGGGGGGCCTCGCCTCGTGAAGACTCTACCATTCTCCTGTCGAGGCAAGCTGGGGACTCTGGCGTGGAGTTGTGGGTCTTTAAAAAATATTCCAAAACGCACAGTGTTCGGGTTGCTCACAGGCTCTGACGGTGGTGTACATTGCATGAACAGACTCCGTTCAATCTTTTAGGATGTGCTGCTGTTTGGATTTCTGCCTTCTAAGTCTTCCTGGTCCCTTGTCCCCCATCCTCACTTCAGATCTCAAGCAATCCTCCAGCAGAGGCCTGTGGGAACCCGCCTGCCAGCCTTGGTTTAGGGCCTGTAATCTCATCTGATAGGCTGTGCAGGCGCCAATCAAGGTGTGCCTCCTTGGTCCACTGTCACTCTTAGTGGTAATGCATTCTTTATTTAAAGATTTATTTTATTTTATTTATTTATTTATTGTTTTTGTTTTTGTTTTTCGAGACAGGTTTCTCTGTAGTTTTGCGCCTTTCCTGGAACTCACTCTGTAGACCAGGCTGGCCTCGAACTCACAGAGATCCGCCTGCCTCTGCCTCCCGAGTGCTGGGATTAAAGGCGTGCCACCACCGCCCGGCTAAAGATTTATTTAAAAAAAAAAAAATGTTTTAAGCTAGGTGGTGGAAGTGCATGACTTTAATCCCAGCACTCAAGAGGCACAGGCAGGCAGATCTCTGAGTTCAAGGACAGCCTGGTTTACAGAGTAAGAAGTTCCAGGATAGCCAAGACTACAACAGAGAAACCTTGTCTTAAAGAAAATTCTTTTGCCGGGCGGTGGTGGCGCATGCCTTTAATCCCAGCACTCGGGAGGCAGAGCCAGGCGGATCTCTGTGAGTTCGAGGCCAGCCTGGGCTACCAAGTGAGTTCCAGGAAAGGTGCAAAGCTACACAGAGAAACCCTGTCTCGAAAAACCAAGAAAATTCTTTTAAAGATGTATATATCTTCATATTTTGTATATGTGTTTTGCCTGCATATGTATCTATGCACCATGCACGTGCAGTGCCCGAGGATGCCAGAAGAGAGCACGGGATCCCCCGGAATTGGGGGGACAAGTACTTGTGAGCCTCCATGTGGGTGCTGGGAATCGAACTGGAATCCTTTGGAAGAGCAGCCAGTGTTCTTAACTGCGAAGTCATCTCTCTAGCTCCTTAAAGATTATTTATTTGATGTGTACATTTCTGTGCTCAAGTATTATGTTCACCATAGACATGCCAGTGCCCTTGGAGGCCAGAAGAAGGCACCATATCCCCTGGAACTGGAATTCCAGGTGGTAGTGAGCACCTGTGTAGGTTCTTGGAATTGAACTAGAACGTTCCAGAGGAGCAGCCAGCGCTAACTACTGAGCCATCTCTCCAGCCCCCAGACAGACCCTGCGTTCTTAAAGTCAGGCTTGGTCGCATCATCCCTGCTTTTTTCACGAAAAGCTGCTATCTAGGCAGCAGGAGTCGGTGTTACTGAGGCATTTCCAGGAAACCCCATTCACTGGTGGATGAGTCTTGCCTCTGTGTCATGAACCAGCCTCATGAAGCACAGCTGTTGGAGGGTTGGAAAATATTACCTCCACAGGAGTGTCCCACACCCCCAGGAGGCCACAGGGCCTAGACTGTGCTTAGGCATCAGCTCCGTTGGCTGCAGAGTCCATAAAGAAGACAGTCTGCCCACTGTGTGGCTGCTGTCATATGAATGGGCATTCATCCAGTGTGGACCGGCACCCCCAGTTCCGCTTGTTCAGTCCTCCTGAGGCACGCATGTGACTCGTTCTTAATTGCTGATATTCATTTGTCACACATCTGGTGGAATCAGAGAACACAGGCTCTAGAGCTGTCTTGGTTTGAATCCTGACTCCACCTCTTGTCTCTAAGAGATGACTCCGTATCTCGGGGTCTCAGTTTCCTCTCTGTCACCTTGGAACAATTGAGTTACACATCTCTTGAGGAGAATGTGAAAAGCAGTAGCACAGAAGGTCCCTTTTAAATGATGAAGCAGTTAGTGGTGTGGACTGGTATGTAACACAGATGATACAGGCCTTGCTCAGCATGCTCAGAGTCTCGGGTTTGATTGCTCAGCACCACAGAAACCCAGTACAGGGGTGCCTATAACCCAAGCACTCCTGAGGTCAAGTTCAAGCTTGTCCTTACCTACATATGGAGCTTGAGGTCAGCCTGGACTATAGTCATCTCAAAAATAAAGCAAAACAACAAAAAACACGGCACACAGAAAGTATGCAGTGAGTGGAGTGTGGCTTTAACTGCAGCACTGGGGGGCTGCAAATAGATCTCGAGTCTGGGACCAGTCAGGTTATATAGGAAAGACCCTGGAGAAACACAGAGAGAGAGAGAGAGAGAGAGAGAGAGAGAGAGAGAGAGAGAGAGAGAGAGAGAAGGAGGAGGAGGAGGAGGAGGAGGAGGAGGAGGAGGAGGAGGAGGAGGATGATATGGAGAAAATTGCATTCGTTTTTGTAAGACATAAAATTGTGGTATTTATAATGACTGGTTATATAGTATATAGTCTTATCTCTTGTCTTCACTGCAGATTTTCGTACTCATAGAAATCTTGCCTTAAAGTAGATCCTTGTAAAGAGAATGTTGAGTCGGGCAACATGAAATTGCCAATTTTTAGGTTAAAAGTGGCCAAATACAAGCAATTCCATGTGGTTTTGCTTAATATTCTTCTCAAGTGATGTTTTTAGTTGTATTCAGAGAAAAAGAAGGCATCAAATGAATGATACGTCCATGATCAGCATTATGCCATCAGTGTAGACTGCAGTAATTATCAGCGCCTGCACTAATTTTGAATAGTCAAATTATGCTCTGTGTCTATGCATCCTAGAGCTGAACAGTACCTAAGAGATCATTAATCTAACGTCATTTTTAAGATATGGAAATAGCATCTCAATGAGGTTAATCACACATCCCGGACTGGAACTCCCTTTTTTTTTTTTTGATTTCCAATTCAGCGTTCACTGGATTTTGTGCAGCCGTCCTGAGGCCGCATGCACACAGAACAGCTTGATTGTAGAGAGCCCTGGTGGCTGTCAGATTTGCATGAAAAAAGAGGCGAAGAAGCTGCAATTCTGCCGCAGAGTAAATAACACCTAAACGGAAACACCGGCTGCTAAAATATTACACACTGGCTTGGGAGTTTTGCTCAGTTCGTCACTCCTAGGACATAACGTGTTTTACAAGCGACCCGGGCAGGCCGCCTCCTGAAAGACCAGCGTGTTTTGCTGGACTCTGCCTTCCTTGTTCCTGAAGCAGTGAGGCCACGCCCATCAATGCCATACAGATGAGGGAAAGAGCTCCAGGGTCTTTGCACTGGGCCCCTTTCGACCTGCAAGACAGCCCAGCACTGCCTGCCCACCAGGGAACACCTGAGCTTGCCCACTGTTAGAAACTCGTGAGCGTCTGACAATCCTACTTAGGAAACGTTATGCTTGCCCAGTTGAAACCTGACTGAACCCGTCTTATTCCTGTGTGAGGGGAACATCTCTGACTGTAACCATTCCCCTCATCCCCTGGCAAAGATGAGATGGCTGGGCTTTCCCAAGAACCAGTGCACATGCTGGCTTGTGGGGCAGATGACCTCAGTGGCTGAGCAGAGCATGCTTTAACATAATCAGTTTCTCCTCACACCGACAGTGATGTAGCTGGTAACCTAGACGAATGTTACACCTACCTACCTACCAGGGCATGTAGACACCCTCCGTGGCAGGTCAGACAGCGTGGAGAGATGCACCTCAAAAGGTTGCTTAAATAACAGACTAAGGCTTTCAGTAAGTGCAGACAGACAGACAGTGGGAAACCCCGTGTCTTACGCATCCACACTGGGTCCTTGTACCCAGTGCACTGTATTTCCGTTGGTGGGAGAATCTTCGAGGAAGTCCTCTGTTTCCTTTCTGTCTATAGCTTCTTCCTACACAGGGTGATCCTGTGATGCGGCCCGTGGATGGAGGAATGTGTGTGCCGTGGCATGATGAGGACTTCGTAACCAGGTGAGGTGGACCTATGTAATGGGAATTGAGTGCTGTCATCTGTCACCAATTAAATGGTGGCAGAGTGACATTATTAAACATCCGCTTAGTTGGATGAAAGGGTCTCCCTAGCTGGCTGTGCTTTTGAAATGGAGCACCCGGTGGGGCGCAGCCAGGACAGCCTCTGAAGTCATTACCACCCATTAGCAGCTGGGTGTGAATTGGTTCATCAGCCCTGGGCCCTGAGCTCGGCAGGCCTGGGTCTGGCTTAGTGGTGGGAGGCAGGACATACCTAAAGGCAGCAGGCGTAGCTAGCACTTTACAGGGGAGGGAGCCAGGGAACTGGGAGGGGCAGGCTCCAGCAAACCCCTGCTGGCTTTTTCAAGGCTTCTCTAATCATGAGCCTGTCCTTAGACCCCACCCCCAAGGCCAGGGCTATTCATTTATCTGTGCACATCTGCTTTTCCATCTACCCTGTTCAGGAGAATTGCCCAGAAACGGTCCAAAAGGGCTGCTCTGCGGAATACCCTTTCAAGGCAAGACGGGACAGCTTGGCTTTGCCAAGCTCCTGCCCAGCTCCCTCCACAGCCACGCAGTGTGGTGGCAGTAGCTGCCTCTCCCAGGGACCCGGTTCTAGTCAGATGATGCCTCCTGTGGGGGGTTCATGTGCGAATATTTGTATGTTTGTGTGAGTACACACACGAGTGTCCCTGTCTGCATGTGTGGGTCCTCATGTGAGTGTGCTTATGTGTATTTGTGAGTACATATAGTAGGGAGCCATTTGGTTCTAGCTATTTAGTGTCTGGGGAAATGATGGCCCCAGGGAATTGTTTTTGCATAGTTAAATAGGATTTAAGAAAACTGTCTTAAGAATAAATTGTTAAGAAAAACAAAAAGGAGAAGAAAGAAAGAAAGAAAGAAAGATATTGTTACAACAACCCCAGAGTTACTTAAAGAGACCATGTCTGAGGACAAGGGGTCATGTGCCACACTTTTCTCAAAAAGAAACTAGAAATCTCAGGCTGGAGAGGCCATTCTGACTCCCTTGCAGAGCCTCTGAACCTCAATGCACCTAGCTTCAGCTTGTGTCCAGTGACTCTTGGAATCTGGCTGCCAGCTCCCGAGGCCATGGCTGCAGTGTGGGAGGAGTGTTCTGCCCCTACGCGTTCTGTTTCCATCTGCAGCCTCTCCTCCGTGGCTTTTCCTAACTTGGTTATATTGAGCACAAATCACATCTTTCTCAGCACAAAATGAAGCCAATGAGGTTAAGCTGAACCTGTGTGGGCATTTCTCAGGCTCAGTGAGAAACACCCTTTGCAGTGTGTGCCCACCTCACCGGGGAGTCTGAATAGTGCCCTTATGAAGGTCTGTGTGATCCCCATGGTGGCTCAGGACCTGGCATGCAGCCCAGGGCTGCTCCAGTCCCGTTACTTGCCCAAGGCTGAGGTCACACATGTCACCCCAGAGCCAAGGAGACCAGCCAAGCTTTCCTTCAGTCCTGATCGGGGACTCGGAAGGAGGGGAGGGTGAGGTCAGCCCTGTTGCCACTGCTGAGGACAAGAGGACTCTCTCAAGCCATCGTCCTGTGCCTCAGATCGTCCCTCTTTCCACAGACCTGTTTTCTTTTGTTGAAGTGTGTCAGGAACAGGGATGTGGGAACCTCTTCAAAGTCTTGCACATGCACAGAGAACACCCCACCCCTTGCCTAATTCCTGCTCATCTTCTTTCCTGCACTTGCTCTCCTGAAGAAAATAAACAAAGCACACTAGGTAAATGAACAGAGAGAGGAAAAAAAAAAAAAAAAACAGAATAAATGAACCTCTAAACGTGTTAGCCTAACTGCTGTGAGACCAGATTTGGGGTGAGAGGACAAAGAAAGGGTGGGGGCAGTGGCCACCCTGTTTATGTTTTTAAGCCTTCGACTGTGAAACTGATTCTTTCGTATTTTTTTTCCTTTTGGGGGGAGCCTTGTTTTATGGGGTTTTCTGCTCTATTATTATTCATAAACAAATATCCATTAACAATGGCGGGGGCGGGGGGGGGCACACAGGCAGGAAGGGAGGAAGAGCGAGTTTCCGTGGAGAGTGGCTACAGACTCAGGAGGTTGGGGGCACAGAATTGTATTTTCTCCTGACTCTCCTCTGGCGTCTCAAGTATGCTGCAGATAACTGTGCAATTAATCTTGACATGTAAAAGACTGGCCAGAATGTAAACCCGAGGAAAACACACCTCAGCAAAATCTTACGTGACGTTAACATAAAAAGCGTGGAACTGGAGAAGGGATTTAAATTATTGAAAACAATTCTATCACCCCCACCCCCATTTTCACACACCCTCATGCATTTTTTCAGTCTTCATTGTTTTATGTTGATGGGGGGGGCAGTGAGACTCCAGGAAATAAGGTCTGTGTGGGGGTGGTTTTATTTCTTTATTTCCTCCACCACTCTGTTTTAAGGCTTTCCCAAGAATGTACTCCACTGTCTCCTTGCGTAATTCGGTCAAAGACACAACACCCTCTATGCTGGGGGTCACAGCGTTGCATCTATCTGGAAATCTCTTTTCTTTGGGACAACATTCCCCAAAAAAAAACCCCACACCCCAGCGTTTGCCTGGAATCCAGCAACCTCTGTCCTGTGTCGTCTAAACCTTTCAACTCCCATTAATTATACACTTGAGGTCTCAAAAGCTGGGGAATGAAAATCCCACCCATAGGCTGTTCTCAGGCAGAGCGCCCTGTCAATTGTAAATTGGTGTAAAGCTGCTGGATGGGAGACCTGAAGAGCGGTGGTAGCCAGTGCCACCCGAGGGCCTTCGGCTCTGCTACCAAATCTAAGTGAGCCGCTTAGGGTAGGAAAGAAAAGTCTCGGGGGTAGCTCCAGGGGCTGGGGGCTCCTAAACAGTGAAGTACCTTTCTTCAAATTTCCACTTTCATGGGCAATTGAGCCTCAAACGTGAGGGAAATACACGTAAGGGGGGAACTGAAGCATGCTCCGAGTGTAAAAGCCGGTTAAAAAGATGGTCTGGACTCCTAACATGACACAAAGCCCTCAGGTGAAGACCCAGACCCCATGCATTTCCCTTCCCTCCTGCCGGAGCTAATTACACTTTCCTCTTCAGTTCGTGCATACATCTTCCTCCCGCTCCGGCCTCTTCCTGGTGCAATTAACTGATTAATGAGCATGCGTCCCTCGCCTTTCTCCTCGGCATTCCCAGCCCCGCCCACCACCGGCAGGCAGCCACCATTGCTGTTTTTAATGTTTGCCTTGTTTCCTCTGCTTCCTCGACAAATGCATTACTTTGCGCAGCACTGTTTTAAGTGCACGTGGATGGCATACATGACATTTTGTTTTGCTTCTTTTTTACTTTTATTTTTTCACTCCTGCTTTTGGGGTCCACTGGGTCTGGTGATGAATATTACAGGTGGCTGCTAACTGCTCCCACATAGCTTCTGGCTCTCACCAAGAGCAGACAGGCATCCCCCGACACAGTGAGCATCCCTCGCTGTGCTCCCTGGTGGAAAGGAGCAGCAATCTTCCTAAAATAAATCTGAGCACTGGGTACGCAGATGCTGCTGTGCCGCGGCGGGGGGCACGTGTACACTTGCGCACACCCAGTGTGCTGAGGATCACTCCCTGGCCGCCGCTTCTTTGTTCTTGTACGAAGAGCAGCAGCCTGAGCAATACAATATGAACTTACTTGGGATTTTTGCCTTCGTGTCTGACAGGGAAAATCTCCACATCATTATTTCAAGTTGTTTCACCGTTTCGTGGCACTGTACTCTTTTTGTAAATTTCTTAAAAAAAAAAAAAAAATCCAACCCGGGAAGGTAGGCACCAAATCCCACGCTGGCTGAGGTGCTGTTGACACTGGATAGCTGCTGGGAGAGAAAGTGTCCGTTTTCTTTAATAACGTGACCTTTGGTGGGTTGACCACATACCGAGGCAGGCCCCACTTCCCAAAATAGCTAGGCAACATAAACTCCACTCCGTGGGGAAAGAAGAAAAGAAAACAGACATAATCTCAAAGTTGAATGGGAAAGGATTCAAGAGTAGTAGGGGGATGTGGGGGGGGGGGAGGGGAACTGGGATAAATAAGTCCAAAAATATAAAGAAGAAATGAAATTGTTTAAAAAAATTGAAATCTTAAAAATACAATTAAAACAGAGACACCAAAACCTCAGAAAGAACACAGCTTGAATTCTGATTGATATCGAGTTGAATTTGTAGATCAACTTAAAGACAATGGAAAGCATTTAAAATACTAAGTGATTCTACGGGTCTCTTGGTCCTTTGTTTTACTTTTTAAAGCTCTTCGGTTTGCAATCACTTCCAGCCTTGTGAAAAGGTTGCAAAAACAGAACAAAACGCTCACAACATTTCCTTTGCCCGGTTTCCCCAGCAGCACACATGTCAGAGAAGGTGGTTAGCGCGGACGGACAGACTGTGGCCTGGGAACCAGCGCACCCCGCTCACCAGCGTCCCACCTCCACAGTTAACATGGCGTCCTACAGCTCTCTAACCACAGAGGGCTCCAAGCTCAGCAAGTGGCCTGTTCTTGTCCTTTCCTGGGCCTGAAAGGCAGCTCTGCCCACACGTTTAACTGCAATGAGCCCAAGCCTCCTGCCCTCTGGGACATATTCTCAGGGTCTCTCTGCCCGTCACAAACTAACTGCTGAGGTAGCTGAAGAAGGAATTCATGACGTGCCATTTTGTAGAATGCCCCTTTTTGGACTTTCTGATATCTCCTCCCCACAAGAATACTGTATAAACATGGTCAAAAGACAAAGCACACAACATCTGTATGTATGAAACATGCTTATATTAAAAACCTACTCACCGATATTCTGAAATTAAAGTTTTCTCGTGCATTCTGTATTTTGAGAACTACAGATGTCTATGCATGTGTGACTCTGTGTTGGGATACAGACTGCATTATTTTGGTATCTCTTCTTGACAGAAAGATTGGCTGAGATGCTGTGCATGAGTTCCTCCGTTGAAAAGTTGTATTTTTCTTTTTTAATTAGTAAGTCTATTACAGAGATATTCAGAATCTATATGAATATCCTACTTCCTAAGTTTAATCTCCATTCTGACACAGAGCAATTATTCTAGTAGCATTTGCAAAATGGAGAACTTATATACCCGTTATTCCTTTTATGTTTGTTAATTGGGATCCTACTCTGTGAAATAGCCATGCATTCCCCTTGGTTGATTTCTTTCTTTTTAGTTTTTCGAGACAGGTTTTCTCTGTGTAGCCCTGCTCTCTCTGTAGACCAGGCTGACCTCAGACTCAAAGATCTGCCTGCCTCTGCCTCCCAAGTGCTGGGATTAAAGTCATGCACCATCACACCCAGTCTTGATTGATTTCTTTTATTAATTTATTTGTATTTTATGTGTCTGAGTGTTTGCCTGAATATATGTCTGTGCACCACGTGTGTGCTTGGTGCCTATGGAGGTTAGATCCCATGGAACTGTAGTTACAGATGGTTGTAGCTACCATGTGGGTGCTGAGATTTGAACCCAGGTCCTCTGCAAGAGCAGCCAGTGCTCTTAACTGCTGAGCCATCTCTCCAGCTCTGATTTCTTTATTCAACTACATTGTTTTTTGTCAAAACAAACTTGTGGTTATTAATTTCACCACATTGGACGTAATCTCTTTTGTGGAACAATTGTTTGGATGTGGGGGCATGACAGACTCCTCTGAGAAGTGCTCTGCTGGTGTCCTCTGGGCTCTTTGCTGTAAGGTAGGATCCTCTCACCTCCCACTTCCTCCTGGAAACAACCCTGGAAACAGCCTCCCCTCAAAGACCTCCTGACTCACTTCCTGGGAAACTTAGCAAAAAGCCGACTGGGAGGTGGAGGCAGGAGAATCAGGAGTCGGGTGTCCATCAAATGCTAGACCATGTCTTAGGAAGGAAGAGAGGGAGGGAGGGAAAGAGGGAGGGGAGAAGGAAGATTAGAGAGAGGAAGGAAGAAGGGGAAAGGGAAACCAACATTGGGAGTGGAAATGCAGATCCTATTGTGATTTTAGTCTTTCTATAAATATTTGCTATTTTTACATTTCCCATTGGCCATTGTAGGTATTGAGAAGTGCCGTCATTTTCTTCCTCCCCATTCTCCTCCTCATCTTCCTCTTCTTTTTTTGTTTTGTTTGTTTTGTTTTTCAAGACAGGGTTTCTCTGTGGAGTCCTGGCTCTCCTGGAACTCACAATGTAGACCAGGCTGGCTGCAAACTCACAGATCCGCCTGCCTCTGCCTACGGAGAGCTGGGATTAAAGATGTACCGCCACCACCCAGAAAGAAGTGCTATCGGTCTCATAGAATGTCTTATATTTAACATCAAATTTAAAGCCTTGAATTAAATGCCAGTAATGAGCTCTCTTCACTTCCCTTTCCCTTTCACCCATTTTTCTCTCCTCCTCTCCCCTCCCCTCCTCTCTCCCCTCCCCTCCTCCTTCTCTCCCTTCCTCCCCCTCTCCCCTCCTCCCCTCCTATATCCTCCCCTCCCATCCTCTCCTCCTCCCCTCCCCTCCTCCCCTCCCCTCCTCTCTCCCCTCCTCTTCTCCTTCTCTCCCTTTCTCCCCCTCTCCCCTCCTCCCCTCCTATATCCTCCCCTCCTATCCTCTCCTCCTCACCCTCCCCTCCTCCCCTCCCCTTCTCCTCTTCCTTCCCCTCCTCCTCTTCCCTCCCCTCCTTTCCCCTCCCTTCCCCTCCCCTCTCCTTTTCTTATCAGATTGGCCAGGGTTAATGTTACTATGTAAAAACATATAGACGTGAAAATAGACATGATTTCTTCCAAACTCAAAGAGAATGCATCAAAGCTGTTGACAGGTGTTTGCTTTAGACTTTTGACGTGTAATCCTTGCTAAATTAATGAAACTTCTTTGATCTAGGCTGCTGAGAGAGTTAAAATAATTTAGTCGTAAATGAGTGTTTGTCTTCTTTAAATATTTTATCTTGTATGTTGACTTGTTGACACAATCGTATAAATCATATTATTACATTTTTGTTTACTACTTCTCTTACTATTGCAGTGACGAAGATTAAACCCAGGCCTTACACACACGAGGCAAACTACCACTGGACTCTACCCTCCCTCAGTTTTAATTTGTTCCCTACTTCAATTAAGGAGAGAAAGATACCGACTTTCCTCATGTGTATCCACCCTGCAGCCCTCTTTAGACTCAGCTATAGTAAACTGTAACCTTGTGTATCATTTTGTTTGTTTGTTTGTTTTCAAGACAGGGTTTCTTTGTGTAGCACTGCTCTGGAACTCACTCTGTAGCCCAGGCTGGTCCCAAACTCAAAGATCCACCTGCCTCTGCCTCCCGAGTACTGGGATTAAAGGCGTGTGCCACCATCGCCCAGCTATAACATTGAATTTTTAAATTTCAATTAACTTAGTTATACATGTGTGTGGGTCTGAGTGTGTTTACTTCCGTGTGTATGCAGGAAGTCAAAAACGGAAGTTGAATTCCCTGGAGCTGGAGTTAGAAGCAGTTGAGAACTGTCTGGCGTGGGTGTGGGGAAGCAAGCTTGGGTCCTCTGGAAGATTAACCCGGTGCTCTTAGCCACCGAGCCATCTTTCCAGCCCCCCTGTATTGTTCTTCCACACCTCCTTATTTTTAAATATAGTATTACTATTTGCAAAGCGGAGGACTGAACCTAGAGTGTGTGCATGCTAGCACCCTCTTACTGGGCTGCAACCCGGTCTTTCCTTCTCTTGATGGGTACTATATATATATATATATAACATATATATATACACATACATATATAACATATATATATAGGTTATTGGAAGCTATACTCTCCTTTTTATACTGCCTTTGTCTGATTTTGAAATCATAAACATTTTTCCAAAATGAAGGTTATGTACTTCTGTGTGTGTGCCTGTGTGTGTATAGCGTGTACACATGTGTCGGGCGGGGTATGTGCACGGCTGTGCTAAAACATGCAGAGGGGCTGAACCCAGGGCTTCCTGTAGGCTAGGCAAGCACTCTACTAAATAAGCTATATTCCCAGCCACGCGGTCACTTGAGTTTTGAAGAAAGAATGAATATAATTCAATGGGGAAAAAGTAATCTTTTTCAAGAAAGAGTGCTGAGACAAATGGATATCCACATGGAAAGGAATGGAATTTGACCCTGTGCCACATCATACATAAAAATTAACTCGGAGCAGGAAGTAGACTAAAAGTAACGCTCTAAAACCCATAGAAGTCTTCAAAGACGGGAGAAATGGATCTCTGTGGCTTGGGGTTCAGCAGCGGCTCCTTGGCTGGAGCACCACAGTCATAAGTGATCAAAGTGAAAAACTGAACTTGGTCAAAACTGAAAACTTTTGCTGTGGTCTGGTGGCAGCCATGGATAATCCCAGGGCTCGGGAGGGGGAAGCAGGGCAGCTGGGAGTTCAAGGGCAGTCTTGGCTACACACTGAGATAGAGGCCAGCTTGGGCCGCACAAGCCCCTCCTCAAAAATAAATCAATCGCGGGGCTGGAGAGAAGGATAGGGAGGGGCTGAAGCACAGTCTGCTCTTCCAGAGGACCTAGACTGGATTCCCAAGATCCACGTCGTGGCTCACAACTATCGGGAACTCTTGTTCTAGGGGAATCTGATCCCCTCTCTGGCCTCTCTGGGAACCATGTATACATGTGGTGCACATACATACATACAGGCAAAACACCATATATATTAAATAAAAATTAAATAGATAGATAGATGGATGGATGGATGGATAGATAGATAGATAGATAGATAGATAGATAGATAGGTAGGTAGGTAGGTAGATAGATAGATAGATAGATAGATAGATAGATAGATAGATAGATAAATGGGGACTGAAGAAGTGGCTGAGCGGCTGAGCCCATGCACTTCCTGCTCTTGCAGAGGACCTGGTTTGGTTCCCAGTACTCACTCAGCCAGCTCAACATCAGTAACTCCAGGCCTAGGGGATCCAATGCCCTCTCTGGCCTCTATGGTAACTGGGACATAGACACATTCAGACGTGCATATACAAACACAGACAGAGGCACACAAATAGAAATAAAGCAAATCCTTAAAGTTAATCAATTAAACTAAAACTTTTGTACTTCAAACTTTTATCCTCAAGAATGAAGATGAACGCCGGGCGGTGGTGGCGCATGCCTTTAATCCCAGCACTCGGGAGGCAGAGC
Organism: Peromyscus leucopus; assembly: GCF_004664715.2. Lineage (NCBI taxonomy): Eukaryota > Metazoa > Chordata > Mammalia > Rodentia > Cricetidae > Peromyscus > Peromyscus leucopus. The sequence continues at coordinate 70,489,616 of NC_051079.1, read as the reverse complement.
CAGGCGGATCTCTGTGAGTTCGAGGCCAGCCTGGGCTACCAAGTGAGTTCCAGGAAAGGCGCAAAGCTACACAGAGAAACCCTGTCTCGAAAAACCAAAAAAAAAAAAAAAAAAAAAAAAAAAAAAAAAAAAAAAAAAAAAAATGAAGATGAACACAAAGATTGGGTTAATATATTACTAAATCTTATATTTTGTAAGGGGATTATATTTAGGGAATTTTACAACTCAGTAGTGAAAAGACAAACCTAATTTAAAATGTACAAAAGGTTAGAGTAGGCATTTTTCCAAATGGCCACCAAACATGTAAAGAGAAGCTAACAATTACTAGTCACGAGAAATGTAAATACAAACCACAGTGATGTACCACCTCCTGCCTCCCAGATCGGCTGTGATCAAAAGGTCAGGTGACCAGTGGGGAGAGGGTGCTGAGAAACTCCACATGCCAGGGACATGACTGGGAGGAGAAAAGACGGGGTAGCCACTTGACAGCTTCTAAAACGGTGGACATGGAGTCACCTCAAGACGCAGCAAGACAGGGTCTCCTAGCCCAGGCAGGTCTGGAGCTCAGTGTGGAGCCCAGGCTGATGCAGACATCAAAATCCTCCTGCCTCTGCCTCCAGAGTGCTAGAATTACACATGTGCCTCACCCTGTCCTGCTTGCAGCCAGGCAATTGTATTCATAGGAGTATAACCAAGAAAAATAAAGCCCACACTCCCACACAAATTTGTACACTACAAATCACAGCCCTGCTTTGGGTAACAGCCTCAGAGTGGAAATAGCTCAGGTAACAGCCACCCGACGAGTGGAAAAACAAAATGTGGCATTTCTACCGACTGGGGCATCTTCGGGCAATGCAAAGGAATGAATGATTGACAGAAGCTACAACACAGACCTGATTTGAAAACGTTATACCCCATGGAAGAAACTAGTTACAAAAGATCCTATCACGAATCACTTTAGGCAGGCTATCTGGAATAGGATACCTGTAAATAGACAGACAGTAAACCCAGGCCTGCTGGGGCTGGAGACAGCGGGGCGAGGTTGGGAAGGGAACTGGGAAGTGATGGTTTATGGTTTCTAGGGTAGTGAAAATGTTCTAAAACCAGACTACGGCAATTATTGCGCAACTCCGGAAACACCAAAGCCTTGAAAGGTAGATGCACTCTAACGGGTGAACTTTATAATCTGCAAAATTATATCCCGTAAAACCTGTAAAAAAAAAAAATAAAAGGAACTCTTGATCCACTGTGCCCTCCCCCCCCCGTGTGTGTGTGTGTGTGTGTGTGTGTGTGTGTGTGTGTGTGTGTGTGTGTGTCAGAGGACAGCTTGGAGTCTGTTCTCTGCACGCTGTCCTGTGACTTCCTCACATCACCAGGTAGGTTACAGAGCGGGAACAGCCGTGGAAAAGGCTCCTGGGCAGGGCCTTTACCCGCTGATCTTTCTTGCCGGCCACAGCCACTTCTGTTTTTGGCGCCGTGAGGTGAGAGGGCCTCGTCTGAGCCTTGCCCAGTTTCCAGCCTATCCTTGACCTGTCTATGTAACCACTTCACACACACACTCAAGACAACGTATGCTCTCTCCAGGTGAGAGCGGTGTTGGCCACATATCCACAGTGCTCCTGTCCTTGGGACTTCGGTGTCTGTGGTGAGCTTTGGTCTTCTCAACTGACCCATCTTGGAAGGGATGGACCAATGTCCCCAGCTACCATCGATGCCCCAGCATCACCCATGGGTGAGTCTGTACTCTCCTTAGAGAGTAACACCATCCTTTGCCTCTTACAACACCCTCAGACTTAAGTTCTTTTATCTCAGTTTTTTTTTTCCAAGACAGGTTTTCTCTGTGTTGTTTTGGTGCCTGTCCTGGATCTCACTCAGGCTGGCCTCGAACTCACAGAGATCCGCCTGGCTCTGCCTCCCAAGTGCTGGGATTAAAAGTGTGTGCCACCGCCACCCGGCTTATCTCAGATTTTAAGATGCTAGGTCTCTCTATTCCTTATTTCAGTGTTAATTCATAATCTTCATATTTTCAACACTCCATTGACTTTTGCTCTCAGTGTGCTTTTTTAGTGTTTGACCCTAGGTAGAGAGTTTTCTATGTTCGGCCAGTAGATGGATCCTATTCAGACTTACAGTTAGTTCACTCTGATAGTTAATGTTTTTCTGTGTCGACCTCCCTTCCCATCCTTTGTTCCCGAGCTCTGCCACATAGGTCACACTTTGCTTGGCTGGATTAGAAGTAATGCATTGTTTTTCTAGCTGCTCCTTCTGTCTTAGGACATCGTCTCCTGGGTATGTCCTGGCTGTCCCTAAGCTTACGATAGTGGTGTGACCTCCTGATAGTAGAGGTCCTCAGAGCCGTCAGCTCCTTCCCCTCCCCTCCCCTCTGCTATTTTTGCTCTGCAGAGTTGAAATTCTAGATTTTTCTAAACTAATAAATGTCACCAAAATGCTTGTTTCTCCTTGATTTATTGTCTCATATAGTAGTTTCTGGGGATATTTCTTTTACTTTTATTAATTTCCCTCCAAAGCTGTTTTCTTATGAAAAGTGGATTTTGGTTTATTCAACTGCCTGAGATGAATCTGAGAGTACTTGTATTATGCCTTTGATTTTTGCTCACTGGAGAGCATGCTCTCGTTGTCCCCAGCAGCTAAAACTGCAGTTTGTTTGTTTGTTTGTTTATGTATTTCAGATGTGCAGGACATTCATCTAGAGACAACGCCCTTCCCCTAGCTGTTTAAGAATCTTGCACTGTTGCTCCTGTGTCCAACGTCACGTTTCCACATCAAAGGGCAGCCTGGCTCTCCAGCGTGGTGGGTTGCCCTTCGCTCCTGAAGGACTTACAGGATTCCCTTTGTATGGGACAGGCTTGGTTTCATCACTGTCCTTGAGTTTCACTTTCATTCCTTTCTTCTTATTTTTGTTTTGTTTTTCTCCCCTGATCTTTGCAGCCAGACTCTCGGACTCTTGGTCTCCCTCCTCTATCCTCCGTCTCTCTTGTCTCCTTTTCCATTGTCTTCTGGGAAAATCCCTCAGTCTAACCTTGCAGCTCAATCATCTTTAGCTGTTCCTTTCTTTTTCTCTTATTTGTGTTGGATGGTCATTGTTTCCACTTTTTGAAAATACTCTAATTACAGTTTGAATTGCAACAATATTATAATATGTATCAAAATAATAAATGCCTATAAAAGTAGATTAAGATTAAATTAATTTCATATATTGAAAGTGTAAGGGTCGGAAATGAAGACAAATAAGACATCATTAAATACACATGGTTTTCATGCAAGTGTGTGTGTGTGTGTGTGTGTATGTAATACACAAACCTAGAGCATTGCATATTCCAGACACATCCCCAGTCCTTTCCAAAGCCATCTTCTCAGGGACAAGGACTTTTCTGGAAGCCTTTGGAATACTGATGATGGGTTGTCACTGTACATATAGGCACCTTCTGGAAGCGCCACATGGGTAGGAGGGGTGACTGTTCCCAGTGGAGGTCAGTACCTTCTCCAGCGCTGGGAGAAGGGACAAGGGTGTCACTGAGCTTCAGCACAGGATCAGGGAGTAAGTGGACAGCCCAGGCATGCGGCTGCAGTGGAGTGTGTGCAGTTCACGTTGGTCAGCTAGTACTGGGATGCAGGGACACAAACGCAGGCCAGATAAAGACTCCGAGTAACCTTCCCTCCTTATGGAATCCATTGCGGAATTAAACAATGAAAAAAACAGACTCTGGCTGACAACATGGTAAGGGTAATAATGTTCACCAGACACGGGCTGTGTTTAAGACATGGCTAACTCTTCACGATCATCCATTGGCTTACTCTTCCCAAACTCTCCATCTAACAGTTGATCTGACAGAGAACTGCGTGGAATTGCACATGAGCAGGTGTGGAAATGTCTAGAAGGGTCAACACCAATGCTTACCTCTCTATAACCTTTCCAGGAACTGAGAACAAAAGTGCTTGTCTTAAAATAAATGGAAGGAGAATTGTAGTCGGAAATAGAGTGGAGAAAAAAGACAATTTTTAAAAACTTCTGTGGCCTCACAAGAGTTTCATTTCAGTTTATTGGAAATTAATAGAAACACTGATATATATTTTACTGATGAAAGCAAAACATGCAGTCAGCTCCTGTGTGCATTCATGTGTATGCACATATGTGGTGTGCACAAGCACACGTGTGTATACATGTGTATGTGTAAGGTAAGTGAGTGTTTGAAGATGTGTATTCACATGGACATATGTGTCTCCTGCTTGCGCATGCGTGTGTGTGTGTGTGTGTGTGTGTGCGCGCGCGCGCGCGCGCGCGCGCACGCATGCGTCTATGTGGTGTCTGCACTGCTGTTATCCACCAGCAGAAGAACTCTGAGGGCATCAGCAGTTGCACCAAGAATGATAGGGTTCCCATCCCAGCAAGACGGCTTCTGCCCTGGAAAGCAGAACCATTACTACCACGTCCCACTTAAATTAATAACACGATTGGAAAGTAACCTGGCTGTCACAAGAAGGCTGGACACACTGTTATTTGTGCAATTTTGTCCTATACCTTGTTGCTCTTGTTATTGTTTTTATTATTTTGCAAGGTTAGAATATAAAAACAAAACAGCACTATCATTTCCCATTTTAAAAAAAATAACAAAAACAAAAAGTCACAAGTTCAAGGCCAGCCCAGGCTACATAGCAACACTACAGTTCAAACAACAACAAAAAATGGGCTGAAGAGATGGCTCAATGGTTAAGAGCACTGGCTGTTCTTTTGGAGGTTCGATTCCCAGCATCTACACGGCAGCTCACAACTGTACAGAGCTCCAGTTCCAGGAGATCTGGTACCCTCTTCTGGCCTCCTTGTGTACCAGGCAGGCGCATGGTGCACTGACGTTCGTGCAGACAAATATATACATTAAACAATAAAATTAAATTAAAAAAAAAAACCAGATCCAAAAACCCAAAACTTCCACAAATACAGATTTCTGAACATTTTCCCTAGCACCCTACCTTGTAAAACTTCTGAGCCTTTCTCTTCCAGGATTTCCTGGAACGCTGAAGACTGAGAGGAGTGGGCTAGGTTACCTTCCTCCAGGTCCGTAGGGGTGATGGCCAAGCCCGCTGGGTTTGTCCCTCAGTTCCATCCGACTAATGAGCAGCCCTGCACAGAAGAGCAAGTGTCCTCTCCTTGTGCCTCAAGGTTTATAGGCTGGCCCTTTCCCCCTTTCTTGCCTCTGCCTTCTGTTCATAGCTGTCTATGTGTGAGGACCCAGGAACACCTGATGCGGAGATGAACCGGGTACAGCAAGCTTTACCCAAACCCTCTGTATTGGTAGGAGAGCTTCCTTGCGCACCATGGAGCCTGCTAAGCCGTGATGGGCATGACAGAACTCCAGGGAGCGGGCACTGATGTGCTGGAAGGACCCTCTTTCTGTTGACTGGGCTCCTCAGTCTTTGTGCTTTTATAACAGTCCACCAATGATGCCTGCTTTCTCTACAATCAATGGCCACGTACAAGTAATCCTTTTAGGATTTAGAATGTCTTAGGGAGGGACTCCCCACCCCACCCCACCCCCACCCCACCCCCGCCGGGGCAAATGTTTTCCAACAAGTCTTAGACAATGTGAGTTCATAAACAGACAGAACGGAATGGATGCCGTGGAAGAGAGTCTGGGTGTAGCCATCTCCAGAAAACTTTAACATTTTCTTCAAAGTCGTGGGATTTCTAAGTCAGTCTGTGTAGAGACCACATTTGTGTGATATGAGGTGAATCATTTGATTCCTTCAGTCTCAAGTTCCCCCATTTGCAAATGACCAAGTGACTTCTACAGCTGGATGTGACCTGGAAAGACACACACAGCCTCCAGCTGTGCCTGGAGGCACACGCTGTCACGAAACAGCACAGCTTGGATGAGGCGACAGAGTTGCTTGCTTTTCTCTTTCCATGAACCTCTGTAGATGTCATTCTGAATGGTTTTATTAAACAAGAAACACAGAGCCAAATGCAGAGTTAAAAGCCCAGAGATCAGAGAGCAGTAGCCAAGAGCTGAGACCACCTTCTTACCACCCGCTGCCGCTGCCGTCCTTCCCCTGAGAAAGAGACCGACTTCCTGTGTGTCTGTCTTTTTATTGACTTTCTGTTCTGCCTTCTCATTGGTTGTAAACCCAACCACATGACCTCCTTGTCACTGCCTGTCTATACAGACCTCCAGGTCTCTATGGTTGGTATTGGGATTAAAGGCATGTGTCTCTAAGCTGGCTGTGTCCTTGAACACATGACTCTGCCTGCCATGTGATCGGATTAAGGGCATGTGCTACCACTGCCAGACTTCTGCTAAATGGCTTACTATTAGCTCTGACTCCCAGGCAACTTTATTTATTAACATACAAATAAAATCACATTTCAGCACAAATAAAATATCACCATAAACCTCACTCCAGTGTGAGATGGGGTATGTCAGCCTGTGCTTGTGCCCTTCATTTACCACATTCTTCTCACAGTGACCAAATGGGAAGACGGAAGAATTTTCTCTGTCTCCTACTTTGGTGGATACCCTCCATCATGATGGGTGCAGCTCCTGGCTGTGGCTCTGGGAACGTGTGAAGAGGATTGCTCACATCTTGGCTGTGAACAGAAAGAAGACACACAAAAGGAAATAAAGCCAGTCTATAAACCTCAAGGCCTGCCTCCAGCAACCGCTTGCTTCAGCACACTTAAAGGTGCCACAACCTCCTCATACTGGGCCACCAACGGAGAACCAAGCACTGAGACAAGTGCGTGGGGGTGGGGTCATTTCACATCCAAACCGTAACCTGTCATTCTTTGTAAAGGTAAGAAAAAAAAATGCTGCCAGATTATTTCACAGATAGTGGAAGAGCAACTTGATGTTAACACCCACTGAACCACTGACGTTCAGCAGGCAGGGGAGACCTCTGTTATCCGGACCTGTGCAGCCTTCACATCCACACCTGCGAAGTGGACTCTCTTCACCTTCATGCCCAGGTTTCTGTGGAGGTGGACATTTTCCACCCAGGTTTATTATGCCCAGGTTTCTGTGGGGAGAGCCTGGGATACGTTATGTGCCATTTCGACAGAATATGCAGGTTTCTCAGCCTGCTTCTCAAAGCTGTTGTGCATCAGGACCCCGCTGGCCTTTTTAGAGCAAGCATAGTGCTTTCCTTAATTTCCAGGGGGTTTAAATATAACAAGCCAAAGAAATGTGAGCTGGAATGATAGGTCAATTTAACTAACCTCAGATGGTTGCAAAAACAATTCGCTGATTCATTGAATCTGCCAAGCACAGGACTTGGAGTATTTTTCTGTTAAAGGAGAACCATTGAGTATCTTATCGTTTAATTGGAGAATACCTGTTTATGGTCAGTTTCTGTTTGTTCCGAATAGTCCCTTTGTCTTCCCCTGCTCTGCAGATTGCTTTTTTAGGGGGCAGTGCCTGTGTTCAGGCACCATTTCTAACATGTTTTTATACTTAGAGTTTTGACTTGAGGATATTTATGGACAGAGACTCAGGTTTCAGCGGGTGGGAGGAGAAGAGCTCCCTCCAATCAGAAGGCGCGCTGGCTCGGGTCATTTGCATCTCACCGCCCCCTCTGCAGCGGTGCGGTGACTCCCGGAGAATTACCAATGGAGAGACGACGCAGCCCCGCTGAGGTTCCTTCGGACTGCCAGGCTGCCAGGGCTGCCGGGGTCCTTAGATGATCGATGTTTCGGGAGTGCATGAGGCACTTAGGCCAGCCGAGCTGTCTGGCGACTTTAAAGTCGCGCCCATCATGTGATCGCACCTGAGGAAGACACGATGGCAGTGAGCTTTCTGCTCCCTGGTGTCCTTGCGCTCAAATACACTGACTGACAGCTTGCTATTTCTCTTTGGTGCCGTGTGACATCAGGACCCACAACAAGGCAAGCACGTATGAAAATGCTTTTAATGCAAATCCCCCCACCCCCCACCACCCCCTTTTTTTTTTTGCAAAGGTAATGATGTTCTAAAATTGGGAAGCATGTAACTAGGGTCAAAACTTAAACCCAAACAAAAAGACATTAAATAAACTTTGAATTAGATGTACTCCTTCTTCCTAGATTTTCTGTACCATAGAGGTTTTCTTAACAAGCTATTAGATGGGCCCCTTTACTTAACCATATTTCTAGCACAGAGTTTCCAGCGTTCCATGTTTCCAGCTTTGCAATGCTATCTGGTCGCCTCCAGATGCTGGCTTGCCAATAATAGGCCTACGGTGGAAACCAGATCTTACTTGAGGATCTGCACCAAAGCCCAGAATGAATGCCAGACCAGAGACAGGAACCTTCCTGAACGGCCCCTGGGCTTGGGCACTGTCGGATCCCGGGGAATGATTCCAGTGGGGAATTCACCTCCCAAAATGCTGTGTTAGTATTTGTTTACACGAGGCCGTCTACAGGGAAGAAAATAAAGCTAGAAAAGAAAGCTCAGATACAAATGCCATGTGTGCCAGACACACCCAAGCCAGAGAAGGGAGGAACGCACGTTTAACAGAACAGTAAAGAGGGGGATGGGGGCACGGAAAGGAGATGGCGGATTCCCGGCACACTGTCTTCTAGAATTCTCTGAAGCCCTCAACTCTTTTCATCTGGAAAGGTGCCTGGTTCCCCCACCCTCTCTGCATAACTGTCTTCCAGGGAGACCCAGCACTGCTCCCGTTGGCTTCAGAAACGGAAACAACGATGCCACACCTTAGTGTTTGCGGCAAAAGTGAACAGGAAAATTAAAGTGAGATTGAAGGTCTACATATAGCTCGGGGACCTCCCCTCCTCCCCTTTAAGACCTGCTGGAATAAACCATGACAATTTTATATTTAATTTTGGTTTGCAGAAATGACAAAAACCATGTAGAGAGATTGAGAGTGGTGTGACTTCTGCCGGCTTGCACCAGATATATCACTCTTCATCCCGTCCCCTAGAGTGAGGTACAAAGCCGAGGGTCACTGAGTGGCTGCCAGACACTTGGGGTTTTCTGCAGCCCTGGCATGGGATGGTAGCCAGGGACGACGGTAGCACCCATGGCATGGAAGAAGGAGGCTACTGGTAAAAATTCAGGCAGGACACATATCTGGAAGACTTTTAATTTTATCTGCCGCTAAAAGGCAGCTGAGAGCCATGCCTGGTTCATGATACCTTGGTCTGCAAGCATGTCGAGTTGGCAGACCCATCTCTAAGTCCCTGTGCGATATCTAAACACGGAAAATGCTACATCTGCATGACTGATGGAGTCTGTCATCCTCAGTCACCGCTGTGGTGTGCTTTCTAGTCCTCAGCCCTGGGGAGGGGGTTGGGGAGAGCGGCGAGGCCTGGTTGTGAGGAGCGGCTCTGATGTGCAAACGTCACTGGGAAGTGGGCGCGAGAGCTGTTTTTCCTGGATCTTCGGCACCCTTGGCATTATTACCGTGATGGTAACGATACCTCTGTCTTTGGCCCAGATGGCTGTGGGATCAAGTATGACGAAGATGGGTGAGGGCAGAACTCCTGCTGGAGACAAATGCACCCACCCCGTGGCTGGGCCCCCCCCAAACCAATGCTGAGACAGATGTACGTGCCCTGCTCTCATAAGGAACCCCACTATGGCGTGAGGAAAGATTGAAGGGAGGGTTATACTGAGGCACAGTTGTCACACAGAGGGTGGGGGACGGGTCAACACCCGAGGTCAAGAAGGCAGGCAGGGCAGGCCTTCCAGAAACTGACCCAGCAGGTCAAGTCTGACCATGGGAGTGTCCAATGGAAAACCGCTGGGGGACACTGGGCCAGAGTCCCTGCTTTGTAAACCGGGTCAGCTACCCTCTGCAGGCTCCAGAAACTGAGCCTTCCTGGTGCTCAAACTCAAGACAGCATGCCAGGGAGGACTCCGGGATTTTCCCTTCTTTCTTGTGTTGTCTGAGATGTTGCAGCCGTTCTGGTGAGTGTAGATTTTTTATTGAATTAAGTTCTCTGTACAGAGTAAAATGCAGGGAGGGGCTTAAGCAGAAACCATGGAGGAACACTGCTGATCAGCTTGTTTCTGGGTACATGGTCAGCAACCCTTCTTATACAGCCCAGGGTCACCTGTCCACTAGAGATGGTACCACACAGAGTTGACTGGACTCTCCTACATTGATTAGCAATCAAGGAAATGTCCCACATATCCACAGGCCAGTCCAATGGATGCAATCCCTCATTTGAGGGGTTCTTTCCTGTGTGTCATGGGTCTAACTGGAGCTAATTATGACACAGGATAAAATGTAGTGTTTACAGATGAGAAAACACATAATACCTGTCTTTTCTGTGCCTAGTTTATTTTGCTTAGTGTGGTGATCTCTAGTTCTACCCATTTTTCTCTGAAGGTCACAATTCATTCTTGTTTCAATAAAATTCCTCTGTGTCTCTATACCATACTTTATCTGTGTGTCTTGTGGGTGGACGTCCAGGTTGATTCCATATCTTAACTTGGGTGAACAATGTTTCGATAACCATGGTTGAGCAAGGGTCTCCGGAGCGTGCTGACTTGGGAGTGCTTTGGGTGTACGCCCAGGAGTGATGTCACCGAGTCACCCAGTCCTTCTGGTTTAGTTATTAGAGAAAATGCCAGACTGATTCCCATAGTGAGTGGCTGGGTGAATTTGCATTCTCACCAGCAGTGAGAGAAGGTTCCACACACATCCTCACCAGAAGTTCTTGTTTTCTTAGGGGTTGCCATTATGACCAGGCTGAGGTGGAATCCCAGTGGTGTTTTCATTTGCATTTCCTTGAAAGCAAAGAACGTTGATCTTTTTTTCTTTTCATATATCTTTGGCCATTTTTACTTGGTCTTTTGAGAGCTTTCTGTTCATTAGCCTATTTATTGATTGGGTTTTGTTGTCTCTCCTCCCCCAACCCCTGCCCAAGACAGAGTTTCTCTGTGTAACAGTCCTGCCTGTCTTGGAACTCTCTCTGTAAACCAAGCTGGCTTTGAACTCACAGAGATTCGCCTGCCTCTGCTTCCTGAGTGCTGGGATCAAAGGCGTGCGCCACCACTCCCAGATGGGTTTTTTTTACATAGATGTTAAGATATAAAAATATTATCCTTCTGTCAGATGTATAGACAGATTTTCTCCAGTTCTGTGTGTTTTCTTGCAATCTATGAATTGTTTCCTACATGATGCATAATAAGCTTGTAACTCTGTGAAACCCTGTGATCAATTACTGGAACTACTGGCATGGTGATGTTTTATTTGTGCTGAAATGTGATTTTATTTGTATGTTAATAAATAAATTGCCTGGAGATCAGAGGTAAAATTGAGCCATTAAGCAGAAGTACGGAGGTGGTGGCACACACCCTTAATCCGATCACAGGCAGGCAAGTCTCTGTGTGTTTCTTATTTACTAATATTGTTTAGAATTTCATCTACACACTGGTGTTTGCTGAGCTAGTGGAATCCTTTTCAGAATGTTCTAGCCTGTGCCTGCACCTGGGAGTATTTACCTGATCTATTCCTTTAATAGTCTGAATTTCTGGTCTTACAGGAATGTATTTGATCATTTTAAATTGATTTTTGTGCAGGGTTAGAGCTGTAGATCTAGTTTCAATCTTCTACCCGTGGGTACCCAGTTTTGCCAGCAGTATTTATTGAAGTCCGCGCCCCATATGGTCTTGACATCTTTGTCACAAATCAAGTGGCTGTGGCTGTATGGGATTGTTTCCGGGTCCTCCATTCCATCCGCTGATCTACTTTTCTGTTTTTGTGTTTGGGGCACTATGGGTTTACAGTACAATTTCAAATCAGGTGCTATGGGACTTCCAGCATTGTGTCTGTTCCGAGTGCTTTGCCTATTTAGAGTCTTTTGTTCTTTCACATAAATTTCAGGATTGGTTTTCAGTTTCTGTAGAGAATGCCATCGGAGTTTTGACGGTGCTGGCATGGACTGTGTGGATTGTTCTTGGGTCTATATCCATTTTCATAATATTGACCCTACCAACCTCTGTGTGTATGTGTGTGTGTGTTTCTATCTTCTGTCTGTTTCATTGTAGCAGCCTTTCCCCTTATTGGTTAGTAAAAGTCCTGGGCACTTGACTTTCCTGAGACTGTGGTGAATGGGTTTGTCTTCCTAATTTCTCTCTAAGCATGTCTGTGATTGGTATGTGGGACATATATTGATTTTTTTTGGCTGACTTTATATATGGGTGGGGTTTCTATTTGAGCCACAAACAATCCACATTTACTTTTTCACGTGTGTTTCATTTTTTTGTTTGTTTGATGTGGTTTCTTTATAAACCCCAGGTGGGCTCAGAATGTGCTTATGTATCCTAGGCTGGCCTAGAACTCTGGATCCTCCTTCCTCAGCCTCTTGAGTACCACGATTACAGTGAGATGCCACTTTACCTAGCCATACTGATTCTTCATGTGCCTTTTCCAGGAGGGGGCGTGGTTTCACCATGTTGTCCAGAACGCCTGGAGGTAGTGGGCTTAGTTTCCGCAAGTTTTTATTGCTGTGATAAAGTACGCTGACAGGAAAGCAACTTGGAGGGAGAGAGGATTTATCCTGTTTACATGCTATAGTGCGTCACAGAATGGAAGGCACAGTGGCAGGAGCTTGACTCAGCTGGTCACATCACATCCGTAGTCAAGAGCAGAGAGAAGTGATTGCATGCACACTTGTTTGCTTTCTTGTGTTTAACTTGATTTCTCTCAGACGGTCCCACAGCCGCTGCCTAGGGAATGATGCCACCCACACTGGGCTGGGTCTTTCCTTATCAATGGACTTAATCCAAACAGAACCCCACAGATGTGCTCACAGGTCAACCCAGAGTAAACAAGCCCTTATGGAAGACTCCTTTTCCAGGTGATGCTACGTGGTGTCAAGTTGACAATCAGAGCTATCAATCACAATCCACCCCTTGTGAACTTTACACATGAACAAGTCATTTTAAAACCACATCCTGCACACCGAGGACCCCTCCTCGGGAAGCCGAGGGGGAAATGGTGGGCCTATGAGTAGCCTAGCCTCTCCCTGGCCGAGCTCTTGTGGAGCTGAAACCAGCGCCCTGCTCTGTGGCTGTGGTCTCTTCCACCAGCCTCACCAGGCCCGGAGAGTGGAAAGCATATGTCACCCTTTTCTTGAAGCACATGGCACCTGGCTCCACCCTATGCCTGGTTTCCATTCAGCTTCCAAAACAGGAGCAGGATGGAGCTGAGTAGTCAGTCCCCTGCCTCCCATTACCCAGGATCCATCGATAGGCAGGGCATCAGGGCAAACCTCTCAGAAGATCTGAGTGGACCTGTGGCCTAGGGCCTCGGTCCTCAAGGACTTGAATTGAGACCTTTGTTTTGTTTACAGGGGAAGACACCCCTCCACATGACATTCTGAAATGTGTCCATGTGGTAAGGAAGGGTTCCGAGGGACACACAGAGATAAACGGAAGTGAGTCTTCTTGGGTCTAGGTGACAGGCAACGGTCTGGCTGGTGCCCTACCCCTCCGACACAGCAAACCAGAACAGTGGATGCAGGGCGGAGCGGGATACCTCAGCCTGAACTCTAAAGCCAAACTCTCCCTCCCCACCAGGCTCTGCAGGGCTGCAGTCCTGCATGGCGGTGGAGAGTTGCCAGTCCCGACCACGACCACCGGCTATGCAGAGGGCCACGGCTCAGGGCCACGGCAGCTCCGAGCTGCCTTCCATAGGCTTATGGTCCCGCACTTCTGCAGACTAACATCCAGTGCTGAGTGAATTCGCCCACACCTCGGCCTCAAGACTCTGCACAAAGCAATTTTCAGCTCTCCTCATCAGGAAGTGTCCACCTTTACATGCTGAAAGGTTTAGCCTCTCGCCTCTTGTCTGGAAGTATCAAACAATTAGAGATCAATGGAGACAGTTTTCCACTCAATTTTTCTTTCATTTAGCAGCGAGTGCCTCTTCCGCAGACACGAGGAAGCCTTTGATCCTGTGTCTACAGTGTACTCCGTACCTCATTGTATTACTCACTTGATTATCCGGCTCCTATTTATTAACAGGCTGCTGGAGATGAGGATTTCCACCCCTTGAAACAGGGGTTCTCAACATGTGGGTCGCTACCCCTTCGGGAAGGTCAAATAACCCTTTTGCGGGAGTTGCCCACCATCATCAGAAAACACAGTTACGAAGCAGGAATGAAAATCAATTTATTTGGGTTGGGAGGAATTGTGTCACAGGCTCACAGCACTGGAAAGGTCGAGAGCCACTGCTAGGAAAGGAAAGCAGACTTTCAGGAAGCTTCCGGATGCAGGCGCGTTCCTGGGGACCGGAGCACATGGGACTCTGTGGGGAGGCCATCCCTCAGATGCATGCCACACGCAATGCTCTCTGGGATGGCGGTGGCCATGGGAGTCACTCTGGCCTTGGATGACTCCCCCTCCCGGCCGGCCTCACCTCTTCACCCCGACCTCCTGCACTTCTGGGCTCCTGGGTTCTCCCTCCTCACGCAGGCCCTCCTGCAGTGGCTCTCCCTTTCTCTACAGCCGCCCCTCCCGTGTGTGCAGCCCTCCTCTCTTGTGTGTACCTGCAGAAGCAGGATCAAGTCAGAAGAGTGGATGGAGATGCTGCCTGCCACACCGCAGCAGCCACGGCAGCCCTGGCCACAGGTCTGCTTCTTACCACCCCTCCTCCAAAGCACTGAGGAGGACGTGGTGAGACACCGCCTACAGGGAGCCCTCAGGGATTGATGGTTTCCCACCATCCCTTGTCTCTCGATCTGGGTATCTGTCCCCTGCTGAGGTTCCTCACATCTCCTCGGGAACTCACGTGATGGATGGCAATGTGGGGAGGCGAGGCTTACTTGATTAGCCCCCGAGGGCTCCACCCTCGAGGACAGACTACGGCCGGCCGGCCGCCATCTTGAGCGTGGGCCTGCTCTAGGAAGACATTGTTCCCATCTTGCTTTCAGGATGACACAGTAAAGGGGTGCTCAGCAGATCCGAGGACTTTCGTCTGGGAGTTCCCTAGACTCCAGAGCTTTGAACAATAAGTTTCTTTCTTTCATAGGTTAGCCAGACCATAGTACTGTGTCACAGCGGCACAAAAGAGGACCCAGTAGGTTGTTACCAAGGGAACCCAAGTTGGTATCCGGGCTTCCAAAACTAAAGTTTCAGAAGCCTTAAAGGGAGACGGAATGGACTTATCTAAGGACCCAATCGACTAGAGCCCTGACATTGGACCAAAGGCACTCCCGAGAAGCCACCGAGTTACTGTGACTTCTTCCCACGGGGCCCTTTGGATGTGGCTCATCCTTTCTCAGCCACACTCTGAGGGTAGAATCATGTCCCCCACCCCCACCCCAGTGTGTGTGTGTGTGTTCCTCACTCTGCTGGTGTATTTGCACAACTCTGAGCAGAGACAAGCCCCGCCATGCCTCCCCCTGCGCCAGGCTGCCCATGAGGCACTTCCTGCTGAGTATCAGCAATCAAGCTCTCTTAGTGGACACAATCAGGGACTTCTGTGTCAACTTGCAGGGGGTCTTAGATTCCTGTTAAGATAAAAGGAAATGCTGAGGGTGCCTGAGAACAAGCTCGTTTTTTATATTAAAAACACAGACAAGCCCATTAAACAGAGATAACTAACTGCAGTTAGCTCCCCAGAGCCCAATCTCGTCTTTTCCAGTAACTGGTCTGCTGGCCGATCCAGTGAGTTCCGTCCTGGCCTTCAACTTGCTCAACGAAAGGAGCTGGAATAGGGATCTTGGGGTGACAAAGCAAATATTCCATCTAGGGTAGTGGTTCTCAACCTTCCTAATGCTGTGACCCTTTAATACAGTTTCTCATGTTGTGGTGACCCCCAACCATAAAAGCATATCATTGCTACTTCGTAACTGTAAATTTGGTCCTGTTGTGAATCATAATGTAAATATCTGATATGCAGGATATCTACTACTGTGTGAAGGGTGGTGAGGCCTGTGTGAGGGGTGGTGAGGGGCGGTGAGGGGTGGTGAGGCCTGTGTGAGGGGTGGTGAGGGGTGGTGAGGGGTGGTGAGGGGTGGTGAGGGGCGGTGAGGGGTGGTGAGGGGTGGTGAGGGGTGGTGAGGCCTGTGTGAGGGGTGGTGAGGGGTGGTGAGGGGTGGTGAGGCCTGTGTGAGGGGCAGTGAGGGGTGGTGAGGGGTGGTGAGGGGTGGTGAGGCCTGTGTGAGGGGTGGTGAGGGGTGGTGAGGGGTGGTGAGGGGCGGTGAGGGGTGGTGAGGGGTGGTGAGGGGTGGTGAGGGGTGGTGAGGGGCGGTGAGGCCTGTGTGAGGGGTGGTGAGGCCTGTGTGAGGGGCAGTGAGGGGTGGTGAGGCCTGTGTGAGGGGTGGTGAGGGGTGGTGAGGCCTGTGTGAGGGGTGGTGAGGGGCGGTGAGGGGTGGTGAGGCCTGTGTGAGGGGTGGTGAGGGGGTGGTGAGGGGTGGTGAGGGTGGTGAGGGGTGGTGAGGGGTGGGGGGTGGTGAGGGGTGGTGAGGGTGGTGAGGGGTGGTGAGGTGGTGGTGAGGGGTGGTGAGGGGTGGTGAGGCTGTGTGAGGGGTGGTGAGGGGTGGTGAGGGGTGGTGAGGGGTGGTGAGGCCTGTGTGAGGGGTGGTGAGGGGTGGTGAGGGGTGGTGAGGGGTGGTGAGGCCTGTGTGAGGGGTGGTGAGGCCTGTGTGAGGGGTGGTGAGGGGTGGTGAGGCCTGTGTGAGGTGGCAGGTAGTTAAGAGGATGAGGTGGTTTTCAGAGGTCTAGACATTACTGTGGAAGCAGGCGTGAGGAGCATGGATGGGCTTGTGGTTTGCCTCTGATGGGTTTCCATTGTTCACCCAGTTGTGACTTGCAGATTGTGAACTGTCGGCCTCCAGAGCCAATGGTAATCCAAATGTCTCCAAGCTGAGAAAGTCTGAGGTCAGGCCTAGCCTGACCTCTTAAAACCTCTGAGAGGCCTGGCTTCGGGAAGCCTATAAGGCTGAGGTCTGGCCTCCTGAAGTGTGTAGGGCTGAGGCCTGGCCTCCTGAAGTAAGTGTGTCCGGCCGAGGCCTGGCCTCCTGAAGTAAGTGTGTCCGGCCGAGGCCTGGCCTCTGGAAGTGACATGGACAAGGCCCAGCTTTGAGAAGTCACCTTGGCCTCCGCGTTGCATAGCTTCTGTCTTCACTGTGGCAGCTGTGGCCAGGATGGTAGAAAGCACAAGAGGCCAGACCACTTCAGAAGATGCTCAGCGGAGTTCAGAGAGAAGAAGAAAGAGGTCAGGAGCTCTGCCAAACTAGAGAAGACGGGCCCTGGTACACGCAATACCCGGTGAGACATTTGTGTGAATGGAGAGCAAGGAAGCCAGGAATCCAAACTCACAGGGAGGGACGGAAGTCGAGGTGGGACTGACCTCTCAGGTGAACGACACTGAAATTGTTAGGATGTACCTTCATATCTACCCACCCCAAATGCAGTTTATAAGTGTGCCTGTCCATTTTTTTTCTCTCCAAATGATGTTAGTCTATGACTCTTCCTGCCACACCACTAGGCTATCAGACTTTTTACAACATGTGCTTGCTACCTGAAGACATGATCTGTCCTCCAGGAAAGCAGAGTCACAGGACCTAGAGTATCTCCTGCAGGGTCAAGAGGTTCTTCTGTGATGATAGGGACACCCAGCCTTGGTGCTTTGTTCCCGAGCCATCTACAGTTCGTCCTCTGGTCCTTTCTTTTCCTTTCTTGGGCATCTCTTGTGCTCCATTGTGCCTTCTCTGTAGCCGAAGTCTTCCCTTAAGCGAATACGTTTATTTCAGTGTTCTTATTGGTAACAAGTTTTTAATCAGCCTGTTCTAATCACCCTTGCTGAGGTAGTTTCCAGGGGGCCTGGAAGAGGAAGGTCTGGACTCCACACAGCCCCCAGAGTGCGGAGAAACACAGCACTGGCATTCATCCACCATCACAACGGCCGAGGGCTGGGATACCGCCTTCTGCCATGATTTGAACAAAACTGAACATTCCCAGCGGGGCGGCGGGCCATAGACGGCAGAGGCACGGAGGAGGTTGTGGCCCAAGAAGCATCTGAAGTCTCGCACAAGTGAGCCATCAAAATGTTCACACACAACCCTTGCCAGCTTCAGGGGAAGTCAGACCTGCAATTTCACATGCGTGCTTGTACGTCTCTGAAGTCACAGTGTCTATTCAAGGTGTGGCTAGTAT
Source organism: Peromyscus leucopus (assembly GCF_004664715.2). Classification (NCBI taxonomy): domain Eukaryota; kingdom Metazoa; phylum Chordata; class Mammalia; order Rodentia; family Cricetidae; genus Peromyscus; species Peromyscus leucopus. Next base: position 70,471,491 of record NC_051079.1, on the reverse strand, counting down.
CCTTCTGCCTATGGAAACCGAGGACACTCCTAATCCTTTCCTGGGGTACTCGGATATCAAAAGCCACCTTCTGTTCAGAGGAACAGAACACCTGTTGAGCCTGGCCATTGAAACTGTGTTTGGGAAGCTCTCCAGAAAGGAGGACCCACTCCCAGCTTGGTGGAGAAGCATTGTCTTCTCGCCCAAGACTCTTGCCATCCTCTGATCCCCATTTTCTGTCTTTCAAAGATGATAGAAATGCCTGTCCTTATACTCCTTGGGGACACTGAGGAACAGGATAAAAAATGAAGGGGATGATGGGCTCTGTGGATTTCACATCCACGTAGATGCAAAGGATCACATTACCTTCTCATATCAGCCGACACATGACACACCCACTTCTATTTACTTATTGCTGTGCATGTATGTACTCAATGTGTGTCTGTGTGTGCATGTGTGTATATATGCCACGGTGTGTGTGTATATATGTCACAGTGTGTGTATATATGCCACAGTGTGTGTGTGTATATATGCCATAGTATGTGTATATATGCCACAGTGTGTGTATATATGCCACAGTGTGTATATATATGCCACAGTGTGTGTATATATATGCCACAGTGTGTGTGTGTATATGTGCCACGGTGTGTGTGTATATATATGCCACAGTGTGTGTGTGTATATATGCCACAGTGTGTGTGTGTATATATGCCACAGTGTGTGTATCTATGCCATAGTGTGTGTATACATGCCACAGTGTGTGTGTGTGTATATATATGCCATGGTGTGTGTGTGTACGCCACAGTGTGTGTGTATATGGCATGGTGTGTGTGTATATACATGCCACAGTGTGTGTGTGTATGCCACAGTGTGTGTGTGTATGCCACAGTGTGTGTGTATATGCCATGGTGTGTGTGTGTGTATGCCACAGCATGTGTGTATATGCCATGGTGTGTGTGTATATACATGCCACAGTGTGTGTGTATATATGCCACAGTGTGTGTGTGTGTGTATGCTACAGTGTGTATATATATATGCCATGGTGTGTGTGTGTGTATGCCACAGCATGTGTGTATATGCCACGGTGTGTGTGTATATGCCGTGGTGTGTGTGTATATGCCATGGTGTGTATGTATATACATGCCACAGTGTGTGTGTGTATACGCCACAGTGTGTGTGTATATATATGCCACAGTGTGTATATATGCCACGGTGTGTGTGTATATGCCACAGTGGGAGTCACTTCTTCTCCTGTGGATTTCAAACTCAGGTCATCATCCTTGTGAGGAAAGTGTTTTCACCTGCTGAGCTGCCTCGCTAGCCCAGCATGTCCACTTCTAAAGTTCAAACTACAAAGATTCCAAAACTGATGCGTGTGTGTGTGTGTGTGTGTGTGTGTGTGTGTGTGTGTGTGTGTGTGCATACCATGCTGGACAATTTTATGAGAACTTGACACACACTAGATAGATAGTCATCTGAAAGAAGGGAACTTCAATTGAGAAATGCCTTCATAGGATCTAGGTATAGGATATTTTCTTACTTATTGATTGATGAGGAGGGCCCAGTCCATTGTGGGTGGTGCCATCCCTGGGCTGGCGGTCCTGGGTTCTATAAGGAAGCAGGCTGAGCAAGCCATGAGGAGCAAGCCAGGCAGCAGCGCCTCTCCATGGCCTCTGCATCAGCTCCTGCCTCCAGGGTTTTACCCTGTTTGAGTTCCTGTCCTGACTTCCTTCAGTGATTCACAGCAGTGTGGAAGTGCAAGTCAAACAAACCCTTTCCTCCCCAGCTCGCCTTTCGGTCCTGGTGTTTCACTGCAGAACAGAAACCCTGACTAAGACATGGATGGATTCGGTTTTACAATTATTTATTACTGTTGTAATGCAAGCATATGCCTGATGTGGGGGTCGGCTTGTGCCACGGTACCATATACGGAGGTCAGAGGTCAGCTCTGGGGACTGGTTCTCTCTTTCCATTTCTGTGGGTCCCGGGGATTGAACTCTGGTAATCAAGCTTGGTGGCAAGCAGCTTCAACCACTGAGCCATCTTGCCAATCCATGTACTTTGTTTTTAGAAACGCTGTCTCACACCGTAGCCCATGATGTCCTAGGACTCACTACGCCTCAAACTCTCATCTGTCCTCCTGCCTCCGGCTTCTGACAGGGGTGAGAGGTGTGAGCCACCCACCACACCTGGCTTCAGAAGCTGACTTTTCACGAATTAACCGAAACCCACAGACTGCTCTTAGGACGTTGCAAGTTGGTTTATGGTTGCCACGGGTCGTGCCGTGCTAAAGTCGAAGTGTGGTGTTGCTCTGGCTGGCACGGGCAACCTCGGCAGCCCAGCATGCATGCTCTTCCGACTCTAGCATGTACCCACTGTCCCTGCTTTGAAGCCTGTGAGCATCATGTGCCGCTGCTGCGACTCCGTGTGTGTCGAATGGTGACGTTCACGGGATCCTGTTCAGGAGAGTCATGAGTGGCTTCCTGCTCTTGTTTCCCGTCTGAAGGCAGCTGTGGGGTTAACACTGACTGTCAACCTGACAGCACCTAGGATCAGTCACCCGGGATATACAGCTCTGGGTGGACTGTGCGACAAAACTCTTCCTGGGGAGATGTTACACACACATCTTCTCACCCCAGATAGGGATCCCATGACAGACCAAAATACCGATACCACCGACATCCACCTTGGTGAACCCAGGAGTTTATTGGCGTCACGAAAATATAGGCGAGGGGTTACTTACAGGAGCAGAAATGACCAAAGGCGACTGCATTGCCAAAGCTCCTCCCCCTGCCCCCCAGCGAGGGTGGCAGCTCACAAAGCTGGGGACTTGGAGCTCACTGCACAGCCTACGGGAAGCCCAACAGGTTGGAGAGTGTCCCTTTAAGGTGCCTCAATTGATCTAAATCTCTTCCAGACAGCTCGGCTGATTTATTTTTTCTTCCAGTCTAGTCCCAGGGTCTTCTTTCCTCTGAGAGGGATACTCAGCTTTTATTGTTTACTTTGTCAGGGAGGGGCCTGGTGAATCTGGTCTGTTTCAGGGACTTCCTGGAGCTTTTTTGGTTGTTTACGCCCCTGTTTAAGCAGCTTTTCCACAGGAGGGAAAGTCTCAATCTGGGAAGAAACTGTTACAGGAAAGGGTGGCATCGTTCCATGAGCCAGGAGAAATGAGTGTAGCACCAGCCTCCGTCCCTCTACTTCTGACTGTGGACGTGATGTGACCGGCTGTCTCCTGCTACCTGTCTTCTGCCATGACGGACTATACTCTCCGACCAGGAGCCAGAGTAAACCCTCCCTTCTTTAAATGGCTTTTACACAGTTATGGGAAGAGTGACGAGGTAACAGTCTTCCCCTTTGTCCAAAACACAACACGGAACAACGGTATGAGACAGAAGCACTTCCTCACAAAAGACATTTATTTTTACTGAAATTATCACTTTTCTCTTTACTTTTAGCAAGCAAACACCATGTTTTATTTCTCACTAACTACATGATTTTGTTCTCCTAGGAATATTCTACCCATGTAAGTAAACTAAACGTGACTGCAGACAGGGTCTACATCTCTGCACAGGTTTAATTAAAGTCTTTGTTGTTTAAAATGACGTTCACTGGGAGCTGGAGAGATGGCTCAGTGGTCAAGGGCACTGACTGCTCTGGAGGACCAGTGTTCTGTTCCCAGCATCCACGAGGTGGTTCACAGCTGTCTGTAACTCTGATCCTGGGGGGTCTGATACCTTCTTCAAGCCTCTGTGGTTACCAAGCTCAAAGAAGGTTACCAGGCTCGAAGGTATGGTCACAGACATACATGCAGACAAAACACTCCCACACATAAATAAATATAGAATTTCTAAGTGACGATCCCTCATTATCTTCAGTTTCCCGAAGTAGCTTGCTTCACAACTTGTTTTTTTTTAATTCGTACGTGGACTTCATGCATATAAACTTTGAACAATGGGAGCTGCCTTTATCAGGGTACATTTTCCTCTAACCAAACCCAAGCTACTCTGGAAGAAAAGGAATTGCTGCCATTTAAGGGCTTCTGAGCACGTGGTGTTTATATTAATGTTCAGTGGAGAAAGTGCACCAACAGGAGATATATTGTCTTGGAGAATCCCCTGCTAAGCAGACGTATGGAGAGGAGAGGGGCAGAAAGGGGAGCCAAAGGAGGAGAGGGTGACTCGGGGGACTGTCCTCTTGGTTTGTGGGTCTGGGGGGTCTTCAGTGCCTAGTGCATGCGCACAGGCTGGACACCTAGGTGAGGACAGCTGATGCACAGCTGAGCGTCTGCCCCTCACAGGGCAGATAGGAACGTGGGGCAGGGTCTCGGGCTAAAGTCTCCAGGATTCTATTCTCACGGCAGGTACGCAGTCTTTGCTCGCGTGCCCTTCAGCTGACTGGACAGGGCACACCCACATTTCAGAGGACAATCTGTTTTAGTAGACGTCCACGGGTTTAAATGTCAATTTCAAGGAAGAGGACAAAAACACCAGCCGCAGCAGCATGCATCATGCTTAGCAGAATAACGAGGCGCACCAGTCACCCCCAGCCACGCGGATGCCTAAATTAAATAACAATCTTCGGGGCCTTGCCATGTAACCCGTGCTGACCTGAATTCTCAATTCTCCTGCCTCTGCCTCATGTGGCTTTACAGGTGCATGCCTCCGTGCCCGGCAAGGGGATGAATCACCAAAAATTCTAGCAGCAGTGCTTTAAAAACTTGACCACACTTCTAGACACTCTGTGGGTTTAAAGGGGCAGCCTCCTCACAAGGCAGCCCAGCCTTGAAAATCATGAACAGTGAACACGTACACATATGTGACCCTGCGTGCAGACAGTGACTTAGCCTGGCCCATCCTAACCTTGCAACATTTTAGTGTGCCCCGGGCACTAAAATGCACGCCACTGTTGTGTCATAACTGTGTCCCGACACAAGCAGTTTGCACACAGAGAAACTGAGTGGTAAATGTTGCCCTTTTAGTACATTTCCCTAGCCCCAGACTCCCCAAGCAGAGCCTGAGGCTGGGGAGATGACTCAGTGGATGGAAGCAGTTCCTGCACAAACAGAAGAACCTGAGTTCATATCCCCAGAATCCATAGAAAGAGTTGGGCATGGTTACCTGGGCCAGTAACTCCAGAGCTGGAGATTCAAGACAGGAGGATATCATAAAGGGCTTGTTGGACAACCGGGCCAGTCAAAAAGGAAAGGGAAAGAGCCCCAGGTTCAGTGAGAGATCCTGTGTCATAGGGAATATGCCGGAGAGTTATACAGCAGGATGACATTTGACATGTTCCTCAGATGCCCACATGCATGCACACACACATATTTGTTTACCTGTACTCATATAATACACACTTTGGAAAAAAAAATCAGAGCTAGGGAAGGGCTGTGTCAGAGTACTTGCCAAGCTGGAACAAGGCCATGGGTTCCATTCGCAGCACGAGGGAAAATCAGAGCTAATTTACTGTCCCCCGAGAGACTGCTTTCAGAGAATTATCCACACCCTCAAACACCCCAAACCAAGGAATCTTTCGCTCTAACCCAAATGTTGTATTTTAAAATGGTGTCAAGGTATTACACCAGCCAATTCTACAAATGCTGGACTCTTAAACCAGTTCCACAAGGCTTCAGCCCCTTGGGGAGTGAGTTCTGGTCTGGGGGTGGGACTCCTGCACAGATGGACCACGGCTTGCCAGAGGAAACGTGGATCCGAATGCCTTGCCCGTTAAGATAGAGCTGTCTACAGAGAGGGACTCTCAGCCAGCCTGGACAGCACCCTGGATTAGTGAAAGGGCCCTGCCGCCTTCAGAGGCTCTGTACACATGCATCCTTGCCCATCAAGATGAGAGGGTGGCCCGGGCAACACAAGCTTAGAAAGCTGAAAGATGCTTGGCTCCTCTCGGGGTGCTCTGGAAGTCACAGAGCCATTAGCAGTGGATGCAGACCTCAAGGGGCAAGTGCTGCTGGGAGTGGCTCTGGGGTCAGGCAGTGTGGGAAAATAGCCACCAGGCAGTCAGAACACAGTGCTCACCTCATACGGGGGTCAGTATCCTACACTTGGGACATTCACAAGGCGAGGCCTCCTTGTCCCGCTCTTCAGTCTGGAGGCCACTACCCAGGATGTGCCACTGAGAGACAGTGAGGCAGGGTTTCTGCCGCGCTCACCAGGTTCCCTCTCTGTTCTTTGAAGTGGTTCCCCCTCCACGCTTCTCTGCAGATAAGTCTTTTCCAGCCAGAAAGTGGCTGAATAAACTCTGGAATCTGTAGGGTTTACCTAAACCGTGAGTGGAGAGAAAAGGCTGTGTCTTCATCTCTGTGGCCATCAGGGTCCCGGGCAGGCTTCCTCTCCCTGGAGTTCTCTGCATTCCACCCATGTGCACCCACAATTTTCTCCACTTGAGCCTACCAGGTTCTAGCTCTCAAAGATAAATTTGTTTTCAGCTATTTATGAGTTGAATGACATGAAACATAGCTCCCACCTTAAAAAGAATAAAAGATGGTTTATCCTGAGCCAAATATAAGTGATTATTGCCTAGAAAAAGGATCCAGGTGGTCCCTGAGTAGCTTGTTCTACTGTAGACATGGTTACATGAACTTTTATATTTGCAGATCAAAAGACAGCCATGAATCACAGCCTTTAGCAAATGTATCAGTGGGGGCCTCACACAGGAGGGTCATGGGTCAGCCCAGGAAACTTTGCTAAAGGTCTCAGAAGTTACCTGATGACATTCTTAGCTTCGGGGTTGGTGGAAGCTAGTGTTGAGTTAATACATTCCCAAGGTCTTACCTGATAGTCAAAAGGATATTAGGTCACACACAGAAGTGGACAATGAATGGTTACTAAGGAAACTAAAGATAGCCTAAGATACTTCAGCTCTGGATCTGCAACATTCCAACTTCCCATACTGTGATGTTCTAGTCAATTAATCCATTTGTAGACTCTTTAGCATAGGTGTGGCTTGGAGGTTTGGGGGTGGGGTGCTTCAGACTGTGTGGAGATAGGAAAGTGCAGGAAACAGAACAGAGAGGTACCGTCTCTTACAGGTATGTGATACCATCGTTTAGACCAGGCGATGGGAGGAACTACCCCCGCCCCATCCCCACACAAAGCAATTAGAGAACAAAGTAAGAGATAATAATTACATGCAAAGCCGTGTGGCATAGGTGGAACACAATTTCAGGGGTTAAAAAAGAAGAGGAGAGGAGGATGGGCTTAGTTTGAGGCAACTTCATTATCACCTTGCAGATCCATTTTAAAAGACAGTCAATTGACAAGAAACATTCCTTAAAGGGCCCCGGAGCAGGGGCTCTCGGAGAGCAGAGAATGGGCTGTGAGCAGTTACATGCACAGTCACTGCTAATTTGCATCGGATCCCAGCTCCAGGAAAATAAACACCTTCTGTCAGTGGCTGCATGGGCTGCATGTGCTCACATGCTGCAGCTGGAGACCCTGGGCCGGGGTGAGTGTCTGGGAGGTGTTCCACTGTCTCCAGAGGCCTCAGCCTGCCTTCCTTTCATTGGCTCTTCAAGCATACTAATGCCTCTCTAATGGTATTAAAAGAAATCTGTTGAGCCTCTTAGGAAGCTGCACAACAGCCAGGCTTAAAATAGCTGCGTTTCTGGCTGGCTTCCTCACGCTCACAAGGCGATTCCTAACCCACTACTGCTCAGAAGTCCAGGCAGGCTCCCAGGCAGGGCTGGCTCCACAGAACTCCCCTGCGCCAGAGGAAAAGGGACCAGGGACAACCCAGGCGTTGACATCACCATGGTGAGGAGCGGAGAGTGGCAGTGAGGAGCCTCCAGGCCACTGCATGGTTCTTAGCTCCGGGACTAGGGCCCTGGGGCCAGCATGGGATGGGTACTGCAAGGTAGACTTCCAGGACAGACCCCCTTCCTCCAGTGGACCCAATTTCCTGTACTTTTCTGTGCTGATCCCCAAGTTTTAGATTGTTTCAGTAAGTTTATACTTGACTTCACTGCCCACTCTTGTGTGTATGTGTGTGTGTGTGAGAGAGAGAGACAGAGACAGAGACAGAGACACACAGAGACAGAGACAGAAATAGAGACAGAGACACACACACAGAAAGCAACAGAAGCAGATGGTAGATGTTTTTTTCAACTGCTCTCCACCTTGTGTTTTGGAGTCAGGATACCCTGTCTCACTGAACCCAGAGCTTGCTGGTCCAGTAAGCCTTAGGAATCCTCTGTCTCCACCTCCCCAGCTCTGGGATTGGAAGCGTGCGCCACAACGCCCAGCTTTTTTTAAAGCGCTGTATTAGTTTCTTCTTCTGTTGCTGTAATAAAATCAACGTGAAGGAGACGGGTTTCTTGGGCTCACAACCCCAGGTTACAGAGCACCATGGCAGGGGGGGTCACAGCAGCAGGGGCCTGAGGGGACTTGTCTCATAGCCCCGACAGTCTAAAGAACAATGGACTAATGCACGTGTGCTGGCATTCAGCTCATTGTCTCCCCTCTTACACAATCTGGGGTCCCCTGCCCAGAGAACGGGGGCGGGCACCCACAATGTTAGAGTCTTCAAACCCCAACGACTGTAGTCAAGACAATCCCCCACAGACATATCCGCATGCCAACCTCATCTAAACAATTGCTCATCGAGACTCTTGCCAAATGATTCTGGACTGTGTCGAGCTGACAATGAAAACCGACCAACTATGTGGATTCTGGGCAACTGAACTCAGGTTCTCGGGAGTGCAAACACATTACCAATCGTGATGGCTATACTTGGTTGTCAACTTGACTACATCTGGAATTAATGAAAACCCAAGTGGCCGAGCACCCCTGTGAGGGATTTTTTCTTAAATCATTTGAAGTGGGATGACCCACTTTTAATCTGAATCTTTTGAGATGGGAAGATCCACCTTAAATCTGGGCCACACCTCCTGCTGGCAGCCTGTATAAAGGACATGGAAGAAGGAAGCTTGCTCTCTTTGTCTGCTTGTGCTAGCTGTTGCTGACAAGTCCATTCTTTCACTGGCATTAGAGCCTACTTCTTTGGGATTCTGGCATATACTGAAGACGAGCTGAGCCAGCCAGCCTCTTGGTCTGAACAACTACAGAGTTCTTGGACCATCCATTTGTAGACAGTTGTTGTTGGACTAGCTGGAAGACAGCCTATGAGCCATTCTACTAAATCCCATATCTACATATACACATACATATATATTATAAGTTCTGTTCCTCTAGGGAACCCTGACTAATATACCAATGGACCTTTCTTCCAGCCCCCACTCTTTATAAGTTGGCTTGAAATACTACTTCAATCAGAGTGAAACCAGAGCCTCTACTGGGAAGGACGACCATCTGAGGTAGTCATGTAGGGGTCAGCCCTCACATCCCTGTCCAGAGGAGAGAAGAAAAGAAGCTGGGAAGGCCCACAGATCCTCAGTGGTCAGCACTGACAGCCCCTAGGGGAATCCTGGTTGCCCACCCCACATCACCAGGGCCCATCTGGAAATTCCTACACTGAGGTGAGAGTCCCTATGAGGCCACTTCCAGGAGCCATGTTTTTTCCTAGGGTGAGAACTTACACAGGGGGTGAAGAGCCCCGCATCTAGGAACACTGAAGGGTCCAACATCCGTGTCAGCAGTCTGTGGACTTTTTCCTTTCACAGTTAGATCTGGCAAGCTCTACAGATGGAGTCGGGTGTGGAGCGGGACAGGGAGGCTGGGAGCCTGTGCTTTGCAGGCTCCCACGAAAGCGCTCATTCCTGTGCCTACCCATTGTGCAGCCATAGGTCCGGACAGGGATGTGAGGGCTGACCCCTACATGACTACCTCACCGGAGACGGACCCCCAGGAGAAAGCAAGGAATGGTGCGCGGAGGGGGACCACAGCGCTACCCAAGCCTGGGTCACTGCGGCCTCACCACTGAGGGTGCACTCGATGGGGGTGCACTGAGGGCGCCGATCATGTGGCGGGCATCCGTGTCTCTCCTTCAGGATGACCGATGCCGTGTCTCATGACGTCACACTTCTCCCTGCCGACTGTAATGGCGGGGCTGTGCTGCCTCAGTTTCTCCTGCTGTTATGGTGTAAATGTGAAATGTCCTCACAGGCCCCTGCATTTGAACACGCGTTCCCCAGCTGGTGTAGCTATTTGGGGAGGTTGAGGGCCCTTGGGAAGGCAGAGTCTAGCTTGGAAGTAGACCTCTGACAGGCAGGCCTTGCCGTTTATAGGCAGGACTTGTTTCCTCACCCTGGGAGATGTGAAAAGGCGGCTGGCCACTGTATCGACCCCCGTCTCCACGCCTCCTCCACTGTGATGAACTGTATCATCAAGCCTTACCCCCAGCTGGGCAGTGGTGGCGCAGGCCTTTAATCCCCGCACTCAGGAAGTAGAGGCAGGAGGATCTCTGTGAGTTCAAGGCCAGCCTGGGCTACAGAGCAAGTTCCAGGACAGGCAGGGCTACACAGAGAAAGCCTGTCTCAACAAAACAAAACAAAAACAAACAACAACAAAAACCTCACCCCCAAGGACACCCATTCCCTTCAGGGGCTCCTTGTCGGCTTTTGGGTCCCAGCCATGAGAAAAGAAACTGATACTGCCATCCCTATTCTGCTCTGCTCCAGGATTGGTCTTCAGGTCTGTTTCATCCCTGCTCAGTACCCAACAAGGGATCCCCAGTGCTCTCCAGGAGCCCTGAAATCTACCTTACACAACTACCTGCCTCCTCTGTAGACCAGGCACTCTGATGGGTACCTTCCAGCATCTTGCAGAACTCAGGAGTATGGGAAGCTTTACCGAGAACTAGGCTGGGAGCCCCGGATGCACAGATGCAGACACTGTGTGGCAGAGACATGATCCCACGGTGGCAGGTGCCTAAGCTGCCACTCACTGCTGCGCCTGAACTGCGGCCGCTCTGGAGTGGGAGTGAGCCCCGCCTCTTACCCGCCTGCCTCTTTCCCCCACTGCCTCGGCTTCTAGGACCTTTCTTCTGTGCCATACCTGTCATCAGTGTGGGGACTTCACCACGCCAACATTCAGGTGCTGAGGGGACCCAATGCTGTGCTCAGCTCTGCTTCCCATGGTAATCTGTATCTATTCCATGGTAATGGATCGTGTCTCCTCTCCAAAGGGGTGAGGATGAACTCCAGGAAGCCTCAATGGGGGTGCATTCCGGAGGGTGGGTCAGAGGCTACTTGGATTTTCCCTCGGGGTTATACCTTCCTTCCTGCGAAACCACTTAGTTTACAAAGGAAATTGGTCACAAGACAGAGAGATCTCTGATTGTCTCCGGGGAAGCCTTAGGGGTTTAGAGCTAGGCTGCCCTGGACACTAAGGTTAAAATCCCACCAAGGACAAGCACAGCTCACGAGGAACAAGGCATCATCTTCAGGACTCACGGCAGGGTAACTTACATCACAGGACAGTTAGGGCAAAGGCAGAAATTATTTAATCAGAAGCTCTGTGTGTTAGTAAAAGGCTCTGGCTGTCTGGGACACACACCGCACCACACACCACATACCACACCACACACCACACACACACACACACACACACACACACACATTGCACCACACACCACATACCACACACCACACACACACACCAAACACACACACACACACACACCACACACACACACACACACACACACACACCGCACCACACACCACACACACACACACACACACACACACACACACACACACACACCGCACCACATACCACACACATACCACACACCACACACATACACACACACACACACACACCAAACACACACACACATCACACCACACACACCACACACACACATCGCACCACACACCACACACACCACACACACACATCGCACCACATACCACACACACATCACATACCACACACCACACACACACACACACACACACACACACACACACCAAACACACACACACACACCGCACCACACACCACATACCACACCACACACACACACCAAACACACACACACACACACACACACACACACACACCGCACCACACACCACACACACATCACATACCACACAACACACACACACACACACGTTTTGAGATGTGGTCATTCAAATAGGGAAAAAAAAAATAAAAGAATGAAATCACAGACTTAGACATTCCGCATCTATCTCCAGGTCTGACCGGAGCCTGAAGAACATTCTGGCTGTTGTCAAATTAAAATGCCTGTGAGCTCCACCTCCTGCTGTAATGGTTGGAAACGCAATTCAGCTGTTTGCCCGGGCCTCGGAACGGTCCTACCTCCCATTCTGCTGATGAAATGAACTCAAAGATTAGATGGTCGGGCTTGGGAACTAAATGCAGGAAACACAGAGGGCTTAGAGGAGAAGCCCATGAAGGCAATTTCTCCGAGTCAGTCACTCTGCTGTTTTATGTGTTTCCTCTCCTGGAGCCTCCGGCCAGGCTCTGCAACCCCCCCCTCAACCCACCCCTTTCCCAAGGTGATGGAGGCTCCGGGGTCAGAGGAGGGGTTTTCCTGCTCTTCCCTGAGCTCTTCTCAGGACAGGCTTAACCGCTCTGCTAGCCAGCCTCTCCTTCTGGTTAAGACACAGCAAGATGTTGCTGCTGAAGCCTCTGCTCAAAGGAACAATGAATATTTCCCATGCAATCATGCATGCATGTGTACATGTCATTTGTGTTTGTAATGTGGTATGTGTGTGTGGTGTGGTGTGTGTGGGGTATGTGGGGGCATGTGTGTGTGGGGGGGTGTGGGAGTGTGTGGGGTGTGTATGTGTGTGTTGTGTGTAGGGTGTGTGTGGTGTGGTATATGTAGGGGGTATGTATGTGTGTGGTGTGTGTGTGTGCGTGGTGGGGTGTTTGCAGGGGTTATGTGTGTGTGTGGTGTGTGTGTGTGTGGTGTATGTGTGTGTGGTGTGTGTGTGTTGTGTATAGGGTGTGTGTGTGGTGGGGTGTTTGCAGGGGGTATGTGTGTGTGTGGTGTGTGTGTGGTGTGTGTGGTGTGTGTGTGTGTGTGGTGGTGTGTGTGTGTGTGGTATGTGTAGGGGGTATGTGTGTGTGGTGTGTGTGTGTGGTGGGGTGTTTGCAGGGGGTATGTGTGTGTGTGGTGTGTGTATGTGTGGTGGTGTGTGTGTGTGGTATATGTATGGTGCATGTGTATGTGTGGTATGTGTAGGGGGTATGTGCATGTGGTGTATGTGTGTGTGGTGTGTGTGTGTAGGGGGTATGTGTGCATGGTGCGTGTGTATGTGTGGTGTGGTATGTGTAGGGTGTGTGTGTGTGTGGTGTGTGACACAGCATGCCTGTGAAGGTCTTGTTTGCAGCAGGAGCTCTTGCTGGCCACTGTGTATCCCAGGCTAGGAGGCCCACGAGCCTCTGGGATTGTCTTGTCTCACCTGATGCAGGACAGCTGGAATTACAGACTCCAGGGACCACCTCGACATTTGTGTGGTTCTCGGGAACTGAACTCAGGTCCTCACGCTTGCGCAGCAAGCCCCTTACTCACTGGGCTGCTGTCTGTCTGCTCTGCTAATGCTTTCAGTAAAGCAAGTAATCGTTTACGCGGCGTCTGCTGGGCACTAGAAGCCCCTTTGTATGTTTATGTCAGTGTGTGAGGGGGTTTCATCTTCACAAATGAGGAAACTGAGCCACAGAGGGGTTACAGGACTTACATGCAACCTGGACTAGGGTAGAGGTCACACAGGAAGGGCCGTAGGTCCTAAATCTGACCTGCTAGCCTTTCCTTGATCTTATAAAAAGACTGGACACCTTTTTTTTTTTTTTTTTAAGAAAGAAAGTGCAGTCCTGTAAAGCGACTTCGCAGACTTACTTCTTTTGCATATCTAAAGGTCTCCCAGAATAAAACACGGAGACACATTCCCTTTAGCGTCTGAAATGCTTCTCGTTACCCCTCGCCCTCGCGTTTGTATAATGGCTGCACGCTCCTCTAATCCATGACCCACATTTGCCTTGCTACTCCCTGTTGTTGGATATTGACCTTGTCCCAATTCTTCAAAATAAAAATAAATCACGCTTCGATGAGCGTCTTTGCTGTGCACATCTCCCTATATTTTCAAGGATGGATGGAACAGACTTCTTATGGCTGGAACAATCTACAGAATCAACATAGATGACTCCTGGGCTACTTACCCACTTTCAGGACATGGTGGTTTACTTTATACACGGAAACTGAATGATACAAACAAGACCGAGGAAAAGAGAACACTGGGAACCAATGTCACTTAAGGAAATGAATACAAAAATTTTAATGGAAATACTTAGCCAAATGAATTGTGAATTGCATGTAAGAACATGTAATAGGCATGTAGGTTTTGCCCTAGGAAATCGAGGACTTCACAACCTATAGATTAAAGGCCAATGTGGCAGTGGCTTAGATTAAAATCACCATTTAATATTCAACAACTGTTCCTGAGAAAGAGTCTTGCTTAGGAAATTTGTAGGAATAATTAAGGCTTAAAAGAGAAATAGGAAGAGGACCTGATGGTGTTCCTGTCATCTATCTTGGAGGTTTGAATATGACTTCCAATAATAATACTAACGTGAAGATGCTGTAACTTTAAAAGATAAGATTATCTTTGTGATTAGAGAATATTATTTCAAGTTTAAAAAGTTCCCAAACTCAGCAAGACAAAAGCGGTCAAGTTTTCAGAAAAGTTGTAAAAGTATACAGAAGCCCTGTCTTTATATATGCCTATAGATATATGAAATTCTAGTTGCTTTCTATATGTAATGATTCACAATAGTGACAACTGCATCCCTTATAACATTTGTTTTATAATAAGAAATGTATATGACTAAACAATCATGTTGACACATTACAAGAGAACCCTGGGGCATTGAGAGTGGAACCCTGCCTCACAGGATCCAAGATTCCACAGGAGTTTCTCCTCCTCACACAGAAAGTTCAACCCAAACCTCACTTTCACACAGAGAAACATTCCTTAGGTTGAGAGTGGAAATGTCTTGGAGGCTGAGGAAGTTTGCAGAGGAAGAGTGAGGACCTCAGGCGCCCTGCCCTGGTTCCGTGCTGGAGCTCTAGAGGGTGGAGACAGGATTTAAGGAAGTACAAGAGTAGCGTAGAAGGGATGGGGGGGGGGGCAACTGGATGGCAAAGGAGCAGTACTTGCGAATACACCAACAGTAGAAGACGTTGATTATTCCCAGGGGACAGAAGGACGTTGGTGCCTAACTTGTGAATAAATCAGTGAACAGCTGGAAAGGTGTAGGAAAAGCTGGAAAAGCTCTTCCAGCACAGGGAGGAATTGGTTGCTGTTCTTTTTACATAAGATCAAGATGAAAAAAAAAAAAAACCATACAAGCAAAAAGCCAGTGCTCTGACCACAGACATCACAAGCGGCAGGTCGAATACGGTACAACTGGTCAACAGATGGAGTGTGAACCACTAATATACAGGCAAAAGTGTCTGCAAGAGAGAACTATACAAAGCATAGGAACACTTAGTCCTCAAGAATAAACACCCAGTGGCCAAAGGAAGTGAAAAGTGTGAATGATGTGTAACAGGAACAGAAACCCAGATGAGCAGTAGATACTCATTATCACCCGTCAGATCAGCAAGGCAATATTAATATTCCTTTTTGGGTGAAGATGTAAATACATAGGCAAACCCTGTGACACATTTCAGAAGAAAAATGAACCATCCGCACTGCAGCTTTAAATACACCCGACCTTTCTCAAGGAAGTCCTCCAGTAAGAATTTATCTCTGAAACACTCAAAGCGTTCAGAGTCTTATTATTAATGCCCACATACACTGATATATATGCAGAATTTTTTAACTGTGAGGACTTTGAGAAATTCATTGCTCCTCTACCAGAGGGCAGATGATGAATTCTGCTGCTGCTGCTGTATGCGGGCATTTCCCGCGTTGCTGATAAGAATGGAATGGGCCTACACTGTACTGAGAAGCAAATGACTGCAGCCGAGATTCAAGTCACAGCTGGGAAGATGTCTGACCACTCGCGTGTTCAGAGAATTCACATCCCTGACGATTGTTCACACTTTTGCACACTACTGAGCCGTGCCCATTGTGCGTCACAAGAAGGCTACACACCAAAAGAATGGCAAAATTCCAGGGCTGTGCACGTGATGCGTGATGCTAGGAGTTCACAGGAGTTGGGGGGATTCAAAAGAGAGATCGGCGTCTTGCTTTTTAAAGATGACGATTTGTTTTTCATTGTGTGCGTGTGTGGAGGGGGGTATGTGCTCATGGGGGCAGGTGTCTATAGAAGCAGAACAGGGTGTCAGATCCCCTGGAGGTACAGGCAGCTGTGAAGGGCCCCCAGTGAGCCAATCTCTCCAGTCCCCAAATAGTTACCTATTTATTTTATGGGTGTTTTGTCTGCATGCATATTACATGTGTGCAACGCCTGAGGAGGCCAAAAGTGGATAGTGGATCCCCCGAAACTGGAGTTACAGACCACTGTGATCAGCTCCGTGGGTGCTGGGAATCAAACTCAGGTCCTCCGGAAAAGCAGCCAGGGCTCTTCACCACGGAACCATCTCCCCAGCCCAGAGTCGCAAACGAACTTCTTAATCTTCCGTGATGTTTGATGGTTATTTATGAGTAGACATTTCTCTTGTAGCGACACACACACCACACGGTGGTTAACACTTTTCAAACAAACACGTCAAAGGGCTAAAGGTTTTCGGCGGCAGCAGATGCATGGGGCCACACTCCTTTAGCCGCCTTCTGGTTAGGATGGATGAGCGCATAACCGGATGAGAGCCTGAGGCCGGGTTCTCCAGCTGCTCTGTAGGCAGTGCATGGCTCTCCGGGGTGATTCATTCCCAACCCTTCCGCCTCTTCCCCACTGTCCTCCCACCTTGGGTCTTCCCTGCTGCTGACTGACCTCTGACCTGCTCCTGGGGATGAGAATCGAACCCATCAACAGCCAAAGTGGTCCCCACCGGCCAGTCCTGCTGCTGATGGCCGGCAGCACCACATGCGGTTCAGAGACAAAGAATCCTGAAATGCAGGGTCCCATGCACACAGGGGGGTTGGCAGCTCCCGGGACACTTCCTGCATGACAGTGTACGTTCATCCTGCCCTTCTCTCTGCTCTTCCTTCCTCTAGCTCCTCCTCCAGGACTGTTTCGATCTTTTCCTTCATCGCTCGTCTAGCTAGTCATGTAGTTGCTCGCTCTCCGGTTGCCTAAACGCTCCCTCCACTCCCCTCCAGTGGAAAGGTCAGGTGGGAAGGAAGATGCTCTGAGACGTACTCATTCCCCTCACTTTGTCAGACTGTGCAAATAACAGACCTCAAGAAATTGGAATGTCCAACGGGTACTTCCTGCCGGGAGAAGGAAAGCGCTCAGCCCTGGTGCCCGTCAGCCAGGGGGGCAGCTTGTCTCCCCGAAAGGGGCTTGACACAGCTGTGCCACTGGTCTGAACATCTTGCAGCAGGAGACTGAAGTTGAGACGGCGATGGATGAGTGACGGAGAAGACCACCACGCCTTGACTGAGATGGCTTAGTTATGCCTTCTAATTCGGGCCCAAACTTTGTGTCAGGGCCTGGAAGATGGGTTTGAGAGTCATTGGACCTCTTTATTTGTTCTTCTTCTTCCCAATGTGGCCACATTGAACGAATCCTTTTCTGCTTTTTGCTATGACTTATCCGGGTAATTGGCCTATGAGGATGGGGGGGCTGAGTCTGGCTTGGTAGTGCTGCTGGTGCCCCCAGACTCGGATCTCAAAGATCCTCGCTCGCCGATAGGGCCCAGTGGCCAACCCTGCTCACTCGGCATCAGCTGAGCTGAGCAGCTTTGCGCCCTGTGGTAAACGTCAGGTCAGTCAGTGAAATGATTCCTGGTGATATTCTGCTGTACTCACAGACCAGTACCTAGACCAGCTGTCATCAGAGGGGCACCACCAGAGCAGATGCAGAGACCCACAGCCAAACACTAGGTGGAGCCAGGAGAACCACACAGAAGAGGGGTGGGGGAAGGTTGTAGGAGCCAGAGGGGTCGAGGACATGGTCCACAGAATCAACTAACCTGGGCTGCTAGGGACTCTCAAAGACTGGAGCGGCACTCATGGGGCCTGTATGGGTCTGAGCTATTTCCTCGTTATATACCTCAGGACTGTGTAGCCTGGTGTTCCTGCGGGACTCCCAGCCGTGGGGCTTTGCCTGCTCTTGGGACCCTTTTCCTCCTACTGGGTGGCCTTGTCCAGCCTTGATATGAGGGTGTGTATCCAGTCTTGTTGCAACTTGGTAGGCCACACTCGGTTGACATCCCTGGGAGGGTTGCTCTTTTCTTTTTTCATGACACAGAGGAAGAGCAGCTATGGGAAGGGAGGAGGAGGAGGGACTGGGAAGAGGGGAGGTAGGGAAACTGCGGTGGAGCTGCAGTGTGTGAGAGAAGAATAAAAGAAAAGAAAAAAAAGCCAGCTCAGTCCCACAGCCTCCCCAGATACCCTCCCCACGGTCCCAGGTCTCTCCCCAGGGCCCTCCTGGAGGATAAGACAGCCTGTCATAAAACCCAGGTCTTCCCTGGCTCCTGGTACCTAGTTTGGATCTGGAGCCAGGAGCCATGTAACCCAAACACAGATCAAAGCCCAGTGCTCCAAAGCTCCCTTTAGAGTCCCGGCCTGGCCTGGAGCCCATTAGCTCTCTAGGCCATAAATGACGTGTTTTAGTTTTAAAGTCTTTCTCGATTTCCTTTGGGAAATGTGAACCTCTGTGAATCTAGCACCTGTCTCACCGTGATTGGGCTTCCCTGCCTGCCAGAGCCTGGCAGACACAGGCCGGAGTCCCGGGGCAAGCTAGTGCAGTCTTCCACACCGGTGATCCTATGCCCCCCCTGTCCATCACAGATCCCACGTCTTCAGATCCCACGTCTTCAGACCCCACGTCTTCAGACCCCACATCTGCACCCCCCGCTTCAGGCGCCCTGCTCGCTCTCTTGTTCACTGTAAGAGTGCTGCCGGCCGGTGGGAATGCGCTCTTCAGAGGCAGGAGTGAGAAGGTCCTTTGAGGCTCAGTCGGTTTGGGGTTTTTGTTGGTCTTGTTTTGAGTTTTATCTGTCTAGTTCTCTCCCTTCATTTTAGTCTTTCTTTATTTTATTACTGTTTTTGCAGAGCTTGGACTGGAACCCAGGGCTTTATGAATTCGAGTTCCTCGACCACTGGGCTGTGTCCTCACTGGGCCCTTTTGCATTCGTTTTAAACAAGGAAAATGTATTTTTTTTTTTTTCATGAGTAAAGGTATTCAGTCAGTTAGAAAAGCCCTTCCCCGGCACCACAGAAGCTGGCTACATGTAGAGTTTGAGGCTAGCCTAGGCTATGTGAGGCCCGGTCACTGTCTACTCCATGCACATTTTTTTAATAGCACAAGAATATGAACCAGTATATAAATGCTTTTTGTGCACACTGTATAGAGAGTTGGAGAAAGTTAAAGAGGGGCTCTTGTGGAAAAAGCCGACCTAGACACTCACAGACCAGTTTGTATTCCCTCCCGGGCTGGTGGGTGACGGTGGCAACATTATCAGGAATCCATGCTGTCACGAGGGGGACGCCAGGGCCCAGGCTCCTCATCCCCAAAGCTGAGTTAATTACACGTGCTCATCCGTTTGAAGACGTCATCTCTCAGCTCCACAGTCACTGAACAATGCCTGGTGGTAGTTAACAGACCAAACCACCCCAGTGGTTACCAGCACACCAGAACGTCTGGACAAGACCTAACACTGTGGCAAAGGTGTGTCCTTAGAAACACCCACGAGAGCAGGGCAGTGGTGGCGCACGCCTTTAATCCCAGCACGCGGGAGGCAGAGGCAGGTGGATCTCTGTGAGTTTGAGGCCAGCCTGGGCTACAGAGTAACCGGGTTCCAGGAAGGGCGCAAAGCTACACAGAGAAACCCTGTCTTGAAAAAACAAACAAACAAACCAAAAAACCAAAACCAAAACAAAACAAACAAACAAACAAACAAACAAACCACCCATGAGGTGGTCAGTGGTCAGCACTATGTGCAAAGGAACAAGATCCAGAGGGAAACTGAGGCACTGTCCCCACACGTTAGCGCCTTGTCTCATTATTGTTGTCAATAACCTGCCCAAAGAAACCTGAAGAAGGTTGATCCGGGCTTGTGGTTCCAGGGCACAGATGTGACATCAGAGGCTTGAGGCAGCTGTCACGCTGTGTCCTAAGTCAGGAAGCAAGAGAGATGAATGCTGACACTCAGCTCAGCTTCCTTCCTTCCGTCCTTCCTTCCTTCCTTCCTTCCTTCCTTCCTTCCTTCCTTCCTTCCTTCCTTCCTTCCTTCCTTCCTTCTTTTCTCCTCCCTTCCTTCCTTCCTTTCTTTCTTTCTTCCTTCTTTTCTCCTTCCTTCCTTCCTTCCTTCCGCCCTTCCTTCCATCCTTCCTTCCTTCCTTCCGCCCTTCCTCCCTCCCTCCCTCCCTCCCTCCCTCCCTCCCTCCCTTCCTTCCTTCCTTCCTTCCTTCCTCCCGTCCTTCCTTCCTTCTTTTCTCCTTCCGTCCTTCCTTCTTTCTTTTCTTTCTTTCTTTTTACTCAGTTTGAAACCTCAGGCCACTGGTTTTAGAGTGGTCTAGTTACCTCAGTTAACCTAATCTACAAAATCCTTCACGGACACCTGCCCAGAAATGTGTCCCCTAGCCGATTCTAGATGCTGTCAAGTTGCTAATTGAAACGAACCACCAAATCATGGAGTACTTCATGAAGGGACTCTGGCCTGCTCTGGCAGCCATGCCCTTCTCCCCCATCCCCTCTGCCTTGCTAAAAACTGATGGCATTCCTAAAGCCAGCCACCAAGGTCTAGTCTTTATTTGGCCACTTCCTCCTCTGGAGGCTGACGACCAAGGTCCAAGGTCTGGCTATCAAAGTATTGAAGTTCAGAAATCAGAAGCCCCCTTTGGCTTACCTAATTAACTTGCCCGAATTAAAATTAGACACCTCATTCTAACACAGGGTTTCCCCTTGTACCTTTATAAACTGCTGGACTGCCATTTTCCCATGGGCCACATCTGTCTCCTCTCTGTCCAGAGGCAGTCCTTTGCTTGCCCACCCCCTCCCCACAGCCAGGACACATACCCCTTCCCCATCTCCTTGGCTCCCTTCCCCTTCTCCCTCATCCTCTGTCCCCTGTCTTTGTCTCTTATTCCCTGCTCTCTGTCCCTCTGGGGCAAATAAACCTCCTTTATGATGAGGACTTGGTCTTGGAGTCCTGAGCCAATATTGAGCCTTTCACTTTGGATATGAGGATAGCTTGAGTGTTTGAGAAAGATGGCATGTTGCTTACTGCTTTGTGTTGGATTTGGGGTTGATGTTTTATGTAGGACAAGTCCTACTTCCAGGGCGTGTGTGCACGCACGCACTCACGCACGCACGCGCGCGCGCGCGCGCGCGCGCACACACACACACTGGGGGGCATCCCCAGGGACTCCTGAAGGCTAGTCAAGCACTCTGACCCTGAACCACACACCCCTAGTCCAATGTAGCCTCTCTTAATCTTTTAAAAGCTTTATGGGAAGCCTCTCTCCCAAGCCTCTGAGGGGGAAACATCATTTTAGAATGGACGTGCGCTTGCAATCCTCAGCACCACACCACGAGACGCGTGACTCTGTATTGTCACACTGACTGACGCAGAGTTTCGGCAGCAGAGGAAATGAAGATTATGCAGATGAGTCCCATAAACGAATTCCTGTCACTTTGCTCGTCTTGTGGAGACTGGCCCACAGTCGCTACGGCAGCCATGCTGTGCATCTGTAGATGCATCCAGGATAAATATTTAAACTATAGCTTGAATTGTCCATGGTAGCATTAAATTAAAGTCATTACCTTCAGGGAATGTACTTCTGAAAGGCTCAGAGTCCCTCAGCTGCAAGGCGACGCAGTGGCTCATAGTCAACACCCGCTCTCCCTTTTTATTTAAGTATACAAAATGCACTAAGGCCCCAAGACGTGCACACCCTGCCGCATGGGAATCAGAAGCCCCTCACTCAGCCACCTCACGATGTCACAGACTGTGATATTTCTGTCATCCCCATTCAGATTATATTAAAATTTTGAGCACATATTTTCTGTCAAGGAAAGTATTATTTTACAAGATTATTCCCTATTTCCACATAGAGAGACGTCAGGCGTCGCTAATATAATTCCCAGATAATTGCAGGAAGCATCCTCGGGCTGCAGCATGGGACAGTCGGCTCAGTATATCCTTGGGTAAGCAGGCTTAGTTTGGGTTGTTTTACCCAGGCGTCTGAGATGTCACCCTGCTCAGGGACTGACGGTCTGGAAAGCCAACTCAACGCACGCGTTGTGTATGCTACACAGGTGCTCTTTACCCATGGAGCTTGCTCGCCGCTGGAGATTTCTGTTTTCTCTCTTTCTTCCTCCCTCCTCTTAGTTACTTCAAACTCACAAAAACCAAAAAGCTTAACAAACAATGAGATATGCCTACTTCTTTGACTTCTTAATACAGAGCTTATGGAAAGGCCCTCTCCTGGGGCCCAGGCTCCCTGACTCCAACAGAACTCAGGACATAGTCTATACTTGTGGTAAGAGCCCTGATTTCTTAATTTGCGCCCACTTTCATAGCTCCGTGTTTACCGTCAGCATCCCCACCCCATCTTGTTAGGAAGGCACTGCCCATCACATCTCAGACCCCTCTCTCTGGCCCTCTGGCCCTTCCCCCTCCCCTCCCCTCCCCCTTTCCCTGTATGTCTCCTTCTCTTCGTCATCCTTCTGTCCCGTCCCCCCCCCCCCCCCCGGTCATCTCTGTTTATCTACACGACTCTCTTCTGTCCAACTTCCTATGCTTCTAGCCCTCGCTCCCCTCCATCTTTGTTCTCTGTGTCCGATTTTTGAAATAGTCTCACTGGATAGTCCAGAATGCCTTCAGATTCCCAATCTTCTATCTTTTCTCGGCCCCCCAAGCCCAGAATTATAGGCTTGCACCACAGTTCCTGGGTCGTATTATGACCATTATTCTTAAATTAACTTATTTGTGTATTATTTGTGTGTGGGGGTCTACTCCTGTGATGAAGGAAGGCATGTGCATCCACGGTGAGTGTGTGGATCATAGGACAACTTTTGGGAGTTGATTCTCACCTTACACCTTGTTGCAGCAGGTCTCTCTTGTTTCTGCTGAGCAGACTACTCCAGAGTAACTGAGTATCTCCCGTCTCTGCCTCCCAGTGTTGGGATTATATGGACACCACATTATCTAACCCTGTAGAGAGGCTTCAGGGATGGAACTCAGGTCGTCATCTGACGACACCACCACCACCACGCATATTCTAATCACTTTTGAAGAGTTGATTCAAGATACCATGGGATTTGGGCTAACAGTCACAATCCAAGTCTACTGAACATTGAGAAAGAAATCACAATGTGCTCAACTTATTTTCTCTTTTTGACTAATTGAAACTCTTAACCACATTCTGATTTAAATAAAGAAACAGCAACAATAAACAGCAACAGCAAATCCAACAGCTCTTGACCCCTTCCTCTGAATTATTTACTGTGTCTTTTGCCCATGGTGTTAATGATGGCTGAAGCAGAGAAGCTACCGTAACTTCTAAGATTCTAAGACCTTATGGAAAAACATCCAAGTACTACTGATTGTTGCTTGCGACATGTTGGAGACTTCAGTAGCTTTCAGTGATGGTGCATCAGGGGTATGATGGTAGGTCAGGGGTACTCTCCCTCATGATGAGATTAGAGTCCTTTTAAAATATCCCCAGGGGACTCCACGTGAGGACACAGAGGCAAGACCTATCGCAATCAGGACTACAGACACCAGAGCTGACGGCACACATCTTGAACTTCTGGGTCCCCAAATTGTGAGCAATTAATCTTTGTTTGTAAGTTACCCCCAAATATTTTATTATAGTTCCTCAAATGAACAGTATGTTTCAAGTCCTCCTAGCTCTTACCCACCTGTACCTACCTGTACGGCTATAGACAGAACAACCCATAAAAATCACCAACTTTCTGAATTGTCTCCATTTAGAATCCAGAAGTCAGCATTTGGGGGATCCTGAGAGCCAAGTCCCTCTTTCAGGACTGGGAATGTCAAATATCTGTGAATGCCCACCCCCAGTTCAATACTTGCATTATATTACACTTTCTCACTCCCAAATCAACTCAATTTGGCAAGACACTTTACAAACAGATTGTAGAAGGCATCAAGTCTAATGCCAGTGTTGAGAATGTACATTGTTTCATAAGCCAATGACAGAAGAACATGCCTCTCTCATTAGGGAAAAACAAAGTGCCAAAGAAAGGAATTTACACAAGTATTATGTCTGGGTTTCTTAACCCCCCAAAAGGCTGAACTTCCCGGGCAAGGACTCCTCCCACAGCCAGGTTTTGATTGTGTCAGTTACACAACTATTCCTCCAGCAACCCCTCGCCTATGGAATCGCCACGGGTACACCCGGAGTTAACGCATGCTAAGTTGTACACGCCATTTCCAAAGAGATCTAAAATCTACATTTCTTCCCTTCAAAACCGTGAGAGCAGATGCTAGTGGTAACTTCGGAGATAACTACTTTCTTAAAACTGTCTTCCCCCAGCTCCCCCGGGTCACGGCAGTAGGGCTTAGTCTCAGGGGCCCGTCTGTTCTCATGGGGGTGTTGTTTTCCACCATCACCCAGGTATCCAGCGCTGACTGAGCTCCGAGTTCATGTGAAAAGACAGTCTGTTTTGAAAACTACAATTAATAATTAACCCTTGTCCCTTAAAGTGTTCAATAGTGCCACAGAGAAACAGATGGCCACTAAGTGTGGTGGTCCCTTCTTAGTCCAGGTCCTTGTTGGTGTGAAGCTGATCTTTTATTTGTGTGTGTGTGTTGTGTGTGTGTGTGTGTGTGTGTGTGTGTTTTGTGTGTGTGTGTGTGTGTGTACTCATGGGGGTAGTGCATATGTATGTGTGTGCATGAGTGTGAAGGTCAGAGAACAGCCTTGGGTGTGATTACTCAGGTCCAGTCTATATTTGTTTGTTTTGTTTTTTTGTTTTTTTGTTTTTTTTTTCTTTTAAGACAGGATCTCTACTGAGCTAGCATTCACCAAGTAGGTTGCCTGACCAGCCCGTCCCTGCAATCCCCCTGTCTCTGCCCCTCACCCCCCAGCACAGGGCTAAGGGCCACCATGTTCTTTAAACACTGTCTCCGGGTTCCCCATGCTTATAAAGCAAGAATGGTGCCATCGGAGCCGTGTCTCCAGCTCTGGAACTGCCCTTGGAAAGGCAGAGTTGACTTCCTCAGTCACCGTCCTGAATGGCAGTGACATCAAGGGGCGCACCCAGGGAAAAGACACCAGGTGGATTCTGTTCTCCGAACAGTGTTTATCCTCCAAGGCCTCAGCACACACTGCAGGAAAGTAACGCTGCTCTGGCCATTTCCAAGCTGTCTCCACACAGTGGGGCTGGGGGTGGGGTGCAAGTCAGCTTAAAGAAGCAGAGGGTGATTCTGGAAAGAGCCCAGGGGGGCTGGGAGGGGCTGCCCCTGGGCACCTCTGCCCATTCTGACGTTGTCTCCGCTTTCTTCTTTGCTAGACAGCCAGACTTTGCCAGTAGCTATCTGGAGCATCGCAGTCTCTATGTGGGCTACTTAAATATTTAAATCGTGTAAGTTTAAACTTCCAGCCCCTTCTCACCCCTCTCCTCCTTTTTGGCAGGCGAGTGGTGGAAAGAGTGATAACAGATCTGTGACACTCAACCCAGGGCTCACAGGGACATGCGTGGTGGGCACAGGGTTCTCTCCTCCTCTGCTTGAGTCTAAGGCTCCCACCTCCCTGATGCGGGCTCTGTCCTTACAAAAGTCTCCCAAACATCGCCAATCAGACAAAACTGCCTTTGCATAGGCAAAGGTGACTTGGACTGCAGAGAGAGAGAGAGAGAGAGAGAGAGAGAGAGAGAGAGAGAGAGAGAGAGAGAGGAGAGCTTGAGCTTCTGCCGAGGGACAGGAGCTATTGGTGTTGCCTGGGACTCCAGCCAATCAGCTGAGATCTTACATCCTTACCCTGTACCCCTCGGTGATAAGCTCAGACCTCAGACCATTGTGTTCCCCTGGACGGGTGCCCACCGCAGGCAACTCTGGCCTTGTTTTTAAAGTAAAGTAACAGGGCGGGGGAATGGAGCTCAGGATAGCCTTTGCTGAGCAAGCACCAATCCTTGGATTCGATCCTTAGCGTCCCAGGAGGTGGGTGTGGCGCAAGATGTCTGCAAAGCCGGTGCGGAGCGGGTGGAGGCAGGAGGATCAGAAGTTCAAGGTCATCGTAGGAGACCGTTTCAAAAATATTAACTAAAAGTAAAGCAACATTTTCTTCCCCAATAGCTGTACAAAAAAAAAAAAAAAAAAAAAAAAACCATGACCCCCTGCCAGGAGCCTCAGCAGGATGTGCACTAACTAACAACGTGAGCTATGCTTTTTCCTGTACATGTTTTTAGTTAACTCAACTAAATGCATTTCTTTTTCTTTAGCGGTGCAGGTTGCTGTGTTAAAAACTAATTCTCAAAACACTTTTGGTAAATTATACCTAACATTAAATGCGTTATTTAATTCTTTTTCTCTTAGACGGTGGTGCCGCACACCCAGGGCCTGGAACAGTCTTGATTTCATCAAGCTTGAGCACTCGATCCACTGCGTGGCTTATGCTCAGGGTTGTGTAGCCAGCCACTTCCAAAACCTTTCTATCAGTTCACCTCATAGAAACCACCTCAACAGCTCTAGACCAGCGTTCCCAACCTCCATCGGGAAACATAGATATTTGCATACGATTCACAACAGTAGCAAAGCAACAGTTACGAGGTAGCAATGAAATACTTTTCCGACTGGGGGTCAGCACACGCGAGGTAAAGGGTCGCAGTGTTAGGAACGTTGAGAACCACCACCAGTAGACAGAAGAAGGGAAAGCGAGCCACAGTGAGTGACCAGGGCAAGGTGTTTGTTATGAACATGAAGGTCTTCCTTTTCTAAAAAAATATTATTTTATGTGTATGGGTGCTTTGCTTGCATATATGTCTACGCATACCTGATACCACATGATGCTCGGTACTGGAGGAATCCAGAAGAGGGTGTTGGTTCACCTGGCACTGGAGTTCCAGACAGTTATGAGCTGCTGTGTGCATGCTGGGAATCAAACCCAGGTCCTCTGGAAGAGCAGTGAGTGCGTGAGTGCTCTTAACCGCTGAGCCATGTCTCCAGCCCCATGACCTTCAAGTTTTGAGCCAAGTGATTACGCTCAGAGTGTCCAGGAGAATGCAGATTTAGGGCTCAAGTTCACATCCAAGTGAACAGTCTGGGCCCACCCATCCGTCTCCTCCCCAAGCCTCCCTCTCTGTGCGCGTCATCTCAGGCCCTCCCAGGACCTAGTGTTAAACCAGCTGGCTCTAACTAGCCACTGCTTTCTATTTGTTTTATTTCACAGAGAATTTGCCACACCGAACATAAAACAAAGACGTCAGACAAAAATGTTGCTGTAACTCACATTCCAAGTTGGAAAACCTAGACTCACTCTTCTTGGGTTGAGGAGTGTCTTTAGTTACTGATTTAGACTTTTATTACTGCCTTTGGGGGGACTGGGTGGAGGCGCTGGATCCTCCTGTCCCAGGTGGCAGTCAGGGACAGGTCTGAAGTTCAGGCCAGCTCCTCTGGGGGCTCCTCTGAGTTTGTGTCGGCGAGTTCTGGGACAGCCACTGACACCCCAACCTGGAGGGGCCTTCAGGCTGCACTCCCAAATTGTTGCTGTTACACACACACCTAACCCAAGGCTGAGGCGTGCATCCTCCAAGAGGGCTCTGCCCTTGAGTAGATCCGTATCTATGGCAACAGTAAGACCTCTTTTTGTGAATAACTAGGGAAAAGGGCTTCCCACTCTCTCCTTCTAAACCGTCAATGCTTAAGTTATTTCTGGCTTCAAACAGTATTTTTAATGAATACATATTTTCCCATGTAAACATCCAACACTCTCTTTAGGAGCACTGTGTTCCCATGGTGTACGATGGGAGGTGTGTGGTTTCATTTATGCACTAGGGGAAGATGTTGTGAGTCAGAGGAAAAGTCAATTATGCAAGGAGTGTGTGCGTGTGTGCCTGCCTGTGTCAGGATACTGAAGCAGTGATTGCCACCAGTGCCCTGATTATTGCAGGGTGGGAATACCATTCGCCTAAGGTACACGGGATTCACTGCCAATGTAACTGGAACTCACAAAGTGGGGGACTCAGGCCTGCTGTGTGGTTGTGAGGGACAGGGGGATCCCCACACTCTCTTGCCTTCTGGTCACTTCTGGTCAGGATAATTCTCCCAGACAAGAGCAGGAATTTCCACTAGAATGCTCTCCTCATCCCAGAGTGAGGAGACTTATGTGAATACTGCGCATTTGAACCAACTGTATAATCACAGAGACTAAGTTTGGGTGATGTCAGGTCATGCGAAGGCCACAGGGCTCACATCGAAGGATGTAGTTGACCCCTCTGCTTCAGGTACTCCATCCGGCCCCAGGCTCCCTGATGTTCTACAGCTCTGAGTTAGAGACCCAGCAGTCAGCACACTGGAACATGGTGGGCCTCAGCCCAGCAGCCTGTCCTGCTTGCAGGCACATTAAACAAAATGGTCTCTAACTATTGAGTCCTGTGGAAAGACATGCCTGACTCCATCCTAGTACCTGGTACACACCATGCTCCCAAGACCTCGAAGAGGCGTGAAGTCATTTCAGATGTGGAGAAGGAAGGGTTAACTAGCCTGTGTTGGGGCTGGAAAGCATACTATCTGGGGTGCAGCTTCTGTCTACCGCTGAATGGAGGAAGGAGGGGATACCTCTGTTGTGACTGCACAGTGCAATAACCCCGTCTTTACCCTACTCTGGCCAAATTTCCTGACTTCCCCAGCCATCCTGAGGCAGGGCACCCAGGTAAACTGAGACCTGAGCAGGAGATACACAGACAACCCCTGAGGGACCCAAACTCGTGTTGAATGCAGTGACAAGCTGGATCTTCAAGAGAGTGCCACCCATCCCATGATGCTGGACCTAGCGTTCTTAGACAGAGTCAATTACAGAATACAGTCTGAAATCTGGCCCTTCCACAGGACTGCCTAAGTCTGAATGAGAGAAAGTTTATTTGTGTTTTGTTTTGCTTTGTTGATACAGGGTCTGTGCTGGTAGTTTTTATGTCAACTTGACACAAGGTACAGTTATTTTGGAAGAGGGAATCTTAATTGAGAAAATGTCTTCATCAGACTGGTCTGTAAACACATCTGTAGGGCATTTTTTTTTTTTTTGACCAGTGATTGATGTGGGAGGGTCCACCCACAGTGGGACGTGCTACCCCAGGGCAGGCGGTCCTAGACGATCTAAGAAAGCAGGCTGAGCAAGGCTTGAAGAGAAAGCCAGTAACGCAGCCCCTCCATGGCTTCTGCTTCAGTTCCTGCCTCCAGGTTCCTGCCCTGAGTCCCTGCCCTCCCTTCATAACGTAAGCTGTAAGGGGAAGCAAACCCTTTCCTCCCCAGGTTTCTTCTGGTCAGAGTGTTTGTCACAACAAGAGAAAGCAAATCGGGACAGGGTCTCATGTAATCCAGGCTGGCCAGGAACTCATGTAGCCCAGGATGCCCTGGGACCTTCCTGCTTCTGTCCCCGGCCCCGAGTGCTGAGGTTACAGCTGTGCGTCACTACACCCAGTTCTTGTGGTGCTGGAGAATGGACCCAAATTTTTTGTTCATGCTAGGTAAGTGCCTCCGGGCCCTTTCTTTAAAAAAATAAAATCACATTTTTATTGTTAATTTTCTTCAGTATACAAGAGTGGTTTTCATTATGACATCGACATACATATATATCGCTTTTGTTGTGCTCACATTAACCCTCCAATTACCCTCTCTTGTCTCCCTTCCTACCCTATTCCCTTCCTCTAGATCAGTGGTTCTCAACCTTCCTAATGCCTTGACCCTTTAATAGAGTTCCTCGTGGTGTGGTGACCCCCCAGTATAAAATTATTCTTATTGCTACTTTATAACTGTAATTTTGCTACTGTTATGAATCATAACATAAATATGATATGCCGGATATCTGATCTGTGACCCCTGTGAAAGGGTTGTCCGATCCCCAGGTTGAGAACCACTGCTCTACATAGTTCACTGAGCTGTGATAGTGCTCAGATGTCCAAACATACAATCTGCAACGTCTCCCTTCCTTTCCTCTTTCCTGAAGGCTGAGCATTCCCTCCTGTCTTGTTTCTCCCCTGATTCTCACTCTTGGCCACCACAATGGTCACCTAAAGCGACTGGCCATTTGATTTAAAAACATCATCATCAACAACAACAAATAAACTACCAGTCTTTGCCCTGTGCCAGTTAGAGAAGCCCGTCACATGGGAGAAGAACACGCACATCAGGGCACTCACCCAACTTCAGCTAAACGTGATGGAGAGGAGACATGAGTCAGAGCAGCTTCAGGTGGAGGAGTCCTTCCTCTGGCCTTGGCCACCTGCTCTGCTCCGGTGGTTTCCATAGCAGTAGTAAGCAGGGGTCACAGCCAGGCATCCTATGGTGCAAGAGGGATGGAAGTCTGGATGCCCCCATCGATGAGCTGGCAGGGACAACATAAGACAGAAGTTCTGTGGTGTTCTCTCCGGCCATAAAGAACAGGGGTTACATCATCGGCAGGGAAATAAATGCACCTGGAGATCGTCCTGTTAAGCAAAATAAGCCAGACTCAGAAAGACAAACATCTTACTTTCTGTCACATATGGAGTCTACATTTTAAAATATGTGTATTGGGGCTGAGAATGACTCAGTGGAAGCACTTGCTGCCATACCTGACGACCCGAGTTCAAGCCCCCAAAACCACAGGGTGGAAGCAAAAAGCCTTCCTATGCTGTTATTGGGTGCCACTAGGCCTGGGGAGGTGGCTCACTGGTTAAGGGGATGGGGGTTTAGTTCCCAGCACCCACACAGCAGCGCACAAGTGCCTATAACTCCCACTCTAAGGGACCAGATGCCCTCTTCTGACCTCTAAGAGCACTTACACACTTGGAGTGCACATATACACACCCAGCCACACACATATGCACATAAATAAAATAAATATGTATTTTTTTAAAAGAGTGCCATCTGAATTCACAGCAGTTGGGCACACTTTAAAAGCCAGTGGTTAGGCCGAGCCGGGTGGGACCTCCCTGCAATCCCAAGTGTGCAGGACACTGAGGCCATAGGTTTGGAAATTCAAGGTAGCCTGGGCAACTTAGCGAGAACTTGTCTCAAGACAAATGGGCAGCAGGAGGGTTGAGGATACACTTCAGAAGAAGAGCACTTGCCCAGACTGCTCCCAGGCCTGGGTTCGATCTCAGTGATGGAATAAGCCAAGAAACAAACAGTGACCCGGGGATTGGCGGATGACTCCCCCGCCATCCCACCTGCCCCCTTTACAAAGATAAAACAGGAAACCAACCCCAACAATTCAAAATTCATTTTTAAAAGATTCACTTCATTTTTATTTTATGTGCGTGTGTTGCCTGCATGTAAGTCTTCCGCATGCATGTGGAAGACAGCCTGGGATCCTCTGGACCCACAGTTACAGACCACTTTAACCATCACAGGGTGGGGAGGGTGCTGGGAATAGAACCAGGGTCCTCTGCAAGAGCAGCCTGTGCTCCTAACAGCTGAGCCACCTCTCCGGTCCAATCAGTTCATGTGACTACAGAAAAGGCAAAAGGGGATGCTCCGTCTTTGGGAGTGAGTTGTCTGCGGCCACCTTTGTTCTCAAACTTGTGCAAAAGCCTTAAAAACAACGAAGTACCATGGAACCGGGCGGGCCCTTCTGGTTAGATGAGCAGGAGGCACCCCTGGCAGTTCGATCCCCTGCCGTCACTCAGACTCTCCCTCTCCCTCCCATTCCCACTAGAACATTTTCTACTGAGTTCTGCAAAGGGGCATCAGGATGAGTCAGACCCTGAGAGTGCCTGAGCCTCCCAGGTCTAGTGATTTAGTGACGCACGTCTCCACATATAAACGGCAAGCGATCTCGGCGTCAGCGGCACATCAGCAGTGGCCCCTGTTTCTCTCTGCCTTTGTTTGGTGATATATCAGGTCAGCCTCTGGGATCCCAGCAGTAAGAATGTGATTCTGTTCAGTGCTTGCTAGAGGAGCATGGAATAGGGTTGAGATTCGGTTATTCCTGAGAAGAAGACAGTCTACCAAGCAGCCTTCAAGCTACAGGGCAGAGCCTTCTGTGCAGGTGGGTCGGGGCTGAACAAGGCGAGGGGACCCTCCCCATCTCCATGATGTGGGCCATGGGGAAGCCCAGGGTTCTGGTGATGGAAAGACTGAACAGCTGTAATGGGTGGAGCTCGGCTCAGTGCTGAGATTGTCACCAGGGAAGGTGGACAGCAAGTGAAAACCCATTCCCCGCTGAGGACAATGTCTCCTCCTTGTTTCTGTGGGCTATGCACACCCTTCCTGCAGACTGGTTTATCACTAGCAATAGCAGGACCCTGGAGGCAAAGGATGTAAGGAAAGAATTAGGTCAGGGGAAAAGGCCCTTCCTCTGCCCTCTGGGATCTGCGGGGGAGAGGAAGGGGCTTCTTGTGTGCTGTGACCTCATCCTCCATTATCCCATTGTGCTTCACGTAGCGATGCCTGCCTCATTGTACTAGCATCTAAAACAATGATGTACATGTGCATGGGTGCGTGAGTGTGTGTGTGTGTGTCATTGGGTCACCAGGAGGTCAGAAACATCTGGTAACATCCCAATATCCAGGGGTGCCCCATGGTAGAAGTTAGCTGCTGTCTTGGGCTGTGACCACACATAGTGAAAAGAACGACGAGACAAGGAGAAACACTGAGTCAGGTCAGTGTCAGGGAAAACAGATAGATCAGGTGCACACCCGAGGGGGGGGGGGGTGCGTGGCACTCCCGAGGGGGGGTGTGGCAGACCTGCAGTGGTGGGCAGTGGCATGCCTTCATGGTGCATGCTGTATAAGGACAGGTCCTCCAAGGAGGGTCATGGAGCGAGAACTGTGCTATTACAGTCAGCCCAGCACGGACAGTGAAAACAAGGTGGGGAGGCAGGGGGAACATGGTCAGGGGGCGAGCTGGTGATGGGGTACACAGCTGAGCACAGAAGGGAGAGAGAGAACCTCCTTTATCTCCCGGGTCTGCAGCAGAACACCGGAAGCCGGGTGACTTATAAGGAGCTGAGGATTAAGCTGCTCACGACATTCTGGGAGTTGAAGTCTGTGAAGGGGGTGCCTGCTGCTTCTTCTCAGCTGCTGGTGAGGGAGGACGGACAGGGACAGAGGAGCCCAGCACCTCCTGATGCCAACCTGTCTCCCTTGGCTGGCCACTTCCTCTGAGAGTGGCTGGAGGGAGGTAGAGTGTGACCAGGTTCTCAGTTTCTACCGGTGTTCTAGTCCCAGGGTTTAGGACTGTGCTGCACACAACAGGCGCTCAGTCAATGCATGGAGGAGTGCGTTAATGGTGATTGTAAGAAAAGAGAAGTCAAGGAACTATGGCCTCCAGGGGAGAGCAAAGAGGCTAGTGGAGGAGTTGAGGAGGTAAACTGAGTCCCTGCTGTAGGATGGTAACACGGCAGGGCGTATTAGTTACTTGTCTTGCTGCTTTGACAAACACCTGACAGCATCACCATAAGGAGGGAATCTGGTGCCGGGTTGGAGGGTACAGGCCATCACTGCTGAGAAGGCACAAGTCAGGAAGCAGAGAAAGATGGATACTTAACTCGCTTTCTCCTTTCCATTCTGTCTGGGACCGCCAGCCTGCAGAACAGTGCCACCATAATTAGCATGGCTCTTCCCAGTTCAGTTAACCCAATCTAGAAACGCCATTACACAGATGTCCAGATGTTTGTCTCCTAGGTGACTGTAGGATCTGGAAAGCTGACAATGAGTATTAACCCTCACACAGGGAGAGGGAAACACACAGTCACTTCTGAGAGTCAAGTGGCCTAAGTGAGTGTGGCGAGGTCCCCTGCAGCCAGCTGGGGTCCAGGGTGGGGACCGTGGGTTAGGAGGTGGCCACTGTGTCCTTTGGGTTATCAAGGGGTGATACAATTTATTTTGCACAGTTGGAAAGTCCCAGAGCCCTGACATAACACCCAGGGCTTTGTGCTTCTCTCTAAAACAAAACTTTTATCTTAAAGAAAATGAATCAAATACAGCATGTTCTGACCACAGTGGCATTCTGGATCTTTCCCAGGTTTGGGGGGAGGGGCGGGCGGGGGCGTTGTGGATTCACTGGGGCATGACAGGAAAGCGAACCGACTCTTCATTTTCTCCTCTCCTTCTGGTGCTCTGTTCTCATGTGTTGAAGATACACAGGAAATTGAAGCCACAACAAAGGACCACATAACTGTGGATATTTAGAAAGGCCTGGCTGTGTAGCTAGGGAAAGATGAACTTGGAATAGAGACCCTGACATTCCAGACAGCAGGAAAAATGGACAAACGCTGAGTCCTGGTGTTCTGTGGGGCCATCATTGATGGCTTGTGTGGACATCCTGGCCACAGGCCTCCAGTCTGCAGTGAGAAGCCAGTTCCCAGGTGACCTGGAAGAAAAGACAGATCACCCACAGGTGGCTTCCAGTTCTTGCCCAGCCTCCACTCAGTGGGACTCCACACACGCCAGGCTTGTTCATGATCTTAGCAGGTCCAGTGATGAGTCTACTGTACTGCTCTGTCCTTCTGTTATTTGGTGGTGATCTGGGTGGGCCCTGGCAGCCTGAATGAGCCAGGCTCAGCCTTCTACCCTCAATAGATCAACTGAAAGATTTGTTCAATTGGTCCCATTGGTAGGAGAAACAGACACGTCCCACTAACTCCGTCTTCAGTATCCTGACGTGAGGTCTAGATTTAAACAGGAGACAAGAGCTGTGCCTGGCAAGCAGGCTTGCTGAGGATGCGGTCCTGCCCATCACGGACCCCACTTGTTGTTCGGGCTCCGGTGCATCCTGCCAAGTGGCCAAACAGAGTGAAATCTCTTCCTGAGAGACGAGTTTCCTCTCTGGCTGGCAAGAGGACTCCAGATTTTTCCTCCTCCCCGCAAGAGACAACAACTGGAAATCCTAATTCTTTGGAGTCCATCGTCTTAGTAGTCTGAGGTTTAAGGGAGATCAAGTGTCTCTTAAGAATGTCATCATTTCTGCCGGGAGGGTTACACCATTCTGTCAGCCTTCAGACACCCAGCAACAGGCGGTGCTAAAGCTCAGGAATGCCTGCCTGTGGAAGTGGTCAGGAGCCTGAGGCTTTTTAGCACCGTTTGAGGGAGCTTTCTGTGCTTGAGGAAATACATGGTGTTTCTAAGAAGCAAAACCAAATGGCCAGTGCCGCTGGTTGGTTGCTGTGTGTTCCCAGGGTAGAAGCTAAGGCTGTTAGCCGGCCTCTGGCTAAGGATCCCCCACGGCACTCCAAGCAGTGGGAATGAGGTCACTGATTGTGCTTGGCGGGGGCGGGGAGGGACAGGAAATGGCATGAAAAGGAAAGGACTGGATCCAGCGCTGAGGCCAGGCCAACTCCCGAAGCAGCAGCAATGAGCAGGCTTTCCCAAGGCCTGCAGTGGGAGGCTTGGGTCTCAGGCTGCCACCACCCTTGGAAGCCATGCTGATGCAGGATGTGTGTGTGTGTGTGTGTGTGTGTGTGTGTGTGTGTGTGTGTGTGTGTGTCCACGCATGCGTGCATGTACTCTTGACATCTGTCTAGCAAAGTGCTGAGCACAGAAATCATCTTAAAAATGGTTCTCACCTCCTAGGACAGGGAACGGCCAGTCTTGTCTTTCTGTGTTTTCAGTGTTCGTTTTGGGGGTGAAAGGTTAGAGACTTTCTTCCTGGCCCTGCTGTTTGGCCCTCAGATTCTGCTCCTTGCCTTTCCCAGCAGCCTCCATCCGCTCACCACCCCACAACACTTTGCTTCTGGCCTTTGTCTTTGCTGGGAGCTGGGGTGCGCCCCCTGCTGCCGGACCTTGGCGCTGCATCGAGCTTGAGCCCCGGGAGTTTGCTGAGTTCTCTTGCAGGGCTACGGCCCCACCAACAGAGGTCGTCCAGTCTCCCTCCGACGAAACCAAACGCTTAAGCGGAAGTGGGAGTGCGGCGTTTGGCCCTGTCGTGGCAGGTTTCCTTCTGAACCGAGGCCAGAGCGAGGGAGGAAGACACAGAAGAGAATCGGCTGCAACCGTTCCTTTTCAGCCGAGAGATTCTTGCGCCTGTGCGGACAAGAGCGTCTGAAAATCGGCCCATTTAACCTTTCCAAATATCTTATCCACGTTGCAAGATCTTGGCAGCCCCAGACTCCTTTAGGTCAATATACCAAAGAGCTCTTGCTGAGATTAAAAGCAGAATGCCAAAATTTCATTTAAAAACACGGGTTCTGAAAAAAATAATGCAACGTTAGCACTTTTACAAACGGATGCAAAACAGGCGCTTTGAGAACCCTCCCCCAACCCCGCCCTCCGTGGCCTTTGGCCAGGGCTGTTTGCCCAGAGTTTCAAGAATGGAAGATCTTGGGGGCTTGCTTAGAGCTTTCTCTTCGCTGGCAAAGAGTGATTTGGCCTCTCAGAGTTTTAAATCGCTGGTTGAAGTGTGTGTGTGTGTGTGTGTGTGTGTGTGTGTGTGTGTGTGTGTGTGTGTGTGTGTGTGTGTGATGGAAAAGCAAACTCTTTTTAGCTTAAGGTGGCACAAAGGTGGAATCCTTGGGCCCAGGACTTCATGAGAGTGTTCTCTGAGGTCCTGGGCCTGGGGATGACCCCTGCTGTGGCACGTTGTAGGTGTTCAGTAATTAAACAATAAATATTCAAGAGAAATGCAATTCTGCCTCTGAGCTCCTCCGCAATGCACTGAGCTTTCGAGAGGCAATAAATGAAAGGCTCCTCTATTAAAAACCAGAAGATTAATGAAATCGTGACGTACAGGCAGGAACAAAACAACCCACAGGCTCAAGACAATGTGCGCAGAAGCAATTTGCTTCTGAAACTTAAAGCGTGAGATGCTTTAGTGTAGCCCAGCAGCTCTCAGAGAGAGCGAATAAATAATTTCACAGGGAAGAAAACGGCCCTTTAAAAATGTAGCTTTTTCTCTTCAGGAGAGAAATATAGCAGATCGAGCTGATGGCTAAGATGTATTCACAGCCCAAAGGCGAGCGCTTTCCTTTAGGAATTAGATGGTAAACACTGATTCCCCATAGGAATCAAGTTAGGCCAGCCTCCGCCCCGGCTGGGAGCGGCAGCTAGACCTCTGGCTTCTGCCTGTTTTGTGATTAGAAGCCCGGGTCCTGCCTCACAGCCAACTGCTGCTGTTCACTCTTCTGAACAGGTTGTTCGCAGGAAGGCTTAATGACTTAACAACAACCTCCCTGACCCGCGAGGATCCCTGTCGTCTGCGTGTGTAACATGCACATGTCCAATCTGACGTCATAACAGAGGCCTGCCCTACAATACCCCCGTTTTCTATTCCCACAGACAGCTGTTTCTCCTTAGTAAACAAACTCCGATTAGAGCGCGCAGCTCGGTCTGACTCTAGGTGGAAGTGCCTCCTGGGGTCGGGAAGCCTAGGAAACGTCCGCTGCCTGGAGGGTTTAGAAGGACTCTGCCAGCAAGGCTTGGAATCGCCGAGACAGAGATGCGCTCGGCACACACAAATCCTGTGCGCCTCAGACGCAGTCCTTCTATCCACTCACTCTCAATATTGCCTGGACTTTGTGTGGTATCGGAGACTGCCACCTTCTCAGAGGCCACCACTCGAGGGTGAATTGATGTGAGGGGCCACAGTGGCAGTCTGCCCAAGGGCCCTAGGTAATAGCAGAGGCGCTTTCAGCTGATATAAAATGTTGGGGCCACCGTGGGTGGCTAAGCCCAGAATTTTAGTGTTTTTAGAGATCAGATTTGAGCATGGCGCACACCTTTAACCCCAGGACTCGGGAGGCAGAGGCAGGTGGGCCTCTGTGAGTTCGAGGCCAGTGTGGTCTACACAGTGAGTACCAGGACAGCTAGAGGATGTAACAGAAAGACCCTGCCTCAAAGGGAAAGAAAAGAATAAAGACTCCGAGCACAGCTTTAATGAAAATTTTCACAGAAGCCTAGAGCCACCTTCAGGGCATTTCTGATATTCCAGAAATGACAGACACAGTGTCACAGTTCCTGGAGGCTCCATGGAGGTGGAGGAAGCAGAGATCTGTTGTCTGCAGGAGTGGCGGGCCCTGAGGAACACCTCCAGCTCATTAACCCAGAGTCCCTCCTCTGCCCATCTGTGCCAGGTCCGACAATGCACGCGGCTTCTAAAGGCTCTGATTGGACTGCTCTTTGTTCAAGTAAACAATAGCCTCCCAACGCAACAAGAAATCAGGGTCAGGCGGAAGGCTGCCCTTCCAGGCTGCCCGTAACTTGTGCCTTTCTCCTGGAGAATCAAGTGCAACGGTCACCCAAGACAAATCGGAAGTTTGGGAGGCAAAGATCTGTTTTACCTAACAAGACAGAGACTGGAGCCTCAACTGTGTTTCTTTTTTTCTCTTTCATTTCCTGACTGAAAAAGCTGAAGCTGAGGGGAAGAGGCTGCCAAATGTGGAGAACCAGAAGTTGGAGTCTGGGCATGCGCTGCTGAGATCTAAGCAACAGGCTTGCCCCCACCCGCTTTTGATTTGGGGAACTCGGGGCGGGAGTGGGGGGTGGGGGCGTTAAGTTGACGGCTAAGGAACGCTGCAGAGTGAAGACTGAACCCAAACAGGCTCCAGACAACCGGACCCTCACGTGTGTGGAAGGACTCTCTGCCTGCTGTGTGATCCAAACCCATCTGGCCTGAAACTTACCCTCGGAGACATGTGGGAGGAACTCTGTGAAGTACCTTCTATTCCCACCCCACCCCACCTCCGTGTGTGTGTGTGTGTGTGTGTGTGTGTGTGTGTGCGCGCGCGCAATTCACATTCAGAGGCCAGGGGCAGCTGTCTTAGTTTGGGTTTCTATGGCTGTGATAAACCACCATGGCTAAAACCCCTCGGGAAGGAAAGGCGTTGCTTCATCCCACACTTCCACATGGCAGACCACCTCTGAAGGGAGTCAGGGCAGGAACGGAGGCAGAGCCCGAGGAGGGCACCGTGGAGGGCACGTCGTAGGGCTTGCCCCGCCCACTTTCTTAGACACCAGCCGAGCAGTGGCACCGCCTACAATAACTGCCCGCCACCATCAGTCCTCAGTCAAGAGAAGGAACACAGGCTTGCCGACATGCCAGTTGGGGGGGGGGTGTTTTTGTTATTTATTACGAGGTGCAATGTTATTCGGTAAGCAGCGCTGTTTGCCATGCGAGAAAAGTCACGAGGTGCAACAAAACCCGCTATAAGAGTTTATTAAGGGAAGGGAATAAGAAAGAGGTGCACAGGCCTATGGAATGAACGACTGTGCAGGAGAGGAGGGAACCCAGTTTTATAGACCCCCCACATGCCCATAGGGGCTTACATGGCTATGCCACGCATGCGCACAGATTATGGTCGGAAGGCCTTGGGCTGACTCAGCATCTTGCCAGCGCATGTGTGGTCATGGAGCTGGGGGAGTGGCTAGGAATTCTAAATTTTCTCCATCCACGCTCCTTTTTCCCCCAATGACTCTAGCTTCTGTGAAAATGACGAAACTCCCCAGCACAACAACCTCAGCTGTCATTTCTGAGGGCCACTGTCCCCTTTATTTTAAGGCAAAGTCTCTCGTGAACTCCCAAATTAGGCTATGCTGCTTGGCCGGTGAATCTCAGGGATCCTCCAGTCTCTGCCTCTCTAGTGTGCAGGTTACAAGCACACGCACCGTGCCTGAGCATTTTATATGGATCCTGGAGATTGAAATCCAGCCCTAACGTGCAAAGCACACACTCTATCATCTCCTAGGCCCCACCCACAGTTCACTGCAGAGCAGGAACTCCAGGGAGAATGTTTGAAATGGCGTGTCTGAAAGCAAACCTGAAGGATGACATCAGTGCGCTTCCACGTGTCTGGGGTTTTAACAATTAATTATGAAAATCACTCCTTTGCTGGTCAGTGTTTTCAGGTGCCGATCACACTTCATTTTAACATGTTAGTCCCAATAATTTGATATAACTTTCCTTCTGATGTAAGGTAGAATTTGACATATTTGTCTTTTCTAATTTTTAAAGATTTTGTGTGTATGTGTGTATTTATCTGGGGAGTTGTGTGTGTGTGTGTGTGTGTGTGTGTGTGTATGTGTGTGTGTGTGTGGTGTGTTTATGGTGTGTGTATGGTGTTTGTTTCACCTGCATGTATGTCTGTGTACCACATGCATGATTGGTGACCATGGAGGCCAGAAGAAGTAGTGGTCTGTGTGTGTGTGTGTGTGTGTGTGTGTGTGTGTGTGTGTGTGTGTGCACACGTGTGTCTAAGAATGTGAATACTGGTGCCTGCAGAAATCCTGGAAGTCCTGGGGCTGAAGTTCTAGGCAGTTGTAAAATGTTTGACATGGGTGCAGGGAAGGTGTCTGTTCTGACTGTTTTGCTCATTTGTTTGTTTATTGTTAACTTGATACAAGTTAGAGTTATCTAGGAAGAAGGAACTGCAGCTGAGGAAGTGTCTCCATCAGATGGCCTGGAGGCAAGGCTACAGGGCATTCTCTTGGTAAACAATCGATATGGGAGGGCCCAGCCCACTAGAGGCAGTTCCAACCTTGGGCCTTGGTCTTGAATGGTATGAGAAAGCAAGCTGATGAAGCTATCTCCAACTGAGAATCACTTGCAAATGAAAAATTAATTTTTTTTCCAGGGGAGTCTCACTGGGAAAACAAACCACTCTTAAGGGTAGGCCCCATGTCCAGCAGTAAATAGCCAACAAAAAAAAAAACAAACTCAACAACATCTTTGGAGGTTCTTTGTCTCATAATGTTAAGTCAGGGCATTTTTAAAAAATCTCTACAGGTTCTTTGCATATATATTATAGCTTCCAGATGTATGTTTTTAGGGTATGCCTGTGTGGGGGAGTGTGTGTGTGTGTGTGTGTGTGTGTGTGTGTGTGTGTGTGTGCGTGTTTCTTGTGATTTTTCTTTGGCTCTTCTTGTTTGGTTGTTTTGTCTTATTCCAGTTTGTTCGTTTTTATTGTATATTATCTTATTTTACTATATTATTGTTTTTTAGGTGTTTGTGAAAGGTGTGGATCCCATGGGAGGGGAAGTGGGAAGAAACCGGGAAGACTAGGGGGAGAGGAAACTGTAATCAGAATATATTGTATTAAAAAAGCCATCTTCAATAAAAGGAAAAAGGAAGGAAGGAAGAGAAAGGGGAGGAAGGAAGAGAAAGGGGAGGAAGGAAGAAAACAGGCGTAGCTAACAATGAAGAACAAGCCAGTGCACAGCATTTCTCCACGGCGTCAGATTCCGTTCCTCCTTCCGGTTCCTGCCCTGCCTGAGTTCCTGCCTTGACTTCCCTCAGGGATGGGATGTTACCTACAACTGTAAGATGAAGAAACGCTTTTCCCCCCAGGCTGCTTTTGGTCGTGGTATTTTATCTCAGCAAGAGTAACCTACCTAAGACAGGTTCCTGTAAGAGCAGCAAGTGTTTCTCACCAGTGAGCCATCTCTCCAGCCCCTGGTGCATTCATCTCGTGTTCTGATACACTAATAAAAATTGTTAGCAGTAAAGGTTGTTTTGTTTGACACAAAATAGAAGTTCGAAGTGTAGTGAAATTGAGCAACTCAGACATACATTTAGACTCCATTTCTCTAAACACACCGAAATGTTTATAATAAAAAGGCATCCTGAGCAGTTTTGATATCAACTTGACACAACCTAGAGTCAGTTACCTGGGAAGAGAAAACCTCAACTGAAGAATTGCCTTGAGCAGATTGGCTTGTCATCCTGTTTGTGGGGCACTGTTTTGATAGACAGTTTGAAGGAGAGTTCTTCAACAGACCCAAGGCAGCCCCCTTGGGCAGATGCAGACGACCAGGGCTAATGCTCTTTGAGACCAGTGTTACAGGTCTCAATGTGTAATTCTAAAGTATCATTTGTGAGAGAGACCATAGCTCCCAGAAACCACAGGCAGTACAGAGCTGGGTCCCATTTTTACCCCTTGTAGGGAGGCCAGGAAGGAGATAAAGACTAATACCTGGATTGCAGCTGTGGGGACCCAGAAGAAGGCATCTTCAATGGGCTTTTGTCTGTGTCCACTAACATGGGACTGAGACCAGAGCGCCCAGTTCAGGGATGAGTGAAGCAGTGGGTGAAAATGGGAAGCTTCCCTTGACACCAGATACTGGTCCTGGCTTTGGAGAGTTCCTGCAGCTCCTAAAACCTGTCCTTAGGGGTAGATGGCCCCCTGATTGTTCCTGGTATGTGCAGCAAAGAGAGCTAGTGAGGAGCAGGGGTGGCATTCGGTGCTCTGTGGGCACAGGATTGCCTCTCTAGAGCCACCCCTTCTGAGGAGGATTACAGAGCATGCCGCTCTGGAGCCCATTAGGATCTGAAGCCTGGCTGCTGGCAGCCCTAACAAGCTAGTGTAGCAGTAAGTTTCTCTGGTCCCACCTGGTCCCGCCCAGCCCCGTGGTCCTACAGCCTCTTATAAAATAATCATTCAGAGGCTTAATATTAATTGCAAATTATATGGCCTATGGCTCAGGCTTCTTGCTAGCTAGCTCTTAACTCACCCCATTACTATTAATCTATGTATCACCACGTGTTCAGTGGCTTTACCTGTGTTCCATTGCATGTTGCTCCTTGGAGGGCGGTTTGGCGTCTCCCCCCACTCTCCTTTCTCCTCTCACTGTCTCTCTTGGATTTCCCCACCTGACTCCATCCTGCCCTGCCATAGGCCAATGTAGCTTTATTTATTAGCCAATGGGAGCAACACATATTCACAGCATACAGAAAGACTTCCCACAACAAGCTAGGCTAGGCCACATGTCTTCAATAGGCTGATCCAACAGACAGGCAATAGTGAAAAGCAGAGAAAGAACATTTATTCAGTGTGGCCCCACTGGAAAGAGGAGCAGTGAATCCCCGAGTCCATCTTCCTTAGTCTTAACATGAGGTTTAGGTTTAAGTGGAGGGCATGAGATATGCGCAACTAAACATTTTTGGTTAAGGTGTGGCTCCACCCACCATCATGGCCTAAGCTCCAGTCTGTCTTGCATAGTGGTCTGCCAAGTTGCAAATCTCTTCCTGGGAGATGAGCTCCTACTCTGGCTGACATTAGCCCCTTCCTTCTCTCAGTTTCCTGAAGAAATTCTAGCTTTGGGGTAACTATTATCTTAATAGTCTGACACCTAAGCAAGGGGCCCAAGTACCTCTTTAGAATATCTTCATTCCTGCCAGATGGTTACCTTCTCAGGCCAGAGGCTCAGTGTCACTGGGAACTTACCAGAAATGCCCATCCCCAGGTTCATTCATAACCATAAGTGGAGCTGGTGAGCTCTGCTCCACAGTGCCTCTGCGTCTAGTCCAAGTGACTGTGTAGGCCTCGTTTGGCTGTCAACTTGACCATATCTAGAATTAACCAGAATCCAAGTGTTGGATATATCTGTGAGAGATTTTTTCCCCCTTAATTAAATCATTTGAAGTGGGAAGACTCACTTATAATCTGGCTCTTTTGAGGTGGGAAGATCCACCTTTAATCTGAGCCACACCTTCTGTGGGCATCCTATAATAAAAGGCATGGAAGAAGGAAGCTCTCTGTCTTTGCCTGC
The DNA here is from genome assembly GCF_004664715.2 of Peromyscus leucopus. NCBI lineage: Eukaryota > Metazoa > Chordata > Mammalia > Rodentia > Cricetidae > Peromyscus > Peromyscus leucopus. The sequence goes on along the minus strand of NC_051079.1, from coordinate 70,427,908 downwards.
TCGCTCTCACTTTGCTAGCAAGTTTGCTCCTTCATTGGCATTAGGACCTACTTCTTCAGGATTCTGGGGTATACCGAAGACCAGCTGAGACATCCAGCCTTGTGAAGTGAACAGTTACTGGATTCTTGGACCTTCTGTTGGTAGACAGCCATTGTTGGATTAGCTGGACCACAGCTTGTAAGTCATTCTAGTAAATCCCGTGTATCGGCAAAGTTTGTGTTAAGTTCTGTTCCTCTAGAGAACCATGACTAATACATGGCCTTTCTAAAGGCTGGTTCACCGCAGAGATGTGGACCAGGCATAAGGCTTTGAGAGCTCCCAGGTAACTCCAGTGCCCACTGGCCTTGAGTTGGGTCCAATGGAACCCTCAATGTGAGGGGACGGTCTACACCTGCCCTGCAAGTACGGGGCCACCCAGGTGACCACTGAGTCTGTGACATGTGGAACTGAATGAGTCAGTTTAAATATAAGCAAGCCAGGCAGTGGTGGCGCACGCCTTTAATCCCATCACCCGGGAGGCAGAGCCAGGCGGATCTCTGTGAGTTCGAGGCCAGCCTGGGCTACAGAGTGAGTTCCAGGAAAAGGCGCAAAGCTACACAGAGAAACCCTGTCTCAAAAAAAGCAAAAGATAAGCATGGCTCTATTCAGCATGGTTATTTTATCCAGCAGCATGGTTGAGTTATGTAGAGACAGAGTGCCACCTGTGACTGGTGGTAAACACTATGGCTTCATACAGCTACATGTATATGGAGATAAGTTTTCAACAATCTTGAAGAATACTTTTAAATCACATTTGGTGACAGATGAGAACAGTGTGGTGGCCCTGGAAGTTCTTCATGCCCACGCAGAACTCCCCCTTTCCATGTCAGAAAGCCCACGCCCCCATGAGAACACACAACCCAGCCAGGGCACTGCAGAAGGTTTACAAGGCAAATTATTCTAAAGCCAGGTTCTGATGCTTGCTGCCATTTTTCACATGCAGTGGGTCTGAACTCGGGCCCTGGGAACTGCAAGCCTGGCAAATGCCCTGTGAATTCTGATGCCAAACCCCTAAAAGACAGGCTTAAAGGCTCATGGAAAAAGTGTCATTTCACAAATTAGGAAAGAAAAGTGAGCTAGAGGTGATTGTCTACATAGAAAAGCTGCAATTACCATGCTTGAGTGAAGAGAAACCTGCCTTGAGAACAATTCCCCCATGAATTTAATTAACTTCAGACGCTGTACTACTCGCCAGGCTGTGCTGAGCAGGAAAGTGAGTATGCGGAGGTGGGAGTCACCAAGACTCGGTTAATGTTTGCCCGTGCTGAGGACCCAGGATTCACCTGGGCAACTGCCCTGCTCCCATCGGCCTCTTCCTCGATGTCCTTCCCACACTCCACACTGTGAGCGGCTCTGGCTTCATGCTCTAGCTTTCCTTTTATGTTCCCACCCATTGCTCTAGATGCATGGCTCCAGCACTGGCTGCTGCTGCTGTTCTTCTACAAGGTAGTGCCATCTGCGTAGACTTTCTGGGGGTTAGGCAACGACCCACATTCGTCTAGTCACCTGTTGTCCAAGCTGAACTACTCCTGGAAGTCAGTGGGTACAATGTGTAAGTGATGTCTGAGACAGTCCAGGGTAAGTTAGAATGTACCACCACCTGAATTAAACACCACTGCTGTCAGGAAAAAGAGGGTTATGAGGTCATGCATCTAGGAAGAGACCAGGACCTCACTTCAGGTCTGTCTGATTCTACACTGCTGTGTACCCTGAAAGCCATGTTCACCCAGAACCTCATGAAGTCAGCATATCTGAAAACAGAGTGCTTCAAGACATATTTGGTTAGGATGAGGCCGTGCACATGAGGGTGGGCCTGACATCCGGTGACTGGTGTCCTCGTTAGAAGAGCAAAGAGACTCAGGCTCACAAGGAAACCCTCTGTGTGAGGACTGTGCAGAGGTTGGAACTACGTTTCTATAAAGCCAGTGGATGCTGTCGATATCGTTCTGTATAAATAAAACACTGATTGGCCAGTGGCCAGGCAGGAAGTATAGGCGGGACAAGGAGAGAGGAGAATCCTGGGAAGTAGAAGACTGAGAGGAAAGAAGTCACTGCCAACTGCCACCATGACAAGCAGCATGTGAAGTCGCCGGTAAGCCACCAGCCACGTGGCAGGTATAGATTTATGGAAATGGGTTAATTTAAGATATAAGAACAGTTAGCAAGAAGCCTGGCACGGCCATACAGTTTGTAAGCAATATAAGTCTCTGTGTTTGCTTGGTTGGGTCTGAGCGGCTGTGGGACTGGTGGGTGACAGAGATTTGTCCTGACTGTGGGCAAGACAGGAAAACTCTAGCTACAAGTGGATATGAAGGATGGCTAACGCTTCAGGAAGCAGCAGAAATCCAGCCCAGTACTGCCAGTGTTTTGTTTTTGTTTTTATTTTTGGTGTTTTGAGACAGAGTTTCTCTGTGTAGCTTTGGAGCCTGTCCTGGAACTCGCTCTGTATCCCAGGCTGGCCTCTAACTCACAGAGATCCATCTGCCTCTGCCTCCCCAGTGGTTTTTAAGCGATCACTGTGAGACCATTGGCTTTCAGAGCCTCACAGATACACTAAGGGCACCCACACACCCCCAGAGCCTTCTAGTCGAGGAGGAGGCCCCAGGAGCACAGGGCTTGCATCTGCACCCTGAACTGAGTCTCACTCCTGCCGTGTCCCCCGAGAACCCGGGGGGACTGACTTGCTCCTGTCCATCTGCACAGGTTATACTGTTAGGTTATTATCCATGGACTTTCTCTGAGGGCTAGGAATATATAAATGAAAGCTCCTCCACTGAGAGAAAATAGCTCTTACTGAGAAATGCAGAGAAAGACGTTCAGTGTCCTCTTGTTTTTAAGGAATTTACAACCTCGGGAAAGGAACAGACTTGTACATGGTTGCCCCATTTGAGGTTTGTATTATCCAAGACAGTGTGCATCTGGCTTTTTCTGCTGAGGCCTGAGTCCTACAGCTAAAGTTAGGAGGGATGGAGAACCCCTTTCTCTTAAAGCCCCGATGGCAGAAGCTAGGTAGGCATGGGCCAGCTGGACACTGGACGCTCCCACCAGGACAGGGAAACAAAATGGGAAACAAGGACCGGAGTGGCTGTATTATCTTCCCACATCTGCACGTCCCCGTGTCTGTCTGTATGGACAGCCTTCTGGAGTCATTCCTGTCCTTCCACTGTGAGGGTCCTCAGGATTGAACTCAGGTCATCAGGTTTGGCAGCAAGCGCCTTTGGTCACTGAGCTATCCCACTGGTCCTTATTATTATTTTTCTTATAATTAAATTCACTTGCTGTGCGTCTGTGTGTCCTCATGTGCCTGCCATTGCGCATATGTGGAGGTCAGAGGACAACTTTCAGGAGTCAGTTCTCCAGTTCCACAGTGTGGGACCTGGGGATTGAATGCAGGTCATCAGACTTGGTGGCAAGTGGCTTAAGCTGTGAGCCAGCCATCCCAGAATCATCCAATACCATGCCAGGATCGGAGGGCAGGCATGGCAGGAATGGCACCGTGGATGTTCTCAGGGAGGGAGCTGGCAGTCCTGAGCACGGACTGACAAAGTCGTTCATCAGATGAAGACCCCGGGGAAATTTCAGTGATGGTCGTGGAGGAAGGATTCCAGAAATTCTCTCCTCCTTACAATGAGTGAGAAAATCAGCAAAGATGTTGGGATTACCTTTTGGAAAAGTCGGGGGCAGATTAAGTCAAAGTTCGAAGCAATCCGGTAAGAACAGCCACTCTGCCTGTGTGGACATGCTCCTGCACTGCCTTGTCCCACCTCCCCGAGGTCTGGGGGTCTAGCCACTGCACCAGCCTCCAAGGGCAGAGAAGAACCAGGAGGAGCGCTGCCCACAGACAGGGCTTTGGGCTGAGTGTTAGAGGGAGCCCAAAGCCAAGAGAGTTAATGACCTGGGGAAGCAAGAGAAGGGTAAATTTGAGTCCACAATGAATCTCCTTCCAGGGTATCTAACCCGTTCTCATGATAATCACCTCATCTATTTATTTTTATTTTAAACTTTATTACAGAAACACTGGCAAATAAAAAAAGTCGCACCCTGAAATTCGCCAGATCCACGGTCTGTGTGCCTCAATGGACAGTTAATTACAATTAGAAGAGACCTTTTGAAGTTGTGGGTCTCACACTGGATTTTATACTTTCACTATCAGATATATTTTCATGTACTTATCCACCACCCAAAACAATTAGCTTTATGTCCTCTTTCATAATTCTGACCTGCATTCAAAATCCACCTCCCAGATTACTACAGTGGGTACCAAATTTCTGATACATGGACACATTGAGACTGTAACACACCTAGTTTTTATTCGCCAGGAGATCCTTCAGTATTAAATAAAGGTGTGCTAGGAAATAATATGAATCTACATGAAGGACAAAAGAACACTGATAAGAAACCATATGGCAGTATTAATGCAGTTTTTGTTTATTACTCCTCATTTCCCCCATCTTATTAAAGAGGACTGTATAAAGTAATGCTCAATGTATAAAGTAATGCTTATAAATCTATATTGAGAGGTACAAAAAGCATGAAGATATAATTCATGATAATAGTAGCATGGCAGGTAGAACTATAAAAAAATGGTTTAAATTCTACTGAAATTAACTATGAGTTAAACTATATTTTATAAATTAAGATGCTAATTTGAATTCCTAGCATAAGCACTAAGAAAATATCTTCTTTAAATACAGTGAAACAGATAAATTAAAATAGAATGCTAAGCTGGGTGTGGTTGTACATACCTTTAATCCCAGCACTTGGGAGGCAGAGAGAGGCAGATCTCTGTGTGTTTGGTCTACATAGTAAGTTCCAGGACAGCCAGGACTATATAGAGATCCTGTATTTAAAAAAAATCAAACCAACAAAAATAATAGAGTAATAAAAATACCCATTTAACCAAAAAAATAAGGCAATAATAGAATTGAAGTTGGGGGATAGAAAGGATGCTGAAAACTAATGACAAACTAAGTCCCTCCTTACCAGCAACTACATCAGTTGTAAATGAGCTAAACTGCACAAGGAAACATCATACATGTGCAGTATGAGGTTAAAGAAACCTCCATGGTCTAAGAACATGCTGTCTACAAACATGTGCTTTCCTTTAGAGCTGTAAGGAGGTGTGATATAAAATGATGGAAAAAGATTTCTAGCTCAGTGGTAGAGTGCTTGCCTAGCAAGCACAAGGCCCTGGGTTCGATCCTCAGCTCCAGGAAAAAAAAAAAAGCCGCGCAGTGGTGGCTCACGCCTTTAATCCCAGCACTCGGGAGGCAGAGGCAGAAGGATCTCTGTGAGTTTGAGGCCAGCCTAGTCTACAAAGTGAGTTCCAGGATAGCCAGGATTCTGTTACACAGAGAAACCCTGTCTCGAAAAACCAAAAAAAAAAAAAAAAAAAAAAAAAAAAAAAAAAGATTTCTTACAATGGCCACCAGGAGAGCTGGAGGGTTATACTAAGACTAGACAAGCAAATCAGAAGACACACACACACACACACACACACACACACACACACACACACGATTTGTAACAGACCCAAAAGAACACTCCCTAATGATAAAACAGTTGAGCTAACAAAAGATATACAATTTGTAAACAGACATGCGCCAAAAGTCAGAGTTTCCCCATCCACGAAGCTGTAACTGATGTTATAAAAAGAGAAAGCAGACAGCCCAGCAGTCATGTCCAAAGAACTCATTCTGCCCCTCGGCAATGTTTACAAGGATGAGACACAGGAATAGCAAGAAATTTTAGCTAACTAGCCCCGACGCACAAGTGCAGACTATCCCACTCACCAGCAGCAGGATCCGCGTGCTTCTCGACGCTGTGCGGCATGTTCTCTAAGATAACTGAATGTAGCCGGGCAGGGCTGGTGCCCACTTTCAGTCCCTGCACTCAGGAAGTAGAGTCGGGTGGATCTCTGAGAATTCAAGGCCAGCCTGGTCTACACAGCTAGTTCCAGGACAGCCAAGGCTACACAGAGAGACCCTGTCTCCAAACCTGCCCCTTCCAAAACAAAACAAACCAAAAACCAAAAAGCAAAATGAACCAAAACAAAACCCAAAGCACTGAGACACGACTTCTCCAAAAATGCCCCTGAGTTTGTTTTGTGTTGGCCATATACTATAGGGCACGCGATCACACTTAAGTGTGAGACTCCACTGAGGAAAACTAATTTTCCTCAGTAAGTAGTTGTCTGTTGGAGAGAGACAGCTTCTGGGTTGGGTTAGGGATGGGGGCTCATGTCCGTTTTCCTTTTCAGAGCTGGCACCCCACCTGGCGTGGACCTGTGCATGCTGCCACAGTCTCTGTGAGGTCGTGTGTGTGTCAGTCCTGTGGTGTCTGGATGACACGGTTTCCTTGCTGTCCTCCATCCCCACTGGCTCTTACAATCTTTCCACCTCCTCTTTCATAGAGTTCCATGAACCCTGAGGGAAAGTAGAACATACAGAATGAAAGGTAAAAAGCCCAGAGACAACATGTAGATGCTTACAAACAAGTTAAATGAAGTTATAAGAGCTAGCAGGGGGGGGGGGGCCCGCAGCGGGCGGTAGTGGCACACACCTTTAATCCCAGTACTCGGGAGACAGAGCCAGGCAGATCTCTGTGAGTTCGAGGCCAGCCTGGTCTACAGAGCGAGATCCAGGACAGGCACCAAAACATCACAGAGAAACCCTGTCTTGAAAAAAAATGAGAAAAAAAAAAAAGAGATAGTGGGACAAGCTTAAGCTAAGGCTGAGCATTCATAATTAATAATAAGTCTCCACATCTTTATTTGGAGGTTGGTTGATAGCCCAAAGAAAATTCCGCTAGTCTTGTGCCTTACCTTCCATCTCCAAGCGGAGGGCCAGCAAGACAGCTCTGTAGGTAAAAATGCTTGCCGTTCAAGCCTGACAGCGTGAGTTCAACTCCTGGACAACACGGTGGAGAGAACCAGCTCCTGAAAGTTGTCTTCTGACCTCCACAAGTGTGCTGTGGTGTGTACCCGTGTACACATCCTGTGCACACACACAATAACAACAATGAAGCACTATGTACGGTCCCGGGGCTTTGCAGGACTCCAGCACCATCAGAAACATGAAGGCTGTACTCACGGTGGATACTGTCTTCCTGTGTGTATGCCTCCTTCGGTCAGGAGGAGGACAGACTGTTCCTGGGGATGCCTGAAAACACCACAGATTCCATCAGGTGACCTTCACCTCAGCTCTTGCAGATCTGACCTCTCGTTTGTGGCTACGGATTGAACCAGGGCTGTTTTCGAAGCAGGCAGCAGAAACAGTCGCTGGCTTCCATCTGGCAGACACAGGAGTGCTCGTTTTGATATGTCTGTAGATGCATTGCGCCTTTTGCTAGATTTTGGTCTATAAGAACATTTCTGCCGGGCAGTGGCAGGCAGATCTCTGAGTTCGAGGCCAGCCTGGTCCACAGAATGAGATCCAGGAAAGGCGCAAAGCTACACAGAGAAACCCTGTCTCGAAAAACCAAAAAAAAAAAAAAAACCAAAAAAAAAAAAAAAAGAACATTGCTAAATTCCTGGCTCACTTTTGGCTTTGGGGAAGATGGACCAGCAACTTAGAGCAATCTGATCACCTCAGGCATTTGGATTTGGCTAGGGACCTTCCATCATTCAGAAGAACATTCTCGAGAGGATTTGGCATGTCTATACTTCCTCCATGGCAAACCTCTTGACCTGGGAGAAATTTAGCCTGTGAAATGATCTGCGCTGATCCATATACTGGTCTATACCTTATCCAGAGTCATGTCCACATGTAATATAAAACTGTCCCTACATTAGACTTTGTAAACACACACGTGGGGGGGGGGGAATTCTGCAGCAAGCTGTTGGACTTGGACAGCAACATCTGATCCCCTAACCTAGGTCTTCCGAATCTTTTCACATAGATTGGACTTTGACACAGCAAGGTGATGCCTCAAACCCACCCGTATTAGCTGCTTTGTGGACCGGTACTGGAATCCTGTCCAGGCTTTCCACACACTAAGAGCCCTGTTGTTCCTCTGATGCTCTGATTACAGCTTCCTTCTCCCCTAATCTTCCCAAGTCTCCCTGTGAACTTCTGGAACTCCTGTCAGTCTTCGGAGTCCTCGGTCATTCCCTGGCCACCTCGTCATTCCAGAATCTTCTGGTGAGTTTCCTATTTTAGTGCCATCCCTCCACCGCACAGGTCAGGTCACTTGGCCACAGTCAGGCTAGATCTCCCTGCTCCACGCAGGGACTTTTGGATCTCTCTGTCTTATTGAAATGTTCTCCATGGACCTGGGATGACAAAAAAGCTGTCTTGTTGGGTGTTCCTTGTGATCCTTCCAGAATTCATCACACCACACCAAACACACACACACACACACACACACACACACACACCACACACACACACACATCCTGCAAGACCTTAGATGGGGCCCTCAACCTGCCATTCTGCTTTCCTCTAGGCCCAAGTTGCAGCTTGTGATTTGGCTGCCTGCCCGCCCACCCGTCTGGAAGGTAAAGCCCTCAGAGCGGAGGAAGGATCGGGACTTCATAGACACCTGGTTGTGGGAGGGTAGGTAAGGAAGTGTGCCATGCCCCGGGGAGGAGCATCTTCTCAGGGAATAATCAGCTGCCATCCCTGCCATGAACCCCACCAAGACCGACTTCCAGCACCGTCTGGCTTAAGAATCTCGCCTGCTCTCACCCATGAGTCTGGCACATCGTTCCACAAATGAAGATTCCTAAATGGTAAGTGGTTAAGTTGCAGATTATATATTTTGAGCTGAAATGTTTATTTCCTGCCCCACCCTACCCCAGTCAGTGCTCTTCTGTTGGAACCAGCTGCCTGGCTGGCTGCTCCGCTTCCTCAGGATCACCTGAGCAGAGAGTGGAGGTGACTTCGGTGTGGACAGGGGGAGGCAGGGAGCGGTTTGTGAATGCCCTAGTTCCCTTCCATCTGGCTAGGGAGGATTATAGAACACTCTCCTAATGCGATTTTGTTTTATCCTAGGGAAGTCATGTAAAGGAAAAAAACAATGAAAATTGACATTCCATTTTATTTTGTATGCTTTTGCCAACATGTTCTGTTGAAAAATAAAACAAAACAAAACAACGGTCTGATCCACGATTGCATGCTTTTTGTTTGTTCTGTTTTGTTTAGACAGAGATGTGTTTGAAAACTCAGTCTTGGTTTACACATTCTGACTGGGTATAACCCTTGGGATTTGAGATAGTTCTCATCCCATCATGCAAACTATAGAGTGTGTGATCTCTTATCTTGTGGTTAGTTTCCATGTTGTGGAGAATTACGATCAAACCATTGCTCTTCAGTGGTAAGTGCTTGCTTGAACAGTCTGTCACAGTGAGTGGACAAAACCCAAGATTCTTGGGTAGGAACCAAGAGCAGATCGGTGTGCAAGAAAGTTCTAGAAGGTGTGTGTGAAGTATAAGAACTAATGTTACAACCCCGGACTTGACCACGCCATACCAGTGCAGCTGAGGATCTTGCTCAGGCTTTCCTGGGTCCTAGAACCCGCTCATCTGAATTCTGCATTCATTACTGACTTAATTTCCTATGTAAGGAAGTTCCTATTAATTTCCTGTGTATGAAGTTCTCCCACATAATCATGAAGTCACAAACTGTACCTTGCTAAGTCTTGAACACTTTAGAAACTTCTCTAAGGCTTGTCAGATTTAGAACTCACTCTTTTGTCCAAGGATATGTTTGGCCTGTGGTCTGTGGGTGATGCATTTTTGCTGTGAAGAACAGTTCCTTTGTATAAATGACATTATTTATTTACCCAATGTGCTGGCTAGTTATATGTCAACTTGTCACAAACTAGAGTCATCTGGTGGGAGGGAACCTCAACTGAGAAAATCCCTCCATAATTTCTGGCTATAGGCATTTTCTTAAGTAGTGATTGATAGGGGAGGACCCAGCCTATTGTGGGCAGATGGTTCTGGGTTTCTATCAGGCTGAGCAAGCCACGGAGAACAAGCCAGTAAGCATGGCCTCTGCACCAGCTTCTGCCTCCCGGTCTCCTGACCTGTTTGAGTTCCTGTCCTGACTTTCTTTGATGATAAACAGTGCTGCGGAACAGTAAGCCAAATAAACCCTTTCCTCCCCAACTTGCTTTGGTCATGGTGTTTCATCACAGCAATGGTAACCCTAAGACACCTACTTAGGAATTTTTTTCTCCTTTTTCTCATGTACTATATTATCTCACTATTATTTACACATGTAATTGTATACATATGCAGCGATCATTCTATATGACTATTCATAAGCTGTAGACATCCTCCGAGTACAGACTGCACTCTATGAAGGAGCTATGGATTGATCACGTTTTTACAGTTTCATTGGAAATCAGACACTTGAAAGGCAGCGCTCCTGCTCAGCTCCTCGCTCAGCCTCCTTCCCAGACTTCCTTTAGCTGTAAACTGTCCTTTAAATGACATTTCTCCCTCCTGCCGCACCACCTAGGTGTCTCAGTCCCCCGTTAAACCATGACACCAAACGTCAATTCACGTCAAATGTCCCTTAACAGGAAGCCTTTTTCAGAACAACGGCATTCATCAAGTGCTTTTCCCGGTGCCGTCCCCGATTTCCGTTGGAAAAGCGTGCCCCACTTTAGGGCGCTCCCTTGCAAAATAGCAACGTTCTGACTGCCTCACATCTGTCATGAGGAGCCAGCCTTGAAGAAGGGTCCCCAGCCCTTTGTGATGAACAGAATGTTCTATAAATGGGCACTGAAAAATAATCAAGACATTCAGGGATCCAACAGGCCACGGAAACTCCATAGCAACAAATGAGCAGTAATTGCTACTGGCCAGCTATTTCTGCAGCTGTGCTCTCGGCTTTCAAGCGAGGAGCTCCCTGTCTTCGTTAACCCAGGTCAGGAATGGCTGCAGGGTGTGCAGCCAGGCAGGGCCAGGAGGGGGTGAAGATGCGCTTCCCTGTGCTCTCTGTTTCCCGGCACCTTTGCAGAGGCCCCGGCCAGAGATGCCCTGGCCCTGGTTATCCTGCGCCCCAGGCCAGGTTCTCCAAGTTTCTCAACAACAGTTTTTTCCTCCAAGAAACCGTGCCTCTTGTACCAGCATCCATACCTCTGTGGACATGGCTTGGAACTCTGCAGGAAGCCAGGCTTGGAAGGAATAATAAGGACAAAGTCCATCATCGCCTCACTCCATCCTTGGAAACAGTCACAGTCCCCTGGTCAGGAATGTGTGCGAACTGCAAAATGTTCTTTTTCCCAGTTGTTCTTGGAAGTGCTCACAGGCAGATGTGGTCCCACCCCACTTGCCCTTGTTACACAGAGGCTGACTAGAAGAGCTCACAGGACCTGATGCATTCGACAGAGCTGGAGATGCAACTCCCAGTAGCAAACTCGGGGACACCTGACCGTTGTCAGTGTGAGAAAGAGGTGGCTGTCCCTTTCTTGTATAATGACCTTGCCCTGCTCCACCATGTCCCTACACCATAGAAAATTGCAGACACCATCCTGCCAAGTGTCCCAAATGGGGCCTTCCGCTCGGTAGGAGACAGAGTGAGTGGAAGGGGATCTTCCCTCAGTTCTTTGCTTCCCAGAGCTGGCAGCTGATGTCATTACACGTCTCCTAAGCTAGCCAGGCCTCCGTCTCAGCAGACACTTGGAGAGACTTTAGGAAACTAGTTCCCACAAGCAGTGTTTTCAGAACTTCGCTTCTCTTTGCCCTCACCACTGTCATGGGGGTAATCTGTATGCTAGAAAGTGGCTTGTGGCCCCCACCAAATCCAGTTTTTTTTTCCATAGTTACAAGATACCAGTCCTTTCCCCCAACTCACAATGGGTCCGGAGGGATAGGCTGACTGCGGGTAGCTCTAATTCCCCCACAGGTGCAGATCCCCTTAACCACATCCAGATGACCACGTACACTAGTTGGCAATCCTAATCTTGATTTCAGTATCTCCCAGGAAGCACAGTAAAGGACATGTACACTATAAATGACAAGTGCCAAAGTGCAGCCCCCGGGAATGGGAATACCGGGGAGAAGCCAGGATGCAGCAGAGTGTCACCATTACGCTTGACTGGGACCTCACAGGCTCATGTGTTGGAATACTTTGTTCCCAGATGGCGGTCCGGTTTTGAAGATCATAGAACCTTTAAGAGGTAACGTCTCATAGTGGAAAGGGGGTTGCTAGGGCGGGGCTTTGAGGTTGGGTAGCTCAGCCCCACTTCCTGTCTGCTTTCTGCTTCCTGACGGCAGGCACAATGTGACCCGCTCCCTCACACAGATGTGGCCTTGCCTACTCTGCCGTGATGGACTCTGTCCCTTCCTTCTTAGGCTGTAAGCCCGAATAAACTCTTGTGGTCAAGCATTTAGTCCCAGCAATAAAAAAGGAAGTCGATGCCCTCAGCTTTGGCCGTACTGCCCTGGGAACGTTCTCTTGCCCAGGCTGTTTGTGAGCCTAGCTCACTGGCTGGCGGAAGTCTGCCAGGGTTCATATACCATAATGATATATTGGCCCTGATAGCCCTGGACCTAGCCTTTTCCTCAGGAACTGTGTACATATCTGTGCCGTTTTACCTGTAGTTCCCTTATCCACAAAAGAAGTAACTGCAGCTTTGCAGCGAGGATTGAGTGCCCGAGATAAGGGATTTAGTATAGCACACTCTGTGCGCATAGTAACAGATAGCTGCTATTCCTGCACCATTATCTCAAAAGCCGTGAAAACTGCCGTACAAATCAACGAGAATTATGTCCGTATGCTGGAGGTAGGCAGTGGAATTTATGCCTCTCCGTGAATTTACAGTGGTGGCAGAGTACTTGAGGTATGAAAAGCTCAGAGCCTTGAACATAAACTGATGTATTTGTCCCACTCAATGAGACACTGTTCTGCTTGAGGTCACACGTCAGGATCCTGGAGCCTCAGCTCATGGGCACCAAAACCAGTGTTGGTGCCGCGTCACGGTGAACACGGAACCTTGGGCAGCGTACGCCAGGTTTAGTCCATGAGTCTAAATTCTTATCAGGAAGGGTGTACAGTGATCATGTACACCCCTTGGTCAGTAAGAGACATTTTAAAAAGGCCTGGGTAGATGTCTGCTATCTAGGGAGCATCTCTATCAGGCTGAGGCAATGCCCACAGAAAACAACCATCTTTTTCTCTGCTCTCGCTTACCCATGAGTCTGCATTGTGAGTGGGTTCTATCCTGGGGCTAAACAGCTAATGCTGGTCCTTGTATTGATGAATCTTCATTGTTAACTTGGCAAGACTTAGAATCACCACGGAAACACATCTCCGGGAACTGTCTATGAGGTTGTTTCCAGGTGGCACCTTCTCATTAAATCCTCACAGGATGGAAGGTCTTCCCAGCCTTCTCTTATAAGTATGCTGATGTCAATTATGGGTGCTCTAGACTGGTGACCTGAGTGTCCCTGCCCTAATGTACCAAGATGAGCACGTGTCTCATCAAATAGGAACTCCAGATGACACTGACATCAGACCACATGTGACAGACTCTAGAGTCACCTGAGAGATGACCCTCTAGGCACACACATGAGAGTTTGTAGGCTGAGTTAACCGAGGCAGGAAGGAAGACCCACAACTGTGGCCAATACCATCCAATGGACAGTCTTGGCTGCAAAATGGAGGTGGCTGGGCTAAAGAGAGGCGTCTCTAGGGACTGTGACAGATGGAAGGAGAGCTGTCCCCTGACCACACATGCGTAGAAATAGTAATGATGATCGTTAAGAGTTTAAATGAAGTCACATAAGATGGCTTAGTGGGTTAAGGTCCTTGTCACCAAGCCCGGTAACCTGAGTTCAAGCCCCAGAACCCACAGTGGACAGAGAGAACTGACTCTCATGGCTGGTCTCTGACCTCCACATATGCAGTGTGGCTCTCCTACACACACACACACACACACACACACACACAATATATATATATATATATATATATATATATATATATATATATATATATATAATTTTTTTTAAAGAAGCTGAGGGGCAGCATTCACCTTTCTTGTCCTCCTGATTGTAGCTACAATGTGACCAGCTGTCTCCTGGATGTAGTCCTTCCTTACAATAAAGAACTGTACCCTCAAACTGTGAAGAATAAAAGTTAGGCCCTTCCTCCTCTAGTCTCTTTTATCAGATATCCCACAGCAGGACGAGCGAAGTGACTGATAACCCCACACTGGGCTGGTCACTTGCCTGTCTGTGCTGTCATTGTCTGTCATCCGGAGGGCAGTGGCCACAGAGCTCAAAGTCAAATCGAGACAGTATCACTGGCTTACAGACAGTGCCCGGTAAGTATTGTTCCCATGGAGCCCACATGTGGTCCCCAGGAGGTCAGCTTTCCTCTTGGTCATCCACAAATGAGGACAGACTGTCTCATAACAGATAGCGTGTGAACATCATGTAGTCGATGGGATGAAACTAAGAGAAGACTGTGTGTGCCAGACTCTCAGTGCTTCCCCATGAAGGCTGTGTCTCTCAGTCCTTTCTCCTGGACCTTCTTGACCCCTCCATCCTCTTACAAGTTGTCTGCAGGGAGGTGTGGTTCTTGCCTGTTTGCAGCTACCCTGTTAATGGAGAATGTTGGAATGTGCTCATCCTAAATCTACTTTATAACTTTCTATGATGCTCATCTGGTGCCTCTAACTTCTGTAAAAGGAAAAGAATTTGGGTTCTGGCAGAGCCGGTGCTCAGTTGCCGATGGCACTGAGACCTTCATGTGAGGAGACCTGTTCACTCCTTTCCATAAATGCCTTTCGCAAGACCCTTGCTTGTCATACCAGGATGACATTCCTCAAAAGAAATGCTGTTGTCCACATCACATGACAGCACAGGATTCCCAACACCTCTGAGCCCCTTCATGGCCCAGCCCCACAGAGCAATGTCTACTTTGGAAGCAGAAGGGAGTTTGAGCTGGCTGGTGGTTCCAAGCGAGGAAGCTATCGTTAGCTTTAGCTGTGTAAATCAGCATGTCCCTTCAGTAATGACAAGCACACTTGCTGCTCTAGGTGATTTTTTCCATATAGAGTCACCTAAAGCGCACAGCCACTCTGGGAAGCATGGACTGTGCTGATTGGCTGTGTTGGCAAACTGTGGGGTGGGGAGGGATGCCCCAGCTGAAGTCCCGCAATGTGAGGTGTCAGTGTTGATGGACGAGACGTATCCTAAGTATGGCCTTGCTCACCAGCACTGTACTGCCGGTGCCCTAGGGAGGTCCTGGCTTCAGTCCAGCCCTGGCTGGGAAAGTCCTGACGTCAAATGAGTATACCAGCTAAGGACAGTTTGGAATAAATTAAACATTCAATAGTCCCTTATCAATGGGACATAAACATCTACGTTTCAGAAAGAAAACTAAAACACTTTTAGATACAAGAAAGGTCGTGCCTTCATTCAAACAATGATATCTATCCAGATAAGCACGCAAAGTCCTGGGTTATACAGCCCAGCCTGTTACTCCTTCTACAGGAGACTGATCCCTTTAAACCCCACTGGGAACCATAAGCTGTTTTCCTTCCTCATCTGCTCACTTTACAATCTATTTCTCAAGTAACTGATTATATGTTGGACATAAATGGGAGATATTTATTCTAAAATGTGACTGCATACTCCGGCTGACGCGTTTTCTATCAGGGAGATTGAATTATTTTTAGGGCCACTGTTTTGAAATGTCTGTTGTATGCTGAACTCACACTGAGTTTCCTGTCTTGTCAAGCACTCTGTCAAGTGTGCCGGGGTAGAAACTGGCTCAAGCCTGTTCCTGCTTCTAGAAGGACAGGAGTTTTTCTGCATACACTGGCAACGGATGGGGATGGAGTGGGCCACACCTCTCCCGCCAGCTTTTCCCCTGCTTGCTGAGAAGCATGTTCTTGCTGTTTTGGTCACACAAATGGCATGCTAACAATGCTGGGACTGAGTCTGCAGTGAGCAAACAAGGAATGGTATACAGCAACAAGTTTGCATTTGCGTTTTCATGTGGGTGAGTGCGTGCGTGCGTGCGTGCGTGCGTGCGTGTGTGTGTGTGTGTGTGTGTGTGTGTGTGTGTGAATCAGCTCTTTCAAACAGCTTTCAAAGCAGTTCTAAGCAGCAGGACTAAGCGTTCCCTTTGATTCAGAAGATGAGGCACCCCCTTCTCCCTTCTGAGCTTTCTCCTGTATCCCCAGGGCTCTTTGCTTAACACTGGCTGCTGGTTATTGTCACTGTGCCGGGGTTGGAACACTAAATTCAGGGCACACAGTGTCCGAGTTTGGCTCTTTCCCTCCACGGCAGCCATCATTGCACTGGGAGGGCTAGGCTGTGAACTTCTGAGATGGGAAACGGGGGAACTGAAATCCAGTCCTACAGAGGAGGAGTCCAGCTGGGGCAGGAAGTGACTGCTGTAGCCAGTGGGCTCTGGGAGCCATGAAGTAGTACAGGAAACGGAACCTGGGCACTGTACTCAGTCCTTTCCCAGTGAGGCTGGGAGGCCAGAGCCATCTAGAAGGCTGCATGAAGCAGACAGTGTTCCCTGGAAAGAAATGTTTAAGCTTTGCTCAACAAAACACTATATATATTATGGAGACTCCATCCTTTCCACTCCCCCCCCCCCCCGCCACAGCCATTTGAATAGATCAGGCCCGAATAATTTATTGATCATAAAACTTTTTCACTGTAATGAGAAATTCGGTCCTTCCTTTGAGAGGCAGAAATTCCTATACGTTCTTGGCAGGTACTGTCACGACAGGACACACCAAGACCTGGGGAATAACCCCTAGCCGCTGAGTCAAACAAACCTCCGGAAAGCAGGGCCATTAACAGGACAGAGCAAGACAGGGGAGATTAAGGTTGAGGGCACCATCTCGGAGAAGTCTATTTATAGACACCACTGAGGAGGAGGTAGAGAAAACCTTTTTTGGTAAATGTGCCTCGGCTCCCAGGAGCAGCTGCCTGGATGTTGTGTGAACTGCTGCACAGCCTGATGGTTGGGCTGACCCCAGACCACCAGAGAGCACGTTGGTCACCAGGATTTCCTTCAAAGTATCACAGCAACTGAGCAGAGCTGGGTATAAACAACCTGATACTTAAGGGAATACACATAGGACGTTTAACTATATATCTCTTGGGGGTGGACAAGTCAGTAATGTGTGCAAGAACAAGGACCTGAGTTCTGATCTTCAGCACCCATGCACGTAAGCAGCTGGGCCATGTACGTCACCACACACCGGCCATCCCAGCGCTGGGGGAGACAGAGACAGGAGGATCATGGGGTCTCACCAGCCACCCCATCTAGCTGAAGTAGTGAGCTCCAGGGTCAGTGAGAGACATGTCTCAAAAACAAGGTGGACAGTGATAGAGGAAGACTCCTCTGGTCTTCATGAGCACCTGCGCACATGTATGTGCTCACACACAACTAAAGAAGAAAAAGAGAAAGAATGTCAAGTCCTTTGGGAAAGGAAACACATGCTCTACTTACCACGTTTACCCCCTTTCCCCCCAACGCTCTAGAAAATAGTTTCAAAGGAATTGTTCACAATAATATGGAGAGTGGGAGGAAAGAGAATTGGTGAGCTCTCTCAGGAAGTGCATGGCAGATAGGGATAGGTAGAAAAGCATGTCCACAGGGGGATGCCAAAGAAGAGACTCCAGTGAGGGGGACCCCTTTCACTATCCCCTCGTGTTGAGGACAGCCGCTCTGACTTCTCCATCTTATAGGGACCAGAGGTTTTATTCAGAGGGGAATATGATAGTAGGTGCTCTGGCTGAGGGAACCAGGAGCCGCCACCAAAGGGAGACCGGGAGAGAGGGGCAGTACAAAGTCTCCTTATCCCTCAGGAAAAGGACAGCGAGCGAACCAGGAGCATGACCCTTCCACAGCAGAGCCACACAGGGCTCACACGGCCGACAGCCCCTGCTGGGATGTAGCAGTCTGGGTGGCAGCGCCTCGGTTGTTAGTGAGAGGGCAGACGAGCACTTCTAGACACATGACGGAAAACAGAAACAAAGGTAAAGCTAGAAGGACTCCGGACACGCGAAGAACACACCTCTGCAGTGTTTGAAATCGTAGGACAAGCAAAGAACACACCTCTGCAGTGTTTGAAATCGTAGGACAAGCAAAGAACACACCTCTGCAGTGTTTGAAATCCGTAGGCAGATGAACAAACGTTACATTTGTAAAACAGGATGGATGCATTCAGAATAAGTAAAATGCTCTTATCTTAGAATTTGTATAAACCATAACTGAAGTAAGATAAAAAAAAAAAATCTCCATGAAAGAAGCTGGGCAGGGATGTCGCACGCCTTTAATCCTAGCACTCAGGAGGCAGAAGCAAGTGGATCTCTGAGTTCGAGGTCAGCTTGGTCTACAAAGCGAGTTCCAGGACAGCCAGGATCACACAGAGAAACCCTGTCATAAAAAAACAAAAACAAAAACAACAAAAACAAGAACAAAAACAAAAAAACACCTCAAAACAGAACAAAACAAAAATCTCTATGAAGGAGTCAAAGAGTGAAATCAAGGAAAATTCTTAGGTCCAAAAGACACAAGTGCCCAAATGTCACAGATCTGCCAAATATCAGCAGAAGGAAAAGAAAGCGGGCCCTCCCTTCCCTGAGCTATTGACAGCTGGTGGTCCCTGAGGAAGGAAAGACATTTTCTTTAGTAGCAGAGCCAATGGTAAGTTGCCTGTGCCCTTGAAAATAATTTCTTACCCCACACGAGCTCCTAAAGCAACCAAGATTAAACTCATTCTCTCTCTCTCTCTCTCTCTCTCTCTCTGTCTGTCTACACACACACACACACACACACACACACACACACACACACACACACAAAATAGAAAGTGGGATTGTTTGGGAAGACGAAGGGGATCAGCCAGAGTGGGGAGGGGATAAGAAGGTGTGTGTGTGTGTGTGTGTGTGTGTGTGTGTGTGTGTGTGTGTGTGTAAAATCTAATTACATCATCATGGAACCCATTATTATGTATAATTAATATGTGTTTATTTAAAAAAGAAAAAACCTAGCTAGGAAGAAGAGGGTCAATTGACGTCCAGGACACCCTTGAGAAACAGATGACCTTCAGGGCTTCAAACAGGGGCAGAACACACAAGTCATACACAGGGAAGGGCATCATCAGGCTTCCCACTGTGGTCAGATGGGAAGACAGAGGACATTAACCCCAGAGTTCTCAGTTGGTGTTGAAGCTAATGGTGGGTATTTATGGGGGCACTGAACTAACTCTGTCTGGTATAAATATTTAGGATTTAAAAATTATATTAATTTTAGAACCTGCCATGAAAACAAATCAAGACAGTGGGGGAAATCGAGTAAGTCAAGAGTCACTGGTGTGGTCCTCTAATTTCAAGGAAGCTGGTCCTGGCGTGTTCAGCACTGGTCCACTTAAACATTTCCCGTGTGAGAATAACGGGCCAGGGCTGGAGATGCATCTCAGTTGGTGGAGCGTGCTTACCACACGCAGAAAGCTCTGTGTTCCACCCTTAGCGCAGCATACGCCAAGCGGGGTAGTTCACGCCAGTAATCCTAGCACTCGGGAGGTAGAGGCAGGAAGAGCAAAAGTTCAATGTCATCCTTAGCTACATAGCGAGTTCCTTGGGTGCTAGTAAAGTTGGGGCACGTAGTGGAGAACATCATAGCAGCGCGGAAGCAAGGAAAGAAAGAGGGGCCGGGGAAGAGACACTCTGCAAACGCAAAGCGACCTACTTTCCCCAGCCAGGCCCTGTCTCCTGAACGCTGCACCTGCTGGAGAGCAAGCCTTCAGCGCCTGAAGCTTTGGATGTTAATGGATATGAGGATAGTATGGTTTGGATATGAGGTGGCCCTCAAAAGACTCATATACTGAAGACTTGGTCCCCAGCTAGTGGAAGCAGCCATTGAGAAATGATTTTTATCCCGAGGGCTCTGACCTCATTAGTGGGTTGATGGGTTCCTAAGTTGACAACATGATTGAGAAGTGGGGTCTGGCCAGAGCAAATGGGTCAGCAATAATGTGCCTGTGATTGATACTTAGTCCCGGCTCCTTCCTGGCTCTCTCTGCTTCCTGGCTATTGTCAGGCAAGCACTTCCTCTGTTGCATGCTTCTGCTGCCTTCACATTCTGCCTCACTACAGGCCCAAAGGGACTGGAGCCAACCGACCGTGAACTACGACCATGAGACACTCCACTGTGCCACTTTGTCACAGTGTGAGAAGATAGCTGACATGGACATTTAAGATACCAACCATAACAGATCCTTAGGACTACTCAGGAGGCATAGAGCTAAGGGAGCTACAATTTCCATTCTTCACTTAATTAGCAAAGGTAAGAAGTTGTACATTTATAATATGATACCCAGGGCAGGTGTAAAGCAGTTTAAACAAGGAGACATACTAAAAAACAGACAGATAAAGCAAATGGACATCTATGCAAAAGACAAGGAACCAGGGACTGATGAGATGTTCCACAGTTATGAGCACCGGATGCTCTTCCAGAAGACCCAGGTTCCACTCCCAGTGACCACGTGGCAGCTCACAATCATCTGTAACTCTGGTTCTTGGGAACTGATGCTCTCTTCTGGTCTCTGCAGGCACCTGGGCCTGCAATCGGTGCCCAGACATACATGCCGGCAAACACTCATGCATATAAAAAAAAAAAATAAAATAAAATAAAAATAACTTAAAAAAAAAAGACAAGGAGCCCACAGAAGAGTGGGAGGAAAAAGAAAGATGAAACAATACAATAAAATGCTGGACTCAAGCCTCAGCACAGCCATGATTACATTATGTAGAAACGTGCTAAATATACCAATTAAGAAACAGTGTGGGCCGGCGGTGGTGGCGCGCGCCTTTAATCCCAGCACTCGGGAGGCAGAGCCAGGAGGATCGCTGTGAGTTCGAGGCCAGCCTGGGCTACCAAGTGAGCTCCAGGAAAGGCGCAAAGCTACACAGAGAAACCCTGTCTTGAAAAACCAAAAAAAAAAAAAGAAACAGTGTGAAAGCAGATTAAAAGCATGACCCAGCCACATGCAAGGGCACTGCACTGAGAGAAAGAAAAGAAGATCTCAAAAAATTAGGTCTGATTCCCTTTATACTATCTCACATATACATTCTCCACATGACCCAGGTACAGCCATCAGGGAGAGGTCCCCTTGCCAAGTGATGGCGGGGGACTGGGGACTCAGGTGAGGGTGGAATGCTGGGTGGTTGAAATGAGAATGTGGTGCTGGGATGTTCAGGCAAGGGTGGATGGAGCTGGGGTGAGGTCAGCAGGGCGGGTGGGCTGGGTGGTGATGGCCAGTCCTGCCTGAGGTCGTTGATGTGGTTGCATACAGCCACTCCAGGTGAAACCGGTGGGACAGTCCATACTATGTGACGCTAGCATCAGCTGCCGGGTCTCGGTATTGGGTCACAGTTCCACTAAAGTGTCACCAGTGGGGAAGACTGTGTGAACGATGCTCAGGACTTCTACTGTGTTCGCGACTTCCTGTGAATATCTGTTTAAAAATAAAAGGTCAGAAAAGGTCTCAGCAGGAAAGAAAAAAAAAAAGCACAAAACAGTCCATTTTAAAGGAAAAGGTAAATACTCCAAAGAGAGTAAGCCCCCTCCTGAGTAAAGAGGTGTCAATTTATCGTGGGAAGAGCGAATTGAGAACTACATAGGGAGTATGTACCATGAAGCACAGAGGAACATAAGCAACGTTTAAACAGAGTGTGAATGAATTTGACCGGAAATAACCGGGAGGCAATAAAGAAAATGTTCGATTGCCTTCTACAAATTAAGGATGGACTTATTTAAAAAGGAGCATCGACTAATTTCCATACAGATAACAAAAGTTAAAACAAAAGCTCTGCTGGGTGTGTTGTGTGTGAACACATAGTCATGTGTTCACATGGGAAAGGGTGTGTGAAGATGCGTGTGCACGTTTATGTGTGTGTGGATTGGGGACAAGAAAGAGGTCAACGTCAAATGTTGTTGTTCCTCAGAGGCAACACCCACCTTATTTTATCAAACAAGGCTGGCCAGGAATCTGCCTGTCGCGGCCTCCTAGGTACTGGGATTACAGCATAGGAAACATTTGGCTCTTGTCCTCCCTTCCCCCCAATGCCTCCGCCCTATGGATTCCAGTGATCAAAGCCAGGTCCTTGTGATCAAAGCACTTTGCAACTGAGCCCAAGAGGTAATTTACAAAATCACCACTTAACACTGAGTTGCTGTGCAGTTTATGCAAGTTCCATCACCTAAAATTGTTGTTTTAGATTTATTTATGTGTATGAGCATGTTGCCGTGTGTGTGTGTGTGTGTGTGTGTGTGTGTGTGTGTGTGTGTGTGTGTGTGTGTACGTGTACCACATGTATGCCTGGTATGCATGGAGGTCAGAAAAGTAAATTGGAGTTATGGATAATTGTAGGCTGTTGTAGGATATTATTCCAAGGTGTGTTACTTTTGTTTATGCTCTGGAATGTTTGTTTAATGATGCAAAGTTGTGTATGATTAAATAAAGTTCACCTGTGGTCAGGAGGCCGAGTCAGCTACTAGCCGACAGGAAGTGGTAGGGAGGAGCCAGGTGGAAAGGGTTTATAAGGAGGGGTGAGAAGACGCAGGAGGGCTTTTTGGAGGATGGGAGCAAGGAGAGGAGGTGAGCTACTTGCTATTCAGCCTCTGAAGAGCGGAATTCCACCTAACCTTTGAATCTTGAGTTCTTTAGAGGGAGAGAGGTTTAGTTAAGCTCCCTTGTAGCTTTGCGAGAGTTGGAGCCGGAGGGGACAGATTCCCTCTGGCTGTGGCTCTTGCAGGCTAACCGCTGCTGGTAGCAACAACCATTTTAAAAAAGGGAAAAAGTAGGCTACCGTGTGGCTACTGGGAACCGAGCCTGGGTCCTCTGAAAGAGCAAGAAAGAGTGTTCTTAACCACTGAGCCATCTCTTCAGTCAGCCCCACAGCCCAAGAAGGAGTCACTGAGTCACCAAAGCTGGAAAAGACACACTTGCCTGCTAATGAGACCAGAGAGTCCAGAGGAGGGATGAGGGAGCCGGGCTGGAAAGTCTCCCAGCAGCTTGGGCTGTTAGCCTCCCTGGTGCCAGAGCTGCCCTCCCTAGGCTAACCCTAGAGTGCAGATGTGCATGTCTTGGGGAAAGGGCATCCTAAATCTGGGTACTAGATTTTTCAGGGCTAAGTTTTGAGTATTGCTAATAAAAAAATAAAATTAAATAAACAAACTGTGCTTTGCTTCATGTTTCTGAAATTTATTCCAACTTTTTTCTTTTCCTTACCTGTTCTTATATTTTGTCCTTATTTTATAGTTTTCCTATTGTCCAGGAGAGGACCTGTCTCAGTAGGCAGTCTCCATGAGGGCAGGATTCCTCTACTTTCCCTAGCTGTGCTGAAATGACCGAATTTTGGTGTGCCCTGCTGAGAAAAGGTATGAAATTTCTGCTTCTGACAAGCCTTTGGATGAAAATAATACTCTTTTCTTGCCCTGGAAGAGTGTGATGTTTTATCTGAGAAGGGCATGCGCACAGTGAGGTCATACCCCGAGAGGCCCTTTCCATCCTGTTGCTTTCTAAGACTGTGTCATCCGTCATGGGAGAGGTGGAGCTAAGACCTTCTGGCAGCCATCTCCTCCAGCATAAGCACCAATCTGAGCAGTTACCGATTTGCCAAACTACCTTCATAAGAGCAATCCAACATCCCAACAACAGGAAAATGTGGGGGGGGGGGGCGTGTGGCTGAGTGGTAATTACATTTCATTCCTTCAAAAGTCAAAACATGGAACAATGTTATCAAGTTCTCTTTAAAATAGAATTGTTTTCTGGGCCTTTCTGTGGGCTTATTAACCACATGACACTTGGTGGCCATAGAAATTATACACTATAAAATCAGTTGGTTATGGACAAAAATGCAAGAATTCCAAGTAGAGCATCACTGGTTCTGACCAGTGTCACATCAATTGGAACGCCCATCTTCATTTTTGAACCTGTTGTGTGTCAAAACCAAACAAGGTACAGTGTCTCACCTTAAAACGTATGTCAAGAGACCATGGTTTTTTGTTTTGGTTTTTTTTTTTTTTTTTTTTTTTTTGGTTTTTTCGAGACAGGGTTTCTCTGTGTAGCTTTGTGCCTTTCCTGGAACTCACTTGGTAGCCCAGGCTGGCCTCAAACTCACAGAGATCCGCCTGCCTCTGCCTCCCGAGTGCTGGGATTAAAGGCGTGCGCCACCACCGCCCGGCTTAGATCATGTTTTTAATCACATAATTATCTTAAAGTTAAGTATCCTGCTTCAAAGGAAACAGTTGAAATGCCTGTGCATAGATTATAAAAATAACTAGTATTTATATTAAAATGAATGCTTCAATGCTGTACTGATACACACTTCCTTAAAAACTTGAAATTGCTTCCTCATTCTACGATGTGCAAACCCATCAGCATGGCTTTGAACTCCCCCCAGGTTCCTGAGGTGAGCTATCACTGCAGAAGAAGTTCATGAGGCCGATGGGAGCGTGTGGTCTATGTTACGCTGCCTCTTGCTACTTCGTTTGAACTCAGTCACACAGCGAGGTGTTCCCACCCCCACTCCTCCTATGAGGTGAGCAGTTATTGCTCAACAAGAAGCCGGTCTAATTAAGACATTTGGGTGTTGGGCTTGCTTCCCTTCCGGGCGCCATGAGTCCTTGGGTGGAAGTGGGTCCAGGCAGTGTTGTCCACCTCTGCATATGCACGGCATCCCCACGGAGACCTGGCAGAGCCCTTTCTCAGCGTGTGTGTGCAGGTATACATAGCTGCAGGACCAGGCTAGGCTTGGCATTTACTCCTCTGACTGACAAGGCGTTCTTGAGAACTGTTTCTCCTCTCTGCCTCTTTCCTCTTCCTGGAGCAGGGTGAGTGACAGTGGCCTCTGTCTATCAGGGAAGAAGATGAGCCCGGAAGGCAATAAACCTCCGTATCCACTACAGGAAATGAAACAGCAGCACATTGTCTTGTCTGGACCTCAGTCAGGCGAGTGTGGGAAAAGACAACACCAGGCCGTCTCCTTCCTCAGAGGCCCTGAAGGCTCAGCTCTGCCTCGGAGGAGTCTGTGGCTCTCTTTGATCCCTCCTGCCCTTCGCTTTCACTATCCTGACCTAAATGGCCATAGAAGCAGCAGGGGACATGTCTCAACGTTCTAGTTGGAGGATGCTGTGCACACATGCAGATGTCACTCTGCCTGCTGTGGCTACAAGGGACAGGTCCCTTTTCAGCTTGGCTTTGGGGAGAGTCCGGGGTC
The DNA here is from genome assembly GCF_004664715.2 of Peromyscus leucopus. Classification (NCBI taxonomy): domain Eukaryota; kingdom Metazoa; phylum Chordata; class Mammalia; order Rodentia; family Cricetidae; genus Peromyscus; species Peromyscus leucopus. The sequence continues at coordinate 70,402,653 of NC_051079.1, read as the reverse complement.
TATTCTCCTTGGGAGGTTACATGCTGAGTGGCTGAGCCTGGGAGACAGTGAAGACCCCAGGGAAGCAAGCCCAGAGGATGATTTCCTGTTTCACCGTGAGTAGGTGAGGGAACTCCAGCAATGTCTACTCTAATTACAGTCCCTCACATGGAAGAAAACAGCATCTTTTGCTAAGCCTCTGTCCTTTGCAAACCAATAATCTGCTTCTGAACGTCACTGGACCCCTTTCTGTTAACCCCCCGGGAGACACTGTAAGAAAACCAAGAGGCATTGCCACCTGCCTGCTGTCACCCTGCTCACCCTGTGAACTTCCCCAGCCCTTGAGTGTTGCTAAGAATTTTCCCTCACAAAAGCTAATGCTGAAATCAGGAAAAGTGGGAGAGAAAAGAGGGGAATATTTTTGTTTTGTTTGTTTGTTGTTGTTTGAGACAGAGTTTCTTTGCGTAGCCCTGGTTGTCCTGAAACTAGCTCTGTAGACCAGAGCTCCACTTGCCTCTGCCTCCTGAGTGCTAGGATTAAGTTGTATGCCACCAGCACCCAGCAGGGAGGGTTATTTTAGAAATCCTCGGTGTATGGCTGGAGAGGTGGCTTGGTGATTAAGAGGCTTGCTGCCCTTCCCAATGACCTGCACCCATCTCAGGTGGTTCACAACCACCTGTACCTCCAGATCCAGAGCATCTGACACTTCCTTCTGACCTCCGTGGGTACCAACACAGATAAGTACACACAGACACACACAGACACACACACACACACACACACACACACACACACACACACGAGTGAAAGAGAGAAAGAGAATTTTAAAAAAATCTTGGAGAAAAAAAGAGAAAGAACTGCTGGAGTCAGAGGAACGCTTCCCACTGGCCCTGCTGATGCCCTCCCAGACTCCTTGGCACTGAGGAAGCTGGTCCTGAGGTGAGCCCACACTCCCTCCCCATCCATGCTGGGAAGGGATGGGAAATCTTGCCACGCTCCCATCCGTAGTTTCCCAGCTGCATTGTGGAGTCTCAGCTAAGACACAAAACTGCTTATCCATCAGGACAATGCGCATCAAAGGTTTTGAAATACGTCCAAGTAATCGAAGTTGAAAGCAAACCACACTCCCACCAGTGGGTAAAATTAACCATCTAAGATATCAGATGATCCATCGCAACCCCGATCTGGAGTTCTTACTTCCTGGGGAAATTTGCAATTCAATGCCAGCCCAGGTGGATACAGGAATTGTGTGGAGGATGTGCCCACGCGTGGAGAGCTTTAAACATAGCTGACACTTTCAGAACCACTGCAAATGAACGTTGCAAGACAGGTAAGAAAGACACCAAGACACCACTGGGCTTACTCTGGGCCTTTCCTTTGCCTTTACTGTGGCTCTTCTCTCTGCTAAGATGGCAAGCAGCTTCGGTCATTTGAGTGGTCTTTTCCAGCCTACAAACAGCCTCATGGTTCATTTCATTTCCACGTTAAAACAGCCCTGGGAGGCTGGAAGGCTGCTGTGAGGACCCCCATTGGAGAGAGAGAAGGACAGGAACTCAAGGGAAGTGATGGGGAGTAACAGGCCAAAGGTCACAGATGGGACCGTAGGCCTCACTCTGCCTGGGTCTGAGGCTCTGGGCTGCCCCAGGGTTGCCGTACACCATCCTGTTTGTTTCCATGTCACTGAGCCAGTTACTGCTTCTCATCCTGTTGCACTCTTTCCCCAGAGAGACACCCAGGCAGCTTTCTCAGCTCAAAGAGACAGCAGGCCTATTCACTGAGTCGTGGGGAGTAGCCAATTTCCTTCTTACGTATTGTTTGTTTGTTTTTCGAGACAGGGTTTCTCTGTGTTGTTTTGGTGCTTGTCCTGGATCTTGCTCTATAGACCAGGCTGGCCTTGAACTCACAGAGATCTGCCTGCCTCTGCCTCCCGAGTGCTGGGATTAAAGGTGTGTGCCACCACTGCCCGGCCTTCTTAAGTATTTTTATATGGAGAATTTTATGGACTACACACCCCTGTGCCCGCCCATGTTATCACAAGGTACTCCCATGCATGTTTCCACGTCGTCTTAGCAGAAGACTAGTCAATGGACTAGGGCTTCATGACAGCAGTTAGAGACCCATTTGCAAATAAGGCCCTGTCCCATGTGTGGGAACGAGGGCTTGAAGCTGTCGTTTAGCTTCCTGATCTGAAGAAATGATGGAGAGCAGACCCTTATGAGAAGTAATGGAGGGGCCCCAAAGATACACCTGGCTCTCCTAAGTAGAAAGGGAATCCTAGGAACAACTGGATTACAAGTGATCATTACAAGTGATCATGTGACTTTGCAGACTGATAGCTACTATATGCACCAAGACAAGGTGAACCAGATTGCCCAAGGGTCAAAGGGCACTGTGGCAATCAGGACAGCAAAAGCCTCTGTGATCTGCGGGGGTGTAACGACGTGGTAGATTGAGGGCTGTCCTGGTGCTGTCCTGCTGATCACAGAGAGACACTGTCTAAGCCCCTCTTCAGAAGGTGGCTGGGCTCTCCACCTAAAGCAGAAAGTGCCCTACTGTAGAAGGAGATGAGAACATGCTCTACAAGGTGAGAATTGGCTCCAAGAATGGGCCCAGAGCCCCTGCAGGCAGAGGAAGAGGGGCAACAGAGTCCACCTGCCACATCTGACTTCCTGATGAGCGTCTGGGAGCTGGAAAGGCAGGCTACTGACCAAGATTGCAGTGGGGACTCCAGGCAGAGGGAGACATGGTCATCCATGGCTCCTGCCAGCACAGAATCTGGTCCCTCTGACTCCCCAGGATATCACCCCTGCTTGAGCCTTGAGTCCCACCATACACAGTCCTCCTGCCCCACTCTCCCGAAGGCTGATCTCCTCTCAGCCTTCCAGGCTGACCCACACCTCCCCTGTAGGGCCCGGTCCTTCCAGTCTCTGACTGGACAATCCTCTCCCAGCCAGCAGCTGGTAGACAGGGAGCTCTGGCCAGGTACAGCCTAGGAAGTTCAGCATGAGGACTGTTCCAGGAGGCATGGAGTGAACACTCAATAATAACAATAAAAAGTACTGCTGACCTACTGTTCTCAGAGTCGCAGCGGGTGAGTACTGCTGACCTGCTGTTCTCAGGGTCGCACGCAGCAGGTGCCATCAGCCTACGTCATCGGATCACTCGGCTCTCAGAACAACCCTGGGTAAGAGGTTTGACTTTCTCCCAAGGGTGCTGGTAGGAACTGAAGGGGGTTGAACAAATTAAAGAGGATGGTTTGAAAGCTTTTTATTCCCAGGTTTGGGGGTGTTGTGGTTTTTCTCTTTGTAAGTTCATCTCTGACTCAGATATAACATAACGTGAGTTTTTTTCCACAAATAGTTTAGAGCCACGGTTCTGGTAGAGCCGTGACTTTGAACAATGTAGGTCTCCCTCCCTTTGTTTTATAGTCAGGGTCCAAACTGCCTGGGCGAGGCAAGCCTCGAGTCCACGCAGTCTGAAAGCAGGGATGTCTACTGCTTACCTCCTAGACCTTCCCAGTCTCCGTCCGCCTGCTCGGCAATGGCCAACTTGCCATGTCAACATCACCCTCCCAGGGTGCCATAGGTAGTGTTTCCTAATTTAGGAGAGATCTTCAAAGACTTTTCAGGATCGTGCCGTGCATTTTTGTAACTGTGAGAAGAGCCGAGAAGTCAGGGGAGAAAGGAGAGTGGAAGCTGTCGCTTCCTTCAAGTTTCACATCTCAGGATGACTGAGTTTGCAGCTTGGGGAGCTTTTTTCATCTTAGCAACAGCAGAATCTGTTGTTTGTGTTGGGGGAGGGGGAGAAGAAGAAAATAAACAAAACCCTGAATTGTCACTGGCTCCTGTTACTTTGGGAAAACATGGAGACGTCTCTAAGGAAAAAGCCTACTCTCATGCAACGACCTCATGGAGCATCAGAACTACCCACATATAGTTGAGTTCACAAAGTGTGCTGCAGTTCAGTGTGTTTTATCACATACACAGGGTTGTGCAACCATGGCCACCGCCTCGTGTTGACGCTGAGCTCCGCTTCTCAGCCCCGCCCTGCCCCACGAGTCTGCTATGGTTTGAATTTTCTCCGTCTCCCCTTCAAAACGCATGTGGAGCCTAGGGTGCAGCTCAGCGGTAGAGCTTGCTGCCACTGTCTCAACAGAATCCATTTCCAGTTCTTAGTTCTGCAGTCTGTGTGGACAGAGAGAGTTGAGTGTTCGAGGGCGCCCGGGCTCTGGGCTGGCTCTGCACTGTTGATGGTTTGGTCAAGTCCCTTTTCCCAAGGCGTGGAGGTCCGTCTCTCGCCCCTTGTCCCACTGGTGAGGCAAAAATATCCGACCAAAGGGAGGAAAGAATTATTTTCTCTTATAGTTCCCGAGGACACGGTCCATTGTGGTTGGGAAGGCGTGGCGGCCTCGGGTGTGAGGTGGCGGGTGTGAGGCGGCCGCGGGTGTGAGGCGGCTGCTCACACTGCAGCCACAGCCAGGAAGCAGGGAGTGATGAACGTTGGTGCTCGTTTTGCGTTCTCCTTTTTAATTCAGTCTGGGACCACCGCCCACGAAATGGTGCTACTCACATTTGGGGAGGCATTATCTTACCTCAACCAAATCTAGAATTCCCCTACCAGACATACTCAGAGTTTTGTCTCCCTGGTGACAAATTCCTCCTGGCAAGTTAACAGCAAATATTAGCTAATACACCCTCTTTGGAATCAAATGGCACAACTTTCCTCAGAGGCATACACTAAATGCCTCAGGGGACTTTGGGATGTATAGTGATTAGTTTTTTTAAAAAATTTTTTTATTTACATTTTATGTATGAGTGCTTTGCATGTATACCTGCATGCCAGAAGAGGGTGCCACATCCTATTATAGATGTTTGTGAGCCACCATGTAGTTGCTGGGAATTGAACTCAGGACCTCTGGAAGAGCAGCCAGTGCTCTTAACCTCTGAGTCATCTCTATAGTGGTTAACTTTAATTATCGACTGGACTGATAGATGTCTGAGAGGAAATGACACCCCTGGGTGCTTCCCCAGTGGACTGACCTCTGGGACAGTGGCTCAGCAGGGAAGACCAGCCTTGACTATGGGAAGTATCACCTAGCAGGCTGGGGGGTGGTGTGGACAAGAGATGGCGAAAGCTCCCAGAGCAGGCTCGCCTGTTGCTGGAGGGCTTCTCTCCAGGTTCCACCAAGCCCCGCAGTCCCACAATCCACTTATAAAATAATCACTCAGACACTTATATTACTTATAAACTGTATGGCCGTGGCAGGCTTCTTGCTAATTGTTCTTATATCTTAAATTAACCCATTTCTATGAATCTATACCTTGCCACGTGGCTGGTGGCTTACCGGCATCTTTACATGCTGCTTGTCCTGGTGGTGGCTGCAGTGTCTCCCCCTTCTTCCTGTTCCCCCAATTCTCCTCTCTTCTTGTCCCGCCTATACTTCCTGTTTGGTCACTGGCCATCAGTGTTTCATTTATATAGAGTGATATCCACAGCACTTCCCCTTTTCTTCTTTTTTTTAAAAAGGAAGGTTTTAACTTTAACATAGTAAAATTACATATAACAAAACAATTATCGAGCATGAATTACAGTTACAATATTAAAGATGTCCTATCTATCTTATATTTGTGAGTTTAAGGTTTTATAGCTAACTTATCTTTTATCATAACTGAGGAAATTACAACTATCTAGTCTTCAACCACATCAAAGACCTCAGAAGGATATAATGGTACCTGAGAAATGGTAGATGGATGCAAGCAACTTTCGGGAATCTTGCAAGAGTAGACCAGACAGCTGGCAGCCTGGACAGTCACCTAATGTTTCTCAGCATTGTTGGTGCATTCAAATTGGCTACAGGCCTAGAGTATCTGACAGACCATTTTTAGAAGCAGGAATTCTGAAAGACCATTTTTCTCTGTCTTGGCAGAGTACAGTGGTCGCTTTCCTTGTGTCCCGCTTGTCCAGAAAGGACAGCATTGCATTTGTACTGTCAGCCATCAAGGCAAGGGCAGTTCTTTGCCCAGTAGGCCATTTTGTGCCAAAAAGACAAACTTCCAAATAGAAATGTCTTAGAAGCCCAACATTCTCTCGGGATCAAATTGGTGCAGCCAGGAGCAATTGTGTCTCATGTCAACAGAATTCTAAGTTATTTAAATACCATATTCTCTAGGTCTATGAAGTGTTTGAAGATTACCTATCTATCTGAAATATATCTATGTATACCTAGAAGACTTAACTAACATGGCTACAAATATGATTATCATAAATGACTAATTATTAATCTATTTTTAATTATCCATTACAATTTTAAATGAGTTACATAAACATACCTCAAACAAGAATATATATATATATATATATATATATATATATGTGTATATACAGTATACCAAAATTAACTTCAAGTTTGTATCAATAAACTAAAATTTATACCAATGTAAAACATTTTAAACATAAACTAAAATCTATACCAATGTAAAACATTTTAAACAAGTTGTTCTTTAAAAGTAGGTTGATTAATCTATCCTTTTATCTTATCATCTCTATATCCTCCTATATATCTATATCATATCCCCTTTTCTTTTTTTATAAAGAGATCACATTTATAATCAACCTGTTTTAAATAAAAATATTGGTTTTTCTCTGTCCCACACCAGAGGGCTCTTCTGATTTGGGACATAAGAATCTCTTAACCAATTTTTTTTTTAAAGCAATATGTCTGGGTTTAGAGGGGGAGTGAGCCAATTCCACCTCTAAAGCCAGCTTGGTATATTTGGGAATTTGGGCGTAGCATCTCTTACTACTTCCTGCTGGAGGGGGGCACTGTATCTTATGGGGACGCAAAGAAAATTTTAGGCCTATGGGGTAGTCCGTGAGGCTGTATTGTGTGAACCAGTTGCCTTGAAACCGCTCTGGATGTTGGATCATCTGGGCCATGGTGTCATCGGAGACCTTTCAGGGGGTCTTGGCTGGTGAAACCTGATGTATCTTAATCTGGAACAAATCCACAGCCTCTGGCTTTCTGTGGAAACAAAAGCAGAACCTCTTTTCCAAAGTAACATATCTTTAAATCCAAATTTTGAAGTCAAGGTACCTTTAAAATATACATTTTGGCACAACTCAACAACTTTTGCAATCAAATGTTTTTTTTGTTTTTGTTTTTTTTTTTAGTTACAAATATCAAAGAGAACATAATCCAGATTCTCTGTGTGGTAGCCATCTTTACATGGCCTATTTTTTATATTACCTTGAGCCTTTAAACTGCACCATTCTAAGACTGAAACGGGGTGTGGCTGCTGGCTCCTCCCACTTCAGCTTCCCAACATGGTGGCGGTACGTTTTCCGCCAGCTTTGGGAGCCATCAATTCTCAGAAATAGTGGGTCTATGCTTCTTATCAAAGCAGTGTGTAGCCCAGAAACCTCTTTTTTTTTTTTTTTTTAATACTAGTAAAGACTAAATCTACCACACAGCTTAATGTGCCGCTGGCAGACGCCTCATTCCCGCCATACTGCCGGTCAAACACACAAGCCAGGAACCCACCAGTGTTCAAATCTGCGTTTTGGGACGTCTAGCTGCCCGTATGAGACAAGAAGCAGGAACCTAGTTTTGGCTCTGTTTAGAATTGGTTATTAAATATTCTCAGGTTTAAGGTGGAAACTCGAGCCGTTGGGCACCATTTGTTGCTGGAGGGCTTCTCTCCAGGTTCCCCAAGCCCCGCAGTCCCACAATCCACGTATAAAATAATCACTCAGACGCTTATATCACTTATAAACTGTATGGCCATGGCAGGCTTCTTGCTAACTGTTCTTATATCTTAAATTAACCCATTTCTATGAATCTATACCTTGCCATGTGACTGGTGGCTTACCGGCATCTTTACATGCTGCTTGTCCTGGTGGTGACTGCAGTGTCCCTCCTACTTCTTCCTGTTTCCCCAATTCTCCTCTCTCTTTGTCCCACCCATACTTCCTGTTTGGTCACTGGCCATCAGTGTTTTATTTATATAGAGTGATATCCACAGCACTCACCCTCAGCTTGCTGCTTCCTGGCTGCAATAAGGTAAACAGCTCTGCTCTGCCTCACCTTCCCTTGCCAGGATATCTGTCTTGGCATAATTCTTTATCTTCCCTCAGCTCACCTTCCAGGAAAAGGCATGGATTGGAGCATGTTCAAAGACACTAACGTCTTTAGTCTATTTGTCACAATGGTTCTAGAAGGAAGAAGAATGCATCTCATGGTGGGCCAGAAGTTTCTAGCACATTTGGATTTCTATTCGACCCCACAACAGGTTCACCTCTGGAAAGTCGGCTGGAACTGTCTGTCTGCTCACATAGTCAAGGTGTGTCTCCTTGCATGTCTTGGGCAGCAAACTCCTGATTCCACCTCCGAATCCTCTAATTCTAATCTACCGTGAGCTGAAGAATCGAGTCACCAAGCTTGTGTGTGTTGTCTTTAAGGGGCAGGTTGATAATGATGACCTGATTATCAGCAAGGGGCCTAAGATTTCGTGTAGGAACTCTGTAATGTTTAATTGGGTTTCTCAAGGGATTTTAAATAACCGGTTCCTGGTTCTGGGCCCTGTCCCTGCTTCCTGCAGTCTCTAGGTAGTTCCCTTGAGAGTGTTAGCCTGCCTTTCCCTCCCTCATCTCAGGCACCACCCCTGGCTGGAGGCCGTGAAGAGCACAGCCTTAGCTGCGCTGACAGGGGATGAGCAGAGCCAACAGTTTTAATGTCAGCATGTCAGAGTTACCACCAGATCCTGGTGTCTCCATCATGCAGGAGACATGCCAAGAAAATCCAGTGGCTCTCTAAAGTTAGGCAGAAGGTCACTGTTCATCTGAGTGTCCTGCTGTTGGGGACACCCCAGAGGGAAGAGATAAATCCTTACCTATTGGGGACTAGGGGGTCCAGCCCCTCAATAGTCCCCTCCCAGGGTCCAGGAAGAATCTACATCCAGCTGATAATTAATCTTTGATGAAAAGAAATGAATCTATGTACACAAAACTCTTTAGTCCATATACTTTCTTATTCTGTGTCAGGTACAAGCTTACATTCTCCTCTCATATATAGCTCCTTCTAGGTTCTCATCCATCTAGTTCTTTCCCAAATCAGCTCCTCTCCCATCTCCTTCTCTCTCATCTTGTTCTTCCCCATCTGGTTCTTCCTCATCTTCCATCTCATTCCTCTAGTCCTCTCTTTTAGCCCTTCAATCTAGTTCTTCCCCATCTCAGTTTGTTCCTCTCAAGCTCTTACCCATCTAGTTCTCCCATTCTCTTTTCTCTTCTCTGTGCTCTCGTGCCCTGGGAGTCCTGGTACATATACACTTACAAGCAGTAATCCCTTGGCAGTGCAAAGCCAGGCTTCCAGGGTCAAATGGAGGGGTGATAAGAATCACATAGAGAGGCAATAACCATTATCATTTGCAATCCCAAAGGGAAGTGACCAATGGGGAAATGAATTAACTAAAGGCTAATTCGGGTAATATCTAAGAAGAGGGATCTTATGTGCTCAACTATAGTCTTAAACGTGATTGGTAGAAAATGTTAAGAATCTATAAGTTGCTAGGTCAATGGGAGAAATGGACCTGGCCAGATGTTGCCAATGACGATTATTACAGGGAGGCCTGAACTGGGGTTCTGGCTGTGCATAGCTGTCAGTGCTCGAGGTTATCTAAATATTCCTTTAGTAGAGGAGAAATGGTGCCCAATAAATGATGGAAATGCTACAATAGCACACAAGAAACTCATAGCAGGAAATGGCTGATAATCAAAAGCCAAATATCACCAAGGCTCTTTGAACCTTAGCTTGACCTCTGGAAGGCCCTTGGCTACTTCCAGGTATTAGCTTTGTCATAATCAGCTGAAATCCTACTTTGTATATTTTTGCGGCTTGCAGCACTTACCTGCCGGACTCTGAGCTTACAGCCCCCAGACAGATCCAATACACACAAGGGGTCAAGAAATGAAGATGAGCATGACTTGTCAAAGTACCTTGTGCTGGCACTGGGCTCAGAAAAATTAGTTCCTATTGGGTTCTGGTGCCCTTGTCTCTAACCCTGATAAAAACAATACTGCTGTGGGATAATCCTTCTGTACACTGTGAATCTGTATTGCTCTCATTGGTTGATAATAAAGCTGCTTTGGCCTGTGGCAAGGCAGGATAAGGTTAGGCAGAAGAATCAGTCTAAGGACAGAGAGGAAGAGAGGCAGAGTCAAGACAGGTGCTAGCCAACCACACAAGAAGCAAGATGCCAGAGAACCCTTAAGCCATGGACCACAGAGCAATAAACAGATTAATAGATATGGGCTAATTTAAATGTAAGAGCTAGTTAGCAATAAGCCTGATCCATTGCCCAAACATTTATAATAATATAAGCTTTTTTGTGTTTATTTGGGACAGGACAGTCAAGACAGGGAAACTCTGCCTCCGTTTACACAATACTACATACTACTCATCTTTTGATGTTTTGAAGCAATGTTATAATCTACAAAGTTCACTCTCAAGAGCCAAACAATTGCTGGGCATGATGGCGCACGCCTTTGATCCCAGCACTCAGGAAGCAGAAGCGGGAGGATCTCTGTGAGTTTGAGGCCAGCCTGGTCTACATAACAAGTTCCAGGGCCATCAAAGACCATGTCTCAAAATAAAAAAGTAAAGAAACTCAGAATCTGGTTCTAAAATAAAACCAAACAATTCCCTCACTGCACATACAAAATCATGATTTCTGTGTTGGGCTTCATTCATCCTGTTCTAGTCACATGCCTGATCTAATCCATGGACTCACTTGAGGATCAAACCCAGATACTCATGGGTTACTCAACACATGCCCAGAAACAGCCATAGCTCAATGTGTGGCAGCCAAGACCAATATTACCACAAGCATAATTTAAGAGGGGAGGTAACTTAGAGTGTGGTCCGTTTATACAGTTCACTTTTGTGAAGCCCTTAAAAGCTATGTTTACATTTTTTGTTTATGAAATTGTTTAATTTATGAAGGAATTTCTCTGATATGTTGACTTTTGAAAAAATTTCCAAAATGATATATACTGTATGATTTCAATTATGCTTTAAAAACAGTAGTAAAAACTCCAAAGGGAATATGACAAAATGTTAATAGTGGGCAAATCTGGGTAGTGAGACTGCTTATATAACTATTTTTCTACTTTTTTCTCTGCTCCCATGAACTTCGTGGGAAGCCAATAACTGTCTCTATAATTATAAATACAATACATCAAGGATGCTCGCTACAGTCCAGTCTTCCGTCCTGCAGCTGTCTCTGCTCAACTACCCAGGAGAACTGCCCAGTGCTGGCTCCCACCCTACGCAAGACGCACACTACAGGCTCCTTCACCAATGGGCACCGGTGCCTGGCATGGTTGCTGTCCAGCCTGGCTCTGAGCAGAAATATCCCTGGCCTCTCCTTATCGGAATCTGAGAGTGCTCACTCCTGTTATCTACAGACAAACAGCGTTCCCCTTCAGTGCGCGGGCGGAGGCTAGGGACAGCTCCAACACTGGCACTTACGAGGACAGTGCTCTGTTGATAGCAATTATCAGAGCCTGAATGGGCAGAGAAGGGCCCCGTCCTGGGTGACCCCAGAGCTGCCTGCCCTCCATCCTTGTTCTCACCTGCTTTGCCAGCTCGCTCTGTTGTCTTCCTGGCTGGTTATAACAGCTAAGGAAGAGGGGCCTGAAAAGCGGCTAAGATGGTAAAGGTGACTGCCACCAAACCCAATGCCCGGAGTTTGATCCCCACAACCACATGACAGAAAGAGGGAAAAGACTCCCATGAATTGTTCTTTGAACTCCACGCGTGCACTGCAGTGTGCATGCATACATACGCACAGAGAGAGAGAAACACAAAATAAAAGGTGAAAGCCTTTTGTTTTTCTTAAAAACTAAACTAATTAAAAAGAAGGAAGAGAAAATTAAAACCTAAGAGGAAATACAGAGGCCCTAAGTAAATTCTGCATGGGCCCAGCACAGTGACTGGCCAATAGTGTCAGTATGGGCACCCCAGCTTCATGCCCCCAGTAGTCACCATTAACATATGAGGTACCAGATTGTATTTCCCACACAGGAGCTTTGAAGAGCACATATCCAACCCAAAGCACAAGGTTGAACATGACTTTCCCAGCACCTACAAATCGGTTAGACGCACTTCAAAGAACATCTATCCCTCCCCAACGGTTCAATAAAGCTCAGGGGGATGAACTCTGAGGGTGTGGGTCCTTCAAAGTCTGCTACCTATGACTTCCTGTGCTGGGCTGTGGGATCCCTTTATTCCCATCAGAGCCCTACAGAGGTCTGGGAAGGAACTGAGAAACCAGTGTGCTTGGCCATGGGTAGCAAGCATCTATATCCTAAGTGCCCACCCAGTCCATCAAGAGGAAGAATTTGTTGTGATTGGCAAAATCTGTGATTCCTTCTGACATACTCTTAAAAATAATTTACCAAGAGACTAGAGAAATAGCTTAATGGTTAGGAGCACTGGCTATTCTTCCAGGAGGCCCAGGTTCAATTCCCAGCACCCACATTGACTCACAGCTGATTGTAACTACAGTTCCAGGGGATTTGACACTGTTTTCTGGTAGACACCAGACATCCACGCAGGAAAATTCCTGTTTTAGTTAGGGTTTCTATTGCTGTGAAGGGATAGCATGGCCACTGCAACTCTTATAAAGGAAAATATTTCATTGAGGTGGCTTACATTTTCAGAGGTTCAGTCCATTGTCATCATGTTGCAACATGGTGGCATGCAGGCTGACGTGGTGCTGGAGCAGGAGCTGAGTGTCCATACTTATTGACTCACAGGCAACAGAAAGTGGTCTGGCACACTGAGTATAGCTTGAGCACATATGAGACCTCAAAGCCCGCCTCCACAGTGACACACTTCCTCCAAGACCACACCTACGCCAACAAGGCCACGCCTCCTGGTAGTGCCACTCCTTATAAGGGGCGTGTTCATTCAAACCGCCACAATTACCTGTACACATAAAAATAAAATAATAAAAGATTTTAAAAATAATGACAATGTATGTAGCTAGGCTGGTGGCACAAGCCTGTAATCCTACCTACTTGGAAGGATGAGGCAGGAGGGTCACAAGTTCAAGGCCAGCCCGAGTAACTTAGTAAGACCCCGTCTCAAAATAAAAAGTAAAAAGAGGTCTGGGTGCCGAGGTCAACTTGGACTACGTGCAACTATGGCTCAAACAAAACAAAAAATGGCCGAGGATTTACTGCAGCGCAAGAGCGCTTGCCTCCCGTGTGTGAGGACCCGGGTTCAGTCCTCAGCACTGAAAAAGATGCATGAGCAAGTTGGGGGAAAGAACCCCTGGACCTTGATTTCTATCAGAATTCACAGGTTTTCTGCCAGTAGTTTCTCATCCACTTGGAATAAATGAAGACTTTCTACATTTGTAGATGCAAGTGAAATTACTGGATTTCCAGAGCCTCATTCGTGATCTCCCTACAAAACACTGCTTCCTGGGATCAGCATTCCCAGAAAAGAGTGGCCCTGGGCATCCCAAGGAGATTCCAAAACGGTGCCCACCTGCAGCTTTCCAGACTCAAGGGTAGAAGAGCCACACACCCCGACTCAGCTTTGAAATTCAATGCCTGACAATTTTACCTATTTGAAATAGAGCTGGAGAACAGGATACGTCGACCTCTGGTGTTGCCAGTGTCCCAGTGTTTTTGGATGGGGAAGACAAGGCAGCAGAATAGACCCAGGCCTCCGTGGAGCCCCATCACACCCACACTCCCTTCCGGGAGACACGGTGACACCCACACTCTCTGTGGAGTCCCTGTGGGTACTAGGGAAGGGTCCACATCAAAGACCAGGGTGGCCTTTCAGCTCCAGTGGGATGATGGAGACTTCAGCTTATGTCGTGGTCCCTGTCTAGCTAGTGGGGTAACATGTCAAGCGCTTCTGACGCCGTCCACAGCTCCTCCCGATCTCACAGCTCAGGCACACAGCTCTTCTCTCTTAAGTTTTAAACTACATTTATTTATTTAGTTATGTATTTATTTAGTGTGTGTGTGCATGCATGTGTGCATGTGTGTGCATGCCTGTGTGCATGTGTGCGTGTGCATGCGTGTGTGTGTGTGTGCGTGTGTGTGCGTGTGTGTGTGTGTGTGTGTGTGTGTGTGTGTGCGCACGCGCGCACATGCACATAGGACAGAGGACAACTTGTGGGAATTATTTCCCTCCTTCCACCACGTGTCCTGGGGAACCAATCAGGTGGTCATGCTTGGAAACCGACATTTACCTGCTGGTCCTTCAGATTGGCAGCTTTTGCTTAGCTTTGGAGATGCTAAGTGCTGAGCGTGGTGTATAGAGGTCAGATAATCCCCCAACGCCTAAAAACAGTGAGACAATCTCTACACGTACTTTAGAGCTTTAAGATGGCATCTTGTTCTCGGGTCAGACTTTGTGTCCTATCCCTGCCGGTTAGGGACACTCTGCCCCAGGCCCGCGGTGACCCTCCTTGACAGATGAACTGCCCTCTGGGTACATCCTATCCCTGGTAGGGTCACCCCTTGACCCTGTTTCAGGAAAGCTCAGGTGTCAATCCCAGTATAGCCCCATGGACTTGCAGGCAGCCACTCTGTGCACCGCAAGACCAGAAGCTGGAGAAGTGCTGTTCAAAAAGAGGAGGCCGCTTCGCTGGAGCCGAGGGAACCGCCCAGGGCCCATGCCCAGCAACCCCTCAGCAGCGTGTTTTGTTTCTTGCTTTTGGTGAAGGTAATTCCAGATCCGCAGCGGGTCAGTCTGACCCAGCTCCCTTTCTAAATACAACAGGGCGAGCTCTAACACAGCCTCAGCCTTTTGGCCGGCAAATGCCACTCGCCCGGGACTGACGTCAGCAGGCCATTGTCGGCGCAATACTGTGTGACAGGGCAGCAAATTTCAGCAGCTACAGACTGAGTCAAAGTTGCTCCTTAGCCTAAGCCATGGGTGTGGCGGCTCCGGCTTCATTGTCCCAAGTGCCCAGAATACACAGACATTTCAGAATATATGCCGTCACAAACTTGTTCTAGGTCAAGTCCATTAAAACTGAGATTTCTGTCAGGCCCTGAGGTCCAAAACTGGAGCCGTGTATGCTGGCTCTCTCCTAACCCTCACCTCCTTTCTCCTGCGATGCCCTCCCAGGGTGGGCTGTCAGGTCAGAAGGACACAGGGGTTTGGACAGACTCTTAAACAGGTGTGAGTCATCCTTCCCAGAAGTTGCACAGCCCTTGCAACAAGATGTCGTTTCCACTCTCCCCACAGTTTACAGGAGGCTACTGCTTCAAGGTCAGGTGTTTAAGAAGCACCCCCAGAAAAGGCAAATAGGGAGCGCAAGGAGATTTAGGGGGGTAAATGATTACTGTGGCTTATCTGTGTTGATCACGTTTAATTAGCTTTGTCTGACTGGCTCTTGGCTGGCCATTGCTGGATGGTACCCTGGAACTGCCAGCAGACCCCAGTCTGCTCAGAGATACTGCCGGACGAGCTGATGGTGAAGGCTCAGGAGGTTCATAACCTGGCCTGGTGGTGCAAGGGTGGGCATAGGTGTGCAGAACCCTCCAGGGAGGGTGCAGAAATCAAAGTCCAAGAAGAAGGAGTGAGCGCACTCGCACGCACGTGTACACACACACACACACACACACACACACACACACACACTCACAAAGCACACATACACACAAAGCACAGCCAAGAAATAAGAGAGAAAAAGATTTTTCTATCTGCAAGAGGTAACTTGTGTCAAAGCAATGCCTTCCTTGAACAAAGGGAGCCTGATGAATATTCATCTAGCCCAGAGCTTGAGGAGCAGGCGCGTCGCTGAGCATGCTCATATAGGAAGGAGTACTTTCCTGAGCAGGCTCGGTTCAAGGTCACAGCTGAAGAAAGGCCAGACGGCAAGCTTAGCTCAAGGTCTTGGAGCCCACGTTCAGAAGGCTAACGTGGTGACAGGAACTCTGGGGTACGTGCACATGCATCATAAAGATGGCAGACAGGAATGGCTGCGGGCTCTGTGTGCTGGTTAGTTTTTGTTTTGTTGTTTTTTGTTTTGTCAACTTATACAAGTTTCAGTCATCTGGAAGAAGAAGAACCTCATCTGAGAAAATGCCTCTATCAGATTGGCCCCATAGGCAAGCCTGTGAGGTGCTTTGTTGATTAATGATTGATGTGCATGCTGGCACCCCCAGGAAGGCGGTCCTAGGTTGTATAAGAGAGCTGGCTGAGCAAGCCAGGAAGCAGCGTGCCTCTATGGTTCCTGCCTCTGCTCCTCTGTGAGTTCCTGCCTTGACATCCCTCAGAGATGGAAGGGAATCTAGAAGAGTAAGCCAAATAAACCCATTCCTCCCCGAATTTGGTCAGAGTTTTATCACAGCAAAAGAAAAGCAAACCGGAACACTCCGCTTTTTCCAAAAGGCTTTAGCTGAAAAGGAAATGTAACTAGAATTTTTTTGTTTGTTTTGTTTTGTTTTTGAGACAGGGTTTCTTTGTGTTGCACTGGCTGTCCTGGAACTTGCTCTGTAGACCAGACTGACCTCGAACTCACAGAGATCTGACTGCCTCTGCCTCCCTAGTGCTGGGATTAAAGGTGTGCGCCACCATGCTTCAGCCTGGCAACCCAACCCAATATCTGATTAAAGAGACGGTGATGGTAAAAATCAGAGGCGAGATTTAATGAATACGTTGGGAAGATGGACTAATAACGGGGTACAACGCCTTAGTTTATCTTTAGGGTACTGATGCGAACTTCAAGTTCAGCTGGAGGAAGACTTGGGTGGGGATGGGAAGAAACAGACGTAATTACTCGGTCCTGGTCGAATCGGGGGCTTGTCGTTTGTGGTCTCATTTCTAGTGCTCCTGGACGGTGCCCAGAGGAAAAGCTTTTCTTGTCATCCCTTGGGAAAATAAAACCGCTTTCTACAAGACATGACTTCTGCTCCAGAGTGCAGCCTGGCCACTGGGAGCGGTCTGTCCTGAGAGGCTCTGTTGTCTCTGGACTGCGAGGTGACTGCCAGCTTAGAGTGACTTTTCCTTGTGCCACCAGACATTTTCCAACACACCAGCTTGTTGTTAATAAGCCTTCTTTCTTCGAGCAGATTTTATCATCTTCATCTGGTGGCAGAGAATTGAACTTTGTACGGTTCAATTCTCAGAGCCTTGTTAGTCCGTTTCCCCTGGTACCACCTCTGGGCAGACAGATGGACCCAAAGTTAATCTTTGTTCACCATCAGGTACATCTTGATAAGCCTTGAAGTCAAGCCAGGCATGGAGATGCACACCTTTAACCCCAGCACTTGGGAGGCAGAGACAGGTGGATCTCTGTGAGTTTGAGGCCAGCCTGGACTACAGAGTGAGTTCCAGAACAGCTGGGGCTACCTACTGAGAGCCTGTCTCAAAACAAGATGTCCAGAGCCACCCTCCTTCCTGAGCCTCCTATAGACTGAGCATCTGTAAGTGGACAGCTGGCAGCTAAGCCAGCACGACCAGAGTGGGAGACAGCTGTGGAACCGCTAAGTCCTCCTCCCCGGCTTTGTGCAAGAATCTGTAATCAACACTCCCTGATTCCCAGCCCTCCCAGCTCCTCTGTCTCACCATTTTCCACATGGAGATTAGCCCCACCATGGCACAGGCTGACAGGTGTCTCATACTACGCTCTGGAGGATGTCCCGGGCTCCAGATGTGTTCGTTGCTCAGCCTCTCCTCTGGAGGTCCCCTCCTCCTCTGGCGAGAGAGCCCACCCTGAAAGGCTTTCAGGAGCACATCATTTTCACGGTCACCACTGTCGTCATAGGAACCTCATCAAAGGCTGACCACTGCAGTTTTGTACTGGCAGAGCCGAAGAACATTCCAAGAGCACACTGCCAAGAGCACACTCACTGACGTGAAGAGAAGTACGTGTGATCGGATATCGCCAAGAGCACATTGACAAACATGAAGAGCAGTACGTGTGATCTAGGACTCACTTTATTATTTCATTGATAAGCGTGTTCTCACTCAAGGGTGTCCAGCAATGTGCTGATACTGCCTTTGATAAATCTTCATTAAACTTGAACGGGCATCCTAGAACAACGCTGAAAAAGGCAGGGAGCTAGGACGTGAGACATCCTGTTTGGTCATAGACAGCCAAGTCCAAATGTAAATTTTCACATTCGGTTAGAGTCCATCTGTTGGTCCTATAGTCTTGCAAAGGTGCTCATTTATTTTCAGAACACGGAAAATTCCACCTGTAAAATGGGGTTTATTTGGAAGGGTGTGCTGTTGTTCACCTCAAGTCTTTTTCACACGGTGAAAACTGGTAAGCGGGGATTTTCTCCTCCTGAATTGGAATTATGAAGCCATTATGCTGCTGTGAAGACTCAGTGTCTGCAAAACCCTGGCAAAATTGCCTGCTTGCTATAGCGCCACCTGCTGCCAGAGCATGGCCTATGCCGGCTCTCCAGAAGGTTGGTTGGGAAAGTAGAAAGTGAAAAGAATGGAAGATGGCAAGATGAGGACTCAGCGGGGAAAGGCACTTGCCAAACAAGCCGGGCAACCGGAGTTTGATTCCTGAAACCTGTGGAGGGAGATAAGCAATGCCACAAAGTTGACCCCTGCCTGACCTCTGTGCATGGACTGCCCCATAATATACATAGATAGATAGATAGACAGATAGATGGTTGATAGATAGATAGATAGATAGGTGATTGATAGATAGATAGATAGATAGATAGATAGATAGATAGATAGATAGATGATAGATGGATGGATGGACGGATGGACAGACAGACAGATAGATGATAGATAGATAGATAGATAGATAGATAGATAGATAGACGGAGAGACAGATAGATAGACAGACAGATAGATGATAGATGGATGGATGGACGGACGGACGGACAGACAGACAGATAGATAGATGAAATAAATATCTCCCCCTTTTTAAAGAATGAAAGTGGGTGCTCTGAATTCTGTTTCCTTAAACACCAACACGTGTCCCCTTGGAAAGGACGTGAGCAGAGCATAGCCCACATGGCAGCAATTCTTCCCAGCCTAGTGGACCTGTAGAAAGTGTTTCTCCCAACAGTGAGTTCCCGGGCAGAGCAGGGATGCTGCCTCCTCTAAATGTCGACAGGTCCCCGGAAGCTGCTGTCACTGTACAGGGCCAGGTGACACACGAAGACCACGATATGAGCGCTGCCACCCCGGAGGGACTGCACGAGGCTACACCTAGCTGCTCTACCTGCAGAGTGAACACTGAGGTTTGGTAACAGCCGTGGAGCGAGCCAAGGCTACCTCTAATGGGGAGAGCAGGCAGACGAGGCACCAGAGGGTGCGTATCAGGGGTGGGTCCTGGCCCCGCCGCTGGCATGCCCCTGCCCCAGGAGGATGGGTCTGCTTGACACAGCCTCTCATCGCTTCCTTTGGTCTCACTTCACAGCCCATCAGAAACCCTCGTGAGGCTGTGGGTCCCTCCCCACGCAGCTGCCAATCGTCAGGATCCCAGGATTTTGTCAGCCGTCGTTTCACTCGGCGCATGCCACACATAAGCACAGGGACCACTGGACAAATCACAAGATCAAATCCAGAGGATTGCTCATATCATGCTTAAACACATCTGATCAGCCAGTTCCTTCAACAGCCCACCCTCCAGAAATGAGCTGTACACTTCATCTTGTGTTGTGGAATGATCTTTTTGTAAACTGTTATGGTTGATATAAACCTATCTAGGGGTCAGAGAACAGAACAGCCACTATATTAAACATAGAGGATAGGCAGTGGTAGCACACACGCTTTTAATCCTAGCATTCCAGAGGCAGAGATCCATCTCCATCTCTGTGAGTTCAAGGCCACATTGGAAACAGCCAGGCATGGTGACTCATACCTTTAATCCCAGCAAGCGATGGCAGGAAGCAGAAAGGTATATAAGGTGTGAGGATCAGGAACTAGGGCTTTTAAGCTTTTAGACTTTTAGCAGGTGTTCAGCTGAGAGCCATTTGGATGAGGACTCAGAGGCTTCCAGTTTGAGGAAACAGGGTTGGCTGTGAAGTTGGTGAGGTGAGGTTAGCTGTGGCTGGTTCTGCTTCTCTGATCTCTTAGTTTTCACCCCAACCTGGCTCCCAGGTTTTGTGTGTGTGTGTGTGTGTGTGTGTGTGTGTGTTTATTAACAAGACCATTTAGAAATTCATGTTACATGTGTCTGCTAAGGTACCTTCTAATTGGTTTAATAAAGAGCTGAATGGCCAATAGCTAGGCAGAAAGAGGTTAGGCAGGACTTCGCAGCAAAGAGAGAGGAAGAGGAGGTGAATCTAGGCATGAGAGAGATGGGAGAGGACACAGAGAGGAAACAGGAGGTGCAAGATGGAAGAGAGGTAAAAAGCCACGAGACAAAACATAGATTGACGTAAGTGGGTAAATTATAAGAGCTAGTGAGACAAGCTTAAAGGCCAAGCTTTCATAATTAATAATAAGTCTCCAGGTTGTTTTTTTGTGAGCTGGTGGCCCAAAGAAAAATCCGTCTACAATCTTGGGCTTCAGGTGTCTGAGCCAGGAGCTGCTTCCGGGGTGGTGAAAGCTCTGGGGGCATAGGTTACCCAGGAGCCATGTCAACATGGTGTTTCTCATTCACAAAGAGAGCCTGACTTCTTAGAAAGAGTGCTTTGCACACACTGGTGACATCAGCACAAAGCGCGGGGCACACTCCGTGAATGGTCGCTTCTGTCAATCAAGTCGTTTCCACGCCGACTGTGCTGGGAGGGACGGCTCTGCGGCCACCCGTGCCCGGACTTGCTTTTGCTGGGCAGTGGGGGGAGGCCTTGCGTTCCTCACAGGAAATGCTGAAGCCCGCGCGGGACTGACTTATTTCCTCTCACCATGAGAATTCCGGGGCCCAAACTCCGGTTGTCAGACTTGGTGGCAAATGAACACCTTTGCCCACGGTGCCGCCCTCCAGTCCTCAAGTGCAGCCTTTGGAGAGCAATGGGGGACTTTCTCCTCCCCTGGGGAGCACAGGCCTGTGTCCCAGTCTCACACTGACAGACAGCGTGCATAATGACAGTGTAGGAGGGGCCTGGGGCGCTGACTGTGCAGGCCGACTGACTGTGCGGGCTGACTGTGAGGGCTGACTGACTGTGAGGGCTGACTGTGTGGGCTGACTGACTGTGCAGGCTGACTGTGAGGGCTGACTGTGGGGGCTGACTGTGCGGGCTGACTGTGAGGGCTGACTGACTGTGAGGACTGACTGTGAGGGCTGACTGTGAGGGCTGACTGTGCGGGCTGACTGTGAGGGCTGACTGACTGTGAGGGCAGCCCCAGCCCGGGGGTGGGGGTGGGGGGTGCCGATCCTGGAGCCTGGCTATCCACTCTGGCCAATCAGTGAACTTGAAGTTCAGTGAGAGACCCTGCCTTAAAACGTAAAGCAGGGTCCCGTGAGCCGGCTCAGTGGGTGAAGGTGCTCCTTGTCAAGCCTGACTGAGCTCTAGCCTGCTCCTGTGGGTTATCCTCTGAAGTCCACATGTAAGCCCAGTCTCTCTCTCTCTGCCTCCCTCCCTCCCTCCCTTACTCCCCCACCCCGCACACACACACATACACACAACAAAACTGGACAGCCAGAAGTAACAGCTGAACAAGTGAGGCCTGTGAAATACCAGGAAGTCAGTATGAATGCAGCAGAAATGAATGTCCACCAGGGGGCACCATGGAGAAACCACAGAGCTGGTCACCGCCTCTCGTCCAGAAAGCCAGAACACCATCGATGCTTCGCATCCAAGGGTTTTTTGAGCTGGAATGACGAGTTCTGCAGTAGGAGTGTGCTAAGCCAAAGGAGGGGGAAAAGTTTTCCTCCTCCTAGAGTTAAAAAACACAGATTTCAGTCGCGTCTTGTGTGCGGTTCCCCTCATCAGTTCTTGTGGACTGGACAGGACCGGACTGTGGACACGCAAGGGGAAGGGAAGGCCAGCGAAGCTTCACCTCGGGAAGTTCCTCCTCACTGGGCTGGAGCGAGTCCGTGCCCAGACACAGCACCCTCTTCCGGGCTCTAGGGGGTGGGTGGCTGCCACTCCCACCTGGGAGAGAAGAAAGCTCACAATGACTGCTCAGTTAAAAGGCTGGAACCCCTTTCTCCAGCCAAGGTTTTTCTTACGTAAGAAAGCAGCTCACACACCCCATCCAGGGTCAGCTCTGATCTTTCCAAGACCCAGGGGAAAGACTGCTTAGCCCTACTGAAGATGGGAGTAAAGGCAGGTATGGGAGCAGCATCTTATAGTACGATGTTTCCTGCAGGATATTAAAGCGCTTCGTAAATATTAACTATCTCGTTCGTCCTCATCCTCATCGCTCTGTATGAGCCAAAGACATTATAGATGGCCGGCCAGCTGTCCAGTCTACCCGGCTAATAGTTCAGGGCGCCTTTCCCAGCTGATCATTTCCACGGCTCTCACCACCCCATTCCTCAGGAACGTTATGGCGTTTATGAATTACCCCTGCGCCCCTGCTCTTCCTGTCCCCATTACTGGAACATGCCTGTCCCCCCATCTCTCCCTCCCTCCATCCCTCCCTTTTCTACATACTCATTAGCAAAACTGGAAAATGCAGACACATCAAAATAAAGGTAAGCCACTCACTTTGAATGATAATATGCTGGGGCTGGAGAGATGGTTCAGTAGTTAAGAGCACTGGTTGCCCATGCAGAGGACCCAGGTTCAATTCCCAGCACCCACACGGTGGCTCACAATCATCTATAACCCCAGGGAATCCAACAGGCATACACATGGTATACGTAAAACATTCACATATATAGAGAGAGTAAAATAAAAGTCTTATAATTTTTTAAGTAATAATTACCATGGACATTTGGAGTCTGTCCATCCTGAGAATACCCTTTTAGTGTATTTAGTGCTTGTAAACATGCACACATGTGTTCCGTTATCCATGAAGTCCAGAAGAGGGTGTCTGATCCCCAGGAGTTGAAATTGTAATTGGATGTGAGGCACCTGATGAAGGGTTGGGAACTGAACCCCAGTCCTCGGCTAGTGCGGCCCACGCTCTGGGCCACGGAGTCATCTCTCTAGCCTGACTCCAAGCGTGTTCCGGATGCATGGAACCATGTGGTTACTGTTTTGGGTTTTTTTTTTTTCCTTTTATGCCGCTTCATGTTCACTCTAATGTGTCATATAAAGCTACTT
The DNA here is from genome assembly GCF_004664715.2 of Peromyscus leucopus. Classification (NCBI taxonomy): domain Eukaryota; kingdom Metazoa; phylum Chordata; class Mammalia; order Rodentia; family Cricetidae; genus Peromyscus; species Peromyscus leucopus. The sequence continues at coordinate 70,379,508 of NC_051079.1, read as the reverse complement.
AAATATAGCATGGTTAGCTATTTTAAAGAGCCAAAGATTGCCGGGCAGCGGTGGTGCACGCCTTTAATCCCAGCACTCAGGAGGCAGAGGCAGGTGGATCTTTGTGAGTTCGAGGCTTTGTGAGTTCGAGGCCAGCCTGGTCTACAGAGCGAGTTCCAGGAGAGGCGCAAAGCTACACAGAGAAACCCTGTCTCGAAAAATCAAAACAAACAAACAAAAAAAAAAAAAAAAATGAGCCAAAGATCACTTTGCTGTGTGCGTGCGCAGCGATGACGGTAATTAAAACCCTACACACGTGGACACTGAGGTTGCTTTAACATCTGTGCTTGTTGCTGTAAACCTGTGTCTACTGATGGGCAAGCTCTTTCCAACCAACAATAAACTGTATAGAAAGGGCTTCTTTTTTCCTTTCATTCTTTTTTTCTTTTTCTTTTTCTTTTTCTTTTACTTTTCCTTCCTTCCTTCCTTCCTCCCTCCCTCCTTCCCTCCCTCCCTCCCTCCCCTTCCTTCCTTCCTTCCTTCCTTCCTTCCTTCCTTTCTTTCTTTTCCCCAAAACAGGGTTTCTCTGTGTAGCCCTGGCTATCCTGGATCTCACTCTGTAGACCAGGCTGGGTACAAACTCACAGAGATCCACCTGCCTCTGGCTCCCAAGTGTTGGGATTAAGGGTGAGCACCACCACCGCCTGGCTAGAAAGAGTTTCTTATTTTCTCGTTTCTTCACAAAACAGTATTATAGCCTGAAACCTGCTCCTCTTGTTTAAGTGTGTGTGTGTGTGTGTGTGTGTGTGTGTGTGTGTGTGTGTGTGTGTGTGTGTAAGTTTTCCCAGACAATTCTCTATCAGCTGTACAGCATTCTAGGGTGTAAACAGGACAACCATTTGAGGACACACTGGGTCTGCCACACAGGTGACTCTGCACTTGTTAGCTTGTCCCGTGTGCATTCACACAGGGTGACAGTCGAGGATCCTTGCTAGGTTAAACAGTGTTTGTTCTGTTAATGGACTTGCAGATACGTGAAGACCCACCTTGTGGGGGCGGGATTCCCAGCAGCCTCACTCACATCCTCTCCCAGATCCCCCAGCTGGAAACACAGCCACACAGCCCCTGGTATGTAGACACACAACAATGTAACAGATGCTCAGAAAGCAGCGGGTCTCACCAGAGGTCACACAGCTGAACATCTCAGTCAGGGACAGAGACTCTTGCTGAGGATGGGGAATCGATAAACTAAGAAGAGGAAGCTGTGACCGTACAAAGAACTACTTTTTGTTTGTTTGTTTGTTTTGCTTTTCAAGACAGGGTTTCTCTGTGTAGCTTTGCGCCTTTCCTCACTCTGTAGCCTAGGCGGGCCTCAAACTCACAGAGATCCTCCTGCCTCTGCCTCCCAAATGCTAGAATTAAAGGCGTGCGCCACCACCGCCCGGCTAACGAACTACTTTAAAACCCAGTGTCTTTAAGTTAGACGGTTGTGAATTGGGTTCATGAGTCCATGGACCAGACTGGGAAAGGTCATCAGCTCTGAGTGGGGTCCACTCTCATACATGTGGCTAGCCATACTCTCCTGTGTCCTTCACCCAGAAGTTCATGAAGAGAAAACACCACGGATGGCCTCACTATATGGAGGAGACCCAGCGACAGGCACGGTCATTCCCACCATCCTCTACCGCCAAGAGTTCAGGCCCTGGGGCCATGCTTGTGTGACGTGCGTCCAAGCGCCTTGATTTTCCCTGTTTCTAAGTGGTTGCTTTTGTATCATGCTCACTTAACTACTTAGAATCTCCGGAAAAGCATAAAGAAAGTTCTACTTGTAAAGAAACCTCAGAGGAGTCTTTCTCTAGATGTCCAAAGCACATTTGGCCACTACAAGGCTTTTCTCTGTACTTGCGTATGTTCATGGGTGCATGTGTGCCACAGCACATGTGTAGAGTTGGTTCTTTCTTTGCACTATGTGAGTCCCAGGGATTGAACTTAGGTCATCAGACTTGACCACAAGCACCTTTGCCTGCTGAGCCATTTCGCTGGTCCCTTCTTTTCCATTTTTAAAATGATTTTTTTTTTCAGCCAAAAAAAAGTTAATTACTATGACCTGTTTTTCCATATTATCATTTTTTATTTTTAATATACTTTGTAGGGTTGCTGATTTATCTCCTCTCCATCTCTCTGCAGCTACTGAGGTCATTAGTAAGGACTTTTTCCTCTTCACTTTTAGCCTGTCTGTAGTTTTCCAGCTCTCCCAGGGGATGAGAATGCCATGCAGTAAGAAGAGTTAAACACAGGGCGCTTCCTTTCAATATTTCCACAGAAGCCTGTCTGTAGAGATGAGTTCAGAGATTTGGGTCTCTGGTTTACTGGGACTCAGCTACCCAAGACATGGGTGGAGAGCCTTGTGTGGTGCCCAGGATGGGCACAGCACAATTTCTGTTACCTAGAAACCTGTGGCTTCAGCCAAGCACAAGTGGATTTGGCATGTGGGGTGACAGAATGAAGCTGAGGAAGGAGGGGACCCGTGTATGGGAACTTTCTGCTTCATCTTTCCGGAGCTTAGGTAGAAAATCACCTAGGGGGAGACACATGAAGGGGTCAGTCCAGATGGCCAGCCCTCACTCTAGACTTCTGGGTCAAGCCTACACCTCCCCGGGAGGAGGAGCCCTCCAGCGCCCCGGCAATCGGGCGCTTTCCAGGTGGAATCTACACAGGCTGTGTCCGTGTGAGAGTCACCGGAACTAACATAAAGATCCTTTAGCAATCAGTCCTAGGAATTCCTGAGGGGTGGGGAGGTACAGGAAACCAGAAAAGGCAGAAACCAGGGTTTACCTGGAGGTGGGAGGAAGTAGGTCAGTGATTTGTTTCCATAGCAACTGTTACTGAGCCAGGACAAACAGGGACCCATACAGTTAGATCACTTTAGTCCGAGTTGGCTGGTGACTGCAAAAAAAAACAGGACCCAGTTTCTTTAAAATAATTAAGCTTGGCACACCTGCAGCAAGTTGATTTGTTTTTGTTTGTTTGTTTTAAATAATAAAATTAAGAGACTCCAAACTCATTCCAAACCAGCTTGTGAGTTTAAATGTAATCTGTGTTTTATGTGTGTTCTGGATGTTTGCAGTCTAGTGTGCGTGTGTATAAATTTTATTCTGTGTGTGGCTGGGAGATGGAGTGGTAGCCATATGCATACTACAGTTCCAATGTAGAGGCCACGGCAGGGCAACCTGTGGGAGTTTGTAATCTCGGCTCAGTTAGGATTGTTGTTGCTGTGATGAAATACCATGACCAAAGCAACCTGGGGAGGAAAAAGGTTTATTTGGCTTATATTTCACATCACTGTTCATCACTGAAGGAACTCAGGACAGGAACTCAAACAGGGCAGGAACCTGGAGGCAGGAGCTGATGCAGAGACCATGGAGGGGAGCTGCTGACTGGCTTGCTCAGCCTGCTTTCTTAAAGAACCTCGGGCCACCAGCCCAGGATGTCCCCACCCGTAATGGGCTGGGCTCCCCCCATCAATAACTAATTAAGAAAATGCCCTGCAGGCTTGCCTCCTTACAGCCGGATCTTCTGGAAGCATTTTCTCAGGAGGGTTCACCCCTCTCAAATGACTCCAGCTGTGTCACGGAGACATCAAACTAGCCAGTGCCTGGGTTCTGGAGATCAAACTCAGGTCATCAGGCTTCCTGCCAGGGCCTTCTAGCTCTCATCCTTGTCGAAGATATTTTCAAAATTTTATCAAATTAAAAAGAACTGTAAAATGGGTATTTTTTTTCTCAACATAATTCTGGAGCTTATTTGAAAACACCATATTTAAGATTAGCCAAGAAAATGATTAGGAAAGGAAAACCGTTCAGCTGGAATTTCCAGCTCAGCCCCATTTCTCGCTTGCCAAACCTTCGTCCTCTCAGGAGAAAAAAAAAAAAAAAAGTCAGGAGAGTCCAGTTGCGCATTCCTTGCGATCTCTGTGGCTCCCCCCCCCCAAGCTGCCCGCTGCCCAATCCCCACCTGAAGCGTTATGATTGGGCACAAACCCTGCCTGAGGCAGACACATCATCACTCCGTGCCCACAGGGTACTTAAGATCCTGCCCCTTCTCCACCTGGGTCTCGGGGGCTGGAAGAGTCACTCAGCAGCTGCTTTGTTTAGAACAAACCTGGTCTTTCACTTTTTAATTCAGCTTGATCTGGCGTACTGTGTCCGTGGAGAAACCTGTCATCGGGGTACAGAAAACCTATTAGAAACCCCTAAAAAAATGAGGGCTATTTCTTCCGGTGGGTCAGAGCAGGACGGGAAGGCAAGCAAGGGGCCACTACCGTTCCTAAAAGCACGGACCCCCATCCAAAGTCACTTAACATATTTACCCTATTCTGGGAAAATTGCATAGAATGTAAATACAATACAATACAATAAATGTAGAGTTCTGGGCTGTGTTACAAACTGATGTGTTAGAAGGATGGAAATAAGGACCCTAAATTTTTTTTATAAGAATTAGGCAAAACAAACCATTTAAATCAGTGGCACAGATGCTAACACTTTACAACTAAGAGTTAAAAACCATACACCATATACATACAAGGTCTTAGTCAGCATTCTATTGCTGTGAAGAGACACCATGACCACATGGTTTCTTGAGACAGGGTTTCTCTGTGTAGTGTTGGTGCCTATCCTGGAACTCACTCTGTAGACCAGGCTGGCCTCCAACTCAAAGAGGTCAGCCTGCCTCTGCCTCCCGAGAGCTGAGATTAAGACTGCGCCACCACCGCCCAGCCCACAGCAACCTTTTTTTTTAACCAGAAGCAAACTTTATTCCAGAAAAATTAAAAATTAAAAAAATAATAAAACACCTTGGGGCACAAAAGCTTATCAACTATCTGAGACCACAGCCAATGTTGGAATTCTGGGGCTGTGGCCATGGAGGTGGGTACTGGTCCCCTTCTATAGTACCAGGCACGGGGTGCATGCTAGAAGTCACGTAGAAACAACTATTAAAAGTTAACTTTGGTCTAAGCAGTTGTTGGCTATGGAGGGGAAGGAGGTTAAAAGTTCACCCCTGGCTGTGGACAGAGGAGCGGGCTGTAACGCAGACAGCCGTTGTTAGCAGTTAACCTTCAGAACAGCAGCTCTTATAAAGGAAAACATTTAACTGGGGCTGGCTTACAGTTTCAGAGATCCAGGCCATTATTGTCATGGCAGGACACAGCAGCGTGCAGGCAGGCCTGGTGCAGGAGAAGGAGCTGAGAGTTCTCCATCTTGCAGGCAGCAGGAAGCGAATTGAGACACAGGGTGTGGCCTGAGCATATATAAGATCTCAAAGCCCGTCTCCACAGTGGCACACTTCCTAACAGTACCACTCCCCTTTGGGAGCCATTTTCTTTCAAACCAGTAGACACAATAATAACTACATTGTTTTTTAAAGACTTCAGAAAGAAAGGAATGGTGGGCTCTGAAAACTGAGGCGGTTTGTGTCTTTTCTTGATGTCCCTTCAACTCAGATAATCGGGGCAGCATGTTCTGTCTGCCATCTCCCCTGGCAGCGCAGTGGAGACATGATGGACAGCTCGGCCCTCCAGGGAGTGGTGTTTCGGGTTTGGGCATCCAGGCATGTGGGGATTTTAGAAGGGCTGGTCCAATCTTAGCAGATCTTTCCCCCATGATCACTTGTTGAATCTGTTGATTCCAGAATGTGGAGCAGAGAGGCTGTAGAGAAGGCAAAGCTTCATTTCAGAAGGTATCCTGGGCTCCAGGGTCCGGGGTCACAAGGGCCTCTGAGCTCTCTGGTGCACGTGCCCTGGTCTTCTCTGCAACTCAGTCATTTAGGTGTATTTCAGTGTGTGTACTGTTTTATAGAAGGAGGGGATTATTTCTTACCATATAATAAAGTCAACTCTTTCAGGAATGTTGATCTCACCCAGAGGGATACCAGGATACGATATGAGATCAGGGACAGGAGCCCGGAAGTTCCATGTGATAGAAGACCCCAAAGTTCTGAGCACAGGGTCAAAACCTAAACTTCTGGGGTTTATTTTTTTCCTTTCCTCCCTTCCTCCCTCCTTCCTCCCACCCTCCCTTCCTCCCTTCTTTCCTTCTTCCCTCCCTCCATCCCTCCTTCTTTCTGTCCTTTCTCTCTCTCTTCTTTTGACAAGGTTTCACCATGTAGCTCAGGTTGGACCAGAAGTAGGGAGCCTCCACCTCAGTCCTCTGAGGCATAAGAAGCCCCAGTGTGTGGCACCTGACCTTGTATACATTCCCTGCCATCAGAGATCCCACCTTCCAACCAGACCCCTCCGGAAAAGAGCCTGGTGTCCACACCGCCTCTCCAGAGGCTCCACTTTTCTCTTTCAAGGTAAGATTCCAACTCTGCTTTGTGTGAGCAGTGACCGAGCAAAGACAACACTTGCTAGCTTGCTCTCTTCCCTTCTCCCTTCCTTTTCTCCTCTCTCTGCCCCCGGGGGGGATTGAAGCTAGGGTTCAGCACAGCACTGGAAAGAATGAACAAGCCCCCTAGTTCCCACCTGTTCCTAGCTTCCTCGCAGAATTAGGAAGCATGGCTCCAGAGAGTGCTGATTCCCGTAGTGGGCAGAGAATACATTGCCTGAGCTGGGATTGTCTCAGTGAGGGAGTGCTTAAGCAGGTAGACCCATCCAAAGGATGACTCAGAGAGGGAGACCTACCTGAGGGACAGACACACGGACAAAACCCGGGGTTTGTACTCCAGTCCAGTGCTCTACAATGGACTTGTATCCTTGGGCCTCTTTTTATTTTGAGACAGGGTCTTGCCAACTTTCCTGGGCTATCTTTGAAAGTGTTCTGTAGCCCAAGTAGGCCTTGGATTTGTGATCCTCCTAGCCCGGCCTCTTGAGTATTAGGATTACAGACCTTTACCACCAAGGCCACTAAGAACCTTGTCTACCCTCTAAGGTGAGATGTACTCCAGCTTCTCCATGTTCCCCAAAGCATGAGAGACCACTGCTGTGGAATAATCCTCCTGTACACTGTGAATATGCATTGTTCTCACTGGTTAATAAAAAGCTGAAGGGCAGGAAGTATAGGTAAGACAGCCAGACACAGAGGATTCTGGGAGGAGGAAGAACAGAGTCAAGGGAGACTCCAGCCAGCCAACCAGGAAGCAAGATATGCTGGAGGACAGGTAAAGCCATGAGCCACATGGCAGAATGTAGATTAATAGAAATGGGCTCATTTAAGTTGTAAGAGCTAGTTAGTAATAAGCCTGAGCCATCGGCTGAGCATTTATAAGTAATATTAAGCCTCAGTGTGGTAATTTGGAAAGGACAGGAGAACTCTGCCTACAGACCACTGCAGATGCCCAGGCCTTTCCTGACTAGAACCCTTCTTGCCAATTTCCCTTACTGATGGGTAGCTTGTTAGAACTTCTAAAATGGGACAAGGGGTCCTCTCTTAAACACAAAGTACACCGTCCTTGAAGAAAGTGTCTCCTGTCCTTCCTTCCTCGGGACACCTGTCCAGGAGGCCACTGCCTGTGGAGGACAGACCCACCACTTCACTATCAACTAGAGAGCCGCAGAGACAGGAAGGAAGCCGAGGTAGATTAGAACTTTTATCCTCTCTCCTGCCACAGCAGAGACACCCAGGGCAGCGAGGGCCCCTTTCGGGAGCTTCTCACTCTCTAAAGCTAAGAACTGGAAGTTTCTGCTCTGTACAAAGCACACCGTGTGTGCTGACCCATCATGCTAGCACAAAAAAGATGGAGACCATGACCTTGACCTGGCGAGGCCTGGCCTGGGATGTGCAGTGTGAGATTGTCTGCAGTTTAGATCATGGTGAGGCTGCAAGAACGCATTTTTGGGGAAACAGCCATAGAAATGGCGCAGGGTTCTCAGCACGCGGTGTCAAGACCAAACTATGGGTGTGACTGACTCACTGTTGGTGTTGCCCTGATGACCCCCTTATCTGGCTCTTCCTTCCTCTCCACCCAAAGCATCCTCTAGAGGAAGTCCTGACTTGCTAGAGTTCAGGGCAGGCACATCTACCTCCTTAAGGTGCCAGCGTCAGAACGATTTGGAATCTTTCGTCCGGAAGGTCTCCTTCCTTCTCCTCATTATTCGGGGTAGATTGCCAACGCTCATGTGTGCTGGGCTCGATTTCCTGTACAGTTCGTTCTCAGCATAGACCAAGAGCCCCTTGTGAGCACCGTGACCCTAGAGCAGGCTCCCCTCAGTGTCCCCTGACCTTCTTCTGTCTGCCAACGTCAGTGCCTCCTCACTGCTGCTACTGTAACCTGCTCCCGGCTCAGGCTGCCTGTTCTTTGCCTGGTGCCGGAATCAAGGATGTGTCAGGAGCTCCGCTTCTCGCTTCGGGGCGAGAACTGGGGAAAGACAGGCGTATGGGACCACCCTTACCAGAGCCCAGGTTTTTGTTTGTTTGGTTGTTCTGGTTTTTGTTTGTTAGCATGTTGTTGTTTGTTTTGTTTTTCTTTCCAGACTGAATCTCACCTACCCCAGGCTGGCTTCAAATTCACTGTGCAGCTTAGGCTGGTCTTGAACTGGTCCTTCTGCCTCCGCCTTCCGAGTGCAGCGTGACAGCTGTTTCTCCAGGCCTTCTTATGAGTTCTTTATGTGGTGCCATGTCCCCAGCAATGCCTCCTGAACTTCCAAGATCAGTAACTGTCTCTTTCCTTTTCATTCACTTTTCCCTTCTTTGCCGGGCCCTTGCCGGCCTATCATTGAAACAGAGACAGGAATAATTTACAATACAATGTGAATGCTCTCTTCCAACTCACTGTGTGACTCCTGGCCCAAGGAACTCTGTAAAACAGTGGAAAGTTAGGGTCAGGGCCACTTCGACAGAGAATTACTGTTATCTCCGATGCCTGTGGGGGATGGGCGTGCTGGCTCCTCCTTCTGCCCCGGCTCCCCTCTTGTGATGAGGCCATGGTCTCCAAACACAATGCTTCAGCTTTGTCTGCAGACCTCAGCCACACATCTCTATCAGATTTTAAAGGGACTGGCACTCGCTCCAATAGCGGGTTGACTTTCCAGCTTGCTCCCGAGCACCCCTCCTGCACCCCCAGGCCGAGCTTACTACAGAGACACACCTGCCCAAGGGTAGCAAACACAGAAAGTGTGATGCTGTTTTGTTGCAATTATTTATTTGTGTGTGTGTGAAGAGCACATGGCATGGTCTGTGTGTGGAGGTCGGAGGGCAACTTATGGTAGCCAGTTCTTTCCTTCTGCCTTGTGGACCTGTGGGACATTTACCCACCACCCCCAAAGCTCCCCCAGAGTTTTCTTGAGTGCAAACAGCAGGAAATATTAGATAGAAGGATTTAGATTGTGGAGATAAACAGATAGAAAATATGGGATAGCCTCCAGAGGGCCTGGAACCTATTCCAACGGGCCCCGAGTGTCTCTGGTCCAGGGTTTTTATAGAGACGCCAAGGGGTGGAGCAAAAGACCTCCCCCCAGCACAGCCAAGTGCAGAGCATCTCAGACACCTGCACTCAGGCCTGTGGTCCTGATCATCCTCTCTATGCAGACCTGCTGGGTAAAGCCACGAGGAACCTGAGAAGGGGCTCCCTCATGGCCCCCAGGGGCTGAATTTGGGTCAGGCTTGGCAGCAAGCACCCTACCTGCAGAGCCGTCTTGCCAGCCCAAGCAGTACTTGCAGACTATTTTATCTTAAAGTTGGTTTACTCTTCCTCCAGCCTGTGGGGTGCAGAAAGGGCTCAGTCGGAGAAGTGCGTGCTGGGCAAGTGAGAGGATCTAAGTTCAAGTCCCAACAGCTACGTAAAAATTAAACAACAGCAAACAAACAGGTAGTATTGGAGTAGGAAGCAGGTGAGGGTGGGGGGTGGGGGGGACGGCAACTGGCAGCCTGCAGAGCTCACTAGCTGGCCAATCTAGCCAGCAGGTGAGCTTCCGGTTCAGACCAAGAAATAGATCAATCAAACAATTAATAAAATTTAAAAATTAAAATAAGGTGAACAGTGAAGGAAGACACTAATCCTGGCTTCTTATTGCCACAGGGTTTACCTGCACCCAAGGGAAACAAAACAAAAACTTCTACAGCTTTTACAAATGTTTGCTACCCTGAAATACAAGGTCAAGGCCCCCCAGGCCACTGGAGTAAAGCCTGGTGGGGGGCTGGCCTTCAGGGGTCTGAGGGAGTCCCTTCCGCAGACCTGCAGCCAGGAACACAGCACTCAGAGGCACCCCACAGCTTGGAGGCGAAGTTTCCTCCCCTCTCGAATCTTCTTCGGGAAGGTCATTAGAAAGTGCCACCTTTCTTGTTGAACCTGGCCTGGTGCTTCCAGGAACAGGAGATGCTAAACTGAGGGAGGGGGGTCTGTTTCCACAGGCCTGTCCCCACAGTGCGCCTCCATGGCCGCTCGCAGGAGCGCAGGGCTGGTGCCAGAAGGAAGATGGGTCAGTGGGGTAAGGACTTCTATGCCACAGGGAGGCTCCTCCTGCCCAGTGAGGGGGCTGCTTCCCCTACACCACTGTGAAGGGGCCCCAAAATAGCTGGACCACACAGCAGCCAAGACAGGCTTAGGGGCCTAGACACAGCTTCTGTGACAGGCTTACTGACTGGCAGGCAACACCCAGATCCAGGAAAAGCCTTAAGCTGATACCACCCAGGGATCCACACTGTGATGAGGAAGTACCTGACATCGCAAACATTCCAACCATTAGATAAGGTGGCAGATGTCCTTGAGTCTAGCACACACCTGTTTTTTGTTTTACAGATACCCCTAGACAATTGTCAGCCAATCAGGGTCTTGGACCCTGGAAATCCCCTCACCCTGACCTCTGCTATGAAAAAACCCCACCCCACCTGAGCTCAGGGCTCTCTGCTCTCACCGCTGTGTCGGACAGACAGAGGGACCAAGCTCCGGAGTTTGAAATAAAGGCTCTTTGTTTTTACATGTGGGATTCGGTCTCCGTGGTGGTCTTTTGGGGGTCCCTGTGATCTGGGCATAACAACCACGGGTTGGGGGAAGAGATCTGAGCTGAGCTTGTCAATTGCAGCAGGCTCCAATTTCTTTTGAGGCTTTGTTTTTCTTTGTAAGATGGCAAAGGAAAAACCAAGCCGAGGCTGACGCTGAGAAAGGACGTTTATGACTCAGGACCCTGGGAAGACAGTGGGAGTCAAGGTATCCTGGAAGCCAGGGTCAGAACCGGTTAACGGCAGAAGGAGCTAGAAGTTCTGACTTCACATTCTCCCGGGCCATGGCCTCTCTGTGCCCCTGCCTGGGTCAGAACACCTGCCACAGGCCACAGGCAGCAGCTGTAGAAGGTGGCCCAGGGACAGCCAGTGCTGCCGGAGTCACTGGGCCGGAGTGGGGACACAGGCCACTAGCACATGGCTGCAGGCGGCCCCTCCCTGGAACCACACGTCTGGGATACAGGGTCTGTCTGCATCCCATGCTGCGGGTCACCTTGTCACCAGGCCTCAGGCTCCTGCTGCCCGGCCAGCCTCGCTGGTGACACCCACTTGCTGCAGGGCCAGGGCATCCTCCTGGGGCCCCTCGTACTTTCTTAGGATTCTCACCAGCCCCGCTGCAACCCTCCTGGTGGGCAGCCTCTGTCTGCCTTCCGTGAGGGGCTATCCAGAGAAGCCTTGAAACAGACAAAGCCGGATTGAGGGGGGAGGCGGCCTACCACACTCATGGGCACCCGGAAGCCAAGTGAGGAGTGTGGCAATTCAACAGAAAGTTAGACGCTGGGAGTGGGGGGGGGGGGGATACAGGAAAGTCAGGGGGACAGGCGGAACTCCACCGGGTGTGCCTGGAGGTTAGGCTGTGCACAAAGATGGGGCAGGAAATGGGGAAGGCCACAGAGTCGTCATGTGACAGTTTAACGCGGCCCAGACCAGCTGACTGGAGCAGAGCTGCTCCGACAAAGGTGTAGAGTCCTGAGGGCGGGCGGTTATAGGAGCATTGTTCAGGCAAGTTTGCCAAGACCACAACAGAGCGGGAGGTGGCTTCGCCCGGGAACTGTCTCCCTCTTTATCCTCTTGGACCAAGTGGAAGGGGCTCCAGACTTGGATACAGTAGACTTTCTTCGTGTCCCACCCTGTGGATGCACTCCAGGATGCAGTAGCCCGACCCCCCCCCCCCCCACACACACACACCACCACCTTTGGCTAGTTCTTATTTATATTGCATGCAGTCAACCATGGTCTGAAAATTTCATGTGGGAAACTCCAGAAGCAAATTTCGGTCTCAGATCATGGGCCACTCGGAGTAGCAAGATGACATCTCCCAGGTGGGACGTGAACCATCTTTGGTCCAGTGCGAGCTTTCTGTTCCTACAACTAGCCTCAGTCAGCAGCAGCTTCCGCATCAGACCACGGTCTTAGTACTGTAGTCACTGTGTTCTGTGCCTGTGTGTGTGTTCCAGTGACCCTTATTTTATTGAACAATGGCCAAGTACTGGCCGTGGGTCCCCGAGAGGTAAATAGCTGGGCTGACATAAACCTGATACATTTCCCTGTGCCAGCCACGCAAGGAAGAGCATCTGGGGAGGCTCTCGACTTGAAGTTGGTGTGTGTTACATGAACTTCAAGAAAAGTGGTGGAAAAAAAAAAAAGCTGGGCGGTGGTGGCGCACGCCTTTTATTCCAGCACTCAGGAGGCAGAGGCAGGCGGATCTCTGTGAGTTCGAGGTCAGCCTGGGCTAACAAGTGAGTTCCAGGACAGGCTCCAAAGCTACACAGAGAAACCCTGTCTCAAAAAAAATAAATAAATAACAACAACAATAAAAAAAACCCAAAAAAAACAAGAAAGAAAGAAAGAAAGAAAACGAGAAAGAAGGAAGGAAGGAAAGAGAGAGAAAGAAAGAAAGAAAGAAAGAAAGAAAGAAAGAAAGAAAGAAAGAAAGAAAGAAAGAAAGAAAGAAAGAGAGAGAAAGAAAGAAAAGTGGTGGATGTTAAGAATTTGTTCCACTTAGTGGGTTAAAAAAAGGACATGAAGTTGGGGAGGGAGGGAGCTAGGAGGGGTGGGTCTGGGAGGAGCCGGAGAAAGTACACTGCATGAAATCCGCTAAGAATTAATTCAACAATTTAAGATGCCCTTACTTTTGCTTTGTGTATATGGGTGCTCTGCTGCATGTCTGTTTGTACACCACGTGTAGTTCTTGCAGAGGCTTGAAGAGGTCATCAGATCTCCTGCAACTGGAGTCAGACAGTTGTGAGTCACCACGTGGGGCCTGGGAATTGAACTCGGGTCCTCTAGCAGAACAGCAGTTCTCTTAACCTCTGAGCCATCTCTTCAGTCCCTAATAAATCTATTTTACAAAAAGGATTGGTTCAGACAACAAAACTTTTCCTTCAACTGGGCTTTATCTAAATAGGCCTGAGGGAGGAGGAGGCACTGTCCCACTTCCCAGAGCACACGTGACATGACGTTCTGGGTATTAGCTGGTGTGCTTGACGCTTAAGGCTCTGGGCTAGAACTCACGGAGGGGGCAGGAATCAAGCCACTTAGTGATGTCCTTTAGCAGCCTGGGCTACAACCACTCGGGTCTGCATCCTGAGTTGCTATGCTGAGCCACGTGACTCCAAATAAATGGCGTCGTGCTCAGAAGCACAGCTTGCTCATGAATGTGTAAGGAAGTTGTAGTTTGCATAGATGTCTGGCCCTGGCATTCAGCACAGCAGGATTTAACAGATGCTTTGCTTCCTGGGTGCTGGGATCCTGTGACTTAGGCACTGCTGCCACTTGGTGGTTGTAATTCCAAACTACATCTTCAGGACAAACGGACCTCCTCCCTCCCTCCCTCCTCCCTCCTCCTCCCTCCCTCCCTCCCTTCCCTCCTTCCCTCTTCCTTTCTTTTATGTGTGTATGGGCACATGCCACAGCCACAGCATGTGTGTGGAGGTCCGAGGACAATTTTCAGGGCTCACTTTCACTCTCTGCCTCTCTGGTCCCTGCTGCTGTACTGCAAACTCCAGGTTCGCTGGGCCTCTGGCCGATTCCCCTGCCTCAACTCATCTCCCCGCAGACCCCTGGAATTGCAGATGTGCACTGCACACCCTGCTTTTTGCATGGCTTCTAGGAATTGAACTCCAGCCGTCAGGCTTACACGGCACGCATTCTTACCTGTAAAGTCACCTCAGCCTCCCAGGGCGTATTTTTATCGTATAAAACAAGTAAATAAAACCCACTCCACAAGTGTAAGCCTGAGCTTGAAACCACAGCGTGTTGAGGCCTGTGATGGAGGAGGAAGTTGGCCTCAACTGAGAAAACACCCCCACCAGATTGGCCTGCGGTGCACTTTCTTGATTGGTGATCGATGGGGGAGGACCCAGCTCGCTGTAAACAGTGCCACCCTGGGCTGGTGGTCCTGGGGTGTAGAGAAAGCAGGCTGAGCAAGCCGTGAGGGAGCAAGCCAGTCAGCAGAGTTCCTCCATGGCCTCTGCATCAGCTTCTGCCTCGGGGTTCCTGCCCTGACTCAGAGTGTGCCCTGTGATCTGAACCCTTTAAGGATGACAATAAATTCTTTTCTGTTCTCCCCACCGCCCAACCCTGCCTAACTGCTCTAACTCTGCTGATATTCGAATAGCGCTCATTGCTGTTACCTAATAGAGACCCAGCAAAACACTCTCTCTAGAAACGTGTAATGTTAGATCAACAAGCTCAAAGCCTTACATTTGATTCTGCGAGCTCAAGATATTATTTCTGCTATCGCCAATATGCGATTAGTGCTGAAAAAACTCAAGAGCGTCATATAGAATATAAGAAACAGGAATGGAGGGCTTCTTTAATAGCTCACCCATCGCAGAGGTAAAGCCAGTCCTTCGGACACCACGCCCTTTGCGCGTTTGCAATACCTTGTCTCTATTTCTAGTTCTGTTCTCTCTACCGGGTATTATAGCTCGCGAGTGTTTAATTTATATAATACATTCAAACATGAACACACACAAAATATAGTTAATATGAGTGAGCGCGATAGTTTCGTTCATTTACTTGAAAAATAGGAAATTTCCCTCTGTCTTCATTTGATTGGTAGTTGCTTGCTGTGTGAGAGGGGATTTTGTACTGCCAGCGCCGTGCCGTTAGAGGTGACATACTCATGGAGTGACCTAATGTGTTTGACTTTCTTTACTTAATCATTAGAAGAATTGTAATGTGAAATACATTCAAGGACTCCATGTGTAAGTTAATAATGAACCTATCTGTGTCCAACACAAATAATCATGTGTAGTTTAGGCGCTAGGAACGGGCTCCACTTGATAATGTTCATTCTGTGGCTTTGGTCAAAGAATGAACGATGTCTATGTTAAATTTCAGGTGGTGTTTAAGTGTTTTTTAAAAAAGACACTCAGCATTTATTAGTGTTCTGAAAGATTTCAGGCTTGGGGAGGTACCAAATACAGGAGAGCATTTAGCCGTTGCGAAGGTCTAGCCATTAGCCCTCCTCAAGAACAAGTAGGATAGTGACACGGAGTTTAGTGAAGAGAAATCATCCTCTGTAAGTACGTCAGTCTTCTTTTAAAGCAGTAAGTGCTTGATTCTTTTCAGTCTCTCCTCTACATCCAGGATTTATAAATGCTTGACCAACTCAGCCACCTGTGTGAGGGTAGCACATACCTGCGGTCATCGTACCTTGTATGGGTTTCGGACGGGCGAGAGGTAGCTGGGTAGTTCTATCTAGCCAACCTCGAGAGTCCATTCCCGAGCAAGATAGCGCACTGCTGCTCATTGTGCTCCATTCAATACCATGAACATCACACAGATCGAGATACTGGGGAAGTGACAGGAGAGGCAAGTGAGCGATGAGAAGAGAAGGAGGCGTATGTTGCTGTAGGCAAGTTCTGCGAGCGTGATATGCAATAAATGGAAGTGGCGTCTCATGACCAAACATGACCAGCCGAGAGATTAGAAAAGCTGTTGTACATTTCCATATGTATTAATCTACTGGGTGTGTCTGCCTTCATAGTCCAGTCTGTCTCGATATGCGATTCATTGGTGAGTCTCGCGTATCACTGCAAAGTCTCCATTCGAGTTTCGCATCACTTTTTTGTGCTCGCGTCTCTTGTAAACTACGAAGCATTGGCAGGGCTCTTAGGGCGTTGTAATGGCAGTTAGTCTGAGAGTGTGCGTCCGGTAATTACCTCCTTGAGTTCCTATGCGGTACCCTCCCCCACATCCCCTCCAATATAGCCGTGTCCTTGTGTGCCACTATATTAACTAACCATTGACAAGCCACCCATGGCAGCTCGCTCACATGATGGTCTCTAGGTGATTATTAGTCCAGGCTTTGAGATTTTCCCTACGGAGGACTCGAGAATGGTTAACATCAGTGTTTCATAGATGTCAGGGAGATTCCTGCGTCCCATATTGGACAGGAATGGCGCCATAGTTTATGTGATGATTAATTACCCGGATATGTTTCATGGCCAGAGCGAGTAAGCTGTCTCCTTTATAAAATAATAAAACAAGTTATTTTGAATCCATTGGCGAGGCAGAACTGATAGTTGGTGTTTCCGAGAAGCGCCCAATAACGGCCTCAGGCATGTGCTCGCTATGTGATTGAGCAAGTCATTAGATTTGATCCTATTTACTGCACTGTGAAAGTCGTGGTGTGAAAAACGGGTTAAATTTTTCTTATGGCAGCGTGTAAACATTTGTGACTTGAATTATTTGCATAACCATCTCTCCTTTTCTTCACTCGAACACCAGAACATTAGTGAGGCGAGCGTCTGAAAGAATGATCAGACAAGAGGAGTAAGCATATAACACACATGTAAGCGTATTCTCAGGCGGAGGCGTTGGATGTAGGGAAACTGCACCCGGTGAGCTGTTGCCTCTGAGAGCACCTTTTGTTTTTTTTTTTATTATGTCATTGTGTGTTTTTTACTTATTATATTGATATTTCATATTTCTACAGGTCAGCAAGCAAGGCGGCAGCTACCTCAACATATCTCAGTGTCGGTGACATAATAGTCCCAGATTCCCTGTGTTCTCTTCCGCTGTCCTTGGCTCCCGTCCGCGTACTTCTCGCCCAGGTCCGACCCCCCCATGTCTCACCTTCCTCCAGGATTCAAGGTTCTCCCCCGAGGACTGGGGATCGACCTCAGTGAGAGCTCAGCTCAGGCTAGCTATACGAGTTCGTCCCTTCCGTTCACGCAGCATTTGTAGGGCCTCAACAGCGGTCACCATCCCTCGTATGTGCAATAAGAAGTTCAACACTTTTCAAGACCAACAAGCACTAACCCTCAGTGCTCATATACTCACTGCTCACAAGACCCTCAGATTCTACGCGAACTGCCGTAGGGATGGCCTACTCTTCCACCCCCAAGAGTAGATCAAGCCCAATCGACTGTTCTCATCCTATTCAGAAGGCTTCTTACTACCTGTTGTGGGCCCCCTTGCCACGCCTATTTAGAGTTTCCATTAGTTCATGTGCTGACCAATTTCCATATGCACGTGCACATCAAGTCTCTGTCCTCTCGTCAGCCTGTTGTAGTCTCCTACAACAACCACCGGCGACCAGTATGGAGCTCCTTTTCCTCACCCATCCATCCTGTTCGATCTAATAAAGCCTAGCCGTGCTATTAACCCACTGATAATTTCAGTGACTATGCCAGCGACGCGTCCTTGCCTTCTCCTTTTGGTTCTTCTTCCACAGTCCGTGGATGTCCTGCGCATCATCGAATTCTCCCTGGAGTCTCCGTTGCGCGATTGGTGGCGTTTGAAACCTGGGAAAGGTTTTTTGGTATGTGCCTACGAGCACCCTCATGTGACGTGGTTCGCCTTCTTGTGGTATCGCGTCATACCTACATCTTCACCTCACATGAAGCCTAATCTTAAGGTCGGTCTCTCCCTTATTCCTACTGGTCTCATGCACCATTACCAGCAGTCCTCTCCTCATCAGGTAGGGGGTTCATTACTATTCTAGGTGGCCTCATCACGTTAATGGGCCTTCTTCTTATTATCTTGTGCTGTGATTCATATTCAGCTTTCTCTCTCAGCGTTGTCCTCTCATTTACCATGGTCTCTCGTTCAGTCCCGCTTTATGTTTCTTGTCTTCCTGTTATCCATTCCAGTACTCTCTAGGGACTCTGCCCTTTCATCTCTGTTCCCTTGGTACTCCTCGCTCCTTCATTGCCATCCGCTTTCCATGTCCTCAGCCTGTTTGCGTGTGGGGTGCTATGTATTCTCTCTCACACCTTTCTCTGGTCTTTCTTGGCGGTGCTCTCTTTCTTTCCGAGGGTACCTCCCTCTGCTTCTTCAGTGGTGAGCCCAGGCCTCTGTCTAAGCCAGATCAGTCCAACTTTCCTTTATACTCACACCATCCTGGCGTCATTACTCTCCCTAATGATGGGTTTACCATTCACCAACGACCATTATGTCTTGTGCGTGAGTTGTGTTACGTTCTTCGCTTCAGCGCAGAGTCGATGACTTGTGTTATATTATACCCAACTCCCTCTGTGGTCTGCAAACCTCTGTCGTATTGTCCTGGTTTTTTCTGCACCTCTGTGGCTGATTCGTAAGGCTTCTCCCTAGTTTGTATATGTGCCACAATTTATTTATCCATTCTTCAGTTGAAGGGCATCTCCTACCTCTGTATTCGCAGGTTTTTGTCACCTCGGATTAACAAAACAATGCTTGATATGAGCATAAAGTCTGATGCAAGGTAGCACCTCTTATCGATTGGTGCTCTCGAAGTTGACGATTCTCTTCTGGTATCATGGCCCCTCTAGGAGTGGTTGTACTCAAGCACTTGTTACATCTTTGGGGAGATTGAGTCCCAATTTCTAACAAGCACATATTGATTTTCCAAAGTGTTGTACAAGCTTGCATTTCCCACCAGCAGTGGAGGAGAAGTTCCCCAGTGTCCACATCCCTCCAGCATAAAGTGTCTTCAGTGTTTTTGATCTTAGCTATTCTGGACAGGGCATGTAAGATAGGTATCTCAGAGTGTGTTGTTGATTTGCATTTTACCCTGATAGATAGGTGAGAGTTATGCGCATTGGACACTAATTCCCTTTAAATCGTCTTTTTCAGCCATATGCGTTTCCTTCTTCTTCAAGAGAATTATTGGGTTCTGAGTCCTCAAAGTGCGTGCACATTTTCTCCTCACAACCTTGGTGGCCTTTGCCTTTCTCAATTAAATGACTCTTTTATTTTTCTGCGGCTGTCCTTATCAAATATATGTACGTACATGTTTCCTTTGTGACTATCCGCTCTCGCTCCGGAATTTCCATATCTGGCACATGTGACTCGAAAGGATGTTGTGCTGTTGATATCAGCATCCCTATTTTCCATTCTGCTAGTAGGGCTCGTCTCGTGCGTCTTCTTGCCACTCTCGTTTTGTCATTTCTCTCTCTCTCCTCTCTCAGTTCCCAGCATCTCTGGGTCCACATTGATTTGCAAGTTGTTTTGTCTCTATGACACCACTCAGACTTCTGATACTGTGAACTCACTGATTCTGGTGTTACTCACTCTATATAGCCTAATGATTTCCTGCTAAAAGTGCCAAATGACGCTTTCAAAGGACTAATTTTGACTTTCCTTTCGCTAGACAGAGGTTCAAGAGCACTCTGCTGGATTTTGTGTGTTGAGGTCTCTTATCCGACTCTATACTGTAGATTTCTTGCTCGACACTCGTGAGACAGAGATGAGCATCTCTGATCTCTGTGCAGCCGTGTCTGACACGAGATCATTATTATCGGAGTTCTGCCCAGCACCATTGTGAAGATGCTTTTCTTTTTTCCATTGTATCACTTTTGGTTCTTTTGTTCTCAACAAACTCTACTTATGTTGCATAGGTGTGTGGTAGCCGGGGTCCTTGCATTCGATTCCATTTATTCGTCATACAGGTCCATTTTTTTGTCTCATATCACCATACACTAGCTTCTTTTCCTTAACAAAGCCCTTATTCCTCTCGTCCATTATGGGTAGCGTGCTTGAAGATAGGGGCTATATGCTTATGCCTCTCCAGTGGTGTGTTTATGTACAGGAAGAAGGAATTATCTGATTCTGCGCATATCTCTCGCTTTTTTTGTGGTATATTTCCCATGTGGAATTTGATTTGAGTAGTAATGTTCGTTCTTTGTGCCAGGTCTGAGGTTAGATATGCATTTGTGTTTGGTGATTTTTCGATATTCAGGCCGTTGTGAGCAGTTGAAGCTGTACAGATTACCATTATACGGTGCTTTGCGTGTTGCCATTTGTATTACTATAGTTAGCCATTGGCTCCTGTCTCTCCCTTCTTGGCATGTGCGCGCCGAGGTACTTTTTCTCCAGTTCTATACTGCTTCTTTCATTACGAGATGTGTTATCTCTTCTCAGAGCACCTAATATGTGTGACGTTGTCATATTCATAGATCCTACTCCATCTTGCGAGCTGGCTTTTACGCTCGTTAACTCCGACATTGCCGGTTCTTTATCTTTGTTGTCAGCTTATAATGTCCTCTCTCTGCTTATTAATATGCGTGTTTGCTATTTTGGGTGGCGTTCCATGGTATTCTCTAAGTTGCCTTACTCACTTCTTTATCCATTTATATGGAGGGCTACTGATTTTTTTTGAGTTGATCTTGTATTCTGCTATTGTTGCTGATAACCATCGGTCTCTTTTAAAGCTCTTCATCTCATTTCTCACTGCGAGTGTAAATCTTTCGGCGTGATACGTCATCTTTTTTAAAAGAAAAGGATTATATACTTATTAATACCATGCTAGCAATCTAAATCAATGGTTGATCGCCCTGTTTGAGCAACTACGAGTTCTTTGCCTGATTTTGGATACCTTTACTTCTCCTTAATCTCTCTGGATCTGTGTGGGTCATTTATTGCTCTCGGCTAGGACTTAACTATGAATACTTATGAAATGAAGTATGTGGGAGCATTTATGAGACCAGAGCACATTGCCTCGTTCCTGATTTATAGTGGGGAAACTGATATTTAAGTTTGTCTCATCAGATCTAATTTGATGTTAGGGCTATTTGGAGCTAGCACTGTAAATTTGCCTTTTCTATTCCATTGCTCTTCAGCTGAGGGATCCCTGTCTCTATCGCGGTGTCTCACTATCTCCAATGACTTTTATCTATTCATATAGGTAGACGTGTGAGAGGTGTAGACTTATTTGTCTTTCATATCATGTCCATTCAGCAATGCTAGGAGTTATTTTTCATATTGTGTTTGTTTCTGCAGAGATTATGTTTTAATTGTATTACTTGGTGCTATTGTTTTTTATTGATACATGATGTGATCGTTACGCGTAATGTTTAAGTCCTTTGCATTCCCTTGTGAGACTGAAGATGATGCGATTACCGGCTTCTTCAAGCGCTGTGATTCACTGGTGTGAAATTAGTTCGTGTATTGTTCTCTTCTTTGGAGGCGTCTCTGAGTCCTTTGCCAGAGTCATCCTGTAGTGTGATGGCTTATTCTTACAGGCGATCAATCTGATATCGCGCTATGAGGTGTAGAGATCTCTCGATCCTGTAGATTCTATCTTTCTCTCTCAGTAGGCACTCGCGTGGGATTGTTAGGTTTAGCAGAGAAGTCTGACACTGCCACGTGCTGGACAGGCTGCTGCGGGATGAGGAGCTGCTGTGCGTGGGGTAATTGGAGCCTCATAGAAGGAGTTTTGTACATTCCTTTCTGTATTTCATTTATGGGGAACAATTTAGAGAAATTGTTTCGTCAAGATGCCCTCGCTTGACTTTTGATCTGTCTGGCTTGGAAGTTTCTTGTTCGCCTCTTCGAGGACCATTTCTCTGGGGCTTTTTTTGTTTGTGTCTTTTCAAGAGAGATCTTTGAATAACTGTTTACTTTTCCATATAGGGGTTATTTGGAACTACATTCCTTAACTAGCGCTTTATCTGGAGCTCTTCTTGGAGAACTTATGGTCTCAGTGGCTAACTGATGTGCTCCTCGACTGTAAAATTTCGTCTCACATAGTGTGGTTTCTAGATTATTCAAGTACTGTGTGGTGAGACTGAAGAGTCTTTATGGCTATATCGACGTGCTTATAATTTCCTCTTTGCACTCATTGCTCGCAGAATGTCTGGAATTGTTATGTTTACCCCTTTTCATTATCTTGATTTATGTTGAATTTAGGCATATGATTTTCTTTCTCTTGTCTTTTGGTTAGTTGTTGATAAGTGGCTGGTCTATCTTGTTTGTTATTGTGTGTGTGCGATAAAGTATCTCAATAGAACATCTCTATATGGTTTCATTAATTTTTTGTATTTTATATTCATCTTAGTTTTCATTAAATTAATTATAGATATACACACCTTCTCTCTACTTGGATAATTTCCTGGCTCTATTCTTCCCATGAGCAAGAACGTTCTCCTCTTCATTTAGTGTTCTAGAGCTATTCAGGACGCGTGTGTCTTTTTACAAGTCATTCGAGTGTGGGGCGAATCATCGTCCTACATCTCTTCTCTTAAGTTGTGGAGGGCAGTGAAATCTCGTGGTGCACTTGCAATTTCCTCGTTATATCGCTATGCATGTTGCGTCTCAATCGTCAGTACCTGCCATATAATTGTTTTGTGATCAGCGGTCTATTAGTGTCGGAATAGTGTAATCTATTGTGTCGCGCCATAAGTGCATAGTTGAGCGTATAGGAAGGCCTTTAATTTCGTTCTTTATTTCTTCCGTGGCTCAACTCCATCTCAGGATTTAGTAATTCAGGATTGAGCAGTGTATTTGCGTTGTGCATACGATTGTAGCGTTTGTTGGTGGAAGTTTGTTGTTGATTGTTTCAACAATGTATCGTAGCGTTTAATGAGCGCGATCATAGTTTGGTACTGAGTTATATACAATAATCAGGCGTCGAGGCGCTCTCTCCATTCGTTTTGTATCTGATGAGATTTTGCCCTCTCTCAGCGCTCAGTCTTCTCAGGTCGAGTGTCCTGTTGCTCGACTTGTTAGAGAGAAATGTTCCTACTGGGAGTGCTGGAGAAGAATGGGGTTTAGTTCTTTTCTCTCGTTAGACTCGAACGAGTGTCTATGCTTTGGACTAATGCGCTCATATCAGGCTACTCACACAATTGGTTGCTTTGACAATACAGTTATGAGATTCCTATAATCCTTTTCTCTGCTGTTAGAGAGATTTTACGTAAGTCCTCGCGAAAGTGAAGTGCTTTTCCTCTCTCGCGTGTGTTGACAGAGTGGTGCAGGTCATGGTGTGTCGTGGTGTGACACTCCCGCACATATTAATGATGTAGCGCGAGCTCTTTCTGTTTGTATATTAGATGTTATACGCTCTTACATGTCTAAGCTTTATAGTAATAGTGTGTGCCCTTTTGTCGATTATGGGTTCCGACCACAAGAATAAAGTGGTTTCCTCAGCATGGTAGAACTTCATCTGTTGTGTTGCTGAGTCTTTTCCATATGGTATGCAGGACTGTAGAGTTGCCTCCTTTGTTGCTCTCCGTTTTGAGTTGATTTTCGCTGTGAATTGTTCAATTTCTCGCAGTTGCAGATATGTTACGACTGGCTTACACCTAGCTTGTGTGGCTATTGAAGTACTCCATGTGACTTGGAATAGGGCAGGTCTCTGTGTGTCCCTAGCCACTTTTGGTATGCTCTAGGGTAATGTGTGCTCTCTGCTCTCTTGTTGACTAGTTGTGACGTAGTGTGGGTTCTTTGTATTGCAGAGTCACTAGTGTATGTTCAGATTTTGCTCGTCTTGAATCCTATTGTGGTTCGAACCTATAATAAGATACTTTTTTGTAATATAGGTGCACTTAAGTCCATTGGACTTTAGGCTGAGATATTACTCCGCGACGTGATTGTTGCATCCGCTGTTATTTTGTGGTACGTAAGTAGCTATGATGTAACTTTTCGTCTGTGCGTGAGGAGATTTAATGTATAGTGACTTTATGCTAATTGCCGTGAGTTGTTTAGGGCGAGTGTGTATCTGACTTCTGTCGGTGTACGAGTCTTCCATGGCTGAGGCTTGCTGTCGGTGTCTGGCTTTTGTGTGAGCTGAGTAAGTGATTAGATATAAATGACCTCTGGCTGGTATGCGCGTCAAGCTTCGAATGTTCTTGTTCCTTCCATCTATTGTGAGTGTAGGCATATGACATAAGTATTGTTTTTACTGGGTAAATATTGGTCTGGGCTGACATCCATAGTCTACTTTACTGAGATAGTAGACATATAACATCTATGTTAGCAAGCAAGATGCCCTTCTTCTTCTCCAAAGTCATGCATATTGTAGAAACTCTCGAGTGGTTGTTTAATTTCTGCATGAGTGATATTACCATTGTATCTATCGTTCACTTGGCCATTTCCTTTGCTGCTCTTTATAGTGTGCTTTCTTATGATTCTGTTTGCGATTTGTGTTGTCTTGAGCGCTGTTTGTACTGACTATGTGTGTTGAGCGAGGGAGATCTTGTTCTCTCTGCGTGACTTCTGAGGGCCAGGCGGAAAACTCTAAGCTACTACTCTTATGAGACTTCACAGGTGTGTCTATATGACGTATTACTTTATATCTTTCATACGCATTTTCTCTTTAATACACGCTCAGATGAGTTCGTTTCGTTCTCTATTTTGTTGTGTGTAATGTATATTGACCGTTGCTAGATCTTACTCCTGCCTATTTTTTAGAAGTTATTGATCCATTCTGAGCTCAGCCGTTCCTCATAGTGCCCGATATACATTCTTCGTATTTTACATGTTTGGATACACTTGTTCATGGGAGCTAGGATGTCTGACTTGTAACTTGAGTCTCCAACATATTCCTTGCAACATATATAGGTGTCCAATTGAGCATGTTGGTTTGCTTTATGTGGTTGTTCTCTACGTGCAATGGAGAGTGCGTGAGTTATAACAAACATCTGCTTGTGGTTACCTCATCCTTCTAGGCCTCTGGTACAATTGCATTTTACCTTATTAAACAAAACTTGCATTAATCATGATGTTAAAAGTGTTCCTCATTAACTCTCTCTTAATGTTCCCCACAAGGTCGGAATACAGGAGACCCAATGGCTGATTCTGAACTTGATGCTGGTTGGTAAAAAAAATTCCTCAAGCTCTTCCACCAACCGACGGCCTTACATCTTGTAATGGACAATGAGGACAGCAGTCATCAGGCTCTCTAACAACTGTGACGGCCGACCAAGGGCTCCTCAGATGGTTTTCTTGCCTGCTCTCTTCCTCTAATAAGGGCATAACTGCCCTGTTTTTTAAACTGCACTCTCAGTAGGAATTATAATAGTATTCCCATCACACTCTTGTATGTCACAGATGTTAACTCACACAACACACCCCAGGGGTCCATACTGTCAGCAAATGTCATCATACGTTCTGGACCTTTGCCGGCTGCTAAGTTTTATCATGGCCTCTTAGATGGACTCTCCTCTGAGGCACTCCATCTGCTGCTCTCTCTACATCACCTCTGTTGTCAGCAAGGGAGACCTGTGCTCCAACCCCTAATAGCAGGTCAGGTGGCCTCTGAGAAGGGACTAGTGGGTCACCCGGCCCATCCCTCCTCCGCCACTCTGGGTGTGCTTCTCAGGACTCAGAACTAAAACATCTGGACTGTGAGGCTTCTTTGCGTCAGTTAACCTCTGGCTCCTGCTAACTGTGGGATCTGTGCCGTCCCTCAGGTCAACTCTGCTTTTGTACCAACAGATCCGAACTGGTTTGTAGTCATACTCTCCTGTGGGCCAACAGCTCACAAATAACGACACAGAGACTTATTGTTAATTATGAAAGCTCAGCCTTAGCCTGTAACTTAAATTAACCTGCTTTTAGTCATCTATATTTCACCACGTGGCTTTTTACCTCTCTTCCATCTTGCAACTCCTGTTTCCTCTCCATGTCTCTGGCATCTCTCACTCATCCAGCTTCCTCCTCTTCTCCCTTTCTCTCTCCGCCTGGAAGTCCTGCCTATACCTCCTGGCTAGCTATTGGCTGTTCAGCTTTTTATTACCCCAATCATAGCAATATACCTTCACATAGTGTACAAATATCCCACAACCCTGGTTTGACATGGGGTCCAAAGACTTAGGGACCAAACAAAAAATGTCACGTTTCCTCCTGTGTGTATGTGTGTGTGTGGGGGGGCTTTTGGTTCCCTCTCACTGTGGCTCCACCCCACAACCACACCTCTCTTCCCTATGCTCCTCACACTGGAATGTTTACCCTTTAAAAACTTTTAAAGTTTTTGCAGAAGCTCCTCCTGCCATCTCCAGGTCCACATTAGCACATAGCTACTCTGCCTGGGTCCCCCGTTAGGTCCCCTAATCTGTGGTATTATCTTACTCACTGTAGTCCTCTGTCTAGTGAAATGTTTCTCCAGGAGCACATGTCAGCAATCACACAATCTACCGCAGCTGACCAAGTCAAAACTCTCCTCCTGCTACATGAAGTCAACCCACGTCTGCCCCCTTAGATCTCCAGGACAGCCCCTAATAACCTGGCTCTGCCCCCATTCGGCAGGAAAGAGCCAGATGAACACGGTGCACTCTTTTGCTTTGATAGCTTTGGGATCTGAACTAAAGGGCTAATAATCCCAAAACCTTAGGTGGGCTGGGAAAAGTCCAGACAGGAAAGTTGACACACTGATAGGATCTTCAGGTTGTGAGAATCCAGGGAGCCCTGATTAAAAGATCAACATACTAACCCCGAGAGTGTAGGGGAACAGACCTGCCTAGGAAATCCTCACCTCCCAAGTTCCCTTCCTACCCTGTGAAACTATGCTTGGGGACAGTCTCCATCCCATGGAGAGACCACTGTTCTGATTAAAGGGCGATGTGCTTCTGTGGAGGTCGGTCTCCCCTCCCTCAGAGAGACCACAGCCCTTCCCTGTTCTGATTAAAGGACGAGGTGCTTCTGCAGATGTCAGCCTCCCCTTCCTTTATGTTTTTAACTATATGCATCATTTTAATGTGGAAAAGTAAACAAATGGCGCTACTGCCAAGAAATTACCTGAAAATAACCCCAGTGCTTTCCATACCGTGGGATTTGACCATTCTTGCTTTCCTTTTATCTTATTATGGTAAGAATAACCAGCACGTGTTCGGCTCTCTAGGGCTCTAGAGTATTTCACCTTGCACTACAAAACCTTAGCCTCTTGATTACTTCCATGTTGCCTCCATCAATCCCTACCTAACATCCCCAAGTTAGTTTTGGTTTTGGTCATGATGGTGGTGTTTGTTTGTTTGTTTGTTTGTTTTAGACAGCGTTTCTCTGTGTAACAGCCCTAGCCATCCTGGAACTCACTCTGTAGATCAGACTGGCCTTGAACTCACAGAGATTCCCCCTGCCTCTGCCTCCTCAGTGCTGGGACTAAAGGCATGCACCACCACGGCCCAGCTAGTCATGATGTTTTTACCACAATAGAAGGAAGACCTGTGTAAGGCAGGGACTGAACGGAACAGCACTTTTAGGGTCAGAAGGCACCGTGAAGTCCAGTCCCAGCACAGGGCCAACGTACAACAAGAACGCACAGATGGCCCCTCTGCCCTCTGAGTCGCTGTAGCTCTAGCCATTCTTTTTGGCCTGCTCACAGGGGCACTCCCCACGTTCACTCCTGCTCTCCAGAAATGATGGCAGACACAAGCCAGCTGAACGCCCATCCCAGCTAGCGTCCTTTGCTCTGCAGAGCTCGGCCCTCACCTGGTTCTACCCCATGCTTCAGTCAGTGGAGATGGGCCTGGAAACTCTGCCTTGCTGAGCTGGTTCAGCGGGGGAGAAAGGAAAAGGTGTGTGTGTGGGGGGGGTTGGGTCCTTCGGTCCTGTGACATGAAAGAAAGACTGTAGCATGATCCCCAGCCTGACAGCAGGCACAGGGCAAGATCAGCCCTCCTCAGGAGTCGGCCCAGCACACAAGTGGATGTTCTAGACCAACGTACTGAGCTGTAGCTGGGAGGCAGCGACTTTCATGGCACACTTCCTGGGGAACCTAGAATGTGGTGGTACTGTGTTCTCCAAAGTATTGTGCACCCTAATAAACTTATCTGGGGTCAGAGAACAGAACAGCCACTAGATCCAGAGGCCAGAAAATGGTGGCACATACGCCTTTAATCCTAGCATTCCAAAGGCAGAGATCCATCCAGATCTCTGAGTTCAAAGCCACACTGGAAACAGCTAGGCATGGTGACTCACGCCTTTAATCCCAGGAAGTGATGGCAGAAAGCATGAAGGTATATAAGGCGTGAGGACCAGGAAATAGAGCCTGGTTAAGCTTTTAGGCTTTTGAGCAGCACAGTTCAGCTGAGATTCATTCTGGATGAGGACTCAGAGGCTTCCAGTCTGAGGAAACAGGATCAGCTGAGGAATTGGCAAGGTGAGGTGGCTGTGGCTTGTTCTGCTTCTCTGATCTTTCAGCATTCACCCCAGTACCTGGTTCCAGGTTTGTGTTTATTAATAAGAACTTTTAAGATTCGTGTTACACTAGAATGTTCTACCTCGTTTACAGGCATTAGAATGGGGGAGGCTGGCAGACAGAGCTCCTCAGATGCGTTCCTCCCATCATCTGTATTAAGCATGAGGTGAGGAGAGAGGCCACTGCAAGCTGCGCCAGGCAGCGAGGTTTGGGGATGCTCAGCCTGTGGATTCAAGGAGCAGATGTCTTCATTTCTTAGCGCTGTTAGGTGCTTTACAGCCTCCTCATCTGCTGCCTGAGTGGCGTAAGTCCTCAGACGGCAGGTCTCTGAGCACTTCCTCAGAAACCACCCCTTCCACAGGAACGCAGCTGTGCTGAAGGGAGCCCATAAATAATGGCGCCAGGAAATCTCAGCCGCTGGGATGTGCAGAGCCAGGATGGGCCTCTTGGGGGCTCTAAGACAGATGGCAGATGGAGATGCCACCAGAGAGTGAGGACGCAGTCCGGGGGGGATCTCAGAAGATGGCAGGGCCTGTGGGATAGTGCTGTCTAGTGCCGCTGGCCAGCATGTCTTCTAGATGTTTCCGTGAGCTAATCACTTGTGTTGCGGACAGCACTTGCTCAGGGCCTTTCCATTCGAGGCACACCCTGTGCTGCGGATGAAGGAGAAGTAAAGACTGGCTGGAACGGCCCCTGTTACCCATAGTCTAGGAGCTTCACGGCTGTGTGAAGCTCTCACTGGAGCCTGAGAGGGCATCTGGGACCCTCACCGGACACCGCAGTGTCCACCTGCTGAGAAGCACCCTGGGGTGCTCCCATCCTGGGGTGCTCCCATCCTGGGGTGTTCCCATCCTGGGGTGCTCCCACCCTGGGGTGCTCCCATCCTGGGGTGTTCCCACCCTGGGGTGCTCCCATCCTGGGGTGCTCCCACCCTGGGGTGCTCCCACCCTGGGGTGCTCCCACCCTGGGGTGCTCCCATCCTGGGGATGGGTAGAATAGTGGTGTCTTGCCTGGCCACCAAGCCACTCCACTCTGACCCATTGAGAAACTGGGCCTCCCGCTCCTCCTGCTTCAGGGCAGAAATTCCCTTATCAGGGTGACTACTAGGTGACTCTTCCATGCCCCCGAACACCCAATTGTCCAGAGTCACAACAGCATCGATGGGGTTGCCTGCCAGGCTGACTCTAGCTTTAATCATTGACTGAGCCCAAGTCTGGAGTCTGGATGAAGTGTGTTCAGAGCTCAGATTTTTCCTATACCCTGAAAGTGTTTGCCCTGAGGCCAGGGGTCGAGCGAGGCAGGAGATGACATTTGAATCATCTGTACATAGCAACTCCAGTGATAGCGATTCTCTGGAAGGTAAAACCAGTTCCTCCCTTCATGAGTGCTTGAGGCTGTGCGTCCTGTGGGTGGGATCCTCAGGGTACTCCCAGGTGAGTTCAGGGCATGGACCTAGTGTGCTGTGTAGCCTTCATTTCAGAGTCTTTATCTCAGAGTCAGATCCTGGGAGAACGGTACCAGGTTGATGAAGCCCAGGAGAACATGATGCTGGGAGAATGAACTCCATGGAAATCCCTGAACTTGAAATGACATGTAAGGTTTGCACATGCAGAAGAAACTGGGAATGAACAAACAAACAAACAAAAAACCAATGCTATTGTGGTGATATTTTATTTGTATGTTAATAAATAAAGTTTGCGGGCTGGAGAGATAGCTCAGAGGTTAAGAGTACTGACTGCTCTTCCAGAGGTCCTGAGTTCAATTCCCAGCAACCACATGGTGGCCCACAACCATCTGTAATGAGATCTGGTGCCCTCTTCTGGCCTGCAGACATACATGCAGACAGAACATTGTATACATAATAAATAAATCTAAATAAATAAATAAATAAATAAATAAATAAATAAATAAATAAATAAAGTTTGCCTGGAGATCAGAGGTCAGCGAGCCATAAACAGAAGTCAGATGGTGGTAGCCCACGCCCTGAATCTGATCACACGGCAGGCAGAGTCTCTGTGTGGTCAAGGACACAGCCAAGCATGGTAATCCCAGTGCCAATCATAGAGACCTGGAGGTCTGTATAGACAGGCAGTGACTAGGAAGTCATGTGGCTGGGCTTAGAGACAATGAGAAGACAGAACAGGAAGGCAATAAAAACACAGGTTAGACGGGAAGAAGCTCTCTCTGGGGAAGCTACTGCTGGTGGTAAGTTAAGGCTAGTCGTGGCTATTGCTCTGATCTCTTTGGCTATTACCTCTGTATTTGGCTCTGTGTTTCTTATTTAATAAGACTGTTTAGAAATTCATCTACACAATATTTACAAGAACAAAGAAAACCATGAACACACTCAGCATTTACAGTGGAGGGCCAAGTTTTCAGATGGTCTGTTGGGTGGGCCATTCATACCCCTTTTTCCTCTCTTATTTTGAGTGGGGTCCCAGGGAAGTGAGGCTCCTGGTCCAGGAGACCTCCTTTCCTCTTGGAGTTTACCCAGCAGGTAGGTATGTGGGGTCGGGAGCCTCAGGCTGACATGCCCAGAAGCAAGTGGAGACGCAGCAGAAAGCAGTTTGAGAGGAGCCAGTCTGGTTTCACTGGGCCAGGGATGCGTGTGGGACCAACTGCTGAAGGTCAAGGACCAAGTGATGGGGTGGGAGGGCATTGGGCAGGACAGACGGACCCAAGGACTGAAAAAAAGACAAGACCACTGTGTGCATGTAGGTGACAAGGCATGGGGAGTCAAAGTCACTCTGCCTGCTCTGGGACTATTGGGAGCCACAGCTCAGGGAAGATTTCCCAGGATTCCTGTTGATGGAGAAAGGTGAACAGCAGGAGAGGTCAGAAGTGGAGTGTGACCTAGAACAGGCCCTGGTAATCCTTTCTGAGATAAGGGAAAACAGTAAGCAGGACCACACACTGGCCCTGCTGCCACGGCAAAGAAGTTAAAATATATTATGCAGAAAAGAGCGATCAGAGGGGCTGGAGAGAGAGCCCGGTGTTAAAATGCATGAGGACCTGAGTTTGATGCCTGAAACCCATGTGATGGTTCGCACTTGTAATCCCAGTGCCAGGAGACGAGGCAGGAGGATCCCCGGGGTTCACTGAATAGACAGCCTAGCTTACTTGGTGAGTTTCAGACCAGTAAGGGATGCTGTGAAAAGAGACAATATTGGGAGCAGGCTAGCAAGATGGGATAGTGAATAAAGGTGCCAGTTACCAGCCTGACCACCTGAGTGGGATCCCTGGAACTTACATAGTAGGAGGAGAGAACTGACTCCTCTAAGTTATCCTCTGACCTCCACTGCCATCCGTGCCATGTAGTGGCTTCACATGATTGCACACACACACACACACACACACACACACACACACACACACACACACACACACACAGAGAGAGAGAGAGAGAGAGAGAGAGAGGCAGATACAAAATAAGAAAAGAAATCTTGAAAGAGAGAGAACATAAAATGTGTGTTTGTGTGTGTGTGTGTGTGTGTGTGTGTGTGTGTGTGAGAGAGAGAGAGAGAGAGAGAGAGAGAGAGAGAGAGAGAGAGAGAGAGAGGCAGACAGACTGGGGAGGCAGGGAGATGATAAAAAGTACTTACTGCCATGCCTGATGACCTGAGTTTGATTCCTGAGACCCACATAGCAAAAAGAGAGAATCCCCCCCATTGAAAGTTGTCCTCTGACCTCTATAATATAACAATGGTGCTCTCTCTCTCTCTCTCTCTCTCTCTCTCTCTCTCTCTCTCTCTCTCCACTGATTAACTAAATGCAACCTAAAACTAAAAATAGCAAAGTAGCTGTGGTGGTCTGAATGTAATTGGTCCACATAAGCTCAGAGGGAGGGGCACTATTAGGAGGTGTGGCTTTGTTGGAGGAAGTATGTCACTGTGGGGGTGGGCTTTCAGGTCTCCTTAGCCTAAGCTTCACTCAGTGAGACACTCAGATCACTTCCTGTTGCCTGCTGATCAAGATGTAGCTCCTTCTCCACTCTCAGCTTCTTCTCTGGCACCAGGTCTGCCTGCACGCCACCATGTCCTGCCACGATGATAATGGACGGACCCTCTGAAACTGTAAGCCAGCCTCAGTTAAGTGCTTTCCTTTGTACGAGCTGCTGTGGTCACGGTGTCTCAATAGAAACCTTGACTAAGGCAGTACCAAAGAATAAACTCAATCCAGGACATGACAGAGGAACACCACACAGTGGAAGACACCGCTGGAAATAAAAGACCTAAGCGATTGGAAAGCTGCCCCGAGATCTGATATGTGAGGATGGCAAAGCCCAAAGGTGGATGCTGCCAGCACTCCAGTGGCATGGCAGTGATCCACAGTGGCCAGAACAGTGACGGGGAGACAATGCCCTGGAGCCTCACAGGCCTTTGGTGCAAGCCTTGCAACAAAGCTGCAGCGTTCGGAGCCCCCAGGGAACTGGCGCCAGGATGGGCTGAGAGACCATGGTAAGAACATTGCCGTCAGAACCAGAACATTCCGAAAGACTTTCTAACACCCCCATAAAAGACTCTTGCACTGTTCCCTGGGGACTCCGGTGAGCCTTGTTTTGGACCCCACTTTCCCCTTCCTGGGACCCCCTCAGCCCTGCCTTCCAGTCCATCCCCTTGGTGTCATCACTGTCCACCTGAGACCTCCAGGTGTTGTGGTAACGCCCGCGTTTACCGATACCCGTTCACCACGTCCGAGCGAGGGGCTGCGGATTAGAAAATAGAAAATAAAGAGACAAGAGACAGCGGGTCACTCGCCTCAGCAGAATGCCGAAAGCCAAATGCCGTTTATTGAAAGAGGGAGGAAACCTTAAATACAGGCTTACAGCACAATGGGAGAACCCCAGAGGGCAGAAGTTTGCTACTGATGTTTACAATCTTGCATCTAAGCTGTTAACGCCCAATATGCAGGATACACAAACAAGGAACTTCCCTTAAGCATTCAGGAGGGTGGATACTGGCAGGGAATTAGCACAGGGAGGACATCTGGTCAAGGTCGGCAAGCAGGCAATGGCTTACTCAATATGGGAGGAGACCAGGGCCCTACATCCAGTGACCGCACCAGGCTGGCCCTCAGGTAGGCAACTGTCCCGATCCCTCCTGGCCTCCATGACAGCCTCTCCAGCCTCGTCTCTGAAAGACCCCCGCTCCATTATGAGGACATGGGGCGTTGGGCCGATGAAATGTCCCCCCCCAATAACTTAGCCTAAGAAACGCCATTCTGAAGGAATCAGAAAAACAGGAGTTCACAGCCGTAGCCAGCCACCCGGCCTTGAGAGAGATAACTATGGCCAGCCATCCGGCCTTGAGAGAGATAATTGTGGTCAGCGGCCTTGAGAGAAAGACAGTTGAGTTAAATTAGGATATTTTATGGCGGGCCCCTGGCCTTGAGGAATAAGCAGCTGGCCTGGGCAAGGCCAGATCAGCCACACACACATACGACCCCAAGTTCACCCTGGCCTTCTTTGAAACAACCAATAGGGACCCTGTAACTATGCTTCTTGCTTCTGTAACCGCGCCTCTGCCCTGGAATCCCATAAAAAGTCCCCTTTGCCCTAGGAAGGGGCGCAAGTCCTCCGAGAGACTTCGCCCCAGGTACCCGTGTATCTAATAAACCCTCTTGCTTTTGCATCTGATCGGTGGTTTCGGTGTGTTCCTTGGGTTTGGGGTCTCTCCTGAGGGAAGATCTCCTCTGGGGGTTCTTTCAGTCTCCACCCCGCCCCAGGCAGGCACTTGCAGGTGCCTCTCCTCCCGCCTCCGTTTCCTAGGCACCCCACTTTGAACCCAGCTCTCCTTCCCCCCGCAGGCCCCCCCAGGCCTCGCTCCTACCCCACCCCCATTCCTTTGCACACTTTCCACCTGAGGCCCCAGCGGCCACACCTGGCAGAGTCTCAGGAGAGTCACACTTCCTTCCTGTCCTGCATCTCTCCATGGTCCTCTCACAAGCTCCTCCCACCTCGACTCCATTACCAGAGATTCCAGGATCTCCCCAGCCCTGTTAGCCCTGTCTGTCCAGATTATTCTGTCTTACGACAGCCTACTTGCTGGATTCCCTCTTCCCACCACACCTCCAACTCCAGCTCCCCACAACTTGGTGTGGACAGGATCCCTTTAGCTCCATCCTGAAGTCCTCCACGCCCCCTCAACTTTTCTCCTAGCCCACCCCTATTCCTCACTGCCACCCACCTACCCTCGGAAGCACTCTCTACCAGGCAACCACAGCCAACACACTTCCCAAAGATCCAGAGAGAGCAACAGAAACCAAGGGACAGAACAGTCAGACAAAGGTGAGACCAGATATCAACACCTCGAGTCACAGTCACCCTAACTTCTCCAGCTCTCTAGAAACCAGTGCAGAAACACAAACGTGAACAGCCAGGACAATATGCCTCCACAGAACCCAGTAACCCTACCAGAGTAGGCCCTGAGAAATGCACTACAGCTGAACCACAAGACAAGGACTTCAAAAAAAGCCATTATGAATATATATATACCTTCAACAGGATGTGAATGAATCCCTTAGGGAAGTCTGTGAATAAAATAGTAAAAACAGTTCAAGACATGAAAGTACAAATAGACCACTCATGGAAACCTAAACTGAGATGAAACTGGAAGTGAATAATTTAGGAATTCAAATAAAAACACCAATGGTGGGCTGGAGAAATGGCTCAGAGGTTAAGAGCACTGCTTGCTCTTCCAAAGGTCCTGAGTTCAATTCCCAGCAACCACATGGAGGCTCACAACCGTCTGTAATGAGATCTGGCGCCCTCTTCTGGCCTGCAGGGATACATGCAGGCAGAATATTGTATACATAATAAATAAATTAAAAAAAAAAAAAACCCAATGGTAAGCTTCACCAGCAGCATACAATACATGGAAGAGAGACCCTCAGGCATTGAAAGCAAGGTAGAAGAAACGGATATTGTTATGCCCAGATCGCAGGGACCCCCAAAAGACCACCACAGAGACTGAGCCCTGCATGTAAAAGCAAAGAGCCTTTACTTCAAGCTCCAGAGTTTGGTCCCTCTGTCTGTCTGACAGAGCAGAGAGCCCTGAGCTCAGGTGGGGCAGAGTTTTTATCATAGCAGAGGTTGGGGTGAGGGGATTTCCAGGGTCCAGAACCCTGATTGGCTGACAATTGTCTAGGAGTATCTGTAAAACAAACAATAAGTGTGTGCTAGACTCAAGGACATCTGGCCACCTTATCTAATGGTTGGAATGTTTGGGAGGTCAGGTACTTCCTCATCACAGTGTGGATCCCTGGGTGGTATCAGCTTAAGGCTTTTCCTGGATCTGGGTGTTGCCTGCCAGTCAGTAAGCCTGTCACAGAAGCTGTGTCTAGGCTCCTAAACCTGTCATGGCTGCTGTGTGGTCAAGCTATTTTGGGGCCCCTTCACAGATGTTGCAATCAAAGAAAATGTTAAATCTAAAAAAAAAAAAAAAAAAAAAAAAAAATCCAAGCACAGAACACCCAAGGAATCTGGGACACCATGAAAAGACCAAATCTGCACATATTAGGAATAGAGGAAGGAGAAGAAATTCAGGTCAAAGGCACAGAAAACATTCTCATCAAAATCATAGAAGAAAATGTCTCTAACCTAAAGAAGGAGGTGCCTAGCAGAGTACAAGAAGCATAAAGGATGCCAGATAAACAGGACCAGAAAAGAAATTCCCCTTGACACATAATATTCAAAAACAGTAAACATGCAGAACAAAGAAAGATTAGTAAAAACTGGAAGGGGAAAAGACCAAGTGTCCTATAAAGGCAGACCCACTAGACTAACACACGACTTTTCAATGGAGACTCTCAAAGCGGGAAGGCCCTGAATGGATGTTCTACAGATTCTAAGACACCACAAAGGCCAGCCCAGGCTACTCCACAAAGCAAAATTATCCAACACAATAGATGGAGAGGGGAAAATATTTCATAATAAAACCAAATTTAAGCAGTATCTATCTATAAATCCAGCTCCACAGAAGGAAAACTCCAATCTGAAGAGATTAACCACACCCAGGAAAACAAGGAATAAATAATTCCAGTAAGTCAACAGAGGGAAGAAAACCCACACCATGACAACAAAATACCAGGGGTCAGTGGACACGCTCATTGATAGCTTTCAATGCTAATGGTCTGAGTTCCCCAAGAAAAAGACACAGACTAACAGATTGGTTTAGAAAATCGGATCCATCTTTCTGCTGCACCCAGCAAACACATTAACTTCGAGGACAGACACCACCTTAGGGCAAAAGGATGGAATATCTTTATTCTAAGCAAATGGATTCGAGAAGCTAGCAGGGGCAGCCGTTTTAATACCTGACAAAATAGTCCTCAAACCAAAACTAATCAGAATAGAGGAATACATTACATGCTCATCAAAGGAAAAATTCACCAACAGGTTATTGCAATTTTAAACATCTATGCACCAAACACCAGGGCATCCAAGTTCATAAACAAACAAACAAACAAACAAACAAACAAACAAAACCCACGACTACAGCTAAAAGCACACACTGGCCGTCACATAGTGATAGTGGGTAACTTCAACACCCCACTTTCCCCGATAGGAAGGGCATTCGGACAAAAACTGAACCCAGCTCATTTAGAGTGAGCTAGGGAGGGAGCCAGAGACAGTTCAAGTCGGCTGATGAAGGGGAAGCTGGATTTCTTCGGGGTGCGTCCCCTACCAAGCTGACCACACCCAGTGAGGGGCCTCACACCCAGCAGTACAAGGGCAGCACACGTTCAGTGGACTACAAAGAGAAAAAGGAGTGTCGAGGGTGAGGATGGATCTGAGCTTAGTTAGGAGGCACAGCAGGATGTGAATATAATCAAAATATGTTGCATGCACATATCGAGTTCTCAAAAAAAAAAAAAATGAACTATTTAAAAAGACCTCCCTCCAGTGGAAAGAAAAAAATGGTAAAAGTGGTGGGCAGCACTGACATTGTGAGCCGAGATTTTCTCCAGGGAAATGGGGGTGGGGCGGGGCGTGGGGTGGGGGGGAGACATAATTGCTGGGACATTTGGAAAGAAAGGGCGGATGTAAACGAGGCAGACTTCAGAATCAGAAAGAGCAAAGTGACCACTTAGGGTCATTTTTGAGAGGAAGTAAAAAACACTGTAAAGGAATTGACCTTCTCTAAAGCTTAGCCCACGAGGGTGGTGCATGTCCTGGATCATAATGCATCCAATAAGCGGTGTCCTGGCCTGGACTCGGGGCTACAGAACGCACCATTGTTATCAGCCAGCGCTACAGCAGTACACAGTACACAGTGGCAGAAACCAGAAACCGCTTTAATCCTCCTTCATGCTGGACGTGAAACAAGGGACAGCTTGTGGGAAAAGGCTGTGTGGGTACCGTGGAGACCACAGGGTGGTTGGCTTGGCATTTCTGCTCCTGCATTGCACGCATTTTGGAAGGGCAAGGAGGGCACAGCTGGGACAGACCATGGAGTCCCTGTCCAAGGCATGCAGTCCACCTGGAAGAGGAACGCTTTGTGGTCCAGTGTGCGGTCAGCATGCAGGGCAGCAAGGGTGACTGCAGGAGGAACTCCACCCTGAGTCTGGCACCACCCTGGCCTCTGAGATGGCTCCCTCCCTGCCAGTGGAATTCTTTCCTACCAAAGGCTATGGGGGAGGGGAGCGGGGGATCCCTATGACTCAGGAGCTGTGGGAGGGGGAGTACAGCTCTTGGATGCACTCCAGGGAAGCTGTGTCTCCTGTTACTTTACAGTCAGAAACCCCAGTGCAGGGGAGGAGGCTGGGCTGTTCTGGAGGGCTGGACTCATCTTGCCTCTTGCCTTAGAAGGCTTTGTGAAAAATTCCAGGAGGGAAGTAGGTCTGGGGTCAATTAGGAGGCTGTGCTATGAAATAATGTTCTTGGTGCCTGGATCTGCAGGCCTCGAGGACGTAATCAGCTGTTCCAGTTTCTCATTCTGTGGTGGACTGGTAGGCCCTGCCATGCACGGGGAAAGGAAATGCTTCTTCCAGAACTTTCGAAGGCTGCTGGAATAAGCTGGTTATTCCACACACAGGGGGTCCGAGGGTGAGCTTCATGAGGTGAGAATTGTGTCATTCCGTGGAACAGGAGTTGCTTTCTGATTCTGTGGGCCTGGCTGCACTGTCTTGTCTTCTATGACCCCCACGGTCATACTCACAGGCATGATGTCTGGTCTCACTGAGGATGGAGCTAACACTGTCCACATTGATTATGCCGGTCCACCCTGTACGGTCGCCCTGCAGACTCAGGACAACACTCAAAAGTTATTTTCTCCCTCTCTGTCAAAGCCTTGGGAAGAAAAGGAAACACAGAAATCATACTAAATCCTGAAGGGGAGAGTAAACAACCTCTCCTGATGACCTTTGACCTCCTGCTGTATTAAGACCCCAGGGGAGGTTAAGGTCCCAGGCTTAGCATATGACCCCCCTCTGTGTCGAGCTGAAGTGGCCCTTTGTTTTAGGTTTCTCTTGCTGTGATAAAATGCCACAACCCAGGCAACTTATAAAAGAAAGCATTTAATTTCAGTTTACAGTTTCAAGGGTTAGAGTCACAATGGTGGAACAAAGGCCTGAAGGCAGGAAGAGCTGAGAGCTTACACCTTTATCTGCTAGTGTGTGTGTGTGTGTGTGTGTGTGTGTGTGTGTGTGTGTGTGTGTGTGTGATAAATGGAAATAACTTGGGCTTTTGAAACTTTGAAGCCAGCCCCCAGTGATGTACCTCCTCCAACAAGGACACCCCCCACCCCACCCCACCCGACCCCTCACCTCAGTCCTTCTCCAACAGCTCTATCAACTACCAACTACTCAAATCTATGAGCCTGGGGCAGGGGCGGGGGCGGGGGGAGGCACCTTCATTCAAACCACCATATCCTCTGTGGCCAGACCAGCAATCGGTGCCAACTGTGCCCTCCAGGGTGACCCAAAAGCTGGACATGGTACACTTCATTCTCAGGAATTCGCTGTTGTAGAGGAGGCAAAGATTCCTAGGTAAGACACTAACTTGTCATACAGAGCAGCATACATTTTTTTTTTCTTTCTCTTTTTTCCTTCACAGGTCTGTAAGTCGAAGTTCAGGTTTAAGAGGGGTTTCCTGTGTCCCGAAGAAGCCAAGAAGTGTTTTTTTCTTCCTCTCCTGGCCACTGGCCTCCTGTCTCTTGCTGCTCTCCCACTTCCATTGTGGCTTCCACACTCATGTCCCGTTCAGTACTCTCAGCTTCTGTCCTAAAGGTTACTCAAGGTGGGCAGAGTGACCCTGTCCGTGCTCCTCAGATTCTGCTGGGCCTGCGAGACAGGTCATGGAAGTTCAGATGTTAGTCTCAGCACACTCAGGCCTGAGAACCACACTTGAAAGAGTTCACCGTCGTGGGCCTGGCTCACGAAGGTGGGCCTCCCTGGTGAGATTCTAACACTTTGGCACGTTCTGGTCTGCTTGCCTCCTCGGCTATGTGAGGAAAACACCAGAAGGGGCAGCTGATACAGGAAGGGAGGCGTCCTGGGCCCACTCAGAGCTGGGGATTGATTGGTTTGCGTCTGTAAAAGCGGAGAATCTCAGAGACCAACATAGCAGAGGGTATGTG
Organism: Peromyscus leucopus; assembly: GCF_004664715.2. Classification (NCBI taxonomy): domain Eukaryota; kingdom Metazoa; phylum Chordata; class Mammalia; order Rodentia; family Cricetidae; genus Peromyscus; species Peromyscus leucopus. The sequence continues at coordinate 70,339,675 of NC_051079.1, read as the reverse complement.
CAGTGTGGCTTCAGATTTGCTCTGGCAGAGGCCTCTGGATTGAACTCTCCAGAATTAGCACCAGCCCCAGAAACAGGGGTGCTTTCTGAGAGCACATAGGTAGCAATGCCTTGGGGGTGCCCACGCACCCCATCCTGACCACTGCTGCTCATTTTTGTCGTCCCTTGATCTCCTGGAGACAGCCCTCGGACTAGCAGCATCTTCCAACAACCAACAAAGGTGCAGACATCCATCCCCACCGCCGGGGTCTTAAAGGGTCTTTGGGGAAGCTAGGAAACATTTTGGTCATTGTGATCCAGTCCTCCGTGAGAGCATAGGTCTCCCTCTGTGATCCACAATAAGGTCACTTAGAAAACGAAGACTGACGGGAACATCCGTCACCATCACGAGGACAGTGTAGCCTGACAGGCAGGTGAACAGCTGGGCTCTGAAGCTTCCCGCTCAGGGCTGACTCACCCAACACCTTCACCTATCTTCCGGTTGTTTAAAGTGTGTTCCCACTGGCCACTCCTCCCAATGTGGAGGCAAACTGCGGGCAGCACTCACCACCTTAACCTCTAGGTTGAAGCAGTAGGCAAGTGCCGGAAAACAGGTTGCTCTCCCTTCAAGGTGGCCACGGTGCCTCTGTTTCTGTACCATTTTTCACAAGTGATTCCATAATCGAGTTGGCACAGTTTTCAAGCATAAAACAAATGCAGCTGTAGCGTTATTTCTCTTCTTGTTGCTGCCCTAGAAGAAGTAGACCTGGGGCCAGTGAGATGGTTCCGTGAGTCAATGTCCTGACTGTCACACAAGAGGACCTGAGTTCCATCCCAGGGACCTACTCCGAGAAGGAGAGAACTGACTCCTACAAGCTGTCTTCTGGCCTCCACGTGGGCATCGTGGCATGCCCACACACCCCCACACACGAAATACGTTTACATTTTTATAAAAGTGGTAGATCTGGCTGTTGCTGAAGAATGACAGAGGGAAGGAGACAGTGTCGCCTCTGAGGCTGCTAAGGGTGGGGTGGTCACATGACACTCACTGTTCCAGTCAGAATTTTTTTACTGGCACAGTGAACTTTTGTCCCACATTGTCTAGACAACTGCAATCTCAAGAGTTTTGTTTTGTTATATATATATATATGTATATGTATATATATGCAAAAAAATGGGTGCCGAGAGCTGAACCCATGTCCTCTTTGCAAGAGTTCTCTTAACTGCAGAGCCATCTTTCCAGCATCCATTTTGTCCATTTCTTGCTTGAGTAGAGGTATAGTTGCCAAGATGTGAGTCCTCATTTTTTATTTTTCTACGGGAATGTGCCTTCTGACAGAGGGAAGGGACAGATCAGAGAGCGCCTGTCTCTCCAGCTCCAGGCTTACTTACAGATAGAGAGTCCCAAGTGCCATGGTCCCATCTTCCCACGTGAGAGATGAACTTGAGTAAGTCAGAGGAGTGACGTGTTAAAGGGTGGGTGCGAAGTAACAGGAGATTTTCCGTGTGATGGAATTTGATGTCAGAGACAGCGAAAGCTGCTCATTCCCCATGAGTAGGGATGTAGGAATTGCCGGAGGCAGATGTCCAGCTATGTGTAATTCCACACAGATTAAAGATGCCATGCATCTACTCAAGCAAGAAATGGACAAAATGGATGCTGGAAAGATGGCTCAGCAGTTAAGAGAACTTTTTGCTCTTGCAAAGAGGACATGGGTTCAGCTCTCGGCACCCATTTTTGTTGTTGTTGTTGTTTTTTTTGCAACCATCAGTAACTCCATTTCTAGGGGATCTGACGCCCTCTTCTGCCCTCCCTGGGCACCAGGCACACACCTAGTCCACAGATGTACATGTGGACAAAACACTCATACACAAAAGAAATAAATCTAAAACAGAAAGGAAGAAAAAGGGGCTGGAGAGATGGCTCAGCACTTAAGAGCACTGGCTGCTCTTCCAGAGGACCCGGGTTCAATTCCCAGCACTTGTAAGTCAGCTCACAACTGTCCGCAGCTCCAGTGCCAGGGTATCTGACACCCTCACACAGATGTACAAACAGGCAACACACCAATGCAGGGAATAGATAAATCATTAGAAATGTTTAAAAAAGAGGAAAGAAGGAGAAACTGTCAAAACGGAACACACGGGTTTGACACAAATTCCCTCAGAAAGTGTCCCTGCTCACTGGCCATCACACCCAGTGGGACCGGAAGCAGCAGGACGGTGGGGTCTGTGCAGGGACAGCCCTCTGCAGCCACGTCTGTAAGTCTGGTGGCCAGTTCCACCCCACCCACCAATGTAAGAGCAGGAGGCCAAAGGTCTGGTAGGAGGAGGTTAGGGACATAGTTCTATGGTAGAGTGCTTGTCTAGACTATTCTAGGCACCGGCTACAATAGATAGTTAGTACAAAAACATTTGTGTCCTACCTCACATCCCACCAAGGTTGAAAGCCGTCATTTCTATCTCCCTTCTGGACCAACTTTCATAATTAACATATAGATATGTAGATGTATGTGTGGACATATATCTATATATATATATCCATATATATATGGACTAAAAATGATTGCTGGCACGGATGATGTCCATGTACATAAAGATTGCTAAATCTCACCACGAGAAGTTCAGTATAGCCATGGTCTCCTCTTTCTAGACGATACAACCAAGGTTGGTTGACATGATGGGAAACTGAGGTTTGCTGACCTTTCTGTGAGTCCCACTGATAAGGTACTCTCTGCTTTACAGGAAGGTGTCAGTAAAGCCTTGAGGTGCAGAGTGACCGGGAAGGACAGGTGCCTGGTCACCTTCCTGCTTTCATGGAAAGTCTTCAGACTCCTCACAACCAACATCGGAAGCTTTGAGTAAGCTGTGAATCACTCTTAGTGTCAGACCCATCACAGGTCCCTCAGAAAACATCCTTAAAGTGTCCTTCCTGTTGTGTGCTAGATTTTTAAAACAAACATTGAAAAAATCTCTCATATCTAATGGGACTAGCCTACGCCCATTGATAGATGAATGGATACAGAAAATGTAGTATATATACACAATGGAGTTTTCTTTAGCAGTAAAAGAGGGTGAAATTAGGTTATTTGCAGGAAAAAAAAAATGGATGTAACTAGAGATCACCACTGTCTTAGTTAGGGTTACTATTGCTGTGATGGAACACCATGACCAAAGCAACTTTGGGAGGAGAGGGTGTATTCAGCTTACACTTCTGCAGCATTATTCATTGTCAAAGGAAGCCAGGACAGGAACTCAAACAGGGCAGGAACCTGGAGGCAGGAGTTGATGCAGAGGCCATGGAGGGGTGCTGCTTACTGGCTTACTCATCAAGGCTTGTTCAGCCTGCTTTCTTATAGAACCCAGAACCACCTGCCCATGGAGGGCACCACCCACAATGGGCTGGGACCTCCCTCATCAATCACTAATTGAGAATATGCCCCACAGGCTTGCCTACTGTCTGATCTTACGGGACGTTTTCTTATCTGAGGTTCCCTCCCTTCAGATGACTTTAGCTTGTGTTGTGTTGATATAAAACTATCCAGCACAATCTTGTTGAGTGAAATAAGCCAGGCTCAGAAGACAAACACTCATTTTTTCTAATATGTTAAATATATATATATATTCATATACACATATGGAATGGAAATAAAAGGGGAACTGTTTAGGTGGGAGCCCAATCGGCATCTACATATACTCCCCAAAGGTTGGGATGTTGGGGATCTCCCCTGGAGCTGCTCTCTCTAAACCCTGCCCCTGAGAAAGTCCACCATGCAGCTGTTCCACCCCTGGAGGGTATTTAAGGTCCCGCCCAAGACTTCCCTGGTTTCCTTCATGGCTTCTCCTCTTCCCCTGGGGCCACCCAGGAATGCTCTGATCAGATTAAACCTGGATTTACTAATTCGGCCTGATCTGTCTTATCACATCATCGGTGTTACTCACCACCAGGGGTTTAAACTTTTCAGGAAGCATGAGTGGAGGGAAGAGGGAAATATCTAAAGGAGGGCAGGGGCGGGTACTAGGGAAGGGAGAAAGATAAAATAGCATTTCTTTCATTTTTAGGATCTAGATTTAACTCTGTGGTGTGTCTAAGATGATGAGTCCTCATTGTCAGCACAGCTGGATTGAAGCACCCAGGAGACACACTTCTGGGAATAAGTTTGAAGGTGTTTCCAGAAAGGTCTAACTGCCGCAAAGAAGACCTACCCTGAATGTGGGGCAGTACCATCACATGGGCTGAATAAAAAGGGAAAAAGAAGAAAGAGGTATTAATTACTTGTCTATTGCTGTGGTATAACACCATGACCAAGGCAACCTACAGAAGAAATGGTTTATTAGGACTTAGGATTCCAGAGGGCTAGAGTCCTTGAAGGTAGAGCGAAGGCTTACATCTTGACCCAAGCACAAAAAACGGAGAGACAGATCTGGCAATGGCTTGAGTCTTTAAACTCTCAAAGCCCGCCTCCGGTGACACCTTCCTTCATTAAGACCATTCCTCTCCAGCCTTCCTGAACAGCGCTGCCGAGTGGGGGCCAGGCATTCAAAAGCCTGAGACTATAGGGAACATCTCTCCTTCCTCCACCACGAAAGTCAACTGATGCTGGCATCCCTTTCTCTGCTTCCTGACCTGTCAGATGCAAGCAAGCTCCTGTGTCTGGCCGACATGAGAAACTGTACCTTCAAACTGTAAGCCAAAACAAATCCTTCCTTCCTTAAGGGTTTCCAAAAGTCATTTCATTTCTAAACTAAATTTAGAATAGAAAATCTTTTTTAGAGATGAGATTATTATTCGGCAGTAGGAGCACTTGCCTTGAATGCACAGGCTCTGGGTTCAATTCTCAGCACAGAGAGAGATGGCGGGAAGCACTCTAAAGAGACTTTAATTTTTAATGTTAGATTTAGTATTAGCAAGCAGCTAGTTCTACATCTGAGGACTGTTGGTGTGATCATGTTTAAGGGACCTGAGAACAGCCAGTCCACGTCTATGCCAGGCAAAGACCCCAGCGGTCCCATATGAACTTTTGAAAATGCAATACTGGCCTGGGGCGCTTGCCTAACAAGCATGGAGCATGAAGTGAAGCATATTTTCTTTCTCTTTTCCTGGTGAATTGTAGAGATGGCTCAGTGGTTAAGAATATTGATAGTTCTTCCAGGAGACCAGTACCCAGGTGTCGACTCCCAACTGTCTATAACTCCAGTTCCAGGGGATCTGAGGCCTTCCATCTTCTGGCCTTCCTAGGTACCAGGCATACATATGGTGCAGACTTAGGTGTAGGCAAATACATGTAACTTACATATAACATAAAATATAGTTTACAAAAAGAAAAACGAGTCAACCAGTGGTGCCTAGCACTTGGAAGGCGAAGGCAGTAGGGTCGTGAGTTTGAGGCTACGTACATTTCAGCCACAGCTACACAGCATGACCCTATCTACAGAATTTTCAAAAATCAAAGTAGGGCATGTAGTTCGGTATTTTGGTACTGGCGGACAAAGCCGATTCAGGTACCACGCGAAGCAGGCAAGTACATTTTCTGCTGCTTTTCCTCACATTGTAAAAATGAGGCTCACTTCTTCCTGGTATTCCTTAGCCATGCAAATCATCTCCTTTGGATAAATATGCTTTGGAAGTAACAAACATTTTAACCAAACTATCTTTCTAATGTATGCTATAAAAATAACTTAAGTGAAGATAAAAATGTATGGCTTCTCTTTATCAGGGCTTATGCTGCTGACCTCTAAGGAGGGCAACATGCTTCACTTAACCTCATAAACGCTCTTCTCTTTCCTGTCCTATTGTGCTCTGCCCACCATTCTCTGTGTTCAGCCCTGTTGAGATTATTAGCACACACAGACTCCAGTTACATAATCCTTGGGGAAAGAAACCTTTAAAGATTCTTTATGCGGGCACTAAGAATGATTTAAGGAGGATTAATCATTGGCTGATTTGATTATCAGGCACAAACTATTCTTTCCAGGATGTATAACTGAAACACTCTCTTCCAGCTGCAAAAGGAAATTGCTCATGATATATAGAGGAAAATGAAAAATGGGCTCCTAACCAGGACATTATGAATGCTCGTGATGAATTTGAGTCTGAACACAGTAGAACCCTTTCACACTTCAGGGCAATTGAAAATGTCAAATAATTCCTCAAGTATAATGTGTAGTTTGTTAACCCCTAAGAGAGTCTTCATGCTCTCTGTGTGAGGGGGCGGATGGAATTGGGACACAGTGATGGTGAGACAGGAACATTTACCCAGGACCATGTCCTCTTCCTAGAGATCCTGCCCATAGTGCTGTCTCAGCACCAGAAAGGGTCAGCGGAGCACACAGTCAATTCACTGGTGAATTTCAAGGGCCACGGTGACTAAGGACTGAGCAAGGTCAGGGGCTGGGAATTTTCTACCCAGTGTGGAATCAGAGACAATGACGCACTTAGAATGAGCTGCTGATTAATGACATCGGCAATGATACTGCTCATGGATCAATTTTTAAGAGGTAATCCCATCATTCTGTCCCAGGAAAAATATGGCAAACAGCTCCATCAGGTATTCTCCAAAGAACAAGCTTAGAAAGCAAGTCAAGTAATGAGAAATGCCCAGCCTCAGAAATGGCTAACGGAACACAAGGAGCCGGGCGGTGGTGGCGCACTTTAATCCCAGCACTGGAGAGGCAGAGGTAGGCAGACCTCTGAGTGTGAGGCCAGCCTGGTCTACAGAGTGAGTTCCAGGACAGCCAGGGCTACACAAAGAAACCCTGTCTTGAAAAACCACAAAACAACAAAAACTAAGTAGTCAAATAAACTTTCCTTGTCCATTCAACACGACAAGTTCCCCGCCCCAATGAAAATGCTTAATTTTTGCAAAGAAGTTGGAAATGTGCAAACGTCTTGTGTGCTGTTGGTGGAATAAATGGTATGTTATCCAGGTTTTCACCACAGAGGCAAGGACCAGAAAACGATTTAAAAGAGGACATTTGGCTTATGGCTTCAGGCCAGCCCATGGTCTCTTGGCTCTGTTACTCTCCCTGTGGCAAAGAAGGCAAGACATAATGGTGGGGCATGTGTGGTGGAGTGACAGTGAAGCTGCTAACTCATGGTGGCAAGAAGGAGACAGACAGACAGACAGACAGGGGGGTAGACAGGTAGCTAGATAGGCAGACAGATGGGTAGATAGATAGATAGATAGATAGATAGATAGATAGATAGATAGACAGATAGGTAGATAGATGTAGCATGAATCTTAACAGTTCTTATTAATAAAAACAAACCCGGAGCCAGGTATTGGGGTGAATGCTGGAACATCAGAGAAGCAGAACAAGCCACAGCCACCTCACCTTGCCAATTCCTCAGCTGATCTTGTTTCCTCAAACTGGAAGCTTCTGAGTCCTCATCCAAATGGATCTCAGCTGAACTGTGCTGCTCAAAGCCTAAAAGCTTAACCAGGCTCTAGTTCCTCATCCTCAAGCCTTAAATAGCTTTCTGCCATCACTTCCTGGGATTGAAGGCTCACTTCCTGGGATTAAAGGCGTGAGTCACTGTGCCTGGTTGTTTCCAGTGTGTCTTTAAACTCACAGAGATCCGGATGGATCTCTGCCCTCCAAGTGATAGGATTAAAGGCATGTGTGCCACCATTTTCTGGCCTCTATATCTAGTGACTGTTCTGTTCTCTGACCCCAGATAAGTTTATTAGGGTGCACAATATTATGGGGAACACAATATCACCACAGGTAGATAGATGGATGGATAGGTAGGTAGGTAGGTAGGTAGGTAGGTAGATAGATAGATGATAGAGAATGCATAGACTATACCCTGAAAAGGAATGCCTATGTCCTGCTCCCTTCAACTCCATCTCCTCGGGAACCATGCCCTCCCAATAGTCCACTCAGTTTCAGACCCATCTATACATTACATCGATGGGGTCGGAGGCCTCAATCTTAACCTTTGAATATAGATTCTGTTTCTTTCTCTGTTGCTGTAATAAAATATGATGACAGAGCAAGGGAAGGGAGAAAAGACTTCTTTTGACTCACGGTTCCAAGGGGATTCAGTCCGCCATGGTAGGAAAGCCATGACGTAGGGAGCAGGAGGCTGACGAGTCACGAAGTGAAGAAGAAGAGAGAGAGGGGACTGGGGCCAATCCACACAGCCTCAGGGCCTGCCACGATGAAGCGCTCCCTCCAGTCAGGCTCCACTTCCTGAAGGGTTCACGACCTCTCCAAACAGCACCACCCCTGGGGACAAGGTGTTCAAAGTGAGCATGTGGGGGACATTTCATATTCAAACTGCAACAGCTGTATTGGGGGCCCATCCTCCACCTGAGTCTCCAGCGGGCAGTCCAGGTGGGGGTCTTTCTCACAGGGTGTTTGCTACCCAGACTTTTCCAGTGAAAAGATGAAGAACATGATCGTCATGGTCAGTTTCAGCTGTCAAGTTGACGTAACTCAGGGTCACAAGGGAAGGGGACCCTCAATAGGGGGATTGCCTGGATCATACTGGCCTCTGGCCGTATCTGTGAGGCATTTTCCTAATGGCTAATTGAGGTAGGATAGTCCAGGCAAGTGCTGGTGGTGCCTTCGTGGGCATGGGCTGTGTAAGAAAGGAAGCTGACCACGAGCCTGGAAAGCAAGCCAGTAAGCTGTGTTCCTCCTTGCTTCCTGCTTCGGCTCCTGCCTTTGGAGTCCCTGCCTTGAGTTCCTGCTGTAGCTTCCCCTGAGGACCTGGAATCTGAAAGAAACCCTTTCCTCTTCAAATTGGCTTTGGTCAGCACTTTCCCACAGTCACAGAAACCAGCTAGGAGGTGGGAGGTGTGTCCTGCCCACCATGGTTCTGTGCACCATACAGAAGAACGGATGATTCTCCTCAGTGCAGAGAATCACCTTACCAACCTCGTTGTCATTAGTAATGGAAAATTCGTGTGTTGAGGGAAAGAATGTGTAGCTAAGTTGTGCTCATTGAGATCTCCCTTCCTTCCCTCTCCCTCCCTCCATCTCTCTCCTTCCTTCCTTCCTTTTTTGAAGCATGGTCTCAATGTGGCCCAGACTAGCCTCAAACTCACTATGTGGTCAAGGATGGTCTTGAACTCTGGACTCTCCTGCCCGTGTCTCCTGAATACTGGGATTCCAATGAACACCATCATGCCCAGTTTGTGTTGGAGATGGAGCTGCGGGCTTCGTGCACGCCAGGTAAGCAATTATCCCCAGCTCCACAGGTTTTCTTTTTCTTTTCTAAAATCCGAGATCTCGTGTAGCCCAAGCTGCCCTTGAATCACTGCCTAGTGAAATATGATCTTGAACTCCTGATGCTCCTGCCTTTGCCTCCTAAATTCTGAGGTTTATAGGTATGTGCCACCACTCAGCTGAGATTTTTCTGATTATAAAAATAAGATATTGTCACTGTATTGGGAAAGAGGAAAACCAGTAAAAAGTATGATGTTGCAAATTAAAAAGACTCATGGTCCTGTCTTCATTTTTCAGTATTTATTCCCTCCCTGAGAGTCCACACAGCTCTAGGCTCTCCTAGGGTCAGGAAATAGCAAACCACACCAACCAACCAACCAAATACCCCTGCTACTTTGGATAGCACTTAGAAAAGAATAGGCACATCATTTACCTCCTTGTTGTTTGTATCTTTGGGGAAGAATTACTTTCCATAAATACTAAGTAACAAGTCAGTAAACACATAAGCTTGTATAGGCACTCGTGTGCCCTCCTCCATAGGGAGTGCTTTGAAACTGGTGGCTGATGAGCAGCTCAGGGATGAAAACTGTCCTTGGGTTGTAGACTGCATGGTCTTCGGACCCACTGTGGGTCTCTGCCCGCAATCCTTATGTGTCTGGATTAATGGTGTAACAAGGTTTAGCCCTGTCCCTCAGATTCAACTATTCAGAGGGACTGCTGCCCATCTAGATGAAGACTCCCTCAGCTCCCTGAAGACCAGATAGCTGCCACACAGATGTATATGTCTACAAAATTCAGAGACATAATTTTTTTTTTTTTTACCAATGGAAAAATAAACAGTGCCAGCATCCCAGAGGGATGCCCGCTCAGCATGTTTATTACATCCATGCATTAGTTATTACTGCTCACAGGAGCTGAGGTGTGGAATTGCCTGCGTGCCCATCAGCGGAAGGCTGGAGGAAGCAAATGTGATACACACAGTAGGGTTGTGTGCAGCCATAAACAATGAAGAGTATGGGGTCCAGGAAGGCAAGAGGGGGTGAATTAAAACAAAGTACCATGACACACACACACACACTCCTACCCCTCAGGAGGCAGAGGCAGGTGGAGCTCTGTGAGTTCTAGGACAGCCTGGTCCACATAGGAATTTCAGGCCAGCCAGGGCTATATAGTGGGACCATAACTCAAAGAAAAAAAAAAAAAAGGGCTGAGAATTTTATCATTTGCAGAAAATAGATAGAACTGGAGATTGTTGTGTGAAGCAAAATGAGCCAGATTCAGAAAGATAGAATATCACATGTGCTTTCTCTCCTATGCAGAATCTAGGGGTGTGTGTGTGTGTGTGTGTGTGTGCATGTGTGCGTGACGTGAAAGTAGACTGGAGACTATCTATCAGGGAGAAGGAAGGCAGCAGCAGAAGGCAAAAGAGGAAAGAGAAAGGGTGAGTATGAGCAGAGTCCACAGTGTGCGTGTGTGAAGATTTCATCATCAAACTCATCATTTTATGCTATTTAAAAAATTTATATAAGAAAAACTAATAAAGAGGTATGAACTTAACTGCTTCCCGGAAGTACTTCCTCCTTGTGTGCATGAGCAGCTGTGGCTGTGCCCTCTGTGACTTCCTGCCTTCTGTGACCCCGGAAGAGACAGCCCCCAGGTTTCTACAACGCTTGTAGATCCGCAGCTTGAGCTTTGGCCCAGTGATGGCCAGGTGCTCAGCGGCTTCTCCTCCTACTATCCGGTTATGTCAGGCTGAGGATTGGTGTCATGTGACCTGGATCCACAGAACCCAAGCCCAGCTCCCTCCCTGTTAATGCACAGTCAAGCATTACTCTGCTAACATAAAATAGTCTTCGGCATCAAGCCTTCTGTGGATAGAACTAGTCTGTTTTTTTTTTTCCCCTTCTAACGAGATCACTTCTGGCAATCTCTAGCATTTCCTTTTGCTAGAGCATGAGTCACCTCTAGAGGCTTCTGATGGACACTGTATGATGTAGAGTTCAACATCCCTCCATCCTGACCTCTGTTCTCCCAAGGCACCTTAGGAAGAAACCGAGAGAATGATGGTGAAAATCCTCCTCCATGCTGTGATACAGAGGAAGGCACACCCTCGTCCAGTTTAGGTTTCTGGGATAGAGTCTCACTATGCAGTCCTGGGTAGCCTCAAACTATGAGGACTCAGAGAACCCCGTCTTTCCAGTGCTGACACTCAAGGCATGCACTACCGTGCTGGCTCAACTCTTATCCATTCGAAAGTCTGTAAACCGTGATGTGTCTCCTCTTTTTCCCAGCCTTCTCCTTGGCCTCAAGGGAGGTTGTTTAGCCCCGGGTAACTGGTGGGAGTGGAGGTTTGGAGAGAGAGAGAAGGGGATAGGTAATGTCCAGCAGGGGGGAGGGCGGGGAGGGCTGAGGGTGTATGTGTGCAGAGCTCCTTCAGTGCTGGTTCAGTACCTCAGCAGCCGCAGCTATAAATGCGAGCTCGAGCTCGAGGCATGCCTCCTCCCTGCCCCCTGCCCTACCCTACCCTCACTGAAGGCAGCTACAGGCAGCGCTGGGGAGGTGTTTTGGTATACAGCACTGTTGCAGCAGTCTTCCGTGGGAGGCACTCATAGCCTCATGCTCTGCACCAGCAGGACTTGGGCACAGATGATCTCTCTCACCCTTGCTGTTCCCAAGATCTGATTAGACTCGGCGGCTACTACATGGGCCTTAAGGTGAGCCTGTTGATATGAGTCATCCTAAAGTAAGAACAGTACAGCCAAAACTCAGTGGGCTAGTTTTAACCATGGCTACTCTGGTGGTTTGAAAGAAAATGGCCCCTAAAGGGAATGGCACTATTAGGAGGCATGGCCTTGCTGGAGTGGGTGTGGTCTTGTTGGAGGAAGTGTGGACTTTGAGGTCCCATATGATGCTCAAGCCATGTTCAGTGGGACAGACCACTTCCTGTTGCCTGCAAGATGTAGGACGCTCAGCTCCTTCTCTAGCACCATGTCTGCCTGAATGCCACATGTCACACCATGATGATAATGGACTGAACTTCTGAAACTGTAAGCTACCACCCCAATTAAATGTTTTCTTTATAAGAGTTGCCATGGTCATGGTATCTCTTCACAGCAATAGAAACCCTAACTGAGACAGCTACCACATATAAAGATTTTCAGAAAAAAAAATTGTATCTGGGCTAATAATGTATTTCATTTCAAGTCAAAAAGCTCTGAAATCCTACTTCCTGAATATATAATTATAACATATTAAGTATCCAAGGGTAGAAGCTACATAATAACTATATTGTTCTTTAGAATAGATTCCCAGATGACTTGCTTGCTTACTTTTTGAGGCAGGATTTCAGGTAGCCCTGATGGGTCTCAAACTCACCATGTAGCTGAGGATGACCCAGAATCCCTGACCTTTTTGTCTCCCCCTTCAGAGTTCTGGGATTGCAGACATAGCCACCATGACCAGCCTCTGTGGTACTGAGGATTGAATCCAGGGCCTCGTGTATCCTGGGCAGGTACAATATCAACTGAGCCTTATCTCCAGAAGCAGCAGATTTGGTTGAAGGGTTTTTTTTTAATGCCTCTTCTTCATGTATATGTGTGTGAGATGTGTGTGTGTGTGTGTGTGTGTGTGTGTGTGTGTGTGTGTGTGTGTGTGTGTGTGAGAGAGAGAGAGAGAGAGAGAGAGAGAGAGAGAGAGAGAGAGAGGTGTGTGTGTTCACATGTGTCATGTGTGCACTTGTACTTGTTAACAATACTAAATGTGCTTAGCTGGTCCATCAACATTTGTACTTTCATGGTTGTTTTTATTTTATGTGTATTGGTATTTTGCCTGCATGTATGTCTGTGTGAGGGTGACAGATCCCTTGGAACCAGAGTTACAGCCGGTTGTGAGCTGCTATGTGGTTGCTGGGAATTGAACCCATGTCCTCTGGAAGAACAGCCAGTGCTATTTACTGCTGAGCCCCATAGACAGAAACTTTTGTTTTGTTTTGTTTTTCGAGACAGGGTTTCTCTGTGTAGTTTTGGAGTCTGTCTTGGAACTCACTCTGTAGACCAGGCTGGCCTCGAACTCAGAGATCCGCCTGGGATTCAGAGTGCTGGGATTAAAGGCGTGCATCGCTGCCCAGCCTCTTTCATGGTTGTTGTCATGGTGATCTGAAGGGCCAGCTCTGGGTCTACCTGTGATTTTTTTGTCTCAGGTCTCCATGGAGATAAAGCAAATGCTTTCTTTGTGTGTGTGTTTGTGTGTGTTGGGGCGGGGAGGGGGGAGAGGGTGTTGTTGTTGGAGGAATCCTGCTGTTTTTGTGGTTTTCTGAGAAACAACTTTCCGTGTCTCCAAGTAAAGCCTCTATAATTCTCGAGTTGCAGAGGTGTCAGACCTATGGAGACTACCAGCGCCTACTCTGATGAGCTCAGTAAATGGTTTCTGAGAAGTGAGGTGGCTTAGCTGTGTGGCAGCTGGCCACACGGGCCCTGCTTCCTGACTCTGACTCCTCTGGTGGCACTGTAGAGCGGCTCCTGGACCTTCCCGGCTGGAGTAGAGAGTCACCAGTCTGTGCATGTGGTAGAGAGCAGGGTAAACTATAAACCCTGAAGTCCATTCACTTTTTTCAAGCTGCAGTCAGGGCTTGGTTATTCAAAGCACCCTGCCTTGCCATCCACCACTGGAGGTCAGGCCTGTGTAGGAGATGGCAGCTCTGAGACTCCTGCACTGTGACGTGTCATCACTAGGTGGCAGTATCCTGATCCTCTCCCTCTGTCCCTTAACTGCTCAGGGTGCCTGATTCTGCCCTGTCACTCAGCCTAGCCTGCAGAAGTGGAGAAGGCGTAGTTTCATGTCAGGCTTCTGACCACCTTGGTCCTGGCTCACATCAAACACATGGATGGGGCTAGTGAGAGGACTCTGTGGGTAAAGATGCTTGGCACGAAATCTAGGTGACCTAAGGGCCGTCCTGGGAGCCCACTTAGAGGGAGAAGAGAATGACTCCACGCGGTTCTCCCCTGACCTCCACATTTGCATGCAGCAGGAATCTTAAAAGTTCTTATTGATAAAATCAAACCCGGACCCAGGTATTGGGGTGAATATTGGAAGATCAGAGAACAAGCCACAGCTAACCTCACCTGGCCAACTTCTCAGCTGATCTTGTTTCCTCAGACTGGAAGCTTCTGTGTCCTCATCCCAATGGCTCTCAGCTGAACTGCTGCTCGAAAGCCTGAAAGCTTAACCAGCCAAATGCTTAACCAGTCAAATGCTTCTAGTTTCTGGTCCTCATGCCTTATATACCTTTCTGCTTTCTACCATCATTTCCTAGGATTAAAGGCTCGCTTTCTGGGATTAAAGGCGTGAGTCACCATGCCTGGCTGTTTCCAATGTGGCCTTGAACTCACAGAGATCCCAGATGGATTTCTGCCTCTGGAATGCTAGGATTAAAGGTGTCTGCTATTACTGCCTAACTAGTGGCTTTTCTGTTCTCTGACCCCAGATAAGTTTATTAAAGTACACAATATTTTGGGGAACACAATACCACCACATTTCCTCTCTTTTTGTCTAAAATTAAAGAAAGCTTATAACTAATAGAAGAAAAACTATCCAATAAGTATATACAATATATATAGCCAAAAATTACGTTAATGATGTCTAGTCCATTAACATTTGACAGATTCCGATAAAAACTCCATTATATATATTAACAATGTCCAGTCCAGTAACATCTGATAAACTCAGACCAAAAAATTTTCATTACTTATCTTATTTAAAACAAGTAGTTCCTTTTTAAAAGTAGATTCCATAATCTCCCTTCTTATCTTATCATATCCATTTGCACCCAAGCAGGGGTAAAGAATGTGCAACTGTGTGTGGTGTGTTGATGCACACCTGTAACCCCAGTACTCAGGATGTGGAGGTAGGAGGGTCAGAAGTTCAAGTCATCCTCAGCTATACTGAGAGTGCAAGACCAATCTGGGCTACGTAAGACTCTATCTTGAAAAAAACTATTCATGAACCTAATTTTAAACAGGCAGAATTAAAAACAGGGAAATCAGTGGGAACGGAAAACCTCCCAGGCTATCACAGATTAAGATGTCTGCTGGTGACAACTGTGATGAAGATGTGGAGGGCACAGAGTGCCGGGAAAACTGTATATAACAAGCATGTTGGAGAGGATGTGGAACCCCAGCAAAGCCCTCGGACAATGCGGGGAGGCAATCGCAAGAGTGATGTTATTTATAAAAGCCCGAACAACAAAACAAACAAAAACGATAATCAGAAGTAGCCTATTTTTTTGGCAAGAGAAAAAAATATAGCTATTGGAATAGTTATTTTTGTGTTACCATGACCAAAATATCTGGCAGAAACAGCTCAAGGAAGGAGAAAGATTTCTTTTGCTCCAGCTTTAGGAGCAAAATTTCAAGTCCACCAAGTGTGTGGTGGCAGGGACATGTGGCAGGGGATGTTCTTAGGGCTGCAGCTCAGAAAGCAGGGTCTGACCAGAGCCTGGGGTGGGGGGGGGGAGCGGGAAGCTGGCTACAGACTTCAAAGGCACGCCTCCCTCTAGTGGTGACCTACTTCCTCCAGCCGGGCTCTACCTCGGAAAGGTTCCCGTCTCCCAAAAGGGTGCCACCCACTGGAGACCAGGTGCTCCAACTGGAAACTGTACAGACTGTTCTAGATCTGTATTCTAGAATATTCTAGATCTATAGCATCGCAGCCATGCACAGGACCGTGCATAGCACAGAAAGTGAATGAAATGCAGTTTACACAACGGTGAAGATGATGGGTGGAAACGCACCCGGCTGGGTACTCACGTGAGGAGGGTCAAACACGATGCTCCACACGGCCTTGGGATTCAGACACAGCGGACCGTGATTCCTTAGTGTTTTCCCACTTAACATAAAACACCCTGACAAAAGCAACTTGGAGAAAACAAGAAAACAACCCTTTCTTGGAGAAAAGTTTTATTTTGGCCCACAGTTCAAGCCACAGTTCCTCATGTTGGGGGAAGTAAGCCAGAGAGAATTTGAAGCAGCTGGTCACATGACAAGGTCCTCAGTCAGAAGAGAGCAACAGGTGCAGGAATGCTAGAGCCCAGCTCACTGTCTCCACTTACACCATCAGCTTCCACCTACAATTAAGATGGATCTTCCCACATCAATTAACACAGTCAAGCCAATTCCCCGCTGGTGTGCTCAGAGACACCTTTCCCAGGTGAGTCTAGCTGCTGTCATTGACAGTTAATGCTAACCATCACAGATGATTGACAATGCTAACCATCACAGATGACTGACAGTCAATGCTAACCATCACAGATGATTGACAATGCTAACCATCACAGATGACTGACAGTGCTAACCATCACAGATGATTGACAGTCAATGCTAACCATCACAGATGATTGACAATGCTAACCATCACAGATGACTGACAATGCTAACTATCACAGATGATTGACAGTCAATGCTAACTATCACAGATGATTGACAGTCAATGCTAACCATCACTGGTGATGACTTCTGTGCTTTGACTCTAAGAATCCTTTTTTGGAGGGGGAGAGTGGGAAGGTGAAACTCTCAGCTCCTCTCCCCACTGTGGGCCCTTCGCATCTGCCCTGAACTGGCTGTGCGCACGCAGGGCTCCCACAGTCCCTCACAGAAACAGGGTGATGCTATGCAAGAGCCAGTAGCTTTGTGGTGCACCTCAATTGCTGCATGACTTCCTCTCGGTTCCGTCGTGCGGGAATCAGCAAAACAGAATTCTTGGAGCATAGGAATGAAAAGGACAGGCTGAAACTTGAGAACTGAAACTCTGCCAGCAGAACAGGAGATGGAGCTATATAAGGTCTCAAAAGAGGGAGAGTGTGAGTATACCTGTGTCAGCAGGGCCAGGGGAATAAATCCTCAAGGGACATCCTCCTGCTTCCTGCCTTCCTGGGCTCCAGGGTAAGCAGAAGGTGCTGGGCTGGAGTCCCCAGGATTACAGAGGACAGTGGGAGGCTGCCCTAGTATCCCCCACCTCCCCTGTGAGGCTAGTCCGTCATATCAGGAAGCTTGTGCAGCACTGATAAACTTTTCATTATAGTGAAGAGTGACTCATGTCTGTGATCAGGCAGGCGAGCAGGTGTGGCCTGGCCCTGGAGGGTGTGACTCTTAAACCTCATCCAGCCAGCTTCCGGGAGAAGGGAGTGCTAAGTGTTTATATTAGCTGTGGAACACTTGTAGCTGGTTAAACCTTGGAGTCCTTGAGGAGCAGCAGGATCCGTGTTCCCTCTTGTAGTCCGAGACCTAGAAAAGTGAAGTGATTTCCTGGGGAGTCATCCTGCTTGACACATGACTTTATGTAGTGGAAGTTTATGTTGTTTTTCAGCTCCACAGCCTGTCACCTCCAAATGTTGACTTTTAGAATACTCACTTTTCCTGAGATTTGAGGTAAGGGAGGTGTGGAGCATCCTCTCTGTCCTGCCTGGGCAGGTGAGCCTAACTTGATGGTAGAAAGGCTGAGAGAGGAATTTTACACAGGAGATTACCTACCTCCAAACAGGAAAGCGTGTCCATGTCTGTTCAGGAGAAAAATCACCGGATCTTTTCACCCAGAAACTAAAACTGCTCTCCCAGCTGACATTGTCACTCAAGGTCAACCAGCCAGGAACCTGCTGCAGGGGCCAGTCTTCAGCACCCCAGCACGTGTTTACTCATGGGATATACACATCCATCCTACTTTCAAAATGATAGCTCATGTCGCCGCAGTTCATAATGCACACTGCCCTGAACAGTTTATAGAAATGGAAACCCTAAGATTTATTGTACAATAGGACTGCATAAACCTCCTTTTTATTTCCCTGAGGTGGGAGGCTAGTTATGGAGTTTGGAAAAGCCATGTCGTCCTATCAGAGGGACAAGTGTAATTGTTCCTTCTGAGGAAGGTTTGTGTCCTCTGCCCAGGAGCCAGTGTGTAGGGTCAGGGGACACACATGCCCTGTGGTTCTTTTATGGCCTGGTACTGCTTCCCACTGTAGTGAAGTCCTTAGTGATAAAAAAAGTGACATGGCTGAACTGCTGACCCATGATGAATGTGAGCATACTGTCTACTGCATCCCCAGTGTGGGTGGAGAGCAAATGGTTTGTCACTTTTGCCTAAAGGCTTGGTTGGTGCGAGACCAAAAAAAAAAAAAAAGGTTGGGGGTGGGGGAGAAGACTGTCAAGAGGGCTCCAGGTAGGAGTACACAAACATGAAAGCTGGAATTCAGCAGAAAATATCACATGGGGCCGGACGGTGGTGGCGCACGCCTTTAATCCCAGCGCTCGGGAAGCAGAGGCAGGCGGATCTCCGTGAGTTCGAGGCCAGCCTGGACTACAGAGTGAGTTCCAGGACAGCTGCAAAGCTACAGAGAAATCCTGTCTCGAAAAACCAAAAAAAAAAAAAAAAAGTACAAAGCTGTAGGGCCCTGGTCTTCTCCCATATTGAGTAAAGCCATTGCCTGCTTGCTGACCTTGACCAGATGTCCTCCCTGTGATAATTCCCTGCCGGTATCCACCCTTCTGAATGCTTAAGGGAAGTTCCTTGTTTGTGTATCCTGCATATTGGGTGTTAACAGCTTAGATGCAAGATTGTAAACATCAATAGCGAACTTCTGCCCTCTGGGGTTCTCCCATTGTGCTGTAAGCCTGTATTTAAGGTTTCCTCCCTCTTTCAATAAACGGCATTCGACATTCTGCTGAGGCGAGTGACCCGCTGTGTTTGTCTCTGTTTTTTCATCCACAGCCCCTCGCTCAGACAGGGTGAATGGGTGGTGGTAGCACGGGCGTTATCAGTACACAAAGCTTAAAAAAAAATCACATGGAAAAAGCACTGGCTAGGAGATGTGAAGAACGGCTCTGCTACACACTTTCCATGAACTAGTCAAAGGATGTTACTTGACACTTGTAGGTCTCACTGTACTCATGGATAAAGCTGGGTGACTCTTAATGGATCCACAGTTACATTGCAAACTGCCCCCAAATGGAATTTCAGGTCCCTGTACCCTCTTGTTATTAAGATAACATAGAGTCTTGCCTAGCACACAACAAGTCTGGAGTTGGATCCCTAGCCTCACACAAGCAGAGTGTGGTGTCTGTATCTAGCCCTGAGGCGGCAGAAGCAGTGTGTTAGTCCTTTTCTATGGTGATATTTTATTTGTACTGAAATGTGATTTTATTTGTATGTTAATAAATAAAGTTGCCTGGGGGTCAGAGCTAATAGCAAGCCATAGCAGAAGCTAGGCGGTGGTGGTGCACGCCTTTAATCCCAGCACTTGGGAGGCAGAGCCAGGCAGATCTCTGTGTGTTCAAGGATACAGCCAGCATGGAGACACACGCCTTTAATCTCAATACCAACCACAGAAGACCTGGAGGTCTGTACAGAAAGGCAGTGACGAGGAGATCATGTGGTTGGGTTTACAACCAATGAGAAGGCAGAATAGAAAGTCAATAAAAAGGACAAACACACAGGAAGTAGGTCTCTTAGCTGAGGAGGACAGCAGCGGCAGTGAAGGGTAAAGTTTTTAGCTTTTAGCTATTGCTTCGACCTCTTGGGCTTTCATCTTTGCATTGGCTCTGTGTTTCTTATTTAATAAGATGGTTACATCTACACTTTTCTGTTGCTGTGATAAGACATCATGACCAAGGTAACTTCCACAAGGGTTTATTTGAGCTTACAGTTACAGAGGGATGAGTCCATCTTGGCAGGGAATAATGGCAGCAGGTGGCAGGCACGGTAGCAGGAACACTGGAGAGCTCATATCTCAAACTACAAGTAGGAAGCAGAAAAGGTAAACTGGAATTTCTGGTGTGGCTTTGAGAGTTTCAAGCCCGCTCCCAAGAGACATACTTCTTCCAGCAAGGCCGTATCAACTAAATATACTCAAACAGTGCCACCAATGGGGACTAAGTATTTTGAACATATGGGGGACATTCTCATTTAAATCACCACAGACAGCTACATAAAAAGACAACCCGACCAACCAAAATGATTTTATTCAGAATTCCAATGTTTTGCCTGTCCCTTCTTTAGCAGTTTTCAGGGCCAAATCTGTTTGTAATTAAAATTTGGAAAAGAACATTTACACGTTTCACCAGCCTGTATGTCAGTGTACCATGTACATGGCTGACAGCTAAGGCCAGAAGAGGGAATCAGAGCCCCTAGAACTGGAGTTCAGTTCCAGACAGCTGTGAGCTGCCTTGTGGGTGTTGGGAATTGAACCCTGGTCCTCTGAAGAGCAGCAAGTGCTCTTGACTACTGGGCCATCTCTCCAGCAGTAGCTGTCATTTTAATCCTAAAGAAGTTACTATTGTATTTCTCGAAGTTTCCACGTGAGAAGCTTGAGTCTGGATTCTGTCATAATTTCCTATTAGAGGCGGTCTTCAGAGTGCTTGCTTCCCTCTAGTCCTGTTGGAACGGCTTTGGGTTTGTGGTTCCAGGGGAACACTAAAGTGGAATATCTTTCTGGATGAAAGATTCAAGTATTATTAACTGCATAGGTAGGTGGACAGCAGGACAGTGGGGCCCTGAGGACATGAGGGAGAAGGTAGGGTCCCCTCTTATGTATTTACATACCTGATTGCAGTCAAGCTACCTGTTAGTTATTTGGCGGTGTTGTGTTCTTACCCTGCAAGGAAATGTCACGAAACATGACAGAATCTGCTAATAAGAGTTTTATTAAAGATAAAGGGACAGAGAGTGCACAGGCCTGTGGGAGAGACACATGTGTGGAGAAGAAGAAGGAACCAGGAACATGGCGCTTGTTTTTTAAAGGCTGGGCGTGCCCAGGTCACGTCACTACTCCATGTATGTGCATAGATCACATGGCCACGTTGCACGCTTACGTCGCCATGAAACATCACGGGTCCTGGTCACGCGAGACACCTTGACCCAGAAATGGCTATCTTGACCTGGAACTGGCTAAGCAGAAGTGTCCGCCGGGCATATACAAACATGCCTGACCATGGGAGTGTGTTGTGAACCCTTCACTACCTGGCTGGTAGGGAGAAGGCGTGAGTCTGTTAGCCTGGAGCCTGTATGTATATGTTAGTTAGGGTTTTCATTGCTGTGAAGAGACACCATGACCAGGGCAACTCTTATAAAGAAAACATTTAATTGAAGTGGCTTACTTATGGTTTCAGAAGTTCAGTCCATTATCATCATGGTGGGGAGTATGGTGGCATGCAGGCAGGCTGGAGAAGAAGCTGAGAGTCCTACATCTTGCTGGCTCGGACACTGGGAGTAGCTTCAGCCTAGAACTCAAAGCTCACCCTAGAGAGATTTGTCCTGACCATGGGCCAGGCAGGACCAGGAAAACTCTAGCTACAAATGGTGCCCAACGGCTTGAGATTCCACCTTAAATCTGAGAATATTTAATAAGCAGTTCTAAACAGAGCCCAAACCTGCTTCATGTCTCATAAGAGAAACCAGATGCCCCAACATGTGGGCTTGAGCTACTCTATGGCGGGTTTGAAACGTGGGCTTGACCTGTTCCCGCCGAGTTACACAGATGGTTCTGTAAGCTGAGCAACATGCTGCATGGTGGATTTAGTCTTTACTAGTTAAAAAAAAGGGGGGGCGGTTTCTGGGGTACATGTGCTGCTTTGATAGAAGCATAGACCCACTGCTTCTGAGAGTTGATGGCTCCCAGAGCTGGGGGCCATGTTGGGATGCTGAGGTGGGTACAGCCAGCAGCCACAGCACTGGTTCAGTCTTAGAATGTTGCAGTTTATTTTTTTTTTTATTTATTTTTTTTATTTATTTATTTATTTATTTTTTTTTTGGTTTTCCGAGACAGGGTTTCTCTGTGTAGCTTTGCGCCTTTCCTGGAACTCACTTGGTAGCCCAGGCTGGCCTCGAACTCACAGAGATCCGCCTGGCTCTGCCTCCTGAGTGCTGGGATTAAAGGCGTGCGCCACCACCGCCTGGCAGAATGTTGCAGTTTAAAGCAACAGGAACATAATAAGTCAGATTCAGATGGAATAGTTTACAATGTGTGTAAAATATACATAGGCTTGAAAGAGACAAAAAAAGGTGATATATACAGTTATATAAACAAATACATAGTTTTAAAAAATAAAGTCTTTAAAGAGACAGTAAAATTAATATAAAAATAAGCCACATAAAGATGGAAATCACACAGAGAATCTGGATTATGTTTTCTTTGATATTCTTAACAGCAGAAAGACATTTGATTGTAAAAGCTATTGAGTTAAGCCATTATGTATATTTTAAAGATACTTTGACTTCAAAATTTGGATCTAAGGATATGTTGCTTTGGAAAGGAGGCTCTGCTTTTGTTTCCCCAGAAAGCCAGAGGTTATAGATTTGTTCCAGATTAAGATACATCAGGTTTGACCAGCCAAGACCCCCTGAAAGGTCTCCAATGACACCACGGCCCAGATGATCCAACATCCAGAACAGTTTCAAGGCAACTGGCTCAGACAATACACCCTCACGGACTACCCCATAAGCCTAAAATTTTGTGTCCCCATAAGATACAGTGTCCCCCTCCAGCAGGAAGTAGAAAGAGAAGCTACGCCCAAATTCCCAAATATACCAAGCTGGCTTTAGAGATGGAATTGGCTCACTCCTTCTCTAAACCTAAGCATATTACTAAAAAAAAAAAAAAAAAAAAAAGGTTAAGAGATTCTTGTGTCCCATATCAGAAGAGCCCTCTGGTGTGGGACAGAGAAAAACCAATATTTTTTTTTAAATAGGTTGATTACAAATGTGATCCCTTTCTAAAAATGAAAAGTGGATATTATATAGATAATGATAAGATAAAGGGATAGATTATTGAACCTACTTTCCCCCCATTTTATTTATCTATTTTTCTATTATCAGCTTGATACAGTATAAATTCTTATACTAATAGTGAAATGTTTGATTGAGGTTTGCCCAGTAATTGAGTAAAACCAAAACTTATAAGCCACAGTCATCCTAGGGTCCCCCCTGCTATATAGCCTCCCTGATTCTGTGGGTTGCAGTCTGATTGTTCTTTGCTTTATATCTAGAATCCACTTATGAGTAAGTACATACCATGTTTGTTCTTCTGGGTTTGGGTTACTTCACTCAGGATGATTTTTTCTAGTTTCATCCATTTCTCTGCAAATTTCATACTGTCATTGTTTTTCTCTGCTGAGTAGTACTCCATTGTGTATATGTACCACATTTTCTTAACCCATTCTTCAGTTGACGGGCATCTAGGTTGTTTCCAAGTACTGGCTATTACAAATAGTGCTGCTATGAACATAGTTGAGCATGTATCTTTGTGGTATGATTGAGCATTCCTTGGGTATATGCCCAAGAGTAGTATGGCTGGGTCTTGAGGTAGTTCAATTCCCAATTTTCTGAGAGACCACCATACTGATTTCCACAGTGGTTGTACAAGTTTGCAATCCTACCAACAGTGGAGGAGTGTTCCCTTTGCTCCACATCCTCTGCAACATTGACTGTCATTAGTGTTGGCTTTTTTTTTTTTTTTTTTTTTTTTTTTTTTTTTTTTTTTTTTGGTTTTTCGAGACAGGGTTTCTCTGTGTAGCTTTGTGCCTTTCCTGGAACTCACTTGGTAGCACAACCGCCCGGCCAGTGTTTTTTATCTTAGCCATTCTGACAGGTATAAGGTTGTATGTCAGAGTCGTTTTGGTTTGCATTTCTCTTAAGATTAAGGATGTTGAGCATTTCTTTAAATGTCTTTCAGCCATTTGTGTTTCTTGTATTGAGAATTCTCTGCTTAGCTCTTTAGTCCATTTTTAAATCAATTGTTCAGTATTTTGATGTCTACTTTCTTGAGTTCTTTATATACTGTGGAGATCAATCCTCTGTCAGATGTGGGGTTGGTGAAGGTCTTTTCCCATTCTCTAGGCTGTATTTTTGTCTTATTGACTGTGTCTTTTGCCCTAAAAAACTTCTCAGTTTCAAGAGGTCCCATTTATTAATTGTTGTGCTCAGTGTCTGTGCTGCTGGTGTTATATTTAGGAAGTAATCTCCTGTGCCAATGCATTCAAGAGTACTTCCTACTTTCTCTTCTATTAAGTTTAGTGTAACTGGATTTATGTTGAGGTCTTTGATCCACTTGGGCTTGAGTTTTGTGCATGGTGACAGATATGGATCTATTTGTAACCTTTTACATATTGACATCCAGTTATGGCAGCACCATTTGTTGAAGATACTTTCTTTTTTCCATTGTATAGTTTTGGCTTCTTTGTCAAAAATCAGGTGTTCATATGTGCATCCATTAATGTCAGGGTCTTCGATTCGATTCCATTGGTCTGTATGTCGGTTTTTATACCAGTACCAAGCTGTTTTTATTACTATAGCTCTATAGTACAGCTTGATGTTAGGGATGGTGATTCCTCCAGAGGTTGCTTTATAATACAGGATTCTTTTAGTTATCCTGGGTGTTTTGTTTTTCCATATGAAGTTGAGTATTTTTCTTTCCAAGTCTGTGAAGAATTGTGTTGGGATTTTGATGGGGATTGCATTGAATCCGGAGATTGCTTTTGGTAAGATTGACATTTTTTTACTATGTTAATCCTACCTATCCATGAGCATGGGAGATCCTTCCATTTTCTGATATCTTCAATTTCTTTCTTTAGAGATTTAAATTCTTATCAAAAAGGTCCTTCACTTGCTTAGTTAGTGTTATCCCAAGGTATTTTATCTTATTTGTGGCTATTGTAAAGGGTGATGTTTCTCTGACTTCTTTCTCAACCCTTTTATCATTTGTGTATAGGAGGGCTACTGATTTTTTTGAGTTGATCTTGTATTCTGCCATATTACTGAAGGAGTTTATCAGCTGTAGGAGTTCCCTGGTAGAGTTTTTGGGGTCACTATGTATACTATCATATCATCTGCAAATAGTGAAAGTTTGACTTCTTCCTTTCCAATTTGTATCCCTTTGATCTCCTTTTGTTGTCTTATTGCTCTAGCTAGAACTTCAAGTACTATATTGAATAAATATGGGGAGAGTGGACAGCCTTGTCTTGTTCCTGATTTTAGTGGAATTGCTTTGAGTTTTTCTCTGTTTAATTTGATGGTGGCTGTTGGCTTGCTGTAAATTGCCTTTATTTTTTTTTTATTTTTGGTTTTTTGAGACAGGGTTTCTCTGCGTAGCTTTGCACCTTTCCTGGAGCTCACTTGGTAGCCCAGGCTGGCCTCGAACTCACAGAGATCTGCCTGGCTCTGCCTCCCGAGTGCTGGGATTAAAGGCGTGCGCCACCACCGCCCAGCGTAAATTGCCTTTATTTTGTTTAGGAATGTTCCTTCTATTCCTGATCTTTCTAAGACCTTTATCATGAAGGCATTTTGTCAAAGGCTTTTTCAGCATCTAATGAAATGATCATGTTTTTTTTTTCTTTCATTTTGTTTATATGGTGTATTACATTGACAGATTTTTGTATGTTGAACCATCCTTGCATCCCTAGGATGAAACCTACTTGGTCATGGTGGATAATTTTTTTGATGTGTTCTTGGATTCAGTTTGCCAATATTTTGTTGAGTATTTTTGCATCCGTGTTCTTGAGGGAGATTGGTCTGTAGTTCTCTTCTTTGTTGTGTTTTTGTGTGGTTTGCGTATCAGGATAATTGTAGCCTCATAAAAAAAAGTTTGGTAATGTTCCTTCTGTTTCTATTGTGTGGAACAATTTGAAGAGTATTGGAATTAGTTCTTCTTTGAAAATCTGGTAGAATTCTGCACTGAAACCATCTGGTCCTGGGCTTTTTTTGGTTGGGAGACTTTTTATGACTGTTTCTATTTCTTTAGGGGTTATTGGTCTATTTAAATAGTTTATCTAGTCTTGATTTAACTTTGGTATGTGGTATCTATCCAGAAATTTGTCCATTTCTTCCAGATTTTCCAATTTTGTGGAGTACAGGTTTTTGAAGTACAACCTGATGATTCTCTGGATTTCCTCGTTGTCTGTTGTTATGTCTCCCTTTTCATTTCTGATTTTGTTAATTTGGGTGCTCTCTCTTTGCCTTTTGGTTAATTTGGCTAGGAGTTTGTCTATCTTGTTGATTTTTTTCAAAGAACCAATTCTTTGTTTCATTGATTTTTTTTGTATTGTTCTCTTGGTGTCTATTTCATTGATTTCAGCTCTCAATTTGATTATTTCCTGGGGTCTTTTTCTCCTGGGTGAGTTTGTTTCTTTTTGTTCTAGAGCTTTCAGTTGTGCTGTTAAGTCATTGGTATGAGATTTCTCTGTCTTCTTTATGTGTGCATTTAGAGCTATGAATTTTCCTCTTAGCACTGCTTTCATAGTGTCCCATAAGTCTGGGTATGTTGTACTTTCATTTTCATTGAATTCTAGGAAATCTTTAATTTTTCTTTATATCTTCCTTGACCCATTCGTGTTTCAGGTGGGCATTATTCAGTTTCCATGAGATTGTAGACTTTCTATAATTTTTTTTGTTGTTGAAAATCTAACTTTGAAGCATGGTGGTCTGATAAGATACATGGTTAGTCCAATGTTTTTGTATCTGTTGAGATTTGCTTTGTGACCAAGCACGTGGTCAATTGTTGAGAAGGTTCCATGGGGTGCTGAGAAGAAGGTATATTCTTTTTTTTTTTTTTTTTTTTTTTTTTTTTTGGTTTTTCGAGACAGGGTTTCTCTGTGTAGCTTTGCGCCTTTCCTGGAGCTCACTTGGTAGCCCAGGCTGGCCTCAAACTCACAGAGATCCGCCTGCCTCTGCCTCCCGAGTGCTGGGATTAAAGGCGTGTGCCACCACTGCCCGGCGAAGGTATATTCTTTTATGTTAGGATGGAATGTTCTATAGATATCTATTAAGTCCATTTGACTCATAACATGTTAGGTCCTTTATTTCTTTGTTAAGTTTCAGTCTGGTAGATCTGTCTTTTGGCGAGAGTGGTGTGTTGAAATCTCCCACTACTAATGTGTGGGGTTTGATGTGCAACTTAAGCTTTAGTAATATTTCTTTTATGAAT
Source organism: Peromyscus leucopus (assembly GCF_004664715.2). Classification (NCBI taxonomy): domain Eukaryota; kingdom Metazoa; phylum Chordata; class Mammalia; order Rodentia; family Cricetidae; genus Peromyscus; species Peromyscus leucopus. The sequence goes on along the minus strand of NC_051079.1, from coordinate 70,312,567 downwards.
GTGGGTGCTTTTGTATTTGGAGCATAAATGTTTAGAATCGAGACTTCATCTTGGTGGATTTTTCCTGTGATAAATATGTAATGTCCATCCCGATCTCTTTTGATTGATTTTTAGTTTGAAGTCTATTTTATTAGATATTAGGGTAGCTTCACCAGCTTGCTTCTTAGGTCCATTTGATTGGAAAGCCTTTTCCCAGCCCTTTACTCTGAGGTAGTGTCTGTCTCTGAAGTTAAGGTGTGTTTCTTATATGCAGCAGAAGGATGGATCCTGTTTTCTTATCCATTCTGTCTGTATCTTTTTATTGATGAGTTGAGACAATTGATATTGATGGATCTTAATGACCAGTGATTGTTAAGTCCTGTTATTTTTTTGTCGTAGTGTTGCATTTTCCTTCTTTGGTATTTGTTGGTGTGGGATTATCTATTGCTTGAGTTTTCATGGGTGTGTTTAGCTCCTTTAGGTTGGATTTTTCCTTGTAGTGTTTTCTGTAGGGCTGGATTTGTGGATAGGTATTGTTTAAATCTGGTTTTATCATGGAATATTTTGTTTACTCCTTCTATGGTGATTGAGAATTTTGCTGAGTATAATAGTCTGGGTTGGCATCCATGGTCTCTTAGTGTCTGCATAACATTTGTCCAGGACCTTCTAGCTTTCATAGTCTCTATTGAGAAGTCTGGTGTTATTCTGATGGTGTTATTCTGGTGTTATTCTGCCTTTATATGTTACTTGGTCTTTTTCCTTTGTGGCTCTTAATATTTTTTCTTTGTTCTGTATGTTTAGTGTTTTGATTATTATGTGGTGAGGGGACTTTTTTTGGATCCAGCCTATTTGGTGTTCTGTAAGCTTCTTGTATCTTCATAGGTATTTCTTTCTTTAGTTTAGCAAAGTTTTCTTCTATGATTTTGTTGAATATATTTCTGTGCCTTTGAGTTGGTATTATTCTCCTTCTTCTATCCCTATTATTCTTATATATGGTCTTTTCATGGTGTCCCAAAGTTGTTGGACATTTTGTGTTACGACTTTTTTGTCTTTAGTGTTTTCTTTGACTGACGAATCTATTTTCTCTATTGTGTCTTCAGCGTCAGAGATTTTCTGTTCCAGCTCTTGCATTCGGTTGGTTATGCTTGCTTCTGTAGTTCCTGTTCGTTTAGTCAGGATATCTATTTCCAGCATTCCCTCAGTTTGTGTTTTCTTTATTGTCTCAATTTCAATTTCAAGTCTTGAATTGTTTCCTTCATCTGTTTAATTACTTTTTCTTGCCTTTCTTTGATTTCTTCCAATTTTTTGTTTGTTTTTTCTTCCATTTCTTAAAGTGTTTAAATTTTTTATTTCCTCTTTAATGGAGTTTTTCATTTCCTCTTTAAGGGTCTCTATCATCTTCTCAAAGTCATTTTTAGAATTGATTTCTTCTGCTTCTTCTGCCTTGGTATGTTCAGGTCTTACAGGTGTAGAATTGCTAGGTTCTGATGTTGTCATATAGGTCTTTATGTTTTTGCCTGTATTTTTGCACTGACGTCTACTCATCTCTTCCTCTGCTCGGTGTAGACGGTGTCTGTATCTGAAGGTGCCTCTCTTGTTCTAATTGTTAGTCTTGGTCCACTAGGAGTTCTTGGTTAATTCGGTGCCTTTGTGCTGTGGATATTGTTCTATATAAATAAAACCCTGATGGCCAGTGACCAGGCAGGAAGTAGGTGGCCAGGCAGGAAGTAGGTGGGACAAGGAGAGGAGAATTCTGGGAAGCGGAAGGCTGAGGGGGGAGACACTGCAGCCACCGCCAGGACAAGCAGCATGTAAAGACTCTGGTAAGCCACCAGCCACGTGGCAAGGTATAGATTTATAAAAATGAGTTAATTTAAGATAAAAGAACAGTTAGCAAGAAGCTTGCCATGGCCATACAGTTTATAAGTGATATAAGTGTCTGAGTGATTATTTTATAAGTGGATTATGGGACTGCGGGGCTTGGGGAACCTGGAGAGAAGCCCTCCAGCAACACCTTTGGGCTCTCTTTCTTTGGGAGCAGTTTAGTTCAATCCGTGCTAGTGGGTTCTGTCTCAGGAAGCAGTTGTTCCCAGTTGGTGCAGGGTCTGCTTATGGTTTCAGTAGTGGTTGTTAGGTTCATAAGGGTTGTTTTTTTTTTTTTTTTTTTTTTTTTTTTTTGGTGGGGGAACAGGAAAAGGTAGCTGTCTGTTCCCTGGGACTTTGATGGGTAGGACCTAGGGGCTAGAGACCTGATCTGCAATTTGGAGATGGGGGCTTACCTGTTCCCAGTCGGTGTAGTGTAGGCTTATGATTCTGGTGATCTGGTCCAGTGGCTGGGCGGTGCCTTCTTTTGTGTTCTCAGGTCATGTTTTGCTCATTTGTCAACTCCTCAGCTGATCTTGTTTCCTCAGACTGAAGACTGTAGGATTCTGAATCCTCTCCTGGATGGATCTCAGCTGAGCAGGTTGTTTTCACTAGTAAATCTTCACTCCTCCACTTTCTTTTATAAACTCCTATAGATGCAATTCTGTGTCTTATCCTGGTGGAGACAATGTTACCACTGGAGGATGTCTTTCTCTAGGACTGAATGTCACCAGGAGATGGCTGCTTTAACTACAGATTTAGACACAGTGGTTGGAGGCTGGAGTGTTTGTGACTCTCCTCCACACCACAGATACAGCTTCCTCTGAGTCTTGCTGGCAAATCTCCTTTTGAACCTACTTTTAAAGAGCAACTTGTTTAAAATGTTTCACATTGATATGGATTTTAGTTTATTGATACAAGTTTAAACCTAATTTTGTTATACTGTATATATATTTCTATTCTCATTTGAGGTGTTATGTTTATGTAACTCATTTAGATTGTAATGGATAATTAAGAAATACAGCCGGGCGGTGGTGGCGCACGCCTTTAATCCCAGCACTTGGGAGGCAGAGCCAGGCGGATCTCTGTGAGTTCGAGGCCAGCCTGGGCTACCAAGTGAGTTCCAGGAAAAGGCGCAAAGCTACACAGAGAAACCCTGTCTCGAAAAACCAAAAAAAAAAAAAAAAAAAAAAAAAAAAAAAGAAATACAGAATAATTAGTCTTCTATGACAGTCAAACTTGAGGCATGTTAGTTAAGTTTTCTATGTATATAGATATATTTCAGATAGATAGGTAACCTTCAAACACTTCAAAGACCTACAGAATATGGCATTTAAAATATTTTTAAAAATTTAGACTTTCTGGACAATGAGACATATCTGTTCATCACAGCACTGATTTACTTCAGAGAGGAGGATGGGCATCGAAGACACTCTATATGGAGTTTATCTTTTTCGGCAAAAATAGCCATTTGGGCAAGAAACTGTTCTTGCCTGGACTGTTTTGATCGACTGGACATGCAGGACCCATAGGAAGGTGACCACTGAACTTTGCTTGGCAAAATGGTCCTTCAGGTTGCTGCTTTGCAGAGGAAAGTGCCAGACATTCTACAGGACACAAAGAAAAGTGACTGAGAGACTCTAGGCCTGTGGCCTGAAGACAGATGCCCCAACTTTACAGAGGAACTTTGGATGACTGTCCAGGCTGCCAGCTTTCTCTGTCTACTCTTGCAAGACTCCAGAAAGTTGTTTGCATCCTTCTCCCATTCCTCGGGTAATATTATATCCTTCTGAGGTCTTTGATGTAGTTGAAGACAGTTATAATTTCCTTAGTTATGATAAGAGATAAGTTAGATATAAAACCTTAGACTCACAAATATAAGATAGATAGGATATCTTCTTTAATTTTTGCCAAATACAAATAGACTAGATATTATAGACTAGATATTGTAACTGTAATTCTTGCTTGATAATTGTTTTGTTATATGTAATTTTACCATGTGAAAGTTAAAATCTTCCTTTTTGAAAAAAAGAAAAGGGGAAGTGCTGTGGATATCACTCTGTATAAATAAAATGCTGATTGGCCAGTAGCTAGACAGGAAGTATAGGTAGGACAAGCAGAGAAGAGAATTCTGGGAACAGGAAGGCTGAGTCAGGAGATGCTGCTAGCCACCGCAATGAGTACCAACATGTAAGATACTGGTAAGCCATGAGCCATGTGGCAAGGTATAGATTTATAGAAATGGGTTAATTTAAGATGTAAGAACTAGATAGCTAGAAGCCTGAGCCATTAGGCCAAACAGTTTAAATAATAAAAGAGTCTGTGTATTTATTTTATAACTGGGCTAAGGGACTGCCGGGGCTTGGTGGGAGCTGGAGAGAAACTCTCCAGCTATACACCCCCACAGTGACACATTTCCTCCAACAAGGTCACACCTACTCCAACAAAGTCACACCTCCTGATAGTACCACTCCCTTTGGGGACCATTTTCTTTCAAAGCACCACAGTATAATAAACTCTGAAGGTGGCAAGAGCAAGAATCTACAAAAACAGGTTAACAGAGGAGCTTTACAACATGGCACATGGCCTTGGCTAACAATGATGGGTTGCAGGCATGGGATTCTCACGTTCACCTGGCAGCCATCCCTGGTGATACCAATGCAGCTCATCTGCAGAGCCTGAAGGGCCCCTCACAGGGACAAGGTTTGTTCTCACTTCCTGCCTCTCTCTCCCCTGCAGTGTGCTTGGAGATATGACTGAAATATCACAGCAAATTCTAACATGGATGTGGTTGTCATTTTTATCTAGCTGCTTAGTTTTTAAAAAATTCTAACTTGGGGGCTGGAGAGGTGGATCAGTGGTTAAGAATACTGGGGCTCTTCCAGAGGACCTGGCTTCAATTCCCAGCAACCACTTGGTGGCTCACAGGATATACTCAAAATTTTAAGTGTGAGATTGGGCATCATGGTACATGCCTTTAATGTCAGTACTCAGTAGGCAGAGGCAGGTATATCTCTGAGGCCAAGCTGGTCTACACAGTGAAACCCTTTTCCAAAAACAAACAAACAAAAATTTAAATTAGACATAAACTCTTACTGGATCCTAATTAAAAAGTAAGACATTTTAGGGACAACTGGAAAAATATGAATGTGGGCTAGATATTGTTCGGAACTTACTGTTTTTAAATATACATAAATAACCATGGCTCCATGACTGTCTGAGAAAATTTCTACTGAGTTATATATTGGTAAGATGCTGCATGCAATTTATTTTAAATAGTTCAGCAAAAATCTGTAGAAAAACTAATATGGTAAAAATATCAAGAACAGTTGGATCAAGGTGTTTGTTTTCCAAACTTTCTGTATGCTTGGTAACTTTATAATTAGAAGTTGGAAAACTGGAGTATTGTAAATCATTCCTCTCATTGCAGCACTCAGGAAGCCAAAGCAGGAGGATTGCTCTAAGTTCAAAGCTTGGGCTACCGTAGGGTGAGATCCAAGCCACTCAGGCCTAAGGGATATGTATACAAATACATAAGCAAGCAAGCTTTGATTTGGGGCCTTTCCTGGACCTTTAGCCCACTTCCATTGGGAAAGCCTTTGAGCTACCAATTTTAATGGATAGGTTAACTGCCTACAAGGATAAAAATTAATTGTGGAAAAATTAAGAACTTAACTAGAGTGGAGACAGGGAATGTGAAAGAGACAAGGTATACATTTAAAAAAGCCTGTCAAATGGATAATTCCAGAAAAGAGGTTGAAGTCGTATTTATAGAAACAATTTCTAAAAACAATTCCTGAGGCCACCTGCAGAATTTCTGGGAGTGTTAAGTGGGAAGACCTGTTCACGGGGACACCGTCTCGAGTCTGCTAGACAACACACACAGCAGCCGGAGAGGAGGAGACATGAGGAACCAGGGCTGACTCCCTGTCTGTCATGGTTCGGACGGGGAGTTGCCTAGCACGTGGAGGAGGTCACCCATGTCTTTCAGCTGCAGAGGCAGCATGAACAGCAGACAGCTGCCCCCACTGAGTCTGCTGGATCCCTAGCAAAGAGCAGCACTGTGACCGTTGAAAACCTGGAGCCTACGGAGGATGACAAGCTGCTTTTCCCTTCCAAGGTCCTCAGCATGTTGAACTAGCCAGTGCATCTCACAATTGACATGCCCAGGAAGCTTTCCTGAGGTTCCTTCCGGGTTGCAGTTCTAGTCAAAACCATTTTCGATCTCAACTCCTCCAGCCCCTTTGGAGTCCCACCTAAGAATCTGGCCTGGCCTTCAACCATCTATTCCGGTGGTTCTAACCTTCATATATATATAATATGTATATGATATATGTATACACACACATATATTGGCTTTTCGAGACAGGGTCTCTCTGTGTAGCTCTGGCTGTTCTGGAACTTGTTCTGTAGCCCAGGCTAGCCTTGAACTCACCGAGATCCACCTGCCTTTGCCTCTGGAGTGCTGAGATTAAAGGTGTGCACAACCATGCCTGGTCGATTCTCAACTGTCTTAATGCTGCGGCCCTTTAATACAGTTCCTCATGTGTGGTGGCCCCCAACCACAAAATTGGTTCGTTGTTATTTCATAACTCTAATTTTGCTACTGTTATGCATCATAACGTAAATATCTGATATGCAGGATATCTGACCCCCAAAGGAGCCATGACCCACAGGTTGAGAACTGATGTCCTATTCTTTTGCAGTCCCCAGAATGGCGCCAACACTCAGTGGATAACGGCCAAAACGGTGCTTGCTGTTAAACCTGTCAACCTGAAGGGACCTGGTGGACCCATGCGGTGGAAGGAGAGGAGAGAGCTGACTTTTGCAAGTCGTCCTCTGTCTTCCATGTGTGCACGGTACCTGCTGTCCCCTGCTGTGGGACGTTCTGTATGGCAAATGTGCTGCTCTGATTGGTCAGTAAATAAAACACTGATTGGCCAGTAGCCAGGCAGGCAGTATAGGCAGGACAAGGAGAGAGGAGAATTCTGGGAAGTGGAAGGCTGAGTCAGGGAGTCACTGCCAACTGCCACCATGACAAGCGACATGTAAAAGGTACTGGTAAGCCACAAGCCATGTGGCAACGTATACACTAATAGAAATGGGTTAATTTAAGATATAAGAACAGCTAGCTAGAAGCCTGAGCCATTAGGCCAAACAGTTTAAGTAATGTAAGTCTCTGTGTTTACTTGGTTGGGTCTGAGCGGGTGAGAGAGATTTGTCCTGACCGTGGGCCAGGCAGGACTGGAAAACTCTAGCTACAGCCCCCCACCAGCATAAATGAATAAATGCAGTAAAATGTCTTTAAAAAGAACAATAGCAGGGGCTGGAGAGATGGTTCAGGGGTTAAGAGCACTGGCTGCTCTTCCAGAGGTCAACTCCCAGCTCACAACCATCTGTAATAAGATCTGGTGTCCTCTTCTGGCCTGCACACATACATGCAGACAGAATACTGTATACTTAAAAAAAAAAAGAGCCAAGACAAAACATTCCAGGGGAGGGGGCTGCTGGTGTAAGCCCTGGTTCTGATGTTTGTCCCAGGTACCAAACCCCGGGTATCATGTTTCCTCATGCTTTTCTTTCTCCTGGTTCTAGCCTACTGGGTAGGTCCCATGTTAGCTGAGGGCAGGTCTTGCCTATCCAGGACAGGCAGCTGCACTTGAAATAAAATAATGTTTTCCTTGGACCTCTACGTATATTATTTAATCCAGTCAAGTTTGCATGTAACATCATCACGAAGGCACAGATTGGGGATATTAGGAATGACAAGGAGGCATTTGCATTGACCCTAAATGTATTAAACAAGTCATAAAAGGAAACTACAAAAAGTCTATGTCAATGTATTTGAAAACACAGGAGATGTATCAATTTTTACAAAACATGGAACACTTATTAAAAATTGAGTAATTAAATTATGAGTAGTTCATTAACACTTTTGAAATTGAGTTTGTAGTTTAAGACCAAAAGTAAATTTTGCACAAGTGTAAGACTGGAAACTCTTTGTGAGTGAAAAGTACTGGGAATGTTTCCCAGTATGTTTGGGGATGCTATCATCATTCTGACACTACAAGAAACACATCACAAAAAAGGGGTGAACGTCAGCATCACCCCCAGACCCAGCCTTAAAAACCTTAATATTTTTGCAAACAAAATATAGCAGTGTATGTAACAGTGTGGCTGAATTAGTTGGATTCTAAACACATGAGGTTAATTCACTGTGTTATGCTTAATGCGCAAAAGCCTGAAAAGGAGAACACATTTGGCTTATTCAAAGAATGACCTCAGCGGCCAGCGGTAAGACAGATGGGGTCTGAGCGAGTCCCGGGCTGTACCTAGGTGGAAAGTGGTTGAGTTTGGCACATCTACCGGAGACACCTGAGGGGTCTGCAGTGAAGAGTAGGCAGGAATTGTTCTAGACAGTTGATAACAAAATGGAACGGCCTCATCAAAGCACAGGTAATTTTCAAATACATGTGCTGAAAGGGACTGGACCTTCCATCCCCAATAGAATGTTCTTATTTCTTTTAAACTGGTGAATTCAAACAGAACTTTGTAGGGACAGAAAAGAGATGAGTGGTTGCCCAGGGACACGGGAGGAGACAACAGTGACAGGTGGGAGGAGCATGTTAGGGCGATGGGCTTGTTTCAGTGTATGTGCTCACTCAGATATGTGCCCGTGTCTCCTCCTCCCCGAGAGGAGCTGTAAGAGGCAGGCTGCAGTGGCTTTATTCTGGTTTAGTCTGCGATGGGAGAGATACTGCTGGGAATGCTTTTACAGACACAGGAAGAAAGGTGTCTGGAACTAGGGAAGCGATCTAGGATTCACAGAGAAACACTTTCATGTCTTTATTAGAACTGGTTGCTAAAGACAAAGCTCTTTAATAGCATTCTTCCCCTAGGTGTTCTATTGGCCACACACTTGAAAACTATCCGGATAGGACTGAGATCATCTGGTTCAGGGCTCTGTGAGGACAGGCCAACACCTAGGTTGTGCTTTCTCTGCTTGTGGGGCATTGTGGTGGTCCACAGAAGCTATCTAGTGAGACCTTACTCAGGGTCAGAGAATCTGAGCTTGCTTTACCCAGCAGGGCTGGGTTAAGGAGATGATTTGGCCATGGGCGTGGTTACCAGGTGTTTGGAAGGGTCTACATTTGGCTGTACGGTGTGCCCTGATCTTGCAAGGGGGAGGTCTTTTGCTTCTCCCCTTGGCACATTATAAAAAGCCCTTTTGAATAAACAACTGGGCATCTGGGTATTGACCCAGGGCCTTCCCCAAGCTATCCTGTGTCTGTCTTTCTTTTTTTTTTTTTTTTTTTTTTGGTTTTTTTCGAGACAGGGTTTCTCTGTGTAGCTTTGCGCCTTTCCTGGATCTCACTTGGTAGCCCAGGCTGGCCTCGAACTCACAGAGATCCGCCTGCCTCTGCCTCCCGAGTGCTGGGATTAAAGGCGTGCGCCACCAACGCCCGGCCGAGTGTCTGTCTTTCTTATCATCTCTATCATTTCCTCATTCCTCTCTCCCCCACCCAAGAACCCTTCAAAAGGTGAGAGCAGGTCGGAGCTGGACTCAGGCAGACTCCCACAGGCCATTACTCTAGAACTAAGGTGGCCAGGTCTCATGGCGCACATGAAAAGTTCTCTTGCCCAGAAGCACCACACTGTACTTTTATAGTTCAAACATGTTCACTAGCGGCAGGGTAAAATATAAAAGGAGGAACCAAACTGAAGGCTTGGGAGAGAAGGGTGGGAAATGCTCACAGGAAAAGCCACACGCTGCTGCGGTAAATGGTAAGAAAAGGATGATCGGGGTGATCCCTAGTCAGTTTTCTTTGGACCCTGGTCTGCTTCTGAGGTCCTGGAAATACCCGCGTTAGACCAGACTGTGTCCGTGCTTTAGGCAAGATCGTGAGAAAAGCAGCCACCGTGTGTTGCCGAGGCCCTTGCTTCCCCTTAACTTTCCTGACACGAGGTAACTGCTGTCTAGGAGGGATGCTATGAAGAATCAACCCTGTAGGACCGGGGCACTGCAGCTGCTAGCACACCCTAGCCAGCACCTGTACAGTGGGAACTGTAGTAACCACACAACAGTAACTGCAGTGGTTCATTTTGGCTCCATTAAAAAGACCACGTCACCCAAACAACAGACTGGTGTGATTTTTAAGTGCTGTGAGTGAACCTATTCTGCTTGGACTGACTTTTAATCAGCTGTATTACTGTATGACTTATTGGGTTAGTTAACGTACTTACTGTCTCTGATTTCTTCCTTTCCCCCTTCATCCTGATTTACTCATTTATTTCACCTTACATATATTTCTTATAAAATTGTTTCAAATCCTTCTCACAGAAAATAGGATATACATTCACATATACGTACAATTTGAGTAGAGTCATATACATAGAAAATAAATTATATGTATGTCTGTGTGTGGGTTTGTATATGAGAGCACTGCCTTCAGAGGCCAAAAGAGGTTAGATCCCTTGAAACTCAAGTTACAGGTGGTTGCAAGCAAGCGAGATGGGTGCTGGGACCTGAACTTGGTCCCCTGTGAACAATGCCTGCTCTGAACCATTGAGCCATCTCCCCAGCTCCCACCCTCTCACTCCCACAGTGAGGTTTTTTCAGCCAATGTCCGCCTTTAGCCCTAGTGCATATGAAATACATTTCCATATATACCCCCCCACCCCCAACTCAAGGATATTCCTAATGGATGCGACTACAAGCAGGACAGAAGAACAGTGAGTTTCAAGCCCCCAGATCTGCTGAAAACCCACGTGGCCTTCAGCAAACTTCTTAATTTCTTTCAATTAGTTTCAGGGGCTAGAGAGATGGCTCAGAGGTTAAGAGCATTGACTGTTCTTCCAGAGGTCCTGAGTTCAATTCCCAGCAACCACATGGTGGCTCACAACCATTTATAATGAGATCCGATGCCCTCTTCTGGCCTGCAGGCAAATATACAGACAGCACACTGTATACATAATAAATAAATCTTAAAAAAGAATGTGGCAATCAACTTCTTTCAATTAGTTGATTCACCTGTTCAGTGAGAGCTCCCAGGGCTGACTGCCGGAAGGACTGGAGACTCTCTATGAAGGACTACATATTCACTTAAACACATGTGCTAGTAATCATTGTTGGTCATCGGGTGCAGATCTTGGCTGTATGTCCTTGTTTTCGGTTAACTTGAGATTCTGCCAAGTTCAACATCCCTGTAACTATGCCTGCAACTCTAGCTTTCCCAAGGCTGAGGCAGGATCATGTGTTGCAGGCCAGATTGCATACACAGTGTAATCCTGTTTTACAAAAACAATTATGATTTAAAAAATAGCTTGTGTGTGTCTGCATGAGAGTGTGTGGGTGTACATGCCAGGATGTTCCTGTGGAGACTCAAACTCCAGTCATCAGGTTTGTGTGGCAAGTGCCTTTTCTCAGTGATTTTTCTTGTAAACTTTCAATTCAGCTTCTAGGCCTGCCTGAGCTTTCTTTTTCAGTGACAAACTTCACATGAACTACCTGGCACACAAAACTTGATTTTTTTTTCTCCCTTTGTAACCTGGTTCTTACCTGCAAAGACTTTCACCATCCATCCCTGCTTGTTAATATGTAACCATTTCCCAAGACTCACTTCAAAAGCCTCTTCCTACTTTTTCACTTGTAACCAATCTTGTTTTCAAAAATCTACTCTGGTACATTGTTTTAAAAGAATATATTAGTATGTGTGGGGCCTGGGTGGCACAGCACACACGTGGGGTGACTCTGGAGTTCGTGTCACTGGGGTTCACGGACTCTGGCTGCTAGGCCTTTCCGAGGAATGCTTTACCCCGCTAAGTCATCCCCTTAGCCCGAGATTTTTGTTGTTGTTGTTGCTTTTCCAGACAGGGTTTCTCTGTAGCTTTGGAGCCTTTTCTGAACTCGCTCTGTAGACCAGGCTGGCCTTGAACTCAGAGACTGGCCAGCCTCTGCCTCCCTCAGATGAAAGTCGTGCACCACCACTGCCCAAGATTTTTAAAACTCCTATTTTAGCATTTGAGCTGTTATCTGGTTTCTCTTCAGATCTTACTAATCTTTGACTTTTTAAGCATTTATTCTAGTTTTGTGTCTTTCTTGTTTCATCACCCAGGCTCTAATTGTTCAGCTTGAAGACTTATTTATTTTTGTATGCCTCAGGTAAACATGGGCTATTACTTTGAACTACCCCACTAAGAATTCTGAGGTCATATAATACTTCTGGCTTACTGATCTTTTTTTTTTTTTTCCCTTCACATTTTGACACAAGGTCTCACTTAAGCCTGGAACTTACCACATAGCCTAGGTTAGCTTCAACTTTATATTACAGTCTTTCCGATCTTGGGATTAAAGGCGAGTCAGCACACTCTTGCTAGATACTGGATTCTCAACCTGGCTTCAGTCTGTCCTGCTGTGACTTTATCACTGGTCGGAGTTAAAACAGACAAGAAGGCACTCCCGACACGGAAAACTTCCAGGCTAAAATGGAGCCTGGGAGAGAGCGGTGCATCGCTGAAGTCAGCAGGTTGCCGGTAGTCCACGGGCATCTCGGTGGGTAGGTGTTCCTTCCCCGGCCTTTCGTCCCTCCGGAGGAGGTCTGGGCAGGTACGCTTAGAAAGGAGTCCGGAGTAGAAGGATGGGCTGGGACACTTGGCCTGCTTGGGATCAGAGGTGACCGTCAACACAAGTGACATAGGCAAGCGCATGACAACCGAACCACACTCGGACCCTTGCCGTTCCCTGGGGTGGGGGTGGGGGTGGGTGCAGGGACGGGAGGGCTGACGTCCGCACCGGCCTCGGAGGTCCGGGGTGGAGACAAGAGTCGGCGACACCGAGGGACCTCCGGAGCCGAGTGCACACACACCCAGGCCCGCCGGCCCGCAGGCCTCCGAAGCCGGCGGTTCGCCGAGCCCGGTGACGCCGCCGCCGCCGCCTGGCCGGCCGGCCGCGCATGCGCACAACGGCGCCCCCGCCCCCCACGGCCCGCTCCCAACGCCCCCGCCGCGGCCCGCGGGCCATGGAACCCGCCGAGGCCGGCGCGGTCCGAGCGCTGCTGCCCGAGCGTCCGGGCGCCGTAGCCCTGTGAGCCCGGCGGGCTGGGTCCGGCCGGTGCCGCCGCCCGCCCGCCCGCTCGCTCGCTCGCCCGGCCGGCCCGCCCGCCCGCCGGCCCGCCGGTGCCGCGCGTGCGCGCCCCGCCGAGTGAGAGCGCGAGTGAGGAGGGGTGGGCCGCCGCGACGATGCCGCGGGGCCGCCCCCGAAGTCCCGGGACGGCGCGGCGCGCGGCGACTCCGGTAAGGCCCGCGGCGGCCACCGAGTCCCCGGATGGGCGCGGGGTGCGCCGGGAGCGGCGCGGAGGGCGGGCGGCAGCGACTGGCCGGGCGGGCGCAGCGCTGGGCGGACGGATACGGGCGCCGCGGCCGGGCCCCTCCGCGCTGGGCCTACTTTCCGGGCCGTGGCGGCGCGGGGGCGGCGGCGCGGGCGGCGGCTTCCTCCTCCTCCTCCTCCTGCTCCCGAGTTCCTGTCGGCTTCCCTCCCCGAGCCCCTCGCTCCGCGGCGGCGGCGGCAGAGCCTCAGCCCTTCGAACCCCCTCGCCGTCCTCCCGAGTCCTCCCGTGTCGCCGGCTCAGCTCCGTGGCGGCGGCGGCGGCGTCGCCGTCGTCGTCCCCAGTCTCCTCCCTCCCTCCCTCCATGTCTCCCTGTCCCTTCCGCCCGTCCCCTGCCCGCCTCGGCCGTCCTCGGCACAGGCCCGAGGGAGTGCCCGCTCTTCCGGTGTGTCCCTGGTTCCGCGTTTCTAAGGGACCCCGGCCCGGCGGGGACCAGGGGGGGCTCGGAGGCCGTGGGGACCGCGCACAGTTGGCTGGGCTGCGCACAGTAGGCCTCGGGGAGCACTGCTCCCCGTCTTGTATGCCTCGCTGGCTGAATTCGTGTGCGATAACCCGGGTCTGTCCCTTCAGGAAGGAGAAGTGCACAGTTTTTTTTTTTTTTTTTTACAGCGGGCAAAGTGATGGGGAACATGTCACCCGCACCGTCGCCTCCCCTCAGCCTGGAGCTTAGTGGGGGCCCCTCCTCCAGCGCGAGGAGGAGGAGGAGGAAACAGGCATCCATTGCCACAGCATTCTTTTGAGATGGGATGGGGGTCATCGGGTGGAGAGGCACAGAGCTCGGCTGTACGAGCCAGGGTTTAGTGTCAGTCTTGGGAGATACCTGCCCTGGAGTCCCAGCGTTTGTGGTCCCGAAGCAGCCCTGGGCGGTTTGTGCAGTCAAGCTGGCTGGGAAAGGACCCTGCTTGGGCTCTGGGAAGGCGGTGCCTGTCTGGGACGCAATGGAAGGTGAATCGCCCCAACTTCTATTATGTTTACATAGCCGGTTGCTGCTTGGTGACTCAGGGTTTGACTGTCCTTGGGGATGAGTGCACTGAGTTTCCAGAGCTGTCATCAAGGAGCCCAGGTGCAGACGCCCACGCTCAGATCGGCTCTGCACCTACAAAGGACTGGGCTAAGTTGGTCCTTTGGGAGAAAGGGGTGAGGAGTTGGCCTCAGTTCGAGCTTGGGAACAGGACACCCAACTAGAAGTTTCTTAGTACTGCTGTTGCTCTTGACAAAGTCAACAGGCGTGTCAATTAGGTCAGTATGAACACTGTTGATGAACTACAGTCAGCGATTTCACACTCACTGTTTTCGTGGACTGCTGGAGCAGTGGTGGCTGTATAGTAATATTAGTCAGGTGTGAAGACCCGTGGTTGAGAATAATTGAGTAAATTGCTCAGGATATTCATCAATGGCTGATGCCCGACTGCTTTGGCCTTGGCCATATTTTCATAGGGGTGTGTGTGTGTGTGTGTGTGTGTGTGTGTGTGTGTGTGTGCGCGTGCGCGTGCGCGCTCCTGTGTTTATGGTGTTTGTTTTTGATAACATGTTTTATGCTAATAATAATGTAAGGTGTAGTGTGGAAGCAGGCTTAGAGAGAAAGAATGTAACGTTTCCATTGAGACGAGGCTGAGAGTTCACTTCTCTCCCAGCACTCTACATTTTACCAGATGGTACCACTGTCCACAAAGGACCAAATTTAAGAATAATTCTGTTTCTCTTGTTTTCCAAGACATTCCATAACTAAGTCTTTAAAAATTTTTAATTACATTTTTCTCTTTGTGTACGTCTGTTAGCAAGTTCTCTTTTCCACACTGGGCCACCTCTCCAGCTCCATAGCTAACTTGGTAGCTGCTTCCTCACACCTGGCTTCGCAGTCCACCACACCTTTCCAAAGTATCCACAGGTCAAAGGTGGGGCTTTAAAACTGGACTCTGCTGTTTGTCACTTCCAGTCTATCACATTTCACTGGATGTTCTTTTCAAATGTAATCTAGGGCCACAACCTGGCTAAACTTCAGAGTAGTTCAAACCACACACTCCCCAAACCTCTGGGACTCAGTCTTCAGCTCTCTTGACTCTGGCACTAACCTTTGCTGCTCTCCTTGATGGTGCCAATTTTTTTTTTTTTTCTTTTTACTTTTGTTCTTTGCTTTTGGCCTTTTTGATTCCCTCCTTTGAGAGACCATCTTTTTTTTTTTTTTTTTTTTTTCCGAGACAGGGTTTCTCTGTGTAGCTTTGCGCCTTTCCTGGAAGTCACTTGGTAGCCCAGGCTGGCCTCGAACTCACAGAGATCCACCTGGCTCTGCCTCCTGAATGCTGGGATTAAAGGCGTGTGCCACCACCACCTGGCAGGATTATTATTTTTAACAGTGTCTTGCTGTGTAACCTTGGCTGACCTAGAATTCCACGTTTTCCTGTCTTGGCACGCACTATCATGCCCAGCATATTATGAACTTTAAGGGTCATTCTGAATTTTTTTGCAATTGAGGGGAAGGAACTGAAGTTCTAGAGATAAAGTGATTTGGAAGGTGAATCCACCCAGGAGCCATGGGAGCTTGAAGATTTCTATCTCTATTGGAATCTAGAATTCTTGATCTGCTTGATAAAAACAGTGACAGGTGCTATGTATTGTGCTAGGTGCTGGGGGTACAAAACGAAACCCAGATACTCTGTTGTCGCTCTTCAGGACAGTGTGTAGGATAGGATGCAAACAGTAGTCTGAGTTTCCTAGAGAAAATAGTGGGAAAATTGAAGTGTCTGAAGTGACTGGCAGCAGGGCGTGGTCCTGCGGTCTGTCATCCCCGTTTGGATGGTAGAGACAGTAGGGTCCGGTTCAAGGCCACTCCTAGCTACAGGGTGAGTTCAAGCTCTGTCCAGGCTACCAGAAACCTTATCTCAAAAGCACACAAAAACTAAAACCAAAAAAAGGAATGTTGACCAACAAAAACCACACTCCTGGAATAAGACTAGGGTATATAGATAAAGAACTGAGCCTCGCTAGGTGTGGTGGTACACAACCCTTATTCCCAGCACTTGAGAGGCAGAGACAGGCAATCTGTGTGGTTTCTAGGACAGCCTGGTCTACAGAGCAAGTTCCGGGCCAGCCAGAGCTACATAGTGAGACCCTGTCTTGAGAGAAGGAGGGAGGGAGGGGGAGGAAAAGAAAGGAGGAAGAAGGAGAGATCTGCCCCACCTGTAGATGGATTACCCAGCATTTATATAATTCAGAGTTGTGCCATTAAGGCTGAGTGCTCCCAACTTATTGTTTATTTATTTTTATGTATTTTTTCTGTTTTCCAGAAAGTTCAAGAACTTTTTTTAATAAATTCCAATGTGGTTTACTTTCCAAACATTTGATATTTTAAAATTACCTTTTTTTGTTACTGACTTGTAGCCTAGTTGTCAGAAGACCCGTTTTAGATTAATCACTTGGATTTCCTGAGACCTGTTTCATAGTATCTGATCCATATTTGCTAAGCAGTCCATGTGTGTTGTCATCATAAATGCTCAGTAACTTAGAAAAGTGTTATTTCTCCCTTATAATTTATGTTTGGCCATTCTAATGATTTACATTTCATTAAGATTAATGGTGTTGAGCATCTGTGTAGACCTTTTGATCCTGACAGGAAGAAGGACCCATTTTGGCCCACGGGTTCAGAGTTTCTGGCCTGTTGGTTCTGACCTGCCTTAGTAAGGCTGTACATTGTACTGCAGGATCTTAAGGAGGCTACTCACTTCATAGCAGATAGGAAATAGAGAAGGGAACAGAGGGGCCTTGGACATCATATGTCCCCAGGGACATGTCCCTAGTGACCTACTTCCCAGAGCTTCCAGAACCAACCAGATGGGATCAGGCCTTCAGAACACAAGCCTTTTTGGAAGACACTTCATATCTAAACCACAGTACTCTCTTCTTCTGTATTTGTTGACATTATTATATCTTTAGGAAAATGGTTATTAAATTTGTTCCTCATTTCAAACTTCGTTGGTTTGCCTTTTGAATGTCTAGTTACATGACTTGACTTGCAGATGTTTTCTCCCATTCTGTAGCTAGTTAAGAGTCCAGGAGTATAGAAATATAAAATTATAAACTTAAGGAATGGAAACAGAGAGCTATCAGCTTGGCTAACAAAAAAAAAAAAAAAAAAAGGATTAATTTTTAACTGGGCCCCTCTGTGTTTTATGATGGGCAGCTCTGTCAACAACCCAAATGCTAGTTTTCTTTGCTAAAGATTGCCCTTTGCAGCCCTGGGGTTAGCTATTCTTCAGTAACCCCCACCACTCACTACCGAAACCAAAGTTGACTTTTAATGAGTTCTGTGTGACAACCTGCCTTGCCTGTTTCGTATTCCTCCCCATGGGAGCCCAGCTCTGTCAGAAGTTGCAGGTTTGGGCAAACATCAACTAACTGAGTCAGGAAGGGCTGCAGGGATACACAAATATTGTTTAGCTGAAACCCCTTAAAACCTTGTTGATGGAAAATTGTAAAAACCTAAAACCATTTGTCTCTAAAAGTTTAACTTCAAAATTGTAAAAATGCCTTTGTCTATGTCTCATGCTTACCCCTTATTATAAAAAGAAGCCATAGCCCTTCCGGCTGCCACAGCCTCAGAATTTCAACACTGGCTGTGGTCTCAGCTAGCTGATAAGCTTTTGTGACCCACATTTTTTTTTTTTTTTAATTTTTAATTTTTTCTGGAATAAAGTTTGCTTCTGGTTTAATAGACTTTGATGGTCTGTCCCCCATTATGGCGAGACCCTGTCCCAACACTAGTAGTAAGAAAATGAAAAAAAGTTTTTTTTCTAGAACTTTATTTTGTGTGCATTGGTGTGAAGGTGTCAGATCCTCTGGAACTAGAGCCACAGACAGCCATAAGCTACCATGTGGGTGCTGGGAAATGAACCCCGGTCACTCAGAAGAGCAGCCAGTGCTCTCAACTGCTGAGCCATCCTTTCAGCCCCCAAGAGAATGAAAACTTAATTGATAGTTTTATTTGACCTATAAAGCTGATTTCCTACATACAGAGTAGCTTCTGGGCCTGACACATGTATTGTCAATCATTTGGAGGTAACTTGACACATGCACGTGCGCGCGCACACATACACACACACACACACACACACACACACACACACACACACACACACACACATAGTTTGCAATTCTAAAGAATGTGCACTTACTGTATATTAGTATAAAGTGTAAGTACACCCCAGACAGGGTAGATAGAGACTAGTGGAGCAGACTGATAGTCTGGAAGTGAACCTTCACAGCCTACCAAGAGTGTCAGTCACTCCAAAAAATGGCTTCCAGGACAGGAGGGTGGCTGGCTATATGTAAAATAATAAATGTGCATTCTTACCTTATACCACTTACAAAAGTAAATTCAAATCAGGACATATATCTCATTTAAGAACCAAGACTATAGAACTTATTCTCAGCCCCTTGACCATTTAAGAGTATTTATAAGCTGCTGCCCACTGCAGCAAGAGTCTTGTTAGGCGAGAGGTTTGGCCAAAGGTGAGAACAGTATTTGCTGGTCTCTATATAAAAATGTAAATACTTAGAAAGCAGTCTGAATAGTTAGTTAGCAGAGCGCTAGCCTAGCGTTCCCACTAGGGCCTGATATCTCTGGAGCCAGCCTGACTTGCCCTCTGTGGAGCAGTCTTCAAATCCAATCAGAAAGCATTTGGTTACCCCTATAACGTTCAGGCCACAACTGCATCAGTGGGCACATCTAGCATGACCTTGAAATTCTTATCCTGCCTGAGTCCATCTCATGAGAGTTGGGTTTACCATTGTACATCACTGTGCCTGGTTTCTCTGGTTCTTGGGATTGAAACAGGGCCTCATGCATGCTAACTAAGCATCGACCAGCTGAACTCTGTCCCCGGTCCCCATTGTGATACAGAATGGCATGTAATTTACTTGTCCCCTTGCATAGTTCTGGTGCATTATTTATTTATACCCCAATCCCAAGACTTGGCATGCATGTGCTTTAAAAATTGTAATTATTTAGAACATCTTTATTTGACATTCTTGGCAAATTTATGAGTACCTGTACTATATTGTTATGTTTTTTGATGTTTGAAAATACTTTTAAGTTTATAGCATTATTATACCTGTTTGGGAAATCCCTTTGTGTCAACAAAATTGACCAAGGGGTTGCAGTCACTCACTATCTGAGAACAAAAGTGTTTTTCTCTTTGACTTAGTCTTTCTTTGTAGCACTTTTCAGAGATAAATGAATTAGCAGATGAAGGCTTTTATATTTTTGTGGAGTTGAGCCTACTGAGTGGTATTTGAAAAAGTAACTTATTTATTTTTTATTTTACTTGCATTGGTGTTATGCCTGCAGATAGTGTGAGTTAGGTCTCACATGCCTCCGTGGGTTGTAGTAAAGGGAAACAGTATTGGATAAATTGACAAAATTCAAAGGACCTTCTTATGGGAGTATGTGTGTGTGTGTGGTGTGTGTGTTTCAGGTTTCTAGAAATCTTACCAAGTATTTTCAATTTTCTTGTCCCATATCTTAGGCATCCCAACATTTTTTATTTCTAATTTCAAACACGTCCATTTTTCAAATTTAGTGCCTTACTAATTTTATCTAAAAGTTTCCTACAAATCTGGTTTTATTTTATCTGTCTAATATCTATCTATCTATCTATCTATCTATCTATCTATCTATCTATCTATCTATCTATCATCTATCTATCTATCTATCTATCTATCTATCTATCTATCTATCTATCTGGTTTTTTGAGACAGGGTTTCTCTGTAGCTTTGGAGCCTGTCCTGGATCTCGCTCTGTAGACCAGGCTGGCCTCGAACTCACAGAGATCCACCTGTCTCTGCCTCCGGAGTGCTGGGATTAAAGGCGTGTGCCAGCACCACCCTGCCTGTGGTTTTTTTTTTTTTTTTTTTTTTTGGTTTTTCGAGACAGGGTTTCTCTGTGTAGCTCTGCGCCTTTCCTGGGACTCACTTGGTAGTCCAGGCTGGCCTCGAACTCACAGAGATCTACCTGGCTCTGCCTCCCGAGTGCTGAGATTAAAGGCATGCGCCACCACTGCCCTGCCTGTGTTTTTAATAATAGCTAAGTGAGGGGTTAGAGAGATGGCTCAGGGGTTAAGCCCACTTACTGTTCTTCTAAAGGACCTGGGTTCAATTCCCAGCACCCACATGTCAGTTTGCAACCATCTATAACTCAAGTTCTAGGAGATCCAATACCCTGTTCTGGCCTCTGAGAGCACAGTATACATGTGGTGCACAAGACATGTATGCAGGCAAAACATCTATAAATGTAAAATAACAATATAAAGAATTGGAAATAGACAAATGATTTAGTTTTATTTATGTAATGTGACTAACACCTGGTATTCATGAAATTTTATAGATGGCGTTTTGGCGTTGCACGATGATGACATTGATGATGACTGTCAGATGCCAAGTTTCCACAAATGTGAAATCTGTTTGCTGTCTTTTCCAAAAGAGTCACAGTTTCAGCGTCACATGAGGGAGCATGAGCAAAACGACAAGGTGGGTGTTCCTAAAAGGACTCCAGAATGAGGGTTCTGAATTTGGAGGTGGTATAGAGTCAACATGTGAGAGGAAAATTGTAGCTCATTTCACAGTATGTAAACATTTTGGCATTCTTTTGAGAATGTGCTCTAGTGAATGTCTATATTGAAATTATTTATGGGTAACTTTGTTTCCTATACAACTGTATTCAGGGTGGTTATTTTGAAATGTGTTTTCCTTAGAGGGCGTTTTGCTTTCAAGTTGTCTTTATGGCATTCTTGAGGCTTTAGATTTTTGTTTAACAGGAGTCAGTACTGTCTTCGGGGGATGGCTGGAGGTGAGGATTATATGCAGAGCCTTGTGTGTGTTTAGCATGGGTTCTACCATTGAGCTGCTCCTTCTTCTAAAGAGAGAGTTGAACCCTTTTATGCTAATCCTCCAGCTGTGACATAATGGGCTAGATGGAAAGCAGCTTAGAGTACAGTGGAGAGGGGTGGCTGATGTTCCTTCGCTCAGAGAGC
Organism: Peromyscus leucopus; assembly: GCF_004664715.2. NCBI lineage: Eukaryota > Metazoa > Chordata > Mammalia > Rodentia > Cricetidae > Peromyscus > Peromyscus leucopus. The sequence continues at coordinate 70,291,317 of NC_051079.1, read as the reverse complement.
GGCAGCTGGTCTCTCTGGAGATGGAGTAGTGAATAGCTCAGGTTTCACTTCACATGCTGCTGTCACCTGGAGCTGGTGGAAGACATGGCCTGTGTTTCCCAAGCCCCAGTCTGAAGGGCTGCAGAGAAACACCAGCCTTTCTTTTCACATGGAAGAGAATGTTGCCCACGTCGAGGAAACTTTGCACTGAGGGAAGCAACTGTGGAAATCTAGAGGAAAACTTACATTTCCTAATTTTTCTAGAAGTGATTTTGTTTACAGTGAGTGAGTTTGTCAGAAATGGAAGGAAAACCTAATCTAATGGGTTGAACTTTCTCACATCTCACAGGGGACTACAACCCAATAGATTTGTTTTCAGTATTTCACATTAGAAATAGTTTTGGAGTTAGGTATTGTGGCACATGCTTATCCCAACACTTGGGAGGTGAAGGCAGGAGGATTGAGAGTTTGAGACTGGATAATATAATGTTCCCTACCATTAAGAAAAAAGAAAGTCAGTATTTTTTTTAATGTTCTATAAAATCTTTATTGACAAATAATTCACCTAGTATACAGTTTGCCTGTTTGCACAATTTGCTAGACTTTAGTCCAGCATCCTCATAGCCCATGACACCATCACCACTTTCTATTTTAGAACATCGCTGTCTTCAATTTCATGCATACATACAATGTATGGTGATTACATTCCACCTTATTTATTTATTTATTTTTGTTTTTTGAGACAGGGTTTCTTTGTTTAGCTTTGCACCTTTCCTGGAACTCACTCTGTAGACCAGGCTGGCCTCGAACTCACAGAGTTCTGCCTGGCTCTGCCTCCCGAGTGCTGGGATTAAAGGTGTGCACCACCACACCTGGTACTTACTATTTTAATGACATCTTTAGAAAGATCGTAACTCAGTTTCTTTTTTTCTGTCAAATAGCCACACCGATGTGACCAGTGTCCCCAAACATTTAATGTTGAGTTCAACCTGACACTTCATAAGTGTACACATAATGCAGAAGATCCTGTCTGTCCTGTGTGCAACAAGCGTTTCTCCCGAGTGGCCAGTCTCAAAGCACATATTATGCTCCATGAAAAGGAAGAGGTAAGTGTTTAACATGTATTTGTTACTGATTGTTAAATGCATTAATCGTTAGCCTGACTTTACACAGGGCTGACTTTAAAAGCTTCTTTACTTCTGAAACCTCAGTTCTAGAGCATTTGCCTGTTACCACGTCAGCTACCTCTGTTCCTAGCTCAGTCCACTCTACCCATGATAAAGATCACAAGTAAGCAAGAAAGACCATTCAGGAGACTCTCTGACATAATGTTCCAGTGTAGAGGGGCAGCATAGTAGAGTGTCTTCTGGGTGACTTGAATAGTAATCTGAAAAGCCTGATTATACCACCAGGAGGGGCTGTGGCATGCAAATGTATGATTGTGATTTGTACCAATTGCAGAGTCTCACGCGAGGACCAATAGGCCATGAATTAAAGAAATTAATTTTTTTAAAATTCAGGGCGGGGGTGGGGTGGTGGTGCTTCTCACTCTGACCTGTTTGAGAAATGAGCAGAATCATGTAGATTCTTCAAGGCTTGTCTTTCTTGGAGTAGTCTTCCCAAGCTGATGTCATTTGTCTGGATGATTGTGATGGAGCAAGTCCTGGAGTAGAAGCTATGCCGTTGGAGGGTAGCTTCTTCTTCTTCTTTTTTTTTTTTTGGTTTTTCGAGACGGGGTTTATTTGTGTAGTGTAGCCCTAGCTGTCCTGGAACTAGCTCTCTGGAACTCACAGAGATCCGCCTGCCTCTGCCTCTTGAGTGCTGGGATTAAAGGTGTGCGCTGCCATTGTCCATCGAGCATCGCTTCTGTAAAGTGACGGAAGTGTCCAGACAGTGGCTTGCCATGGTGATGATACTCAGTGGCAGAGGAGAGGCCGCTCTGCACTAGAGGCAGTGCTACTCCCAGTGGCGCACACCTTTAATCCCAGCACTGGGAGGCAGAGCCAGGCGGATCTCTGTGAGTTTGAGGCCAGCCTGGGCTACAGAGTGAGATCCAGGAAAGGCGCAAAGCTACATAGAGAAACCCTGTCTCGAAAAAAAAAAAAAAAAAACAAAACAAAAAAAAAAAAGACATACCATTTGTATTGGCCTTTTTTTTTTCCCCAGCAGCGAGTATTGAACCTGCCAAGCAAATGCTCTGTCACTGAGCTGTACCCCAACGTGTACATTTTTTTTTAAATTAATTAATTAATTTTTAAAGTTTTCCAGACTGGCCTTGAATTCACTCTATAGTCCATGCAGGCCTTGAACATACGGCCTTTCGTCTTCAACCTTCCAAGTAGTTGGGATTATAGGCCTGTCCCCCAAGGTCTTGGCATAATAGTGATTTCTTCTCAAATGTGGAAGTGGATTTGATCCTGTTAAGCCCTAGGCACGTGGGAACCCTGTTTTGGAAATGGGAACGGAGTGCAGGTGGGGGCAAGTTCACAGGTTGTCCACACTGCTCAGAACCAGTGATTGTGCAGCCTCACGGCGTGTACGTTCACCTGTGCCGCTCAGCACAGACACGGCTGTGGTCTTTGAGGTCGGGGCTGAGTACGTACGTGCTGTGGGAAAACAAGGGGCTGAGCCCAGGGGTGACGACGGTAAGAGAGTCTGTGATGAGCTGTGGAGTCGAGGCTGTGAGGTGAAATGCAGGCATGGTAATAATTTGGAGGGTAAGATCATTGGGTGAAGGTCTTTGAAGTTCTGCTTTACTCTGTGTTCTGGCAGGGCCCATTCCCAGGGTCACAGTAAAGAATGGACATGCTTTCCCATGGGCACACTTACCCTGTTTTTGTTTGTTTTGATACGGTCTGATGCCTCCCAGGCTGACCTGGAAATCCCTGTGTAGTCAAGGATGGCCTAACACTTCCTCCTACCTCGACTTGTAGAGGAGTGCTGGGCTGCAGGGGTGCAGTGTCACACCCGGGCTGCACTGCTGGAGTCCGCATACCTAGCCTGGTGACCGTATGTCATCTCCCCAGCCTCTGCAGGACCCACAACAGTCTTCTGTTCCCTCTGCTGCTCTCCTTCACACAACTTAACGTTTATTTGCTTTTCTCTGTGACTAGAAAGAGGGATGTACAGTCATTCATCACTCTAAAAGGCTTTGGATTTTTACACCATGTTTCCAAAACCTTGCTTTCATTGTATTTGTTCTTTTACAAACTTGGTTCAAGTTCTTTTCTGGGTGGGTTTCAGGAGGAGCTTGCAGTTGTTTGCTACTGGCTCCATTTGCTGGGCCCTTGTTCTGTTGTCAGGGGTCACCAGAGGTGGGGATGGTGCTCCAAGTGACAAGGGGTGCAGCCGTAGAAAGTGCTCAGTGTTGGGAGCACAGGCTGCTCTGGGGGAGGACCTGGGTTTGCTTCCTAGCACCCACTTGGTAGCTCACAACTGCCCATAACTTCAGTTCCAGAAAATCTCATGCCCTCTTCTGGCCTCTTTGAGTGCTGCGTGCATGCGGTACATACGTGCAGACCAAACACTCACAGTGATAAAATAAACGTCAGTAATATGATTTTCAAAAGTCACTCTTGAAACCTGCGCTCGTTTATAAATTGATTTGAAAATAACATAAAAACACATTTTGATATATGTACTTAGGAAGCATAAGTGACCCCTGATAGAGGCATTTTTAGAGCATTGTAAACTATTTCCCTTACTGCTCTGCTGAAATTAATAGTCTCAAATCCCTTGAGATCAGTATTCTATCAAGTTATTCAAACTAGGGAAGAAAAATAACTGTAGTTTCTAAATATTAAGAATATTTCTGGCCAGGCGGTGGTGGCGCACACCTTTAACCCCAGCACTTGGGAGGCAGAGGCAGGCGGATCTCTGTGAGTTCAAGGCCAGCCTGGTCTACAGAGTGAGTTCCAGGGAAGGTGCAAAGCTACACAGAGAAACCTTGTCTCAAAAAACAAAAACAAACAAACAAACAAAAAGAATATTTCCTTACACTTCACATAATTATTAAAGTTAATGTTCCTTATTGAGTGTAGTCATCTCCCTTACAGGGTGCTGTTGGATGTTTGGGGAGTAGCAGATGCATCCCCCAATACTGGCAGACCTAGCAGTTCACAGGGAGGCTGCACACACTTGTTGATTGTTGTGATTTCGGGTGGGTCCTGTTTATGTAATGGAGGAGGCGGGTTCTTTGGGGTGAATTTGGAGTACTTGATGCATTGAGCATCATTTTGGAGTCCATACAGAGACTAGGAGAGATCGGCCCCTGGACTGCTGGGGCTTGGCAAAACAGTGCAGCATATTGAGATTGGAGAGGCTGAGGAGAGATGAGTCAGTGTTCAGGCCTGCTGAAGAAAGGCTTCCATTTCAGGAGCTCTGAGGCTGGAGAGCAGTCTTAATCTTGTGTGTTCTGGCTCTTCAGAGATGGTATGTCGTCAGCCAAGTACGTGCTGTGTGAAATTTCCTCCATGTACTCCATTGGCTACTCAGGAGCATTATAATTACCTAAGATAGTGTAAGAGGAGACTTGATGCTACCGAGGATGTGGAGGATGCAGAGACTTCCTCAGTTGTCTCTGGGCTACTGAGACAGGAGGAAGGTCAGGTCAGTAGCAGAGAGACAGTGATGGCATGTGTTGACTTTGGTGCTTCACCATCCGTTCTTCCCTGAGCCAATTGTATAGAAACCAGTGTCTTCACACAGGCATATTCTGAGAGATGTGTGCATGATGTCCATGTAGATCGCTTCCCAGATGTGCTCATTTGACCATTCTGTAAAACAGGGAGAGAGCTGGATGGTGGTGGCGCACTCCTTTAATCCCAGCACTCGGGAAGCAGAGGCAGGAGGAGCTCTGTGAGTTCGAGGCCAGCTTGGTCTACAGAACTGGTTCCAGGACAGTCACACCTTGTCTCAACAAACAAACAAACAAGCAAGCAAGCAAGCAAGGGAGAGAAAAGGTGGTGGTGTGAGCCGAGCAGCAAGGGAGCAAGGTGGGGAGGGGGTGTCAGAGTCCGGCTCTGTGTTGTGGTTTACAAAGTATTTATTTCCTTATTTTCATGTGGACGTATGTGTGCCTGAGTCTACAGGTGTGCACCGTGTGCACTCTTGGTACCCGGGGAGGTCAGAAGAGGCATCTCTTCTCCTGGAACTGTGTTTACATGCAGGTCCTCTGGAAGAGTGGCCAGTGCTCTTCACAACCAAGCTGTCTCTCCAGCTCCTGGCTTGTAGTTTTGAGCCTGGATAAGGGATAGAATTATTAATAAAAAATAAATATTTTCTCTGCCAAACTCATTCATGGATTGGGATTGTTATTTTTTTTCCTTTTGGCAGTACCCTAGAGTAAATTTTCATTATTTTCCAAGTTACTAACAATCTAGTAGTTTATTAATTCTTAAGTCATTGTATTATAATGTCAATTTGAAATCACTATTAGATTTCTTAAGTTTATTCTCTTCATTCTTAACCTTTTTCTATAGCAGAGCTATAAGTACAGTCAGTTAATAACCTAATTTTACCGAGCTTTGCATTCAAAACTGATATACAGAATAATAGAGGAATTCTGATGGAAAGAAATAGAAGGACTGGGGATCAAACTCAGCGGGCAGAGTTAACCCCCAGTACTACATAAAGAGGGTGTTGTGGCATAGGCCTGTAACCCTAGCCACCTACCCAGGGGAGCTAGATCAAGGAAGATCAGAAATTCAAGGTCATTCTTGGTACATAGTGAGTTTTTTGCTAGCTGGGATTATATGAAACCATGCTTCACAACAAAGAAAAATGACCTTTTGTGATTTGGAACTGATAATAATAGTTTATACTCATGGGTAGAGTACTCTTTTCATGTTTGGACAGTTCACTAGGGTCATGACATAAGTCAGTGCTGTACATGAAACTGCACATGTGTTCATGGATTGAAGTTGTCTTCATCCAGCACTGGCCATCTGTAGAAGTAATTATCATTGCCATGCTCTTTTGTCATCGCTGTCATTTCTCTTCACTTAGCCCTCTTCTTCTGTGGGGGTGGAAGTGAGCACACCAGGCTCATGTTGTTGTCACAGACAGCCCCGTGGTCAAATCACCCTACTCCACAGTGGCTAGCCCACACTGTCCGGTCGGAATGGACTGGAATAACAACCTGCTAGCAGCCACATTACTTCACAGAGCCTCATTAAGCTGGTTGTTGTGTCGCACACCTTTAATCTTACCATTCGGGAGATAGAGGCAGGCAGATCTCATGAGTTTGAGGCTAGCTTGCCCTACGTAGTGAGTTCCAGGCCAGCCAGAGCTACAGTACGAAACCCTGTCTAACAAAAACCAAAAACCCAAACCAAAGCAAAAAACCCTCATTAAGCAGGTGAGATGATTGTTAAAATATACTTAGATATAAGCTGTTCAAGTCCTTAAGACTGGAGGGTTTTTGATGGCTTTGGTTTGGGCACAGGGTAAGTCCTCTGTGTTCCCTACTTAGCAGTCTAGCTGCCCATGTGGATTACTTGGCCTGTAGTCAAAACTCAGTGGACAGTGAGGCATTTCCATTGACAGATGTGTCACCTGCCATTGTTTTATGGTGTTCCGTAGATTATAATCTCACCTAGAAGTCTTTTCTGACCTTGTGTTGAAGTCCTTCTGTTTTCTCTGAAGTGTTCATGGAACACATGAACCAGTTGCCAAGTGCCCAGTAGCTTTTTGATGTAGAGTTCAGTTTGTTTGAAAATCGTGGTTTTTGTTTTTTATCCTTTACTGGTAGAAATGATTGTTATACATTCCACTTTGGACACAATGATGCATTTTTGAGAGGCGAGGGTGATATTATTCCAGAGGAAGGTATCATTGTGGACTGATGTTCACAGTGGCACCAGTTCTTTTAAGGAGCGGTGGCTTGGAAATGTTCCTTTTCCAGAACCTCATTTGCTCTGAGTGTGGGGATGAGTTCACGCTGCACAGCCAGCTGGCCATACACATGGAGGAGCACCGGCAGGAGCTGGCAAACAACCGAGCCCACACCTGCAAGGCCTGTAAGGAGGAGTTCGAGACGACGCCCGAGCTGAAGGAGCACATGAAGACTCACTGTAAAGTTAGGTATGGGTCATTCCCAGACTAGCACAGTCAAAACCCTGGGGGATACAGAAAACTGGCCTGCTTTGCTGTGGTTGACTCAAGGATTTGGTGGTGTAGGAAGAAAAGCAGCAGATGTGAGCACACAGCTGATTTGTTCTGGTGTCACACTGTTGTTAACATGTTCGAGTACAAGTCCAGTTTCCTTACGGGTGTTTGGGTACATACACATACTCCTGGCCACACCTAACAGGTTTTGCAGGTTCTTAAATTTTACCTGTTCTTACTTACGTGGTTTCTTTACTTTTTTATTTTTTAAAAAACTTTTTAAATTTATTTTTGACAACTTGATACGTGTATATAATGTTTTTGATCATATTCACCCATCCCCTTCTTTCCTGCGTCCTCTCTGCAATTCTTTCCAACACTTCTCATTCCTATTTTTTTTAACGTTTTATAAAATCTTTATTGACAAATAATTCACCTAGTATATAATTTGCCTGTTTGCACAATTTGCTAGACTTTAGTCCAGCATCCTCATAGCCCATGACACCATCACCACTTTCTATTTTAGAACATCGCTGTCTTCAATTTCATGTACACATACAATGTATGGTGATTACATTCCACCTTATTTTTTTAAATGAACATAATATTTGGAATTGTAACCATTTTCAGGTTCACAATTCAGTGGAACAAATTACATTCAAGATATTAATTACACTTGTTCCTATTTTCATGTTTTTTTTTTTTTTTTAATGTCACCAAATTTAGTTAGGTTTGCTTGCATGTGCATGACTGTGGTATTATTTACTGGATCATGGACAGCTTACAAGTGGCTAACCTCCTGAAGCAAAAGCAACCATGAACTGCCAATGGCCAAGGCCTCATGAAAGCTGATAGGCCAGTATTGTACAGATCTGTGCAGGTAAGCACAGCTGCTGTGCACAGCTCATGAGTGCAGTGGCCACATGTTGTCTAGGAAGCTGCTTCACAGCACCCCTCCTTATCCTCTGGCTCTCAATTCTTTTTTTTTTTAAAGGTTTATTTATTTATTATGTATACAGAAGAGGGTGCCAGATCTCATTACAGATGGTTGTGAGCCACCATGTGGTTGCTGGGAATTGAACTCAGGACCTCTGGAAGAGCAGTCAGTGCTCTTAACCTCTGAGCCATCTCTCCAGCCCCGGCTCTCAATTCTTTATGCTCCTTCTTCTCCAGTGGTCCCTGAGCCTTGGGGTGGGGAGGAATGTTTGTTTTTTAATAACAAAGCAGTAAAGGAGGTTGTCCTGGCTGCCGGGTTTCCCTTTCCTGCTGGTGGCCATCAGCTGTCACTTTCACTGAGCTGACTTCTGGTGTCTTCTGTTGTTTTTGGTTGTGTATGTGGGTTTTTGTTTGTTTTAAAGATAGGGTCTCTCTCTGTAGCCCATGTTGACCTCCTGCTCATGGAGATCCCGAGTACTAGGATAACAGGTATATGCCTCTGTGCTGGCCACCAAGCTGATTCTGACAGACTGCTTTAAAGGACAGTGTCAGCAGTTGTTCAGCAGTTCTGTTATCAATCTAGTCTGCCACCACGCCAAGGTCCAGTGGTTAGGAAATGTCTTATTTTTAACAAGAAGTCTTATACCAGTTAACTCAGAAAGTTTATGGAGTCTATAAACACTGGGCAGCATGTAATATACTCCTAGGGTGCACTTTAGACAGGGGACTCGAGAAGGTGGTTCCTGCCTTCTGTCTTTCATGTTCACTTTGCCTATTGTTGACTAATATCCCCATTACTTTAGTGTCTGATTTGTTTTTGTTTTTTGAGACAGGATTTTGCTGCATAGTCCAGGCTGACCTTAAACTTACCATCCTCTTACTTCCATATCCTGAGTGCTAGGTTATAGGCATGCATTGCTATTTCAGTGGTTTTTACTTTAAAAATACAGTGTGGGTTGGGAATATATCTCAGTTGGTTGAGTGCTTGCCTGCCATGCACAAAGTTCTGGGTTTAGTCCCTATCACTCTAGCATGTGTGATGGTGCATGTGTGTAATCTAAGCAGTAGGGGAGTAGCAGCAGAATCACCGGGAGTGTTCTCATTCTCTCTCTACATGTGAGTCTGTATACATGTATATAGAAGACATGCTTTCTACACACACTGGGTTCAGGAGCTGACTGGAAATGTATGGGTGGTTGCTTTTCTCATGGACAGCCTTAGCAGGCCGGCAGCAGGCTGCCAGGAGGCTCTCTGTTCTGTGGGTAGGCCGTGCTCTCCTGCAGTGTTGGTGGCTGGTAGGTGGCATGCTGAGAGTAAAACAAGCAGCTTTTGAAGATGGATTTGGAGAATCCATGTGAGGTCTTAAGATTTGAACCTAAGGAGTTTCCAGTTCTCGACATGGAAAGGAACAGGTTGACATGGCATAGGGTTCTTTCTTCTTTTTTTGTTAGTGCCAGAGATTTATTGGGAGAGGGGAGAGGGAGAGGGGAGAGGGGAGAGGGGAGAGAGAGTGAAAGAGTGGAAGGCCATCTTCGAGTGGGAACATGAGAGAGGCAGACAGACAGACAGACAGGAAACAAGAGGAACAAGAGAGGGCACTGACGGACAGGTACTTTTAAGGGGTACGCCTGTCGCAGAGCTGACAGTGGAAAGGCACCTGGTGGCAGGTCACGACGTAACTGCGCCGAGGCTGAGGAAGGGGCACAGGGTTCTTTTTGATGTTTGGCTGTTGCTGTTGGCCAGCCAGTGTCCAGGGAGGTCAAGTCAAGAGTCAATTGTCTAGCTGTGTGGTGGAAGGTACTGCCGATCACAGAGAGCTGTGGGAGAGCATGGACTTGTTGGTGGAGAACTCCTGTCTGCATGGGCCTCTATGCTGACTGAACCAGCAAAACATGCTTTAAAAGATACCTTCCCATTTGCTTCCCAGTCAGTGTGAGGGCTGGAACAAACGAAGCTTCCCTTTTCACAGGACTCATACATGTGTGCTTTTGTGTTTGTATGTTGGACAGATAAATGTCTGATTATCATTAAAGCATGTTCTGATGACCACCCAGCTGACCTCTGTGGTAGTAGTTCACTTAGGAACTGTAATGTAAGGATGACTCAACGTTTTCCCCATATGTCGTACTAGGGCATCAGGTACAAGATCTTACAATCGGAACGTTGACAGGAGCAGCTTCACATACTCGTGCCCACACTGTGGAAAGACATTTCAAAAGCCCAGTCAGTTAACGCGACACATAAGGATACACACAGGTATGAGAAACATATGCTTTCCCGTGGTTTATCATGTGACTTGAAGGAAAGAAAGTGTGCTTACTGTTAATTCAACTTGGAGTTTAACCCTAGCTTCTCTGGAGTCCACTGTACAACCTCGGTGCAGGGAGCTAATGTCAGTAGTTGTTCTAGATTATAAATGAAAAAATGCAGACAAGTGTTTGGGTCCAGTGAGCTCCAGTCAGTTGGAGTTGACATTATGGTTGTTACTTGCGTGGCACCTGGGCTAGTTAGATCCACAGAAGCAGAGGCAGCACAGGATCTGTGGGTGACAATTCGGCTTTAATGAAGCCGGCTACAAAATGCTCAGGCAGCTGGGCATGACAGGACAGACCTGTAATCCTAGCACTCGGGAGGCTGAGGTAGGAAGGTAGGGCTTTGGGGACACCTTAGCTACATAGGAGTTCCAGGCCAGCCTGGTCTACAGTTTGAGACTCTGCTTCACAAAACCAATCAACTAACCAACTAGACAGCATTAAAATCACAAAACCCGTGTTTCTCCATGTATTACCTTGCTTGCTTGTTAGGCTTGCTTGAGTATTTGAAATAAATACAGTATTCACAACTGAATAGTCTTTGCCATTTTGTGTAAGACAGTTTATGCTCTTGTGAGTAGTGCATGTGTTCTCTAGAGAAGGATGAAGGAAATGACAAACGTGTATCTATTAAAATGAAGACGGTAACGACCCATGCTCCGGATTGTTTGATTCACAGCGACAGAACAGCGTGGACTCAGAGCTGTTTGGCTGGCTGCTTTGACCAGTTCTGACTGTGCTGTGCTGCTCTTTCCATTTTTTGTGTGTCCTAATGAAATGTCTCATATACTGTATTTCAGAATCACTCAGATAATTTCTTAGCTCACTTATATGCCAGTATAAAGTTGATATTTTCAGAGCATCGTTCTATATTCCCTAAATCAAGGGAAGAAAAAAGTGCTGTCTTTAGAATGTTGGCATAGGGACATGGTTGAGGTGGTTGAGTACTTGTCCACCATGCATAAAGTCCTGGGTTCCGTTCCTGGTACTACACAAACTAGATGTGGTATATGCTTGTCATCCTAGCATTTGGGAGGTGGAGGCAGGAGGATCAAAAGTTCAAGGTCAGCCAGGCATAGTAATGCACACCTTTGATACCAACATTCTGGAGGCAGAAGCAGGGGAGCTGGGTGAGTTCAAGGCTAGCTTGGTCTACATAGGGAATTCTAGACCAGAAAGGATAGATGATGAGACCTTGTCTCAAAAAGAGTCAAGTTTAAGTCATCATTAACTATAGTAAGTTTGAGGCCAGTCTGGGATACATGAAACCCTGTATCAAAAGGAAAAATGTGATAAAACATTGTGTTTTAGAGAGTTGAGTTCTAGCTTATCTTCCTTTAATGAAAAAATAGCTTGAAGGGGTTACATCTCTTAAAGTAAGAACATACAAAGAAAACAGTACTTAATGCTGCTTTCTTAGGCCTTTTATACTATTAACAGTTTGATGTCTGCTCCTTGAGATTTTTTTTTCTGCACATCCATAAATGCATACATCAGAGTAGTGCATTCCCTAGGCACAATGCTGTTAGACACTTTCATGTGATTTTGGGAATTGACCATATGCCCTCTTCTTGGCATTGAGCTTTTCATCACACTTAGTCATCATGGCTGGCCTCTTGAGTGCATGGAATGCTGGGGAAGTCCTCAGCATCTTCTTACTAGCTTGCAAGGCTCGAGAGCAGGTAGGCTAACAAACATGCTCCTAAGTAGAAGGCTCATGTGTTCTCCGCTTGGTCTTTGAGTGGATGTGCCTCATGTGACGTGATGATGTGATGTGGTGATCTTCATGAGCTACTGCTTCAGTTCTATGAACCCCATCCAGGAAAGGCGAGGTGCATCTCAGCTAATACCACTAGAACAGAAAGGATGCCTCTGGTAAGGACACCCCATGCCTAGGACCCACGGTTCTTGTTGAGCATCCTAGCTGTGTGTCCCTCCCCAATGGTACCTCTTCTCTAAGATCACTCCCATCTCCATTTCACTAATTTTCTTAACTCTGAGGTCGGTTCAGAGAAGTACGGAATCTATCTGCTCAAATATTTCCCAGGGAATGGAATTCTTAAGACATTGAACTAGTTTGTAGTTAGATTTTAACTACATAATTTTCTCTTTTCAGTCATTTATCAGTGAATGACTACCTATAGAATGATAGTGCATGTGACATGCTAAAGTTAAGAGTCATGAACAGGACAGTTAAAAACCTTTCTTTCTTGGAGCATGTATTGTAAGAGAAGTTGAACAATAAGTGGACTGTCAAAAGTTACTGATTACAGGTCATATGGAGGGAGTTAAGCAAAAATGAGGAGCAAGGATTACAGGACAGACATGGGGGATTTTGAAATCAACTAGAATTGGTTGAAAAGTCCTTCTTGTGATACTGTAGCATGGGCAGAAGAACCATGAGGGAGCAAGCTATGTGGGTTCTCAGGGAGGATGGGCAGGCCTAGGTGACAGACCTTCAGTGTGAGGGAACAGAAGGTTCAGTGGAGAGCAGCGGCTGAGTGGGACTGAGAAGCTCTGGAGGCATTGAGCAAAGCAAGTTTGCTGTGCTGTCATTCAGAAAGAGCCCCTCTGTTGAGGGCAGCCCAGACGGCCCGGTGGAAGCCGCAGGGCTGCTCAGGGGTCAGGAGGAAGGATGGGGCTGTGCCCTTCTGGAGGCAGTAGTTTGGACAGTGAGCAGGGCTGCCCAGGGAGTAGGGTAGGCTGAGAGAAGGCCATGGAAGACGGGCTCTGCGAGAACTGCGTGCGATTTGCTTGGGACATGGGGAGGTTTGTCCAAGACAGCTTGAAGTTTAAAGAGAACCTGTATATGAGTTTGGAATCCCTGGGAGATGTTTTGGCTGGAGGGATAGGTTGGAGCCTTGAGTTTATATGCCTTGTGTATTTCTGTCCTCCTAAAATGCTCACATTGATTCTTTTTCTCTCTGGCTAGGTGAAAGGCCGTTTAAATGCAGTGAGTGTGGAAAAGCTTTTAACCAGAAGGGGGCCTTGCAGACCCACATGATCAAGCACACAGGAGAAAAGCCGCACGCCTGTGCCTTTTGTCCTGCCGCCTTTTCTCAGAAGGGGAACCTGCAGTCCCACGTGCAGAGGGTCCACTCAGAGGTGAGCGTGGTGGTTGGGCTCTGCACACTATCTCAGAGTGAGTTCCTGCCTAGCCTGAGAAAGTATGCTACAGTTTTGAAAAGTGCAGACTGAGCTTATGTACAGTAACCTATTTTAGCAGAAATACCGTGATGGGAACATACTGTTTTGTTGTTGTTGACAGGTCTTGCTCTGAGGCTTCCGCTGGTGTGGTACTCAGCATGTAGTTAGGCTGACCTGGCATTCATAGCAGTCCTTCAGCGTCAGCTTCCTGAGTGTTGGGATCATGTGTGCCACCGTAACAGGCTCTTTTGGTTTATTTATTATATGTGGGAGAAATACAACATCCATCTTGTCTTCTTACTAAGTATTTAAGAATGATAATACTTTCGTAGATGTGACCTGTCGACTATAACCATCAATTTGAGCAATGGACACGGTCAAGTGTAAGAGGTGAGAGACAAGGGGTACAGCAGAAAGTGCTGGTCTTCCCCAGACAGCGTGGAGCTGGCCCGTGGCCCGTGGCCCGTGGCACACTTCTTTACAGACATAGCTGCACATTATTGCCTTGCTGCGTGGGTCAGCTCAAATGATCGCACTTGGCTTAATTGAAGATCTCCTGGAAACATTTGTGTTAACTAGGTTAAACTTTGCTTTTTCTTTTTGTTTTTTTTTGTTTTTTCGAGATAGGGTTTCTCTGTGTAGTTTTGGTGCCTACCCTGGATCTCACTCTGTAGACCAGGCTGGCCTCCAATTTACAGAGATCTGCCTGGCTCTGCCTTCCAAGTGCTGGGATTAAAGGTGTGTGCCACCGCTGCCTGGCTTAAACTTTGTTTTAATAGCAGTGTGTCTATTAGTTATAGTGTCTTAGTTATGGCTTAATTACAGAATATAAAGGAATATTTTAACACAAATACTTTTTTATTATACAATAGAAACTATCATTAAAAACAAATATGTATCTTTAAATTTTTTCATGGAGTTAAACCTTAAGTACTACCTAGGGAGCTAAAAAAATGTAACAAAAATTAAATGACTGACACATATAATCTCAACACTCAGGAGGCTGAGGCAGGAGGATTGTGAATTTGAGGGCAGTCTGGGCTAGTTAGTTTTGTCTCAATAATGACAATAAAAACCAAAATAAACCCAACAGAAGCCCCCTTAATAAAAGCAGAGCTAGGACTGAGGATAGCTCTGCTGAGAGTGCTGACTTTGCAGACGGAGGACTTGAGTTCTGTCTGCAGAATCCACACCGGGAAAAAGACAGGCGTGATGGCGCACGCGTGTGACCCCAGTGCTGTGGAGATGGAGACAGGCAGATCCTGAGGGCTTGCAGGCCAGCCCTCCTAGCTGAATCAGCAAGTTCGAGGCAAATTTTCTTTACTATAACTTAAATATGCTCATCTATTACCTAAAGATTTGAAAAATGACTTTTTCCTTTTTTTAAGGTAAAAAATGGGCCTACTTATAACTGTACAGAATGTAGCTGCATTTTTAAAAGTTTAGGTAGCTTAAACACTCATATCAGCAAGATGCACATGGGTGGACCCTCGAATTCCACAAGTTCTTCAGAGACTGCGCATGTTATAACGGTAAGTTTAATCATTTGATTTTTAGAGGGGCTTAAAAAAACAAAAACCTCAAATCTCATTTTAAATACGAACCTTTAACTTAAGTATTTAGTACCAAAAAGTACAGTTAAGGTTTTCTAAGTAAGGTGTTTTTTGTTTTTTGTTTTTTTTTTTCCTAATTCATGAAAATGAGTCTGTGTAAACTTCAGGGTAATGATACATAGTCTTGATGTGTGGCTTGTCATCTGAACTGTAGAACTGGGAAAATTATCAGTAATTTATGGAATTCAATTCTTGCAGTCAATGCTATTGATGACCATTAAATCTTGTTTATCTTTAATTAAGAGTTAATCTGCTTTGTAGGTAATGTTTCTTATTTTCTCATGTGGCAGTAATAATATTTCCTAAGTCTTTAGGAATATCAAATTCTGCTTTCTAGTGCATGTATTTAGAAATGGAATGACTCTTAAGTACAGACAGGCATACTCAAACATGTTACCTAAAAAAACACAGTCCTACACAAATGCACATATGGGCACACACACATTTTTGTATGCGTTTTTCTTAGAATTTTATAACAGATTAATCAGTAACTTCTACCATATTTGACCAGTTGATAATAAATTACAAAATCAAAGCATAGATTGTAGTATCATTAAAGTTGACTAAAAAGTGCAGAAGAATTTTCATTCTATTTTGGGATTTAAAAAATTGAATATTTTAGTATGTCAATAACCAAATAATAGTTTCACCATTTCCTTTGACAGTATGTAAATCAAAAGGTGGTTATACTAAATAATCTGGATAATAACTTGTGTGTGTATGAGAGAGAGGGAGCATGCTACAGAGAGAGGAGAGAGAATGAGCGTAAGAGAGAGAGAGAGCTGCGTCTACAACAAGATTGTTTCTTTTCTTTTTGGTTTTTCGAGACAGGGTTTCTCTGTGTACTTTTGGTGCCTGTCCTGGATCTCATTCTGTAGACCTGGCTGGCCTCGAACTCATAGAGATCTGCCTGGCTCTGCCTCCTGAATGCTGGGATTAAGGGATGCCCCACTACTGCCCAGCTGGATTGTTTTTTTTTTAAACCTCTTTTTTTCTGAAGTGTGCACTTTCTTCTGAAATCCACTCCTGCTGCATCTGATCTGCTTCTTTTTTCTCCCCTCTTCCATCCTTCACGGCTCTTGCCATCTCTGGCAGCCTGTTTCTGTCTCAGAAGACAAAGTTAAGCCAGATTGCCATGCACAGCTGGTGAAGGCTTACTTTGTATGCATGTGACCAAGTGTATTTTTCATCAGGGTTCTTTAGAGGAACAGAACTTACAGAATGAATGTCTGTCTGTCTGTCTATCTATCTATCTATCTATCTATCTATCATCCATCTCTCTCTCTCTTTTTTTTTTTTTTTTCTTTTTCGAGACAGGGTTTCTCTGTGTAGCTTTGCATCTTTCCTGGAACTCACTTGGTAGCTCAGGCTGACCTTGAACTCACAGAGATCCACCTGGCTCTGCCTCCCCAGTGCTGGGATTAAAGGCGTGCGCCACCACCGCCCGGCCCATCTATCTCTTATCTATCTATCTGTCTGTCTGTCTGTCTATGTATCTATCCTCCATTCATCTATCAATCATCTGTCTATCTATCTAAATCTATCTATCATCTGTCTGTCTGATCTATCTCTATTGTTTGTCCGTCCATCCATCCATCCATCATCCATCTATCCATCTATCAATCATCTATCTATTTATATATCATCTGTCTGTCTGTCTATCATATGTCGTCATTGTCCCCCCCCCCCAAAGAGAATTTATTAGAATGGCTTATAGGCAGGCTATGGTCCAGCTAGTCTAACAATGATTGTCTACCAACAGAAAGTCCAAGAATCCAATAGCTTCACAATCCACAAGGCTGCTGTCTCAGAATCGTCTTCAGTATACCCCAGAATCCTGAAGAGTAGGCTCTAATGCCAGTGAAGGGATGATGGACTTGCTCGTGAGAGTGAGGACAATCAGGCAAAGAGATCCAGCTGCCTTCCTCCATGTCCTTATATAGTCTGTCCATAGAAGGGCTGGCCCAGATTTAAGGTGGAAATTCACACTTTGAATCCTCTGGATTAAAGGTGGATCTTTCCAACTCAAAAGATTTAATTATGAAAAACATCGCTCACAAGTATGCCCAGCCCTCTTTGGTTTTTACTTAGTTCCAGATGTAGTCAAGTTGACAACCAAGAATGGCCACCACACCAAGGAGCCTGTTTGCTTGTTTTTTTCTTAAGTTTTAATTTTTTGTTTGACAAGTCATTTTCACTCCCCTCCATTCATCTATCTCTTTTATCCTTCTCCCTCCCCAACTAGAACTCTTCTTCTCAACAAGTTCCCTTTACTTTCTGTGTGTGATCAGTGAAGTGTGTGAGACTTGCCTGAGCATGGCTGTGAGTTAATTTACTAGAGCCGTGGCTGCACCACTAAAAGAGCGACAGCGCCTCCTTCCACAACTCTGAATTGCTAGTGATCCCCGGGAGGGGTAGGGCCCAGAGGCCCCGCCCTCATCCATAATGAATTGTTGAGGGATACAGTTTCCGTACCTTTGTGCAGATAACCATAGCTACGTGTGTTTATGAGTGGGAAGGGCTATGTCAGTGCCTCTTTTTGGCTACACGTCTCACCATCCTCTGGCTCGGATTCTTTCCATCCCTCTTCCGTGGGATCCCGTTCTTCAGCGTGGTGTCAGAGCACAGAGGACTTTAGTGTGAGGGACTAAATGCCTTAAAAAGCACCCTGAGTCTTGTTAGATAGTTTTTTATCTCACTCCCTCCCTCTCTCTGTCTTTCTCTCTCTCTCTAATCTATCTGTCTATCTATCTATCTATCTATCTATCTATCTATCTATCTATCTATCTATCTATCAATCATCTATCATCCATTGCCTGAAGGTTCCTTGTGGTTCTATGGAGGATGGCACGAGATTGTTTATCATCGTTTCAACATCATTTGTCCAGCAGTTTTACGAACACAAGACTAAAACAGAATGTGCAGTGACCTCCCAGTATTTTTCTCACTGCCAGTCGCTTTTGTTACTAGTGAACACTGTATTGCTGGGGTTCACTTGCTGTCATTGGTGAGTGACTCAGATACATTGTAACTAACTGTGTAGCTCCTTTTGGTCATCTGCATTCTGTAGGTGTAGATGAGTCTGTCTGCCTCTGCAGCACCAGGCTTAACTTGCACTGCCCTTAACCGACTTTGGACCTGGCATCTCAGCTCCTGAGGTCTGGCAGGAATCAGGCTGGCTTTTCCAGTACTTTTTTGTCTATAGCATATCAGAAATGTGTTAAATATTTTGTCCACATTGGCCTCCCTCCCTTTCTTTGCCTCCGTGTCTGTCTTTCCTTAATGTTACGATTTTTTAATTTACTCAGTCTGTTTTGGTGGATAATGGGAAGATGAAGGTTGATAGCCTCTACCCCTCACATAAGAACTCTTAGACTGTTGTAGAAGGGTTTATTGAGTGTCTTCTTATAAGAGCTAACGTTGTGCCTCACAGAAATCACTGGGGAATTACATTTCAGCTTTTAAGTTTGGGAAGCAGCAGTAGCTTTTGATGCTATTAGAGAGGATGTTCCCTTAATATAGTTTGTGTTTAAATTGGAAGGTGCATTTTTAATGAAAATGTTGCTGTGTTCCAGGCCACGATCTTTCAGACTTTGCCTCTGCAGCAGGTGGAAGCCCAGGTCTCATCAGTCTCTAGTCAGCAGAATTCTCAGGCAGTGACTGATGTCATTCAGCAGCTTCTGGAACTGTCTGAGCCGGGGCCGGTAGAGGCACAGCAGTCCCCACAGTCTGGGCGGCAACTGAGTGTGACAGTGGGCATCAACCAGGACATCCTCCAGGTGAAGCATGCTTACCTACTGGGCAGGGCTTTCACGTTTGGGGTCTCAGAGATCAGGGTTTATTAATGAGCAGTAGAGATGCAAGGAATGTGGTTTAAAAGTGTGGCCACATTGAAAATGATAGTAGTACAAAAAATATGCCTATGTGATCACCAACAGGAGGTGCTGAATTCTAAACAATTTGTTAACCTGTACATTTAAGAAAAATGGAAACTTTTTTTAATTCCATAAATGAGCTAACTGGACATGGGTAGGTTCTTTAAAGCTTGTCCTGTGTCCATCTATCTCTGTTGAGAGAGTGAAGTGTTTCATTCTTCCAGAGACGCAGGTGTACAAGTTAGATGGTCCTGGGCATGCGTAGTATGGAGGACATGGATGTTGTCATTGGTGTGTGAATGAATGGCCCCAGCACTCTGGGAGATGAGGAGGAAGGATGTTGGAGCAGTTTCTCAGTTCTCCCAGCTCTGGGCCAGAGTGTGGCATTCACAGATGTGTTTCCCTCCAGCGAGGCGGGTGTCCTCTTTTCTCTGTACCTTATGATAAGTTGGTTAGGTGTGCCTCAAAGGTGGACCCAAGGTAACTTGTGACTCAAATATGTTAGAGACAGCTCAAGTTGTCTGAGCTAAGATTTCTGAATGTTAGTTAATTATTTTAATTCCATTAATTTAAGAACTGTAACTACTTATATCACGTTTTGGGTGGGAGTGAGATGTCAGGTATTAGAAGGGATGTCGTAGCCTCCTAGAGTAAAGTCTCTTGGAATTGTAGAACTTATTTCTTGGAGTGGAGTTAGAGTTCTGTGGGTAAAACTTTATGGCATCTTGGGATAGCTTTTGGTAGGCACATTTGGGCTGTCGCCTTTTCTAACCTTATAGTTTTGTTCTGTCTCAGCAAGCCTTAGAAAACAGTGGGCTGTCTTCACTTCCAGTTGCAGCTCCTCCCAGCGACTGCAGCCATGCTCAGCCGTCCACGGGCTCTCCTCAGAGTCCACATGCCTCTAGTGTCTGTGCTGAGCAAGCTGATTCCATGGATGCTGAGCAGGAAAAGGGACAGGAAAGCCCTGAGAAGATGGATAAGAAAGAGAAAAAAATTATGAAGAAGAAGTCACCGTTTCTACCTGGTAATTTACTATATACTTTTCCTTTCAGATACTTTGATGGTGTTGTGCTTGTGTTAGGAAATGTGCCTCCCACTTTCCTGAAGTGATGTCTTCACATCAGGCTCTGAATCTTCACTATAGTTGCCTGGTGTTGAGAAGTAGGAGAGTGATAACTGCACATTTCTTCATGTCCTCCTGACTCAGAAGGCTACTTCCCTGCGTCCAGTCACAGGGCTGGCTCTCAGAGTGTCTTTATCTTCTTGCTGTTTCATCTGGGGGCTTTGAGCAACTCCAGATCCATGGCTTCTTCAATTCTTGCCTTGGCTGCTACTTGCCCTGTGGCCCCCTATCCCCCAGCCTCCTGGAAGACTCTCCTCATTCTTCACGGGTGCTGCCACTTGACAGCTTCCAGGCCTGTTCCACCTGAACCGCCAGCCTGTCTTACTCCTTGCTGCGGACCCTTTCCCACTCTTCTGGGTCTTCCTCCACCTAGCCCGACCTGTCCTCAGGCTTTCTTGTGCTGTTGTTGACATCCTCGTACTTTACAGTTGGGTTCCTGCTATCCCAACCCTGCTTTTAGGGG
The DNA here is from genome assembly GCF_004664715.2 of Peromyscus leucopus. NCBI lineage: Eukaryota > Metazoa > Chordata > Mammalia > Rodentia > Cricetidae > Peromyscus > Peromyscus leucopus. The sequence continues at coordinate 70,270,762 of NC_051079.1, read as the reverse complement.
CCTTTCTGCATAGAGAATGTCTGTCTTTACCCTTCCAGTCACTATAAACTCTGGCTATCTCTCAAGACTGATTTTAGTGTGATGTCTGCATGGAGGCTCTCGAGTGGCTGAGCTCATTCCGATCCCATCTATGCAGCATACTACTGGATGGGGTGATGCACGCTGAGGATTGTTGCAATGTCTTTGCTGCACTGCACCTCTGGCCTGGAGTGTGTTTTCTCAGTTGACTGCCCTGGGTTGCATGTTGCTCTTTCACAGCAGCAGGTGTTCACCAAGAGTCCTGTGCTGTACAGACCTCTTCTGTGACTGTAAGTCTTGGGCAACACGGCCATCTCTGTGGACATGATGACATGTGAATGGGGAACCCTGGTTTCTCACTCAATCCAACATCACAACAACATTCTTTTATTCCCTTGATCTGGTCCGTTGCTCCCTGTGAGAGAAATGGGAAGGTGGAATGAAGCATCTGAATTTCACGGTCTGTGAAGGAAAAAGGAAAGGATAAAAACATTCTTTGTCTACATATGCTTCTAATGAACAGATGCAAATTCAAAGTCCATGGTGTGAGACCTTTTACATGTATTATCATGGCTCTTGTCTAGTTGGTGTGCTAAATTAAAAATATTCTCAGATCTGTCTGCAGGCCACTGAGTGAGGAATAATCTGCGTGAGTCCTTTTCCAATGCTGTGACTAAGTTTCTGAGAGAAGCAGCTTACTCCGGGAAGGAATTATTTCAGCTTGTGATTTTAGAGAGCAGACAATCGTGGGGAAAGTGTGGCAGCTGGTGTGTCATTGCGTTGTTTCCTGTCAGGAGGCAGAGCGATGGATGCGGGTGCTCAGCTTGCTTTCTCTTTCCTCATTTAGCCTGGCACCCCAGTCTCTGGAATTTTACCACTCACATTCCGCACATTCAGGGTGGGTCTTGCTTTTCTGGTTAGATCTCTCTGGAAACAGGCACACTTATAGGTGTGATTCCACTCCCAGTTAGCTTAATGATGAAAATTAGCCCCCTAGTATCTTTTGTACCCGTGAACATGGTTTTCTTCTATTGATGATGTCTTAGAGTCTAAAGATCTGGTAAATTTTCTATTGGACTTATTCTTTTATCTTGTTCTTTTTGGGGGCATGAATTGTTGCTAGATTGCTTTTCCAGTTATTTGTTGGTATAGGGAAAGGTGATTGAGTTACATGTATTGATTGTGAATCCAGCAACTTTTAATGTCTCTTTATTGTGGCAGTTCATTTCTAGATGATTTTGTGTTTTCTATGTAGACAATTTTTTTTAGATTATTCTTATTTACTATTTATTGATCTCTGTCTCTATCTATCTATCTCTATCTATCTATATTTATTTTGTGTGTGTGTGTGTGTGTGTGTGTGTGTGTGTGTGTGTGTGTGTGTAGGTAGGTCAGGGTATTAACAGCTGAAGGGGTCCAGGGATTGAATTCAGGTCAGACCTGGTGGTAAGTGCCTTTATCCACTGAACCATCTTGTTGACTCCTTTTAAATTTTTAATTATGTATCAATGTGTATGTCTGTGTGTGGGTTATGTGCATGTTAGTGCAGGTGCCAAGGGAGCTAGAAGTGTCTCATCTCTTTGAGCTGGAGCTACAGGTGGTTGTGAGCCCCATGATGTGGGTCTTGGGTCCTCTGTAACAGCAATGTGTAGTTCTAGCTGCCCAACCAGCTCTCCAGCTCCCAGGTAGACATTTTTTTCCCCTCAAGATAAGATTTCTCTGTGTAGCCTTGGCTGTCCTGGAATTTTCTCTGTAGATCAGGCTGGTCTCATAGACATCTGCCTGCCTCTGCCTCCCAAGTGCTAGGATTAAAGACATGCATTACCACCTCCCAGCTCCATATAGGCATTTTTATTGTGTAAAAGCAATGGCAGTTTTGCAATTCTTTTTTGTTTGTGACATGGGATCCTTATATAGCCATGGCTGGTCTGGAACACATTATGTAGCCCAGACTGCTCTCTAACTTGCTTCTGTTTCCCAAATGCTGGGACTGCAGCCATTATCACTGTATTTGGCTAATTCATTTTGTTTTTGTTGTTGTTTTTGTTACTGTTTTTGAGACAAGGTCCTATATACAGGTTGCTTTTAGGTGAAAGTCCAACTCAGTCTCCTAAGTGCTGGGATTATGGGTGTGCTCATATCTATCATACCTGACTAGTATTTCTGTTCTTACTCTATTGGTTTGTCCTTCTCACATGTGTAGCTGGAGTTTTCTCCAGTCCTGCTCGCTCAGACCCAAGTAAACTCACAGAGACTTCTATTACTTATAAACTGTGTGGTCGTGGCAGGCTTCTGGCTATCTAGTTCTTCTATCTTAAATTAACCCATTTCTATTAATCTATATGTTGTCATGTGGCTCATGGCTTACCGGTACTTTACTCTTGCTTCTCTTAGAGATATTTTTGTTAGTCTGTCATTTGTGTCTTCATACTCATTCTCCCCACCCCTGTGTGTGTATAACTATTTGTGTATACCCATACACAAACAAATGCAAGGTGACTGCAGAGGACAGAAGTGGGCATTGGGTTCCCTAGAGCTGGAGTTATAGGTGGTTGTTAGTTGTCCGACAGAGGTCTGGGAACTGAACTCGGTGGTCTGAAAGAGCAGTACTTGCTCTTCCTCACTGAGCTATTTCTCTAGTCCATTATTTCTTTTTTCTTTTTTCTTTTTTTTAAAAAAATATTTATTTATTATGTATACAGTGTTCTGTCTGCACATATCCCCACAGGGCAGAAGAGGACACCAGATCTCATTACAGATGGTTGTGAGCCACCATGTGGTTGCTGGGAATGGAACTCAGGACCTTTGGAAGAGCAAGCAGTGCTCTTAACCTCTGAGCCATCTCTCCAGCCCTACTCTTGCTTCTTATGGCAGCGGCTGGCAGCGGCTCCTGGCTCAGCCTTCTACTTCCCAGAATTCTCCTCTCTCCTTATCCTGCCTACACTATCCTTCCTGCCTGGCTACTAGCCAATTAGCGTTTTATTTATCAATCAATCAGCAATACCTTCACAGCATACAGAAAGACATTCCCAGCACACATGGAGCTATATAGATGTATTGACAGAAGTTTGCTACCTTCTCTGTTTTAAGGGAATGAGTCAGATTTAGGAAATGCTCTTCTATGCTTATTTTGCCAAGTATGTTCTTGGTACTCATGTTGATTATTACCAGCACCCTTTCTTTTTCTTTATTTTGTGATCATATTGTGTTATGTTTACTACAGAGTGTGGTAAATTATAGTCATTGGTTATTAATGTGAAACAAATCATGTTGCATTTAGGTTAAAATCCTTCCCTACTCTCTTACCCTGAAGGGAAAGAAATAGGGACTGATAGAGCCAGATATGCTAGGTGCTGGACTCCATCCTTCACCTAACTTCACCCCATCCATTTATTTATTTTTTTTAAAATAACACATTGCTAGATTTGATTGGCCTTGTTATTTTAGATCTTACTTTAATATGTATGTGTACATCTGTTGGTAAAAAGAACTGTATAGCCCCTACTTTTAAATCAATTTTTTATATCATTCCATTGTGGGATACACATTCACATTGAAGTAGTTTAAAGAATTGTGATTGATATTTACAAAAGGCTAGTTTTGACAGTTAGATATAGTCTGTAGCTAGAGTTTTCCTGTCTTGCCCACAGTCAGGACAAATCTCTGTCACCCGCCAGTCCCACAGCCGCTCAGACCCAACCAAGTAAACATAGAGACTTATTTTGCTTACAAACTGTATGGCCGTGGCAGGCTTCTTGTTAACTGTTCTTATAGCTTAAATTAATCCATTTCTATAAATCTATACCTTGCCACGTGGCTTGTGGCTTACCGGCATCTTCACATGCTGCTTGTCCTGGCGGCGGCTGGCAGTGACTCATTCTGCCTTCCTGTTCTTTCTTTTCTCCTTGCTGTTAGTCTTGCCTATACTTCCTGCCCAGCCACTGGCCAATCAGTATTTTATTTATTGACCAATCAGAGCAACACATTTGCCATACAGAACATCCCACAGCAATAGTCTACCTATTTTGTGCTTGCACACATAAAAATGAAACTTTTCACTTTATTTAATTTCATTTTTATTAAAGTATAACATTTTCCAGTCTTATGGTTTTTTATATCAGATCTGCTTTAAAGTTCCAGTAAAGAAATTGAGGTGCTAGAATGGTTCTGCCATGTCTCTTGATGCAGAACAGAATCAGTGAGCAAGAAACTCTTTGTTGGGTGCTTCATTTAGTAGAAATTATCCACAGTTTATAGATGATTCCAAATGAATACACTGCAGTAAGCCTGAAACAGTGTTAAAAACCCCAGCATTTGAGGGAAACATAGGGAGATCTAGTCCTTATGTCCTCTTTCCCTGGAAGCAGAGCTGGGAATAATTTTTTGAAACTTTATCATGGACTGCTGACACATTTCACAAAGTTAAAGTCGTCTGTAGAGCATCTTTACATTATGCCAGCATCCTTGCTGAGGGTGCTTGGCGTAGCTGAGGCCATGTGTCTGCACAGCTTGGTAAGCCAACACTGGTAGTATCCTCCAGACCAAGGTTTATGGTAAAGGTGCCAGAGAACATTCAGATCTCCCTGGTCCATCGGTGACTCTCCAGAGTTTCTACTGATTGTGAGGGAGAACACCTTTCTGTTATTTGGACATGGATATTTGGCTTCTTTTTGGATGACAGTAATCAGGTCCGTGGCACTCCCTGCTGCACAGTGAACCACCAAAACTGATTGAGGGAAGACAGAGTAATGTCTTTGCAGTCCCTGTCCTTCCAGTGCTGGTCACAGTACAGCTCAGCACTGAGCCAAGGGCTGAGACCCTGTCATCGTCAGGATCCCTGATGTGTCTTATCCCGCCTTGCTGCGGTTGAGAAGGAGGAGCTGCTGACTCTTCCTTCCATCTTTGAACATGTGACTGATGAGGTGGTTGAGACAGAACTTCTTACCCTAGGTAGATGCTGTAGGCAAGTCTGTGGGCATTTTCTTAATTACTGATTGATGGGGGAGGGCCCAGCCCATTGTGGGTGGTGCCATCCCTGGGCTGGTGGTCCTGGGTTCTATAAGAAAGCAGGCTGAGCAAGCCATGGGGAGCAAGTCAGCAAGCAGTACCCCTCCATGACTTCTGCATCAGCTCCTGCCTCCAGGTTCCTGCCCTGTGTGAGTCCCTGCCCTGACTTCCTTCAGTGATGAACTGTGGTGTGGAAGCGTAAGCCAAATAACCCTTTTCCTCCCCAAGTCATTTTGGCCCTGGTGTTTCACTGCAGCAATAGAAACCCTAACAAAGACAGTAAGTAGTCTGCTGTTGAAGGAGCACATGAACTCCATTTCTAAGAATAGCTTTCTTTCTTTAAATATTTTGAAATTTTATTTTAAAGTATATATGTGTCTGTATATGGGTATGTGCACATGGGAGCAGGTGCCCATGGACACCTGAAGGGGTGTCTGAGCCACTGGAGCTGGAGTGCCAGGCATTTTTGTGAGCCACCTGGCAGGGCTGCTGGGAGCTGAACTCTGAAAGAACAGTGTGTCCTCTTAATGACTGAGCCTGTCTGGAGCCCTACTGAGAATATCTTTTGTGAACCACACCTGAGACTTGCCAAGAACTCCCGGAGCAATCCATAGAACTTTTAAAAGAGCCATATTTTGTGGTCTGCCTCCTTTTGGGGGCTTTGCTGGGTCATCTGGCATATTTTATAGCCTGGTTGAGAAAGTCTGTCAGAGATGCCATGTGTTCATCTTGTGTCAGCAACAACTTTTCTACCAGAATTTAAAGCTGCTCTGTTGCTAAGCAGCGGACTCCTTCTTGGTGCCTCCGCTGTCTCATAACATCTCACTGTCTGTAATTAGCACCCCGCTGTCTCACCTAAATAAACAGGTGACCATCACTTTCCTCAGTAGAGGAAATGCTAGTCGTTTGTGTTCAGAGCATCCTCAAGGATGCATTGCTGAGTTTCCTGAGAGTGGATACATCTGGAAGCCAGAAATTATCTCTGCTGAGACCGATCCAAGAAAGCTGTTGGTGCTTGTGGGATACGTTGAGGTTCAATTCTGAAGTTTTCCATATCTGGCAAGAGTTAATTTTAAAATTAAATTAAAATTTTGATTTTCATTTTTGTATATGTGTATTTGTATAAATATATGTCATGTGTGTGGAGGTACCTGTAGAGGCCAGAAGAGGGCACCTCCCCTGGAGCTGGAATTACAGGTGGTTATGAGCTGCCTGGTGTGGATGCTAGGATTTGAACTTAGGTCCTCTGCCAGAGCAGGAAGCTCTTTTAACTGCTGAGCTGTCTTGCCAGCTCTTCTAACAAGAGTGTCTGCATATTTGTGATAGAAGCTGACAGTGACCCTACACAAGCCCGAGTTATACCCTTTGGAGTACCATCCATTGGACCATCCTCTGAAAGCCCTGCCCTATAAGGTATTGTACACACATTAGCAGGCTCACTGTTACAGTTCAGCTGCCACAAATCATGAAGTCTGTTCCTGGAACCTGTAGGATTGAGAACTTGGCAAGCAGTAGCAGGCAGCAATACCTAAAGCAAAAGTAAGCCAGTTTTAACAGTGATATCAGCCATTCTTATAGTCCACAAACATGGCTTCATCTTCAGCATCGTTTGAAAGGTGAATCGTTTCTCATTAGTTTCTTCATGGTAGTCAATGTGCTTACATCTCCATTGACTTTTTGCTGATATAGGGTGCTTTGAAATACCAAGATTCCCATAGCAAGAATTGCTCCATGTTAAGAGCAAGATCATCATGAATTAGCCACTGCAATGTCAGGACCACTTTTGTTTCAGCAGCTCCAAGTGCGTCTTAAGCACTCTTGATATCCAGTCCACATCAGTGAATCCAGCTGACTATTGGTGACTGTCCTTCTGCACTTGTGAGCCTGAAACATCTGGCCAGGAGGGCGACATCTTTCTGGTGAGTGCTGGCAAACCAAACACGCTCAAGTACTTGATTCAAAGACTGGACTAGTTTCACTTCGTCAGTAGAGTCCCGTTTTATTTTCAGACAGACCATCGCATGCATCTCCCATGGAAACTCTGTTGACCCGTGGCGTAGCAATGCTGTTCTTGCTTTGAAAGCTGAAAGCCTTTAATGTGTTATGTGGTCTGGAACTTCAGCATGTGATTGCCAGGTGTCTGGGAGAATCCCTTGATACTCTAGATAAGCCCAACATTTTATCTGAGGTAGTTAATCTTGATTGTCAACTTAGTTGGATCTAGAATTGTCTTTGGAGATTAGAAAGCACCTCTCTGGGTGTGTCTTTGAGAATATTTCCAGAAAGGATTAACTAGAGGCAAGACCCATTGAATGTGGGTGGCACCATCTCATAGGCCCAGTTAAAATCAAAGTGGGAGGAGCGGGGCGGGGGGGTGGGGGGATGGGGTGGGGGGGTGGGCCTTATTTGCACAGTCGTTCTGGATGGGAGCTCTTCTGTTCTGCTTTGCCTGCCTTACATGGTGGACTGACACTTGTGAAACTACTGGGTAAATAAATACTGTTTGAAGTGGTTTGTGTCAGGCATTTTGACACAGGGCTGGGAAGGTAACTAACACTGACACACTATTGTCTTCTTTTGTTTTTTGCTTTTTGGTTTTTCGAGACAGGGTTCTCTGTGCCCTGGCTATCCTGGAACTCACTTAGTAGACCAGGCTGTCTTTAAACTCACAGAGCCCCATCTGCCTCTGCCTCCCAAGTACTGAGATTAAAGGCGTGTACCACCACTCCATACTGTCTTAATTTGTGATGGGAGTTTTCTCATTATTCAAAGTCTACTTCTGACACCACAGAAAACCCAGGCAGTTTCCCCGTCACCCCGCTTTCTCACCCCTTTGCACTGCCAGGACTGACGAACGGGGAGAACCCACCTTGTCCTCTTGTCTCCTTTTGTTCTCTGCTGTGGCTGCTGCTCATGTTGGAGATGGAGTTGGCTGGACCATGTTCCCAGGTGTTGTCTCCTGGGAAAGCTGTTTGATGAGTGAGGAAGACAGAAAAGTCTTAGCATCCAGTACCTGCTACAGGGTCCAGTAGGAGAGAGCCACTTCCCCGCTAGAGAAGTTCTTGAGCACTCTTCTTCCCTTGGAGTTAGTCATTGTGAGTTCAGGTACCCATCTTAGCACTTCTTTTTTTTTTTTTTTTTTTTTTTTTTTTCAAGACAGGGTTTCTCTGTGTAGCTTTGCACCTTTCCTGGAACTCACTTGGTAGCCCAGGCTGGCCTCGAACTCGCAGAGATCCTCCTGCCTCTGCCTCCCGAGTGCTGGGATTAAAGGTGTGCACCACCACCGCCCGGCTCCATCTTAGCACTTCTAATGTTTCCTACTGAAGACCTGCTCTCCTGGAGATAGCTGTCACCTCAAGGAACTTTTTGATTCCTTTGGAGCTTGGTGTACTGTTTGACATGGGAAGCTGGGAGAACAGGAGAACAGACCTCTTTGAGGTAGCTGCACTAAGGCTCCAGGACTACAGGGGTCTTTATCTGTACCCCGAGTCAATCAGTTAACACTTCGCATGCCAGCTTGTCAGCTTTCTTATCTGTGTTGGGGTGACTGATTGCACAGACAGAAGAGAATCGAGTAGAAAATCTGTGTGACGTGGGTGGCATGGTGTCTAACACAAGAGTAACAGAACTCCGAGGGTACACGTGGTTAGTGTCTAGAAAGGAGGAACTTGGTCACATCATACCTCAGAAGATGCAAATGACCTAGGAAGGGTGGGGAAGCAGTTCTTCCTTTTGTGAAGAAAGGTGCAGTTTGGGTACTTTGCTTTCCAGGTTGCTTTTACCATATGATAAGAGTGTCCTGGTTATATGCCTGAATAGAAGTTAGTTTTCTGGGTGTTTCTCTGTTTATTTGACCTGATCACTATTCACTAAATGGATGTGATTATTTATCTTGTGCTCACACAGCATTGCAGCAGATGTTTATAGCTCATGTTAATTTACCTTCAGGTTACATTTCTAGAAGTAGCAAAGGTTTCAAAGAATAAATTCTATGAACATTTTTGTTAATCTTATTCATTTCTATTTTTGTGTGTGAACATTCTTAAAAGGTTTTAGTTTGAAATAATTCTAGTCTTAGCAGAAAGGTTTAGAGCACAAAGGATTCCCCTGTACCATTCATCCAGATTCTCCAGAACGAATTTTCCAAGTGATTCGGGGTGCACCCTTTCACTGTAAATACTTTGATGCACATTTCTTAAAGGAAAGGATGTCTTCCTGTGTAACTATACTTAACAGTCGATGAACATCAGGACATTACATCTGACTAGTAATATTACTCAATCTCCAGATCTTATTCAGGCTTCACTCTTTGTCAGAAGGTGCATGGTACATGCATTCTGTTGTTTTCTGCTCTTAAGACAGGGTCTCCTGTAAACCTTATAGCTTTGAGCTCTGTAGCTGCACATGGCCCCCGCACTCTTGACCCTCCCTTTCCCCCTCCCCTCTCCCACCCTCCCCTCCCCTCCCCCTCCCTCCCCTCCCCCTTCCCCTCCCTCCCCCACACTCCCTCCCCTCCCCTCCCCCTCCCCCACCCCTTCCCCCTGCTGAAGTTGCAGGCGTGACCACCGCAATTGGTCATTTTGTACAGAACCCTGAAAGTTTGATCTGTCCTGACAGGTCACTTTGACTAGGTTGGATGGATTTATTTGAAATACTGGTCTCTTAACAGTGTTCTAAAGAGATTGTTACTAAATTTTAGGACTGATAGGCTAAAAACGGCACATTATTGTAGTTTCAATTTATATTTTCTTTTAAGGAACAAGGTGAGAGTACCTCCCTGCATGATGAGAAGCGCCTGCCTGCATTTTTATGTTGCATTCATTCTTGTACTTTTGTATTCGTTTATTATTGTTTACTTCTTGGTCCTTTAAAAAGTGTAGTATTTTCTTATCCATTCTTCCTAGTTAGCCTTTTTTGTCTGTGTGGGAGAAATGTTTCATGTTTGTGAAGCTACGGTTTTCAAACATGTTCTGCATTTTGGGCTTTGTGACATTTATCCTTCAACAATGTGACAGAAACATGGCTTTCTCTTTAAATTTTTAAATTTTATTTGTTTCTCTATTTGTGTGTCGGTTGCTTGTGCAACAGTGTGTTTGTTGGGGTCAGAGAATTACAGGAGTTGGTCCTTTGCACCATGTTAGCCCAGGGCTTGAATCTGAGGTCATCTGGCTTAGCCTCAGGCTAAGGCTCCTTCCCGTGAGCCTTCCCTCTCTCCCTGGAGCTTCCACACCTCTAAGAACACCACTGTTAAGTTGGTTACTTCGGCTTGCTGAGTCTAGCACCACCTTTATTGAGTGTCAGTCTCCAGATCTAGTTGGCTCTTCATTTTGCAGACTGTTCTAGTCTCCTCCTCAGCCATTTCCTTCTATATTGATAAGGTATATTCAACTTTTCCTGGCTTTGGACTTGTTTGTAAAAGTTAACACTAGATGCTGAGTTTTAGAAAATTAACTTTCATCTTGAAGAACGTGATCAGAGTGTATTTGAGGAAAGCACTTGCCCAGCTAGGGAAACTTACCTAATGCAGATCACATTGGAAATCTGGATTCAGTTTTTCTTTTTTCCAAATATCTACATCTTATATTTGAGATAGTCTCTGTGCTGTCAGTTTGTAGTCCCTGTTATAATCTAGTCCTAGAAATAATTAAGCTTGACAGTTTCCTATTGTGTCCTCTTACATATCGAAGTACATATTTTTCATGTCCAAAACTAACCCTGATTTCTAGGTGACTTCTCCGGTCTAGCTAGTATGTACTGAGTTCTGTTACTACTTCCTCTCCCTTTCTTATTCTCTCCTCATTTTCTTTTCTGTCTGAATAATTCTTGCAAAGAACATTAGTAGAGAAAATATTCCTTTGGCAAATATGAAAAATTCTTTGTATTTTATGACCATAAAGAGGAGATAAAAGATTTTCTTCTTTCCTTTGCAGACAGGTTGAAACTAATTTGAGTTGAAACTTCATTTACCTGGCTAAAGTCTGTTTAATTTTAAGTGTGTTCTTTACCTGAATTATCTTGTTGTTATTATAAATGCCTGTTTGATTTCACAGGTAAGTCTGACTGAAGATATTAAAAAGGGGGGCTAGAGACATGGCTCAGTGGATTGAATGTGTATTGCTCTTCCAGAGGGCCCAAGTTCAGTTCGCACACCCACATTATGCCTGTAATTGCAGCTCGTACCTCTTTCTGCCCCTATATAAACACATAATTAAAATAAAAGCTTTTCAAAAAAAATACTAAAAGTAAAAATGTATTTTATTTCAAGTTTTTGATTTGAATAAATCATTTGTTTCCATGCATTGCCATTTTTTTTTTCTGCTAGCAATAGTTTTGAACTAGGGTCAGAACTGTATAATAGTATCCTTAGTTGCAGATGACAGAATCTTTTGCTTTGGTCTATGAATTCTCCATATTTACACATGCTGTGTTTTTGCCTTAACTATTAATTCCCTATTGTTGCATTAGAGCTTTCCATTTCCAAATGATTTGCATTTTTATGAGCTTATCTTTGTCATTTAAGATGCTCAGTAAATCTCAAGCATCTTCCCTTCTGTTCTTGTCCTTCAAGTTGATCATGGAGTTACTTTTAAAAAAATACTTATCAGTTAAGAGTTTCATACAAGGTGCTTTGAAGTCTACTCATCCCTTTCCCTAACTCTGCCCTGTCTCTCTCAGCAGCTGACAGTTGCCAATAGCTCCATGGCTAGTGGGTAGGATTTCCTGCCTAACTTCCATCTCCATGCTAGGGTTTAGTCTGTCTTGGCTTGTACAGGTTTCCATTGTTGCCAACTACATGTACTATATGTACAGTGGCTCTGCTGTGTCCAGAACACATGTTTCCTAATAGTAACCCATCACCTCTTACACTCTTTCCTGCTCTCTTCCTTGGTGACCTTTGAGTCTTATCGGGGTGCAGTTCCATTTAGGACTGAACATTCTTCAGCCTATTACTCTGCACCATCATGGAGTCATTTGATCACACTTGCTTTCCTTCTTATCCAGACTGAACTCTGTTCTGTGAACCCTGATTTACACATTACTGCATGTTCATTTAGCTGCCTAAAGTGGGGCATTACAAATTGCCTCCTCAGGGAATTTTAGGGCTTTCTTCAAAATTATTATCCTTGATAATGTCCATAATGTAGAGCTTTCATTTTTCAGTGATGGATCGCGTGTCTTTGATGGAACGCTTATAGCTTCCCATTGATGCAGTGAGCTGCTGTAGCCTGCCTCTCCAGGAAGACAGGACACTGCAGGACCTTTATGTGCTACTATAGTTTCCAGGTCATGTGGACTATCGCTTTTCCTTGTCACTGCAGGCTCCATTCGGGAGGAGAACGGGGTACGGTGGCACGTGTGTCCCTACTGCACAAAGGAGTTCCGGAAGCCCAGTGACCTTGTGCGCCACATTCGCATCCACACCCATGAGAAGCCCTTCAAGTGTCCACAGTGTTTCCGGGCCTTTGCCGTGAAGAGCACACTGACTGCTCACATCAAAACTCACACTGGCATCAAGGCCTTCAAGTGCCAGTATTGCATGAAGAGCTTTTCCACCTCAGGGAGCCTCAAGGTGCACATCCGCCTCCACACAGGTGTGCACATGCTGGTTGGGGTGCAGGAAGTACAGTGGCGAAACTCTCCAGGGTCTTTCTTCCCTCCCCCGCTTTTGTTGATTTGTGACCTTGATCCCCATGGAAACAAGGATATGGTGGGAGAGGCATCAGAAAAGGAATATTATAAATCAACACATTGGCAATGGGTGGGAAGATTCCTATGGGAGACCAGACTTAGCTTTAGACCCATCAAACCTGGAGGAAGAGATATGTATTCCACAATCTCAGGGGGCATGTATACCTTAACTGGGGCTCCATATGTTCATAAGCAACAGTGTTATTGAGATAAAAAATTCATTAAGTGTACAGTTCTAATTGAAACATTTTTATTGCTCCCCCTACCCCAAGCTCCATAGTCACTGGCAGTCATGAACCCAGAGCTCCTTTGCTGGGCTGATTGAGGAGACTGCAGAAGCTCAAACTGGCCTTCTTTGTTATCTTCATTTTCATTTCCTAGTAAAATTATGAGAGGAAATTACTTTTATAGAAGGGATACCATAGTGGAGGATGATGGCATGTCTCTGCCTTATCATTACTACTTAGTGAAGTTGCCTCTTATTGCTTTTTTACAAGATATCAGTTGTTGTCTGAGCACTGGTGTGTCTCATCTCAATTGCCTCCCAGGAAGAGTGTTTTTCTATTTTATGGGTGTTAGTTGGAGAGACAGGGCTGACACAGTTTGGGCTTATTCGGGATGACTTGTTATTTGAATGTGCATATTTACAACTGAAGGATTTGTTCTCAAAATAGCATATGTCCTTTCTTACTTGAAAAGCTATTGTATAGCTTAACATCTATAATAGTACTAATTAAAAGCAAGAAGACAATAACTGATTTATAAAATACATGAAATCCCAAATGTGGAACAGCACGTGGTCAAGTATTTGAAGTGTTCTATATGGACACCTTTTTGTTGTTGCTGACATGTAATTCCTTGAAATAATTCTAAAATGTCCTTTGTTTTATTAGGAGTTAGACCTTTTGCTTGTCCTCACTGTGATAAAAAATTCCGAACCTCAGGCCATAGGAAGACTCACATAGCCTCCCACTTTAAACACACGGAGCTGAGGAAGATGAGGCACCAGCGCAAGCCTTCGAAGGTCCGGGTCGGCAGGAGCAGTGTTCCCGTCCCCGACATCCCTCTGCAAGAGCCGATTCTCATAACTGACTTAGGTAAGACGGGTCCCAGAGTGCTGGGGCTGATCAGATGCTCTTCCTTTGGGACCTTGGGAGGGGTGTGCATACACTATGGTGTATGCAGGAAATACTTAGGCCTAGTATTGATGACATCATCATTAGAAATTGCTTTGTTGGGCTAGCACGTTCCACAATCAAGATTAAAATCTTAAAGTGCTGCAGAAAATGTGGTTTTTGTTTTAGATGAATAGTGTGAAAGGAAAAGTAGTCTCATGTGAGTCCTCATTAAAGAGGTACTTCCGCTTCTGTGGACCCATGAAGGTGAAGAGGAATGTTAACATAGAACACCCAGTGCAAGTTATTTGTGTCTTTGGATTTCCATGTAGTGTGTTCGAGGTTCCTGTTCTGGCTGCTCAGTCTTTGTATTAGAAAGAAAAAGAAACTCGATCTGTTTCTAACTTTGTTTTACTGTCACTGATAGTAGAATTAAGACATAATATGACTTTATTAGCCAGTGGCACATTCCCTGTCTTCCTCACAGATGGCACCAGGCCATCTCTCTTTCCAGGGCCACTTTTTTTTTTTTTAAATCAGTTTTCTACATGTATGCAGTGCATTGTGCTTACAATCACAGCTCATTACCATCTTTTATTTCCCTCCAATTCCTGCTGAGCTCCTTCTTCCTCCCAGCCAGCCCCCTTTTACTTCTCTGTCTTTATTCTATGCAGACATCATACAGGAAGTCGTCTCTGTTGTTCATCTCTGTGTTCATAATTGCAGCGCCCACGCCATACCCAGAAGATAGTGTTTCACAGCAACCCTTCCCATCTCCCAGCTCTTCTTCCTGCATCCCTTCTTCCATGGTGTTCTCTGGATCTTGGATAGGGTGGTATACATGTTGCATTTTGTCTGAAGTCCAAACAGTCAGTTCTTCTCATCGTTTTGACCAGTTTGAGTCTCTACATTGGCTTTTACAGGCCTCTTTTGGAAGGACACTAATTTCACTCATGAGAGCTCCAGCTCAGTGACTAGTCATCTCATGAACTGCTCCCTTCTCATTCCTGTCACATTGTAGTTTAGATTTCAACATAAGATTTCCATGGGGACACAAGCATCTGGACTGGAGCACTCATTAAGTTTTACAGGTGGATTTGCATTTTATGCAGTCCCCATATTAAGTAATTTTCCAATTCAAAGTATTCTAACCTGAGCAAAATTAATACCAAACATACTGTGACTTAGTATGACAAGGGTTAAGGGTTGTATGGAATTAAATCTTAGTTTGATGTAAGTTATAGCGTAACAATGAGATGATCAGTATAGCCATTGACCCTTTTAAAAGATGTATAATTTTTAAAATTATATGTGTGTATGCATCTTACGGGATCTATACATGTGAGTGCAGGTGCACACACAGGCCTAGAGCTGGAGTTACAGGTGGTTGTAAGCCACTTGATATAGGTGCTAGGAACTCAACTTGAGTTTTTTACAAATGCATTGTGTCCTCTCACCTGCTGAGCCACCTCTCTAAGACCCTCTGAATTTTCATATAGCTAAGATTATGACATAAAAATATATAAGCCAGAACAATTGAGAAGAGAAACATCAGGTTCTGAATTATAGGGAGAAAGATCAGTTTAAACTGATCTTTAACTTTAACTTAAACTTAACTTTAACTTTAAACACAGTGCATTTCTTGGTTTTTTTTTCCCTTTGAGACCAGATGCCCTGTATTTTAGGCTGTGGATAGCTTTAAACTTGTTACTCTCCGTTTATACCTGAGTGCTGGGACTGTGAACATGCACTGTCACTCACAGTTCATGGGGCATAAGGGGCAGAATGCAGAGCTGTG
Source organism: Peromyscus leucopus (assembly GCF_004664715.2). NCBI lineage: Eukaryota > Metazoa > Chordata > Mammalia > Rodentia > Cricetidae > Peromyscus > Peromyscus leucopus. The sequence continues at coordinate 70,255,135 of NC_051079.1, read as the reverse complement.
TGCCTGCCCGGTCAGTAAGCCCTCTCCCTTGAACTGTATCCTCAGCCCCATAGGAGGTTTCTTAGAGCGATATCATCTTTTATATCCAAATATGTACTCTTAAAAAGGCATAAAATAGTTCACATTCTAAGGTATAGAAAATCTTCAATAAAACCTGGAAACTTAATGTGTTATAATCTTTGATTACAGTTAAATGAAAACATAAAAGCTGTCTAAAATTCATTGATGAAAGGAAAGACTTAAAGTAAGTCGTCTGTTAGGAATGGGACTAAACCTAAACATAGTGTATGGGCTGAAGCTGCCCTCACAAAAGTCAGGCTTTTGAGCACTTCTTGTGAAAAGTAAGAGTGAAGGACACAGTGTTTTTCTCTAAAGATCAGATGACAGAATGAAAACAGTGGCAGGGAGTTTTATTAGTGTGTAAATAAGTTAAGATAAAGTAGTGATTTCATAAAACTTAAAAATAGTAAAGTAGATAACATGACTTGACCCCAATGAACTAAAGGGAAAATAAGGAAATCTACAGTGAGGGAAAAGAAGCAATGAATGAAAATGAGATAAGAAAGTGCAGGTGATCGTCTACAGCTAGCTGAAAGCATTGGTGCAGATGATCGTCTACAGCTAGCTGAAAGCACTTGGAAATCCAAGTGAAATGGCCTTGTCCTGGGGAGTATACTCCCCAGAAGTGATGATGTAAGAAATGGAGACTAGTGATGCCGCAAATGACAGTCAGTAGAACTCCTCTCCAGCACCCTCTTCTCTAGTGTGAGCGCTGCAGGCCTTGAGGGGTGCATTTGTCCCATTGGATCGCTTCTGAGATAGGAAACATGCTGTGTACTACATAGGGGTTGGGTTTCTTCTGTAATTTACAAAAAATGGACGCTGATATTTTCTTCAGGTTTTAAATCAGGTTAAACAACTTTGGATTTCTGTATTTGTTTTTGTTTGTTTGTTTGTTTTTTGAGACATGGTTTTTCTGTGTAGCCCTGGCTGTCCTGGAACTCACGCTCTGTAGGCCAGGCTGGCCTCTAACTCAGAGATCCGTCTGCCTCTGCCTCCTGAGTGCTGAGATTAAAGGCCTGTGCCACCACCGCCCGGCGTGTTTAGTATATTTAACAATGACTAAAACAGCAAACATAAACTCAAAAAATAAACCACCATACATTGATGTTATTTTTACATACGACAATTAACCCAGATATTACATATATGTGCTGAGATGCAAGTTTTATTTCATACACCTAAATCTACGCCACACACACACACACACACACACACACACACACACACACAGAAGCTGTAACTGTAGATAAGAATACAGGTTGAGGATCCTTAATCTAAAGTATGAACTGTTCCATAATCCAAGCATTTTGAACACTAAAATGAAAGGGAAAATTCCATATCTGTTCTCTTGTGACAGGTCACAAATGGCAGAGATATTAAGATTATTATATGAAATTATCTTCAGGTTATGTGTATACAGTAAACAAAAAATAAATGAATTTTGTCTTCAAACTTGAGTCCTAATCCCCCCCATTATTTATTTATTTTTTTTACTACATCTATGTAAAATACCTGGAATTCAAAACATTTGTTTCAAAGCACTTTGGGTAGGAGGTACTCAGCTTATGTGTAGATTATTCCCAACTCCAAAATTTAGGTGCTTGTTACTCTGTTTAAAACCTAGATCCTAACTTTAAAAAAAAAAAAAAAAGCATTCGAAGTATACCCAAGAAGCTCGAGTAAAATATCATCCCGCATGCTGTAACCATGGTGGCGCTCAACTGCGGGGGGCCGGAGAGCACTTTGCACCAAGGTACAGCACACTCAGAACCTGGGTCCAGTGGCAGTGGACCCAGAAAAGACATCAGCTTCAGTGGCTCGTGAGTCCAGCCTGCAAATGAGATCTCAGCCAAGCCAGTCATGTGGCCCAAGGCAAAGTTAACAGCTGCCCAAGACCCCGTTTCTATGTCCATCAAAATAGAGGAAGGCAGTGTTGAGAGGTTTGGGGGAACAGCTCTAAAAGTCTGGAAAATCTTTGACCATATGGATCTATGCTAGCAAACAACTTTCCTTAATAAGAGGTGAAATTATATGCCGGGCAGTGGTGGCGCACGCCTTTAATCCCAGCACTTGGGAGGCAGAGGCAGGTGGATCTCTGTGAGTTCAAGGCCAGCCTGGGCTACAGAGCGAGATCCAGGAAAGGCCCAAAGCTACACAGAGAAACCCTGTCTCAAAAAAACTAAAACAAAAACAAACAAAGAGGTGAACTTACTTGTCATAGTATATTAATGTACTCTAATACTATCTAAGGTAACAGTTTGGGTATAAAACATTATGCTGAATGTAACCAGAATGACCTAAACAGTCCATCTACTCCTCAACAGGTCAAATAATTGTAACAATACCCTTCCAAAATCTTCCCTATCCTGTTTGTATCAGAACTGATCCCACAGCCAAAACTTGTCTAGAGCCCCCAAAGAGCCAACTCTGCCTAATATAGTCACATCCATTAAGGAGGAATAAAGGATCCCAATAGTCTGCACTGTGCAGCTAACACTAAGAACTGTTTCCCTCTTGTATCTCAGCCAGGACAAAAGGAAAATTCCACTATTACATCTGTGAAGATAAAGAACGAAAAGTTCTGTAGAATAAGAGATTCACAAACTTGAAGTCAAGAAACCCAAAGTTCAGCCGATGGTGTGGTGAAATACCTTTAATCCCAACTCTCAAGGCAGAGGGCTTGTTGTAATTAGCCTTGTTTTGATAGACCTTGTCTGAACAAAATTAGCAGAGATAAAAATGAGAATTACTTTATTTAATGGCCTAGAGGAGGGCCCCTCCCTGCCTCCTAGCCCAAACACCTCAGGATGTTTTCACGACTCATGTACTTGGAAACCATTTCAGAGACTGGAATTGCATGCAGGAGGGAAGACACTGAAGTGCTGCTGTGTGTACTGGAATTGTTCACGTCAGTGTTGTTTACCCATTCAGAGAATACCCACGGAGCCCCATACAGGATTATAGTAGAGTTCTGTGTTGACAGCTGGGGAAGGAAGCAGGAGGAGACTGTCACCTGTTAGGACCTGCGGAAGGGGTTAAGGTCTGCAGAAGCAGAAGCAGTGAGTTTAGGGAAAAGAATTGGAACAAAGGAGATGATGCCATCTGTAATAACTTAGAAGTCTGTATCAAGTATAAGCAGTGAGTTTAGGGAAAGGTATTGGGACACAGCTTGCGATTTTAGGGAAAGCCAGGAAAAATGGTATGTCTTAAAAGATGCATAGTTATAGCCGGGCGGTGGTGGCGCACACCTTTAATCCCAGCACTCGGGAGGCAGAGCCAGGCGGATCTCTGTGAGTTCGAGGCCAGCCTGGGCTACCAAGTGAGCTCCAGGAAAGGCACAAAGCTACGCAGAGAAACCCTGTCTCGAAAAACCAAAAAAAAAAAAAAAAAAAAAGATGCATAGTTGCTTTGAAGTTAGTGGCATTGCTGAGGGGTGAAGGAGGGTCGGAGGGCAGTGTTGGCAAGTGCGTGCTTAATCTTGACATCAGGAGGGATAGTCCAGTCTTCCTCTTAATGTTCCAGATAACTATTCAGTTACTGAAGTTTGACAAGTAAGTTTGTGCTGGGTTGTGTGCATAGCCCAAAGGCATTATCACTTTGTGTTTGTTAATGATCAAACCAAGGGAATCCTTTATTTAATAAAAGCACGTAAATCTTGAAATACATAGGTCAATAATCTTAAAAAGTGTTAATTTATTTATTTTACTTTATGTGTATGTTTTGTCTACATACATGTAGGTGTACCACATGTGTGCTTGTTAGATCTCCTGGAACTGGGGTTAGGGATGGTTGTGAACCACTGTGTGTGCTGGGTATTGAACCCAGTTCTGCAAGAACAACAAAATCCTCTTAACCGTGGAGACATCTCTCCAGCCTCTAGTTAATTATCTTGCCATTCTCAAATATCCCTTTAATAAAACTTTTAGGGAAAATGCTGACCTTTACAGAACAAAATGTCATGTTAGAAGTATTTCTGTTTTGAGTTTATTATTGTACTTTATGCAGTATTCATACTAGATACAGAGATATTTAAAATCCTGACAAAAGTTTTGGATGTGCATATATAAATTCCATGTCAGCACATGTCTATATTGAAAGTAAATGTAGAAAGCCATTAAATATGGATCTGGAATCCAGTGTATATGTATAATAATATACACATTCTTAAGGGACAGAAAATAGCAGTTGACAAATATTCACCACAGGCATTGAAGTGACTCGATTAAATAGATGACAGTTCACGGCATGGTTAATGTGCATTTGTTGTGACATTGGAGCCCACAGCCCTTCGGAGTTCTTATCTTTAGCTTAAAGCAGATGCCTTTGACATAGTAGTAGTAACACTAACAATGAATTATTCCTGCTTTTCTTTGGATTTGTAGGTCTTATCCAGCCCATTCCAAAAAACCAATTTTTCCAAAATTATTTTAATAATAATTATGGCAATGAAGCAGACAGACCATACAAATGTTTTTACTGTCATCGAGCATACAAGAAGTCTTGCCATCTCAAACAGCACATCAGGTAAGGCCTGAGGGGAGGCAGAGATTGAGTGCGAGTACAGTCAGTGACCTAGAGACTGTGGGTCTAGGGTGCTGTGGGAGCTTGTGGTTAAAATACCTTATCTGACCAAAAAATAAAATTGATTTGTGGTTTTTTTTTTTTAAATTCTGGGATATATTCATTCAAATATTTTAGTCAGAAATTGCCCCTGAGTTTTATTTATATTCCAATTCTATTTAGTGTTTGCAATTTCCAGCATTTTTGTTTTTTTAATTAGAATGTTTAACTTGTACTTACCAGAGCTTAACTCTTGATCTAGAATTTGTTCACGAGAGGTAGTGTGGTATTCTGAAAATGGAACTCTACAGAAGATAGGTGTTTTCACTTCAGTGTGTGCAGCTCAGTGTCTCTGAACAAGTCACATAGCTAAACTCTCAGATTTGCTCACATAAAATGTACGAAGGGAGACTTTCCTGCTTACCTTTAAAAGAGTGTCATAGAGTGAAGTATGAGTTTACACTTGTTATAAATGTGTAATACATATATTAAGGGTTTTTTTTTCCACTGCTTTTTAGATCACATACGGGTGAGAAACCTTTCAAATGTTCTCAGTGTGGTAGAGGCTTCGTCTCTGCAGGAGTGCTCAAAGCACATGTCCGGACACACACGGGCCTGAAATCCTTCAAGTGTCTGATCTGCAATGGAGCCTTCACCACAGGGGGCAGCTTGCGGAGACACATGGGCATACATAATGACCTCCGCCCCTATATGTGTCCCTATTGCCAGAAGACATTCAAGACTTCCCTAAACTGCAAAAAACACATGAAAACCCACAGGTAGGTGTAGTGTTGATGTACCTGCTGTTTAATTATCTTCCTAATTCCCAGATGGGGTGGGGATCAGGTAAGAAGTAACTGTCTGATGCCTGTATTGTTGGTTCTAACTTGGAGTGTATTGGGTGAGAAATTTGGCTGTCTATGCTTAGGGATTATCGAGAGCCATAGATGACAGCTTAAACTTAGGTGTGATGCTCCTGCTTGTAATCTAAGGACGGGAAAGGCTGGGGCAGAAGGATCGCTGTCAGTTCAAGACCAGACTGGGCTAGAGAATGAGACTCTGTCTCTAACAAATAAAGAACCCAAACCAGCCCTAACACACACACACACACACACACACACACACACACACACACACACACACACACACACACACTCATACACTCATTCTCTCTCTCTCCCCTTCCTTCTTTCCTTCGTTTTTTTTTTTTTTTTGAAAACAGGGTCTCCTGTGTAGCTCCAGATGGCCTCAAAGTACTGATGGCTGGGGATTACACATGTAGATATCACCATACCCAGTTAACATTTTTACTTTTAATACTGAGGCAGTCCATATTAGGCTAAATGCCTTACTGTAAACTCTCTTTTAAGCTGATAGTCAAAGGTTAGCTCTAACATGGCTAGATGGGGAAGATTTTTAAGAAGAAATTTGTCAGTCCCATGATTTATAGGTTTAATAAAAAACTTGTGTGTGTGTGTGTGTGTGAGTGCACATGTGTGCTCTGGCATACATGTGGAAGTTATGAAGATAGCTTGTAGAAGTTAGTTCCCTCCTACTGTGTGGGCTCTGGGGCTTGAATTCAGGTTGCCATGCTTGAGTGGGAAGAGCCCTTACTTGTTGAACCATCTCCCTGGCCTGATTGCTGGGGTTTATAAATGAATTTCAGTGGTATTCTAGTTCTGAATTGTAGACCATGAGTCTCAGATATGCTATGAGCCTGTTATTCAGCATAACCTATAGTTAATATTTGGTACAAAGCTAGCTCAGCTGTGATGGATGTAATATAAAAAAGGCATGTTTCTGACCAAAGACTGAGGCCAGCATTCCTGTGAAGCAGTCTGGAGTGTTGTGCAGAGCATATCCGCTCATCTTAAGTGAAGGCTAGCCTTGGCCCACCACGGAAGAATGTTAAACCTGCTGTCTGGGACCACTGACAGCATTTCAGCTCAGCTGCATCCACCTGCACATTCCCTACAAAAAGCCCCCTGTCCCTGCCCCCAGTAGATAGATTAACTGTAATAGGTCATTTTGTTTTGTTTTGGTCTTTTCCTGACTCTCAGCACATTTAACAAGATGGATTGACTTGATTCTGAAATACTTATCCAGAAAGTTACCTGCTGCTATGGATCATCCAGGCAGCATCGTATTGGTGGTGGTGTAGTAGACCTCACAGTTACATGTCTGGCTGTGCCACATTGCAGTTTGTGGATGTGATTCAATGCTATGATGTGTTTGGGACCTGGGAATCCCTGTTGATGGGGTTGTTTAGTGCCGTTCCCACTTTGGTAGTAGGGTGACTCACAAGCTATGGAGAGGCCTGGAGCATAGGAGTTCGGGTGCTGTGTGGCATGTTAAATACTATTTTGTTAGGAAGCCAGGCCTCTAGAGTGTACCTTCTGTGAAAATGTTAGGAATACAGGTTTTAGGACCTCTCTTCATGGTCAGTGGCGTAATTACCACTCTGGGTCTCTTGAATTAGGTCAAATATTTTTGGTCTCTGGGTCATGGTTACTCTGAGGGAGAATGCATCACTGTATGACTCTGCAGTGTGTTAGAGACCGACCAGCCTGTCATACTATACATAGCTATTGACTACTTTTCTCTTTCTAATTTTGTACATTTGAATTGTCCTACAAGGAGAGATATATCCTGTGTTTCTTCCTTGGTCTATTTTGGAGTTCCCAAAATTTAATACACATTTATATTAAAGATACAGGAGAAAGCCCAAGAGACCTCAGCCCTACATAAAGAACTACAGGCAGCTAAGGAACGCTGAGAGTGGGAGAAACCTTCTTCCCTGGGAAGAGCACGCTGATTGTTCATTCAGTACTAAATGGTCAGCCCTGAACACACGCATAAAAGTAAAAGTAACACTATACAGACTGAGCAGGTTGTATTTATGTATTGAAAAAAAAAATATATATATATATATGTTGTGTAGCTATATATACATATATGTTATATAGCTACAATTTTTAAAAGGCTGTCATTTTGAAAGAAAGCAAGGAGATAGGGAAGAAGGGACGAGGGAAACGATGTAATTATTATAACCTTAAAAATTAAAAGAAATAACTTAAAAATAGACATACATGAGTATAGAAGTAAGATTCATAAAAATGAAAACCAGGCACCTACAGAAGGAAGCAGAAGATCCATGTGACACAGTTTTCAGGGAAGGATGGACAGAAGACTTTCAAGTACAGAGACCATAAGGGAGTAGACATGTTTTCTGACTTCTTGACGTTACGTGTGCATTTGTTATCTGCTCTGTAGAGAAAAGAATTGAGAATTGAATTGGCTATTGAGAAATGAAGAGGCAAGATTTTGAAATCTAGATACATTAAGACTCTAGAATGGGGTTGGGGATTTAGCTCAGGCCCTGGTTCGATCCTCAGCTCCAAAAAAAAAAAAGACTCTAGAGTAGAACATATACATTTTACAGTTTGTGGGCTTAACCGTGCACATGGGGGGGGGGGGATACTCATTATCTTAGGTTCTTTGTATGGTACTAGCCAATTAATTAGATGATTGATGTAGGTTTCTTAAAGTTCTTGTATTCTTACACTAAATCCAATGTTCATCTTTCTCTATGAAAGAGAAATTGTTGATCCTGAGGAATATATACTGGGTATGCTTTATATATATAAATATTGCTATGAACAGCATTAACATGAGAAAATCAGAAAGGACTATGCCTCATAGTATGTATTTTGAAACACACTGATTAGCCTATTGTGTTAGTTGATTTTGTCATTGATATGGCAAGTATCTGACAAACCAGTTTAAAGGATGGATGATTATCTTACATCACAAATCAGAAGCTCATGGTGGTCAGCCAACACCATTACTTTTAAGCTGTGCTGAGGCAGGATATTATGGCAGAGGACTAATTCAACAGTCTACTCATCTCTTGGTATTCAGGAAGCAGAAAGAAAGGGAAAGGAAGGTTCAGCGGACAAGTGACATTCTTCAAAGGCATGCATTATCCAACAAGATCCTGTTGTTGGTTGTTTTTGCTTTTTTGGTGGGAGCCTGCCACCCAGCTTCCAAATAAATCACACAAGAAGGCTTATTCTTAATTATAAATGCCCAGCTTTAGCTTGGCTTGTTACTTGCCAGCTTTTCTTAATTTTAAATTATCTCATCTACCTTTAGCCTCTGGGCTTTTCCTTTTCTTACTTCTGTATATCTTACTTTCACTCTTACTTTGTGGCTGGTTGTGTGGCTGTGTGGCTGTGTGGCTGGTTCCTAGCATTCCCCTCTCCTTGTTCTCTTCCTCTTCTTTTCTCTCTCTCTCTCCCTTCCTCAGATTTCTCCTCCTCTTTTATTCTCTCTGCCTGACAGCCCCGCCTATCCTTTTTCCTGCCTTGCCATTGGCTGTTCAGCTTTTTATTAGACCATTAGGTTTTGTTTTTTTTTTTTTTTTTTTGGTTTTTCAAGACAGGGTTTCTCTGTGTAGCTTTGCGCCTTTCCTGGAACTCACTTGGTAGCCCAGGCTGGCCTCGAACTCACAGAGATCTGCCTGGCTCTGCCTCCCAAGTGCTGGGATTAAAGGCGTGCGCCACCACCGCCCGGCCCATTAGGTATTTTTTTAAGACAGGCACAGTAACACAGCTTCACAGAGTTAAACAAATGCAACGTGAGTTAAACAAATGCAACATAAACAAATGCAACCCATGTTTGCATCATTAAACAAATGTTCCACAGCATAAACAATTGTGACACACCTTAAAGTCATATTCCACAACAAGGTCCTACTTCCTACTTTCACCACTTCACTCAGAAGCCATCATATTAGGAATTGAGGGAGGGATTCATCCATTGAACACATCAGATCCTCCTAGTCTAGTTATTTCCTCAGAGGCTCACTTCTGAGCATTGCTGTATTGGAAACTAAGTCTTCAGCACATAAATAACAAAAAAAACCTGTCTGCCCTGGACCAAGAGTCAACAGATTGCAAGATTGCTTTTAAAGGGGTGGGGTTTGTTCTGAGACATTGGTTCACTATGTAGTGCAGGATAGCTTTGAACTCATAGCCATTTTCCTGCATCAGCCTCCTCCATGCTGAGTTTACAGGTGTGCACTATTGTTCCGGGTTTTTACACTTCAGGATCTTGTTGTGTCTTTTCGTGCCTTCAAGTCCTGTGTCTGCCGATAGCAACTGAAGACAACAGGGTTTCCTTTAGATTGTAAAGTAGTTAACGTTTAGCTAGATTCACACTATGATTTCAAAATGAAATAATTGAAGAATAAAATTGCCATTTTAGTGAATGACATCTTTCACAGATGTATCTATACTGTTGATAGTGTCTACTTTATGAATTGCTGCTTTCCCAAAGATATGAACTAGCCCAGCAGCTCCAGCAGCATCAGGAGGCTTCCTCCATAGACGACAGCACTGTGGACCAGCAGAGCTTGCAAGTGTCAGTCCCCCTGCCTGTGGAGATCGAGGGTGCAGAACTGCAGCAGACCCCGGAGACAGTGGCAGCAGACCCTGAGGCGATTCTAGAACTGGGGCCACAGCATGTGGTAGGCACAGAAGATGCGGAGCTTGGACAGCAGTTGGCAGATGAGCCTTTGGGAGCCGAGGAAGGTACTGCTTCGGGACCTTGAGCTTTTCTGATGATCCCAGCAGAGTCTTGTGGTCCTCAGACTCAGGATGTAATTATCCCTGTTGCCTTTGTTTTTGGTGCTGGGGGTAATATCCAGAGCCTTGTGTAGGCTGAGCACTGTATCACCGAGATATATCAGCTGTCCTGCATGCCTTTTGAGAGTCACAGCTTGTGCTAAGTAACATCACATACACAGCTGTGATGTGAGAACTTTAGCATTATCCTTTACATTCTTAACCGAACACCAGCTGCTCAACTTTATGCTCATTTTCGGGGAGTTGGTGGTTTTTGTTTTTGTTTTTTTCTGATGTGGGTCGGGGTTGTTGTATGTTTTAAACACAAAGCAATGTGACTTCTTGGTGGCAAATTTTTAAATGACTTGAAATCTTAGGTCTACAGAAAAACAAATGTGTCAGCATGGCCTTCTGTGTGTCCATGTGTCCATGTTGAGTATATGCATGTCTTATAGAAATGTAAGATCTTTTATGCAGTTTTTATAAACTTCTTTTGAGATATTGTCAACATTTTCCCTTTTAGCCATGCACACTAGTGTTCTGTGACAGGGACTCCATGTAGATTCCCAGACCAGCACGGCTGGTAGCTGTCGGCGGTCACAGGAGACGGGGTTCCTGGTCGAGAGTGTAAAGCAGCATGCTGCTTTGTTTCTCAGCAGTGTTTGTCAACAGAAAGTGTCAGCTGAGCCACATCACTGTGCTCAGCGGGACTGGTGCTCTGCGTCCCAGCAAGCTCCATCTTACCAGGCTTGTTAGCAGACGGTTTGCCGGCCAATTCATGGTTTTATTCTGTGGATGTCCTAAAATTGATTTAGTCTATTGGCACGATTGTCCATGTTTTATCCCCTATGATGCCTGAGTTTTACATAATTACTAAGTATAGCTGCATTTTAGAATATTTTATATATATATATATAAACTTTTAGAATGAATATTACCTTCCTCTTGTGTTTTCAAAATGAGAACTAACTTTGAAAACTGACTAGCATGCTTTGAGATGGATCAGCACATGGGAGATGACTGTAGACATTGTGCATGTCTTTCTCTTTGCCCTTAGATGGGTTTGCAGCTTCCCAGGATCCTCTCCCAGGGCCCATGGACCAGTTTGAAGAGCAGACTACTCCACAGCAGCCTTTTGAGTCTGCAGGGCTTTCACAAGGTCGGTGTGAATTCAGTGAGTCTGCAGACCAGCTGACCTGGGCTGTGTTTAGCTTGCAAACCTTAGACTGTTTCTCTGAGGACTCTTGTAAAATTTTATGGTTTAGTCCCAGTAATTTCATGCATTTATGGTTTTTATATAATATTTTGTAATCTCCTCATCTCCTAAAAATGACTTTTACAGCCATTCTATGCAGGGTTTCCATCCCCAAGAAGGTGATGGGTTGAAATGAAGATCTGGTGGGTGTAGCCATAAGTTTTCTCAGGTCCCACCCAGCCCTGAGGTCCCGCAGCCACTTATAAAATAAAATAATCATTCAGAGGCTTAATATTATCTACAAACTGTATGGCCTATGTCAGGCCTCTTGCTAGCTAGTTCTTATATCTTAAATTAACCCATTTCCACTAATCTATGTTCCGTGGCTTTACCGGTCTGCTGGCACGTGGCTCCTTTGGCTGGCGTCTCCCCTCACTCTCCTTTCTCCTCTCACTGTCTCTCCTGGATTTTCCTGCCTGGCTCCATCCTGCCCTGCCACAGGCCAATGCAGCTTTATTTATCAACCAATCAGAGCAGCATATATACACAGCATACGTCACAGAAAGACATCCCACAGCACTTTTTGATTAGACAGAAAGGGGAGTGCTGTAGGTTGTCTTTCTATAGGCTGTGAACATGTGTTACTCCCATTGGCTAATAAATAAAGCTGCTTTGGCCTATGGCAGGGCAGGATGGAGCCAGGTGGGAAAATCCAAGAGAGACAGTGAAAGGAGAGAGGAGAGTGAGACACCAGCTGCCACCAAAGGAGCTACAAGATGCCAGCAGACTGGTAACGCCATGGCCACATGGCAACTAATAGAAATGGGTTGAGTTAAGTTATAAGAGCTAGCTAGCAAGAAGTGTGACCCATAGGCCATATAGTTGGTAATTAATGTAAGCCTCTATGTGTTTACTTGGAGCCAAGTGGCTGCAGGACGCAGGTGGGAGAGATTTGTCTGGACCTCGGGCCTGGCAGGACCAGAGAAAATTCCCACTAAAGGTGAGAACTGGTGTTCATGGCTGGAATATAAAGCCTGTCTCCCAGGGACATGGACTAGGCATAGCATCCTGCCTGCCTATTAGCAGTCAACTTAGAGCTGCTAAAACAACACCATAATCTTGATTCTCATTCAGGCAGCAGAAAATGCCTAAACATCTTTTCTTTAAAAATTAACTTTTACCTTTTGTATAACATTTGTAGAGCTCCTGTACCTAATTTGTTTCAGGTTTCGCAGTGACTGACACGTACAATCAACAGACCCCATTTCCACCTGTGCAGCAGCTGCAGGATTCTAGCACACTTGAGTCCCAGGCCTTGTCTACGAGTTTCCACCAGCAAAACTTACTGCAGGTCCCAAGCTCTGACGCCATCAGTGTGGTGAGTGTGTGCAGAGGGCCGAACGGCTCTTATCCAGCAGCTGTCTTCCTGTCTTCGGTTGTAGTCATTTCCAGGACACTTGCTTACTGGGGCTTACTTAGGTGGTGCTTTCTTACTCTTTGTCTCTTAGGGAGCCTACCCTCCAGCTCCCAAATAAATCACACATGGAGGCTTGTTCTTACTTATAAATGTCCAGCCTTAGCTTGGCTTATTTCTAGCCAGCTTTCCTTAACTTTAAATTATCCTGTCTGTCTTCTGCCTGTGGGCCTTTCCCGTACTCTTACTTCTGTAAATCTTACTCTTACTCCATGGCTTGCTGTGTAGCTGGCTGGCTGGCCCCTGATGTCCTCCTCCTCCTCTGGCTACTTCTCCCTTTCTCCTCCCAGATTTCTCCTTCTATATATCCTCTCTGCCTGCCAGCCCTGCCTATTTCTCTCTCTTGCCTCACTATTGGTCATTCAGCTCTTTATTAGACCATCAGGTGTTTTACACAGGCACAGTAACACAGCTTCACAGAGTTAAACAAATACAACATAAACAAAAGTAACACACCTTAAAATAATAGTCTACAACATTTAGGTCCAGTACACTCGGGTTAGTATCTGTGATGCGTCATGTGCAGTACATAGAACCATATTTTTTCTTAAAGTGTCTTAACTTTACTTCATCTGATTGACACCATGGGCAGCTTTGCTATTTTGACTGAAAGCCAGGAATTTGCTAGTGTGTTTGTTATATAAGAAGTTGAAGAATGTTGCTTTAGGCACAAAATGTAATTTTGTTTGCAGAATCATAAATAGTAGAAGGAAAATAAAATTCATGTTGACATATTAAAAACAAATATTATACAAAACATTTATTTCTTTAATAGGTTTCCTTATAACATTTTCATTCATAATTAATTTTTTTCTCTTACTCAGGTTAGAGACACAGAAGTGTTTGTTTGATTTTTTTCTTTTGCAAGTTTTTCAACAGTGTTAAAAATGACAGACAAATCAATAGTTACCTCTTTAAAACTCTACCGATCGATGTTAGCAGTAGGCATGAAAAGCCAGAGCCCTTCCTCTGAGGTTGAAACCACGGAGTTTTTTGGCAGGTGATGAATCTGGTGTGGAGAACATGCTGTGTAGTAGCTGAGCTTTGCTGTACAGCCCTCTGAGGAGAAGTTTGCCTGCCTAGTGTAGGTGATGGAGAAAGATGGGACTTGGTCTCATTTGGTCATGGAGGTTGGGTAAGAAAAGACCTTGCTTCTATTACCATGCAAGCGTGTTTACAGTCTACCCTTTAGTTATCCAGGTATTCTGAAGTCTTGTTTTGAAGTTAGAAAGCATTGACCAAGCTGGGGTTAGTGCTGCTGTGCTGCTGTGGGCTGTGGTCCTTGTGTCAGAATAGGGGTCAGGTGACTGCTCTTTGGTACTGTCTCTGAGAGGTAGAGGTGGCTTTTTTTCCCCTAGGCTCTTGTGACAAGAGAGAAGTCTTAGTCTCCTCAGAAAGTAGCATATTTATCCACAGCAGTGTGTTATTTTCTACTGCTGACAACATATCTCAGGTAACCAACTTCAAAGCAGGAAAGGGTTATTTTGCTTCATGATTTCAGAAATTTTGGTTCATGGGGCATGGTAGAGCGTCATACTGGGGCACATGTGGTAGAGAAAAATGCTTACCTTGTGGCATCTGGGGGAGAGAGAGGAAAGTTTGGCGTTCCAATTTCCCCTACAAGAGCATGTCCTCAATAACAATGTCCTCCAAGTGGGTCTTCCCGACGACCAGTCCCCAATAGTGTCACAGAATAGCAGTCAGTCCTTTAGAATATTATAGGATGTTTAAGATCCAGTCTTCACAGGCAGTAGAGTCAAGCTGATGAAGGAGTAATCCTTTTTAAGGCAAATCATGTTTGTTTATACTTTGTACTAAATTGGCTTATTAGTCAGGCATGGAGGTCCACATCTATAAACCCAACACTTGGGAGGCTGAGCTAGGAGGATCATGAGTTTGAGACAAGCTTGATCACGATAGCACACTCCAGGCTAGCCTTGGCTAACTGGACTTAGACTCTGCCTCCAATAACCTATGGATAAATAGTTTAATAGACAGTAAATACATACTTAATCATGTCTATGTCAATCACTTATAATTTCTCTGTTTCAAACTATTACAATGGACTACTTGTGGGTTTTTTTTCTTTGAAAACTGTATTATAAGCATTTATATCTTTGTTCTTATTGAGTCATCTTATACTTATTTATAGGTAGTCATTATTTTTGATTTATATTTCTGATTATTTTAGGCAGCTCGTTTGCTTCCAGAGTCATCTCAAGAGGATCTAGACCTACAAACACAACGTCCACAGTTCCTGGAGGATAGCGAGGACCAGAGCAGGCGCTCTTACAGGTGATCACTGCTCAGTGCCGCCGCCCCCCCAGCCCCCCGCTCCTGAGGCTGAGTGCTAACTGTGCCCCTGCAGTGTTCTCGGGGTGGGAAGTAGGTCTCCTCACCACCCGTTTATAAAGGGTCCAGAAGGTGGTTCTTGTTGGGCTTGAATGATGATGAAACCAAATACTGTCTCCTGGGGAGTTGCAGCATTTACCAATTTCAGAATAATACATTTAGGATTACAAATATCCTGTACAGAACTGGATCCAGCAATTAATTGTCCTTGCATCTATTTTATACTGCCTGTTCTGTGCCCTGAGTATGGAACAGTGCCATGGTTTATCGAAGAACACTGACCCTCTATTGCCAGGTGTCTGGCTGCTCGGCAGTCATGCTCTGAGTGAACAGGATCTGAGTTCTCTGTGTTTTTTTTCCAGATGTGACTATTGCAACAAAGGCTTCAAGAAGTCCAGCCACTTGAAGCAGCATGTGCGTTCACACACAGGGGAGAAACCTTACAAGTGCAAGCTCTGTGGGCGTGGCTTTGTCTCTTCTGGGGTCCTCAAGTCTCATGAGAAGACACACACAGGTTATTGTCTCTTTCCTGTAGAAAGGTCCTGGAGACTAAATGGTCTTTAGTGGTCATATTCTTTCACTTAGTACAGTGCATTGTTTGAGGTTCATCTGTGTTATAGCATGGATTAGTACTAGGATCCTTCTTATGGTCCATAATGTTTCATTAGATGGATAAATCAAGCTTAATTGACCTATTTATCAGTTCTACCGTTTGACTTTTGTGAATAATTCTGTATGGATATGGCTTTATTTCTTCATCAAGGAACACTATTGCTAGACCATAAGAATAACCCTGTTTAGGGCTGGGGATAGTTCTGGGGATGGCGATTATTGGAGAACACATGCTTAGCATGTGTAAAGCCCTGGGTTCAAAACACTCCAAAAGCAGCCCACCTGCAAACTTCCAAGTAACTTTTCCATGTCTATCAGCAAATGTATGAAGGTCCTGATTCTTCTTCCTCCCATCAATAATTGTACTCTGTGTCTTTTTGCTGTTGCCATACTTGAGTGGGAAGCAATCACTTGTTGAGGGCATGATTTATGTACCTTGAGTGGTTCATGGTGTTGAATTTCTTCCCATGTACTTGTTGAGAATTCTCTGTTCTAATCATTCTTCCATTTTAAAGTTAGGCTATTTGTTTTATTATCAGTTTGGTAAAGTGTTTTAAAAATATAGCCTGGACATTGGATCTTTATCAGATATATAGTTTGCCGTTAATTATAGTTATCTGTTGATAACTATATGTATTCTGTTTAATATGTAATATATACATTAACATCAGTATGCATTCTACATAAGGCTTTATTTGAAAATGAGGGCGCACCACTTCCAAATGCACAGAGGAAGAAAAGCCTGTGGATGTGTCTGTTGGTGACTAGGTGATTTTAGGGCTGTTGAAGAGGCAGTCGTGAGATTAGTGGTACATAGGAAGTACTGTTCTGGAGTCCGGGAGAGCCAGTCCATTGAGGGAAAGCAGGGTCAGGCTGGGTGCTTCTGAGGCTCTGTTCTTTCAGACAGGGACTGTCACACTGGACTTCATCAGGAGGGAGGACATGGAAGGCTCACAGGGCCTTCCTGGGTCTAACTAACAAGCCATTAGCCGTGGCTGCAGCTCGAAGATGCTCCAGAGAGACATTTTGAAGGGCCTGTCTACAGACAAGCCACAGCTGAGATGTCAAAGCTGGGGACAGAGAGTCTTGGCTTGTGAGCAGCCTCTCCTGAGAGCTCTCCATTTAGTAGAGATAGAATCAGACATACCCTGTCCGTGTCATTGTCTCTAACATCATCCAGTCAAAATCTGAAGCTGTAAGCAGGATAAACTCTGCTTCCATATTTGTTGGCCCTCGCATGCCTGCGATTTGGGGATGATGAAGTCCCGCTGTCCCTGACTGCTTTCGTCTGTTGACACAGGAGTCAAGGCATTCAGCTGCAGCCTCTGCAATGCCTCCTTCACCACCAACGGCAGCCTCACGCGGCACATGGCCACACATATGAGCCTGAAGCCTTACAAGTGTCCCTTCTGCGAAGAGGGCTTTCGGACCGCAATTCACTGTAAAAAGCACATGAAGAGACACCAGGCCGTCCCTTCTGCAACCTCCACAGCTGCAGAGACAGAGGGAGGAGGTAGTTTCTGTTTGGATTGAAAGTTTATAGTCAAATGCCAATTTAGTTATAAGTTACACATCGATTTGATATTGTAATCTTACAAACTAAGCTTAGTAGTACCGTGAATTTTTAATTTAAGAGTGTGTTATTGAATGGACATTGTCTGTGTGTGGGTGTGTGTGTCGGGTCAGAGGACAACTATGGCGTTGGTTCTCCCCTCCACCTTCACATGGGCCCTGGGTATTGAACTCAGGTTCCCAGGTTTATGCAGCAAGTACTGTTACCTGCCTTGGAGAAGCCCCTGAATCAACATAGCTATAATTTATGTCTCTGTACAGTTTTATTTTCTGAATATGAAAGCCTCCATGCCCTTTGAGAAAATACTGAGAGATCACAGTGAAGGTGTTGGCTTTCCCAGTCCCCAGGCACTGACTTGGCTTCTAATTCAGCATGTGCCCTTGCGGCTGCACTCGGCATGCGTATGGGTGGAGCTGTGCTGTACTCTATAATGCGTTTGACTAGTGAGCACAGATCTGTATCAGATGTGTCCGTGTAGTTGTGTTTTATTAGGATGTGCTGTAAGTGAAGGCAGAGCTAATTTTTGATTTCCCCTGAAATTGTACAGCCGCATTTGTGAGAAGGCCCCCTGGCCAGAGGTCTCCTCAGTGTCGTATTGTATTACTTCATTAATTCACATAAAGCACTGTGTGGTTGGAGAGATTAATCTCATTTTCTACCAAACATTACACAAATTAATTTGCCTGACTCCTGTACCTTAAGTTTATTATTCTGGTGCGTATTCTGCTTCTGTTTATTGGATGGTTTCCTTTTAGTTTATTCTATAAGCGAAGCTGGTACTAGAATGTGCATGTTTTATTTTCGCATGTGATACCAGCACACAGCAGTGTCATGTTTTCATGAGCATAGGTCTTACACAGCCATGTAGTGTGTGTGTCTCGTTTTTGTTAGTGTTACCGCTGGTGCTGTTACTGTGGTGCTCAGTGTCCTGCCCATGCCACTGGCTGTCTTTTGGCAGCACTGAGATGAGCTGAGTGAGGAGTGCTTTGCTTTCTTCCCAGCTCTTTATCCCCATTTACTTGTGGTCGTCTACCGATGAGGTTACAAGTCACCATAGGATCCCTCTTGTGGTAGACTAAAGTGAAAGTAGTGTAGATTTGTCTTAAAGTTTGAAAAGTGAGTCTTTACAATTTGCCTAAACCACTTTAAATTACAAAAGCCTTGACTTCAGGGTCTCGGCTTCATCAGCAGACAGTTCTGTGAAGGGTTTCAGACAGTACTCCTTAAATCCTGTCGTTTGGATAGTGTCCACTAATGAGCAGGCATGAATGGTGTTCCAGACCAGTCACATGTTTCTTCTTAGCAGTTACAAAAGTCTGTAGATACTGAGGCTGGAGAGATGGCTAAGAGGTTAAGAGTTCTGAGTTCAATTCCCAGCAACCACAGGGTGGCTCACAACCACCTATAATGAGATCTGACGCCCTCTTCTGGCTTGCAGATTTTTATAAAAAAATCTTCCTTAAAAAAAGGAAAGATAACATTAAATCAATATTAGGTTGATGTGTAGGCCCTGTTAGGGCTTTGCCACACTGCACTAATATTTACAGATACTGTAATGAGTCTTTCTGTTTTCCTGTCTTGAATCTCTCGTAGCCAGAGGAGAGAGTTGCCTGGGGTTTACCCTGCCCCACCGATGTTTGTGAGTGGACTTTAATATTTTGAATGGTTAGCCATTTGTCTTTACTTGGGCTCTCTTTTATTTTTGCTGTATATTTTGCTTAATTTTATTGTCTTTTCCTTATTCATGACTTGTTCTATATGGATCTATATATATCTTGGTAATTTGAAAATTTTTAACACAATCATCTCCATATTTCATTGTTGGTGTTGGTGGGGGCCACTATCTATTACTTACTTCTAAATCTTTGAGAGTTTACAAATGTAATATGAAGTTCTTATTTGTGGTATTTCCTTTTTCTAGAACTTTTCTGAGTACATACTGAATTTCTTGGCTCTGTCTTCCATGACTGACCTCCTTTCAGCCCTTCTCTCCTTCCTGTCTGTCACCTCTTTTCTCACTATGTTCTAGAACATTAATCCAGTAATCCAGTAATCCTTCACACTTACTAATTGAGTTAACACTATTCACTTTCCTATTTCAACTTTATGTTGGATTTAAGTGTTGCAGTCATGAGTCCCTTGCTCTCAGTCCTATACTTTTTATTCTTATATTTTCATAGCAGTTTCGTCGTGTCAAGCAACTGGAACTTATTCTTTTCTTTTTTTTTTTGGTTTTTCAAGACAGAGTTTCTCTGTGTAGTTTTGCGCCTTTCCTGGAGCTCACTTGGTAGCCCAGGCTGGCCTCGAACTCACAGAGATCCGCCTGGCTCTGCCTCCTGAATGCTGGGATTAAAGGCGTGCGCCACCACGCCCAGCAATTTTTTTTTTTTTTTTTTTGGTTGGAACTTATTCTTGTGATGAGTGTGTGTGTGTATTCTAAGTTTCTTCTTTGTGGTCATTCTCATTGATTGAGGGTTCTTTGTTATTCTGTTATGTTGGTCTCTGATTTTGGGGCATCTGGTTGTATTTACCTAGTAATCAGTGTTGGCCATAGTCCTATGTGAATATCTCTAGATCCTGGTGGCTCTGTGGGCCTTGCCGTTCTTGAGCTCCTGCTGGGCTGTAAGCTGGCAGAAGCTAGCCTTGGACTAGCACAGATTCCTGGTCCTCCTTCCTTGTCTCACCTCACCAGGTCAGGTGAGTTCCTGTGAGTTCCCGTCAGTGGTCTGAAATGTGGTTCGTTCAGTTATTAACACTAACTTGACATGCTTCATCTTCGTTTTCCCATGTTGAACTGGATTTTTAATGGGGGCTTTGTACCCTTTTCCACACTCTGCTTTCCACAGACACATGTGTGGAGGAAGAGGAAGACACTTCTGACAGGAGTGCATCAAGAAAGCCTCGGCCTGAGGTCATTACTTTCACAGAAGAGGAGACAGCCCAGCTGGCCAAAATTCAGCCCCAGGAGAGTGCTACAGTGTCTGAGAAGGTCCTGGTGCAGTCGGCTGCAGAAAAGGACCGAATCAGTGAGATGAAGGATAAGCAAGCAGAGCTTGAGGCCGAACCCAAGCACGCCAACTGCTGCACATACTGTCCTAAGAGCTTCAAGAAGCCCAGCGACCTGGTGAGGTGAGGATGCTGTCTCTGTGTCCAGAGCTCTTGCAGACTTGAGAGTGCACGCTGATGCTGTTCACTCCGGTGTGGGACGTTACCCATGGAGTGTGTGGTTCTAAGCCTGCATCAACTTGATAGTGAGCTCGTGTAGAATGGTGCTGAGGAACTCTTGCTTGTGCATTTTTCTGTATGATTGTGATAGAAGCAGAGAATGGGCCAAATTAATTGAGGAGCAGAGAGTGCTGGGCTGTGCCAGGCATAGAAGACTGGCGGGTAAGTTCTTAGAGAGCACAGGACAAACTAGAGGCCACCAGATGTCACGGCTCAAGCAGCTAACTGATGGCTGCTGTGCAAGAGGGAGTATAGCAGAGCGGTTAAGAATTGGGGACCCGGGCGGCAGAGGCAGGCGGACCTCTGTGAGTTCAAGGCCAGCCTGGTCTATAGACCGAGATCCAGGACAGACACCAAAACTACAGAGAAACCCTGTCTCGAAAAACCAAAAGAAAAAAATGAACTTGGGACCCTATACTCTGGGGGAAGCTGGAAGAGTGCAGGGGTGTAGCGTGGGAAGAAGCGAGCCGTGCCCGGATGCGGTCATCCAGTTTGTCGTCATGACCCTGAGCTCCGCTCGAGGAGCTCACAGAGCCAGCAGGCCAGGCTGGTGGGCACTGTGACAAACAGCAGAGCCGTGGTCTCAGTCAGTGCTCCCGTGTAGACTGCACGCTTTGTTCTACGGTGAAGTTAAGAGTTATTCAGAAATAGTAGCATATGATTTTGTTGTGATTATAAATTCATGAAGTTGTTTGTAAATATGTATACGGTTCAAAATAAGATTCCTTAATTGGAAATGCTTTCTTACTAGGCATGTTCGAATCCATACTGGAGAAAAGCCGTATAAGTGTGACGAGTGTGGGAAGAGCTTCACTGTGAAGTCGACTTTAGACTGTCATGTGAAGACGCACACCGGTAAGGAGCGGTCCCTCAGACCCGGGACTCCTGCGGGCGCGTCTGGGGGTCTGTGCACACATGCTTCAGAATTACAGAGGACTCAAAATAGGAACTATGAAAAAGTGGATTACAAAGGTTTTTGTAATTCCTGATATAAGGAAATTGGTTTAACTCGTAAAGGGATGGAGGGGTCAAACCTCAAAAATCAAATTGTAAATTACCTGTGTTCTTACTCAGACTTGCTCCTCTTCTTTCAGAAGGTCCCTTTAGTTTCTTTTGGGCCAAAGAGTTTGCTGGGACTCGGTGAGTCTGTTGACAGTTACCACATTACATGTGAGGAGAAAAATCTTATCAAGGGGAAAATAGTGTCTTGTTTCCTTGGCCTTTTTCTTTATCCGACTTGAGGATATGAGAATCAGCTCTATTAAAAACACAACTCTTTTTTTAACAGAAAACGATAGTTTACATTACGATTCATAACAGCAGCAACATTACAATTATGAAGTAACAATGAACGAGTTTTATGGCTGGGGGCCAGCACCCCATGAGGAAGTGCATTAAAGGGCCGCAGCGTTAGCAGGGTTGAGAGCTGCTGAATTAGAAGAAGGCCTCTTCTCTGAGCCATGGCACTGTGTGTGTGACCTGAGGCAATGGTTGCACAGCCCCCCAACTCCACTGAGAGTGTGTTTGTTTTAAGACATAACTAGCCAGGAGAGTGTTCGCCATGTAGGAACAGGAACTCTTCAGTGAATGTTAGACGTCATTACTGGGGTCCACCGGGTAGCATCATGGAAGTTACCCATATTCCAGAGTTTTAGGTCATGAGTTTGAACAAATAACTACAAATGGAATTTTTTATGCTTATGTTAAGTTCTATGATTCTTTCCTGATGGATTATTTTCGACAACTAACCCGGGATAAACTCCTTTGTTAAGACTTCCTCATACGCGTTGTCTGTTGTTCCATCAGGTTCCAGGGTCTCTTATGTTATGCTGTGGACTTGCTGAGGGTGGATGGGCTGACTCTGCTGAGCCTGGAAGACCCAGGTCCAGTACACTGTGTTCCCATGCTGGTGCCCTGTGTGTTCCCTGATCAGCAGAGCTGTTCCAGTCTATGTGGGGTGGGAATTCAGCTTAGGCCGCATAGGTAAGACAAACTGTTTTCCCCACTTTGGAATGACAGGGTGACTTCTGGAGACTCCCCCACCCTCCCTCAACAATATGGGGTCTCAGACTTACTCTGTGAGTCTGCCTGATTATCGCTGGTGGAAGGGGGCTCTTGCTTCCTGGCTTCTGAGCCGGAGCTCTTCTAGGGCAGTCATTGTCAGTGGCATTGGTGGCTCTTACTATGCAGTGATGGTGAGAACCAGAGGGGCAGCAATAGGCTACACAACCCTGGGCAGACACAGGACCCGCGGGCTCAGGATGGTACTCCATACACATTCTTCACGTGTGGTGCTGTCTGTGCTGGCACATCTCCCCTTCCAGGCTGGCAGAGAGAAAATAGACACCGAGATCTTCAGTCGCCTCTGTACAAACTAAAAGGACAGGAGTGTTGCCCAGGGCTAAGTCTTGTAGTGAGAGTAAATCAGTACTTGAGTCAAGGCTCCATGGAATGTGGTGATTTCAGATTAGACGTCTCAGGGTTGTGGGAACACGAACCAGGTTGTAGACAGTGTGTGAAGAGGTGGATTTCTACAGCTGCCTGTGGTGGCACAGCATCCTTGCTCCAGAGCCAACTGCACTTTGGTCCAGGAAGCCAGCGCAGTGTATCCACGCTTCCTGGTAGAGGGTTTCTGTGAGCTCTGGTTGTCACTGGTTCCCGCTGACTTGTGCTGATCTTCTTCCAGGCCAGAAGCTGTTCAGCTGTCATGTCTGCAGCAACGCCTTCTCCACGAAAGGAAGTCTGAAGGTGCATATGCGCCTGCACACGGGAGCGAAGCCCTTCAAGTGTCCTCACTGTGAGCTGCGCTTCCGCACTTCTGGCCGGAGGAAGACTCACATGCAGTTCCACTACAAGTCGGACCCAAAGAAAGCCAGGAAGCCTGTGACCCGGAGCTCATCAGAAAGTCTCCAGTCTGTGAACCTCCTCAACTCCTCTCCCCCTGACCCCAATGTGTTCATCATGAACAACTCGGTTCTGACGGGGCAGTTTGAGCAGAGTGTGCTGCAGCCAGGGCTCGTGGGTCAAGCTATCCTTCCCGCCTCTGTTTCAGGTAAGAGACCAGCATTTGTCCCTCTGTTGCCCCAGGAAGACAGCCCTCGGAGCCTTTCCTCGGCAGTGGGGAAGCTGCTGCTTCCCTCCCACGGTGTCTGCGATAAACACTGGGGTGCTCTGCTAAGCTCTGGCTGCAGTGAGTCTCTACACACTTCCCCCCTGGTTGGCGTGTCATTTGCAGATACTCACCACTTGAACCCAGTGGAGGTATCCTGTTGACATTGGTCACACAAGGCTTAAAAGTATTACACTTACACCAGTTGGATTTGTTTGTGACTTACAAGTAAGTGCTACAATTCCTGCAGGTGTTGGACATCCTAGGGTCTTTCTCTTCTGTGTCTTTCCACTTGAGGCCGAAAAGCCAGACTGCCACTCGGTGGCTACTTTGTGTTTACTTGTGGACCAGTCAGTCGTCTCTTTTAGTCTGTTTCCTGGAGTCTGACATGGGGAGATTATTTATTTCATAGGCACTGTTTTGTTATAAAGCAGATGATATGTCTGTGTATAAATGTTTGTAGTATTTAACTAGATATGTGACTATAACATGTAAAACTTCTGTATTCTAAGATCTCTATGGAAAAAGTGAGTTCTTTTAGAGTTAAAGCATTTACAGTATTAAGTCCTTTTGTTTCTCATTCTCGAACCAGCTGGTGGGGACTTGACAGTGTCTCTGACTGATGGGAGTTTGGCCACCCTGGAAGGTATCCAGTTACAGCTGGCTGCTAATTTGGTTGGCCCAAATGTGCAGATTTCTGGACTCGATCCCTCCAGCATCAACAACATCACGTTGCAGGTGTGGTGACTGCGTTGTGTTCTGTGCTTCCGCGTTGTCCGACTCGCGTGGAAGCACGGCCTTTTCACGTCCGCCTGTCTGTGCTGCTTTACAGATTGACCCGGGCATCCTGCAGCAGACCCTGCAGCAGGGCAGCCTGCTTGCTCAGCCTGTCCCGGCGGAGTCTGGCGCAGGCTCACAGAACGCCTCTGCGCAGGCGTCGGACAGCTCTGTCCCCGCCAGTGTCGTCATCCAGCCCATCTCAGGCCTGTCCTTACAGCCCACAGTGACGTCTGCCAACCTCACCATTGGCCCGCTCTCTGAGCAGGATTCTGTGCTGACCACCACCAGCAGCGGTAAGAGCCCATTGCTCTTTACTGTCGACGCTAGGATTTCACTCTGTTGTTCATGGCAACACATTTGGTGTTAGGTTAGTGTAACGCCACTTTTCATCTCTCTGTAAAGCTCACCAAAGAAATAAAAACCCTTAAGTTTTCTTAGTGTTGATGGTGCTCACTCAGCATATGTCCATTTTATTGTTCATGGAATTATTTTTTCACACTGGCTTTTTGTATTATCATTTCACTTACCTCCTCTTTCAATCACAGGGCCTTGTGAATTCGAGGGCAAGTTTTATCCTTTTAGATAAAGTAATTAGAAGTAACTGATGATTCATTCTGAGTGTTTGTCTTTTAAAAATAATCCTTTAACTAAGATGCTTTTCATATAAACCAGGAGAAACGTGTTTCCTTAGAGCTCAGTGTTAATTTACTTTGTGATGATGAGCAGGGACACAGGACCTCACTCAAGTGATGACTTCACAAGGCCTTGTGTCCACTTCGACTGGCCCCCACGAGATCACCCTGACCATCAACAACTCAAGTCTCAGCCAGGTCCTTGCCCAGGCTGCTGGCCCTGCCGCCACATCGTCCTCGGGCTCTCCGCAGGAGATCACGCTGACAATCTCTGGTTAGTAAGTTCACATTTTAGATGTTTGGCTTACAGCATCAGGCCTTCTTGTTTGTGTCTTTTTCAGCACTCGGTTGTGTAAAGACATCTTATCTCATTTTTGTGACAGGTTCAAATCTAGTAAAATCTAGTATCAGAAGAAACACATGTGTTTCCTACTCGACTTCCCGGTTCTGTAGCGCTAATTATGGAATTAACCTGTAGAGTTGGCTACTTTTGCCATATGGCTTTGCACGAAGAGCTTCCTGACTCTTGTTCCTACATCACTCGTCTGAGCTGTGTACAGCAGGAAGCTAAAAACCCTCCTCCTGCTGTATCTTTAGAACACTACTAAGATTACATAGAATGGTTAAATGTGCTAAGACCATTGAGAAAACAAGTAAGTGGGAAGTGCTCTGGCAATAAAGAGCCCTTGACATTACCAAGCCACCCCAGATGTCAGCCATGGTCCCCGGTGCGCTCCTCCCTTGTGCCCCTCCCTGTTCCTCAGAGTCACTCTCACGGCACGCTGGGGCCTGTGTGCCTGGGCCCTGCTGTACTTTGCCCACGTGATTCCTTGCTCTGCAGCTTTCATTCCTTTATGGAAACTGAGTTTTCTTTAAAACACAAAGCCACAGTCTTGTGCAGCTCAGCCTGCCTCAGACTCATCGTGTAGCCAAGAATGATATCGAAGCTCCGATTCTCCCTCCTCTGCCTCCTCAGTGCTCAGAGTTACAAGGATGTATTGCTGTGCCTAATGTAGTATTTTTTGTTACTGTGATAAAATGCCGTGACCAAGGCAGTTTATACAAGGAAAAGTTTATTTGGGTTGTGGTTCCAGATGGAGAACCCATAATGGCCGGTGAGGTATGGTAGCAAACAGCAGGATCAGAAAAAGTTGAGATATCACATCTCAGCTTCCCAAGGACGCAGAAAAGAGTGAACTGGAAGTCGGGTAAGGCTGTCACCTCTAAGCCTGCCCCCAGTGGCCTACTTCCTCCAGCAGAAGGCTCTCCACTTCCCCAACAGCAGCAGCAGCTGGGAGTGAGTCCTGCGATGCACGAGCCATGGAGGAGTTTCTCACCCACATCACCACATCCAGTATCAAGGCTAGGGATTAAGCCTAGGGTTTTGTGCTGCTAGGCAGACAGCTGCACCCCCAGCCAGCCCAGATGTTCTTTTTGAATTAATAAATTTTATAGCACTTGCCGTCATTTAACAGTGCATTCAACCTCATAACCTGCAGTATTACAGTTAAAAGTAAGAACGTGTTCACCAAAAATCCAAGTACAAGCTTTGTTTTTCAGGAGGCCTTACTTTCCTATGTGCTGTACTTTTGAGTGACACGCTGTGACTCTGACCTGCTGCAGGACAACACACATAAACCTTGGATTTTGTATGGTTCAGTAACCCTTCGTCTCTGATTATAAATATTGAGTTTTCATATTAGAAATATAGAAGGGCATTTGAAGAAAGCTATTTTGATCAGTGTGGTGATGAATAGAATTTTGTTAAAAACTTTTTTGGGGGAGTGTTCTCAATGTTGGATATGTGCTAGATCTTATCAGAAACATGCAGAATTCTGCTTCTAGTTTAGAAATTAAGTTCTTCACTTTTGTATTTCCTGTTTTTCTATACTTAGCCATATTCTTATACTATTGCTGTGGGTATAGTAGAAAGGTAGCGGTATATAACATTAAGTCTTCATTTATTTTACTTAAAAGGTTTGTTGTGTCAGACCATTTCTGGTCAGCTACTCAGGTAGAGTTCTGTGTGCTGCTTGTTGAAAGCATCTTGATGCCATATACAAATTGTCATTTGGTTTGTATAGTGCACAGTATGATATGTTGTGTGAACATACATGTTATTTAAGTCATGTAGTCTTAGAGGGGTGTGTAAGTCCTAGCATTTGGAGACAAAAAAACAAAACATTGTGTAAAAGTTAGGCTAGTCCTTCTCCTCCCCAAATGGATGTGTGCATATGCAGCAGGTGGCTTTCCTGGACGTTTGCAGCCAGTTGTTAGTAAAAAGTGATGGCTAGTAAGAACCAGTAACACGACCCCGAGTACTTGGAGCATATCATGGGGTCTGTTGAGTGCATGGCCTCCTTCGCTGATAGCAGCAGTACTTTCTTTTTATTTTGTCCAGACTTGGGTTTGTACTGCATGGATGTGCTTCAGCATTCAGAACTGCAGTATAGCGTCTTCATCCTCTGCTCTCTTTTCCCTTGAGTCTTTAATCTCACCCACTCCTAATATTACAACAGAGTTCCAAGGCATCTTGTCTTTTTTTAAGTCTTCCAAAGCATTAGTGTGGTTTTCATGAAAGCTTCTGTAGATATTTTCACTGTGTTGTATATCATTTAGGTACAGTAGGCAATAGAACTGCTCAAGTAGGTTTTGAACCTTAGAGGAACGTGTCACAGCATGCTAATGCATGCTGAGAAGCAGTCGGAATACACTGGGCAGCAAGCTGTCAACACAGGGATGCTCAGCATTGGCTGAGTCTGGAAGCTTATTGTACGGAAGTCGGTTAAGGAAGGTTCTTTTAGTGTTTGGTGATGTCACTTACATACATTTAAGCATTTTTTTTTTTTTAACCGCATCTGGCAGTGGACTACATTTGGAAGTATTTTCAGTTCATTGAAAGTGTTATTCAACAAAGGATATGGTTTTAAGTTTCTAAATAAAGTAGAATTCTTAAGTAGTTTAAAAAGTAAGAACAAATGCTTCCATTGAGAGAAATATAGGTCATACATTTATTGAACGTTATGAAATGTTATTAAAAAAACAAAAGCTTCACAGCTGGGTGTGATGGTGCACACCCTTAATCCTAGCACTTGGGAGGCAGAGGCAGACGGATCTCTTGAGTTTGATGCTACAGATCGAGTTCCAGGACAGTCAGAACTACACAGAAAAACACTGTCTTGAAAAAACAAGCAAAAGCAACCCCAAAGCTTTGAGGACTGTATTGCATGTTGAGTACACTTAGTAAAGAGTAGATTGGGTCTCTGTTTTGAGATATATTTCCGTAGAGAGCTTACTGAGCTCAGTTACTTTGGATATCGTGAACTAAGTGAAGAATAAGGTTGTTGTTGGTGTCTGTGACCAGTGACCAGTCTGTAGGTAGCTCTTCATGTAAATCTCCAGTGTCACACTAGGTAGGCACATAGTCATGGATTTAACTGTGGCAGACATCACCATATCTAGGTAAAGAGCTTGCCTTTAATAAGTGGAGGAACTAGACTGTATTTTAGGGCTGGGCATTGTGGCCCGCACCTATAATTCTAGTACTCTGGAGGCTTAGTGTCCTGATGCACGGTGCCAGAAACAGGTAAGCATGTTTGTTTCTTTCCACGATTTCGGAATCTTTTAAATAGCAGCAAATACACAGGGTTTGGCCATTTCATTGACAGCACTTTGTCGTATAGTTCTGCCTAATCTGGTGACCTGGATTAGATGAATGTAGGTTCTTTTATTCTACTCTTAATTACTAGTATTTTCGTATCATAAAGCATACAGTAAATGTTTCTGTATATGTGGTTTACAGAATGAGTACAAGCTAATAAAGAGGCTGTGGTAGAGTTAAAGAAGTTTCAGAAGTGGGCTGAGAAAGAGTCTGTATTGATAAGGTAATGAACCAGACCAATGCCAGGAGGAAGCTGCCAGAGTCATGGTTGGGGAGGGAAGTTGTTCCAGGTGTGAGGTACAAGGCTGAATCAGGGTTTGAGAACAGAATACAATGGGTTCAGGTCCAGACCGTTGAGCAGATGAACAGGCTGGCAGTTGAGTAAGCCAACCTCAGCAGTGGGACTGTCGTAGTCAGGGTCATTGCTGCTGTGATGACACAGTATGACCAAAGCAAGCTGGGGAGGAGAAGGTTTATTCAGCTTACATGTCTGCATCACAGTTTGTTATCAAAGGGAGTCAGGACAGGAACTCAAACTTGGCAGGAATGGGAGGCAAGAGCTGATGCAGAGGCCATGGAGGGGTGCTGCTTACTGGCTTGCTCCCCATGGCTTGCTCAGCCTGCTTTCTTATAGAACCCAGGACCACCAGCCCAGGGATGGCACCACCCACAATGGACTGGGCCCTCCCCCATCAATCAGTAATTAAGTAAATGCTTTATAGGCCTGCTTCTGATTGAGGCATTTTCTCAATTGAGGTTCCCTCCTCTCTGATGACTCTAGCTTGTGTCAAGTTGATATAGAACTGTCCAGTGCAGGCACCAAGCCAACCTGAAAGTCCAGGGGCAGTTGAGGAGTCCTCTGCTTGTTGATCCTTGACATATGCACCAAGTATCAGATGATAGGTTGCTGTGAGGCCATGCCATCATAATGTTAGGTGTCCATGACTTTATTTGGGGCCCTGGTGAGAGAGTTACACCCTTACCTTGGTTTGTTGTGTCCCACAAGTTTGATTTTAAGACACCTATGTACCCCTATAGCCTCAGTTACCCCAGTAAATTATAGAGTAGCTCCCTTTCTACTCCCAGGAATAAGCATTTGATCAGTCTGCTGGACGCATGGTACCTGGCAGGTGACGCAATCTCTGGTCTACCCAGGGCTGCACCTGTTCTCAGAGTGGATTGAGAAGCTGCTTGTAATTTGGGTGGTACTCAGCTAAGAACCACTGTTTCATACAGTGTGGAGTAACTTAGAGCATGCTCCGCCTCATCTCAGCACTGAAGAACGTCAGGAGTTCTAGGTCAGCCTGAGCTCTATGTCATGACCCTGTTTCCAAAGGAGGGTAGGAGGAGGGAGATGTCCTTTAAAGCACGAAGAATACATCAGCTTCAGGTTTTGTCATGTGACCTATTATTTCATAAAGATCAGTGCTCTGTGTGTAATTCTGTGAGAAGAATTCTATCCTGCTTTATACGTTTGCTCTGGGCCATGACTTTCTCAGCCCTGAATGGCAGACCAACAAGACTAACAAGGCTTTCTGAGGACTTCCAGCTGTATTGCATCTAAAGTCGGGTTCAGGCCAAACATGGTGGATATGCCTTTAGTCCCAGTACTTGGGAGGCAGGGGCAGATGGATCTCTGTGAGTTCAAGGCCTGCCTGATCTATAGAGTGAGTTCCAGGACATCCAAGTCTTTGTAGAGAGACTCTGTCTCAAATAATAGATAGATGGATGAATGGATAGATGGATGGATGGATAGATAGATAGATATAGATAGATAGATGATAGATAGAAAGATGATAGAGAGAGACATAGATGATAGAGATAGGTAGGTAGGTAGTCAGACTCTTGTTAGTAAATGAGCTCAAATAAGATAATTACAGATTCATAAGTAACAGTTTATGCCAGGAGGCAGTGGTGGTGCTCACCCTTAATCCCAGCACTTGAGAGGCAGAGGCAGGTGGATCCCTGAGTTAGAGGCCAGCCTGGTCTACATAGCAAGTTCCAGGACAGCCACAGCTACAAAGAGAAACCTTGTCTCAAAAAAACCAAAACAAAACAAAATGAAAAACCCAATCAACAAACAGCTCAGGAGTGCATGTGTACTTAGTTTTCTACTTCACAGATGTTTTCTTCATTTGTTAGCTTTAGTTTCCAGATCTGTGTATCAAACAAGGAGAAAATAGTCTAGAAAATAGCCTTCTGCATTTTGTACTGAAAGGTAGAGTGTCTTTGTTCCGGCCTCCTCCTACAGGAAAGAAACCTGAGGATCAGGAAGCACTTTCAGTTTTACTGGCACTGGCTCAGTGGATTCACGTCCAGAGGCCTTAGAGCGTGGGGCTTTGTCTTAGAGACATTTTTAGTCCCCTTCCCCAGTGTGGTAACATACATATTCATTGGGCATTTTGTGTCTGTAGGACCGTGACACTAAGGCTACATGACGCAGTAGGGCTACTGTGACACCACTGAGTGTGATGTAGTGATGGACAGTATGTGACAGGTGCTAGAGAACAGGGAGGCGATAGGCTGAGCAGAGGTGCGCTGACTGATTAAGTGACTTCCCCCTTTGCTTTAAAAGGCTCTTACTACATCCTCCATATTCATTCAAAATACCTTATGAACCAGTTGCTTATTTAGGAAAAGATTGAGTACCTACTGTGTGGCCGAATTGTATGAAATCTGAGAATATTTCACTGAACAGGGTAATTGTGCTCACCTACATTCCAGGTGTTGATAATCCATGAGTCAATGTGTGATTGTCACTGTAGCACAAGATGGTGCTGAGAGCACACCATAGGACATAGGGAGACTGTCTGCATAGCTCCTGAAGATGAAGGTGAGCTGAAATGGATTCTGGGAAGTCTGTGGTGCGTTTCTGCTTAACTCTGTCGGCCTTTGCTGAACTGAGGAAGGCTCTAGCTGACAGCACAGGCATGTATAGGACCTCAGAGGATTTTCCAGCCACCGTCTCTCCCTCTCATTTGATCAAGGGCATGCTGAGAGCTTTGTCTGCATGGCACGTTAGCAGGTGCACACATGTCCAAACCCAGGGCTGGGGACCGTCATCCCTCCAGACCCTTGGCTCGCCACCTGTTCTCCTGGCTGCTGTCAAGTTACCCAGTCCCTGCCTTGCCTTGTCATAGAACTTAATTCTTTTACTTACTGATTTGAAATGAGAGAGTTGTGTGTTGCTTTGCTTTTCCTCCCTTCAATTTTTGTGAAAGTAAAAGGCCATTTCTCTGTTTGCTAGTACTGGATAGGTTATTTTAGCTTTAGATCCTCTGGATTGAAGAACAATCCATTACTTTGTAACAGTTCAAAAACACAATTTCCCATCTTTTGCAGCAGAGGAAGCATTTCCCCAGGCCTGTAGCTGCACCCTGAGAGTGGCAGAGCCCTGGGAGTCGGGGCCAGGCTCAGCCTCCCCCATCTGATCCCCCATCTGTGTTCTTCTGCTTTTGTGAATTCCGAGAAAAACTGGTGATTCTTTCAAACTACTCCTGAAGTTTTATAAAATTATATTTATTACCCTTGCTTAGAAGATAATACCTTATCTCAACAAACTTAAAGCAGTATCTGCTTTTATTAACATGCTTTTTCTTTATTTTTGAGATTATAACATAATTATATCATTTCTCCTACTCCTTTTTTCTCCAAACCCTTTCCCCCTTGTTCTTATTCAAATTCATGGCTTTTTTTTTAATTAATTGTTGTTACATGTATATATGTATCTGCATATACATATATATTCTTAAATACAACCTGAGCAGTCTGTTCACTGTTACTTGTGTGTATAGTTCGGGGCTGACAGCTTCTTATTCTGTAGTTAATCAGTGTGCTCTCCCCTGTAAAAGGCCGTTTGTCCCACTCCCAGCGTTCCTTAGTCGCCGGTGGCTTTTGTGTGGGCCTCCTGGGCTTTCCCTGTCCTTTGGACAGGTCTTTTGTTGTCCTTTTGGAGCTCATGTCTAGGTGCTCATGTTGGTAAGACCTTAGGAGTGTGCCTTCTGCATTCCTGACAGACCGTCTCACGCTTGTCTGATGCTCTGGCTCTTACACCCCCTCTTCCACAGTGTTCCTTGAACCTTAGCTGTGGAAGTATTTTGTAGATGTATCCACTGGGACTGGGTTCCACTCCAAATTTTAATTAGTTGTGGGTTTCTGTGGTCTCTGCCTGTTGCAATGAGAGTTTCCTTGATGAGCAGTGAGGACTACACTTAGCTGTGGGTGTAAGGGCAGATGTTTAGATCATTGTTAGGGATTGTGCTGCTTTAGTAAAGTGGTAGTTACAGGTTCTCCTCCAAGATCTATGACTTCAGTAGCACTGAGTAGTTTTCTGGGTTTCCGGTTCCGGTCCTGGTTTCCCTCTTGTTGAGCAGGTCTTAATCCTGTTAGAGAGCTGTTGGTTACTGTGAAGGTGTGTGTGTGCCACTGTCGCCACCTCACGAGGGTTACTGTGCCATGCCAGTTTCGGTGATTCCTCGGCACCATAGCTGGTAGGATTGTTGGTTGCTTACCTTTTTTGGAAGCTTGCATGGCACCTTCTTGTGGTACCAGTTGACACAATCTTACGGCAAATTCAGTGATCCTCTGGCTCTTAAAATCTTCCTGCTGCCCGCTCTTGCACAGTGTTTCCAGAACCTCGGGGAGGAGACATTCAGGTCAGTTCCAGCTCAGGCCTCTGTCCCTGTTTCTGAAGTGCATGGTGTCTTCAGCAATAAGGATTTACCTTCCACCTCTGGGGGGCAACCAGGGACAATAGCAAAATGTTTTGGGAATCTCATGAACAGCCTTGACCAACAACTCAAACGAGGGCTTCTCATGTCTGGTACTGGGGGTTTTGTTAGGTGGTCTTTGACACTTGCGGGGAGCATGGTCAGCCTACATGAAGAAAGGTAATTTAAACTGCATGTGTATATTATACACAGAATTGCAAGTATTATAAGGGTTTTTTTAAAGGTAAATAGTTAATAGTATGAGTTCTTGTAAGTTTTTCAGACATCTTATTATTTCTCTCTTCCACTCCTCCTGTGTTTCCTCCCTTCTCATCCCTGAAGAGCCCCCTTCCTCCCCCTTCCCTGATCAGATCACTGTACCCTACATTCCCCTTGACTCTCCTCCAGCCTTCTGCTGTGCTTACTTCCACCCCTCCTCAAGGAGCCCCTCCCCCTTCCCTGATCAGATCACTGTATCCTACGATTCCCCTCGACTCTCCTCCAGCCTTCTTCTGTGTTTACTTCCACCCCTCCTCAAGGAGCCCCTCCCCATTTCCCTGATCAGATCACTTGTACCCTGCTATTCTCTCTGTTGCTCCCCACCCCCTCTGCCCTGTCACTGGTCCTGGTTTACTCTCCTGGTTTCTGCACTTAGTCCAGAATATGCATTCACATCTGCACATCTGGAGCTAGGAGCTTCTAATGAAAGAAAACATGAAACATTTGTCTGTCTTGGTCTGGGTTACCTCCCTCAATGTGGTCTTTTCTACTTCCATCCATTTACCAGCAAAGTTCATGATTTCATTTTCCTTGCAGTTGAATAGTATTCCATAGTGTGTATGCACCACATTGTCATGATCTGCTTGTCAGTTGAAGGACATTTTGGTTGTTTTTCTTTCCTGGCCATTGTGAATGAACATGGGCGAGCAACTATCTGTAGAGTAGGTTGTTAAGTCCTTTGGGCATATGCCAAGATTGGTATAGCTGAGTAATATGGTAGATTTATTTATAGCTTTTTGAGAATTCTCTACACTAATTCCCGTAGTGGCTAAATCAGTTTGTAATCCCATCAGCAGTGAATGAGGGCTCCCTTTTCTCTACACCTGTCCAATATTTTTTGTTGGTTGCTTTGTTGATCTTTGCAATTTTGACTGGGGTAAGATAAAATCTCAAAGTTGTTTTGATTTGCATTTCCCTAATTGCTAGGGATGATGAACATATTTTGAGATATTTCTTAGCCATTTCCCTCCTCTTTTGAGAACTCTGTTCAGGTATCAGGACCAAGGATCATTTTTTAAAACTCATTTTTAAGTTCTTTATATATTCTGAAAATTAATCTCTGTCAGATATATAGCTGGCAAAGATTCTCTCCTAGTCTGTGGGTGGCTTCTTCACCTGACTGATTGTTTCTTTAGCTGTGCAGAAGCTTTTTAGTTTTATGAAGGTATATACAGAGCCATAATAACACAAACAATAAGGTGCTGGTGCAGAAACAGACATGTAGAGCAATGAAGCAGAATTGAAGAAGACCCAAACACGAGTACACTTAACTTCAACCACTTAATAGATGATAAAGAAGCCAAAAAAATATATGCTGAAGAAAAGAAAGCATCTTCAATAATGGGGTGGGAAAATTAGATGTCTACATGCAGAAGAATGAAATTAGGCACATATCTATTGCTCTGCAAAAGAATTAACCAAAATGGATCAAAGATGTAAACGTAAGTCCTGGAAAACTGAAACCACTGGAAACAAGCATAGGCTGTACCCTACATGATGTGGTGGAGAAAAGGACTTCCTGAATAGGACTTCATTTGCCCAGGAACTAAGGCCAAGAGTTGACACAGCGTGACTTCACAGAACATGGTTTTTGTTTTGTTTCATTGTTGTTTTTGTTTTTGAAACAGGATCTTAGGTAGCCCAGGCTGGCTTCAGGCTAACTATGTAGCTAAAGTTGGCCTTTAACTCCTGCTCTTCCTCCTTTGGTCTCCTGTATTATAGGCATGTTCTTCCACATCTGACTTATTCAGTACTTCTTTTTTTTTTTTTTTGTTTGTTTTGTTTTTGTTTTTGTTTTTGTTTTTTTTTCGAGACAGGGTTTCTCTGTGTAGCTTTGCGCCTTTCCTGGAGCTCACTTGGTAGCCCAGGCTGGCCTCGAACTCACAGAGATCCGCCTGGCTCTGCCTCCCGAGTGCTGGGATTAAAGGCGTGCGCCACCAACGCCCGGCTTATTCAGTACTTCTTAAAGGTTACTTTTTTATTGTAATCATAAACTAAAACAAGACTTTATTGAGTTGTACCCTGGAGGAACAAAAAAAGAAAAAAAGAAAAAAGAGATAAGTTTAATCCTTACTTAAATATTAGACTTCATTTGTATCTTCTTGAGATTTTAGCAGATAGTAACCAAGAGCTGTTTATAGCTTATCCTCATTGTATGTTTAGGAGAAAGTCTTTGCTTTCATGTTGTAGCTTCGTGTCCTTTTCAGTTGTACTAAGGGCAGCTCCTCTCGGCAGGCATCTGTCTCTGTGAAAAGTGATTGGAGAATGCTGGGAAAGATTCTTGTTTGTGTAGAGTAGGAGCTATGGCGTTATCTGAAGCTCTTCCCGGAACAAGTGGACTTTCATTTTTCTCATTAGATTGCTTGTGCTGTGTTGGAACTTTCTGATGTGTGATGATCACTAGGCAGTGGGTAGGAGAGGTCCTTTGGTCCTTTGACCTCAGCAGGCAGGGTTAGGCTGTTCTGGGCCATCCAGTAGTGATGGGTAGTGCCAGCTTCAGTTTGCTCATTTTAACAGTGACTTGAGATGGGACTCTGAGAAACAGACTTCTGTTCAGTTGCCCTGGACTCCCAGGCAGTTAGTTACTCTGTGACTCTGCTCTTCACAGTGTCACCTAGGACTTTCCTTGTTTCTGTTCACTTGTGCAGCAACTGTGTGTTAGTGCATGAGCAAGGACATGTGGAGGGAGCACAAGGAGCCCTGCCTGTGGTGTTTTGTAACTGTAGCGCTGGTGCATGAGACACCCTCCACAGACCCATGCTCCTGCCTGGTGCATTAGCAATATGCACGGTGGGAGCAGGCGGGAGGGAGCCCCAGTGGCTGCTTCTGTGCCCACGAGCCTAGCCTCCTAATGGTTATACTGCTTTTGAAGGTTCCAGGTCTGTGCAGCACATTATGGGACTCCACGAGTGTGGATCTTTGGAGGCCTTGTATTTGGAGAACTCCACTTACAAGTAAGTAGCCTGGCTTTCCTGTTGGCCCCTGACTCTTAGGAGAGGCTCTGGATTGGTGTCACACAGGTCACAGAGAAGTATTGGTAGGAGCCTGTTTTCTTTTTATAACTTACAAGGACATAGTTTTATGAACTCAGCATATGTTTGTAGGTTAAGGGTTCAGGGTTGTGAGAACAGAGCACGTAGACCTGGCTGTGCATGTGTGCTTAATGCTGGTGCCCTCGCAGGACACAGGTAATCCTTTTCTAGCCCATCTCACTTGCCAGGAGAGCAGCACAGGAGTGTGTTTCTAGAAGGAAAGGCGTGTCTGGTTTTGCTTATTCTGCTCTCGATATCTTCCTTTCTCTTAGCATTGGCTGCTCAGTAAAATGTTTGAAGGTTTTGTTGCATCAAAAGAAAATGAAGATGTCATGCTGGATATGTTAATACTAAAAGAATTGTGTGAGATTTCTTTTGATAGTCTGCACTTCAGAATAAATAGACCTTTAGGATTGTGAGTGTGAAGAGATAGCAGAATCAAATTTGTCCACTACACTTGGTAACTAGTTGCTTCAGGGGTCCCATCTGGTTCTTTTCTTCAGTGGTCTGCGGTCCTAGAAATCCTTGCTGAGTTTTCTTTCTGTGGTGCCAGCATTGACTAGGGCCAGAGGCCTATCTTCCTCCTTCTGGTTTTCTATATCAGGCATGTCTAACTTGTAAAACTGTATGTGGCACTGCCCAACACAAAATTGTGAATTTACTTAAAACATGATTTTTTTTCCTTTTTGTAACTTAATTGCATGGTTCTTAAGCATGAACTTTGTAGATGACAATGCTGTTTCGAAGAGTCAAAAGGTTGGACACAGCTGCAGGATTATGCGGAAGGAGCAGGGGATGTTCTCTTGTACGTGCTTAGAAACCAAAGAAGAGTGCATCAAAGATGACCCATGATTTCCTTGTGGTGGTCCAGAGGGCCACTGCCATTGGCTTCAGATTAGCTCTTTCAGACTGCTCTTCCAGGCCCTAGGAGAATGCTTCCTCAGCTTTCTGCTGATTATTTATTTTGCTTCTCTTTTTAGAACTTAATCCTACAAGTGGGAGCCTCCCTTCAACAACACCGATGTCACCATCAGCCATTTCAACCCAGAACCTGGTCATGTCTTCATCAGGTGTGGGTGGTGACGCCAGTGTCACACTGACGCTGGCTGATACTCAGGGCATGCTGTCTGGAGGTCTGGACACGGTTACATTGAACATCACCTCTCAGGTGAGTGTCCTTCAGAGAGAACTCCTGGGACCCTTTGAAGAGGCTTTGTGAATCTGTTCTTTACTAAATATGTAGTTTTGTTTTTTCATTAAAGTAATATATTAAGTGTCGAGAGGGGAAGTTATGAACTGCTAAGAAGATTTCTTATTATAACATTGAGTAGCATCTTAGATTGACTTGTATGTACCTGATGATAATCAATGGCTGTCTTATTAACTTTTCCATGGCTGTGAGGAGACATAACCAAGGCAGCTCATAAAGCATTCAATTGAGGTTTGCGTACAGTGGCAGAGGGCTAGCCTGCCATCAGGAGTTGTTGGCAGGCAGGCAGGCATGCCTGCTGCTAGAGCAGTGGCCAGGAGCTTTCATCTTGATCCACAGGCAGCAGGCAGAGAGAGAGCATGGGACTGGGACTGGCCCGGGCTTTGGAAACCTCAAAGCTTACTCCTCAGTGGCATACTTCTTCCAACAAGGCCACACCTCCTCATCCTTCCTAAACAGTTCACCAAATGGGAAGCAAACCTTCAAATATATGAGCCTGCCTGTGGGGGCCTTCCTCATTCAAACCACCACACTGGACATCCATCGGTGTCCAGCCCTAGTTAGTCCCCATGTCAGTGTCCCAGCTTGGTCACATGGCATCCCCAGTCAGGAAGAGAGAGATGAATGCTGGTGCTCATCTTGCTGTCTTGTTTTTATTCAGTCCAGTGGGATGGATTGCCCACATTCAGGGTGGGTCTTCCCTCTTGATAACTCAGTCTAGAAACTTCCTCATAGACATGTCCAGAGGTTTGCTAGGTGAGTCTAGATGCAGTTGACAATTAGCACTAACCTGATCTTACCGACAGCCTCTGCAACCATTCCTCTTTCTCTGCAGGTTTGTCTGTGCTGTGTATTTCATGTAAACGTCATCATACATCATGTGGGGCTTTGGGAGTGGCCCTTTTTACTTGGATGGGTTTCCAGGGTTCACCCATGTTATATAGCATGTATTTACTTTACCCTTTTTATTGCTGAAAAATATTCCTGCATGTGGCTAGGTCACAATAATACTCCTTTGCACGAATACCCCTTAGTCCATTACATATCCAGTAGTTGATGAGAATTGGGCAGTTCCCACATTCAGGCTGCTGAGACATTCTGCCAGGCATCAAATGGACCTTTTTCATTGTGTTCATGTGGTGAATTTCAATTTCCAAAGTGATCGTGCCATAAAAGATCTTTATTTTCATTACATTTTTATTTAATTTGTGTGTGTATGTGTGTGTGTGTGTTCGTTCAGGCATGTATGTACCCTGGCACTCATGTGGAGGTCAGAAGACAACTTGTGTGAGTCAGTTATCTCCTTCCACCGTGTAGGTCTTGAGGACCAAACTTGGGCCCTTGGACTTGGCAGCAGATTCCATACCCACTGAGCCACACTGTCAACCCCTAAAGGTCTTTTAAAAATACTACTCATGGCTTGATAATGTGACAGCTTCTAAAATGATAATAATCTTTTACCAGGGCCAGCAATTCCCAGCGTTGCTCACGGATCCCTCTCTCTCAGGCCAAGGTGGAGCAGGCTCACCACAAGTCATATTAGTGAGCCACACTCCACAGTCCTCATCCGCTGCTGGTGAAGAAATAGCTTACCAGGTATGTGGCACCTGTGTTGCTCACAGTCAGCATTGGAAGGAACAGAGAAGGGGCCATGTGGGGTGGCCCTTTGTGAGTGCTGAGTGCCCTGTCAGAGCCAGAGCACAGGTGCTGAGCTCTGTGGCTCTCATGGCCAGGGCGGATGACAGCCCCAGGCCCTGGTCAGTAGCAGGGGTGGCAGCAGTGATGGGATGAGCTTCCTGCTCAGTCGTGGGGCTTCTTCCTTGAGTTTATAGCTCTTTTTATATATTTTCTTGAAGTACTTATTGGTCCTTTTATTTCTTCCTTTGCTTTTCATGTATATATTACCTGCATATGTATAGGTAAGACATTTTTCTTGTTTAATTGTTTTAGGACCCATACTTGTAGGAATGCCAGTCTGAATATAAAAAGTCTACAATGTTTCCCAGCACTTGACTGAGTCAGAAGTAAAGAGTAGGTGACTGGTGATGTGACTCTGGGAGCTTTAAACTTGGTGTGAACATTCTTAGGAAATGAGACATCAACTAGTTCACCAGTTTTTCAGCAGGACAAGGACTTTTTTTTTCATAAGATTAGATGTCAGCAGCATCAAGGAATTTTCCCCAGTTTTATCTTCAGTGACCAGAGCTTATAGCTGCAATCTCAGTGTGTATAATTAATTTTTTTGTGTCAAACTCTAGTACCTGCCACAAAGACTCCCAGGACGGAGAACTCTGGTGGAGTCATGTGGAGTCGTGTGTGTTCACGGAGAACTCTGGTGTGGTCATGTGGAGTCGTGTGTGTTCACGGAGAGCTCTGGTGTCGTCATGTGGAGTCAGGTTCTGTTGCTTCAGTGGAAGGTGCAGAGTAGAAACAGCAGGGTGGGGAGAGCTCAGATCAGCACTCAGGCCCAGCTGTGCGCCTGCACTGTTGATGGGTAGAGCACAGTTGTAGACAGTTGTGTCGGCTTCCTGTTCATTGAGTCAGCTGGCTCCAGTGGAAACTTTAGAGAGAGCGGTTAAGTTATTGGAAGGAATGAGTGAAGTGGGCCAGAGAGCAGCGTCTCCTGACTAAAATGTTGGTGCAGAAGCAACTTTGTGCATTTCCAACCATGAGGTGGCAGGCTTCTGTCGCACCCAATCTTCATTGCTTGCGTTTCTTTTCGTCCTTCTCTTTTCAAGACCCATTCTGTGTTTGTGAGTGTCTTGCCTTCACCTGTGCGTCATGTGCTGGCCGTGTATGCAGAGGCGAGAGGAGGGCATCCGGGCCTGGAACTGTAATCACAGGCCGTTGTGAGCGGCCATCGGGTGCTGGGACCGAACCCAGGTCCTCTGCAAGAGCAGCAAGTCCTCCTAACTGCCGAGCCACCCCCCACTCCCCGGAGGTCGTCTTTTACCCACTATCACAGAATGACTTTGATAATCATTTATTCTGGGCCTTGCAGACCTTTTCATTCACAAGTAATGCATTTTATGTGAATACTTTAACATATTTGTGTATTTTTTTTTCACTGACACACACACATACTCTCTGACATGAGTATTTAAAAAAGCCATCTTTGCAGTGTCTTCTGCTATTCTCTGTTTTGTTCTTTTTAATTATTTGTATCCACTCCTGAATATTCTGATGTTTTAAAACAGTATTCAACGAACTAGAAATAAAAATGTTGGCAAGTCATATAAATTTTCTTTATAATTGCTTTATTAGACCATTACTTATTTCTGAAGCTGAGGTCTCCTGTTTCTGTGGGATGCACAGTCAGCCTTCTATTTTATTTGCTGTTCTTGAAAGTTCTGGTGGCATCCCATGAAATTGACTTGAAAACCTACTCATTAGTTGGTGACCCGCAGTTTAGGTAAAATAACTTAGTTCAAACAAAGCTAATGAAACACCATTGATTGCTATTAAAGTTTTTTTTTTTTTTTTTTTTTTTTTTTTTTTTTGGTTTTTCGAGACAGGGTTTCTCTGTGTAGCTTTGCGCCTTTCCTGGAGCTCACTTGGTAGCCCAGGCTGGCCTCGAACTCACAGAGATCCGCCTGGCTTTGCCTCCCGAGTGCTGGGATTAAAGGCGTGCGCCACCACCGCCTGGCGCTATTAAAGTTTTTTAAGGCAGTATATGGAGATCCAAACCACAGCATTTTGTTAGGCTTGTATTTTATGTGCGTGTGCCCTTTGTATGCATGTGTATGGGGAGACGTAGCACGTGGGCTGGAAACCAGAGGACAACATGGAGAAGTTGGTTTTCTCCTTTCAACATGTGGGTCCCAGGGTCCTTAGGCTTGGAGATAGGTATCTTTACCAGCTGAACATGGTACTGGTCCAAAGCACAGCGTTTTAAACAATGTCTGACATTTTACATGCAAACCTTTCATGTACGCCTTATCTGGTCCTTACCAGCCCCAGTGGTGTTCCGTTGTGGCCAGGAGAGCAGTGTGGGAGCTGGGCTGATCGTGGTGGGTGTGTCCCCCAACCCCTCACTAGCCAGTGTCCTCAAGTACCCCAGTGATGCCAAGGCAGCCGTGTTTTCCGGCCTTACAGGCAGCATAGCCGTTATCTTTCCTGTCTGGCGTTCAGAGCCCACTTTCCCAGTAATGTAGAACCCGTAACTCTCTCCAGGTGACTGACGTCTCTGCCCAGCTGACCCCCAACAGCCAGCCTGAAAAGGAGGGCCCCTCACACCAGTGCCTGGACTGCGAGCGCGCCTTCTCCTCAGCCGCCGTGCTCATGCACCACAGCAAGGAGGTGCACGGGAAGGAGCGCATCCACGGCTGCCGCGTCTGCAGGAAGGCCTTCAAGCGGGCCACACACCTCAAGGTACACTCTGGGGACAGTGGGCAGCCCAGTTGTGGGGAGCCACCACCCCTCTAACGAAAGTGAAAACCGAGTGACACGTTTCTCCCACTGTATGTGTGTGTGTCAGTGAAAAGAAGCAGTTAGTGATGTAAATGTGTGTGCCGAGTTGTAGGCGTAACAGGCTTCTTGAGTGCTTGTGAATAGATTACACATTTATGTGCAGTTCACAATCAATTTTAATGTAAATTAAAGTTACACCAGACTATCATGTTTCACTCATCATATTGACAGAAATGTGAAAAGTTGTCAGCATGTCTGAGGCTCTGAGAAAACAAACTCATGGCTGCTGATATCTGCAGTATGACACTGTCCCTGATAAGCACAGGGTGACTAACAAAACTCCTTGTTCACCTGGGAGCAGTCTTGCAGGGGCCCCTTTGGCTAACACACAATGAGCATTTAGGGTTCCTCACCTTGTAGGCCACTGTAGCGAGGTGGGAGATAAAGGATGGGCCTTACATATGTGTAGGAAGGATGCAGAATCCTGGGAAGTAACTTCAAGCTAAGGTCCCATCCCCTCCCCTTGGCGGGGAGACAAAGTCTCACTTATTAGTGCTGGATAACCTGGAACTCTGTATGTCGACCAGGCTGGCTTTGAACTCACAGGGATCCACATGCCTCTGCCTCTCCCAAGTGCTGGGATTTAAGCACCATCATACCCAGCCTTCCCCTTTCCTTTAAGGGGACCCTGTGGGCAGCAGGGGAGGAGGAAGGAGAGGAGCAGACACCAGCAGAGCTGCAGGGGAAAAGCCTGACGAGGGCTGCTTGAGAAGGTGGCCACAGTCAGCACCCCCGTCACACAGCTAGTGTGCGGCGGGAGCAAAGCTGTGACTTCACTGTGACAAAAGTGTCCAACAAATCCCAGGTCGGGTGTCCTTCAGAATACACGAGAATCCTCAAACTGTCAAGGCTATCTGAAGCCGGAGAGGCTGAGGACCTGTTGTGGCAAAGAGGAGTATATGGAGACATGACAGCTTAACGTGTGACTTAATGTGGGCCTGGTCAGCTCTCCTATCAGGAAAGAACTAGGTGTCCACTCAAGCTGATAGTAGTGTATCACTGCTAGTCTGAATCGACAATGTTCCATGCCAGGAGAAAGGGTAAGGGTGGGGAAACCGTGCCTGTGAGGTGTGGATAGTTAGTTACATGGTATCGTCCTGTACTTTTCACCTCCTTCCTATAAATCTAACCCTGTCCAAAGAGTAGTCAAGCAATGTCAGCCACATACATAAGGAGGCCTGCTGTGAACCTGGGCTCTGTGTTCCTCGAGAGGCTCCAGCAGGTCTCTGTCTGCAGATAGCCTTCAAATGCTTCCTCTTTACTATACACACCCAAGCTCAAGCTCATTGTTCTCTTGGAACATGGACAGTCTGAGGCTCCATCTGCCTTTACCATGGCGAGCGGACCTCACTTTAAATGAGCCGATTACCCCCTCTCTGTCTGCTGTGTGGGACTCCAGTCTTCACTCTATAGGCCTGGGGTACCCTTCCTCCTTTTCATCGAAGCCAAAGCCTCACTAGCCAATGTTCACACATGGAGGCTTGGAGATGAAAGAAGCCAGGATTGCTTGCGATCCTTTTCCATGTCTGCAGATCAAGTAGAGTGCCTTGATCGGGGTGAAGGAGAGGAAACTGGATTGGAAAGAGAAACACTAGACAGGGTAGATAGATATTTAAA
Organism: Peromyscus leucopus; assembly: GCF_004664715.2. NCBI lineage: Eukaryota > Metazoa > Chordata > Mammalia > Rodentia > Cricetidae > Peromyscus > Peromyscus leucopus. Next base: position 70,210,955 of record NC_051079.1, on the reverse strand, counting down.
AGCTCTAGTCTGCTTCTTTGGGGATCACTGGCAGGGTTCACCCTGAGAGGTCCCTGTGGTGGACCTCTCAGCCTACACACGGCCTATACACTGCGCCATCATCTCCAGGAGGAATGTCTTCTCTGTCCATGTTCTTGTGCTTTGAAGCTGAAATGTGAGCGGTCTCAAATCCATTTACCTAACACAAGGGCTCACACAACGCTCGCATGCACCTGCTCAGATGTCTCCCTGCTGGAAACTCCTTGTCTTTATCCTGCTGACGCCCTCTAAGCCTCTGCTCTTTCCCATGGAAGCTCTAGGAAAGCACGTGGGCCGTACCTGGGGCCATCCCCAGACAGGACACAGGGGCTGCTGGGTAACCCTCTCTGTGTTCCCCTAAACAAGTCACTCCTGGCAGAGTGTTGATTTCCCTTTTCTAATGGCCTGGAAGAACTGATCTGCAGTACAGGAAGGCTAGTGAACAGTGAGAGTACTGCTTCCTTCCCTGGATCTGCTCCATATAATATAGGGCATGCCTCCCCAGGACCATGACACCCCCTCCCCCAGTCTCTGCTCTGTCCACCTGGCCAAACAGTGGAAGTCTGTCTGTCTGCTACACACTTCAGTGTTTCCTTTCTCAGCACTTAGGCAGGAGCTTCCTGCATAGAACAGACATGCCAGCATCTGTGGTGACAACATGAGAGCCACACTTGTCTGGCCCTCCTGCATGCTCGTCCATTCTGGAGAGCCACTCAGTCTCAGTGTAGCAAACTCTACCTGCTGCGATGAAAGAATGCAGTTGTCACTGCCTCAGCTTCAACTAGCAGCTCGGATGCTGTGCACACTACCAGTGTTACAGCAACTTTCTTTCCTTCTCTGGAAATGGCTTATAGAGTTACCATGCTGTCCTTCCCAATAGTAGATTATCCATTCTCCTCTATCCTTCTGCCTTCTGAGCATCAAGTGCCTAAGGTTTGTAAAAGAAATAGCTCCGTAAGTAGATGACTTCATCCTCTGAAGGTGTGGTGTTCACACAGCTCTACATAAATGAGTATCAGTTCCAGGCATTAGGAGTAGGCACAGCACAGTGTTCAGGTGACGGCTGAAGTCCTGGGCTCTGCGGCCTGACCTTGGCACCTAGGCTAAGAGCAGTTTTCTCATTTTCTGTTTGTCCTTTGACCCACCTCATAGGCTGTCTGCTGGAGCAGTGTTCTTCAGGAATCTGTGGTGCAGGGGCGAACAGTGGAGAGCTCACTTCTCTCTGAATCCTGCTTCAGGGCATAAGGCAGGCTAAAGACTCCTTCCTCTGTCAGGGTGACTGTGCACTTCATAAAACTTTGAAAATAGCTTCAGTGCCAGCCTTGGGGTACACAGTACAGTGGCTGTCATATTTCTGAGAAAGCCAGATCACACAGATGTAGAATCACTGACAGATTGAGTCACATCCATACAAAGTACAGTTATCTGATGCTGTCAGAAGATGTGGAATGCATTGTCCAGTGTTATTCTATAATTGGCAGGACCTACCCAGAGCTACAGGTGTGTGTGAGAGTTGTTGAGACAGTTTCCGTCCCCCTGAACTTTTAGGCCAAGCCTTTGTGAGCTGGCTGTGGGCCTTGACTTCCAGGTGAACTTATGAAATGTGGGAACAGAGAGGCTCCACCAGGCTCTTCCCTGGAGTACACTGTGTGAGGGTCGAAGTTTCCTGAGCTGTCTTTGCAGCTTGAGGAGGGAGATTTTGCCACTTGTGTGGACAAGCAGCTGCCAAGGCCATGGCTTCTCACCCTCATGCAACGGTGATAGGCTCCAGGTCCTGAAACCCCAGTCAGACGTCACCATGAGGTTGGCCTTAGAGGCCAATTGGATTTAATGATGATTCCTTTCTGTTGCTGTTCACATCTCTCAGTTCCATTAGGGCCTAATGTGTGCTGGTTTCCGTGTGTCCTAACGTGCTGTTTCTGTGTGTCCTGCCAGGAGCACATGCTGACACACCAGGCTGGCCCCTCGCTCAGCTCTCAGAAGCCCAGGGTATTCAAATGTGACACCTGCGAAAAGGCCTTTGCGAAACCCAGCCAGCTGGAACGGCACAGCCGCATCCACACAGGTAGTGAGAAGCGACGAGCTGCTGTGCCTGAAACGGGTCACTGCTGGGAAGGCGGAGTTAACCGTGGAGATAGCTGTGTGATATGATACCTTACTTACAGATAAGGTCCCTGTGTTCCACTTTGCCCTAGTTTTTGATCACCTTACCACCTTAACTCAATCACTTGAGATTTGGTAGTTCTCCCTGTGACCTTGGGGAATAGGAGTGCTTCCATGCTGTGGCCCCTCTCCCTCTGGTTGAGAAGGTAGAGGGCACCTCTTCAGCCCTCGAGGCCGGCTGCTGTGGGCTCTCTGCTGACTGCACTCTGCTGCATTTCTGCCTGCCTCTGCTCGAGCCTCTTCTGAGGAAAAGCAGGCGGAGAAACAAGCTCTATTGGCCTGTAGCATGTCTCATTGCCTTGCTGGGGAGGCAGAGCCCGAGGACACTGGAGCTCACTGTCCAGCTAGCCTAGCCTCCTGTCAAGTTCCAGACAGAAAGAGACTGTCTCAAAAGCAATGAAGAAGCCGGACATGGTGGTGCACATCTTTACACCCCACTGGACAGGCAGAGTCAGGCAAATCTCTGTAGTTCGAGGCTAGCCTGGTCTACATAGCAAGTTCCAGGCCAGCAGGATTACTCTGTCTCATACTGGCTTGACTGAGGGTTCTTGAGCCCCAAGCGCACATGCCCTGGAAAGGACGTCGTTGTGGAGGGGAGGCAGTGAGGCGGTCCCTTCCTGTGTGCTCCTGCTTCCACAGCTCCTGGCCTGCTGCTCCGCTCGGCTGCAGCTCCGCTCGGCTGCTGCTCCGCTCGGCTGCAGCTCCGCTCGGCTGCAGCTCCGCTCGGCTGCAGCTCCGCTCGGCTGCAGCTCCGCTCGGCTGCAGCGCTCAGGCCAGTGGTCCGTGCTGAACTGCTTGTCCCTGTAGCTGGTCTTCCCTTTGAGGGCAGGGACATTGCTGACTGGGTTTTAGGTCCTGATCGATAGGCTGCTGTGATCTTAACCCGTGCAAGGGGGGAAGGCGTCTGGTCACCTTTGGTTCTGTAGCACATGCAGCAGCCCCCCACAGAACACTGCTGCCTCCCAGTTCTTAGATCGCTGGGGGCTGAGCTGGGCTGCTCTGCCCTTGGCTTGGGCATTCTGGAGAAAAGGCCATTTCTGACTTCCAGGATGTTGGCCAAACCTGGCTCCTACGGGTGTGGATTACTCCTAGCCAGATAACTGCTCTAAGAGCTGTGTGATTAGCCAGGCCTGCCTGTTATCTCCTCCCCTGGAAGCAGCTGGTGAACAGCTCAGAATCACTTAGGAGGATGGTCAGAAATTTTTCAGTTTTGGGGCCTCACCCTAGGATGCTGAGATAAAGCCCCAGGTGCCATGCATGGTCACTAATGAGAAGGAACAGGACCAGCTCAACATGTAGTCAGGGAGTCAGGGATCCTTGCTGTTTGGGAACAGTCTGGGAGGCCTTGTGGGGAAGGGCCCTGATACTGCAGCAAGAGGCTTCTGGGGAGAGGTCATAACTCACCCCTAGGTCCCCAAAATGGTTCAGTGGTAGGGAGATTGCTCCCAAGAAGCAGGACCACCATGGCTGGCCAAGGGAGACCCTGGAGTCTGGTGTGCGTTCATCTGGGTAGCTCCCTCGGGTTCTGCATTTACCTGAAAGCCATCCGGTAGCATTTGAAAGATTATAGAAAACATTACTTTAAGTAGAGCTGATATTCTCATGTTCAGATGTCTTTTTCTTGTATCACATAAAATAGATTAGAACATCTTGTTTAAATTATGTGTATTCTATTTCTGGATATTTTTATGAGTCTGGGTACTCATTGAAGAAGGTTTCCTTTTTGTCTCAGCATGGAGTACCTCTGCCAGCACCCTGCTAATCAGCACTCAGGTGGTGGCAGGAGGAATGTCACTGAGTCGTCCTCAGCAGTGAGCATGTGTGGACTGAGGACAGTGTGTGCTGTGTGTGCAGTCTTGAGAATGACCCTGACCCCGGCCCGCCTTTCGCACACAGGGGAGCGGCCGTTCCACTGCACTCTGTGTGAGAAAGCCTTCAACCAGAAGAGCGCGCTGCAGGTGCACATGAAGAAGCACACTGGCGAGCGGCCCTACCGGTGTGACTACTGTGTCATGGGCTTCACGCAGAAGAGCAACATGAAGCTGCACATGAAGCGCGCGCACAGCTTTGTGGGTAAGAAGTCTGTCCCAGAGAAGGCACCCTGTTGGACACCTAGGGCGCTGGTGTTTCCCAGGGGTTCCCTTTACACAGCTCACTGGGGCCGTGCCCCATAGCCGCTGTAGGGACTGAAGTCTATGGAAGAGGCCCGCGCAAGGGAGCTGGGGAGAAGCTGAGCAGGGCCGGAAGCCTGTGTTGTGTCCGCTTCCCCGTCCCCTCGCCCTCCCTTCCTCTTTGCCTCCTCGTCTTCTTATTCCTCCTCTTTCTCCCCGCTTCCTCTCTTCTCTTCTTTCTCCTGAAACAGAGTTTAACTGTAGAATCCAGGCTGGCCTCACACTCTCAGTCTCCTCCTGAGGACTGGGATTTCAGTCTTTCACTACCATGCCCACCTTCAGACAGTGCTTTCTAGAGGGAGACCAGTGCTGAGCAGTGTGGACAGCACGACTGTCTGGAGTGCGGGTCAGAGGTCATCTGAGTGTCAGGAGGCGGGGCCTGTGGACTCCACATTGAACACCATTGCCTCCATTCTACCGACTGGGTCCAGGCCACACCAGTTGGGCCTTCTCTGTGGTTTGCAAGCACTGATGCCATCAGAATTGGGTCATAGGGCATGACTGTGTCCTGCTTGAGGTCTGGACCTCAAAGTAGCATGGCAGCAGCATCTTATTTAGCAAACTAAATCATTTAGGTCCTGCGCATGGTGGTGGGAGCTACACAAAGCAGGAGTATGGAATGTTAAAATCTGAGTTTCACAGCTGTGTGTGTAAAGTTCATGTAGTTGTAAGATGGTATGTTTTATTAGTGACCGTAGATAACCTTTGTGTAGTCGCTGGAGTTGTGTCTAGAAGTATCTGGGGCGCCCAAGGGGTAGAGCTGTGTCCTGTGTGGAGAGAATGTCACTGTTGCCAGCAATTCCTGCTTGTTGTTAGAGAAGTTGTCCATGTTGTGAGTGTTAGTAGTTGCTTGTCACTGATTCTGTGTTGGCATAGTCTCAGGATGTGAGAGCCCACATCACAGAGGCTGTGACCATCAGAAAGTTTACCTAGGGTTCAGTACTGGCTTATATGTGTGAGGCCTAGGGTTCCAGCTTCAGAATTACAAGTTGAAAAATGATTTACTGGGCCCAGATTATTTCATTTCACTGAGATGGGAAGCAAAGCAAGCTAGAGATTTCTTTTCTCCGGTTCCCATCTGCTCTTGTTTAAAAGTGCATGCTGGCCTGCTTCTAAGAGCTCAGGCTGACTCTCTCTTTGCTTCCGCAGCAACCTTGCAGGCAGCCGCTGTGGTCCAGGAGCAGGATGGGGAAGAGCTAAGGACCCTCCACTTAGAGGAAGTGGTGCAGGAGGCAGCGGGCGAGTGGCAGACCCTAACTAATGTCTTCTGATGCCATGGAAGAAGGCTGAGAGCATCCATGAAGCTACATTTGTGAAGATTAGATCACTCAGAGTTTCTGTTTTAAAACTTGGTGTTAAAAATCTACCACAATAGTTTTTTAACTAAAATTATTTGAAGAATCATTGTCATTCAAGGACTAATAGGAAAAATGCAAGCGCACTGTTTTCATTGGTCTACAAATCACAGAACCCGAGCACTACCGTGGGCACTTTGACCTCCTCGTGGCCAGGGTATGTCCTTAGCAGATGACCTGGATCTGACTATCCTTGCAGTGGGATTGGTGTTAGCAAAAGACAAGATGGGAAAACACACGCACGGTAGTTCATGAAGTTCAGAAGCGGTGCCATCTCCCACGGATGTTTTTCCACTTTTACTCTGCGGTTTACTAATTAGTAGCAGTCAGTTCTTTTCAGTACACTCAGTTCATGTAACTGATGCCTTGAGAGGTGGCTGGACCAGCTCTCTCTCCATCACAGACACCTAATCCCTAGTTAGAAGAACACAAGATCTGGCGACAGCAGGGCCACGGAGAAAATGTGACCGCAGGCAAGGACCAGCTGCTCACATGGATGTCCACACGCTTGCTGCATGAATCTGTTCAGTCACGTGTATTAGGTCATTGCAGAAGCACAAGCCATACCCTGTGAGCAGGGAGTGACAGTTGTCTCCTAAGGGACAGGAAGCTGTCCCTGTCCACCTCAGTAGATGACCTGTGTTTTAAGGCTAAGGACCCACACCCTGCGACTTCTCTCCTCATGCGTATGGAGGTGTGCCGTCACTTCAGGGGGTCCTTCAGTGTCAGCAGTGCTACCTGAGACATGTCCCAAACCAAATCCTCCTGCGCCGAGCAGTGCGTGCGCCTCAGCATTCCAAAGACAGTAGGTCCCCACTTCCTGTCAGTTCCCTGGAAACTATTTATATGTTCGATATGTGAATACCTGTGTACATAGACAGATCTATGGGCCTCCGTGTGGCTGAGAAGTATAGTTTGTAAATAGAAGCACTAGTCCTCGTCACAGAGCGCATCTGAGGCCACTCCCTGGTGCACTTCAGACCGGTGTCGTGTTCATTCTGTTAATAAATGGATATCTTTCTCATTGTAACATAAAGCTGGGCTCTATTTTTTTTCTGAAAAAAAAATTGCCTTTATTTTCTCTCATTGCCTCCTTGGTTTCAGAAGAGAGCAGTTTTATTATAAATATTATGTGGACTTGTTCATTAAGAGTCCTGAAGAGAGACATTTCACTGTTATTTTAAAAGGGCATCTTTGATTTTGTTCATTTTGTCGTCTGTATATAAGTAATATTGACAGTGACATAAAAACTTTTGTTATGTGAAAATATTTAAGTCAGAGAATTGTTAAATATTGTTACTTTTTTCCAAACTGATTTGTGTATTGTATATTTTTTTAAGAAGAAAAAAGCCTTACTTGACTCCTTGTAATACTGGACTTAAGACCCCCAGGCTCCCTGAATGTCAGTGTGTACACCCGGCTAAGGTAGTGTTTTCAGAAGAGTTGTAATCGTGAGAGAGTTTTAAAGTCTCTGCTGTTAATGCACTTTTTCTTTAATTTTTTATTAAAGTATTTTAGAAATATTAATTTTAATGAACAGATACCCCCAAATTGAAATGATTGGATTTAAATTGTTTTGTTCTTGCTGGGTTATTTATTTTCCTTTCAGCATTAACTGTCATCTCAGGACATGTGTACAGAGGTTGGCTACTTCCTGATTGTGTGGTGAATGCTGGCACTGACTGGCAGTCACCTGTGTGAGGAAGACTTGACCAGGGGAATCGGAAGCCTGCTTTTGTTTGGGTTAAAGAAAAGAAAATCTACCAGTAATCAATTTTTGTTTTTTGTTTTTTCTCAATTTACTAGCAAACAAACATGACATACATGTATTTTGATTTACTTTCTTACCATCAAAGCTGCTTCTTTGCCAACATTCCTTGAAAATACAAGGTTTCGAGAAGATAACTCACTTGAAAATTGTGGTTTACAGGTCGATCTCTGTATTTTAATGTTTAAAATACTGTTTTAGGAAGGTGATTTCTAGCCTCATGTATAACCAGGGTTTGGAGGATAGAGAACTGTATTTTTAGAACTCACTCTATATAACATATCTGTTTTGAAATAACTAAATGCAAAATGACATTAGGAAATGTGCTGTATGTGTTTTGTTTGTTTTTAAATCATGTTTCAGAATCACTAGTTGGGTGGGAAATAAATTTCAGGTATTTTTAGTAGAAAAAAACAAAACAAAACTGTAATGCTATTTCTTTGAACTGTGTGAAGTCCAGAGAGTGCGTATCCTCTGCTGTCTCCCTGAAGGCTGACAGGCGGATATGGCCCTTGACAACAAATCCTGTGTCGGGTGCAATCTTGTGGGTGCCGCTTGCGCCTTCAGTACTGTGGAGCCACTTGGTCCCTGGAGCAGGCTCCTGGTTGGTAGAAGAACAGCAGCATATCTCTGAAGGCAGGATGCAGCTAATCATGAGTACAGCTGAGGAGGCTGAGGGAACAGGAGAATCTGGCATGGACAGACCGTTCAGTAGGCCCTAGATCAAAGTGGACACGTGATGTTAACAGGAGTGCTTCTCACATCCATCAAGCTCTCCTGGGGCGCTTGTCAGTGCTGGGGTGCTTATGTAGCAGCACAAAGAAATCAGGGAGGGGAGAAGCATGCCGTAGGAGGCCAGAGAGGCTCCTCAGAAATTGCTTCCATAGCAAGGTGCCAATACAGTGGGCCGTGTGCACCAGAAAATGTGTGTTGCTTTGTATACCCTCTACACCATTTAAAAAAAACCTTGAGTTCTGTTCCTCCAAATTCTCAGGAGCACCATGAATTGAACACATCTGTGTAGTCTAGATTTGAGAGAGATTTAGTTCTTCCTGTGGGCCCTCTTTTGAGAAGTGTATTCACTCACTAAGACTCAGGTTCCAACCTAAATGACACCACACAGATGTATGTAAGTAGCATTTTATAAGGAATGATGTATCTGTAGGCCTGCTCTCGGGTTGAGGGATAGCTCATGCCTCCTTGCATAAGGTTTTCTCCATACCTTATTTCAAAATCCATACTTTGCCCTTCCTTCCAAGCCCCCATCAACAGTGACTCCAGGGCCTGGTGCTGCTGACTCATGAATCTTATGCACAGTGAGATTGGTCCATAGTCCATTCTTTTTTTTGCACTTGGTTTATATTCATGTGATGTGGGTAAAATTCATGTAATTGAGAGGAAAGTCTCAAGTGGGCTCTGATTGCAAACACTTGTAATCTCAACATTTGTAATCTCAACACTTGGGAAATGGAGACAGGAAGGTCAGAACCTCAAAGTCAGCCTCTCCTACATAGCAAGTTCCAGGCCAGCCTGGCTACTTGAGACTGTCTCAAAACAATAAAACCAAAAACCAAGTAAAGTATTTCAAAGTAGCTACCCACGAGAGCCCAATTTAGTGTCACTTAATCTGTTTGTTTGTTTTTTTTTTTTTTTTATCTTATTTTAGTGAAACAACTTGAAATCTGGTTGCACCCTGTTTGCTCTCTAAAAGTGAGACCTATGTAATTCACGGGAAGCTGATTCCTGTACTGCACACCCTGGCAGTGTGACGGTCGGTCGGTCGGTCGGCCACTGCTGCCTGACTGTCTTCCCACTGCACACCCTGGCAGTGTGACGGTCGGTTGGTCGGCCGGCCACTGCTGCCTCTGCCTGTCTTCCCAGACACCCTCACAGTTAGGTGAACATGTGTTCCACTTCACACCCTACCTGCACAGGCGCTGTGGTCATTTTTGGTATGGACTAAATGGTATAGATTTGTTAGTGTGTCAGGGGCAATAGGCAGTAATCAAAACATCGTGCTGTTTGATCTTTTCTATGTGTGATGCTTACGGCATGAAGACTTTTGTATTGAATCAAGATTTGTATATTTGACAAGTTCTAAAATGCCATAGTGATTGTTCTTCAGCCGCCACTAAGAAAATTCAAAGTTAAATTTTTAATTTACAGAAAAGTTCTCTTTTTATCTTCAGAATTGCCTCATGGTCTATTTATACATTGGATGATATTTATTTAATCCAGTTTTGTATTAGAAATGGATAGTTATGCCAAAAGCCATTGTGCTGGCTTTTAAAACAATAAAAATAGTTTTTGTATTATTTTAAAACTCCCGTGTATTTACTTCTTGTGGCCTGGGGTGAGTGGTGACCACATGCCCAGTGTGTTCTAGGGGCATGGGGCTGACCAGATTTTCTTCTGGGGCACACTCTGTTCCTCTGTCGTGTAAGCAGTGTTTCAGAGTGACTTGGGTGAATGAAAGTGACTGAGACCCGCCTGTTCATGTGAGCTGCAGTATGCGGGACTGACCTAGCATGTTGATGACTAGCCTTTTAGTGTACTGGCTATTTATTGTCACTTTTCCAGGGTGCATAGAGCCGATAGTTCTTACTCAGGCTTCAGTAGCAAGTCAAGAGTGCTGATTTGGGGCCCGTCGGACCTCTGGTTTGGGGCAGATGCAGGACTGGGAGGAGGGATGACGGGAAGCAGCTCTATACCTATGCTATCTCTTGGAAGGTTTGGCTCTGGGCTGGTGTAGGCTTAGGACAGGTCTACTGCCGTGGAGTGCCTTCCCATGTGTAAGGTGACCCCACGGCCGCTTGTCTTGAGACCTGCCGTGGAGGGGCACGGAAGCTTCACCTAGGGCTCACACATGTCCTGCCCAGCCTGGCCGAGTTTTTGCCCTTGGTAAAAGACCTTGAGGTTTGCAAGGCCTCCACAGCTGCTACCAGTTCAGGGAGGAATGCACTCCTTGCCCTGGCTCGGCCACCTTCTGCAGGCTGGGTGGGTTGGGCCCTAAAAGGTAGAGGCAGGGAAAGGCTGGTTTCCTGACCGTGGTGATAGCCCTGGGGATCAAGTAGGGCTCCATGGCCAGGTTTCTCTGTGGGCAGTTCCCAGGCTCACTCTTGCCCTCTGGGCATTGTGGTAGTGGTGTTCATGCCCAAACTGTCCCTTGTCTCAGTCCCAGGGGTCTTTTGGCCTTCTTGGACTGGGAAGTAGAGCTGTAGCTGCTGTAAGGATATTGTCTGAATGTAGGCAGATACTCCGAGGCTTGGGGACACCTCTGGCTCGATCCACAATGAATTTTTACACACGTGTATCAAGTATCAGGTGTCCCCTAGGAAAGGCTTCAGAATGCACTGCTTGGCAGGGTCCTTCTTCTGTCAGACACATTGTCCCATGTCCTTCTGGACCGATGAAGAGACTTTCTGCTAATCCTTATAGTCTTTGGATCCTTGGCACCGAAGCTCTACAGAGGGGTGACAGATCTTACACTTCACTGTAGTCCCAGGCTCACAATGGCCGGCCATTTCTATACAGTCTTTGTTTCTGAAACTGCTTCAGAAACAGTAGGACAATGATTCTCCACCCAGAGATCTTGTCCATGAGCGGCTTCACATCCTTGGATTCCATCAACCATAGAAGAAACTGGGTTTTAAACATGGTATCTGCATTGATCATCTGCAGGCTTTTCTCACCTGTTCCCTAAGTGCTGCTGCAGTGTGGCAACCACACACAGGTGTGTGGTGTAACAAGTAACCCCAGAGGTGAGTTTGGATGCACCAGAGGGCGTGTGATTGTTACATGCAAATATATTATTCTCTGTAACTGGAATGTTCTCAGATTTGGGTATGTAAGGTGAGTATTTAGGGCTTCAGACAAAGTTCCCAGTTTCCTCCTATCCCGGCTGGTGGGTCTGCCTTAGGAAAGTGTCCTCTCTCCCACACTTGCTTACTCTCCTTGGTGTGGCCTGAGCTTGTTCCTGCTTTGTTTCACTCAGCTGGCCACAGCTGGCTTCCTTTAGTGATTTGGAGAAATCAAACAACCCAGGTTTTGCCAACAGGAGCTCTTTCTAATAGCTTTTCATTCCTTGAGCATTTTTCTCTCTGGCACAATCCTGTTCCTTCCCAGCCCTGGGCTCAGCCATTGCTCCTAGAAGACGGGTATTTAGAAATAAGGGTTGACTGGTAGGTATGATCACTATTGTCTAGAAGGCCAGCAGAGATGGGGGAAATGGGTGTGTTTGTGTGTGTGTGTGTGTGTGTGTGTGCATGCACTTACACATCTGCCTTCCTCTCTGTTTACATCTCCCATTTAACATTCAAATGTAACTATGCTCCATCCAGGCACCCCTAATTCTAGCCAGCACTACAGAGCTTCCTTATCCTCTCTCCATATCTGCTTCTCCTCTGCCACAAAGCAGTATCTGACCAAGCTACCACCTACAGTCCCTCTAACTGTCCCCAGTCACCAGCCTGGGTCACCACCCGGGTCCCAGCCCTCCTCCTCTGATCCTATCTGTCCATCTGTCCATAGCTCTTTAGAAAAGGCAGGAAAGGATTACCCTCTTAATAACCACATTCAGCAATGGATCTTCAGGGACCTACTGCTTTTTAGGTGGCACACACTCACACCTTTCGTGAGTTATAGTTGAAAGTGTCTCCAAGGAGACTGGAAGGTCCATGTCCAACCCTGGTGGAAGGAGCATTGTCCAGTAGGGCGACAGACATCTGTGAGAAAAGAGCTTGTTAGAAAACACGTAACAGTGTCCGTCCGCTATGTGCCTCCCCTCGTCAGCATCTGACATCAGAAGGCAGGTGGGACCAGTGCTGAGCAAACCTGGCGGGCACTACATGGAGCTGTGAAAGTATTCTGCAGACACTTCAGGTCCTGAACTGTGTTCCAGAAGTTTGTGTGATAGCTCACTGTAGGCGGAGTTACTAGTCTCAGTGTGGTTATTTGGGAGCGGCTGCCTGGACACAGAGGAACTCCGTCTACAGTTAGAAATGGCGGAGAGTCCAGTGGAGAAGAAATAGGAGCGGAGGGTCCCTCCCAGCCTCACTGAGACCTAACAGCACACAAAGCCTTCTGACTTGGCGTCTGGCCTCTCTTAGGTTGTAAAAGGCTGTCCTGTGCTTGTGTTGGGGTAAACTGTATAACTGACAAGCCATGCATCCTCGGCTGCACGTACTGTTTGGTCAGTCCTACCTTTATATCACTTTGTTTAGAATTCTAGTGACCAATGTCTACAATGGAGGAATCCTGATAGCAAGACAAGGCATTGATACTACAGAGTCGGAGTTTAATTATTGTACCTAACCAAGTGTGGAGTTGAGGAGAGTAGGAAATACTTGCATAAAAAAAACAAAACAACGCCCCCCCCCAAAAAAAAACCCAAGCACCCATTATGACTGTACTACATTGTCCTTATTATTCCTTAAAGCAGTAGCTCCCATTGTAACTGTATGCATGAGACAGATAAGGGGCCTGGACTAGGCAGGTGTCAAGAACCATTCAAATAATTATTAGGGTCAGTAATGCATTCTTAAATTCTTTAGATTCAATGTAGTGTGTGTGTGTGTGTGTGTGTGTGTGTGTGTGTGTGTGTGTGTGTGTGAGCACACTGTGTGGAAGAGTGCAACTTTCAAGAGGCTGTTTTACTCTTCCAGCATGGGGTCTCAGGGATCAAATTAGATGGTCAGACTTGACAACAATCACCTTTACCTGCTAAGCCATCTCCCCAACCCAGTGATGAGCTCCTATTGTAAGCATTTCTTCTGATGGTCATTTTCCTATAAGTAAGTAAAGACACTGGGGGATGGGGTAACTTGAATACCTAATTAGTACCTGTTGGACTCTTCTTTCCTGCCCTGGTACCTTCAAATAATGGGACCATCAGTTAAATGGCCAACTGGACTATCTTTCTGTTAGCACCAGTAATGCAGCACGTTCTGTGGCCACTGGAGAAAACCACATGCTGCCCGCAGCTAATGGCCTCGACTCCTCAGCTGTGCTGCGTGAAGCAGTGTATACCAGGCTTTTGGCTATGACAAGCTCGGATGAACTCTAGATGATGAGAAGCTCAGCTCTACCTGTGCTGGAGGAGGAGGACTGCCCTTGGTTGTCTAGCAGAGGAATAGCTTGATTTATTCTGAGCTTTGTCAAAACAAACCTCAGTAGCTGTGATTGGCGCTAAGCGGAACAGCAGTACTAGCTGGTGTTAAGGGCTATGGAATCCTGACTTCTTACACCCACACAAGAGCTGTAACCTTTTCAGGATTAAGGGTCCAGATGCCAGAGGCCTGCAACACTAGAGAGCAGGCCAGGTGCTTGCTGGTCTCCTTACCTGGAGCTGCCTGCTGTTACTAAGTGAGGTGGACAAGGCCGAAGCACTGGGCTATGCCTTAAGTAAGCAATGAGCTGTGACATGAGCAACAAGCGTTCTGGCCAGAGGAAACCTGGCCCATAAGCTCCAAACTGGAAAATGATGATGTGCAGCCCAGGGCCAGCCATGAAACAGCACAGCAGCCGGAAGCAGAAGCCCGCCCACAGCCCCACATATATACCTCAGCCTTTTGTTTAATAGATGAGTTAGCTTGCAACCTCCCGGAGTCTGTGTTATTGCCTCCGCGTCTCTCACCCACTGCCCCTGGGTATCAGGGCCAGCGAGACCCCACAGCTGCAGTGCCAGCAACAACTAAGGACCAGCTTTTTAAGAGCTTCTCTGGCTCACAATTTCTGTTATTTATTTATTTATTTATTTGTGTGTGTGTGTGTGTGTGTGTGTGTGTGTGTGTGTGTGTACATATATGAATGTGTGCCACTTTGTGTGGAGGTCAGAGGACAGCTTGCAGGAGTCAGTTCTCTGCTCCCACTGTGTGGGTCCCAGGATTTGAACTCGGATCCTCGGGATAGGCAGCAAGCACTTTACCCTCTGAGCTGTCTTGCTGGTCTGTAATTTCCACATGGAAAGAACAAAAAGACGCCATCCCACTGACTGGCAAGGTTTAGAGATAGAGCGACAAAGGATGTCCTTAGGATGAGGGGAGCGGCCCTGTCCAGCAGGTCTGGGCATCTTTACCCGAGGAGATTTCAAGACATTGCTCTCCCCTGTACACTACAGAGAGGGGCCTGGACAGAAGTTCAGTTCTTTGGCCTTGGGCTTCCGACTCCCAGAGCTGTGAGGAGGTAACCTCCCTTGGTCTCAGTCCCTCCGTCTGCACTTCATTATAGCGTTTCCAGAAGACTGACTGGTGCCTAAAATGTATGTGCTACTTGGCGCTCCCTCCCCCCCTCCCTCCCTCTCTCCCCTTCTCTGTCTGTCTGTCTGTCTGTCTCTGTCTCTGTCTTTCTCTCCCCCTCTCTGTCTCTCTTTTCTGTCTCTCTCTCCCTCTCCCCCTCTCTGTCTGTCTGTCTCTGTCTCTGTCTCTTGGTAAGTCGCTAAGAGGCAGCTTTTGATTCACTGTATTAGTCTGCCTCCGTTGACCTCCGGTTCTGTCCCTTCATAGTCTCCCAATTCCGGTGCATTGCACTCGGCCCATTGTCGCTGCAGTGCAGGGGTCAGTCACAGTGTCCCCTCCTGGCCTCCAGGCCTGCTGACCTCTACCCTCTGCCTTGAGCCGTTTCCTCTGGGCTGGAGCCTCCAAGCTCAGGGCTCTGCAGCCCACTCCTGAGGTGTGGTATGCTGTCCCCAAGGCACGGGAAGCTCCACCCTCTCGGTCTGCACTGGGTGGATGGTGGCTGTGCACCCACGGGATGCAGTACTGCGTGCAGGTGCACTGGGTTCTACAAGTTCAACTCCATGGCCCCCGTGACACTAACCACTGTCTTCAGAACCAGCGGTGACGTGCAAAGGAGCTTCTGTGTCTGTGACATGGGTTCCTGCTGTGGGATGTTCTGTATGTCCTGTGGGAGCCCGTTCTTGGGTTCCTCATGGTTTTCCCCAGCAGGTCCGCATAGAGGACCACGGGCCTGAGTGCAGGTGTCTGAGATGGTCTGCACTTGGCTGTGCTGGGGGATGGTCTGTATGTCAAGTTGCTCTGATTGGTCAATAAGTCAATAAATAAAACCTGATTGGCTGTGGCTAGGCAGGAAGTGTAGGTGGGACTAACAGAGAGGAAAAATAAAAGAACAGGAAGACAGAAGGACTCACTGCCTGGAGCCGCCGCCAGGACAAGGAAGATGTAAAGTACCGGTAAAAGCCACGAGCCACGTGGCAGGGTATAGATTTACAGAAATGGATTAATTTAAGTTATAAGAATAGTTAGCAAGAAGCCTGCCACAGCCATACAGTTTGAAGCAATAGAAGTCTCTGTGTTTACTTGGTTGGGTCTGAGCGGCTGTGGGACTGGCGGGTGACAAAGATTTGTCCTCACTGTGGGCAAGGCAGGAAAACTCTAGCTACAGGTTCCATTGGCCCCTCTCGTGGAGCTCAGCCTGGCAATAACTTACCTGTAACAGGGGAAGTGTGAGAACGCAATCCATGATGTGAGTTCTGCTTTGCTGTGTTTTATTTTAAAATACTTCAATGCGGCCCTGCTCTGGTAAACGTGCCATGGTGTGCTTTTGGGTCAACACTTAATATGCTACCTACACATGTGACATTAAAACGGTCTTGCCAACTAAAGCAGCACAGTTTTATTTGTTGTTTGAGAATTTCAAACAATGTATTTTGACCGTATTCACCCCCCTTCCATCTTCCCACCCCCTCCTGGAAATCTACCCATCCAACTTTGTGTCTTCTTTAACCCAGTCCAATGTGTGCTTTTCCCATATTCTTGGATGTGTGGCCTCTCACTGGAGCACAGCCAACAAACACTCTTAAAGAAAACTGACTCTCCCTGTCCTAGTAGCAATCCGTTGCTAAAAACTCCTAGACTAGGGATGGAACTTCCCGCCCACTTTCTTTCTCCATGCTGGGAGTTTGGCTGGCTGGCTTGAGTTTGCACAGGTCTTATGTTGAGACCCATATATTAATGCATCCCTCAACCCTCATCAGAGAAGCTTCCATTGGCAGTAGATAGCGTCTCGGTGTGGTTTCTCTTGTTATGATAAAACACTATGACAAAAAGCAACTTGGGGAAGAAACCTTAGAACCTGTAAGTCCCTCACTGAGGGAAGCCAGGGCAGGAACCTGGAGGCAGGCGCTGGAACAGAAGCCAAGGAGAAGCGCTGCTTCCTGGCTTGCTCCCCACGGCTTGCTCAGCCTGTCTTTTTTTTGTTTGTTTGTTTGTTTGTTTTGTTTTTGTTTTTCAGAGCCGAGGACCGAACCCAGGGCCTTGGGCTTGCTAGGCAAGTGCTCTACCACTGAGATAAATCCCCGAGCCCACTCAGCTTGTCTTATACCATCAAGGACCACCTGCCCACAGTACGACGGGCTCTCCCATGTCAATCGTTAATCACGAGAGTATCCTACAGACTTGCCTCCAGGTCTGTCTTAGGGAGATATTTGCTCAAGATTCTCTTTTCCCAGGTGTGTCTAGGTGCGTGCCGAGTTGACAAAACCCAACCAGCACAGGGTGATTACTACTGAGGCCCACGACTGGCCAAGGTGCAGGTTAAAAGGTTGCAGAATGCTCAGCCGTAAATGGGAGATCAGTATCACATCCTTTCCTCCCGAAGATCAGGGATCATGGCAGGGGAGGTGGTGGAGAGACTTGAAGAGCAGAGGCGGCGGGTGAACACAGCCGGGCGGCTGCACCCATGAGCCCCCCTCAGCTGTGGCGGCAGCACTAATGTAAATAGTGAAACGCCTTCACGTTTCCACTTCCCTTATTTGGGAATATTTTGTTGTATAAATGGACAAGGAAGTGAGTGGACATCAGCCTTTTATTTTCTTCTGCTTTTTAAGATTAAAAAAATTTTTTATGCGTTGTTGTGTGATATTCTGTTTGTGTTTTGACAAATAAAGCTTGCTTAGAGTCAGAGGACGGAGCTAGCCACTAGTTAGCCATAGAGGTTTGGAAGACCTTAGAGAGAGGGACAGGAAGTGGTAAGGTGGGGCTGAGGCAGGATCTCAACCCTTTCCGTTGGAGGATCTGGAGAGGTAGGAAGTCTCTAGTGGCTGTTTCTCTGATCTTTCAGGTCATTACCCCCAATATCTGACTCCTGGTTTTTATTGATAAGACTAATTAGGTTCACGCTTCAATGTGTATGAACACTTGCCTGCATGTATGTATGTGTGTGCACCTTGTATATGTCTGTTGCCTGTGGAGGACAGAGAGGGTATCAGATTCCCTGACACTGAAATCACAGGCTATGGTGAACCTCCACGTGGTTGCTAGAAACCAAAGCTAGATCCCCTGAAAGAGCAGCAAGAGCTCTTAACCACTGACCAACTTCCAGCCTCTGATGTTCGGGTTTTTGAACAGCATCTCATTCTAGTTTAGAACTCACTATGTAACCTTGGCTGGCCTCAAACTCATTCAGTCCTCTTACCTCCACCTTCCAAGTGCCAGGATTATAGACATGAGCTCCAATGCCCAACCTAGACATTTCAAGTCAGCAGACTCTGGCTTTCAGAGCCCAGGGGCCTGAACTCTGAATGGTACATTCATCATCTCCAAGTTCCCCCTACTTGAGTTCTTAGGCTGGCCCAACATGTCTCAGAGAAACAGATTATAATGCTAAGAGCAAGCTTTCCCTCCTACAGCTCACAAATGTGATGGTATTCCATAGCCTGCCTTGGAAAGCTCAGAAATGAAGTCAGTAGCTCTCTCAAAAGCATCATGAAATGGGATTTGGGGTAATCCTTCAAAAAAAGAATTCTTGTAACCAAAAGCAACTGCAAGGAAAAAAAACCCACAAAAAACACACAAGGGGGGGGGTGGAGAGAAGAGAGGAGGATGGGAGAGATGAATCACTTATTGCTGTATCTATCAGGGGTAATGAGTGTGACCTGCTCTTCTAGCACAACGGCTTTGGAAATGGTCCTCAGAGTGACTGAAAATCCTTTTCCTGTGTGCCATGGATTACTGTCCCATGTCACCTCTACTCCATCCACATGGCCTCCTCAACATGGCCCTTGAGGTGTTCCCCTAAGGTCAGTGTGAGGCAACTCTATGCTCCTGACTGAAGGACAATACTATGTCCTGTGATGAGACTGTGCTCTACATGGGCTGACTTCTACAAGCCAGGACGTAAAATGAGACATCTATGCAGAGATCATTGCAAGTTTATTATTTTATTTCAATATTCAAGAACAGTGGGGGCTCCTGTCCAGCCAGTCTGCAGTGTCTGCTGTCTGGATGAAGCCACGAGCAAAGACGTTCAGTCACATCGGAGGCCGAGTGCTCCTGTGGGAACGATCTGGAGGGTTTACTTCTGGAATTTTCTTCCCTGCTTTTCTCTTACCCTCACGCTATTGAGGCTATGTATTAATTGATGTTATCTTAAACCCACACTATACTCAGAATTAGAACAGATTAACAAGATGCATGTTGGTTTACATCAACCATCACCTTCCTTCCAAGGATGACGGGGCCAGTGTGGGGCACTTTGGAAGGTCTATAAAAGACATGCTAAATCAAAAGACATTAGTCAGTAGGTTAGAGGGATGGAGAGGTGTCCAAGGACATTAGAAGAGTGGGATTCTGAGCTCCTCATCCCTGAAGGGTCGCCCAGGCCAGCCCTGAATCCAGGGTAGCGACTCAGTGACAGGCACACTCTTAAATCAGCTATGAGTGAGTCGTTTCTAGGAGGTGGGGGAGGTTATCTTTTCACTGAGGTTAGTGTGTACCAATGGGCACTGCCATGGCAGGCTGCCACTGGCCATCCCAATGTGAGTGGTGGCCAGAGGGACACCGAGAGGCCACCAGAGAACTCCTGCATTCCCACTTCGAGATGCGCCATATCCTTGGACTCTCCCTGGGCTCTGAGAGGAAATGGGGTTCTTAGAAGCACCTGCTCTGAGGAGCCACCGAGGAGAGATGGTGACATTTGGTGGCCACACATGACATCTCCAGCGTGTTCCCCTAAGTCCCCATTTCCTGTTGGGGCCATTGCCCAGCCCGCTCGCCCCTTTCCTTCCCTCTGCCACGCTCGAAATCAACTGGTGGGGTGCAGGGAACAGCTGGCCTGGAAGCGTCCCCAGGGTCACCCCACTCTGGACTCTCACAGCTGCCCAGCCTGCGCTCACATACCACAAGCCCCCCGTGTATAAGCCACTCCATGACTGTCTGATCCTGTTAGGAAAAACAAAGCTCTTTAGGGGGAAGAAAAGAAAGGAAGCCTGGACCACACAGTCCCCTGTGCCACGCTCTCTGGCTCCTTGGCGGTGTGCCTGTCTATCCGCAGTGCCCACGGAAGCTGGAGGGGTGCGCCTCACCGTGAAAAGAAAGTCTGAGGATGGAGTAGGGGGTGAGCTTGGGAGGGTTTCCGTGCACTTGGACCTCCGGAGTCGACCAAGGTACACGGGGAACGAGGCAGGGCCGAGAAGACCCCGAGGAAACTCAATCTTCAAACGAAAAGGGACGGATTTAACCAGCCGGGGTGCCGCGAGCCTGGCCCCACCACGTGCGTGGCTCCGCGGGATTAGGAGCGGGTCTGCTCTAACTAGCTAATTGGTTCAGGTAGAATTAAAAGTTTGGGGCAGTTATATTAAGAAGCCGAGGGAAGGATTCGGGAAGGCAGAGCAGGC
The DNA here is from genome assembly GCF_004664715.2 of Peromyscus leucopus. Lineage (NCBI taxonomy): Eukaryota > Metazoa > Chordata > Mammalia > Rodentia > Cricetidae > Peromyscus > Peromyscus leucopus. The sequence goes on along the minus strand of NC_051079.1, from coordinate 70,190,849 downwards.
AGGACTTTCAGCGTCTCGCCATGGGAGATCCGGAACGGCTGTCTCTTCCTCCCTGGGAAAAGGAAAAGACAGGAGTTAGGCTGGCGCCCGTGTGGCCTGTGGGATGTCGCTTCCCCTCCACAGTGCTGGTTCTGTGACTGTCCAGTCACACGCCGTCCGGCCAGGCCTCTGATGATGTATCTGGGAGTCGTTTTGACTTCTTTTTTGAAACTCAGTCGCTGAGCACCTGCCTCCAGCAGAGGTCCCTCCACCTGATTTCCTTCTTGGACTTGGAGCCGACCCCTGAGTACACGCTTCTTTTGCATGTGAGCCAAAAGATCAGAGAGGAAGAGTCGTTTGCCCAAGGCCAGCCTTGGGAGTGAGGAGTGAGGGCTAGAGCCAGCAAGGTGGGGGTACCTTTGCCTCCATGTTCTGTTTGGCTTTTTTTTTTTTTCTTTGTCTCTTGTACCTCCTGGCCTGTCTTTGGTGGGCTTTAGGCCCCGTAATTGACTCATTCGTGCTCACCGGGTAAAGGTTGGCTTGGACTTGTGCCTGGAGACATTGTCTGCTGAAAACATGGGTACCTTTGTCCCCGTGAGACCCGGCATCCTCACGGGAACACTCCAAGAGGCAAAGGCTCCCTTTACGCACCTGGAAATAAGACTTGGGTCCCAAAGACAGGGTGACCCACATGTCTCTCCAGCCAGGTGCTAGCTGCCACACCAAACTGGTAAATCTGAGCCCCTCCCCCAGGGCCGGCTGGCAAGCAAGAAGCAGTGGCAGCAGTGGTGTTAAGAGCCAGGGAACCCTCTGAGCCCGCGTCCAGCCCCACTCACCAGCCTGTCAGCCCACCACGAGCTGTCTGAGTAATACGTCTTCATTACAACCACATGCACTGGAAATCGTCAAGCTTCCCTGATTTACGTAGAAATTTAAAGCCGTCTACAAAGCTGTTTACAGAGAGAAGCCTAGGGAAGCTGTCGAACCCATTTAAGAGATGCGTGTATCACACACTCATGCCGCCAGCACACAAGCGGCAGGCACGCCTGAGTGGAGCCGTGGAGACAGTCCCACTTCACGAGTCCTGTCTTTTTGGAATCACCCATGGCCATGCATCTCATCTCAGAGCAGGGTCAGGTTTCCTGAGTGGAGCCACTGAGCAGGCCAGCCCTCCTACACCAGGTCGGTTCTGCCACACTCCATGTGTCTAATGCTCCCAGAACCCAGGGTGAAGTGACTAGTTACGTAGAGGATCAATCTGTGCTTCCCAGGGGAGTGTGGTTGCTGAGACAGCTGCTAGCATCTGGAGCAGGAAGCCTAGGGAAACTTAGTCCAGGTTAGCTTAGAGGTCATTCGGCGCAGGTGACCTTCTGGCTGAGTTCAGAGGTCACTGGAGAAAATTCCTTTCTGTACCCTCTTTTTAACCTTCAGAACCCAGGCAGTGGGTCAAGAAGGCCCACTTGGTATAGAATATATTTTCTTACTAGAATCTGCTCTGGGGACTGGGAAATGCCCACACTTAGCCTGGCACAGAAAGTGGGTGTCACCTGCGTTCTGCTCACATCACAGGCGTGATGCTTTCTTCCTGACTAACTTTCCTCAGGCACATGGGTCTCATTGAGCAGCATTACAATGCCTAGTCCATAGGCCTTGGAGTGTATGGGCTCAGATAATCATGCACCTGCTTGATGAAGACTCAGAAGCCCGTGCCTGCCCTCTGTGTGGGCTGACCATGGACACATCCTACCAGTAAATACATGCACTGAACAGCTTGGGAATTACCTCAATGAGCGTGTGTTACAGACCCAAGCAGTCATAAATTGTGAAACCTTGATGTGGTAGTTCTCTTAGGAAACATACACCCTAGATCAGAACCTTTACATACCCCATCGTCAGCTGTGGGTTGACAGATGGTCTGAGAATGGGGGTCGTGTCCCCATTCTTATCAGAGACAAAGACACTAGAATCTAAAGTATGAAAATCCATTCCCCCAAATACGCGACCTCCTCAGTCACAAAGCACAAGAGGTGGAAGGAGAATGTAGGAGGGCATCCCCAACTCACCACCCAAGGCCAGTCTGTGGGGATGGCACAGCTGGTGTGGATGCTGCAGCCCAGCTGGTGTGGATGCTGCAGTCCAGCTGTGTGGATGCTGCAGTCCAGCTGTGTGGATGCTGCAGTCCAGCTGTGTGGATGCTGCAGCCCAGCTGTGTGGATGCTGCAGTCCAGCTGTGGGGATGCTGCCATCCAGCTGTGTGGGTGCTGGAGGCTGGGACTCAGCACAGACTCCTGCTCTGTTCCTTGAACCACCAGTCACCTCTGCCTGGATACTGTTCTACAGGAACATTAATGTTTCACCCAAGAAAGAAGCTGGGTATGGTGGCACCATGGTAGGTGGCACCTTGAGGTTTACACCTGCAGGGGGGACTCTGGTTCACAGGCCTCTGGGTTCCCTGTTGTTCGTCTTGGCATCAGAAAAGAAACCAGCTGTGGATAGCAGAGAATGACTAGTGTGTTCGCTATCTGCCCCTGTGACGTCAGAGCTCAGAGACAGGTCTCCTCACTCAGACGGAGTGAGAGAGAATGGTAGCTGTGGATGCCATTCTAAGAGGCAAGGGGGCTTCTTAGGCAGTGGCTCTTAGTGCCGGGACTGTCAGGAGCCTGGACTCAGGGATAGCACGTGCCTCAGAGCCTTGTTAGCATGGGAAGCCACCTCCAAGAGCTGCTAGGAAAGACACCCTGCTTGTCTCCAGCCCAGAGGCCCTGTGATGTAGACTCATAACTGGGGACTCAGCCATGCCACCAGACCCCTGGACCTTTATAAACCCCAGTTTCTCCTGTGTCAGCCAGCCCAGAGACTCTGTAACCCAGGTTCCACTTCCCTCACCTCTGCTGAGGCACGCAACCGTAACCCTGACACCCGAATGCAGGCCTCAGCTGCCATCCGGTCCCTGGAATACCCTCAATGAGCATCAGACTCAAGGATCCCCTTCTAGGGGCTCCCTCTTTCCTGCTGGGCCAGCATGTCAAAGGCAGCTCAGTGGGTCGCCTCCTTCTCCCAGAACCCTCTGAAGCTGTCTCCACACCTTCCTGCCTTTAGTGCTTCTCCTACATGTATGCTGGCTCTTCTTTTGTAACTTAGCCACATCTCACATCCCTACTCTAGAGGTACAACACCCCACACATGCTTCCCAAAGCATCTCAGCCTCTTTCCTCTACAGAATGTCTTCCCTTGAACCGCCGAGCTCCAGGGCACCTGGATTGGCTTCTCAGATTTGAGAGGTCTTGGCCCTGCCTGCCATGTCTCTAGGCTTCCTCCTTCTAGGAAGGCAGCCCTGGCCCAGAGTATCCTGGCTGTCCTGACAGTGGTCACCTTGACCACTGGGGATTCAGAGTGCCATAGAATTGTTGAGAGAGTAGCTTTCATTAGGGGAAACTTGGGACTTGGTTCAGAGTCAAAGCCTGGCCTGGGCACCCACGTTCCTCCAGGATAGACCTCATCCTTGGTGTTCCCTGGGGAGGATACAGGACACCTCTGAGCTCCAATCTTCACTTCCAGGTGACCATTTTAGAGTCACACTGTGAGATTTTCTGGGCCAGGCCAGCACTGCGTTATATAATAGCTACTGCTTGGCCTGCGGTGGGACCACACTCCTGCCAGGGCCCTCACCAGCACCTCAGCAGATATGAGGTAAGTGGGCACATCACCCCCTAGACAATGGATAAGGAAATCATGTCTCAGAGAAGTCAGGAGTTGAGGCCACAGACTAACAGTGGCCCGGGCATCTATCACTGGGCTGCATGATTCTGGTACCTATGCAGCTCATAGCGGGCCCTTTCCTGGGTCTTCCTGGGGCCCCTTGAGTGATTCTAGTCAGCCTTCCTAAGGGGGCTCCTATCAGCCATTTCCACATACAGGTGCCACTCATTCCCACCTAGGCCCTCGGCTGGGGACCCAGGTCAGTGTCGCACCCGACTTCCACCTCTAGGGAGAGAAGAGGCAGAGTATGGGCTCCCAGTGAGGCCCAGGAGATAGATGCCTGTGCTTTGCACAGTGGCCTCCTTTAAAAGGCTCTTGGCTCCACATTAATTCTGAGGAAACCGAGAAGAAGGCAGAGCTATGTTAGCTAAGAACAAGGGAGGGCAAGATGTGGGTGTGGAGGAGGTGACTGAGCCTTTGGCTAAGCTTAGTTGGGGGATTCTGGAATTTGTCTTTCAGTGATACTCTTCCTGGCCCCTGGCACCACTCTGGGGTCATGGTTTCGCCTGGGGGAGTGGGGCACAGTGAACCCGGAGCGTGGTTCCAGGCCCCCATTTCCCACAGAGGTGCCCGGGTGTTTCCCCATTGGTAGAAATGTTACATTACCAGCTTAAAGATTTTGGAAAGCGTGCCCTGGGCGTCGTAGGCCCCCTTGAATCCCTTGTGAGCCGATTTATAGTCAGAAGCTCTGCCTCCATAGCCAAATCCTGGCTTCTGCCCCTCGGCCCCCTGCAAGAAAAGACCAGAGCTCAGTGTCTGCTCACACCTGCCACCACCAGGGCCTAACCCAGGAGGACTTGAACCACCAGGTGGCGTCGGTGAGTCATCCAGGAGCCAGAGCAGCACGGAGCTCTGATGGGGAGGGGCTGGAGAAGTGCCTGTCCCCAAGTCCATCAGGGGGTGTCACTGGAGAAGAGAGGGCTCAGGGCTGGGCCAGGTAGTACTGTGTGTGCAGAGAGGCACAAGTGTCCAACTTTACAGGCAGCTGCGGAGCTCTGTCCAGGGCATCTTGGTGAGGAAAAGACAAGCATCTCTCTCAAATTCCCATCAAGAGCCTCCGCCCTCATCAGAGGAGGAATCACATCTCCAGGAGGCCCCCAAAGGTGCTGGAGTCCAGGGGCGAGGAGGGTCACCCTGTACCTGGCCCTCAGGTTCGTGTCTGCTGGTCTCACACAGCTCGGATTCTGCTCACCCGTGCTCTGCCGCCTCTGTGGCCTGGGAGGAATCATCTCTGGACTCTGTGAGATTTCCCTTTCCTACAGTAAAAGGCTGGTTTCCCAGTCTCTGGTCCGGGGCAGCCTCTCTATGGTGGCCTTGGTGAGACCTAAATTCAGGCTCCTATTTGGTGCCACGGGCTGCTGGCACTGTGCAGGAAGCAAGGGGCACCTGGTAGCAGCTCCTCCCACTTTCTAGGTGGCTGACCTTGGGCAGGTGTGGGAGCCTCAGTTTCCCGCATGGTGGGGTTTCTACTGCTCTTTCATTCACAGGATGGGCAGAGTCCCAAGTGCCCACCTTTGCACTTGTATCCTTCTGGAACTGGCCACTGAGGAGGACAGGCACCCCTTCCTGCCTCCATTGGTCCACAGCCCCCTCACACTGTTGGGATGGCCACCCCCTGTGGGATGCAGCAATGGACAGTGAGGACTGGGGTAAAGTCCCTCTGGGTCCCAGCACTGGCCTATGCACACAGAAGGGTGCCTGAGGTCGGTTTGAGTGGTGACACCAGCATTCTGGGTAAGGTCTTCACCCAGCCCCAGTGTGCGGTCCTGGAGGTTGACCAGAAAGACTCCCCCTGCCTCACAGAATTCTGCCCTTGAGGCAGAATTCAAGGCTTTGCATTGGGTTTTGACAAGAGGAAACAGGAAACCAGGGGTCGCCAACCTGCTAACTGCTAACAGCTCCGGCATCAGAAGCAGCCCACAGCCTCAGCATACTAGCCTCGCTGACTCACAGAATCCATGAGTCAATCCAGCTACCCGCCATCTTAGACATGCTGTGGACGGGATCAAGAAGATCCCAGGCTCTTCCAGGCAGGCCATGTGACCTAGCCTCTCCTATTCCAGCTACTTATATATTTTCCCTCTCTTTGGTCTGTGTTTGGGACAGATAGCGGTCCCCTAGCTGCCAGGGGTCTGTCAATGAGGTAAGGGAAGGGTCTTAGTGGATACTTGGGGCCAGCCAGAGACACTCATGTACCCTGGAAGCATCTTGGACACATGGGTTCCTGCACACCACATGGAGGGGTTGTGGCTGTCAGGAGTGTGGCACGGAACACACAGGCAGCCAAGTGGCAGGAACACAGGCTTCTCTGGGTGAATGCTGGGTCCTTTTCTCCCAAACCAAGAGTTTCTGCGACCTGAATTCGGCTGAACTTCCAGACCAATAATGCAGAACTTCCCAGTCCCTTTTGTCTTGGAAAGCCTCGACATTGTCAGGATACATACAACAGGGATATGAGAGAACAAGAGGGAGTTTCTGAAACGCCAGACAAGAAGGCCATCCTGAAGACAGACAATGAAAACCTGGAAGAACTTTGGACGAAGAGAGACCCAAGGGGACATTGAGAGACCAAAGCTAGAGATGGCAGAGATATTTGCCAAGGCCTCTCCTGTTTGCTAGGGGGTCAAAGAGTCCCCCAGGACCAGGATGAGGTGTCCTCTTCCCACGCCCTCACATCCAGTCTTTGTACGCCGCGACAACCCAGACTTAGAAAATTAAGACAGGAATAGCAGCAGCTAGAGTAAGAATTCTGGGTAAACAGACGTCATTCCTCATATCATTTTGTCTCCTGATGGCTCAGAAAGTCAAAGACAAAAAGAGGCTGTGAGTGGGGTCTAGGTAGACGCCTACCTTACTGTCACCAGTTCTGAAGATTTGCCATGGGAGGAAATAAATCAGGTCCAATGGGCATTTACATAAAACATTGCAGCGAACGGTTCATAGTTCAGTGTGAGAAAGTGCTGGAATGTGGCAGGAGCTCCGTGGAATCTGCTGTCTTTCGAGCAATCCTTCCCTCTTCTTGTTTTATCTTTGTTTTTTGAGACAGCGCAACTCTGTGGTCCCCCCTACATAGGCTCGCTTTGATCTCTTGGCAATCCTCCTGACTCTGCCTACTGAGTTCTGGCATTACAGGTGTGTGCCCTGCGCTCGCTCGGCTGTCTGTCTTTTTCCTACTGCTGTTTCTATCCATCCCTCTTTCTTCTCCCCCCCTCTCTCCTTTCTCTGTCTCTCTCCTCCTCCTCCCCCTTCACTCATTCTCTGTGTGTTGATTGGCTGCCACAGATGGCCTCTGCACATACTATTCACTGAGAAACAACCTCTCACTGCCCCCTCCCCCTCTGGCTAACAGGCTGGTGTTTATGCATCTATATAGCTCTGAAAATGACAGCTATTTACAAGGAAAAGAGCCATATCTAGTATCTGCTAGCAGCTGGGGTCAATATATTTGGTTAGGATTTATCAGTAAGCATTTTAAATTGGCATAGACATCAGGAGTCGCTAATATTTAGAAGCCAAGCCATTCAACCAATTAAAGCCTTCATTGAAACTTTGCTCTTGTGTCTAAAAAAATCTAGGGCCCCCAAAGGAATCTTTCTTGGTGGTTCATTACCTCAGTGTTAGCACTACTAACACACAACAAAACACCAAATCCCCTGGACTGAAGGGCAGGCGGATGCTAGAGATAAAACAACAGGGTTCGGCGTCTCTTCCTTTAGATCAGCAGTATTGTTTTAAGGGGTGGCCAGAGTCGTTCTGTACTTGGTCTGTGGGGACTCGATTTTCCCATCACAGGCACTGGAGAGGAATTAGGGATTTTCTCCAGTGTGATGTGGCTCTTCCCTGGGAAGGCGCTCAGAACCCTTGTGGGGAGGAGGTACAGGGCTTGCCAGTGCCTGGGGCTCAGCCTGGCAGCCATCCACACGGAAGGGTTTCGTCCCTGCCCTGAAACAGAAAACAGCCTGTCAACTGTGGTTGGCAAGCTGGGCTGGGCAGGAAAGAAAAGGCGAGTGTTAAGCAACAGAAAGAACTTAAAAGTCAGTGGGTTGTGCAGGCTGCAGACGGGGAGGAAGCAGAGGAAATTCAGGCATCACCTACCCAGCTAAATCTGCTGAGGGACAGGCCTCTCCCCTGTGAGGAAGAGAAAGAAACAGTGACGAAAGAAACAGTGGCGATGTGGAGATGATCACCCCGGGCCAAGTCCTGAAACCAACAGGAGCAACCAAAATGGCATGCCTCCCGCAGCGGGAGCAGGTTCCCTCAAATACGCCAGATCCAGGGTTTGGCAGGGCCATCTGCACTTCCAAAGCCAGGGTGTGACTTCTGGCTCCGGGGACCAGTGCAGGGATGCACTGATCTTGTTAACACAGCTGGAGACCCGCCACAACTGTGTCTCACTGGGAACCTCTGGGAGCAAGATTGTGGTGGATTGATTCAGAGAGCCCTGAGCCCAGTTCCATTCGGAAGTTTGGATTTCAGGGTAATCATATCAATTGATTGACAATGATCAAAACGTCTATGGTCTTACCTTTCCTTGGGATGGAGGTGGTGTGCGGGGTGTCACCTGGAAGACAGAGAAGTGTGGGCAGTCCCACTCTCTCTCAGAGGGTCCCACCAGTTTATGTCTACAGACATGGGTCCAGTCTATTAGGTACCAGACACTAACACAGGCCTCTATAGTATACCCTTTCTGGGGATGGACATGCTGCACTCACTGATACTCACCTTCAACCTGATGCCTCATTTTAATGTGTCTGTTTTACATGTGTGGGTTTGTCCATGTGAGTGCAGGTGCCCATGGAGGCCAGAGATGGTATCGGGGCTGGAGTTATAGGTATTTATGAGCCACCCAACATGGATGATAGGGATTGAACTTAGATCCTTTGCAAGAGCAGTGTGCTGGCTACTTTTATGTCAACTTGACACAAGATAGAGTCATTTGGGAAAAGGGAATTTTCAATTGAGAAAATTCCTCTGTTAAAAAAAAATTGCCTGTAAGCAAATCTGTAGTGATTTTCTTAATGACTGATGTGGGAAGGTCCATGTAATTGTGGTTGGTGCCATCCCCAGGGGAGGTGGTTCTGGGGTCCATAAGAAAGCAAACAGAGCAAGCCAGCAAGAAGCGTTCTTTCATGGCGTCTGCTTCAGTTCCTACCTCCAAGTTCCTTTTCTGACTTCCTTCCATGATGGTGGTGATGGAGAAGTGTGAGTGAAATAAACCCTGTCTTCCTCAAGTTGCCTTGGGCCGTGGTGTTTATCACCACAGTGAGAAATACAACTCAGGCAGGTAACACGCTCTGTTGATTACTGAGCCATCTGTCCAGCCCCTCATCATTAGTTTCTCATAAACTTGACTGTGGTGGTTTGAACGAGAGTGACCCCCCCATAGGTTCTTCTATGTGAGTGCTAGGCCCCCCGTTGTTGGAACTGTTTGGGAAGGATTAGGAGATGTGGACTTCTTGGAAGAGGTGTGTCACTGGGGTGGGCCATTCCCGCTTATCATTCTATCACCTATCTATCTATCTATCTATCTGTCTGTCTGTCTGTCTGTCTGTCTGTCTATCTATCTATCTATCTATCTATCCATCCATCCATCAACCATCTATCTATTAACTATCTATCAGTCATCTATCAATCTATCTATGATCTATCAATCAATCTATTATCTATTTACCAATCATCTATCTATCTATCTATCTATCTATCTATCTATCTATCTATCATCTATCTATCTATCTATCTATCTATTATCTATCATCTATCATCATCTATTTATCTCCTCCTCCCCACCTCTCTGCCTCATGGTTGTGTCTCAAGATACGATCCCTCAGCCACTGTCCCGCTGCCATTCCTGCCTGCCTGCTGCCATGCTCCCTGCCCTGATGGTTATTGACTTACCCTCTGACCTGTAGGTCCAAAATAAACTCTTTCTTCCATAAGTTGCCTTGCCCATGGTATCTTATCACAATGATTGAAAAGTAACTAAGACACTTGTTTTGTGGACAAGTTTATATTTACACAGACATTCTAATGAAATCACATGTTTCCCCTACACCCACAGGGCACCCCACCCATCTACTTAGTGTCTGTTATTTAGTACCAGCATTAATGCGATTTGTTATAACTGATAAATACTGGAGCATTATTGTTATCAGCTGGATACCAGAGGGTTCACCCTATGCGGTGTGCATCCTATGTGTATAGACAAACGTCTTGTGTTCTATTTTACAATGCCACACAGAGCTGGCCTAAAACACCCTGCCTTTCTCTGCTTACCCTTCAATCCTTCTGGGCAATGCCTATTCCCATCCTTAACTCTTCTTAGGGTTACAAAGCCTATATTTTTTACTTAAGCATCAACTAGCTGTCTGGTTTCAAGAAAATTGAGTTCTTATTGGAATACATTGTTTGTTACATGGCAGATGCAGCCAAGAGTGTTCTTTGGGACTTGGAGTCCTTGTGACCAAGTTTCTACTGAGGATGGTGTCCCTCAGGCCAGCTACACCCAGAGAAGGATCCCAGGAAGCCACAGGTGAGCTAAGGACTCTCTTGGATCCAGCAACCCTTCCTTTGATGATTTCTTGGTCCCCTTTATGCATGGTCACTTACAATGTTCTTGAAGAAGTGGACTACTGGGTTTTCATCTTGGGTCCGGCCATGCTGTGACTTCTGGGGCAGGGAGCCATAGTGGGTAGTTCTCGATGTGTGTGAGTCCTGAAAGAGAGAAGCGTACAGCTTAGGATGAAAAGAGCTTAGCTGGGCCATGTCTGTCCTCCTGAGGAAAGTGGGTCTCCACTGCATGCATCCTGTGCTCCGGAAGCAGCTGGCATGTCACCAGACACCCGAGTTAGGCATGGGGCTTGCTGGAGCATGCTTGGTAGCATAACCACAGCTTGCCAGGTGGATGCTCTCTATTTCTGAAGCCATCACTGGCAGAGGTCATCTGTTCATTAGCTTTGGAGTGACAGCATCATAAGCTAACCTCTGCCTCGAGTCCCCGGAATTCTGAGTCTGCTGATGTGTGAACATCACTTTCCCATCTTGAGTAAGATGGAAGAGTAATACCTGGTGTGAGTGTGCATCTGGTCTGAGCATTCATCGTCCACAGAACCCAAAGGTTCTAGGTCAGTGGATACAGCCAGTAAGATACCCTAGCAAGCACAGAGGCAGTGATGTATCCCAAGTGAGCAAGAGCTGGGAGGGGAGGCCGAGATGACGGCTTTTGCTGGATGCTGTCACTCAGAATCTGGGCTCAAGCCAGTGGACATGCATAGTACCACAGGAAGAGCCTGCATCCAAGCAGGCATCCTTGGGAAGAAGTCTGTGAAGAGACTTCACAGCACTACAGTTCTCAGGAAATAACAGGGAGTTCGGCAGGAGCCTGCACACGTTTCCTCGGGTCTGCCTGCCTCTGCTGCTCGCAGCTCATGCTCAGAACCACCACTGTGCTTGGAGGAACCTCATCCAGTCATCAGCAAGGGGGAGAGCAGGAGTGATGTGTGCAGCCTGTCTGCAGAGCTCCCAGCGAAGCATCGGAGATGGCAGTCGGGTCACTAGCAGCATCCCGTCTCTCTGTTTGTGGGTTGGGGGAGCCCTTTGAGGAGTTTGCCACTAAAGAGCCAGGAACCACTTCTCTGGAGCTTTTGAGGGTGTGGGTGATGGGCGTGGCTCCGTGGGTGATGACTAGAGTTTCACAGGATGCCGTTGGCCAATTACTCAGCCTTTCTCTGAGTCTGTTATGTCATGATCCTGATTGTGATGAGCTAAACACAGTTTCACCTTCTGTGTTGGCCACCCTGAGGGCCTGGACGAATGTCTACTCCACACCCTTCCTTATAGATAGCATCAGACAGAGCGCTCGTTAGGAGTTATGTGATCCTAGCTGTGGGTTTCCACACATCAAGGTTTGGTCCCTCCCTGTCACTTTGATCCTGTTCACCCACCCCACCCCCGACATTGTCGGACCTTGGACACAGTTCTTGTCCCCCCCCCCCCGGTCCCTCTATTGCACAGACCAAAGTTCACTGCTTCCCAGGGACCACATACCTAATCTGCTAACTCTTCAAGGTCAAACTGCCTTCCCAGCCCACCACCACCTGGCACCTTCTAAATGGCTGCTCTGTCTTCCTCTCCACCCACCCCCATCCTTCCCACCTGGACAGTCAGCTCACACTCTGAAAAACTCTTAAGGTCCATTCTTCTTCACTTCACCTATGTCCAGTGGCCTGCTGAGGATTCAGAATGCCATTCACTCTTCCTTAATGCTGTGAGGGGCCTGACCTTCCCAGACTACCACACATATCCTCTGTTATCCCCTTATCTGCTGGTCCTTGGAGATGTCACAGCGGTAGATCACCAGCTTAGAGAAGCCTCTGCCTAACATGTTTTCTTTATAAGAGTTGCTGTGGTCATGGCTTTGCATCTCTTTGCAGCAATAGAAACCCTAGGTAAGACAGCTAGCCTTTGGGGCGGGACCATGCTAATCTTCTTTGTATCATTCCAGTTTTAGTGCTGCCAAAGCAAATACAAAGGCACTGAACTTCTGGGAGAAAAGTAATTTAAATATTTTAAGGAGCTCAAGAGCTTTGTAGATTGTTTTACAACTCTTAGAGCTATGGAATCTGGGGTCAGGACTGTCCATGATAAGTCAGGGAGTGGCCTGTGCAAGCATCCGCTATAGGCAACTACTGCATGGCCTGCAGAGATCTCTTTTAATGTAGGACCTAACCACGAAGTGGTCTACATGGGTCATCTACATGGCTAACACACACACTGGCTTGGACCCTGACTTGGGCTCTTGGAGCTACACTGTTCCATAGATAATCAGAGGTAGCAATGTCAATATATCTGCTTTGCTATATCTGCAGATTTTTTGAATCAAAAGATATTCAGGCAGTCATCTGTCTATAGAATAGGAGCCATCAGCTAAACACAAACCCCAAATTTAAATGCCGCTAGACCAGTGGCAGGAAAGAACCTGACGAAGCAGTTGTAGCGTTTGGCCTGAGCTGTGTCACAGCAGTAGAATGCTTGCCTAGCACGTGTAAGGCCCTGGGATCCCAGAACAAAACACAGTAGTGCCATGTAGAAAATCTTTAGGCTAGAAACCAGAAAAGAGACCCAAGAAGAGCTGGAGGAGAGGCACTCTGTATCCATGGACTGGCAGACCCAGACAGTAGAGATGCCACATCTATCTACCTATTTAATGCAATTGCCGGTAAGATTTTGATTAGATACCGACAGACTGATCTGGACCTAAACGGGAATGCAAAGGAATCAAAGGAGCTAATCCGCTGTAAAAATGTAGACGTTTCCCAAATCACATGGCTTTATTTGCAAGATTTATTACATAGCTATAGTAATCAAGCAAGGCTTCCCAGACATGACACCAAAAGCGGATTCACCGAGAAGTAGGTAAATTAGACCCCATCAAAGCTCAACACTGTTAACATGAAACACTCTTAGGAGCATGAACAGACAAATGGCAGACTTGGAGAAAACATTTGCAAATCACATGTGAGAAAAAGAATTAAACACTTTTCTTTTTTTTTAAAGAAACACTAAACCTTCAAAACTCAGCAGTAAAAGTTAATTGATTAAAAACTAGACAAAACGCTTCAACAAACGTTTCACCAAAGATGTGTGGAAAACAAATTAGCACACAAACAACAGCTGCTCATACCAACAGCCACCAAGAACATGCAAACAGGAGCCATGAGATGCCACTACTCACCTGTTCAGAGAGTTAAGAAAAAAATGCAGACAATACCAAGTGTTGGCTAGTACAGGGAGCAACTGGAACTCCCATGCATTGCCTTGCGAGTACAAAATAGCACAGTCACTGGGAAAAACAACTTGGTGGTTTCTTACAGCACCAACTGTGTATTTATTGGATGGCCCTGCAATCACATTGCATGCTTGGAAGGATGAAACAGAAATGCTATATTTTTGAAAGTGATTTTAAAATGAATATATTGATCACTAACCATTTGAAGGAAAACAATTTAGATCTTAAATAAAGAACCTATATTCACTCAAAGTCTGTACATGAGGGCTTATAGAACTTTTTATTTCCTGCAAACTATAAGCAGCTCAAATGTTCTTCAACAGGAGAATCTACACACCGTGGTACGCTTATTCAGTGGAATGCTAATTAGCAATAAAACAAACAACGTTTTGAAACACATTATAACATTTAGGCATCTCTAAGTCGTGCTGAATGACAGAAGCCATTCAGAAAAGATTTTACATATATCGTCTTTTTTAGGTGACATTCTTGAAAAGCCTGTCCTATGATGTGGGGACTAGAGCAGGGGTGGCTGTAGTTAGGACATTAGAGAAAGGGAGTTTTGAGTACACAAGGCAGGGGCACTGTCTTAGGCTGACTGTCTTTGTGGTAGTAGCTACACACATTTATACATCTGCTAAAACATATAGAGCTCTATACAAAGCAAGTCCGTTTTGCTATACGTTAGTTTAGAAAATAAAATAAGGCCATTTAACATGGATCAGGACTACCCAGCATTCGTGGAACCACCATACTTTTCTGTGAGTTTTCCCACCAGAACCTTCGTGGGAAGGCAGCCTGAGCCTCGGCTTCCACCCTGGAGCTCTCCTCACATGTTGCTCTTGCTTAGTTAGGTAGAATGGACCCCCTTCCATACATGCCACTGCCTCCTGACCCAGGCAGCTCTTTTTAGCTGCCAAGTATTGCCATGTTGGATTGTCTGTCCCAGCTTTCCAGAGCTGCTCATGCCTTCATCTAGGTTTTACTCTTTCATAGGGAAGAAAAGAGTCAAGCCTGTGTGGTGGGCCCCAGGGTGCTAACTGTGGAACTCTCACGGTGGCTCTCGGCAGCTAGAGAGAGGGTGAAGGAGGGCAATAGCAAAACCCTACCACAGCGTGCAGAAAGAGCTAGTCACAGGAACAGGAGGGCACTCGCCGGACCCAATGCCAGAACCCTAGGAGTCCTTGGTAAGCTGCTGGGTGGACCAGGCCCCAGCCTCCTCACATGCAGCATGGGCCTGAAGTGCAGTTGGGAAGAGGATGGCAATTCTTTGGTGTGACAGTCACACCTTGGGACATAGCCCAACTCTAGACCTGCCTGGCTTTGCGGTGAGTACAGCAAAAGCCAAGAGGCCACCTCAGTTGCCATGGTAGCAACATTCTGGGCTGGGGCAAGAGACTGCATGTGTCAGACCAGGGCTGCATCTGAGCTCGTTTTGTAAAATACGCAGGACACAAGGGTCGCATTTTAACCATGTCTGAGGACACAGCTCGGTAGCAACTGTACATCCATCACCACCCGGCAGAATCTGTCCTAGTTCAGCCCTGATCTCTCTCCAGCCTCCAGGACCACTACCGTACTTTCAGACTCCACGAAGATGGGAATATTTTCTCCCAGTCTGTAGCCTGTCTGTACACATTTCTAACAGTGTTTCATGCAAACAGTGCTGAGCTTTGATGGGGTCTGATTTACCTATTTTCTTGATGAACCAGCTTTTTACGTCAGGTCTAGGAAACTCTTGTCTACCCTGGTCAAGAAGATTGTCTCCTATATTTTGTCTAAAATTGTAGAATTTTCTAGTGCCAGTAGAGGTTTATGATCCAGTTTCAGGTGACTTTTGTATAAGGTGAGGGTTGAGTTGATTAACGTTTGTTTTTGGCCGTGTTTGGCAGGGGGCTGTCCAATTATCCCAAGGCCGCCTGTTGAAAAGGGCATCATTTTTCTCTTGAGTTGTCTCTCTTTGTCAAAATGCAATTCACCATAGGTAATCCCCCCAACCCCCTGCCCTGGGACTCACTCCATATTCCGTGTAGGAATATTCCAGATTTTCTGAGTGTCTGCCCAAGGGCCCTGGTGATGGGCAAGGTCACTTGCAATCTGGCGAGCTGGCGTCTTTAGAAGAAAGGGCTTTCGCCTCTTAGTTCATGTGAGCCATACATGCAGTTATTGTCTGGCAGGTAACTGCATGGCTGTGCTCACTAAGGCTGAGGGAGGAGCCCACACTGGATGGTTATTGTTGTTCCCCAAGACTGCAGTCTCTATGCCCAGCTCATCTCCAGCAGCACGTCTTCCTCATCATCGTAGGTTACTAACAGGCATCCTAACAAGGTCAGTTCACCACCAGCAAGAAGGACCACGAGACCAAGGCCAGTGCTGGCCCGGCAAGGACTCATGGAACCTGAGGGGGTTGGGGGTCTTGCTACCTGGCCGGCCTGAACCCCATGGCTGTGTTTGGAGTTGAACATTTGGAACAAGCGAGGGCCTGTAAAACTAGTCTTGTTTTTAAAAATAAAAAAATTCCGTTGTTTGGACAGCGGCGCATACTTACAGGAAGGTGATAAATAAGCGACGTCCCTGCTGTGGGACAGCCCAGGTTTTGTGCTGCAAAAGGGTGGAAATGGGATCCTACTACACGCTGTCTTCTCCTTGTCTGTTTTTTCTCTTTTTTTCTTCATGTTATATCAGGAACCCCACTTTCTGTCAATTCAGCTTTGCATTGTATTAACAAGCAAAGCTGACAACAAACTTTATGAGGCGACATAAAGCAAAACGGTGATGAATCGCTTCGCTTGGAACTGTGGAAGGGATCCCCGACCAAGCAGGTCATTGATCTCCGAGCTGCGTGCTTTCTCCATTAGCCCGTGTGTACTACTTTTGAAAAATTAACAATTTCCCCCAGCTGGAAACGGTGCCCGTCACCAGCAGGGGGCGCTCAGACATGCTCTCTGCAGAGGCCAGGAAAGGGATTTTTCAAGTTTTTCCAGCTTCCTGTAGGTGAAAGCTGGGAACCCTAAACCTGGACGTTCTGTCAGGGGGTCAGTGGCCCTCAGACTGTCTGCTTGTTCCCCTGAAGAGAGGCTGCTCCTGAAAACATCATGAGACACATCCCTACCATCTGCAGTTCATTACAGGTCAGGAGTGACCGCCTATCAGTGCAACCATTTCACAAGGATGTCCCTAGGGTTTGATGGTCAAGGAAAATAAAAAGATTCCAATTCTGACTTCATTGCTGGCCTGAGAAGTGTCCCCCAAGCCCCCTTACCTGGAAGTATGACCAGCGTCCCCCAGGGGCCTGGGGTTACACTTTCTTCCTTCTATCTTCAAACAGATTTGTGTAAGCACGGAAGAACATGCACACTCACCCAGGAGATGCTCTGTCCCTCACTGACCTGAGTCCAAACCGTCACCCAGCACTACTGCCCTGCTCTGCTTCATTTGCAGGGTGAAACTGAGACGCAAGGGGTCCAAGGACCTTCCTGCTGAGGCCCCCCGGGTAGTCCGGGTCCAGTGCTGGAGACAAGCGCAGAGCACCTGGTCACGTGGAGCTAGATAGCACCATTGGGCCACGCTCCAGGCAGCGGCTACAGGAGGCTGCCAGCTTGTCATACAGCAAAAGGGTAAGATGCAGGAGCAGAACAGAGTTTCAAGTCACGGCTTTTACTTATTTAGTTCAAAGTTTGCAGATTTATAACAAGTTCTGAAGCTGTGGGTCAGAAAGAAATTGTTTATATTTGGGGATAAGAGCTGAGTTTTGAGGATGGCTGGAGTCCACCGGGCCTGGGAAATCAGTTCCTAATTAAGTTGGATTTGCAAATGCGATCTCAGTTAAGGTTAATGACAGGGAGCATTTCCCATGTCATTATCATCAAAATGGTTTCATTTCCAGGTAATTAAAATACAGGACCCTGTTAGTTTCTGTCAAAGGGAAAACTAGGCCTCAACACCAGCAGTCAGGAACATTCTGTCCCACCCATGGGAGACAAATTCAACCAGGTTATCTTCTGATACATGTTCCTTTCTTTCCTTTAAATTTAATTTTAAGCCATGGCCCCACACATGTTGGCCAAGGGCTTTGCTACAGGACCTCGCAGAAGGTTGCAAACATCTCAGCCACGTGGTGGCGTCAGGACACCACAGTCCACGGAGTTCTCTTTCTCCAGACCCAGAGAGAGGGAGCGAGGAAATTAATCCGCATTTAACTGTCTTTAATTGATCTCAGAGGCCAGGGCCTCAGAGGTTGCTCTGTGAGGCCTGGATGGCAGCTGGGGGAGGCGGGGGAGGTGGGGTGGGGTAGGGGGGAGGGCTTTGAGAAAGTGTTCTCTCCCATCCACACTCCCCACGACTGACACCCACAGAGCTTTTCTCTGTCAGGACTGGCCTCGGCTGCCTCTGCTGCCCTAAAGCTTTTGTGTTGGCTCACACGCTCCTGTTCAACGCTGTCTCCAGAGAAAGAAGGCCATGGCTAGCTTCTTTCACAGTCTGATTGTCACCCTTGTTTTCCACTTGGGAGTCAGTGGCAGGGCTCAACAGCCAACCTGTCTGTGATCCATTGAAATGTGCAGGTCATGAAGAAATGAGTGTCATCGGCAACCCACATTCTTGGCGAAAGTCTCAGGATGGTGATCTGTATAGAGAAGCCGTCTACAGTAGGAGGCCATCTTTCTCCATTTTTGACTCTTCGTACCCTGACTGCCCAGATGCTGTGGCTGTTTCAGGACATTTCAGCACGTGTGTCCCTCTCACCCCTGGCTGGCTCCAGTTCTAGCCGTGTTCACACTCGTAGAGGAAGCTAGGACACCATTCGTGATCAAACCGCTTCTCATGTGTCTCAGGAGAGAGTGTTTCTCTCTTTTTTTTTTTTCCTCTAGCAAAATTCATGCATTTGAAATTCTGGGGTCTGGGCGTGATGTGCAGATTTCTCTGTTTTGGGGTCTTTGCGGGGCATGAGAACATAGTGTTTCACGTCACTGATGATTATGACTCCGATGAAAGAGAACTCTTCTTCACGGGAAGCCGGGCAGCATCCGCACGGCTTTTCTCACTTTCTGGACAGGTGTGGATAGACTTCCTGTGTAGGTGGGAACTTCAGGATGTCCCCTGACTTCACTGTCCTGCACTTCCCCTCAAGTCACTGTCCCCGGGGGAAGGATGACGCTTTGCCACACATTCCAGTGTCCGGTTCCTAAGTGGGAGAGTTTGACCTTCAGCCAACTGTGAAGTGAAGGCCATTTTGACACTGCTGAAGAGTCGGGGGGGGGGGGGCAACTGCTGTCGTGTTGGGAGGGGGGCACCGGCTCCCTCACGGTGCTCCAGAACTTGGAGGACAAAGATACCTTGGCCTCCTCTGGCAACTTCGCCCTTTACTTTGGCAGTGTAGGGATTAGCTTCAGAGTCCTCTGGGCTTCTCACCTCCTGGGATGTGAACTTGAGACTCGGTGACCAGAAAGACAGAAAGCCGAGGCACTTCTGGTGTTAACCGGGTGCTCACCAGGCCAGGGACTTCCAGGCTTCAGAGGGCTCCAGCTCTGATACCTGCTTCCAGATCTCTCCCGGCCAGTGGCTCCCCGGAAGAGGGGCAACAGAGGTGGGCAACGGACCCTGTGGGAGCCGACGAGGTCAGACCCGGAAGGAAGTCACAGACCTGACCTCTTCACCTCTCCTCCTTGAGGAGGTCAGCGGCTTGGTGGCCCCTAACCCCAGCATCTGTTAGTTCCTGGGGCTTTGCCCCTGCTTCCTTCTAAATACGGTGGGAAGCAAAATGGGTCATGATACTCACATTTCTTCACTGTTTCCAAGTACCCATTGCTTTTAAGACCCCAATGTGTCCAAAGTGTAATATTTAATAAAAACATCAAACAGAAGTCACACTAGAAGTATAAACCAAATACTGATGATATGGGGCCTTTTCCTTGGGGGACAATGTAGCCCTGGCTGACCTTGAACTTGTGATCCCCCTTCACATCTCTAGTGCTGGGATTGAAGGATGTGCCTGGTTTTGTGGCTTTGAAACTTGGGGTTTGTTTTGCACAACGTGTGGGCAGCACGCAGGGGCGGGGTCTGGGGAGGTTTCCTTGGAAGGACGAGGGCAACAATGGCAGGTTTTCCAGCAAGCAAGGCCTTGAGCTCAAAGCAGGTTCTAGGTGCTGAACAATCATCCCTGAGCTAGAAGGCCGGACTTTCAGGCAGGTCGCCGGCCTCCTGTTCTGGTCAGCACTTGCTCCAGAGACAGACAGTGAGGACCCACTCCCATGTGCAGCCACAAAAAACCATCCACATCTACTCAGAGCCGTGTGTGGAGCCACGAGGAGGAAGTCAGGTCCGTTAAACAGCAGGGTGGGCTTGCGGTGCTTGGGGAGCGGAGCCCCTCTGTGTGGGCAGCACCTGGATCTTCAGGCTGCACTTCCTGGGGTGGAGGAAGATCTAAGGAGCCTGGCACCTGCTGAGGCCCTGCCTCTGGGGCGGCTCCAGAGCCATCTCACCTGATTCGAACCTCTCCTGAAGACAGGAGACCAGTGGGCTGAGGATCTTCAAAGCAACACCTATAGCAGGTTCCACTTAACTCACACCCTCAAGGTAACAGCGGAGGACACTGAGACCCGAGAGCAAACCGCCTGGAGGCTGTAGCAGCACAGGGTGGGGGGAGCCTCTGGAGCCTTCCGGTTCAGCATGCCTTCCGGGCTGCTCGGGGTGATCTTGGGTCTTTCTAGGACAGGATGGGAATGGAGTACACAGAGGTGGGATTGCCCATGTCATACCAGGAAGTCCTCTCTGAGCACACACATCTGTCTCGTTTGGTTAGCACCAAATCCCCTCTGGATAGATACCAGGCCTCCCTCTCTGGTCACAACCGCTTCACAACTGAGCAAGCCTATCTCTGAGGAGGCCATACCCCAGGGACATTCCTCTGCAGGCTGGCAGAATGAGACCTAAGCCTCAGGCTTCTGATTCTCACTTTGTGACAAAAGATGCCAGAATCCCAGAGCTGGTGGGGCTGATGCAGTGTGGGCCCTTTGGGAGACCTCTTGGACCATGCACAGTGGTGATGGGTGGATGGTACCCTGCAAGGCTGGCAAGGAGAGGCTAAAAAGGCTTCCAAATGAAGCCGAGACAGAGCACCTGGTGATGTGGACAGAGGAGATGGTCCTTCCTGTTCACTGCTCTCCCCGGGTTCTTGCCAAGCCACAAGCAGTGAGAGGCTGTCCTCATGGATGGGGTCTCCTTAGCTCCTTCCTGGTTTGTTCATCGTGTTCCTCCTCAGCAGAGCATGCTGCTGCCTGGTGCCAGTCCATGCCAGGCCTGGGCCCAGCAATCCACAATGCAGGAAAGGAGAAGAAGGCTGCCCAGACGGGACACACGAGACCTGTCTGTGCATTTCCGGGGAGCTGCTCGTCACCCTGAGCTCCACACCTTTCCCCCTTCTGGAATTTTTGCTTTTTGTCCTCAAATGCTCTTCTGTTTGTCTCCTTCTGCTCCTTCCCACTTGCCCCCCCCCCACCCCACAAGCTCCAAAGAATAAACATGGCTAGCCCCAAGGAAATGACTGGATCTCTTGGGACTGAAGAATGCCTAGCGCGGAGTCTGGTGCTTGAGGAGGCCATTGGGGTTTTTGTTACAGGGTCTGCAGGTGTGTTGGCAGACAGAGAGATGGAGGTAGGAGATGGAACACACAATATAGTGGCATGTACGTGTACCCATTTCACCATAGACAGAGACAGGGAGGTGCCTTGTTAGCATGGTAAGGAGGCTGTCCCACGGCTACAAAGCATTCACAGCCACTCAGCACAGACTACCAGCTCAGCAGTGCTCACTGGTGCCTTCGGGGTTTTGAACTTGCAGGGGAGAGAGTTCGCAGCCCCTAATGCCTTAAGTTGCTGTCCAACCCGCGGCTTCCACCTAGGGCCTTTCTCTCCTTGGCAAGCTCATTTCAAGTCACTGAGTCCTGAATGACAAGAGTATTTCTGAGACCACTGGTGAGGCCCACCCTGGCTGTGCTTCCCCTGCGGCTGATGCTGTATCATCCACACCCTGCGACTCATCACCACTTTCTTAACATAGCCAAGTCAACCACAGTGCTGGAGGAAGACATCACCCACGCCGCCGAGAGAGAAGACCCGGGACTATCATCAGGAAGGAAGTCCCGTGGGCTTGCAACTCTGAGAAGGAAACGCCCAGGCTGTCAGGACAGACACTCGCCTCTGTGCTTACCTGATGTGGGGACAGACCCAGAACCATGACTGTGCCTTCCCTGGTGGACCAGGAAGGCCAGGGTAACTTCAGCACACGGGCCCTGGAAGAGTTCTCTGCTGCCTGGTAGAAGACATTAGTCTCTTGCCTTTAGATTTGGCTTACACCTGGTTTTCCTCACAGTAGACAGCACCTAATAACCCCTGTCTATTTTACTTCGGTCCCAATGTGTGTTCAAGCCAGTCAGTTCAAACTCTGTTTGAATGGAAATGGGAACTCACAGATAATATATGCAAAGAACTTCACACTGGGAACCAGTAGCATGTTTTAGTATCCTAAATCCATGTCCACAAGAGACTGGACTCTGATCAGGCAAGGATGTCATTTACAGCTGGCCTGAGGTTTGGCCAACCTTTAAAATACATGCACAGAAAATTGAAAGTATATGCAGTTGGGATGAAGGTGTAGAGACTAGGAGGGCTTGGCTTCTCTCTGCTGAGTAACGTTTAAAGGAGAAAAAGCAAATACTCTCTTGAGAGTTCCTGGCTGTGGTCCACCGTGGGAAACCCTGGGGCTCTGGCCAGAATCTCCACTCCACTCAGGGTCTGCTTTCTGGAGCAGAGTGTCTCAAGTCTAGGGGAGGACAGGGTAGATGGTGTCAGATTGTTCAAGATGACCCAAGTGTCCTATGGCTTGGTTCAGTCAGCTAGCCCTGTGCCCCACGTGCCTCTGTTGCCTTTCGGTGAAGCACCTGGCATTGTCACAGGATTCACACCTGTCACACTAGCTGCATGCGATGTCCTGATGCAGTGGGGCTGGACACTTGCCGGGCAGGTGCTGTCACCCCAGACCTTTGCCAGTTTAGGAAAGCCAAGTGGATGCAGGCCCCGGCAGGTCCCAGAAAGATGAGCTCTGGAGGGACGGTGGGCCCTCACAAACTACTCAGGGGAAGTGGTACATTTTTAAGAGTTGAAAGGGCTCTCGAAGCTAGGCTCAGCTAAAACTGAGCAGGACTCTGCCACACCAGACACTGTGCATGAGACTCCTTCCTGTCACTCCCCAAGAGACATCACAATGTCCCCAGGGATCCCAGTGCTGGGATTGCATCCAAGGCTGTGGGCTGGTGTAACCTTGCTTTTCTCTGCTGCCCTCTCAGCCCTGGCCCCTGCCTGGCCATCCTAGAGGCCATTGGGATGTTCCTTAGTCTTCACGTCTCTGTGCAGGGCATGGGACAGTGCCCATCCCAAGCACCCGCTTCTTGCTCCCCAGGGTGCCCACCTCAAGCAGATTCCTGTGCAAGCTTCTACACAGTCCAAAGCCCTTGGGTTATGGACACCCTGCCTGCTGCCTGCCTCGATCACGGTCAGCCACCTCTCCGGCTTATGTTTAATACGTGGCGGAATTGTGTGCTCACAGATTCCCAGGCATCCTCCCTCCATAGGTACTGGATGGAGCATAGAGAGAGAATGTTCTAGTTGCTAGGTCTCTGAGCAGCAGTTTTCAACTTTTCACTTGCTCTCTTGACAGGGTCAAGGTGCAGAGGGAGTGGGCTTCTGTGTGACATGGTCACTGACAGACACACGATCTGTGTGGTGACACTCAGCGTGCATGAGCAGCAGTCCTGTCCCTGCCTTCCTCAGCTTTATCCATAGTGTGCCACTGTGGCGGTTTCTACACTGGGACGTATGGGCACATCTCAGCCACGCTATCTGTGATATACTCAGAGGGACAGATACCAGGGGACCGGACTTCAGAAGGACACTTGCCATTTGGGTTTAACTCAGCTGATATTCGGGGAATGCTTGCTATCGGATAGGAGCTTGCTTTCAAAGTAGTTAGGGAATATAGGCAGGCAATGACCTGGTCCAGGTTGGTCCTTCTAGGCCAGTCCTCTCGGTGGCTCTTCAACCTGTGTGGCATTACAGAAGGCCACATCACACGTCCACAGCTTGTTCTCATGGCCTTCTCCATACGGTGACCTGACAACTGTACCGTGTCCTGGTTGGTCCTTTGAGATTTTCACACTACAGATTCAAAGACAGACTCTCTACCTCCTACATGGCTTTTTGTTTTGTTTTGAAATTTCTTCCTTGTTGTGTCCCTTCAGGGCCTCACAGATGCCCTGAAGACCTCTTGGATCCCTGGGACACAGTGAGCCCCTGAAGGGGCTGCCTGTCCTAGCCCATGTGATTCTCTCAAAGACTTGCCCATAGAACTGAGCGCATTTTCACACACCGGTGGCCCCTGGCTGGAGGGACAGTGACTGAAGCTTACCTTGTACAAGTTGCACAGCCCAGGACGGCTGTGGGCCAGAGGGCTCCGGCTCTGCTTTAGCCAGGGTACCTGCCGAGGACAGAGTGGGCCGGGTGAGTCCAGTGTGGCACTGCCCGCAGAGCCCCACAGTCCTCCGAAAATCTCTGGGATCAGTGTAGCCGACCTCCAGCAGGGCAAGAAATGCTTCCTCCTTCCTTCCTTCCTCCCTTCCTTTAAAAAATAACTATTTATTTACTTATGTATATAGTGTTCTGCCTGCATGTGTCCCTGCACGCCAGAAGAGGGAGCTAGATCTCATTACAGATGGCTGTGAGCCACCATGTGGTTGCTGGGAACTGAACTCAGGACAGAAGAGCAGCCGGTGCTCTTAACCTCTGAGCTATCTCTCTAGCCCAAGAAATGCTTTCTTGTCTGGTGTTGTGAAAGTTCTTGGAAACCTACTATGGAATTGCAATAGAATGGCCTCATGTTACATTGAATTTTATCTGCAGGCCTTTTGTCTCTTCTGGCAAATATGGCGGCATTGGTGCTGGACTTCCAAGTAGGAACCAGCCGTGGATGGCACTCTCTCACCTTTTCAAGGCCTCTACAGAGGTCCAGACGACTTCAGGACCTGCAGTGCCCAGGGTCACTCTTGAGGCCATGTGAAGTGACATTTTCTGTCCACGTTCTTTATTGGTAAAGCTCGGAGACTCAGTATTCAGAAGCACCTTTTCCCTGGCACGAGTCATGTTACTCTCTACTATCCTCCTGTGAATTTTGTGATGTGGAGCTTATTCCTGATTTGGAGTGTTCTAATTTAGAGTATTAGCTATGAGAGGGTATGTTGACACCAAGGAAGTTCAAGTGAGTTCCAAAGAACAGAATCGGAGCACCCGAGTAAACGGCCTGCCGGGGGCATCTCCGTCTTTTTGACTGTTCACAGTAAAATAATCAGGAGGGAGGGGTGAAAGAGGGATGATGGGAAACAGGAGAAGTGGAGGGAGAGAGGAGGGGAAGAGGAAGGGAGGGAAGAGTAGGGGAGGATTATAGTGCTCAGTCCAGAGGGAACGTCAATCCAGTAGGTCCCAGACCCTTGCTCTGCTGCAGATGAATGGTCTTGTTAATGGTGGGCAGGAAGGTTGTGCAAGAAGGTGACTGTGATGTGGCCAGCTGGTCCCTCTGGAAGTACCACTGAAAGTCAACACACCAGGGTTCGAAGAGGGAGTCTGCGGTGACCTGTGCTCAGTGGCATAGCTCATGAACAAGAGCCCTCACCCATACAAGAGAGGCTACTTTTATACTAGCAAGAACCCCTGGTGACTTAAATCCCCTACGTCGGGAGCTGAAAAGAGTGAGAAGCTCTAGTAGTCACGTTGGAGTAAACCTCCTCGGGGAAGCCTGTGTGGGCTTCTGTGTGATAAGACCTGGCCATCCCCAAAGAGTGGTCCCTCAACTGAGCAAGGGAGGGTGACTGAGCAAACCCAGGCTACACATGCGGGCAAAATGTGAAGGAGAGGCCTCTGTTACTGTCTCCTTTGTGGAACGAGATAACTTTCTCCATGAAAGTCACTGTGAGCTCCCCCGACCCCTGCAGGTCTGACATCCACACACTGGGTGGGTAGATGGCTCCCTCAGAGCAAAATTGTGGCTCTTAGAAAGTATGAACTAGTGATGCTTACAGAAGTGTAATCTGTACCCCGACATCACTACTTCCAAACAGGATTAGCCAAAGGATGACAAGTCTTTTCCTTGTTGTGAGGGTTCACATGGGTTTGAGCTTCGAGTCAGGGTGGGTACAGTCTGACAAGCAGCAAAATGTCTTTGACTATCTGGGAAGCAAGTGCTTCTGAGCCTAAGCTGTACCTGCAGGTCGGAAGGGGTGATGGGTGTGTGTGTGTGTGTGTGTGTGTGTGTGTGTGTATGTGTGTGTGTGTGTATGTGTGTGTGAAGGACACCCCTTAGGAAGAATCACAAACATTAAGCTCACATGTAGGGGGCTCCCCCAGGACACTTCATTTTCTCTGAACTCCTGCTTTTTGTTTTTTCTATTCATAAACAAACAAACAAACTAGAATGGTTTTAGCCCATTTGAGACTGCGCCAATAGACACAACAGAGAAACACCACCACAAAACAACTTCAAGGTGAAATACTAAAGCCATGGTTTGAGGGGAATGTCCAAGAACTCTTAGATACTAAGCCAGTCTCTTGGCGTCTCAGTGACGTTCACCATGAGCTCAAAGAGGGATTATTTTCCCCCACAATGATCTAGTCCTTCAGATGTCAAGTTACACTCTCCATCAACCAGTCAGAACTGCTTGTCACCATCTAGCTAATCCTTTTCTTTAACCGAAAGGAATACCAATGATTGGGAAATAAATCCCTTAAAGTGGACACGGGTTTAGAAGGAGGTGAGTCAGGATCAGTGTCTCTGGGGAGGATATATCACACAGATCACATTCTAATGTACTCGGAGTCTTTGCTTTTATCTCGTTTATCAGCATCAGGTTTATTCAGCATCACCTTCAAGAGGAGCCTGTCTACCTGCGGGAGCCCTGTCCCTTTGAACACATCCTCCCTGGGGAGTCCAGGAGGGCAGTCCTGGTGTGTTCACTCAGTGTGACGGCTAACACTGACTGTCAACCTGACAGGAGCTAGACTCACCAAGGAGACATGCCTCTGGGCTTATGAGGGATTAACATGATAAGAAGGCCTACTCTAGCATACTGCTCACTGGGCCGGCACTGTGAACAGAATAAAAAGGAGAGCTCCAGCCCAGCAGCGGTCACCTCCCTGTTCCCCGTCTGTGGATGCCATGTCACCAACCACCTCAAGCTTCTGCTGCCGTGGTGTGCTGAACCCTGAGCTGAAACAAGCCTTTCCTTCCCTCAGTTGCTCCTGTCCGGGAATTTGATCACAGCGATGGAGGAGATGCTCAGTAACTGCTGGCTTTCCTTCGTCCGTCCCCTCGCGCCCACGCACCCCTTCACACCCCCAGAACACTCCGTTAAGCGTTGTAGGCAGGAGCAGTGGTTATGGGGGAGGGGAGAGTTAGACACGACACTGCCAAGGTGAGAGACCACACGGTGTCTGTGGTAGAGACGGAGTGCCGGGGACAGTGCCATGGTCAGGGGGGCACCAGCTTGAGTGCCCAGACTTACCTGTGGGTGTTTCTCAAGGCCATGGGAATGCCAGAGACACAGTACCATTCATAAGATAAAAATACAAGTTAAAGAGTCCACATGCAATTAGTACACCATCTTTGGTCTGTTCAGATGTTTAATGAGTACATACAAAGGCAGAGATATACATCACGCGGAATCATTTACAACAAAATCAAATCGGAATACAACCGCCTAAAGGTATCACCATTAAATACAAACACAAGGTACAAACATCCCACTTTTACAGAGGGTGCAATGCCCATCAAATTCCAGTATGACTGCCACTCACTTAAGTAGCAGTGGATGCTTGTGACGGCCAAGGCAGCAGAAAGGCAGAGTTCGCCACCAGGGACCAATACTGTCCAAGGTGAGGAATCTCCATAAAGCAATTCATACAAGAAATCTCAAAAGTGCGCACTTGGACACAGATGCTGGAGTGTCTATTACAGGCAGACTTTCAAAGGAGTCTCTGTGAAACTATCGCCAAGTGGGTGGGCGGCAGTGAGTGGTCTGTCGATCCCTAGTGGCTTACGGGAAAGTTCTCTTTGCTTCTGTCTAGACCCCTAGCGCTTATTAGCAGATGGCAATGCCTCTCTCTCTCTCTCTCTCTCTCTCTCTCTCTCTCTCTCTCTCTGACAGTGGCTCTGCTGGAACCCTGGGAGTATCACATGGGCACTTCCACTCTGTCCTTCCTCTGACCTTTCATGTCACCTTTCCACAGGATGGCAAGTGTATCAGCAACCTTCGGATGCCGATGTTAACAGTGAAGAGTAAAGTAACTGGAGAATGGAGCTATGTTTAATACAAATCAGAATGCCATAGAAAGTATCAGGAGACGGACCTTCTGGCCAGTTTACAAGATCGATTACACCCAGTAGTACTTAGTGGTGGGAATGGTCTTAATCCCGTCCTGTCAAAATCAGAGGCAGAGCAGCCATCTGAAGACTAAATGATGAACTGACTGTCCAGGCGGGTTAGAAATGGAGATTTCATGTTCAATAAATAGATAACAAAAAATATAGGCAAAGCCACCAGTAAGGTGGTATTAGCTTAGACCGTCCCTCCTCTTCCAGAAGAATGGAAGAGGAGCTGCTACCTTCTTGTGGCTCATGTGTGTGTGTGTGTGTGTGTGCATGTGTGTGTGTGTGTGTGTGTGTGTGTGTGTGTGTGTGTTATCTGGGTGTGACAGTACATGATCAGCTTAGGTCCTCTGTGAGATGCTTGCTTGGAATGGGAAGGAATCCTTCTATGATTGTGTTCTGAGAAGATGGCGGGCGCGTGGGCGGGCCTGGGGGCTGCTCTAGGCCTGGGGGCTGCTGGGCTTGGCAGTAGGTGAGGGGTAAGGGGGCCAGAGCCCTGAGGTGTCTTTGCTCTGTTCCTCAAAGCCACCTACCTCCTCATACCCTCACGAGGCCTGGACATCCTAAGGCTGGGAAACCTGCTCCTTCGAGGCCGCAGCACGGCCTCCCCTCCTCCCCGGGACAGAAGAGAACGCTCTCTGTAAATGAACCTTTCACCGTGGATGGCAGAAGAATATGCCTTCTCAGGGCATTCTTCATGGGCTTGCTTTGAATGTCAGCCCGGCAAACACACAAAGGCTGGGTGTTGTCCCCACATTCTGTGAGCCGGGGGTGGCGGCTCTGCATGGCACGGAGGCACCACGTGCCTGGGGAGGGAGGATGCGGGAGGCAACAGGACCAGATGCCCTTGTGCAGGGGAAGGGAGGGTGTTCGGAGTCTTCCAGACTCTTTCTGGAGACCTGGCTCCATGCAGGCAGGCCACAGCTGCATCTCCAAGTGGCAGGCGGTGGTACCTCTGGTTCCACCCGAGCATCCTGCATGTGTGTTAGATGTCTGTCTTAGAATGACGACGAGGATGCCGGCTTCTGTCACAAGTGACAGCCAGATAGCCTTAGGACTCTTCTTTGCAACTTTCTTAGGGCCCTTGGTAGCATAGGAAAACAAGCCCCCATCTATAAACTTCAAAATACAAATAGAAACAAACAGTCCAGGAGCTGCCCCTGGCTTCTAGGGTGACCGTGATTTATAGCCAGGCACAGAGTGAGCTAAATTTCCATCTCTGACATCAAAGAACCAAGAATCACAATCAAACAGGCTTGGACACCATGACCAGACCTCTGCTGTGTGTGCCTGGGCAGCGACCTTTCAGCAGAGGAAGGTGCCTCTGGCTACGTTTGGGACAAGCTACAGAAGGGAAGAGGGGAAGACCAACACAAACAAACTCTGTATGGAAATGCCATAACCCTAGTTTTGTATATGAGTTTAAATAAAAACCTAATAAATAATAAGGAAATAAGGATCACATATGCAAACACCCAAGGGACTTTTTTTTAATGAAGGTTGTTCATTTTAAAAATCCTTCATATTCAAAATGCACAGCAATGGTGCAAAGAACTGATACCTCAAGTTAACAAAACCCAAATATTTAAAAATTATATATATGTATTAATCCTGTGAAAATGCTTCCTCTCCCCCAGGGTCCTTAATGATCTAAGAGACACGATTTGCTAATATTGGGACTGCTTCTGAGCTTTGAATGTCTTCTTTGAGAACTTTGAAGAGCATGTGATTTGAAAGCAGCGCATGGAGAGGCACATCTGTACACTCCGGGGGAGACACGGCACTATTCACAGACATGCTATGGGGTTTCAACTCGAACCCTGACCACAGCTGGTTCCAGAACCCACGCCCTCCAGCTGTTTGGCCTTTCCTGCACAGCTTAAGTACACGTTCTTGTCCCTTCAGCTGCACAAGACTGGGTTAAGGGGTCTAGGCTGGCGAGGCTGGGTGCAGGTGGGGACTTGGTTACACAGGCCTCATGGGACAGTCAGGGGACTCCAGGACTCATGTGCCTTGAGAGGAGCATGTGAAAAGCCACCGTAATATAAGTTAGCACTAGAAACAAGCCCCAGGATTGAGAATCAGGCTGAGAGCCCTGCCCATGAGTAAGAACAGTGCCTTGGACAGGCCCTGAAGGAGCCGGGTGCACCTGGATTCTGTTAGCAGTCAAGACACACGAGTGTTAAATGACAAGCAAGTGGTGGTGACATCCACACGGGGACCAAACTGAGACACCAAGGGGCTCTGGTGGCCGCAGAGCAGGAGACCTGCTACTGAGCTCACCTTCAACAGGTCACAGTCACGCTCACTTTCAAAAGTGTGGCTGGAGACCACGGCATGTCAGAAAATCTGCATCGCCCTTGGCCCTAGAGCCGTGAAGAGGCCTCTGCCCCACACTTCAGGCAAAAGCCGCTTGAGTTCTGCAAGGCTTTGAGAACAAACACAACTCACAGGCTGCAAGGGCGCTCAAACACCAGGGCTTGTTTTGAGTGTTCCCTCCCCACCCCTCTCCAAACTTGCCCAGCCATCCAACAGAGTCACGCAAATGCCAAACATCTGTAGGGTGACAGCCACCTGCCACGAATCGCTAGACAAACCTGAACCCCACAGGCTAATGCATCACCCACCCCAGATGTTGCTCTTGGAAACTGGACTACCTGCATCGTTTTAACTTCTGATACATTTTCTTTCTTTCTTTTTTTTTTTTTATTCACAGAACATTGTTTTCTTAAAAGTCATGAAACACAATTTATATTTAAATTAATGGAATCACAAAATAATAAAGCTTTGACTCATGAACATTCATTAATCCCTCCCCCCCTCCCCCAATAAAACTACTTAAGACAAAGGGGAAAGTTGCCCGGAGGTGGAGGGGTTTGCTCTGCAGACCTCCTTCGCCTCAATCGGACCATTGTTTCACAGCGGCAAGACATCAGCAGCCTTGGGAACCCAGCAGAGAGCAAGCACAAATCAGGACTGAAAACAGAAGCACTGTGCAGAGGCAGAGTCAGCCGAAGCCCCAGGCAGAGGGCATACACATACACCTAAGGACCAGGACTCTCAATGCCACATCCAGGGTGCCCCCAAATCCAGGATGCAGAAGGCCCTTGCATCCCTGAGCGACACCCCAATACTGTCCCTTGTGAGGAGGACAACAGGAGCGAAACACGTAGAAATAGGCTAAGTGGTGACCAAGCCCCACTCCCCTGGGCCCTCAGCATTGTCCGACCAGGGCCAGGATCTCAGACACAGGGACACGTGCCCAGCTCACTTGCCCACCTCTCCTTCCTTCCTGCGGATAACCCCATAGCTCCTCTACTCCACGGAGCTCACCTTGCCAGAGCCCCGCTTGGGCGCACCCCTGTCACCGCTAAAGAAGCGCCCGATGGAATCAAGGATGCCCGTGTCTCTGTGCCTTGGGAGGAAGCCATGCCTGGCATGGTCCATGGTACTTGCTGTGGCCAGGTACTTGGATCGCTGTGAGGGTCTCTTCTGTGATGCCATCACATCCAGGCCTTCGGAAGCTGCTGTGGGGTCTTCTTGGATGGTCTGGAGCTCGTCGGACTCTGAGGGCCTGTCTTTGAAGGTGTTGTCCTCCCTTCCCGGGGCATCTCGGGAAAAGAGGCGGACCAAGTGGGGGCGGTTCCCTGGGTCAGCTGGGTGGGCACCCTGCCAGTTATTCTTCGGGTCTGCTGTGTGCTCGGAGTCTGTCACCGCCGTGTCCTCGGCCGAGATCCCATTGTTCTGGATCGCATCTGCCTCCCCTGTAACAACAACGAGATATGAATGTGGGCCTGTGCGAGGCCTACGCGGGACAAAGCTGCTTTCTTCCCGGGCCTTGAGCTAGCTGTCTCCTATAAAACCCAAGCTAAGAGCAGGGCCCAAGGGGCTCCACAGCCCCTTGCATTGCCTCAATGGCATGGAGCTAACCTGGATTAAGCTTGCTTGGTATAGGAGGCTCACGGGTCATCTCCATGACCTCATCAAAAGAAACCCCCCTTGTGTGTGTGGGGGAATGGCCTGAGTACCCATAACAATCATGCCAAAACATCTTCTGAGGAGTTACTCACTGCACCAGAGAGAGCTCCATGATGTAGGTATCTTGTGTCTACTGTCGAAGAGGCCGCCAGTGTGTGACCCCAAATGTTGAAGTCATTGTTTGACAAAAGGTACTTCCCGTGTTCTCAGTGGAGAACAGAACTCCTCACATCTTTCCACAGCCCTGGGGAAGGCAGGGCACTGGAGCACTCCTCTCTCCCAGATTCCACAGGAGGCCTCTGGCCCCGGGAACTGCTTACTCAGGGAAATAAGTCCATTCTTCTCCCAAGTTACAGTGTTAGGTTTAAATGACTGATGCCTAACTTCCTTTCTCAAGTCTAATGCCTGCTTGTATGAATTTGGCTTAGTCACACTGTCCTGTAGTAACACCCATCCATCTACTCACCACCCATCCTTTATTGAACCTCACTCCCGTCTGTCCATCATCCATCCACCTTATCCTGAGTTCAGAATGTAGAGACCCTCACAACAGTGATGGTGCCTAGGCCAGGCTGAGGGGACAGGCAGTGCCAAGGACTTGCCAGGTTTCTACTCCAGGGAGGTAGAGAGAAGGAAGAGGCCAAGAGGGATGAAACACCACAGTTGTGGGCGGGGGCACTGTTTCCCTGAAGGTGTTTTCTGGTAGGTGTGTCAGGGTATCACGAGCACCACGTTTCCATGACTCATCAGAACCACCCGCAGGACCCGGACAGTTCCATTGGCAGCCCTGGTACATCGCAGAGAGGATGGAACCCAGCCCATCAAGAAGTTGGTGTGACCCCAGGGGGTCACATCCCATCCTACAGCAAACTCACAGTCACCCATGTGCAATGCCATTTGCTTGGTGGTTTGTCCTTGGGGTATTGGGGAGGTTGTCCCTGAGACTCCCTGTCTGCTGAGGATGGAGATTCCAGATTCCCAGTAAGGAGGGTGTTCACCCCAGCCACACCGTGTGTGCACACAGTCAGCTTTGGAGCACCAACTACCATTCTGAAAGAGGGGATGCTGTGTATGAGCACTCCTGAGGTGCCATCTCTCAGTCCACCTCACAGGGCCCAGCTGGCCAGCAGAACATCCAGAGACAGATGGCTTCAGGCCTGCTGAAGGACCAACCCATGATACACAACTTCTGTAATCTGGATAGTAGTAAACATACTAGTTAGAGAAAGATCGATAAGGCTTCACACTGAACAGTCCCTGTGAGGGTCTTTGTTTGCATTGAGATGTGACGGCTAATAATCATTATCAAACTTGACAGAATCACCAGGAGACAACTAGAATCACCTAGGAGACAATTAGAATCACCCAGGAGACAATTAGAATCACCTAGGAGACAATTAGAATCACCTAGGAGACAATTAGAATCACCCAGGAGACAATTAGAATCACCTAGGAGACAATTAGATTAACCCAGGAGACAACTAGAATCACCCAGGAGAGGAGCCTCTGAGCATGTGTAGAAGAGAGCTTCTAGATTAGGTTAATCGCAATGGGAAGACTCACTCAGGATACGGGTGACGTCATTCCACCAGTGAGGGGCCTGGACTGAGCACACGGGAGAAAGCAAGCCCAGCAGCTGAATTTGTCTTTCTCTGCTTCCCACCAACTCACACACTTACTGCCTACTATGATGGGGTGTGGGGTCGGAATAAACCCTCTCTTCCTTAAGCTGCCTTGCTCAGGTACTTTGTCGTGGCAACAAGAAAACCAACCGCTGCAGAAGGCAATCTGGAACGTACTGGATTTTTAATGAATCATGGAAGACTTGCACTTCCTAAGAATAATACACTCTGCATTCACAGTCATTAGAATCTGGGTGCTGGTACCCAAGGCAAGTCTGTAGAAGGCTCTCCCGGGTGGGCTATCCCTGCTTCTCAGGAGTCACACTTGTTAAAATCTGGGTGGGTAACAGACAGTCTTGGGCGAGGGCTCTCCTGGGTGGGCTCTCCCATTTGCTCTGAGCAGCTGTTCTCTGGGACCAGCATAGCTGACGTGTGATCCACACCAGTCTTGGTGAGGGTTGAACTCATGTGCACGTGCACACACGAACACACACTCACAGAGGTGGACAGAATGCCATTCGAAGTGCAGCCCAGGCCTCCGGCTTCCCCATCTGTGCTCTGTGTAAAGTGCTCACACAGGGGAACTCCCACACACTCCTGGAGCTGCTCTCAGGGCCAGGGTGACACTGTGCTGGTCTCCTGCTTTCAATGTCCCAGATAATGGAGGAAAAAAAAGGAACATATCTAAAATGTCTTCCAAACATCAGAAGACTTCTGACTCCAGTGTGGCTGTCTTATGTCTTAGTGTGTCCCTGTCCCAAGGTTTCTAGGGTGAATTGAAGTGACCAGGAAGGCTCCTCTGATCAGACATGGGCTGTGGCCACATAGATGACAGGTCGGTGGGTTCTGGGACAGCTGATAGGAGGTCCGAGGCAGGTGGTGCCCTTGGTTGCATATATTAACAGAAGTATGCATGAATACAACACCCATACGCCAAAGACTTCCACACACATAAGGTCACGTGGGTCTAGAAACTGACCCACAAATAGCATGGATTACTGTCGTAGAGGTGATAACTGGGACCTTATTCCAGAGCAGAGCCACAAGCTCATCTTGCAGTCGAAACATTTGCTGGTGACGAAGGGCCAGGCAAACTCTGGGAACCAGGATGGCTGCGGTCTAATCCAGGTCTCCATTGGATGACGCACGTTGTCATGATGGGTGCTGTGGAAACCGGCCGCTCAGTTTAGGGTGACTGAGAAGAGGGCAAGACCAAGTGGGTGGAGATGCCTGCTGGGACCATTCTTCCATCATCACTGGCTGGTAATGAATAACAAGGAGTGTGGTTCTTTCTAACAGTGCTCAAGCTCGGTTGGTCACCGTGCAGTGTTGGAAAGGTGCACACAGCGGAAAGGTACACTCAGCACTCTGGGAGTGCTTTGGAGAGGTGGAGTTTCAGGGATGTGGCGCTGACTTCCAGGTGGAGGGGGCGGCAGGAGCACCTAGGAGCCTGGTCCTGGAGTTGTGCTATAAATTCTGTAGCTGACAGACGTGAACGCAGATCAGAGGGAAGACAACAGCTATACTGTGAGGCGCTGAACGCATTAACAAAACACAAGAGCATCTGAATACTAATATTTTTATAACAGTCGGGCTTTGTGTCCTTGAACAGTTATTTGTGAGACGCAGAAAGGCCTCTGTGTCCCCGGAGTGGCTCCTCCCTTCCTGAAAGAAGCGTGGTAGGGAGTCTAAACCTGCGGCACACAGCCCTGTGGGTGGGACGAGCCCAGCTCAGCCCGCTCAGGAACATTACCTCGGTCAATTAAAGCCAGAAAGGCATTGCATTCAGATTCCATTGACAGAACGGATGTGTGTCATACTTAGTGACATGCCCAGATCTCATCTTACCAAAATGGGCATGGAGAGTGTTTCTAAAGACTCTTCAGTCTTCCAGCTATAAGAAACCCTGGAAAGCTTGGGTGGGAAGACAGCCTGGCTTTCAGAGGTGAAGGAGAAAGACACTTCTGAGCAGTCCGGGGGTGTCAGGGAGTTTTAAGTGGCTTTTAGAGCACAGAAACTCCCGGGGCCCTGACATTTGGGGTGACATTTACTATTTAAAGATCTCTGAGGCCATGCCTCCAGGAGGCTCATCTTCTGCTGATCTGGCCAGCCAAAGGTCACAGTGGCCCATGTTCTACATGAACTTGGCTTTCTGTCCAAATATCCCCTCCTTCACAGCTTTCTTGTGTCCTTAGATTCTTCCTTCAGAATCTTTTCCGTGTGACTACAGACAGCGAGCTCCTCCTCCTCCCCCTCCTCCCCCTCCTCCCCCCCTTCTTTCTCCCCCTCCTCCTCTTCCTCCCCCTCCTCCTCTTCTTCTTCCTCCCCTTCTCCTCTTCCTCCTCCTCTCCCTCTTCCTCCCTCCTCCTCTCCCTCCTCCTCTCCCTCTTCTTTCTTCTCCCCTTTTTCTTCCCTCCCTGCTCTTTTCTTCTCCTCCCTCTTCTCCCTCCCCTCCTCTCCCTTCTCTTCTTCCCTGACCACCTTCTCCTCTTCACCCCCCCCCCCCCCGGGTTGGGGTTTTGCTGTATTGCTGTTATTAACTCTGTATCCTTCAGGTTCCTGTCACAGGCGCCCATCACACACTTAATGTTGAGTGATCCACTAGACTGCTAGCTCACATAGCCTTTCGACCCCTCGGTACCCTCCACACAGAGGACAGCCTCCTCTACTTGCTTTTCCTCTTGTTCCCCGATGGCACCACGGAAGCCACATGTGAGTGCCGGCTCAGAATCCTTGCAGCCAAGCCCTCTGTGCTCGGCCTCCCCTTCACATCTTCAAAGTGGCCATGCTTGTCTGGCTGCGACTCCTCTTGGTGGTCAGCGAGCACTCCAGGGCCTGCCTTTTCCCTTACTCGGCTTCATGCTGTTTCTCTATTTTTATTGCTATTATTCCTATATCCTTTATTGTAATAATAATAAAAAAACTTTGTGGAGGTGTTCACACGTGTGGGCATGGGTGTTTGCCTGCTAAAGCATGTGTGTGGGCATGGGTGCATGTGTGCCACAGCATGTGTGTGGGCATGGGTGTTTGCCTGCCACAGCATGTGTGTGGGCATGGGTGCATGTGTGCCACAGCATGTGTGTGGGCATGGGTGCATGTGTGCCACAGCATGTGTGTGGGCATGGGTACATGTGTGCCACAGCATGTGTGTGGGCATGGGTGCATGTGTATGGAGATCAGGAGATAGTCTTGGATGTTGGTTCTCACACTCTACCTCCAGACAGGGTCTTCTGTTCACTGTTGTCTATACCATGCTAGCTGGCTTCTGGAAATTCTCCTGTCTTCACCTCCATCTCTCTCCCCTGCGGCACTTACGTGCTGCTCTAGATTACATGCATGCTACCAGGTCAGGATTTACCAGTGGACTCTGGCTCTGAACTCAAGCCCCCCACCAAGCGCCTTGCCTACTGAGCCACCCCCCGACTCCCACCCCCCACCCCCGCCAATAGATCCATCTATCTAGACATGCCAGAGCAGGTCACGTCTGTAACTGTTCAGACCGATCCCTAGTTGCTAACTCAGGATTAGAGAAACTATTACTGTTTTGTGGAGCCTGCAACATAGAGAAAGTGTCATTATTTGACAGAGATTTGGTTTTTTAAACTCATGCTTTAAAGCATGTGGCCTCTTTCATATTTTTGGTGAGCTGAGCGGCTAAGATTCCTACTGTACGATGCGCATTAGCAGGCAGGCCTGTTTCTGGCTTTCTCTCACATCTTTGTCATCTCAGCATAGCGAGAACAGTGAGAATCTGCACCCCAGCCCCTCCCCCCTCCTGTCCTTGAATGTGGCTGCTTGGTTGCAGCAGAAGAAATCTTGAGACCCCCAGCATTTTTCTTTATACACAAGAAACACTTGGGAGGTCGAGGTAGTGGTGGGGTACAGGACACTGATGTGGAGGATACAGGACAGTGCTGATGTGAAATAAGCCAGGGCAACTTCCTCTGGGATCCTTCTAAAGCTCAATTGTTAGCTCCAATCTGTGGGAATTTTAGCTACCACAGCTGTACAGATAAAGCGGATAAATCTGGAGACTGCCCGTCTGGCCAGATTGGGAGAGGCTGCCCAGAGCTCTGTAGCCAAGAAGACATGTGGCTCAGAGACTCCCTCTTCAGTGACCATGGATGGGCGAGTGGGTGGGTGTTGGCCGCCAAGAGGCCTGCAGGTGATTTCCTGGCGTGCTGACCTGCACGTTCCCGCCTCTCTGAGTGTGGATCCAGCTGGCCTGGGCAGCAGCGCTTTCTGCTACACCCTCAAATACTGTCAGCAGGTAAAGAGGGGAGGTCTAGGCTCAGGGCAGAGTTAAGGCCCCAATCACTGGCATCTAGCTCTTGATGGAAACCATGATCTATGTGGTTTGGGACAAGCTGCAGGCTCCCTGCTGCATCCATCCCTGCCTCCATCTAGAGAAGAGGGCAGTGGGGACATCTACAGGGCTCTAACCACTTGGCCTGCTAGAGAGGCAGCCTAGGCCTGCAGAGGAGCTGTGGAATCTGGAAGTGTGGGCCAGGCCGGAGAGGACCTTCCTTGTTTGTGGAATAATTCTGCCACTGGCAGGCTGTGCCCAGGGTCACCTGGGAGGGCATAGGAAACAAAAAGGCCCATGGTGTGGCCTGTGGACTTGCTATGACAGAAATTCTGCATCTATGAAAGGCATGTGGCTGCCTTCCAGGCTGCCCGAGGCCATGGCTTTAAGCACTTCCACAAACGAATCTTGTCAACCCACCGGTTACACGCCAATGCCTCTTTTGTGTGCCTGGAACATACAGTTTTTTATGTACTCTAAATAGCTCACTCAGGGACCCTCCCACATCAAGAAAGGGGTCACAATAACTGGAGAGCCTCAGGCAAGGGCTGGACTAGACTTCTCAGGGCCTACCCACGTACTTGGCCAGTCTGAATCTTGCTGAGTGAGAGTTTCCTGTGCACAATGAAGGCAGTAGTCCACCATCCAGCTGCCCTAGTTCAGCCTGTGTAGACATGAGAGATAAAGAGGAGCCCCATATTGTAGCGCCAGCTTTGACCTTGAAGCACCACCCCTAGTGAGGCAGCAGGTAACTGCTACATCTGTCTATGACCTTGAAGTATCTGCCCCTGGGGTGTGGCTGCTGGGGACCCTTAAGACCTGGGACGCACATACACTGCCCTCTCTTCGCCTCCTCATGATTTGGATGCTGAGATCTTGGACTGGCAGATCAGCGTGGGATATAGCTCAGCTTTCCTGGACCCTACGATAAATCTCCCATGGTAGTGAGTTAACCTCCAAATAAATTCCTTTGCTCATTAAATAGACTCTGTGGATTTATCCCATTATCTGGTGCCCAGTGTGGGGTGCATCTCCGTCCTGCCCCCACAGCTCCACTCTTTCCCATGGATAGATGAGTCCAGCCTGCACCACCACACTGCCCCACAACTCTGTTCTTTCCTTCCATATTCAGTTTCTTCTCCTAACACAGGCTCTAAGCATGCAATGGCTCTGTGATGACAAGCACATCCAGAGCAGTGCCCATCCCAGACTGCAGCATCCCAGCTAGCCAGCAGCCGAAGGTGATTCCTGGATCTTGTCAGCATTACAGAACCAGTCCTCAGTATACACAAGCTGAACTCAACTGAACATGAATGCATGGGCCAGAGGACTGGAATAAGACAGGACTGACCTTGGTTCTAGTACCTTCAGCTGTGATTTCACGCCTTTAAGGCTTGGCTACCTCGTGTGCAAAATCATCTGAGCACCTAGGGCTCCCTCATAGTCTTGTTTTTGACAAGTCATTACAGCATTAAGTCTTAAAACATTCTTAGCCCTGGAGCCAATAAATGCTCTATCCATCTAATGTATATCTACTCCATCTACCATTTATCCATTCTACCCATATGTTCATTTATCTGCCCATCCAGACATTCACATCTATCATCTATCTATCTATCTATCTATCTATCTATCTATCTATCTATCTATCATCTATCTATCTATCTATCTATCTATCTATCTATCTATCTATCTATCTATCATACATTCACTATCTGCCCCTCATCCATCTATCCACTCCACCCATCTATCTATCTACCTACTATTTATCCCATCCATCCATTCATCTATCATCCACTATCTATTCATTTATCCATTATCTATCCTCCCCACTCATCCATTCACTTGCCTGTCATCTATCTACACACCTTCCACCTTGGCCTACCATGTGGCCACTTCCTTTTAGGCCTTCATTTTCTTTGCCTCTTCAAGTGTCATTAATTTTCATCCCCAGATCTACCAGAGATGATGCTGGTTTCTAGTCCCAGAGAAAGACTGAGCCCTGGATTGTGTGGCCCAGGATAGCACCCAGTCTTAGATGGCACTACCCCCACCCCCAGCTTCCCGAGGCTCCAAAGGTCCTTTTGTCTTCAGTGTCCTGCTCAAGACCCATCACCGCTATCCCTGTAGCCACTGCCACCACAAAGAAAAGCACAATCCAAGTCACATGCTTCCTCTACCGCTTTCCACGCTGAACTGAAGAGACTTCCATCAGGAGCTGTGCACCTCACATCCCCATGACTGTGATTCACTTGGTGTCCTTAAGGCAACAGATCCCATGGAAACCTCTGCCCCCACCTTTCTTGAGACATACAGTGCTCTCCTGAGATGAAAGCATCCCCCAGACATCATGCTTATCCACCCATCAACGCGACTTTGGACATAGGGTCTGTGAAGGTGTAATCAAGTCAAGAGGAACCTTTGCTGGACTAGGGTGGACCCCAATCTATTAGAAGCGTCCTTGTGGGAAGAACGAGGCTTATGTACACAGAGGAGACCACGATGAACCTTAGGTGACATCAGCTGCAGCCATATGCCTTGAATTCAGGGACGCATGTGCTGTTGGTAACACCAGAAGATGGAGGTGACCAGGATGTAGTCCATTCTACCTCCAGACTCCTGGGGGGCTATGGCCTGTGGACATGTGGACTTGGGACTTGCAGCTGAGTGCTTTGGCACAGCACATGCCCTTTACTTTTGGCCCCTCCAGCTGAGAGCTCCAGGAAGCCAACGGGTTCCTGAATTACAGTCTCCCCGTTCCCATTCACAGAGCCCATGAGGGTGGACTCTCTCCCTCTTTGTTACCACTAATCTCAGCAATCTGCCCCACCACTGAAACAGTGGTGTCCATGGTGACAGGGGCCCCACCAGATCTCTGATCCTTGCCATATTGGCAAGCCCACTGGCTCCTCCCTTCTTTTCTCCACTTCCTGTAAAGTCTCCCTGTGGGACCCACGCCCTTCCTTGCTCAGGCCTCTTCACCTCACAGAAAGCTTCTGGGGACTTGAGCTTCTGCCTCTGCGGCCTCCCACCCCACCGCTGTGTCCCAGGCCTCCCATGTCCTTCCTCCGTCAGCTTTCCCCACTCCATTTCCTGCAGCGCTGGGGCACTGTATGCACTGAAAACCGATCTTCTACGAAAACAGTGCTCTGTGACTCAGTGGTAGGGGGACAATCCTGCATCTTTAGCCCCCTTAGGGACTCTGAGGTGCAGAGGACCCCGAGTTGAAGGACGCATTTCCCAAGTTTATCTGCCAGGGCATTGTTCTCCCAGGGTGACGGTGAGCACGGGCAGGTCGTAAGGATCCCCAGCTGTAAGGTCAAACAGTGCCTGTGTTTGACTTTTCTTCCTCAGACTCTGACGCTGTTTTGACGTTACTTACCTTCCTTTTACCTAGTTTTCAGTCCTATGGACATCTGCAAGGCCTGG
The DNA here is from genome assembly GCF_004664715.2 of Peromyscus leucopus. NCBI lineage: Eukaryota > Metazoa > Chordata > Mammalia > Rodentia > Cricetidae > Peromyscus > Peromyscus leucopus. The sequence continues at coordinate 70,149,529 of NC_051079.1, read as the reverse complement.
TATGCACAGTTCTGTCCCAGTAAAAATATGCTGTTTACTCACACATATCACTGCCCAGAATCCTTTAGAATCATGCTCCTCGCTCTTACTGGAGTGTTGTGCACAAAGTGGATGCTCAATAAATACCGAGCAAGTAAGCTAATCACTACCCCAAAGTACTATTTCCCTGCCTCATAGTCCAACCATTGATGTCTCCATTGGGAATCAGGTCTTGGCTATGAAGGTGAGTACCTTCTCTTCACTGGAACAAGAAATATGTTGCCCACCAAAATCTGCCTTTTGCCAGGTTCTAGGAACAGCAAGCCAGCCACTGGTGGTGACGCTAACGCAGCCCACCCCCTCTCCCCCCCCCCCCAAGCCCAGCATTCTAATGCCACGGGAACTGAGTGACCAGGGCTGTCGGAAGAAGGAAGCACTACTGCCTGCATCCCTTGGTGGCTCTTGAATTGACAGGCACTCAGAGAAACGTCCAACTGAGAAAGACACCACAGCAAAGAGGTCCAAACCCCAGGCCCCAAAGTGAGGCAAGCCAAGATCCGGGGTGTCCCCTGTGAAACTTCCATTGACTCTGGCGTGAGTTAAAGAGGTAGACCCAGGTCTACAGTTAGTTTCCAAGAAAGAGCATCTGCCTGTAAACAAATGGCCAAAACCCTGAGAAAGAGCCTTGGAGGTAGCAGGTGTAAGGAGAGCACCACGCGTGAGCACTGCTCCGGAATCCCTTCAGAATGCTGTGGGCTCCGACGGTTTGTTTTGTTTTCCTCCTGGTGTTGGGTTCGAAACCCAGGGCCTCATGTGTGAGACAAGTGTTCAACGACTGGGCTACATCTCAGCCCTCTTTTCATTCTGTATTTTGAGACAAGGTTTGTTTTCATTATACTTACACACTATAGTTCATTCATTTGTCGAGGCTGGCTTTGAACTCACTCTGCAGCACAGGTAAGCCTCGAACCTGCTTCAACCATCTTCCTTCCTCAACCGCCCGAGAGCTGGGATTACAGGTGTGTGCCTCCAGACTCAGCTCTGACAGATTTTGTGCCAGGAAATAGCCCCCCACCCCAAACCATTGTGCGGGTGGAGAATTTGCTAGGACAAGCTAATTCCAAGGGTGGGAGCGTGTGTCCTGCAGACAAGGCACCAGCTTTCACTGCAAATGCAGGAAGACAAGAGCGACAGGACAGCATCAACCCCTTCATCACCAGGTCCCGCCGGCTTGACTGTCACACAGGTCTGCTTGTCATCAGGGCCACGCCCTGCAGGAGTCTGGATGTCTCGGGGGTGTGGCCAGGTTTTGAAGCATGGAGGTGGCCGGAGGGGCTGCTTTGATGGCAGGTCCAGCATCACCACCCACTCTGTGAGTTGAGGTCACTCCATAGGATTTGGGAACTGGCTCCATGGTTCTTTGGGGGTACATGGCGGACGTGAGCAGGGACAGGAGCCAGAGGGTCATTTTTAGATTCTGCATTGTCCTGGTGTAACCAGACTTCAGATCTTGCCTTGGAGAAGAAGCCCTTTTATCCTCCATCTCACAGACGCTTGGCCACCGGGAGGGCATCCTGGAGTCAGGCAGGTCACAGGTCTCTGAGGGGTGCCTTGAGTCTGTAGCACATTGGCCATGATGGAGAAGCTCACGACTTTGATGTAACATGGCTGCAGCAGTAGGTTACTTCCATACACGCTCAGAGTCTCAGTTGGGAGGTACAGGGCGATCGACGCTGAAACCCTGGCGACACACTGTGAACGGAGTGCTCAAAAGCTGTTCTTGTGGATAACGGCTTCAGTCAGTTCCAAGGCCGATAGTTTAACAACTTGCTACCGCCACTTAGAAGGACCCATCACATCTGCATCTGGTTGGCATGGAAACAGAGAAGGCTCCGTGCCAGAAATCTCAGGCTAATGGAATCAGGAACATTGCCTTGTGTGAAGGAAAAGAACTGGGTTGTCAAGTGACGGGCTGGGGCAAGCTCTGAATCAGCATGGCCACACTGAAAGAGCCTGGCCCAGAAGAACAGGGGCAAACGCTACAGCAGAGAACTGTAAATCTTCACCCACGCTCTGGGCTGTATCATGTAAGCATGAGGGCGTATCCTGCTCCCTGGCAGGCAGGAGGCAGAGCACCAGCCCATCCCCACAGTCAGTCCCGTCATTTTGCTCTCCTCCTCCTTCCTTTACTGGTTCCTGGGAAGTGATAAAAGGAATCCGGATCGGTGACTGTATCTGTTCTGTTCTTCTAGTACCTGCCTGGGGCAAGGCATGGAGCTACATACTGAAGTGTGTGCACAGTTTTGTATATGTATGTTAATGTGTGGATGAACACATGCATAAGATGTGTGTGTGTGTGTGTGTGTGTGTGTGTGTGTACATCAAATACTCAGCAAAGAACCTTCCTATCAACTGATTACATGGTGCTGCCACTGCTAGAATTCTGTGGTGTATTTCTGGAGTATAAGACACTGCATGACTGAAGTCTTCCCCTGTGCATGTCACACTGAGCAGACCAGTCAGTCAGCCGAGGCTTCCAGTGACAGATACACACTGTCCTGTACCACACCTGGCCATCAGTTGTCTCTGCCAAGCTTGGAAGCCAATGGCGCGCGCCACCTTCTCAAAGGACCAAACAAGGAAAACAGTATTTCGTGACACATAAAAAGCACGTGACACACAGTTTTTAGCACTCATAAGCAAAAGTGTGCTAGACCAGTCACAACTGTCCAGGGACAGAATGTCCACTGGGGTTGCGCTCCAGCGGCACGGCTGAACCAGACCGATGATGGCGATGCCTTCACTGTTCACTGTCTCTAGGCACAGGGTGGTGGCGTTTCTGTCTGTAGGTAACGTGAAACACCACACAGGGTCGGCGGAAGCTGGAGGTCAGATGGGATAGGTGGGATGTGTAGGTGTAAGAAGCTAAGGGGAGAAGTCATTAGCACTGTTCACACTTGGTGGCTTTGGGGTGTAGCTTAGCTGGTGGAGGGTTTGCCTGGCAGGCATGAAGCTCTTAATCTGACCTCCAGCACCACATAGCCCGGACATGGGGGCACACTCCTGTAATGCGGGCACTTGGAGCTGGAGGCGAGAGGATTGGAAGTTCAGAGTTATTCTCGACTACATAAGGAGTCCTAGGTTAGACTGAGCTATAGGAGATACTGTTTCAAAAAAAGGAAGGAAGAAAGAAAGAAAGGAAGGAAGGAAGAAAGAAAGAGAAAGAAAGACACTTGGTGGCTTGGAAAGTAAGTAAGGCAGTTTTAAAGACATACTTGATTTTAATTTTCTGAGCTAAATTAATGATAATTATTTTCAAATCAGAAGATGAATGTGTGATCATGTCAGGTTGTGCTCTGGGATAGTTCACACTTAATTCCTACCCCCAGGGCCACTGGAGAACCCTAGAAGGGCCCAGGGCAGGAGTGGAGGCGGACTAGCTCCCAAACCTGGGGGGCAGCGGTGGGAAGGTAGGTGTGGGAAGGGAGGACGGCGGGCGGGCCTGACGGAGCTGTTGGACACGCAGAGCCATGGGAGCCCTTTCCCGAAAGCCCTGCTCATGCTTACACCAAAGTCTTTTCTCTAACAGTTTCTCAAAGTGAAGTCATGGCCATGAAAAACGTTCACCGTTCTTAGCCATCAGGGAAATGCAAATCAAAACTGCTTTGCCCGACTAGCCAGTGTCAAGAATACGAACAACACCCAACGCCGATGCTGACGAGGGAGAGAGGACGCTTTGTGCTCTGCTGGTGGAGATGACAACCAGTCCGGTCGCTATGGAAACCGGCCTGGAGGGTCCTTCCAAACTGAAGATAGAACTGCCATGAGATCCAGGTCTGGCATTCCTGGGGATGCACACTGGAAGACCACGTATCACAGACAAACTTGTGTTTTCATGCTCCTGCCTCACTATTCCCAGGAGCCAAGTGGGGTCAGCCTAGCTGTCCATTGGCAGAGGAATGGCTGAAGAAAATGTGGTATATATACACAATGGAATTTTAGTCATTAAAAAGAATAAAATTATGTTGTTTGCTGAAAAAATGGATGTAATCGAAGATTATATTAGTCAAAATAAATCAGACAAGAAAGACAGATACTGAATGATTTTCTCATTTGTAGACTCTCTATACATACACACATACATTCATTCATTCATACACACATACATGTTTATACATGTTTATGGATATGTGCATATAATATGAATGACAAGAAAGTATAAGAGGGACCAGTGAGAGGGATAAGGGGGGGCATGGGGAATGAATACACACAAGGTGAACAGGAAAGAGGAGAGAGAGAGAGGAGAGGGGGAGAGAGAAAGGAGAGAGAGGAGAGAAAGAGGGAAAAAGAGAGGGGAGAGAGAGGGGAAAAGAGAGAGGAGAGGAGAGAGAGAGGGGAGAGGAGAGAGAGAGAGAGAGAGAGAGAGAGAGAGAGAGAGAGAGAGAGAGAGAGAGAGAGAGAGAGAAGCAGTAATCCAACGTAAAGAGAGAGAAGCCCACAGCCCATCAGAGTCCAGAGACTGGACATGCTGGCCACTTTGTGGCTTCTCTAACGTTTCTGCTGACTATATACATATCTATCATTTCCTACCATCGTCCAGATCACTGGGAGGAGGAGCAGGATGCTGGTGTCTTTTTCTGCCTTCCATCCAAGGGTCACATTCTAGAAACCATAATCTTGATATCCTAAAGACTCTGGCACTGACCACTGGGGTACCTGGCCTTCACTGGATGGTGAGGGAGAAGGGGCAATTGAATCAGCAGGATTGGCACGCCCTACTAACTTCCTACTAATCGGAGGAGAGAGCTCAACCATCCAGCTTCTTAAAGCAGCTATGCTATTTTGTACATAGCTAGGAAACAATTTTTTTTAAATCATTTATAAATTGACAGAAATTGAAATGATTTGCACTTTCACGGAATGTGGGCTTATAAAAGACAAAATGGAGGCCCCTGGGACGGAGCACTTCTGAGTTATTTTTAGGTCCTTCTGGGGGACAGTAGCAGGTCTGTGTGCAGCACTTACTGTGCCTGGACACCGCGGGGACAATGGTGTCAGATGTCCGGCACAGCACAGCCATCGGGCCCCGGACAATGCCTGCCTTTCAGAGTGCACGGTCCGCCATCGAGGGAGTGCCCCGTGGTGCCATCTCTGTGCCAGCTGGTGTTAGCCCCTGCTGGGTGCTGAGGATAAAAATAGTCCCTTCAAGTGAGGGGAGAGTTGGTGAAAGTTTTGAAAACCTTTGGGTGCTAGAACAGGCCCTTTCCAGATTAGAGAGCCAGACAATCAGCGGGACGCATTCTGAGAGCGTAGTTAGAAAAATGGTCTCAGGCAAAGACCGGTCCGGTTCTTGCCTGTTGAACTCCCAGGTACAGACTGTGCTCATGCAAGAGTGTGTGTGTGTGTGTGTGTGTGTGTGTGTGTGCGTGCGCGTTTTGTGCGGTATATGTGGTGTGTGTGTGTATGGTGTGTGTGTATGTGGTATATATATATGTATGTGTGTGTATGTGTGTGTATGTGCGCGCGCATACACCTATATGTGTAGGTACTTTTGCCTGGATAGCATACTGTAAGCGCTTCTTATTTTTTGAGATAGGGTCTCCCACTGGACCTGGTGCTCACGAATCCTGCTAGGTTGTCTGGCCAGCAAGCTCCAGAGACCCACCAGTTTGCCCCCTTCAGTGCTAGAGTGACAGGCGTGAGCCGCCATGCCTGGCTTTTTCTACGGGTGCTGGAGATGCACACTCAGGTCCTCACGCTCCAACAGTAGACACTGTACCCACTGAGCATCTCCCTCGTCCTAGGATGCATCCTAATTGTTAGCAGGTTTTCTTTGCTCTTTTGTTAGACATTCTGCAGCATCATTCCCACTTAGCTACCATAGATACCAACATGGAGAAATGGAAACCATCCTCGATCTTCAGCAAATGGAGGTGAACACATTTTATATTACTTGTGAAAATTCTGACCGAATCACAGCGATCCTTGGAAGGGGCCTTTTTCATCTCATGTGGGCCTTGAATAAGTTGACAGTCACACAGGAAATGAACACAGGGAGAAACTCAAGGCCTCTAGGTTATGAGGAGGAATCCACTCAAGAGCTTTCCACCACTGAGGTCGAACTGGCTGCCACAACTTCCTGTGATGCTTTCTGGCATTATCAGAACATCTAATGTTGCCTCTGGCACGCCCGTGTTTCCCAGGGGTCTGGTCCCCGTGGCAGTGGATGTTGTGAGCAGGAGTGTTCATTTCTTGTGCTTGCTTTGCCAAGGCCTATCCAAAATAAGATTCTGTCTTTCCTTGGTGGCTTGGCAGCAAGTCCAGGGCCCAGGCTGTGGCTTTGTTGCTCCTCCGTGACCTGCCAGGTCCGTGTTACTGTTTCAATGCAGGATTCCCGTGGGCCAGCAAATCCCTTCTTACTGATCTCTGCAGCGTGTGGCAGGCATTAGCTTATTACCAGCTTCCCAGGAGGGCCCAGAATAGACTGGGAACAGCGTGTAGAACAGCCAGGAGCCTGTGTATGTCCACAGATTTGAACACAGTCTGATGAATGCTGCTTACCACCTGCACCCAGGCAGGGGCATCACACACCGGCTCTGCTTGGCCTCATTAGATCTTGTACCAGCCCCTCTCCCCGACTAGATTCCTGACTAACTCCTTCCATGGCCCTGGGCCTCTGCCCACACGTGAGCCTGCATTCCACATGCTCAGTCTGCTGCTCTTCTTTTCTGCATCTTGGCTTGCAACGCTGTTCTCTCCACGACGGGAGTTCCTTCTGCTGCCACCCACCACACCATCTGTGCGCCATCCCCACCATCTCCTGAGCCAACGATTTCAGAGACAGCATCATTGTCATTTCTGACTGCTTAAGCTCCTCGGAGGAAGTCTGTTTCACAAGGGCCTGTGAAGTGGCTGTGCCCACCATTGAGAAGACTGAGAACCCCACAGTCAGCAAGGAGTATGGCGGGCCAGGGACGGCCCAGGGCTCCAGCTTACTCAGGGTCGTGGAAAGTGACTTATGTCACCAGTGCCTCGGGGGACTGAGAGCTGAAGTAGGGTTGAACATCTACGCTGTGGCCCCTCTCAGACTTCCTGCTTGGCCTTTGCCTGGCTCTTTGAACCTCTTCTTGGTTGTGTGGCTGCCTTGATTCCCCATGCAGGGTCCCTGCTCCGAGTTCCTATTGGGATAGTCACTGACCTGTCTATGGGGTCATTCTGCACTAGTTCACAGTGATGGCCAAAGACCAGATTCCTAAAACAGTGTCCTGGAGACTTGAACTATCACCCCGGTCCACCCTGACTGCCCGGAGCTCACCTAAGCCAGCACACTCTGTGTGCAGAAACTGCTCATCTTCTGCGGACCGGGCTGCTCTGTCTGAAGCTGCCATTTTTCTCTCCTCAGCATCCATTTGAGCCAAACCTATGTAGGCTTTCGGAGCTACAGAGCCCAATGCTGTGGAAGGTGCTCTCAGGAACCCTGTCATGTGGTCTCCCATCATCTCCCCAGTCTCCCCACTGCCCACTCCCTGAGGAATATTTCAATCGACAGCTGTGGGATTAGGGCAGGTCAGAATCTTCCCGCTGTGCTGTGGGGCAGCTGGGATGGTGGTGACATTCTTAGCCCCTGAAATTTTCAATGTTGTTTCAAAGTCTCTGGAACTCAGGTCCTCTCTCACTATGGACCATTCTTCCTTCCAGCACAAGGAGAGGTGAGGTGATATTGTGTCCCCCCAATATATTGTGCACCCTAATAAACTTATCTGGGGTCAGAGAACAGAACAGCCACTAGATAGACATAGAGGCCAGAAAATGGTGGCACACACACCTTTAATCCTGGCATTCCAGAGGCAGAGATCCATCTAGATCTCTGTGAGTTCAAAGCCACACTGGAAACAGCCAGGCATGGTGACTCACACCTTTAATCCCAGGAAGTGATAGCAGGAAGCAGAAAGGTATATAAGGCGTAAGGACCAGGAACTAGAGCTGGTTAAGCTTTTAGACTTTTAGCAGCAGTTCAGCTGAGATCCATTTGGATGAGGATTCAGAGGCTTCCAGTCTGAGGAAACAGGATTAGCTGAGGTATTGGCAAGGTGAGGTTAGCTGTGACTTGTTCTGTTTCTCTGATCATTGAGCATTCACCCCAATACCTGGCTCCAAGTTTGTTTTTATTAATAAGACCTTTTAAGATTCGTGCTACAGAGAGGTTTCTGGATGTTGCAGAAGTGCTGGATCTAGCCTAGGCTACTGACTGAGAAGTCTATACATAAACAGATAAGTGGAATCCCCTGACGTTTGGGAGAGAGGAGACCTCTGACCTCAGGAAGCACCACAGGGCTCCTTCAGCTGCCTGCCACAGCCTCACACCATTTGAGGGACTGGATTGCAAAGGACAGATATGCAAGTGAAAGTGGGGATGAATCATCCCTGCCCCTCAGAGCAGAGCTTGGCAGACATCTGCCAGAGTCCAGAAAACCTACATGAAACCCTAAAACCAACGCTCATAGGCGCATGACTCATGGCAGCCAGGGTGGAAATGTCCCTGCGCTCATGGGTGTCTAGCTGCATAACAGGAAACTATTCAGCTAAGAAAAGGAACAGAGTAGAGATGACCCCCAGGACAGCATGCCGCCTGAAGACTGTGGTCATTTAAGACCACACATGCATAGACCATTTACACAGGTGTGCAGAGCACGCAAATTCTCCAGCACAGAAGGCAGCTTCATAGCCGCGGTGGCTGAAGCTGGCGTGGGAAGCGGACAGTGACTGTAAAGGTCCAAGCACTCTCGCTGGGGAGACAGAACGCTTGAAAAATAATAGCAATTAAGTTTCCATTTCACTGTTCTGTGGCTTCAGTTGACCATTTCAGCAAGCAGGAAATAAATCAGAACATAAAAGAGGATGCGTGTAAACAGGGTCTGTGGCAACTTGCAGAACCACGGGCGTACTTAATATTTTAAACACGCCAGAGACTGTGTGTGTCCTTCGAACATCTCGTGAGTCATGCACATGCTACACAGTAAAAAGATCAGACCTCTGCATCTTCAGAGGAAAGTTCAGTTCCCAAATTACACTTCATCAACAGCCATTAACCAAAAAGCTAGAAATAGATTAACGTTCTGAACTCTGGCCACTGACCAGTCCTGGGAAGGGCCAGGCAGATGGGCAGCTTCAGGGTAATCCAAGGCACTGCTGCTCCCCAGGCCCTTAACAGGTCCCTGATGCACCTCCAACCTGAAGCCCCGAGAAGCTGCTTGCTTCATGTTTCTGCAGTACCCTGGGGGAGGTCTGAGGGTTACTCAGAGACTTAAAAACAGGAACACTGTTACAGGAAGTGGTTAGATTCACAATCAAGGAGGCAGAGGTGGAAGAAATGGCCATCTGGAAGAAGAGGGAGAGTGTGAAAATCTGGCTAACAGATGTTCCTGCCTTGTGGACCCTACCATCTCCATTTTACTGCTATGAAACGGGAGGCTTCTGGGATCAGCAGTAAAACATCCTGTTCGTATGTATTCAGTGGAGCCAGAATCTGAAGCCAGGGGAAAGATAACCTCTATGCTGGTAGGGAGAATGACAGCTATCACAAAGGAGCCAATCTAGAAGTATCTGTAGAATGAATATGCTTTATTTCAGAACAATAAAAGGAAATCTTTTCTCAACATATAATGAAGATGAAGGCTGTGTGAGACAGTTCTGTGAGCAGCTCATAGCTGCATTTTTCCCCCAGCCCGCATTACTTCACCAGGAAAACCATTTGTGCTGTGTGTCCACTTGTGTGTGCACCTACGTGTGCACCTGTGTGTGCACCTGTGTGAGCATCTGTGTGTGCACCTGTGTGTCCACTTGTGTGTGCATCTGTGTGTGCACCTGTGTGTCTACCTGTGTGTGCATCTGTGTGTCCACCTGTGTGTGCACCTGTGTGTCTATCTGTGTGTGCATCTGTGTGTCCACCTGTGTGTGCACCTGTGTGTGCACCTGTGTGTGCACCTGTGTATGCAGCTGTGTATCTCCCTGTGTGTGCATCTGTGTGTCCACCTGTGTGTACCTGTGTGTGCACCTGTGTGTGCATCTGTGTCTGCACCTGTGTGTGCACCTGTGTGTCTACCTGTGTGTGCATCTGTGTGTCCACTTGTGTGTGCACCTGTGTGTCTACCTGTGTGTGCACCTGTGTGTCTACCTGTGTGCACCTGTGTGTCCACTTGTATATGCACCTGTGTGTGCACCTGTGTGTGCATCCATATGGAAACCAGTGGACAACTGGTCCTCAGCGCTTTCTTCCATTTTTTGAAACAGTCTTTCACTGGCCTGGAGGTCACCAGGTAGGCTGGTCTTGCCAGCCAGGGAGGCTCAGGGACCCACCTGTCTTTGTCTCCCCCACACCAGGATTACGAGCACATACCACTGTGCTCAACTGTTCTCAGCACGTGTTCTGGGGATGGATCTGAGGTCCCCATCCTCATGAGGCAAGTGCTTTACCAACCGAGCCATTTTTCTGCACATTCTGACACAAACAGTTGAAAGGTTCCTGAGAGAATGATAAGATATGCCTTGGTGGTTTGAAAGGATGCTCTGCCTCTTTGCAGATGCTCTGCTCGGACTAAAAGGAGAGGAAGGTGCAGCTGTAAGTCTGTCCTTAGGGGTCATGACTGTAGTCACATGTAATGTACTTCTGCATTCACCACTGGGGAACTAGTAACCACCCCAAACTCCCCAAGTAAAGTGTGGGGACGCCAGGTAAACTAGCACTTTTTAATGTTGGGCTATGTGGAAAGTTCATTTAAGAGCAACAAACCAAACAAATGTTACGGGGTTTTCCTGGGCAACATCCCTCTCACATCCTTGTTCATCTCTTGACTTCAAGAAGTTTCTGGTCTGAATATCCTGACCATCTCCTGGAAAACCCCCCAACAAGTGAATGACTGACTCACTGGGACATGGGACAAAGACACTCCTACCCTTATCCCCGGATCTTGCTGCACAGAGACAGTTGCAGAAAAAAGGGAGACGCCAGATGCACTGGCACAGGCCTGTCACCTCTGCACTCAGGAAGCAGAGGCCGGAGGAACACCAGGAATTTGGGGCGAGCCTGATCTACATAGCCACACTGTCTCAACAAAACAAAACAAGAAAGAAAGGAAGAGAAAAGGAGAAAGATTTGGGGGCCTTGAACACCAAAGACTGTCCAAATTCTGAAAGATTTGTTATATTGTACATGGGAGCTGCCCTGCCTGGCACACTGAAGCCCAGGGCAGCTTTAGCCCCGACTCCCCCTCCCCTGACAAAGGAAGAGCCTCTGATGGTGACCTGGGGTCTGCACTACATGGTACAGCTGAGGAAGAGGAGTGTCTAATTTGACCAAGCAACATCAACTTGGTACCAAGTCCACACAGGCATCTGTTTATGAGCCAAAGGCTGCTGCGGACTGTTCCAGACGTCCAAGCTTTTGAACAGGACCTGGGCCTGTGGCCATGAGTGTGGCCAAGTGGTTTAAGTTTCCTCACATGTTTCCCTCTGGGTGTCTGTGGTCATGGTCAGGAGGCTCACAGTGGAAACACTGGGGCCCTCCCACTTTTTGCAGGTTCTTTGTTGGAGACCATGGGAAGCCCCCTCCCTATCTCTATGTGATCTTGGGTAAATATGTAAAAGTATGCACACACAGATGTCTAGATATATGCACACACACACACACACACAGAGAGAGAGAGAGAGAGAGAGAGAGAGAGAGAGAGAGAGAGAGAGAGAGAGAGGAGGGAGAGAGAGAGGCTTTGAAGATATGATATCATCCCTGCATGCCTGCATCCCTGCATGCCTGCATCCCTGCATCCCTGCAACAACTGGGCAGACCGCCCCCCGCCCCCGTCCCCCCACTGCACCATTGCTCCAGAGGAAAAGCCAGACGACATCCACTCTGTTCCAGTTTTTCTTTCAGCCATATCCACAGAACGACAGAATGCAGAAGCCTGGGCCTTGGAAGGCATCTCTCCTTCTCTTAACCACACAGAAAATTTCGAAGTCCTTCTGCCGTTAGCTACTCAGGAATCACCAGAGGGGGTCGCTATGGAGCCGCCCGGCTGCTGCTGCCACTGTTGCGGCTGACCTTCCCAGGGCCGGTTAAAGGCCAGTGTCAGGACAGACAAGTGACCTCCTTGCAGGGAGGTCTCTGAGCCTTGAGTGTGAGTCTCGCAGGGACAGCCAGTGGAGCTGGAGGTGAGAGTGTGTGCCAAATCCTGCCTCACTGGGGTGGGAACTGCACTCTCTTCAGGAACAAGATGACACCCTTCTTAATAGGATTCCTTTGGGGAAAAACCACTATGGACTTATTATATTAACACCATCATCTCAAAGACCCCCAGGGAAGTGCTTACTACACTTGTTCTAGCAACAAAACAGGTCTGGGAGGGGAGCCTGCTCGGCTTGCCTACAGTATGTTCAGATCTGAACGAAGATCACAGGAAGAAAGAATGGGACACGAAGGCGTATTCTGTTCATTTCAGTGAATTTCAATGAAAAGTTTTTAGTTAGAGGAAAGCTTTAGGGAAGATAAATAAGATTCTCCAAGCTAGGGAGAGAGATGGAGTGCTTTCTTAGTTAAGCTGTACTTAGTTTGTGAGCACCCGTGCGGTAGCCACGAATAACAGTGGTCAGGACAGAAGGAGCCAATCGTGGACCATTCGGATTCTAATGACCATGAGTCACAGCAAGTTGCCCAGGCTTCACTTGCTGGTAGAGACACCAGCATCTCCAACTTATCATAACTCTGTGAACTCTGTAGAAACGGCTAATAGTCCGCCTGCCACTGTTGACCTGGCTCTGTTAACATTGAATAGTTAACAGGAGGTCACCTGCTGGGATGCCCAACAAACCTCCTTGGCAGACATGCAGATACGAGAGAGACAGGATGTGCCGTGGGGAGTGTGGCTTAGTGGTTTAGTTGCTAAGTGGCTGGAGCTGTCTCTAGGTCCATGTACAGGGCAGGAAGGTTGGGAGTGATAATTACCAACAGCTTTCCAAATATGTCGCATTTAACCGGCAGCAGCAGATAGGTGATTTCGAGGAAATGTGGGAGCTCCAGCGGGGAGTGTGATGGGCTTTGGGGTGAAATCGGACAGAGGGGAGCGGGAGGGAAGTGAGGAACGCTCGCTGAATCCCAGGACGGCAAGGCACGTGTTTTCCTTCTTGATACTTATTTCTAACATGTGTAAGACGTTGACTTGGAAGTGCCCTTGAGAGAAGCGACTCCCTTAAGGATCCTTCTGGGAAACCAGGGACATCTTGGCTCTCATGCTGATGGTGGCCCGCACACAGAGCATTTGTACGAGGAAGTTAACCGGAAAAGCGTGATCCACGGCTTCACCAAGGAGAAGGACCTTCCTGAGAGTGTCAACTCCATAGGAGACCTCAGGTCCTTAAAGAGTAAGGACCTTCCTAGAGGACACTGGAGCCCCAAGTCCAGTGACAAATTCAGACAAGGGTTTGACAAAATGTGAAACAGTTCCTTTACTGGTGAAGACCAAATGGAGGTGCTTTTGAATTGCCATCTGACCTAAGATGCTTAAAATACTCCAAGGGATCATGGTGGGCACACGATGTTTCCGATGGGCCCTCCAGCAGGGAAGACTCTCAGCATTCCTGGGCCTCAGGCAAGGCATACTGGTCCCCAACTGGCCGAAGCCCATCACATCTGCTATTTGTGCCTCGGGAGACTGTGTCCCCCTTTGTTCTCACTGTCTACTCGCTGTCCTGTTGTGACTCTGCTGACCCTAAGTGACTCTGAGGCATTTCTAAGGTGGGGCTCTTGGGGAGCAGGCCATTGGAGCCTTTTAGGCACAGGCAGCTACGGCTGTTCTGGGGGGGTCTGCCTGCACAGCCGTGGGCTCCCCGGAATTGTTACTCAGAGCTCTCCTCCTGCCTGGAATGGCTCTGCTAGGCTCACAGCTACCGCCCTGTTCTGGGGGATTTCAGCTCCCTGTGAGAACTGCTTTAAGAAACGGGAAAGAGGTGTGTCCCTGGACAGTTTCACCCCCACACTTTGCTGTCCTCCACAGGAGTTCCCATCGTAGAGGCAGCTCAGCCTTGGTGGAAGAGGTCCTACACACACCACACACACACATACACACACACACCACACACACACACACACACACACACACACACCACACCACACCACACACACACACATACACACACACACACCACACACACACACATACACCTGTATGCACATGCTGCACACATGCACACACCTATATGTACCTGGCACACACACACACACACACACACACACACACACACACACACACACACACTGGTATGCACTCACCATACATGCACACACCACACATGTGCACACAACAGCCCAGGCCCTAAGAAGTAGAGAATGGGGAATTTGGTGGACTTCAGAGGTCTGCAGAAGCTGTGCCCAGGAGAGGAGGTGTCTGAGAGGGGAGATGTCTGTCAGAGGAAAGAGGGGAGAGCTGTGTTCCCCCATCATGCTCTCAGTATTGGAAAAGCTGCTCCTAGCTGGGTATAGTGGTGCACGCCTTTAATCTCAGTGCCCAGGAAACAAAGGTGGGCTGATTTCTGTGAGTCTGAGGCCAGCCTGGTCTGCAAAGTAAGTTCCAGGACAGCCAGGGCTACAGAGAAACCCCATTAAAAAGCTACAAAACAAAACAAAACAAAAAACCAAACCAAACCAAAACAATAACAGCAAACTCCAAGCCCAAAACCCAATTCAATTAGAAAAAAATAAAAATAAAAAAACAACAAAACAAAACAAAACCCCAAAACAGAAAGAAAAGGCTATCCTTAAGACCCACACCCTCTTTTGAGATTTAGGTGTGAACAGACTGACAAATGTCCCCATCTCCCATGGGCTCCCTTAGCAGGCAGACTAAGCAACAACTAAATCAATTAGAGACAGTGACCGCCGGGGAGGGAGACAGTGCCCCCTCTCTGCGCCCTTCTCCTCCTCGGTGCCTCGTATGGAGGAGGGCCTGCCTGACACTTCTGGAAGGAAGTGATGAACGCCACTTTGGTTGACACTAGGGCCTCCAGCTGGAGTGCCATCCTTCCTGTCTCTTCCCAGACACTCCCTGTTCTGCCCTCCGAGCCCAAACACAAACGAGCTGGGGGGTTGAGCCTCTAATATTTCGGGGTTCCTATGACAGGGGTTGGTGTGGCTCAGCTGTCTCAGTCCATGACAGGTCCCCAAGAAGGGGACCACTGAGCAGAGACTTGCAGGGTCCACTCCTGGAAGCCAGAGAAAGAGTATTAAGGAGGGGGTTAGCCTGCTTGTCCAGTGCCCTCTAGGGGTGCATTCACACACATTCAGGCACACTCGGGCCACTTTCTGCAGTTGAGCTTCCGTCAGTCAAAGCAGGCCTGGCTACTGCTTGGACTGCAGACAGACTTCGGCAGCATCCGCACTGTGCTGGTTTCGCAGCCATGCAGAACGCAGGAGCTGTAGGGCCACGGAGACTTTTCAAAGGAAAGTCCAGGAGGCCAGACCATGTGTGGCAGGATCAGGATCTCCATGGGGTCCCCTGAAAGCATGAGCCATAAGTGTGAGGATGAACCGAGGGACACAATGGAGACCCCAAGATGTTAGAGGTGCCAAGAACGATGGCGCATCTTCTGCGTAAGGGCACCCACAGGCCATAAGCCGAGGAGGGGCCTGGTGGCTTGCAGACGGCAAGGACATAGGAGTGGAGGTGCCCACACCCACTGGTCACGTGCCTGCTGGGCATCGCTCACCTGTCCTGTCGTGACTGCCCTTCTAACCTGGGAAATGGAGCTGTGAGGGGGGGCACTGAATGGATGCTGGTAGAAGAATGCTGGCCTTTGCCTCATGGGTACCCGAGGCTGTGTTCAGGAGGAAGAGGAGGATGCTCACTTGTCATTTGCCCTGCATGTTACGCATGGACCTGCCAGGGGTGCTGTCTGTCCTGCTGGGTCTCCATGCTGCTTCCCTGGCCCTTCCTGGCTGGTTTTCCTAGTGCTTCTTTTTGTAATGGGGCTGGGGTGGGATTTAGCTGAGCTAGTCAAGAGCAGGAGAAATATTATCATCTAAGCGATCAAACTGTGGATGAGCCTGACACCACGAGCCTGAAGTCACTGGATGGTAAAGGTCTTGGGAATCTCTCAAAAGATTAAAAGTCTGGGTCACAAACTCAAAGGCCTAGGGGGCTGAGCAGGCCACTCTGATAAGATCCTGGAGGCCGTGGTACTGGACACCAGGCAAGTGCTGTTACATCAGAAACCAGCTATTTCCCAGGCTTTACTGTTTCCAGAGAGGCTGGAATTCTAAACTCTCAAATGTGACCACATAGGAGAGGAAGTGATTTTCAAAAGGTACTAATCAGGAGCCCCAAAAAAAGTCAGTGGTAAAAAAGATCAGCACACCGGACAAGGGGTAGCTCTATCGGATAGCTGGAGCATCCTCTAACCCATCAATTAATTTATATCCCTTAAATTTAATTTATGAATTAAGTATATATATATGTATATGTGTATGTATGTAAAGAAATAAAATAAATGCAGTAATATTTCTATTTTAGTGTGTGTGTGTGTGTGTGTGTGTGAACAAAGAATGAAAATCCTAGATATAGAGTGTACACTTGGATCCTGGGAAGTTCTGGGCAAGTCCACACGGACACCAAGATTCCACTTATCAGTCAGTTAAAATAGCACATGTCCCAATCCAAGAGCTCAGCGTAGGGCAGGAGGCTGAAGGCCACACCCCTGCAAGAATCGAGACCTCACTCCTGCAAAGGCACCTCCACGGGTCCCCACTGAGCAGGCAAATGAAGTAGCTGAGTGAAGTAAGACAAGAGGCGTGGGGTGGGGCTGTGCTGGGGAACACCTTGGGACTCCATCTCAGAAATGGAGGTTAAATGTGGAGAGAGACTTTTCTCTTCTCATCTCCTGTCCTGTATTTTCAGCTAGAGCTCTGGACGAGGCACGGTCCCTCTCTTCCCAGGTGTTTTTGCAAAGTCTCCTAGCTTCTCTGCATCCTCTCTCTGAGGTGGTCTCTCTACAACAGAATGCTCATCTGGTACTTCAAAAGCAACAACAACAGCAAAAACCAGCTCTGCTTTTCATGTGTCAACCTGGGTTAAAATGTCCCCTCCATAGCTCTACTGCTTCCTCTCACCCCTGACCCCTTTGGCCCCACCCTTGAATATTGCAGGGACATTCGAAGTGCTCAGAGGGGACTTAATGACGGGTGTGGGGAAAGAGGATGGATCTGAACTCAGATCACACCGAGACATATCTACAACATTCCAAGCCACATTCACGGCATTCTTCATAAATGACATTTTTACTAGGACATTCTAGGGGCCAGTGACTAATGAGGTATTAGCATCAAAAGTCATTCAGTTCTTCTCTGGCACGTGAACCACTCACAAATGGGCACTTCTTCCTAGTCATGGGTGATGGAGATCAGCAGAAATACTAACAGACCTGCAATGGCATCAACATGACTGCCCTCTGGGTCTGTCTGTAAGCAGGATCTTACTGCCTTGACCTCCCAAGTACTGGGATTACAGGGGTGTAATGGAAATGGACAGAAGGAAAATGGAAATGCCTGAGGAGGGTGTAAGCTGACAAGTGAACCAGATGAAGCCTCTCTGTCCCTAGACAACATCCTCTTGTCCTTTTCCTAGTGGGACAGAGGATGAGGAGGCTTCCGTGTCTGGGAGCACTGACTACCTGTCTCTGGGTTTTTCCCAGCACGGGACCTGCACCCCTGTGCCATGAGACACCCATCCACTCCCTAGCTCAGCAAGGTCCAGTTCTGTCCGTGGGTCAGATACGGTCTGTTGACTGAAGACTTTGGCTGATAGTTATCCCAATAAAGAAGCCATTTGACACGACATTTTGCAGACAATGACCACCATGTAACTGTCATCTCAGGTAAAAATCTAAGCTGGAAAATTCTTAGCATTCATTCAACACAACTTGGCATCATTTAAAGTGTCTGTGTAAAAGTCTTGGTAATTATAAGAACTGACATGACTGTGCGGCTCACACCAGTGAGCACAGGGATGGGGAGGATCAAGCTGAAGGGTTGTAGTGAGTTCTTGGTCAACAGAGGAAGATCTTGTCTTAAAAACCAAATAAACGAGGCTGGAAAGATGGCCCAGCAGTTAAGAGCACTTGTTGCTCTTGTAGAGGACCCAAGTTTGGTTCCCAGAACTCACATAGTGGCTCACAACCATCCATAACTCCAGTTCCAGGGGATCCTGGTCCTCCTCTGACCTCCTCAGGCACCAGGCATGCACATGGTGCAAATCCACCCATGCAGGCAAACGCCCATATGCATAAATAAATGAAACCAAAAACATTAAAAACCTAAATAAACATAGATAAACAGGAGCTGATAGCCATCTCCTCCTGCCTGGGCACATGAGGACACTTCACCATTCACAGGGTGGCCTGACCCCGCCTCACATTTGAGGAGTCTAAGAAGCAAATGGGGGGAAAAAAAATCACACAGCTCTGCCACATCCCGTGCGACACAAGGTGTCACTGCCCATGCGGGTGGCCAAATCTCACACTTAAAGGGGACCCTCCGCCACAGCAGTCATGATGGCCACAGCTGCATCCGAGTCTTCGATAACCCATTGCTTCCAGTGTGGCCCCTTACTGTAGGCTGACTCACGCAACGGGAAACGGAGAGACAGGTGCATGCAAACATCTCTGGTGAATATGTTTTCCTTCAACACGGAACACACGCAGGTCCATGTCCATCACCTGAACATCCTTCTAACTTTCAGTAGGATTTGACCTCACCTGTGTGTGTCTCTGACACACACGTGAAATGATAAGGCCGGCCGTGGAAGGGAGGTGTGACCCGGTGATTAAGCTATCCTTGCCCATGCCACCTGTCAAGCTTGGGCAGCTGGTGCACATGTCAAGCTGAGCCTCGGGGCCCCAGACAGTCTGGAACCAGTCACTCCTACAGAGCAGTGGCGCCCTCTTCTGGTGACTGTTGCTAGAGTAAATTATGGTTGTTGAAACTGCTCATTTCAGGGAGGGCCCGGCCAGTAGCAGCCCTGTTTTGAGAGCTTGGTAGGAAGCAGGTGGGGGCCTGTGGCCTTTCTTCTCCATGGCCTTCAAATGACAGGATGGTATGTGACATGTGCGTGGGTGTGTGGCTCAACAAAGTTTAAAAACTGGCCGGTTGAAAAATAGCCTGGTTCCTTAAACTGGGGACAACCTAGTTCTCTAGGCTACTGTGCCCTGCAACATTTCCTTCCTCCCGGGTAGCCAGGCAACCAGGCCTGAGGTGTAACCACAATGCTGTCAGAGGAAGAAGACAGGGAGAGAGATTTAGCGTTGTGCCTGCTGACACTCCCTTGAGACTGAAGCAACCTTCCTGTGGTATTTTGCCCATTACCATGAAGTCTCAAGGCTTATACACTACTGCTTAACCAAGGAGTGCCCCTGGCCTGGAAAAGGCCCAGAGGAAGTGTGTCTGGATTCAGTTGACTGACTTAGTTTGTGGCTTAGAGCTATGAGGCGTAGCATGTGTGCCTAGTCAACCCTGCCTGCACACTTCTCCATGGTGTCCAGTCCCATCCAGGGGCTCCTTCTTAATGGAAAAAGTACCCCACCCCCCCACAATGTTAAATATCCTCGATGTGTGTCCTGCTAACGGAGATAGGTTTCACTACCTTCTACATCCTTTACCTGTTCTTCTGATGTAAAAAATGAAATGTTCTCTGAGAGCATAAAGATGCCTATGGTTCACAAAACATAAGGGCTTGCTTTCCTGAGCCTTCTGGGCAGTTAGAGAAGTGTTTATGAAGTGGAGGGGGCTGGTTTCACTGGGAGCCACGTCTGTACCACCATCAGTTTATAAAGAATTCTCCTCTAAGGGATGGCTCAATTGGTCACAGTCAATGGGACCCACATGTTGGAAAAGAGAGTCAACTTCCAAAAGGTTGCCCTCCTCTGAAATCTACCAGGACACACACACACACACACACACACACACACTCCTGAACTACACCACACACACAACCCACACACACTCACATACCTGACCTACACCACACACATACACACATACCCCCCCCCCACACACACACATGCACACTCACGCACCACACCAAAAACAAAAGTCCCAAACAGACAGACAAAAAACCCAGCCAAGGTCGTCTGAGCTTTCTTTCCCCGTCTGTCCTCTTTCGTCTTTAGCCTGGAGTTTCCGTAGACGCCAGAGAAGGGCAGGAGGCAAGGTTACCAAGTTCAAGGGCAACAGCTCAGTTGCTCACCAGGTAGGTCCTCGTCTGCATCACTTGGGATGGCTGAGGACCCAGGGTACGCAAACCCTCCCGGCCTCCTGACTCAGGCTTGTGTGAACCTAGCACATCCAAGGCAGCAGGATCCTCACACGCCCTTGGGCTCTGACTCACGCAGGACCAGAGTGAGCAGTGCATGCGTGAGGGTGACTCGGCTCCTACTGCAGGCTGCAGTGTGGGAGCTGCCAACAGCCTTCATGCTGCAGGCACTCCTGTCCCAGGTCACCGTGGAGGGACCCGCCACTTCTGCATTGCCATTGGCTCCCGCCTTCTAGCCAGGAAACTGTCCCCCGCCCAGGCCACCTCACAGCTTCAGGAATCTGCATTCACACAATTCACAGAGGGGACTCACAGAGGCTTTTATAGCATACAGTTCATGTGTTACATACATTTTGTGTGTGTGTGTATACACACATACTCACACACACATGATGGTAAAGTAAGGGTTACTATGATTATAAATAAGCTGAAAGGCAATTAACTAGGACTAGATCCACAGCTCAGTGGTAAAGCACTCACCTAGCACGCATTCAGCTCCTGAACTCAATTCCTAGCACAACATAACAGCCCAACAAATACTGAAGACGACACTCGCTTAAAGAGAATGTAAGGCCAGGCATCCACACGTGGCGCTTCCTTTGGGACCTCTGATGTGCCTCTGTGTGTACAGATGCGCACTAGTTCTGTGTCCACACTTGGAAAACGCAAGTAAAGAAACCCTAAGCATCGTGCAGGCCGACGTTGTGTTCTGTACCGTGCCTCGCCCTGAATATTTTAAATTGTGCATCTTTCCGTCATGTACCCACACTACATGTCTTCTACTCTTCCCTCTGCCCAGGCCCCGGGAGCTACTAAAAAAATGAACACCCCAGTTCCTAAAGACAGGAATGCCCCCAAAAATTCCTGTGGAAATGGGCACAGCTAAAGAAATCGGGAAAGCCCCAGCCCCTGTTAGCCTGCAGCCCCCACACTTCTTGCTCACACTCCCGGTTTTCAGTCTTAGGGTCGCGTTGTTCCCAGACACTTTTCAACCATGGTGTTTGCTCAAGAAGGACAAAGCCCAGAAGGAAGGAATGTAGAAGAAACCAAGTTAACCAAAACGAGCAATAACAGAACACCAGGGTAGATGGCACTGCCTGGTGGGGGAAGTGTGAGGAAGGCCTTTGCATCAGCAAGTGGGGGCCAGCACAGGGAGTGTCCCAGGGTTGCTGGCCTTGAGTGACCGAAACCCTGAAACCGGGGCTGCACGGCCGGGGCTATGATCCCTGTGGGGCCTGGCTGCTGTTGCCTCTGGGACAGTGGGCTCCTAGCACCTCGCTTCTTCTGGGCCACGCTCCCCTTCCCCTGTCTCCCTAAGCGAAAGAAGACAGCAGTGTCCCTCGGCACGGGCCAGCTGCGGGAGCCCACATGGGAGGGAAGTCATGGAAGCGATAACCACATTCCACACAAATCAGATGAGGGTGTTTGTCCCCTCTGAGAAGTAGGAAGAAACAGAAAACCCACGTGCAGGGCGATGTGTATTCTTGAGGCAACAGGAAGGTAGATTTCACAGACCACAGTTATTCCCAACATCAGCTGAGTCACCGGCTCCAGCCAGCCCGAGGACAGCAGTGCACAGGCTTTGGCAAGCTTACTTCCTTGTTATGACATTGTGGGGACTTGCTGATGTCCCCAAGAGCTGGCAGAGAGAGAGAGACTTGGGGCTATAGAGAGCAAACCTGAACACAAAATAAAACGGAATCCCGGGTCACATGGGAGAGGGGTCTGCAGGAGGGCGGCGAGGAGGTCCGTTCTCCACACCACTGCACAGATGTTTAAAAATGAAGATGGAGGTTGGGGAGATAGTCCCATGGGTAAGTGACTTGATGCACAAACGTGGGGACCTGAGTTTGGATCCCTAGATCCATGTAAAACCACGCGCAATAGTGCACACCTGTAATTCCAGTGCCAAGAGAAGGGGATGGAGGCGGGGTCGGCCCTCTGGAAGCTCATGGACAGTTATCCTGGGGTATGCATGCAGTGGTGAACAAGATACCCTGTTTCACATAAGGTGGGGGGTGAGGTTGTCCCCTGACCTCCACACATGCCTGGTGTCGCATGGAAGCTTGTAGTCACATGTGGCAACACACAGACACACACACACACAAACATGAAGACAAAACCAAACCAAACCAGAAACAACAACAATAACAAAAAACCCGGAGAGAAGGGTGGGAATCCCCCGGTGAGAATGCGTGGACTCACAGTCCGCACACAGCGGGGGGGCCGTCCCCTCTCTGCCGCTACATACCAAACACGTCACTGTCTTCCGAGGCTGTCTGAGAAAGTTTGCCCACGCTTCTCTTTTTTTCTGCCTCTCCTCGGGGAAGCTCACCATCCTGGAAAAAGACAACACACAACACGCGCAGTTAGACACATGCAGATACACTTTCGGCAAGAAAACGATCTTCACGCACTGTCTTCAAGTGGCCGGTGGGGCTCAGCTCCGGGTCAGACTCAGGTGACGTAACACAGGGGTAGTGCTCTGCCTAACCGCACACATGTGCTAGGGGTCCCCGGGGATGGTTCACAAGAGAGGGTGCCAGGGTCAGCCTGGATAGAGTACAGTGGCCCGGCAATTCCCGTCTGCGGATGGGTTGCCTGTGTGGGCACTCTCAGATTTCAAATGGCTTCCAGAGCTTTGAAGTCTAAGGCTAATCAGGAGCTTATCAGGACCCTGGGCTCGAGAGCACCAAGGCTACCACTCAGAGATGCCTTGTGTTCCTGTGAGGTGGGGAAAAGCCCACTGTGGGAGGGTTGGGTTGCCCCTGACTAGGTGGCCTGGCACTCCTGGGGATGATAGGATGAGGTGGGGAGGGTCATTTCTCTGTCTGCTCTTTGGGATCCTGTTGAAGCTCTTGGTACAATCATGGCTATACAAGATTCATTATATTACTTGTTTTATTTTATTTTGTGTGTCTGTGTGGGTGTACATGTACGTGTGTGAAGGTTCAGAGGTCACCTTTGGGTGTCCTTCCTCAGGAACCATCTACCTCATTCTTTGAGACAGTGTCTCCCATTGGCTGGAAGGCTGCCGATTAGGCTAGCCGGGCTGGTCAGCAAGCCCTAGGGGTCCCCCGACTCCATCTCTCTAGCACTGTGATTACAAGCAGGGGCACCGTTACTTGCTTTTTTAAAAAGTGATTTTGGTTTGGTGAAAACAGGGTTTCACTATACAGCCTGGCTAGCCTGGAACTTGTAGGCAGGTCTTGAACTTGTGACCACCCTCCCACCTCTGCCTCCCAAGTGCCAGATAACACAAGTTCACCCCCATGCTTGGCTTCCAAACGGTTGTATTTGAGTCTGAACGTTTAGTCTGTAGTTTACTCACAAGTGTAGGGAGCAGATAGGGTCCCGTTTCTCTATGTGTGTGTAGTCATCTCACTGGTTAATTTTAATGTGTCATATTCATGCAGCATATCAAATTCAGACCCAGCCCGGTGGTCGTGTAGCACTGAATCCTGCTCCCCTTCCTATCTCCCTGCAGTCCTCAGGAAGCGAATCCCTGGGCTGGTTTGCCCCAGCCTACAGCCACTTCTGGGGCCCTTGTCCTTCACGATGATAGCCCTGCTGGGCCGCCCTGGAGACCCTCCTGTTCATTCCCATCTTAGCTGGTGCTGGGCCAACTCTGGGTGACGTCTCACAGCCACAGCACCTACGGGCAGGGAAACTCTTGCACCTGAGAGAACAGGCTGCCACCCTTTCCAGAGCCAGCATCACCGGACCCCTGTGTGCTTGTCTACCTGCCCCCAAGGCACAGCCCTTGTGCTCCCAGCTCAGCCCCTCCAGTCCTAAGGGCCTTCAGGCTATGTCAGATACACAGCCTCTCTCTCTCTCTCTCTCTCTCTCTCTCTCTCTCTCTCTCTCTCTCTGTCTCTTGTTCTTTCCTCAAAGGGGTGGGTACCAGGGGGTAGGCAGCGACTGAGATAACAAGCCCTAGGGGCAGATGCTAGGTGTCTACTGACTTGTGTATTAGCCATGTTACCTTGAGCATATACTTGACCTCTCTGTGCCTCAGCGTCCTTTTCTATAAAAGAAAGGAAATGCTAATATTGCTTGGCCCGGTGTTCAGAAGCAAGCATTAGCGGCATTCATTTACACAAAGCGCTTAGAATTTGCCTGGTACAAAGAAACTGTTGCTCTAACAAATGAGATGGTCTAGAGGTGGACGTCTCCCAGGCACGCCAGCCCCTGGTGCCTGCGGCTCTTATTAGCTTGGCTCTGTGTTTTTATCTTTTGGTGGGGAGGGGGGGTAGGGATGGGGATGGTGTTGCCTGGCTCCCCTTTCTTGGTCTTCTGTTCCCTTGCTCCAGCATTGCTCAGTGTGGGTGAGCTACATCTGCGAGGCCAGAGAGCAAGTCCAAGAACTTCCACCACCCAACAAGTCACCCACGCACCCCATCTTCAGGACGCATGGGGTGCTGTCTAGAGAGGCAAACTGGATGCAGAAGCAGAGGTGGAGCTCCAGGGTCCTTGGCTGTGACCACCAATGCTGCCTGAGTGACTGCTGGGAAATCACCTGATATTTCCTGTCCCTGGAACTCCCCGACCCCACCCACACGGGGACTCTCTTGGTAGGTGGTGGGAACCGAGTTTGATGCACACCATGAAGATGGGCTCGACTGATGTGTGAACCTGAAGTCAGGTTCAGACCTGCAGTGCTGCATTGGTGGTGACAGGGATGTGCATGTGCTCTGGGTGGGTGGTGATACAGGGGCAGGGTGGCAGGGTGCTAACACCCCACAGCAGCCAGGTGGTTCACCTCTGGAGGACCCAGCTGCAGCATCTGTCTGATGGGCCATGGATGAGATGGGTGAGAGCCATGGCCAAGGCTGTGGATGCTCACAGTCTGTGTTACCGAGGGTAAGGCACACCTGCAAGCCTCCCCACGGCCGCTATCCCACAAGCTGATGTTGTCTATGCGGTTAACCTACAGACTAGCTGCCAACGTTCACACGTGACTGTTGAGGCCAGCGCTAGCAGACACACGAAGCTTCCTACCGGGTAGTCACATCCATTACACTTCCTGCTTCACTTGGTAACGAGTCTTACCTCTTTTTTTGTTTTCCAACAAACTTTATTCCTAGGGTCTTTGGCATCTGTCACCTTCCCCAAATTCGCTCCAACTCTGTTAACGGCTACACTCTGCTCCCTTCTGTGCGTTCCACGTCCCTTAAAATACATGTCTCTGTTCTAACTTCCGGCGTCTGGGTGAGGTTGCACGGAAATCAGGCCTTTCACAGAGGTAGCAAAGTTAGGGGATCACGGTGGTCTAGTGTGGCCTGATCTGGCGATTGGCATCCTTGTCACCGGGGAAGCACATGCAGGAGAAACGGTGGTGACAGAGACACAAGCCAGGACACTTGAAAGACAATGGGCCACCTGGAGCCAGGGAAGGCAGGGAGACATCCCTCCGGCCTTTCAGAACAGCCAGCAGGTGCCTAACCCTTCGGTAAGAGCAAAGTCTGGTGCGTCCATTTCTGATTTATGTGACTGCTGTTGAAGCCACAAGAAGCTACGCCAGCCTCACAGCCAGGCTCAGACCAGTGCTGGCACCCAGCCAAAGACGGCGGAGAAAGGAGGGGTGAGTTTGGGCACTAAGGAGTTTCTAGACTCCTAACACATCACCAGCCCGTAAGCAGTCTCATTTTTCTCTGCGAGAAAAACATGAAAGGGAAACTTCAATGAACTTTGACCTTCAAATCTCAGGCAGCCGCTTCCCATGGGCTCTGAGGGGGCCTCGAGTGAGGTCTGGGAGGTGGGACCGGTGCTCCAAGCTTCATGCTCATCCTCTACTTCGTCCTTCCCAGAACCTGCTGCTCACTGTGGCTCTTCATGAGACCCCCAGGCAAGGAACAAAGGAGAAGGAGCTGGAGCCGGCAAACACGGTGGAGGAGCCTGGTGTGACTCAGGACCAGTCACCCGGTCACACGCTCCTTGGTAATCAGGGTCCAGACACCTGGGTGATACGCCCACCGCAGAGGAGCGTCACTTGCTATCCAAAGGCATCTAGGGGGTATAGCCACTAGCATACTATGTGGGTACACACATAGGCACCCACGCCTGCGTACGTACACTCATGCATACGCTCACCAACAGCGTATCTAGGGATATTCACTCACCAGTAGCTGCTGTGGGATGATCTGTATGTCCTGTGGGAGCCCTTCTTGGGTTCTTTGTGGCGTTACCCAGCAGGTCCGTATAGAGGATGATTAGGACCATGGGCCTGAGTGCAGGTGTTTGAGATGGTCTGCACTTGGCTGTGCTGGGGGATGGTCTGTATGTCAAGTTGTTCTGATTGATCAATAAATAAAACCTGATCGGCTGTGGCTAGGCAGGAAGGATAGGCCGGACTAACAGAGAGGAGAAATAAAAGAACAGGAAGGCAGAAGGAGACGCTGCAGCCGCCGCCATGACCAGCAGCATGTGAAGACGCCGATAAGCCACCAGCCACGTGGCAAGGTATAGATTTGTAGAAATGCGTTACTTTAAGATATAAGAACAGTTAACAAGAAGCCTGCCATGGCCATACAGTTTGTAAGCAATATAAGTCTCTGTGTTTACTTGGTTGGGTCTGAGCGGCTGTGGGACTGGCGGGTGACAGAGATTTGTCCTGACTGTGGGCAAGGCAGGAAAACTCTAGCAACAAGTAGCAGGTTGTTCTCCTTGCATTTTTGGAGGATTAATGGCTTGGTGGTGACAAATTTGGGGGGAATGGTCAGATGACTTGTTTCTACATCCTGTATAAAGTTCTGGAAGGTAGCTGAAGAGGCTCTGGGAGGGGAGGATGCTACAGCGTTCTGACTCAGACTGGAGAACACTCAGGAGAGCCGTGATGTCAAGACATGTCCCAGAGCAGCGCACTGAAGAACCGGTTGTGTGTTGAACTCTGAGCCACGGCCAACACAGACTCTCCGACTTAGAAAACACACGCAAGCGTGGATTTTGAGAGTTTTGAATCCCTTTAGGACCCAGTGGGTCAATAAGGATCAGGCTCTGGACAGAAGAGAAGCTTTCACCTTCCACCTGGGATGCCAAGACTTTGGCTACCCTGAGGCATCTGTGTCTAGTACCTAGAGCCCCAAAGCAGCAGCTAGCATTCGGGGTAGGGGTGTTCACTTAGCGCCCCGGGAGGCTGGACAGGGGACCACACAGCTGCAGCCAGCAGGGCAGACAAGCCTAGCTTGTGTATGTTCTCTGACAACGTCACTTCACGTAGAAACAAATGTCAGGGGGCTGGAGATGGGCCTCAGTCGGTAGAGTGCTTGCCCGGCATACGTGAAGCCCTGGGTTCGATCCCCTGTAGTACACAAATGGGGTGTGGTGGTGCACACGTGTAATCTCAGACCGAGGAGGTACAGGCAGGAGGGGCCAAGATTCAAGGTTGTCCTTGGCCACATACACAGTGAGTTCAGGGCCACATGAGATCCTGTCTGCAAACAAACAATGTCTAAACAAACATGAGTGCCTGAAAATGTTTTTTTTTTTTTTCCCCAGGGGATCAGGGGAGAATAAACATTAAACTATATGAAGACTATTCATCAGTGCTTATGAGATTTGCACTCTTCCTTCTCTACATCTGGGATAAAGAGGATGAGGGGGCAGGGGCTGGTCTTCTCACAAGTCTCCATAAGCAGTGACCCATCTACTAGCCTTGGGGTAAAGGGGGTGTGGGACCCTTCTTTTCAGAAGGGTGACAAAGCTCCCAGTGGGTTCTGGCTGGCAGATCCTGTCATCCCCCTCCCAGTGGTCACTGGGTGCCTTGGCTGGAGCCAAGCACACACTCATCTCAGACCTCTTGGCTCCTGGCCTTGCCTGTGGCTGAGAGCTGGGGACTCTGACATGTGCACAGTCACAGGGCTGTGGAACCCGGACCGTGCCAGGGCACCCCTACCATGGCCTTCCCCGAGAGGCAGCCCTGTGAGTCGACAGGTGAGTCAGAGTCCTGCATCACGGAAACCGGCAGAGCTCCAGATTCGGAACCCCATGCCCGAGAGGGTGCACACTCCCCAGCCCTGGAGGAAGCCGGCCATTCCTGACTTCCAGGCTCAGCTTCAGGGGAGGGGCCGAAGAGAGGTCCCAAAGTGACCAGGCAAGCCAATACAGGGTCTCCCAGACAAACGGCAAAGGCCTAGGGCTGCTTCGCTGAGAACAGATGTCAACAAAGAGCTGCCACCCTGGGGCCCTGAGGTGGCAGGGCTGCTGAGCCGCTGTGGGTAAGCCTATGACAATGCCAGGAAGTGAGGTATCAGTCATCAGGGCAGAGTGGGGCAGGGCGGCCCGAGGCCACATTCATACCCACTGTGGGGGACGTAATTTCGTGTCCACTATGGGGAACATAGTTCAGTGTCCACTGTCAGCACCTGGGATCAGAGGCAAGGAAGCTGAGCCATCCCTCCCTTCCAGGACACAAGTGAAGTCCAGGGGAGCGTGTCTCTTTCCTGTCTCTGCCTTCCTCCTCCACACAGTCCAAATTCCCACTCAGGTCTCCCTGGGAATACCTCTGGGCCTCGGCTGCTCTAGATTCCACGAGGAAGTAGCTCCTTGAGCCCCATATGACGCAGAGCCCTCCCACAGCCTATGAATGCAGCCCATGCATGCCTGCTGGGGTATTATGGGATGGAAAGACTCCATACACTTTAAAATTGAAATCTGATGACAAATTGAAATCATTAAAGTACTGAAGTGTCAGCGCAATAAAAAGTCCTGTGCGTGCTAGCCAAATGCTCTAAAAAGGAAAGGCTGGATTTATTGTTCCGCCTCCCCTCTCTTCTTTCTCTCTCGAATAGAGGACTGGCCTCAAATGCCTATACAGGTGAGGATGACCTGGAACTCTCGATGCTCCTACCTCCACAAAATGCCAGGATTACAAGCTTGGGCCACCACACCAGACTTTACTTTCTCTAAAGCAGATTCTGTTCTTACTCTGGCTCTCCACTGAGTTAAGATAAATAACAAAGGTACCAGTTAAGGGCGAGCAAGTGGGCTCATACAGCAGGAGTTTGACTCCCGGATCCTGAAAATTGCTCTCTGACTTCTACTTCTGAGTCATGGTGCCCGTGCGTGCGTGCGTGCGTGCATGTGTGTGTGTGTGTATGTGTGTCCAATAATAAAGGTAAATAAATAAATAATGTTTAAAAAAGACACTGAGCTAACATCAACAGCTTGGCCAGGGGCCCCTCCCCGTCAGGCCGAAGTTGGATAGAGAAGGTCACCCTCACGTATGGTCCTCCCGGGGCCAGGGTGCCCACATCAGGCACAGGTGACATTTTGGGGATGGAGAGGCTCAGCAGCTGTTTCTGTCCTCTGCCCTCCCCCACCCAGCATCTCCAGCTGTCACAATAAGGGGCAAATACTTCTCAGGGGTGAACCCACCTCTGGCAAGGAGCTCAGTCTAGAAAAAGAAGACTAGGCAATGAAACTATGTTCATTTCCTAATACACTCAGGGGTCGTTAGTTTTCTTGAAGTGACCAAAATTCTACTCTTGAAAGACTGAGAGCAGAGTCGGATGACAACATCAGAGCCGGGCTGGGGGTAAGAGGGGACTTTAATTACTAAAACCAAGGCCACCTGGGCGAGGTTCTTAATCTGAAAAACAAGAGCGGAGTTAGAGATCGTGGGTAGGTGGGACTCTATGGAAACTAAAAATAAAGTAAAATAAATACTGTGCAAGATGAAAGACCGAGGAAGAGCAAACAGGCTGTGGACAGGGCACACCTGTGGTCCGAGTGCTGGGGAGTGGAGCCAAGACGATCCCTGGGGCTCGCTGGTCCGTCAGCCTGGCCTACCCGGTGAGGGTGAGTTCCAGGCGAGTCAGAGGCTCTATTCCCCAAAATAAGTGGGCCTGAGGTTGTCCTCAGACCTTCACATGTACATGCACCCAAGTGCACATGCAACCACTCATGTATACACACACACACACACACACACACACACACACACACACACACACACACGGGGGGGGGAGGGAGAGGGAGAGGGAGAGGGAGGGAGGGAGAGAGAGAGAGAGAGAGAGAGAGAGAGAGAGAGAGAGAGAGAGAATGTATATAGTGGGGAGAATATTTGGAAATCTCTTATCTAATGCAGATCAAGCATTCAGATTGTAACAAACTCCCACAAATCAACAACACAAAGAAGTCTAATGTAAAAAGGTGGTGATTTTCTCAAAGAAGGTAATGTGTCTGGCCTGTAGACTATGAAAAGGTGCCCAATACCATTACCCCTGCAGGATTCACATCAAAGCCACAGTGAGGCTCTGTCTTACACACCAGGTTGGCTGTGGTTGTGTGGTGAAACTGTACTCCCAGACCCAGCTGGTAGACGTGTCAGATGGGACCTCAGACCCAGCTGTGGGGGGGTATGATAGGACCTCAGACCCAGCTGTGTGTGGGGGGTATGATAGGACTTCAGACCCAGCTGTGGGGGGGTATGATAGGACCTCAGACCCAGCTGTGTGTGTGGGGTATGATAGGACCTCAGACCCAGCTGTGTGGGGGTATGGTGGGACCTCAGACCCAGCTGTGTGTGTGTGGGTATGGTGGGACCTCAGACCCAGCTGTGTGTGTGGGGTATGATAGGACCTCAGACCCAGCTGTGTGTGTGTGGGGTATGATGGGACCTCAGACCCAGCTGTGGGGGTATGATAGGACCTCAGACCCAGCTGTGTGTGTGTGGGGTATGATAGGACCTCAGACCCAGCTGTGTGTGTGGGGTATGATAGGACCTCAGACCCAGCTGTGTGTGTGTGGGTATGGTGGGACCTCAGACCCAGCTGTGTGTGTGGGGTATGATAGGACCTCAGACCCAGCTGTGTGTGTGTGGGGTATGATAGGACCTCAGACCCAGCTGTGGGGGGTATGATAGGACCTCAGACCCAGCTGTGTGTGGGGGGTATGGTGGGACCCTCAGACCCAGCTGTGGGGGGTATGGTGGGACCCTCAGACCCAGCTGTGTGTGTCGGGGTATGGTGGGACCTCAGACCCAGCTGTGTGTGGGGGGGTATGATGGTACCTCAGACCCAGCTGTGTGTGTGGGGTATGACAGGACCTCAGATCCAGCTGTGTGGGGTATGATGGGACCTCAGACCCAGCTGTGGGGGGTATGGTGGGACCTCAGACCCAGATGTGTGTGTGTGGGTATGATGGGACCCTCAGACCCAGCTGTGGGGGGTATGGTGGGACCTCAGACCCAGCTGTGTGTGGGGGGTATGATGGGATGTCATACCCAGATGTGGGGGGTATGGTGGGACCTCAGACCCAGCTGTGGGGGGTATGATGGGATGTCATACCCAGATGTGGGGGGTATGATGGGACCTCAGACCCATCTGGTGTGCATGTCCGATGGTACAGCTGCTGTGGAAAAGGTTTTTACAGTTTCTCAAAAAGTTAAACACAGGTGAACAATAAATTAGCAACTGTATTCCTAGGTGCATTCTTGACAGAAATGAAACACGAGTCTATCTAAACATGTAAATATCCACAGAAGCATTATCTATAATAACTTGACGGAGGGAGCATCCCATATACTCAGCAGCCTATGAGCAGGTAATCAAAACATAAGATATCTCAACAATGGAACTGTAGTCAAGAGAAAGGGGTGGGGGATTGCATGGACCCAACCTTCAAAATGCAATGCTTTGGGAAAGAAGCCACACACAAAAGGCCGCCCAGATACTTCCGTCCTTGTGATCTACTATAATGAGGAATATAGAGACAGAAGACCAGTGACTTCTGAGGGATGGGGTGGTGTGACATGCACGTGCACGTACACACACAGACACACAGACACAGACACAGACACACACACACACACACAGACACACAGACACAGACACAGACACACACACACACACACACAGACACACAGACACAGACACAGACACACACACACACACACCCATAGGGCTGGGCTACAGCTCGGTGGTGAGCATTTGTCTAGCATTAGAGGACGCAGATTCCACCCCCAGTACTGAAAAGGAAAAAGAAAAGACTAGAGGAAAAATGGCCAACACTTGTAAAGGGTCTGTTTGCAGGTTCGTGCCAAGTGACCGTGCTGAGTACTCTGGCTTCATGCGGCTCTAAAGCCACTTTCCTGTGGAAACACCTTAGCTGAGTCCTGTGACATCTTACCTTAAAGCACAGCGATCGGGAGATCACTTTGGGGTGTGGTTAAAAGTGCAGAGGTCCTTAAATAATGAATGCGAAGAAATGTGCTGGGGATTTTGTTTAAGCACTGGCTTTGAGAAGTCACAGTGGGATAAACATTACTCAGTGTGGCTCTGAAACTGCTTATTGAGGTCTGTTACGCAACTGGACGAACAGGCTTCTATTTTAGGAGTACAGATACCTGGCTGTTTATTCCTGAATGCTATGGCTGCCTAGCTGGCCAAGTGTGTGGGAAGGATGGTCCCTTCAGGAGGGGAGAAGAGAGAGGGATGGATCCGCTCAGCCTGGTGCTGTCAACTGCAGTGTGAAGCTCAGTGAATTTCAGGACTGACATGAGCTTTAAAAGAACTCATCACTAAGTGATTTAAGTCAGTCTCAGAAAGACAAACACTACATGCTTTCTCTCTTTGTGGGTCCTAGATTTTATGCAGAGACACAGAATCATACAGACGACATGAGACAGAAGCAAGACTGTCTAGGGCATTAAGGGGATGAACAGAAACAGGGGTGTGAGGTACCAGAGGACAGAGGGGTATGGCAGGGATTTGCTCAAAGTACTTTATATATTTGCATGAAAATGCCTTATGTAACCCAGAATGGTAATTAAAAAAATAACTCGTGGAAGGATATTTATTTAGTTAAAAAGTAGTCCACATTTTAGGAATAGGATAAAGTGATCGAAACCCCCAATCTCTTTCTGAAGGCAAATGCTTTAGTTTTGTGCAATACAAAACTGTCTTGGCTCCCTTCCTTTATAATAGCTCCCTATGCTTCTGAGTGGTCTCTTATTTAAAGGCTTTAAGTCAAGGCCCGTCTTTGAGGTACAGGCCATCTCTGCTTAAAACAATAACACCAATATATCAAGAGTGCAGATGTCTTTCTGAATATACATTGATCTCCAATACGTGGGATCTCTCAGCGTCCCCTCCCACTTGCAAGAAGGGCAAGCTTGTGTGGGTAAACCCAGTACACTCAACAGGGGCATCATCGCCAGGTATCCGTGGTTATTGCCTCCGCACTGATTTTGAACTTCCAAATCCTTGGAAAGGTGGAAATAAAAAGTGTGTAGGCAAAAGCAGGTTTGAACATATCAATGAAGCAAGAATAAAGACACACACACACACACACACACACACACAGAGCATGTGCACACGTGCGAGCCAGAGAGAGAGAGAGAGAGAGAGAGAGAGAGAGAGAGAGAGAGAGAGAGAGAGAGAGAGAGAGAGAGAGTCAGTCCTCGGACTTTGTCACTGCAGCTGCACTCTGCTCATTTGCCTCAAAGAACCACACCCGGGTTGTGAAATGGACTTTCCATTTCATCTTGGCAGCAGTGCATCCTTCAGAGCTGCCTCTGTGGTCCTGTGGCCTCAGGGTGAGTTGTGGGAATGGCAAGCTGACTTTAGCTTGCTGGGAGGGCTGGGGAAATACACCAGGCTGGCGCCGATGTCCACACAATCCATGGCAGAACAAATCGCTTGAGCTTTGGAAAGGAATGGACTATGGGTCGAGAATTTCCTGCACACAGCGAGGAGCTGCCAATCACCAAGATCTACTGAGGCCAGCTCCTCACTCACCATCTGAGCATGGTGTTCTTTGCAAACAGAGGAAGCTGTCTGTGCCCTAGATGTCTCTTGGTTCACAGGTGGTAATAAAAAAAATCAAACCACAATGTGGTTAGCAGAAGATCCAAGTTGTAAAGGCCTTGTAGAAAATCTTCTAGAGCTTTCTACTCATCCACACAGGTCACATGACAACTCAGGAAGCCTGTGCACAGGTTTTCCTGAACTAGTTGTGAAGTGAGACTTTCAGGCACTGAGCGCATAGTGATTTTAAAAACATTAGTCAGTCTCCTCCATTTGGTTTAACCCTGCATGCTCAGGAGCAAAACAGAGAAGTCTGGTTTTCTTGTTTAAAAAAATAAAACAAACAAACAAACAAACAAACAAAACAACAGACTGAGCTGTCCCTGCTCAGGGTGGTGAGCTGTGGTGGATTCCAGCAGTGAATCAGAAAGAGTCCACTTATAGAGGGGCTTGTGTCAAAAGCGTCTCCAAACTCTATGTCGTATTTCCTCTTAAAATATCCCAAATAACCTACTTTAAAAAAGCCAAAATCAACCTCCAATTGTTTTAATTTATGTTATTTGAAAAGCTTAAATGTAAATGCTACCTCAATCACTATGGCCTTTTGTTAATTAAAAAAAAATGGAGTCATGGTTGCTGCAGGTCAGTGGGAAGGGGCTAAAAGTGCACTGTAGAACCGTGACACTGAGCCTTCTCCAAGGCCAGGAGGAAGCGATGACGACCTCCACACCTTTCTATACCCCTGAGTGTGTGGGAGGGGCTCCGCCATCCTGGGATGAACCCAGAGTGAAGCCGCTGAATTCCATGTGCTGGGAGCCACTACTCAGTGAAGCAAGAGGGCCTCCAGCACGGGCCAAAAGCCCAGGCAGCAACAATAAGCTTTTGGGACCAGAACCCCACTCTAGGGGACGAGGGAGAGGGAGCTCAGAGGCGGGACGGCACTGTTCCCCCTCCTCGTGGGGATTGCCAGAGAGGAAAAGTCGGTTCAGCACTTCGCAGTATTGCTTAACCTCCCACCCCATCCACCTGTATGGTTTTCCTGTCACGTGCCCTAGTACAGTTATGAGCTGGTACAGGGTGACTAATCTACATGGCAAGGATCCTAAATCACCACGGGCTCTCTGCACGGCTGGAGCCTGCCTTGTTTATTTACTAAGGCGTGTTTGGTTGCTTAGGGCTTATGGAGTCTAATTAGGAGACGTTAAAAAATGAGGACTCTGTTCCAAGCACCAGAGGCAGAAGCACAAAACTGAACTTTCTCCCTAATTACCCAGTGGTTACATTTTGAAAGTATGATCCTTAGATTAATACAGGCATCAAATTACATAGGGAAGTGTGTTTGAACCGTCCAGATGCAGAACGGTGAAGTGAGTCTAAGAAGCCGTTCCTGCAGTGGATGGCAGAGGTTCAGGGCTGGCGTCTGTGAGGAAGAGTCCTGCCAGGCCACATCTATATATAATCATACACACACACACACACACACACACACACACACACTGCAACACAGCACACACACATACACATAGCATCCATGCTTGCACACACATGCATGTGCATATACATACAGCACATATATATCATACACCACAAATACACACATATACATACAGTACAGAGATACACACACACAGGCAGACACATGCTCCACATACATACATAGACATTCACACCATCACACACACACACACACACACACACACACACACACACACACACATATATATAATATACATACATACATACACAACGCCTGCCATCCCTCACTCACCCCCTCCAGCACATTACATATTTATAAACAAGAGATGCTTTTTTCACAAGGGCATTCTGTCGTATTAAAATTCTTGCTCCTGAGCCTGGAGAGAGTAACTCAGGGGTTGAGACTGCACACCTCTCTATAGAGGACCGAAGTTCAGTTCCCAGCACCCACGTTAGGCGGCTCATAACTGCCTGTAATTCCAGCTCCAGGGGATCCGAGACCTTTACCCTCTGTGGCACCTCTACTCATGTGTACATGTACATGTGCATGTGCACACACATGCATGCACACTCTCGAAATAATAAAAAAAAATCATCTTTAAAAAGCCCCTCTTGTTTCCAAATGTAAAGCTTTACAAACCAGGTGGCTGAGGAGAGACAAGGGCGTCTGAAGGACACATTCTGCCCTTTCAGAGTCTGAAGTAAGCCTGTCCTGACAGATACAGTGACCAGCGGCATTCCTGGACTTTCCTGGCATGGGATAGTAACGGTGGCCCAGTGAGGTCCACAAGCAAGGGGACAGGTAAGCAGGACAGTTGGCATGGAAACAGCTTGTATTCAGTCATATCCCTCTCATCCTGTGGCATGTGAAGCAGGCAATGAATGTTTCCAAGGTCAGCAGGCCAAGCCCTACCCTCCTGAACTGGCAAGGTGGCACTTTTGGGGAAGTTACCAGGACTTTGAACGCCTGCTCTACCTTGTCTCCTTCCTGCTGTTAGTCAAGTGTGAACCCAAGTTTGAATTAAAAAAATTATATAAGCCCCTCACCAATGTGAGTACCTGCTTCAGAAGGCACCGTTCACCCTGCTCTGGGTGGGGCATCCCATCTCTGATGACAGTTGTATCTCTGACATCTGTTCCCGCCTCTAATCAGGGCTCCTGCAGGTGAGCATAGGGGACCCTCAGAGCTTTGGGCTCTGGGTTCTTGGAGGATACCAGCCCCTTTTCTTTGTACCCCAAGGTTCCCAGGGTCCAAACCTGGCATGGCACAGAGGAGGACACCACGCTGTTCGTGCTTTACGCTGCTTGCATGTCTGTGGCATTCACATTTAACAGCCAGCGCTAAACAGACCATTTATGTTTAACAACTGTTGTGTCCTGAAAATGTTGTCACAGATGCTGACAGTGACACAGTTTCTAATAAAAACAAACTATAAGGTCAACTAACACAAACCAACCGCAAATCAACTAGCCAGTCAACTAACACAAACCAACCGCAAATCAACTAGCCAGTCAACTAACACAAACCAACCGCAAATCAGCCAACTGACTAACCAAGAGGTCAAACTAACCAGTTAACCAAAACCAGTCAGCTAATTAACAAAATAACCAACCAACGAACAAAACCGATCAACCAACTAACCAAAACCAGCCAGTTAATCAACCATAATCAACCACATAGCCAACCAGCCAACCAGCCAACCAACCAACCAGCCAACCAACCAACCAAGCTAACCAACCAAACAACCACCTAAACAATCAGTCAAACAAAACCAACCAGCTTATCAACTAAACCAAAGAACCAACCAGCCAACTAAAATCCTACAATGTGGGTGAAAGGACAGATGTTATCTCCTCTGGGCTCTGAGTGGCCTAGGGTTTTCTCGGCCTTCATCTCTCTAATGTCCCTAGCCCAAGCTGGAGTCCAGAGCTCTTCTGGACATTGATGTCACCCCAAGACTCACAGTCTTGGCTCTACTGAGCATTGAGTGCACAGGGTGAACTCAGAGAGAAAGTGTGCAAAGGGTCAGAGGTCCCTAAGGGCCAGCTGGAGACAACCGCTGCAGCTGGGTCCAGAATCCAAGAGGAGTAAAGCCTGGGGCTGTTTACAGACCGCATGATTGGGTTGCGGCTTTAGCTCCACTGTGCTCCGGGCCGGTTCATAACCAGCGGCATCATTCTCAACAGGGGTGCGGAGGCCTTGGATATGCTTGCTAATTACACAGCATGTTGTTAATAATTACATTCCCTTTGGTGAGACCTGTGGCCAGCCTTGGTTTACAAAGGCGTCTGTGTTCCCGGTTCTCAGATAAGCACAGCATCTGCCATGGACCTGAACGCTGGAGTCAACCCGTGGTCGTTCTTTGGAGCTGTGAGAAAAGCCTTTTGCTCTGAATTCACCCCAGAGGGAAAGCATTCGTGACTCAACACACCCAGGAACTTTTTCACCGGGAATCTTCTGGGCACTCCCACATGTGTGTCACGCTAGTCCATGCCTACCAGTGCCTTAAGAGCTCAATCAGACACCCTGCGATAACTGGAGGTCCATGCCTACCAGTGCCTTAAGAGCTCAATCAGACACCCTGCAATAACTGGAGACCTGCCTGAGTTCCCAAAACACAGTGTCTATGTGACTTGCCTAAAAGATGGAAATTACACACGGATGGACACCTAACC
Organism: Peromyscus leucopus; assembly: GCF_004664715.2. Lineage (NCBI taxonomy): Eukaryota > Metazoa > Chordata > Mammalia > Rodentia > Cricetidae > Peromyscus > Peromyscus leucopus. The sequence goes on along the minus strand of NC_051079.1, from coordinate 70,111,305 downwards.
CTGTCCACACACCCCACCCACACACTGCAGTCAAATCTGAAGGGTAAAATCCCCCAGTGGATTTGGTGTCCACCAATGCAGCCTTCTCAGCACGCTGTGGGTGTGAGTCTGGGAGGGGGGTGGGAGTGACTTGGCCCTTTCTGCTCCTCTTCTGTGACTGGGGTATGGAAGAGTGAAACCTGAAGCAAGAAAAAAAAACAGCATGGCCTGGCAGTTCTGGAGTGTCAGGCTTCTGTCCCCTTTCCCAGTATCCTCTGGGCACTGAGGATGGAGGGTCGCTGCCCTTGTCACACTGTCTTTGGGTGTCACTCATTGCCACCTGCCTGTGTGTGGCATGGCACAGCATCTCCTGGAACACTCCAGACAGCTTGGCTAAGTGAGTTTTTGGGCAGCCATTCAGCAAGCCATGCTGGACCCCAGCAGGACTGATGAGCATGGCTGCTCCTCCTGGACTGAACTTCTGTGAGGAGAGAAGACTTTCCCGTGCAGTGGTGAGCCAAGCTGGCTTGAATGTAGCCCCTTCACATTCCTGAGGCAGGTGTGAGGGGAGGAGCAGAACTCACGGGAAGCCACAGATCCGACAACACACGACCCGGGCGATGCACACTGCATCGCGTGAAGCTCCACGTAGAGAGAGAGGCCTGGAGGAGCAGCCCGCACGCCCCTCGCAGCTGTGGTACCAGTGTTCTCGTGGGAACAGATTTTCCCTGTCAGAGTGAAAGATGCTGTTTTCATCCCCGTGGAAAGCTCTGTGCTGCTTCGACAACTCTGCCTGTATTTGCAAACAATGTCTCATTTCTCAGAATGTCACTTTAATATCAGTCTCAGTGAGAGAGAGTGGGGTTGGAACAATGATTAAGTATGCAAATTATTTGCCAAAGATGGTTATCCCAGGGTAAGGACCAAACCCCTCTTTGTCCAAAAGTCAATGTTAGAGATTTCTAATGCCCAACAAAAGTTCCAGAGCAGTCTTTCCTGTGGGTGGGAAAGGAGGCCACAGAGAAAGCTAGGGGAGGACCCAAAGGACTCCGAAGGCCAGAACTTTCCAGAAACTTCCCATCACCAATAGAGCAAAGCTGGTGAGCTCCGTTGAAGTGGACAGATACTCTAAGCTCTGGTGGTGGCAACTCCCCGAGGGCTATGCTCAGTGCGGTCACATGTCAGGCTCTTCTCTTGAAGGCAGAGGTGCCCTAAGGGCATGCATGGCCCACAGCCTCCTCCCCCCCCTCCTTCATCTCTGGGGTGTCTCTAGCGATGAATCCGCTCTCTGCACTGCACAGGGTGGCAACTCTTCTCTGTAGGATGCTCATCTGGGCAATGCTGTAAGAAACAACGGTACCTATGTCTCTGTGCCCCTGATCTTTGGGACGTCACTCAGGCCGTTTTCTCAGCAGCATTTCACCCTCACCCCCATGTGCTGAGGAATGGTGGCTCACCCTAGCACTCTGAAAAAAAAAAGGAGATTCCAGAGGGTATGAAGAAGCTGGCTTCCCTCTCAATAACAGCAGTCCTTAAAAGGGACCCATGTTCCCAGCAGCCTCTGTGACAAATATCACAATAACCAAATAGAGCTTGGATCTTTAAGAACACAGGCTCTCCCTGTCTAGGAAGCTGGCATACAGTTGACTCACAGAACCCATGGCCTCCAGCATTCTGAAGAGGTTTGTGGGAAAGGATGCTATCGTGAGTAGCAAAGTTTCTTCTTTCTTTTGATGATATTTTAACATGCTTGGACCGATTCTTAGATCTGCAAAGGTGCCACATCTCTTCTCTAAGGTCTGAGGCCCTTTCAGGCTTTCTCTGACGTCCCGTTCTGTGGCACCCATCCAGTTTGCTTCCTGTTGATATGATAAAACATTCCGACCATGATGCAAGTTCATGTTGACTTCCAGGTGACCATCCATCGTTGACGGAAGTCAGGGAAGGAACTCAAGAAGAAACTGAAGCAGAAGCCACGGAGGAATGCTACTTGCTGGATTGCTCACCAGTTCGTGCTCAGCTAGCTTTCTTATACAGCGCAGGATCGCCTGCCTAGGGAAGGTGCTGCCCACAGTGGACTGGGTCCTCCCACGTCCATCATTAGTCAAGACACTCTCTCACAAACATGACCACAGCCTATCTGATCAAGGCAATTCCTCCACTGAGGTTCTCCGTCCCATGTGATTCTATGGTCTGTCAACTCGACACTAACCGTTAACCACTACCACAGCCCTTTTGCATCCCCGTTCTATCTTCAAATGCAGTGAATGTCAAAATCTCACTGGACCCCCTTAGGCAGTGAGGCGTTTTGAGGATGGAGCAGGCATACTTTGTGTCCTTGCTCTGCTGTTCAGAGTATAACTTCCTTCATGGTCCTGAGGTAGGCTGTAGCCCAAGGTCATCTAAGCAGCTGGTGGCATGTGCTGGGATTCTCCTCAGAGTCCAGCAGTGTTGAGCATACACTGGGTGTTTAAAAAGACACTCATGCACGCACGAGAGAATGTATGAATGAACTAATCCAGTCCACCCCTCTCCCCAAGTAGATATCTGGACTTTGAAGGAGTGCAGCCACTTAGGAATTACAAGCTCCACATCAGGTCAGAGGATGTAAGGAAGATAAAACTTAGGAGCCTGCCCTGCCGGTTAGTCCAGTTCTTGAGGTGTCTTGAATGGTAGCGCCTGTACTCTGATAGGGTCTTTCTGGAGAGAGACATGATGATACATTGGGCTGTGCTGTGGTATCTGTCCAACAGGAGGTATTAATAACTACTCAGATCCTAAAGCCAAGTGCCAAGCTAGGCCTAGAGGGTTCTCTTCCCTAATCGTCCATCTGCCCAGTCCTTACCAGTACTTATCAAATAGTACTCAAATTCAGTTGAGAACTGAATTGTCTACCCCCAAATATATCTGTAGAAATATTAACCCCCAGCACCTCAGAAAATAACTGTTTAAAGATGGGCCTGTCAAAGAGGAAACCCAGTTAAGCCTCAGCTCTTAGCTTGGGCCCTGCTCCAACATGAGAAGGGGAAGTGGAGCCTTACAGGGAGGGGACCATGGGAGATACACGGAGAAGGTGGCGCTTACAAGGCCTGGCAAGAGACCCACCCTATGGATTGCTGGACCCCAGGCATCTGCCCTGTGACCTGTGAGAAAGAAAATGATCGAGGGGTTAGCCTTCTCTAATGCCCATGACAGCTGAGCCAGGACATCCTGGGCAGGAGGCTGCTTTTAGCTCCTGAGACCAGTCCACCCCCCACCAGAAGCTTTCAGGAGTGTGGTTCCCCCAACTGCTTCCTGAGTGGATCCCCTAGACTACCCAGGGCGGTTGGAGTAATCTCCTTCCCTGGTTTTCCAAATTGCTGTAGCATAGATGGACACTGGGCATAGAATGGACAGATGGGCAAAAATTTGGCAAATGAGTGAGGAGCAGTTGTTTATGACTGAAGACTCAGAAGACGGGGACTTCCCCATTTCTGGAAGCAGGAATGGCCCTTGGAGGAAGTGACATCCAGTCTGTGGGACTGCATCATGACTCAGGAGCCCAGTCCCCAGCCTCCCTAAGCAGTGGCCTTTGTTCCCCAATGGGACTCCAGAACTGTCCTCTCCAGCTGGATGGCAGGACCTGGGTTCCCTTGCAGAGCCTCAGCTAGGGCATTGCCAGTATCACAGCGTGGCACAGTTGACCTTCCCCTAATTCCTAGAGGTCTTTCTGAGCAGGAGAGGAATGGAGAGAAAGGCCAGGAACCCTTCTTAGTCTCTTCCCCATGACCAACGATGCCTGGAGTATCTAAGAGAAGAGACTCAGTTTAACCAGAGTACTAAACAGGGGGTCATCTGCCAGACACCTGAGGACTCGCTGTCCTGGGGCGTTCAAGCCTTGGAGACACAGGGAACCCTCATAGTGGAGACACCAAGGGACTCTCTACTGTTGTGTGGCCAGTCAGAGACAGATTGACATGACTGTTGGCATCTGGCTGTGTGGCTGAACGTATAAGGAGGGGCAGGGAAGAGCTGTTGAGTCGCCCCTGTATCTCAGTGTGGGAGGAGGAGAATTCTTCAAGGGGCAGAGGGGCCTGGAGCGCCCTGGGCCAGTCCCAGTTCATGGCTCCAGATCAGAGGGTGGATGATGAATGGGGGTGAGTTCTCCCCGCAGGGCCCTCCCGACACTGGAGCACAGCTCAGGATCTGGAAGAAGAGGGCCTTTTCCTTGGACTCTGAAGAGCAGCAAAAAGCCTCAGCTGTCTTCCTTTGACAGGCCGAAGCAACGTCAAAGCGTTCCGGGTTGTTTTACAGTGTCAGGCAGCAGGAAGGAGACAGAGTCTTCTTGGAGCTGGACTTTCAAATCGGTCGCTCTGAGAGGGGCGCTATCTCAGGCTGTGACGGCCTGGCGCTGTGTGAGCAGCTGTCTCTCCGCTTTCGACTTGGGTGAGAGAGTAGATTCTAATCAAGCCGGCTCGGCCAGAGTGTGTTCCTTACACCTGCCAGTGTCCAACATTACAGACAATCACAGCCACAGAACCTGTCAGCAGGATTGAACTGCGTTATCGTCATGAGTCACCTTGACTCGACTCATGATTGGCTAGCCATTTACATATCTATAAAGCCGTAGTGGAGAAGCTAGAGAATCCTGTTTCGAACTCTCAGGAGAAGTACTAGCATGGAGAGCACAGACCTTCTCACTCTCTTTCTGGGGGTGACCTCAGAAAGTCCTGCGTGATTGCCCACTTGGCTGATGTGGAAATGGACTTGGAACTGGAGTCAGACAGAGAGGCCTTATTGTTGATTGCTATTAAAGAAACGCCACTCAGGCTACAGGAAAGGGGCAGTGGACATCTGAAAAGTGCTTCTCTGTGAGGGCCGTACCATATTTTGTCCCAAGTGGCAGGGCACATTGTTTTCTGTTGGACATAAGATTGATGAAAAAGAATTCGAGCGGTTTTTCTTCTGCTATGAATTAGGTGGGGGTAGGGGGAGGGGCTCAGAAAGCTGAGGCAGATGGACATTTGTGGTAGCTTTGATGAGAACGTCCCCCCAGGCACAGGTGTTTGCATACTTGGTCTCCACTGGTGGTGCTGTTTGGGGAGGGTTAGGAGGCGAGGCCTTGCTGGGGGAGGGTGGCACTGGCAATGGACTTTGAGTGCTTAAAGGATCCACACCATTTCCAGTTCATTCTCGGCTTCATGCTTGTGGTTCAAGGTCTGAGCTCCCGGCACCCAGTTCCCGCTAACATGCCTGCTGCTGGCACCCACACTTCCCCACCATGGTGGACTCTTAGCCCTCTGGAACTGTAAGCGGAATAAACCCTTCCTTCTGTAGGTTGCCTTGGTCATGAGGTCTTATCAGAACAATAAAATGATAACTAAGAGCATATTTCCTTGGAATCAGAAGGATTCGTCAGTGATGAAGATGAACAAAAATTTAGGCAATAGTATTCTGTGGCCACTTGGGGTCCATGTGACGATATTGAGTGGGGGGGGGATTCAGAAAGTACCAGTGGCGTCACTGGTCAATCACTAGGAAAGTCCGTGAAGGGAACCTCACCAGGGAGAGGAAGTTGGGGCGCCTAACTCTGCCTGGCTGGAGGGAGGGGATGGTTTCTATTATTCCCCCTGCCCTTGCTTATCTGTGCTTTCCAAACATTCTGTGACAAGCTGTAGAAGGCGTGGGGAAGGGACAGAAAAGAACTGAAAACCACCAGTGCCCACCAGCCTGTGGCTGGGCTGCCGTCGGTTGGTATGTCATGGACAGTGTGAGCTTCTGAAGGCAGACGGGACAACCCCAATTCTGGGGAAAACTGGGTCATAAGTGTGGGATATGGGGTGCAATCAGAAGCCCTGCCTCACAGCTGAGCATCTGCGTGTGGGCTGCTGGGAGACTCAGAGACGTACAGCTAGGGCAGAGCAAGACCCTGGGTGGGGTGGGGGCGGGACTGGGAGAGGCATTGCTGATTCCACGGGGGAAGGCCCTGGATCTACCCACATTTCCGACAGCTGGACTCAGAAGGCAGATGTCTGAATTAGTACCAGGCCGAGGAAACGGCCCAACAACTTCCTCTTTGTCCACACCTGAGACGCAGGTCTAGCTTCCCAACCCAACATCAGGGCTCCCTCTACAGAAGAGGCAGGCGCTATACGTACATACGACACTACCATAGGGAAGGAAGGTTCGTCACCGGTCACGAACGGGTCTCAGGGTTCACGATTTCAACATGGAGGTTCAGGAGATAGTGGAATGTGGGAAAACTACTGACAAATAAGGGACGTTGGATGACGGGGACATTTATCAAGAAAGCCAGCACGCTACAATCTCTGTTCTGCGAGCATCCGAGCCCAGGGTGCGCCCAGTGGCTCACAGGCGGGACCCCTCCCACCCTCTGTGCGACTCCGCCCCTTTCCTCCTTCATTTTCTTTCCAGGCCACGATGATGCACCCACTGACAGGCAAGCCTCCCGAATGAATGAATAGCAACACACACAACAAAGCAAAGAACAAGCCTCCACGCGGCCATTCAGGAACTGTCCTAGTGAAAACTCCGCTTTTCCTTTGGCTGGACTAAAGCCACACAGGACAGGAGGGTCGGCCACAGCCAGGTCTTACCTTACTGGCTTTTTCTGCAGTTAGCTCTCGCTTTCCAGAGTGGTTTCCCATAGTGACTCAGCGGTATCCTCAAGAACTGGAAGAAAAGAGCAGAAGTCAGCTGGAAAGTTAACACTTCTGGCTGTTTCATATTGTTCTTTGACCAGAGAAAAATCCCACGATCCACAGCAGTCACTCAGAACTCAAGAGACACACCAGAGTTGTCAACAAACGCTGTTCTTGGGCTCTCATGGAAAGATCTAGAAAACAAAACGACACCAATGGTCCAGTTCTGCCCAGTGACCAACATTTGAGTATGAGATCATCTGCTATGATGTCTGCCCACTCAAGAAACCCTGCTGAGTATTCAAACACAAATGTACATACCCAGAGCTCTAACTCATATTTGAGTGTATGTAACTCATGTTTGAGTGGAATGGGAGTGGAGATGGGGATGGGGAGGTGGATGGGTTGGAGAGATGAGCTGAGATGTCAGAAAATGATCTGCATAATTTTTCAAATGGAAAGTGATGAACAGATGTTCATGCTTCCTCCTGGAGAAGCAGGATGATCGTGGATGGCGAGGCCAGAGCGAGGCTGTTTCTTGTAAGTATCCAAAGAATGTGCAGAATTTGGAGGGAAGATAAAGTTGGATAAAGACAAGCACGTCCTCCTCATTGTCATTTTCTAACCTTGGCCTCAGCAGCAAACATGTACTTCTTTTCCAAAGGATGCACAGAGCTGAAGAGTTTGGTCAGACCCCTTCCCAACAAAACAATTTCCAGCCATGAGTAGTCCCTAAGCAGAGTGCCACTTGTCCAATCTGTGACCCAGTTCTTCCAGGAAATCAGTTAAGGGTCATTTAAAGATACGAGCGCTCAAGTGCCCGCTCCCCTGTCAAACCCAAGCAAGGTCACGAAAGGACCAAAGTGACGCTGACTTCCAAAGTCCGAATGAAACATTACACAGCACAGCTGGAGTGAACGGCACATTCTGCTCTTTAAAACTCTTTTCATGGAAGTGAGGTGCCCCGCACCCGACTTCCCATCTCCCCCACACCTGGAGTGCTCCGGTAACTAAAGAAGATTAAACCATGAGTGGTAGCACACAGATGTAATCTCAGCACTTGGGATGTGGAGCAGTTCCAGGCCAGCCTCATCTATACAACTATTTCAAAGCCAGGCTGGGTTTGCACTAGCTGGATAGTTCATATGGGTCATAAAACTCCTTTTGCAATTGTATAAAAAAAAAAAAGAAAATCAAGAATCCCAAAAAACAAACAAACAAACAAAGGAATGAAGAGGAAAGGGGAAGAGGAAGGGGAAGCGAAGAGGAAGAAGAAAGGAAGCCGGAAAAGAGAAAAGCTGGCGCTGACATCATCACAGACTGGGGACAGGTCTCTCCTCAGCGGTCCCACAGCCTGGATGAATGCTGAGACGGAGTCACTGGGCTGGAGTTCAGTGTCTGACCTTTGCGGAGGGAGAGATAACAGGGCAGAGTCCCAAGCTCAGCAGCTTTCACTTGGTTAAGCAGTCAGGCGCCCCCAGTACTTAAATCCTTGTAAAAACACAACACAAGCAACCTGGTGTAGATTGTCCGGCTCCCTGACTGGGTTTCGGGGACTGTAACTAAAACATGGCTGTTCTCTGTCTCTGCTCCTCACCTGGATTACCGATCTCTGTGGGTCCCTTGGAAGATACACTCTAATTTATGGGATAAAGCATTGCTCAACTGTACAACTAAACACAGCACCAAGAACTCACGCTACTATTATGTCTCCAGGGCAGCAATCACCTCTGGGCACTGGCCCCACAGGTGTGGGGTGGGAACAGCCAGGTGTAAAAGAGAAGCCACTCCTGCTTTCCGCTGTGGGGCAGGAAAGGGTGCAGATCAGTGGTTCTCAATCTGTGGGTCACGACCCCTGGGAGGGGTCACATATCAGATATCATGCATATGAGACATTTACACTACGATTCGTAACAGTAGCAAAATTGCAGGTATGAAGTAGCAACAAAACAATGTTACGGTTTCTGGGTCACCACAACACGAGGAACTGTATAAAGGGTTGCAGCATCAGGACGGTTGAGAACCACGGGTGTCCATGGAAGTTAGCAACTCCAGACGGCTCTGAGCGGGCTTTTAGAGGGTTCACTTGAGGCCCCTTGAGTGGAGGCAACCACTGTGCTGGTGAAATGGAAGTCATGGCCATGATTAGCAACTAGGAAGAATCAGGTGACTTCTGTATTTGGTGTGTGTGTGGTCTTTAAGATGCAAGGCTGCCCTCCCTGGCAGGTAATTTCAGCATTCAAGTCTAGTCTGTCAATACGCTTGATTTAAACTGGAAAAACTATCTGAAGCAGTCCTCTCAGTGGGAAATGGAGGTCCGAGGGTTGGGGCCACTTAAAATGGATGGAGAGGAAGAATAGGAAAGAACGAATCTTCCATTTCCTGGGATCTGACCCAAGCTATTTGTCCACTGTCGACCTTAAGTCTAGGAATACATTGCTGTCATTCTGAACTTTGACCTCTAATTCCGAGCAATTAAAAAAAAAGCAATGTCAAACATATAATAAATAGAATAACAGTCAACAGCCATGTCTGGATCTTTCCTACTTAGGAACTAGGATGGGTCTATTCAGAACGAAACAGCAGCCTTCCCTAGCACGGCCAGGCTCTGCTCTCCCCAGACCCAGGCATGGAGAAGCTTATGTGACTGTCTGCCTAACCCATGTGACCATCCAGCCGGCCTCATCTTAAACCACCCTGGGATCTTCCTCACCTGGTCTCTGTCCACCAGCTCTCCCCATTTTCCCACTCCATCACCCCCACCACTGGGGTCGGCTAAACCTAACTGTGACGCTTCCTTTTTCCAAAAGCAAGCCTCTGAGATTTGTCCCAAACTGGAACCCTGTGGCCACCTACATATTCTGGAGCAAGGAGAACTGCTTTGACACAGGCCCTTCAAGCTCAGCTGTTGTCCCACCAAACCAACACGCCATCATAGTGAGATTCCACCTGATGCCCGGGATGATGATGGGACCAGTATTTCCAGATCCCAAGGCTGCCAGACACAAACACCATGGAAATACCAAAATCACAAAACAGGCTTTTAAATAAACTTAGTTGTTGCTACGAGTAGTGGCGTACTTGGGAGACTGAGGGAGACCTAAGTGCCTGAGGCCAGCCTAGGCTACACGGTAAGTTCCAGGATAGCCAGGGTTACATTGTAAGAGCCTGTCTTTAAAACAACAACAGCAGCAGCAGCAGCAGTAACAAGTCTGGTTAACTTAGACTAGCCTTCCATGGATAACATATGAAATGGTAGAAGAAAGGTAAGTGATATGAAGTGACCACAGGTGTCTGATGGCCTCCTGAGGCTGGGCCTCCAGGGTTGCGTCCTTGCTTACAGTGTGGTAATATGAAGGCTGCAGGTCCTTTGTTTTCTGGTCCTAGATGACAGACGGCCTTGTTAACTCCCATGACTGGCTTTAGGCCCTGCTTAGTTATTAAAGGCTCCAGCGTGGGCTCCTCATGACTGGGAATTTGAACCAACAGCGGCTGCCACAGAGCTGTTGGGAAGAGCCGACCACGTTTGCAGTCAGCCTTGGGTTAGGCTCAGTTTTGCAGTGAACGTAACTGTTGGAGCCAGAGGAAAAACGTTGGAAGCGTAGACTGCAGGAAGCCTGATGGATGCTCAGGCTGCCCTTGGATAGCTAAGGACATTCTCCATACAGTAGAGGACAGCGATGGAGGGGACATCCAGAGGCCACACGGGTCAGCTTTGCAGCCTCAGGAGGACTTTGGGCCATCTTGGATAGTGCTTACACTAAGATTGTCTCCTGTGCCAAGTGGAGGCTGAAACAAAGCCTTGGGGACATCAGTCACCCCTGTGTGGTAGGAGACAGTCCAGTCTCAACTGTGGTTTCTCTTTCTATTTATGTGCTCCCCAAACAGCTACGCATCTGAGCTTACCCAGGAGGAGCAAGCAGGAGGGGAGTCACTGGCCAGTCCACAGGAGGCATTAGTGACTCATTCACCTGGCTCCTCAGTATTTTCCCACCTGTATTTTGCAAGGGGCTCGGATTTTCTGAAGGACAAACAGGACAAGTGAGATCCCGTCTTGACTGAGCCTTCGGGTGGGTGTCCGTGGGTGAGGCTCCACTCCTTGGAACCTCAGTTTCTTACGTAGTTGAAGTGATCCAAGCTCCCTTCCTGCCCTGGAAACCCTGGGAGCTGTAGGCTAGGGTTAGGGTAAGGATGTATGAGGGGGAGATTGTTCCTGTCTGTCCCCAGTGCTCAGGCCTAGCCTCCTGGGTACAATGGTGACCAGCTGAGGGGTCCCTATCTCTTTTTTACTTCTGGCATATTGCTGAGTGCCTCCTCCACGAAAACTGCCGTGGCCAGGGGAAGGACAAAGGGCAGAAATGCTGCTGCACTGAGAAGCCCTGACATGACACAATGCCATTAGGCAAGAGGCAAACCCCACTGCCACGGTGAAGGAACGAGCATCGGGGTGGCACTGAGTGCTGTGGATGGGGAGGAGAGGAAAGAAAGATGGGAAGACCAACCGCCTAACTTCCACGGGACCTTTGGGTATTAGAGGTGAGTAAGGCTGTTTCTGAGATAACTCTGAGTGCAACTGATCAGCCAGCCTGCCTCCATTTGGGGTTTGAAACCCATCTTATAGTAAAGACAACCTAGGTTCATTCCTGTTTATGATTAAATCTGCTTCTCAAGGATTGGGCTGTGTCCCACCTGTAACCTTAACTACAAACGGTTCTGTACTGCTGATTCCAGGAAATGGGAACAGTGACTTTGTTTCAAAAGAACATTATGACCCCCTTGCTATGACCACCTTGCTATGACCTCCTTGTCATAACCACCTCGCTATGACCACCTTGAAACCGTGTCTTTGTTTCAGGTGTTTGTAATGATCAACATGTTATGCTCATATTCAGCTTCTGTAACCCCATCCATCGACCTGCCAAATCCCTTATTTGGAAGCCTCCTACCCCTGAACTATAAAAACCCTTATCTCACCCATGTCCAATGCTGATCTCTTGAACCCCTCCTTTACATGGCAGGGGCAGCCTGTGTACATGAGTAAAAAGGCTTGTTTAATTAATTGCTTGCTTTAATTACTTTGGTCACGATTTGGGTCAGTGGTTTTTCTCCTCACACCCGTGGGACTAACACAGGCACACTGGCAAAGGGGACTCTATGATACCCTCACTGACACAGATTTGTTATAAGAGACGACCTCACTGGGATCAGTTCTAGACAGGTGGTCAGCAGACTGGCCATCCACCCCATCTTGTCCCTCCTCCAGTGTAAGGAGTGGGCATTGCTGCTGTCCAGATAGCAAATATACAATGGCCAGGAGCTCCTTGTGTGTACTGTACAGTGTCCACTGCATGTCAGGGCTGGTTAAGATTCTGTAGAGCACACTTGTACATGCTGCAGGAGATAGGTGTCCCGTGCGTTGCTGGACACAAACAGCTGTATTATTTCACAGATTTCAAGTGTTTTTTTTTTTTTAAGCTCTTTTTTTTTTTTAAAGTGACATGCTGTTGATTGCACAACATGTTTTTCTTCTTTCTTTCTGAGTTCATGTTCAAGAAAGCAGTCCTAAAATAGGTGTTTCCATGGCGCTATTGGGATTATTTTTGCCATGATATGCTTTATCCTTCATATTTCTGTAAACCTTTGAAATTGGGAAATCTTGCAGCGCTAGCCCTGCCAGCTCTGTTCCCGGGGCTGAGGAAGTCACACTCAGGAGAGCAAGTGTGCGCACAGCTTTCTAGTCAGGCTCCACACTTGAAGTGCCTTTTGAGAGTTTCGCATATCACTGCTGATGGCAGAGTTGGAAGTGTGTCTCACTGAAGGTGGAGGCCAGTCTGAGTTTGAGCAGGCCTCATTCATCACATCATTTCATTCCACAAGCTAAACTCCTGAGGAATCCTGTCTTTCTTCCTGTAGATAATCCCTGTAGATAAAGGGTCAACCAATCATGACTCATGCATCTGAAATGTCTAAATCTTCCAGGCTCAAGTCTTTGTTTGGCTTGCCTTCCATACTTTCTCACTGCCGTGGCCCAGCTGAGAAGTTGCAAGGGAGACCTCTGGCCTCAAATACTTCAGTCTGTCTCTAGAGAAAGGAGTTTCCCCATCTGGGAGGCACTCTTAGGTTTTCCCAGGAAGCTAGCTGCTTTTGTGGGTGTTTTTAAAGAACAGAACCTGGGGCCATCCGGATAGCTCCGTGGGTAAAAGGCACTGGCCACCAAGCTGGGGGATCTGAATTCCACCCCTGGGATCCACATTGTAGAAGAAGAAAACAAGTTCCTCATAGCTGCCCTCTGATTCTCTAATGTGCACATGCATGCATTCACAATGCATACATGTACACACGGTAAATAAACAAGAAATAAATATGCATTATCTCTTGCTGTGCATGCATGGAAGAGACCTTCTCCCAGCCCTACCCTTTTCTTACTATTTGGGACAAAGAACCTGTGGTTATCTGCCAACAGAGCAGCCCAAGTGGAGACCATTTCCCAGCATCCCTTGCGGTTGCATGTGGCCATGTCCAGGCAAGGGGCCTTCTGCTTTTACCAAGTCCTGTTCCGTGTCTCAACTAGTCACCAAACAAGCAAAACTTCTCTCCGTGTCTATAGACTACAACATGCACAGGATGCTCCCCCACAAAGCATGCTAATTGAGATGGATTTTCATTAAACCCTCTCACATTTCCTTAACTGTCACTGAGAAACGGAGAGAGTCAACATTAGCAAAGGCTTAAAGTCTCTCTACAGTGTTCCTTTCTCTGCCTTTTCAAGTTCCTTCTCTCCTTTCAAGTCCTTTAAAGCTTTGTTTTCAACAGTGCATGCACGTTATCACTAGCCACTGGCGCTTTGTAGATGAAGGTATCTGTACTGCCCAGGAGCTCTGCTTTGGATCCCTGGACCACATGTTCCTAGAGACTGTTCTGCTGGGCGTGGAAGGAATCCATGCTTGATGAGAGGACTAATGTGTGGATCCTCTGGATTAAAAGGGCCCAGCGCCGATGGTGGAACTGTGGCACGCTCCCATGGTGCTGTGGTATTTGGGAGGTGACAGATACCCAACCTAGAAGAATTCCATTGAAGGAAAGGCTATGGTAGACTGCATGGGTCAGAAGGCTTCTCTGGAGGAAATCCTGGGTAGAGTTTAGTTGGAAAGAGAGACCAACATCCCAGAAATAGGAAGATCTGACTAAAGGAAATATAAATGGGGAGAGGGAGCATTTTGGAAGGTCAGCATCATGTCCCTTTGCAGGAAGGCTGGATGCAGGACAAGAGGGAGGTTTCCTCCCAGAGTCTGCAGCCGGAAGTCTCCCTCCCCTGTGTGACCAGGCTAAGCAGGTCCATGCTCTGGAGACTCCTATCTCCTCTGCAGAACCCCCAGAACCATAGACCAACCTTGTGCCTGGACCAATGTGGGCAGCTTCTCAGCTGATACCTCTCTTGGCATGCCTGTCCTCCTGCAGATAAAGTAAGCCCTGCCCAGAATGTGGACACAGATAGCCACACATGGAGGGTGCAAGTGGCCCTGTTTTAAAGAAAAACAGGGAAGAAACCTAACAGAGCAGGGGACACACATACAATAAAAGGTCCCAAAGGGAACAAATACTGAGTGACCGGGCTTGTTCCTTGGTGTCTGTGTCCTCTCTGAGTCTGTCCCGCTCTGTCTGTGTCTCTTTCTTTCTCTGTGTCTCATCCCTTTCCTCTTCTCCACTGTCTCTATCGGCACTTATGAAATCATTGCTCTACCATCAACATCCTCGTAACACCCTGTGCTTAGAACACAGCAAAGAGCTAACAGCATCACCAAAATGACAGCTAAACACCACTGTATGCATGTGCGCACACAAAGGTATACACAAACACAGGACACATTCACAGACACACATATACATAGACATACATTCATACATACATGTACACACAGATACACACTCACATACACACATACAGACTCACACATACAGACATACAGTCACACATATACTATGCTCATACATACATAGACACATACAGATACACACACACACACACACACACACACACACACACACTGCACCTCAGGCTATGTGAGGGTCAGAAACCTGCATCCATTAAGGGCTAAGTGGCTCTGGGTTCTGTCCCAGCACTTCCCTTTTTTTAGGCTCCCTAGAGAGAGGAGGTTGGGAAGAGTTGACTTTTCTCTCCCTGCATTTCCTCTTTACCAACCTTGGCTCTGGCTCTTTGGACTGGAGCCAGGTAGCAGCAGACAGGGCAGGTCCCATCCTTGCTTCTTTGTCTGGTTTTAGCTTTCCCCTACCATTCTGTAGAAGGACAGGCTTAATATCTCTCTCTCTCTCTCTCTCTCTCTCTCTCTCTCTCTCTCTCTCACTCACTCTTTCGCTCTCTGCACACACATGGAGCCAAGGTGCTTCCTATGTGGCTCCCTCCCATCCTTGGCCAACCCCCTCCCACCTGAGAGTTGTCTCAGCGATGGCCTCTCTTCCACGTTCCAGACCCAGGGACGTCAGCTTTGGAGCATCAGGGTCTTGACGCCTCCGTCTGCTCATTGCTAGCCTGTCTTTGAGACTTGTCAGGTTTAAATATATCGACAGCACAGAACACTGTCTGAACGTCATCAAAATTCACTGTAGAGGGAAGTTCCAGAACTTCAGAAAAGCGGAAGCTCTCGGGAATCGGATTTCATTTCATTCCTTGAGTTTACCACTTCAGAGTATCAGCTGACTCTGGTGAGTCGTCCCCAGAGTGAATCAGCAGGCTTCTGGTCCTGAGGCTGCCGGCTTGCTCTCAGGTACATCCTCCGTACAGCAGCTCCCTCCTGCTCAGGCTGCGTCAGCTCCAGGGCTATTTGTGTAAATGTACAAGTGTTTGTGCATGCTCGTGCATCTGTGTGTGTAGGTCGGAGGCCAACTCCAGACATCATTCTGCAGGCACTATCTGCCTTGTTTATGGAGACTGGGTCTCTCACTAGGACCTGGGGCTCATTGATTAGGCTAGTCTGACTCTTCAGTGAGCCCGAGGGATCTGCTGTCTCCACCTCCCCAGTGCCGGGATCACACGTGCACACCCTCATACCCGTGAGTTCTGGAGATGGAATTCAGGTCTTCAGGATTGTATGGCAAACACTTCACTTCCTGAGCCACCTCCACAGACTCCAGCTTGAGATTTCTGTACTTATCTATTCACAAGCCTGTGATTAGAGAGGATGCTCAGCTTTGGCAGCTTTTACGGGAACATATGGAGCTCTCCAGGAGAAAATAACAGGGCCACCAGGAAGCTGCTAGGTCTGTAAGACCAGACAAGCCGGGACAGCACACCCCTGGGGCCCTGCTTATCTGGACTTGGACGGGCGACTCACTCGGGTAGCCGCAGTTTGCTCCCCTTCTCTTTGGCCTCTCTGGTGGCTCCTAAGTCATGTCTCTCTGAACTGGTCATGAGGAAGAGCTGTCTCTCCCTGCCAGCTTCCGTGAGGCGGGGTCACAGGTATGCTTTGCATCCCAGGCATGTGCCGCACAGCCGCGCCCACCCGGGTTGGGAAGGGACTGGAGAGGAAGCACCCGAAGCGCTAGGAGCTGGACATGCCAGGACAGCACCCTCTGGTCCCACCTTCCCTGACTTGCTCTGGGGACTTGGCGCCAGTTTCTCCTTATCTGTAGAGGCCTAGGTGGCACACTCCACTTCCTGGTGGTGCCCTGGAGGGCGGGTAATGTTAGCAGGTACAGGGACACAGAGCGCCGGCTTGGGCTCTCCCCTCCATGTCAGTCGCAACTTCATCTTCAGGCACCTCTCTCCCCAAATGGTGGGTAGTCACAGCATTGCTATGACCATGGTCACACGTCCAGCATGACTGAGGCACAGCATGGCAATTACAGAAGCCACACACACCCTCGGCATGGTGAGCCAGTGACAACCAATAGAACTGTTTGTCTGTGGTCTCAGCCCTCCTCTAGCCTAGCCTCCTCAACATCAGCACCAAGGTGCTAGCATGCTTTATGGAGGGAGTCATATGCTGGCCCACGCACCGGTCACAGTTTGCAGGTGACCTCAGGGGAGCTATAATCCGAGTCACGATGAACACAAACTTGCCTTTTCTGAAACAAGACAACTGCATCCCGGAGTTGTTGATCTCTATCTCCCGATTCTAATCAGAGGAAGGAATGCCACGCCGTGACGTCACCAGAGTCTCATGGGAGACCTGGCCTGGAGCCCATCTCCTAATGAGTGCCACATCTTTACAAGTGCATGTGGCATTTTACTGAGTGACTTCCCTCCAGAACTCTCTGGAAGTTTCCAGAGCCTGTCAGATCATAATCAGGGGGAAAAAAATGCAATAAGAAGCCAGCCAACCCCACCGTGACCTTGGAGAAGAAATGGCTTAGCCTGTCTCCTAAGAGTCACAAAGGCAGGCAACTTACTTCTGAACTTGTCCTCCTAAGCCATGACGGGATGATAAAGAATGCTGTGAGTGGGCTGGGGCGCCAGCTCAGGGGGTGAAGGGCTGATGGCACAGCGAGCATGAGGGTCTGAGTTTGGAGCCCCAGAACTCATTAAGAAAGCTGGGTGTGATGCTGCAGACCTATAATCCCAGTGCTGGGAAGTCGAAGAAGAGAGTGTTCACCGGTTCAGCTGAATCAGTGAGCTTCATGTTCCCTGAGGGACTAGGTCTCCAAACAGGAGGCAGACAGAGATTGGGGAAGGCACTCAATGATGGGCTCTGGTCTCTGCACATGTACACACACAGACACGTATGCATGCATGCATGCATACATACATACTTGCATGTATACATACATGCATATATACATACATACATGCATGCATGCATACATACATACATGCATACATACATACATGCATACATAGACAAAGAATGCAGCAAGTGACAATGGCATTGACAGGAAAGGAAGGGGCAATAAGATAGGAAGCAGAGAACTCTGGGTGGACCTCACCTTGGCCTCACTTACCATGTGCCAGGCTGGCTGAACTCCCAGAAAGGCACTTTCTTATGCAACCTACTTTTTGGCATGGAAACGTGTGAAGTTTAGAGACAGTGAGCGGCAGAAGTCCACCTATCAGTCGCAGGCAGAGCTGGGCAGAAGTGTTGAGTGGCCCCGTTGGGTCCCCTCTCCTGACTCTTGCACAGTGTGCTGCCTTTGGAGTTTTTGTTCAAGTTCACGGACTGACCAGATGATTTGGTGTTACAAAGAGAGGGATCTGGCTGGGTTGGAGTCTTGGACTGATGGAGGAAAGATGCTCTGACAAATTGAGGGGCTGCTTCTCCTGCATTTCACCCCAACTCATAACATGCTTCTTTTCACATGAAAATTCACCACAAGATGTCAACAGAGAGGGAGACATCTTATTTTTTAAAAATTGATTTTATGAGTATGAGCATTTGCTTATGTGTATGTTTGTGCCTGGTGCCATGAATCTGAGCTTCTTGAGTGTTTTCTGTGTGCTATGTGAGGTTTAAACAATGTCTCTGGGCCTAAGAAAGTGAAGATACTTTGGAAGACTGGACAGGATACCAGAAGACTGAGGTTTTATGATCTTGCTGCTCTAATGGAATCAGGATGGTAAAGAAATGCTTTTCATGGCAATGGAAGTGGTCTGAGAAATGCAAGCACTTGGCAGGGTGAACTGTCAGTCCTGTGGCTTTCCTAAACTGCCAACACGTGTTTCTCCAAATTACAAAATCTGCACATGCTCTTTGATCCCAGTCGTAGACTCCAAGTGAGGAGTGTGTGTGTGTGTGTGTGTTCTAAAGACAACAGAATCCCCTTAAAGGGGTATGTGATGGAGCAGGAGGAAATGGTCTAGAGATAAAGGCCTGAATTCTACCTGTCCTCATCCCTGGTAGGCACCTGGTCTCTCTGAGTGTGGTCCAATTTTCTTCCCAGACCCTGGGCACTGGGTTTGAGAGGCTCGGCTGGAAGTGTCTACACAGTGCTCTGATTTCTGCAGGGATAGGTGTGAGCTTGTTGAGAATGCTCAGGGACAGGGGTATCTTTGGAAACACAGCATTTCCTGAGGAGGTGTCAGCAAAGCCGTCTGCATGGAGTCAGCTGCTGACACTGGATTCACGAGGCTGGAGGCCAAGTGCAAGGTGAGAGACAACAACACTCAGTGTCACAGTGTCCACCAAGTGATCGGTGACAGAGACAGCAGTGGAAGTCGAGAGGTGAGGGGAGTTCCAACACACACACTCACACACACGTATAGACACACGTATAGACACACATATACACACTCACACACATATACACACATTCAGTACACACACATACAGACTCACACACACATACACACATTCAATACACACATACACATACAGACTCACACACACATACATACTCACACACATACACACATTCACACATATATACACATTCACACACATATACACACCTAGACACATATACACACTCTCACACACATATACACACTCACACACATATACACACACTCACACACATATACACACACTCACACACATATACACACCCACACACGTATACACACTCACACACATATACACATACTCAATATACACAGTCACACACATACACAGTCACACACACATACACACTCACATGTATACATTCACACACATATACACACACTCACACACATACACACACATATACACACTTACACACATATAAATAAACACACACATATACACACTCATACCCTCACACATACACTCATGCAAGCATGATACAGGGCACTAGAAGAGAGAAACAACATGTGCTTACTTCCCCCTGTCACTACGAGGATTGCCTGCCACCTTGTCAGGTTGCCCTGAGCAATGGCCATCCCAGAATGGAGAGCAGAGAAGACCCGGGAACAGAGGGAGCAGCTGTGCTCACTCCACTCAACCTTGAGTCTCCTGAGAGACCCAGTGAGTGCTCCCAGTGAGTGCTCCAGGCCTGGTTCTGCCACCATAGGTCCCTGCAAACACTCAAATGTCTCTCAGCCAGATCCTGGGTGCCACCCACTCTGTGACAACCCCCAGGGCCCTTGCACGCTCCTCACTTCATTGGGAGCATGACAAGGTAGGTCCTAGTTTTTTTCACTGAGGGCAGTGATAGCACATAGTAGGTGCTCAGTCCAGTGAATGAAAAGATGGGGAAATGGAGCTCTAACGGCATTTTCTCTTACCCCAAACCAGGAACATGCACATGTACACACACACACACACACACACACACACACACACACACACGGGGCGGGGGGAAGTCTACATGTTTTGTGGGTCTTAGACTATTCCTTGGGTTGTGACGTTAGGTCTAAACAATGTGTAGGCAAGAGGAGTTGGGTGTGAAGACCAGAATCTAGGTACTGTGAGGACCAGGGGTTTGGTTCTGTGAGGACCAGGTCTGGGTACTGTGAGGACCAGGGGCAAGTGCTTTATAAGGACAGGGGCAGCTGTGATCCATGCAACCTCACACAGCAGGGAAAGAGCAGGAGCTGAGGGTTGGAGACCCATGTGTGGCAGGGACCTCTGTTTAAGCAGGTGCACCTCAGTGCACACCCTGTTCCTAGGGGCGCTCCCTCGGGAAACGAGACTTGTTGCAGAAGTGTCAGTACAAAGGGGATGTGTTCCAGGTGTCTTCCAGACAGACAAACTTGCCTTCCCTCACATTGGGCTGACAACCTTAAATGGCAGAATCCAGTGAGGTGGAGGAAGAGGAGGCGGGGAGGAGCAGGAGGCTGGCACCTCAGATGTGCTAACTGCTGGCCACTGTCGGGATTAGGCTTAGACCCCTGCATATAGAGTTGCACGGAGATTCCCGTCTCCATAGATGTGACTATGCCTTCCGAAAGGGATCGCTTGTGATTTAAAATGCCTGCACTCTGCAAAGTCACGATCCCAGCGTCTCAGTCAACCTATGTTAATTCACTCACAGCCCTGGGGGAAGAACGTATCGATGAATGAATTACTTTTTCCCTCCTGGTGTAGGGAGCACACTCCCCTGAGACTTCAGCCAGTCTTTGCTAAAGCAGAAGCATACAAAACTGGGTCAATCCATAGAGCATCTGGCGCAGCTGTGACCAGTGACAGCAGGAAGACACGTGACCACTTTCATAAGGGGGCAGGCTGTGATGTGGGGCAAGGTGCAGGGACCTCAGGGGGGTCTTGTTTTTATTTCTTCCCTGAAGCCTACTGACTCTGCTGGTCTAAGGCTCATTTTCCATCCCTTCTCTGTCCGCCTTCATATTCCGAGTCTCTGGATCTGCCTTGCACAGGCAGCCGTCCGTCCCAATGATGCAGTGTGCAGTCTGTCTATAGGGTGGTGGGAACTCACACCTGCCCAGCTGGTCCATTTTTCACCCTCAGTAAGTTCTGCAAGCTATCCGCCACCTTATCATAGAGTAAGTTGTAGCTGGTAGATTTCCCGTGTCCCGGCCTATCGGCAGTCGGGACAAATCTCTCCTACTCACGTCCCCCAAGTAAACACACAGAGACTTATGTTAATTATAACTGCATGGCCATGGCTCAAGCTTTTGCTAGCTAGCTCTATATCTTAAATTAGCCCATAACTATTAATCTATGTATCACCACATGTTCTGTGGCTTTACCTGCATCCCATTACATGTTGCTCCTTGGGCTGCTTGCTGGCGTCTCCTGACTCAGCCCTCCTCTTCCAAGAATTCTCCTGGTTGCTTGCCCCACCTATACTTCCTGCCTGGCTATTGGCCAGTCAGTGTTTTATTAAATCAATTTATAAGAGCGTTATCCCACAGCATTTCCCCTTTTCTGTCTAATCAAAAAGGAAGGTTTTAACTTTAACATAGTAAAACTACATATAATAGAACCCCGCTGTCCTGGAGGCCTGGGTATACTGTGTGAGTTACAGCTTGAGGGATTTCCAGTACCCCACACGAGTAAAGGAGCTCTGTGTTAGGAAATGGGATAGTTAATCACTGAATGCCTTGCATTAGCAGTGTCCAGATGACTTCGGAAGCAGTGCCTGGGAAGAAACTCCCCAGAGAAGGTTGGGCAGATGCCAGGGCTCGGAGGGCAGATCTCCATGCTTCAGGGCCCCTCCCTGCATCTAGACACCCAATACAAAGTTAGTTCAATAGAAAGAGGTCAGATATAAACCTCTGAATGTGGAGTGCAGGTTACGTCTTGCAAATTCTACCTCTGTGGGGAGGATCATTCATTGAAGTCCTGGAGACTGGGGCTCAGTGAGGTACCAGTGTATGTATGTATGTATGCATGTATGTATGTATGTATGCATGTATGTATGTATCATTCATCATTCTCTCTTTATATTACCTATCTATCATCTATTTCTATTTACCTATCCATCTCTCTGTTCTGCTATGTACGTACGTATCTATCTATCTATCTATCTATCTATCTATCTATCTATCTATCTATCTATCTCTTATCCATCTTCTGTCATTAATCTATTCTATCTTTGTTTTTCTCTTCCTTCCTTTCTTTTTACCTACCTTCTTATGAATCTTTCTATTATCTATCCATCCTTTCCTCCATCTATGTAGCTATCATCTGTCATCTGTCTGTCTGTCTATCTGAATCTACCTATCATCTATCTATCCACCTAATCCAATTACTTGCTATCAGGCCTTATACTGATCTCTGCCTCTCTGTGTACTACCTCCCGTTCTATGATGATTCCCAACAAGCAGTTGGAAGTCAACAGGGCTGGCTTTCAGCGTCTGCTTTAAATCTTTCTCTCTGCGGTGATAAGTCTGGACACATGAAGACGGTAACGTGATTAAGAACCATCATCTCCCCTTATCAAACATGACAATGCACAGTGACATATGGTGTGGCCTGTTTCTGAATATGGTGTGTATTCTTGCTATTTCTAGGACAACAACTTCAGTTAGTGTTCACACCACACTTCAGGATACTCCAAGGCGATTACGTCACCAGACATCTGAAAGAACCAGAATAAAAATAGCCAACACATGTTGCCTGCCCCCGAAAACATGCACCCCCACTCACCCCCCCACAAATGCATGCATTCACACTCCCTCTTTCCTCTCCCAACCCATGCACACCTCTTGCACACCATGCTGTCCCCACCCACCACACACGTGCACATGAACAGACACACACAAATGCAAATGTGCACACAAGAGAAGCCTAGTGGTAACACAAGCCTATAATACAAGCATTTGAAAGTTGGAGGCAGGAGAATCAGGAGGTCAAGATCGTCCTCACCTGGGTTTGAGGCCAGCCTGGGCTACATGAGAGCCAAACTCACAAACACACACACACACAGACACACACACACACACACACCATCATCACCACAAAAACCCCAAGATAACAACAACAGGAAGGAAATCTAGCTCCTAAAATATGTGAAAATCATTTTTGTTTGTTTCCCTACGCTACTGGCTTCCTTAATGATTGAGTTAATTTGCTTGGTCTTTTAAGACAACACTTTAAACGGAATAAGCCATTCCCTAACCCTTCATCTGGCTTCTAGAGGCAGAGAGCAGGTTCAGATGCCTGGTTTCTGCACAGTGCAGGCTTTTGCTGGCCATCCACTGTGGGGTGAGATCAGCTGTAGAAAAGCCCACTTGCTTATGGAGCAGACACCAGGACACTGCTGTGGTAGCTGTTATAGTGAATAAACAAGTTCACTACTCCAGAATGGATGCACAGACTGGAGTGCTTGTGTCCTTTATAACAAAAAGGTGTGTATGTGGTAGACAGCCACAGTTCCCGTTTCCTTTGGGGGGACAGTGTCTCACATATCCCAGGCAGGCCTTGAAGTTGCCATATAGCAGAGTATGACCTTGAACTTGTGATCCTCTTGCCTCCTTCTGCCTAGTGCTGGGATACAGACCTGTGGCACCGTACAGTATATGTGGTCACGAGGAAAGAAACCTCGCGTGTGTAAGGTGAGCACTGTCCCAAATGAGCTGCATTCCCAGTCCTTGAGAGCTACCACTTTAGTGCAGCCTAGAAATAGGGAAAGGATGCCACCACATCTGGGCTAGGGATGAACCAGGAGTCCCAGCCTGGGTTGTGAGGGTGTCCACATGGGGACTCTGGAAGGACGTGAGAGCTGCCGGGAGAGCAGAGGTTCACAGAACTGGAGAGCAAATGGAGTGGAGCAGAAGACGTCTACAATCTATCATCGGCGAATGTCTGCTGAGAGCTGGGCCTGTGGCTGAGGCCTGCCACGGGGTTCCCGGCACCTGAGCAGCCATGCACAGTCCCTCTGCCTCAGAAACTCTGACTGAACATAATGCAGGGCACTTAGCAAATACTTTCCCTTAGGAAACTTACTCATGTGCTTTTAAAATCCCTAAGAAAATCACAGTCACTTGAAGACTCCATCTACTTTCTCTTGATGTAGCCGGAGACGCAGCCAGGTATCTCGTGCCGAGAAGCTGGCTGAATTTCCATAAAGGAACTGTGTCCTTGCTGTGCGGGAGAAACCCACAGCATAGCTCTGTAGTTTCTAGCTAGCAAGTTTACTTGGGTCTCAGGCGTATGAAGAATCAAACGATGTGATGATGCTCCATGAGTTACAGCAGCACACAGGTAGAAAGGAAATAAGACTAAGTATGGAGAATTAGAAATGAATAGCTAAAATGCAAATACACTGTTAACATACAACTTTGTCAACAACTCCTTGAGTTCTTTCTACAAAAACTCAGCTTGATAGGAATAGGCGCAGGGTGTCTTGATGACAATGACGCGCGTGTCTGTGTGTATTTGAAAATGCATTCAGATGAGTTGAGTAGAGCTGGATGTGTGGGTCCTCACTGTGCACTTCCTTCTTTTAGTTAGACCCAAAGTCCAGAGACTGCCTTCCTGGCCCAGTCTCCAGGACTGTGCAAGGGTGTGCCAGGGACAAGGCTGAGGATGATGCATTCAATAAGAATTTTCAGCGAAAGGTTGCAGGTGGTTACAGACAATCCAAGGACAGAAACACATGCCAGCAGGTTGGTTGGCCCCTCCTCTTGAGACGACGGGACTGGATGACCAGAGTGAGGCCTTTCCTGGAGTTGAGAAAGACAATAGCACCCCTGATAGGAAGGTAAGCTGACCCAGGCCTTGTGTTTCCAGCTCAGAACACAGCTGGAAGACAAATCCCACGGGAATCTCTCCTGTTCTGTCAATAAGGGAGGTCAACCTGAAAGTGGTCTACATGATCCAAGCTATTTGTAGGCTTCATCCCCCCCCCCAGTTTTGAGAGGATGACTGT
The DNA here is from genome assembly GCF_004664715.2 of Peromyscus leucopus. Lineage (NCBI taxonomy): Eukaryota > Metazoa > Chordata > Mammalia > Rodentia > Cricetidae > Peromyscus > Peromyscus leucopus. The sequence continues at coordinate 70,086,481 of NC_051079.1, read as the reverse complement.
CACTTGGCACTCCCAAAGGTGGGCTACACACTTGTGGGGCTGCTATGCAGTGTGAATGAGAACATCGAGAAACCCCACCCGACTTAAGCCAGGAGGATGTGCATAGCTGAGGGGCAGATGCTTTACTGTTTATACAAATGAGAAATCCAAGGAAACAGAATGCTCCATTCTCAGGTCAGGATTCAAGGAAGTTTCTGCAAATCTTATTCAGCAGAGCACTAAAGGGTCTAGTCAAAGCAATAAGACAAGATAAATAAACAACACAAAAATTCTTCTGGTGTTTGTTTGCCTTTTTTTCCTTTCTTTTTTTTTCTTTTTCTTTTTTTGAGACAAAATTTCATGGTGTAGCCTTGGCTAGACCAGCCTAGGACTTGATTATGTAGAAGAGGCTGGCCTATAACTCAGAGAGATCCATCCGTCTCTGTCTCCTGAGTGGGGCTCTCTGTGTGTGGAGAAGCCATTCTAAAATTTATTTGGAGAACCTGAGAATCTGAAATATCCAACATGAGATTACTTTTTTAGTACTTATTTTGTATGTATGAGTGTTTTTCCTGCATGTCTTTATGTGCACTGTGTGTGTGAGTGTGTGTGTGTGTGTGTGAGAGAGAGTGTGTGTGTATGAGAGAGAGAGTGTGTGTGTGTGTGTGTGTGTGTGTGTATGTGTGTGTGTGAGTGTGTGTGTATGTGTGTGTTGCCCATGGAGATCAGAGGCATCATGTGGGCCAGTGTCTCAGCCCTCTCTCCATCAACATGCTTTTTTATAAAGAAGGAGAACAGGGAGGAAAAGGAGGTGATGGGGCAGGAAGAGAAAGAGAAAGAGGAGGAACAGAAGGAGGAGACAGGGACAGGGAGGAGGACCTGAAAGAACCGTCTCTGCCAGACTCAAGCTCACATATCGAGACACGGACGGAGCCACAGCCACACTGCTCTGTGGAACAGAGCCGAGTCCAGAGCTAAACCCCCAAAAGACACGTGGAAATGATCTTTGACAGCGGCAAAAGCCAGTTGATGAGCTACATTCCCAATAGTCTTTCATCAAACTCAAAAGGTACTATAACAAAAAGCCTCAGTCTAAACTTTGTACTTTATACAAAAGTTACTAAAAATGGGTCACAGGCTGAAGTGTGAAAAGAAAAACTAAAACTGGTCAACGAAACCAAAAGGAAAAACAAAACAGCAGAAGGAATCTTCAGAATTTTAGACTAGGGGAAGAATTCTCAGTTTTTCTTTTATCCTTTGTTTGTTTTTTTGGAGACAGGGTCCACTATGTAGCTCTGGCTGGCCTGGAATTCATTTTGTAGACCAGGTTGACCTCGATCCATTTGCTTCTGCATCCCAAGTGCTGGGATTAAAGGCATACAATACCGTGCCCTGCTAGATGAAGAATTCTTAAGACTCTACACCAAAACCAAAAAACAAAACCAAAAACCAAAAACCAACCAACCAAACAAAAAAGCAAAATACCCAAACCCACGATCTTTAAAGGGAAAATGAACACCCTGAAATGCACCAAAATAATAATTAAAACCAAGTTTTTATCTGAACAATACCATGGAGAAGACGAAAACATGGGCTACACTCTCAGGAAGGAGCCAAAAGATGGAGGTCTAGAGAGCAGAAGAATGAGAAAAGGTAAATGTTAATAAAAACAACTGACCCAATTCAAAACTGAAAGAAACAAGCAACCTTTTGGCTGGGGAGGACTTGTGGGTGGCAAATGTGTACACTCAATCTTTTACACCATCAAAACCGCCATGAACTATCCCCGTGCACATGTCAGAACAGTAAACTAAAACCCAAACCAATGACGGTCCTGAAAGTGTGTGCCATCCGGGTCTCCCAGGCAGTGCTGGGTGGAATGTGGAGTGTCTCGGCACCCTCGGAGTGAGATGCCAATTCCTTATAAAATTAAACAGGTGCTCAGCATGAGCAGCAGCTGCACTCTTGGGTGTTTATCCCGGAGATATGAAAACCATGCTCACACAAGCGACGGTGGATGTTCATGGCAGCTTTGTGTACAATAACTCCATCCTGAAAGGGCCCACGCGCTCCTTCAAGGAGGCTGGGAGAGCAAACAGTGGAGCTTCTGCACCAGGCAAGGCCACAGCAACAGCACAGAATACACCACGGTGTGTGCACTTAGCCACCTGTGTGGTGGCGGAACTTGAACTGGGGGAAAAGGCCGAGCACGGGAGGTGCCGCATCTGATGCATTTGTACAGAGACGACAGCAACCGAGAGACCAAGGACCAGAATGCTGGTGGCCTGCACCCAGGGAGGGGAATGGGGGAAGTTGGCTACAGCTATGAAGGGCAGCGTGAGGCATGCTGAGATGGCAATAAGGCTCATCCTTGATCGTGTTAGCAGTCAGGTGATTCTACTTGGTGACATCACATAGAGCTAGACAGACAGACACAGACACAAAGCACACAGACACACAGACATACACTCCCAGAGGCACACACAGACACAAACTTAAGGACACAGCTAAATGCACAGAGATAGGCATAGGGATGTTGGCATGGAAGCTGGTCAAGTGTGCAATCTGAGCAAGGTTAATGGTTGGTATCACGGTTCAGTTCTGGGTTACAGTGCTGTGCTGTAGTTTGGAAGATGTTTGTGGGGAGACAAGGTGAAGGGCACATGTGTGAGTGAGCTTGGTGCTATTATTTTTCTTCTCTTCTTCCTTCCTTTCTTTACTCTTCCCCCTCCCTTCTTCTCTCTCCCCCTCCTTCCCTCCCTCCCTCCCTCTCTCCCTCCCTTCCTCCTTCCCTCCCTCCCTCCCTTCCTCTCCTTCCCCTTTTCCTGACAGACTCTCATTATATATGTAGCCCAGGTTGGCCACACACTCACCACTTCCTAAGTGCTGGAATCACACCTACACGTTCTAGCCCCAATTCTCTACATGATATTTTGTAGTTGCAATAATCCCCAAACAGAAACTTATCCCCAAATAGAAAATTATCTCCAAACAGAAACTTATCTCCAAACGGAAAACTGTAGCAGATTGTTTCAGTGAACATCCCTGGTCAGAGGCATCACCCCAGAGGTTCCCCTGAACGTTCGGGTAGGGGTTAGGGTTGGTGTTGGGGGTTAAGATTGGGTTTGGGGATAGGGTTAGGGATCTATTATGAATATCCTTCAGGTAAAATGTTTGTTTCTTGCTAATGGAGTTCTCCTTCCTCCCCCTCTGCCTTCATCCTTGGCACAGTCAGGATTTGAGAATTCTTGCTAACAGAAGGAATGTCAAACAGTATCTTATCACTGCTTTAGTTTTTTTTTCACTGATTAGCCGTGGGTTAAAATTCTTTTAATATCTTACCAGCCCATTTGGGGTTCATTTCCTAGACAGTGTTCAGATTCACTCACACACTGAACTCCACATGTCCCAGAGGCTGAGCTGATGCCGTTCTTCCCACATGTTTGTTTGTTTGTTTGTTTTGTTTTGTTTTTGACACAGGGTTTCATGTCTCACGTTGTTCAGCTGGCCTGAAACTCTCCATGTGGCAGAGGCTGACCTTGAATTTTTGACCTTCCTGCTTTCATCTCCAAAATGGGGGGGGGGGTGTGAAAGGCATGTACCAGATGCCAGATTTCATGTGATGCTGGAGATTGAACCCAGGGCCTTGTGTATGTAAAGCAAGTGCTCAACCAACTGAGCTACATCCCAGCCATCCACTCCCCCACCCCCTCTCTCTCTTCCTGTCCCTAGAGCTTCTCAGTATTGCTTACAAAGCCCGGAACACAAGAACTTTCAGAATCACAGCACTACGTCTTTACACCCCCTGAGTGGGAGACTCTTGGTGGCTTCAGGATATGCAACTTGTTCTCAGGAGCCAGCATAAGGGGTCAGAGAAGAAAGCCCCATGCTCAGCAGTCCAGGATGCCTCTGAGAGTCTAGCTACCTCCTTGCCAGCCTGTTGTAACTGGGTCAGGCTCCCACCTCTGTTGGAGCGGCGGCCTCCAAACGGATCAAGTCAGATCGCTAACAAACATCTCCCACTGACTTGGTTTTCTGACTAAAGTCTGCCTACCACAGATTTCAACAGAGTTAAGGCCTTCCTGGGAGAACATTCTCACAGTTCTTCCTTTCTGCTCGGGAGGCACAGGGCTGCTGATGTGTTGCCCTTCCTTTCAGCAGAGGACCTCCCAGACTCCTTTAGTGTGCTCTGGGGGACCGGTAAGAGCCTCTCTCTGCAGAGTGGTGGCTTTTAATGTGATGCTGGGTCACAGGGGCACTCCCTTTTCTTCTTCATCAACAGCAAAGGAAGCTAAGGAAGGGAGATCAACTAAGATGGGTGTCTCTATGGTCAGGTCACCTGGGGGGTGGAAAACGGACGTTTTAATAGACATGGTCACTCACTAGTGAGGGACTTAAAAAGTTTTATTTTTGGTCGTATGTTTATCTGGGCATGTTGTAAGTGCTGGTTCCCTCAGAGTTCAGAAGATAGTGTTGGATTCCCAGGAGCTGGAGCGACAAGCAGTTGTGAGCCAATTAATGTGGGAGCTGGGAACTGAACAAGGGCCCTCTACAAGGACAGTAGAGGGTTTTAAATCACTGAGCCATCTCTCCGGCTCCTAGTGGTGGACATTTAAGAAGAATGCGCCCTGAGAGTCAACTAATAGGGTGTTGATGGGGAATGAAGCTCCCCCAGGGCAGTCAAGACTCAAATGCAGTAGTTCACAGTTTTCAGGGGGGAGCCTGGTGTTCGGTGAGTGCTCAGCCACCACCACCTGCTACTGGAAAGGCATGGGCAGCTGCTGACATCGGAAAGAACTTGGAGAGGGGCTGGTGAGATGACTCAGTGGGGAAAAGCGCTGGTCACCAGGGTTGACGACCTGAGTTTGATCCCTGGAACCCACATGGGGGAAGGCAAGAGCTGACCCCTGACTGCCACACATGCTCACCCACATAGACACACAAATAAATAAATAAAATCTAAACATTAAAAAACGTAAAGGACCTGAAGAGGAAACCAAGAGCTGGCAAACAAAATAAGCTTTGGCACTCCAAAATCCAGGCTAAATTGGAACATCCTGGAAAGATGGGGCTGTGTTCTTTTTCCGTGTTCACACATCTTTTTTTAATCACACACATCATTTCCAACCAAGAACCAACACTCCATATCTAGACAGGCATTAAAAATGGATTTGAACACACTTAAAAAAAAAATCTCAAGTTGATAAAAGTAGGCATTTCAGAACAATTAAATCCTTAGGAGTTGCACCTCACATTCATGATTATTTTAAACTGTATTTTCTCTCTCAAGTTTCTGTTTATTCCACTGAGAATCTAAGGGCGTCTACACAAGCCGGGCTGTGGTTCACCTGAGCTACTGGCTGAGCACATACTGGTCTCTGGTTATCGGTCACTCTGGCCTGGGATCGCCTCTCCCCATCCTCTAAAACAGATGCCCACCCCCACCCCAGCGGCAGGTGCCGGCAGGGTAAGCTCTATTTGGGAGAGCCATGGGTAGTGAGTGAGTGGGTGGTCCTTTGAGCTTGTCTACGGACGGACCCTCCAAAGCCACGGGTCTTAAATGAGACCTCCCTAAGGTTTCCTTCCTCTGAAAAAGTCGTTCCAGTTGCGTGTCTCGTGTCCAGCGCGGGCAGAAGCGATGCCTGCCTGATATCTGTCTCCCACCCCTGCAGGTTCTCAGCCCCAGCTTCCTCAACGCACAGATCCACGCTTGTGTGCGGTGGGGATCAGCAGCTAGCTGTCCTGCTGGCAGGCGGCGGCGAGGAGTCAGAAGCACAAACGCGTGTCCAAGCCTCGCTCCACCTCCCAAACCAGGGGGCTAGAGTAGCACTCCAAAATCCCAAGCAGGGTACGCACATCCCCTAAAAACCAGAGTGTACAACACACCAAAGCAGAGCACGAGGACTACTACCCACTCCTGGGGGGGGGCGCGGGGTGGCGCAGGGAGGGGTACCGGGACCTGGAGCTTCAGCAGGACCAAGTTACCGCGGGAAGACCGGGCCAGGCTGGACACAGCGCCAGGGCCAGCAGGTGGCTGCACGTGGGCATGGTGGGTGAGGGTCTGCGTGCGGCGCCCCAAGAGCCTAGGAGCCTGAGACAGGCCCCGGGAAGGCGGAAGCCTGGTCAAGTGCCTGTCGCCGCCCTCTGCTCAAAGAGAAACTGCTGCTCCTTGTGGGGAAGGGCAGGGCAGGGACCGCGCGAGGGGCAGCAGGTGTGCGGTTGGCAGGCACCGCAGGCTTCGATGGACCCCTGGTGCGCTCAGAGCCCATCAGAACCCCTCTCCGCACGCTGAAGGCGGTCTCCCTAGACCGAGGTCACCTCCCACCCCTAAACTCCTCCCCCCACCATTTCTAGGCCGCTCGAGTTTCAGCGACCCCGGGGTCCCCAGGCCTGGCTGGAGACCACGCTGGGATATCCCTCGGGCTTCCAATCCCCACCGCTGTGGACCTGAGTCTACACCCGCGCGCCCACCACTTCCCAAGAAAGATCGGGGCTGCCGACGACGTGGTATCGGTCCCAGAGGTCGCCTAGTTGCCACCTGCGGGGCCACCTGCTCCGCTGGTCAGGTGTGACCCAGGCGCTCCTGGCCTGGGAGAGGGACCAAAGTTCGGCTGCTGGCACCGAGCACCCTCTCTTTCGCCTTTCTGGGAGTCAGGCTCGGCGCTGGGGTCTCCCGCTCTTAGGGGCGCCGAGACAAAGGCTCCAGGGCCGCCCCGCGCGTCCCTGATCATGATCACTTACCGGTGCTGGCTGCGGCTCGGAGGTCAAGGGGCACCAGGGAGCCCGGCAGGAGGGACCCGACGCTGGGCTCCGGGTCACTAGGCCGCGGGTACTGCGTTTCGGGGTCGCGAGACTCGGGCCGCCTGGGCCGGAGGCTCGTCCTCGCTGGCGCGCAGCGGCGGTGACTGACAGCGGCGGCTCCGGGGACGGGCGCGCACCCCGCTCCAGCCCCGCCCCCCTCTGCCTGCCAGCAGGTAAACGCGCGCCACTGGGAGGGCGGGAGACACGCGGGGACCCAGGGGCAGGGCAGATCCTCGGAGCGGCAGGGCGGGGCTTTGCTTGTCACCGCCCTACGCTCTGCACCGCCTGCGCTCTTGAACTTTCCAGCTTCGGAAACCTGGAGAGCGGGAGCTCTCAAGAGAGGTCTAGATGGCATCGCCCGCCCTGCACCACGGGTTACCTTGATGCACCTGTCCCGGATGAGGAGGTCAGCCGGACCCGATGTGGATGCCTGTGTTCTAGGCCTGAAGCTGGGGCTGAGGCCACAGGTGCTGGCTGGAGGACCCAGGACGCCCTAGTGGCTAGTGAGTCCAGCAAGGAAACTTCCCCTTTCTGCCACTCAGGAACCCGCTGGGTTTACTTGAACACAGGTTCCTGCTGTCACAGGGATCTTTTGACTCCATCAGCCTGGCTCTGGGTATGTGGGAGGAAGCAGTGGATGGGAACCATAGTGAGTAAGTCTCTGGTTCTTCAGTGAGATAAACCCTGCTAGGGAATCAATCAGATAACCCAGGGACACACACCATGCATGCCAAGAACAGAGAGCAGGAAGTCTCAGAGCTGGCTCCTAGGGAGTTTCACATCCTCCTGGAAGGTGGGGGATCTAGTGACTATGTCCAAATGCCAGTCTTCCTAAAACAAATATTTTCACAGCAGTCTAGAGACACCTAGGTCCTTACCTAGGAGCTTATGGCACACATGGAGGTGCAGGTGGGAGGTGAGGATGTAGGTCCTGGGATTTGGAGTTTAGGATAGAAAAGCAGGGAAAGGTCCTGGTCCAACCGAAGATGAAGTGACTTTAAGCCTATTTGAAGCAAGAGGGCCACCCAGGACAGGGATGTCCAGTGCTCACAGAGAATGTTGGAACTTTGGGTCCCATTCCAGACACCAGAACTCAATGTCAGCAGCTAGAAGACAGATGTGTCCCAGAGTCCCTGCCCTGAAGTGTCAGTGAATCTGGGCGCTGCCTAGCCACAGTGGGGACAACAGTCTCATGCCCTCCAAAGCTTCTGTTGATTCCCAGGGACATGAGGCTTCCTTTCCTATGGCAGGCATGGCTGATCCTATTAGACCCTGTGAAAAGGACTTGTGATATGTTGCCTGCATTGTTTGTGGGGATACAATGCTTGTGTAGATAGGTGTTGCAGAATATTACTTTAACTTAACTGAGCAAAGATGTGTTACATTTGTTTATGCTGCATTTGTTTAACTATGTGAAGCTGTGTTGCTTTGCCTGCCTAAGGCACCTGATTGGTCTAATAAAAAAGCTGAACAGCCAATAGTTAGTAGAGGGATAGGTGGGGCTGGAAGGCAGAGAGAATAAGTAGGAGGAGGAAGAATCTAGGCTCTAGAGAGGAAAAAATGAGGGAGAAAGAGAGGGGCAGCCAGAGCCGTCCACCCAGGCAGCTGCCAGCCAGCCAGCCACACCCAGAGTAGGACATACAAAATGAAAGGTAAAAAGCCCCGAGGCAAAATGTAGATGAGGAGAAACAGGTTAAATTAAGTTCTAAGAGCTAGTGGGACAAGCATAAGATAAGACCAAGCATTCATAATTAATAATAAGTCTCCATGTCATGATTTGGGAGCTGGTTAGTGGCCCCAAAGCAAGCCTGCTACAGATCGGCAGCCAGACCCTCAAACTGCATGAAGACTTTTCAAGAAAGACATGAGTGTGGAGTAGGCTGTTTAATTAGGCCTGTAGTAGGACAGTCCCATAAGGTCAAGGAAATTGGCTCAAACCAGTTACCAAGGCATGCACATAACATACTTCCTAATGAGCCAAGCTGGAGTCTGCCCGAGGGCCTAGCAACAGGCGCTGTCCAGAGTTCCTGGTTGTGCCCAGTCCATGAGGGACGACCATGCAGTGCCACCAGATTGGGACACAGCTTGGGTGCTAGGAGCCTTCCCATTATTGAGTAAACGAGTCTACTGTTTGCCTTCAACTGACTCCCGGTGTCGGTGCCATTGACACTGCGCTTTCTCCCTCCCTGCCCCGAGGGAGCTGCTAGGATCCAGCAACAAAGGCCACTGGTCGGTATTTGAAGGGCATGTTTAGCAGCTTCCTCTCTTGCTGGCCATGGAAAGGACAAAAGATCCAGGGAGCAGGGGACATGAAGCAAGTCTCGCTACGGAGTCAACTCTTAGCCAAAGACTACAGCCCTTAGGAAGATGGCTGAGATTCAGGGCTTTGGGTGACACGGGAAGTCACTTCTTGACACATGGTGACAATGCCTGGTTGCCTTTGGCGTTTTTTAAGAGGCCATGGTGTAGTTGCCTCCTTCTCTCACTGAAGCCCAGGCCACCAGAGGGTACAGTGCAGAGTCCTGTCAGCATCTCACACCTCAGTGGGCAGCAAAGGCTTCTGTGTGCGACCTGCACTTTGCACGCTTGCTGAGTCAGACTCCAAGGCACCAAGGTAAGTTAAGATGCAAATCAGGACCCGGGAGAGTCTGCTGGGTTAGAGTTTGCTGTGCAAGTGTGAGGGCCTGGGTTTGGGGCCTCCCTACTCCCGTGAAAGCTAGGTGCGACCTCAGGGGCCTGTAATCCCAGGAGAGCGGAAGGAGGAGACAGGTGGGTCTTCAGAGTTCTCTGGCCAGCCAGCTTAGTCAGAACATTGAGTTTCTGGTTCCGTGAGAGACCCAGTCTCAAGGAAGCAAGTGGAGGGCGATGGAGAAAGACATCTGATGTCCTCTTCAGGCCTCCATGTGCACATGTCAATATGTGCACAGAAATGTACACACCACACATGGACACAGAAGCCTGATCTAAGCATTTCTCAGGATGCTGGTGTTGTGAATTTTCTGTTTTTTCTTTTCAGAATTACATTTATAATTCTGTTTCGATTATGAAATGACGAGACTTCATTCTCACCTCTGGTCTGTGATTTGCAGTTTGCAGAGAATGGACCTGGGCCTGGGCGATTGTCTCATCTACCGGTCTAGGGAACAACTGAGTATGATCGGCCATGCTCACAGACTGCAAGAACATTAGGGGAGTGACTGGCAGGAAGTTCAGCCTAAGAAAAACCCGTTATGATTACAAGGAGAGCGGTTGGGGCTGTAGACCCAAGCTACATGCTTACCAGAACCCTTGTTACTGTGCTTCTTGTAAAATTAGGGCAGGGGCATCTCGCTGAGAGAAAACAGTTCCTACCATCGATTTGTTATTATTTTATAAACTTCCACAAAGTGTAAACCACATGATATTTTTGCTTAACTATAGCTTCACATTTTTGTTGATAAAATAAGAAGCATCTAGTTACCTATGGGACTTGAAGGCTCTCGGGGACTGATAGGAATCTATGGACTCGTCTATGTGTTTAGGCTTCCCATAGGTGCTGTGCTGTGGTTGGTAAGTATTAGTCCATGTTTTTCCCCCTGGATTTTCCAGTGTGATACCTAACTGTGTTTGGTGGTTTTCAGGATGCCTCTGTAATCCCCTGGGCCTCTTTGTACTCACAAGTGGTCACTTTAAGTTGAAATTGGTGTGGTAATTTGTTTCCCCAACACCATCTCCAGCCTCACTCCCTCTTCTTCCTGTGTGACTTTGGCACTCATGCCGTGTGTGTGTGGGGTGGGGTGGGGTGGGGGGGGTGGTGGTGGGTGGGGGTGGTGGTGGTGCAGAGTCTCTCTGCTCCCCGTGAATCTCTGAGAAGCTTGGTAATTTCTTCCACCAACAGGCAATCTCTGCACTTGAGACAAAGGCTCTCCCGCTGAGCCACATCCTCAGTGGAAGGCTCTGCACTCCGGAGGAGGCTGGATCACAGCAAAGTCAACCAAGGTTGCCTTTTCCCAGTTGACTGTCCCGCTTGGAACCTGGCCACCAGGCTTTGAGGCAGCCCGGACAGAGTCGTGGGGCAGCCACGTGCACACCCTCTGCTTGACAGCTGCAGGAGATCCTACCAGCTGTGAGAGGGGACAAGCCTTCCAGGAAGTCTGCCGTGGGGTCACCCTCTTCTGATTCCTCCGAGCTGGGCTCGGACAGCACAGAGCAGAAGGAGGCCACCTGCCCCTTACACTCTCAACTCCGGGCCCACAGAAGTTGTGAGGTGAGCACAATTCAATGGTCGTGACTTTGGCCCATGAAGCTTGGGTGTGCTGCTGTATACTGGGGTGGCTGGAAGAGATACTGGAAGGATTAAGCCAGACAGTGGGGGATGACAGAACGCTGAGGTGTGCCCACTGTTTCTCACCCCCACTCTATTTTGTGTGTGTGTGTGTGTGTGTGCGTGCTCTATATAGATAACCACAAGTTCCACATACAGAGAAGAAAGCACTGTATTAAATGCCAATCTTGATTATCTGGCATTTCATTCTCCCAGTCACTCATTTACTCAGTAAACAAAACAAAACAAAACAACTTTCATTAAGCATGAAAACAAGGTGTCTCTCTTGAGAAACACCAAGTGTGCTGGTTTAGGCAAACAGCGAAGAGGAGCACATGCCCAGGGAACAGTGCCTGCACACAGGGAAAGCCCAGAACCCCAGGAACCTGCCCAGGAGTGGTGAGCAGCGTGGGAATTGGCCAGATGGAGGAAAGAGGACATGTGCACACGGGGAGCTTGTTAGAAACAGGTAGCTCAAAGGGAGGAACCTGCCATAACCCCGGGGGAACCACAGCCGAGCAAGTCACTTCATAGCTGAGGTTTGGCCAACACCTGCCAGAGACCCAGCACCCTGTGGGATTAACTCATGCCATTCCTGCAGTAAACTGTCGTCAGTCAGAGGAGGAGCCTGGGCTTTAGGAGCCAGCAAAGCTCTTAGGATCAACCAGTGGGTTCAGAGCAGAGCCTGGGTGCCACACAAAGGCCCTGTGCAGGCCGACTCGATGGCCCTGGGAAAGTCTCCCAAGATCTCCTGAATCCCACGTAGGTGGGGCAGCTCTGAACTCAGGACAGCTCTCACTATGGCTCCTGGTCACCTCGTACCTAGCAGAAGGCCTTCTGTGCAGGTGTGTGACCATCCCTATCTTTGATTTAGAACAAAGAACAGCAGGGAAGGTGATCCCAGTGACCGACCCAGCATCATCTGGGGGCCGTGAAGGAGCTCTTGTCTCCCTTTGGAGGAACCTGGGGAAGGGCAGCTGACCCACCCAGTAAGTCTCCTAAGCCCATTTGGAGTTCATAGCAACCTGCTTACACAAGGGCCCCTGGACCTCTGGCCTGATGTTCTGTGTCCGCTCTCTGCATCGGGGACAGCCATGCCAGGGTAGGTGAACTGTGTGGCTAAGTGATTGCACAGGAAGGTCTGTGCCCCTCCCAGCCACAGGCTCACCCTCTGCAGTATGGAGACAACTGCTCCCTTACCAAGTGGCCGGGCTCTTTCCACAGCTCTTTCCACAGATTCCGAGGTGGCGATGAAGCTTGTTCATTTTCCTGGTGGTTTTCTACGCCATTTACAAACAGATCTAACATCAGAAGAACTCTGGGCTGGCCGTGGAAACTTCACCTAAGTTCACCTTGTTAGAGACTTGGAACCCAGTCTGTGGGGCTCGTGCGCCCTCTGGAGGACAGGTGTGTCAATTCAGGCTACTTAAATCTCTGAAAGACTTAGCAGGTTGAAGGACAGTCCAAGTTTGGGGACAGGATCCAGGGCAGAGAGGACGCTCAGGAAAATCTGATGACCAGCCAGCATTGGATGGGACTTCAGTGTTTTCCTTCATTTTCTTCTGTATGTCTTGTGTGTCTCTGTGGTCTTGGAAGCACGAATTAGAAAAGAAAACCCATCAACGAGCCAATCGAACAAAAAATCAACTTGAGGATGAGGTTGGTTTCTCCCTGTCCACACATTCGCAAGCATCTTCTTGGGTCAAGCATTCAATCTTATTTCTCCATACTCCAAGGGAAAAGGAATGAGGTTATATGACAACCAGAAAACACCATTAGTCTTCAGGGCACATGTTTGAGTGCCCCTTATAAAACACATCGGCACACAACTAGATTATTGAAGTCAAATGGTAGCCAGTAGTGTGTGTGGGTGTGCACACACCACACACACACAGTGCCAGAGGTTGTCAAGGAGTCTAGGCCTACACGTGCTAGGTAAGAGTTCTACCACTGAACTACATCCCAAGCCAAGGACCTGAAGGTTTGTTTTGTTTGCTTGTTTGTTTGTTTGTTTTTGGCTTCTATCTGTGTCACCCTGAAAGGATCTGGTGGAAATAAAGGACACCGGATGTTGTTCATTCTTGTTTCCGGGGGTGAAGGTTCACATATAAAGCTGTCCGTATGACGAAGAAAAGATTCAACTTGGGTTAAGAAAGTAGGCTCTGTCTCTCTGTCCACAAAGTTACTAAAATAAGTGAGAAGTAACAACAGCCACACACCGTGTAACCGACCTCCTCTCTGTGGTAACAATGTGGCTGGGTTTGTGCAAGAGCAGTCTTCTCTTCCCCAGATTGTTTTTATTCTTCTCTCATACAATACATCCTGACCACAGTTTCCCCTCCCTCCTCTCCTCCTAGTCCCCCACCCCGTTCCCCAGATCCACTCCTCCATCTCCCTTCAGAAAAGAGCAGGTCTCCCAGGGATATCGGCCCAACACCGTGTAACAAGTTGCAATAAGACTAGCCATACATCTTCATATCAGGGCTGGGTGAGGCAACACACTAGGAGGAAAAGGGTCCCCAAGAGCAGGCAAAAGAGTCAGAGACACAGCCCACTCCCACTGTTAGGAGTCCCACAAGAACACCAAGCTACACAACCATAACGTATATGCAGAGGACCTAGCATAGACCCACACAGGCTCCCCGCTGTCGCTTCTGTCTCTGTGAGCCCCTGTGAGCCCTGCTTAGCTGATTCTGTGGGCTGTGTTCTCCTGCTGCCCTCAACTCTTCTTGTCCGTGCAGTTCTTCCTCCCCCTCTTCCATGGGGTTCTCCAAGTTCTGAGGGGAGGAACCCGATGGAGATCTCCAATTTGGATTCTCCAAATTGTAGGCCAGAGGACCCCTACATCCATAGTGTCAGTCCTTAGTAGTGTCATCCACTGTTTTTTGTTTTTCTGGACAGGTCTTCTCACTTCTCCAGGACTCCCTGGCATGCGAGGCTGGCCAGCGAGCCCAGGAACGCAGCTGTTTCCTTCCTCCTCCCTAGCTGGACTACAAGCGTGTGCCACCATGCCTGGCCCCTTTACATAGATCCCGGGAACTGAATGTGGGTCTTTGTGCTTTTAAGCAAGCGCTTTTCTGAAGGAGCCATCTCCCCCAGCCCCTCTACCCACACCTTTTGCTTTTCACTTTGAGATTGTCTCATTCTGTAGCCCAGACTGCTCATGATCTTGTGGCAATCCTCCTGCCTCAGTCTCTGTACATGGGGATTATAGCCCAAGTCACCATATATGGCTCTGGATTACAGGGTGGAGTGTGTGTGTGTGTGTGTGTGTGTGTGTGTGTGTGTGTGTGTTATCTTTCCTGAGGCCTTTGGGTAGTGAGCTAACTGTGGCTATCAGATGTATGAGAATACAATGGGTCCAGGACAGGAGCCCCCAGGAATCATAGACCATGTCTGGAATTGCAGGGACCATAGCTCTAAGAAGCCTGATAGTCAAGAAAGGAAAAGAAATTTAGAAAGGTCTTCTGTTACAGGATGTATGATCACACTGTGAACCCCGAGATTGTGTTATTTACTGGAAAAACCTGTTTCTAGTTGTGGTGTGGCTCAGCCCTAGCACACACCTTTAATCCAAGAGCTTTCTGCTTGAATATTGTAAACAGGATTAAATAAAGTCAACCATAGATCAAGAGGCAGAACAAGCAACCAGTTGATAAGAAAAAAAAAAAAAACCATAGAGAGTAAGAGGGCGTCAGGAGGATAGAGAGACACACAGAAACAGAAGGGAGGGACATTGATTTTGAGGAGTTTTGATTGAGATGGCGTAGGAGAAAGCTCTCTTTCTGGGATGTCAGCGGAAGAGGATGGTCAGCCAGGTGCTTTCTTGGCCTCTCTGAGCTAACAGGTTTTCACCCCAACCAACATCTGGCTCCTGAGTCTTTATTAGCAAAATTGAATGAATGAGATTTTGTTGAAAACGGTCTTTTCTCTGCCTGCTGTATGAGTCACTTTATAATTTCTTATAAACCGATATTTGGCAAGTCTATCTGTTTTATTTGCTTATAAATCTAGGATTGTGTCAAAATTTCTCAGGAGAAAAGGAGTCATGAATGAAAAGAGTTTAAGAGGGTAAGATGGTTCATTAACCCCCTTTCGGAATACGTCTTCAGCCTGTCAGTTCTCCTCCATCTCTAGAGTACCCTAAAGCAGGCAGTTGTGCAGTTATCTGCCTGTGTATCTATGTATGTATCCAAAAATCTGTTCCAAGGATTGCGATCATGTGACTTGGGACCCCCATCAGTGCAGAGCCTACAGGCCATGTGTCAGGCTGGAACTTTGGGTGCTAACATAAGCTGGTCTGAAGGGGAACCCCTTCTTCTCCGGGAACCTCTGTCGGCACTTAACAACTCAGCCGGAGGGATAAGGCCTACCCACCTCACCCATGGCTGTCCCTTCCCTCAAAGTCACCCGACTGTAGGTGTCAATCTTAATCAGGTCTACAGACAGTTTCACATGGACTAGCCCTAGGTGATCTCCTCAGAGGCAGGTCAGATGCACTGGCTTGTAAAACTCATCTGTTGTGGGACAAATCAGTGATGCTACCTAAGGTGATCTAGCTGCATAGACTTCCTTGACTAACAGGATGTTTAATACAAACAGCTAAAGTTAATCACAGAGGGTTCTTCCCCCAGCCCTTAAGCCATAGTGCAATTGGACTTCTAACATTTTTGCTGGGGGGATGCGTATGCAAATGTTAAGATGTATTTTTCATTTGTTTCCTACACTTTATGAACATTAAGGAAATAACTGCCCTCTGGGTAGAAATTGGGATGCTCTTAAAAAATAATATTTGCTGGCTCCCAGAGATGAAGCCCTAGCCGGGGCCTCTGAGCCCCAGCCACCTGATCCCCAGGGCCTAATGAGCTCCCTGAGCTAATGTGTGTGCCGGGCTTCTTCAAATGCCAAGTTATTCCTTTCCGGCAGGGTTGTAATCCATTTTCTGCTGACTATTATGAAAAATATGGACAAGAGCAAAATTTCAAATGCTGTTTTACAAAAATTATTTAATCATCTCTGGCCTGTGGTGGGAATTCATCTGGAATGGCCTGTGGATATGTGTCTCTGCACAGTTACCCTGGCATTTGCAATCTGAGCCCATTTCATGAAAACCTCACCCTGCTCATCTGAGTGATGGATGGTTTCATGCCGAGCAGAGTGCAGCTAGAGTCAGCCTCAAAGGACAGCAGAAGATGGCAGAATAGTGTTTGGACGGGTTTGAGACGGCTTCCCCCACCTTCAGGATGACGGCAATTTACCACCAGCTGGAGTTGGACATTCTGTCACTGTAACATTATTACTTTATTTGAAATCCTAGATCCATGGGCAGGGTAGAGGAGGCAAGCTCCATTAGCCATTTCCATTTTGGAGAAATCGCTTTGGATTGTCCCTGAAGCCCTTTCATGAGATGCAGGGAGGAGAGTCAAAACAGCAAGCTCTGGTGTGGTGCTGGCCCGGAGTCAGACTTCACGTGGGGACCAGGACCTCTGCACATCTCCTTCCAACCTTCTGTGTTTTAGAGTGGCCTGTCCTCCAGTGTCCTCCATAATGGAAAAGCTAAAGGTTTCATATCCTTGATAGACACTTGAGGGCTGATCAATCTGTTAACAATGAATGGAGGCCCAGAGCAAGACTGAGCTGGGGAGAGGGAAAGGCCAATGGACTTGGAGAAGGGGACATTGGGGTTCAGGTCACTGAGGCTTGTACTGAAGGCACTGGATAAACTTTGCAGAGTTGTAGAGAGGTGTTGAAAAGCAGGGTCCTTTGAGCCAAATGGCCCCCATTATTATAAGATTACCTGTGCCTGAGCTGGAGGCCATCCTGATTGGGTCTGTGGACTGTTGGTATTTGAAGGGATGGAATGAGGTCTGGACCCTCACCTGAAATTCCAGCCACTTCTCCAGTCCATTTGTGTCCAGTTCTGCCCTAATTTCAGATGGCCTCATGGCCTTAGGGGCTGAGGGGTGCTAGGGTATATAAGCTGGGGGAAGTTAATTGAGAGAAGGAGGTTCTATCTCTGTGGCTATAAGGAAGACGTCACCCATGCTGGGTGAAGACTTTCCATTGTGCCTGATTTGAGATCACCCACGTTCCTGCTGGTGACCCCTCCCGTGTGCTCTAAGTAAACCCAACAAACGTGTTTGTTCCCTGGAGGGCGCTTTGGCAGGTTCATTCTTTGTTTGTCCTTGGGACCTTATAAGGAGGAGTGTCGTTGTTCACATTTCTCCAAAGGCGGAATTCTCAAGACAGGTGGGAATGTGGGTTCACATTTTCCAGGGCCCTGCAACACATAACGACTCATGGAAAAGAACCAAAGCATAAGCCTGTTTCTGGATGCCCCAGGGCTGCTGAATACTGTGGTGCAGCTCACCTCAGGTGTGGGTGGAGCTGGTTCTTCCCCTACAGCCCCCTGATTTCTGGCACAACATAAATGGCTTTGGTGAAGAAAGGGCCTTGCAAAGACAGAACCACACCCAGGCCACAGCAGAGGAAAATGGAGATCTAGAGTTAGAGAGAAAACCAGCACCAGGGACGGAGAAGCAGCTGGCCTGAGGCCTCTTGGATCTGAGGGAGCTGCCTCATCCTTTCCAGGGTGGGAGACAGCAGACTGCTGTCTGTGATGTCTGCTCCCCAGGAGACAGATGCATATTTGTCAGGGCCAGGTTCAGAACTGGACACAGTGGATGACTCTGAAATGGAAGGGGTGGGAGCTGGGAGGTTGGGAGGTGGCTCAGTGATGACAAGCACTTTCTGCTCTTCTAAAGGGCCCAAGTTCCATTCCCAGCACACACATCTGGCTACTCACTGTGGTGGTATTGTGTTCCCCAAAATATTGTGCACGCTAATAAACTTATCTGGGGTCAGAGAAGAGAACAGCCACAATATTAAACATAGAGGATAGGCAGTGGTAGCACACGCCTTTAATCCCAGCACTTGGGAGGCAGAGCTAGGCAGATCTCTGTGAGTTCAAGGATACATCCAGCATGGAGACACACGCCTTTAATCTCAATACCAACCATAGAGACCTGGATGTCTGTACAGACAGGCAGTGACAAGGAGGTCATGTGGTTGGGTTTACAGCCAATGAGAAGGCAGAAGAGAAAGTCAATAAAGTACAGACAGACAGGAAGCAGGCCTCTTTCTGAGGGGAAGGACGATAGCGGGAAAGAAGGGTAAGAGGATTTTTAGTATCAGCTTTTAATTACTGCTCTGACTTCTTGGTCTTTTAACTCTGCATTTGGTTCTGTGTTTCTTATTTAACAAGACTCTTTATACCACTTAGAGCTCCAGCTCTGGGGAACGGAAGCCTTTTTTGGCCTTTACAAGTGCTTGCACATATGTGGCACATATTCTCTCTCTCTCTCTCTCTCTCTCTCTCTCTCTCTCTCTCTCTCATATACTCACATTCTCTCTGTCACACACACACACAAACACACACACACACACACACACACCTTCATGTTTTCCCCCATTTGTCCTCTTGTGAAATAGTTTAAGGAGAGACACTTGTGCCCCTCCAGTTGGCTGTAGACTTTTGAGACAATAGTCTCCAAGGAATAGGGATTTCCCCAGAATCTCCTGCTGGGAGAAGGAAAGGCCTGAACCCAGAGTCAGCCTGAGGAGGGCTTTGCCGTCAGCAGGGATTTCATGAAGTTCTGACTCCTGTTTAACTAGCAGGAGAGACAGGAGCCAAGAAAATGAAGGGCTGCTGAGGCGGGGCCACTCCTTGGCCAGGACTGCTTGGCCACACAGCCTCTTGTCCTTTGTTTAAACCCAAACCTCTTGTCAGGACCCTGAAGATGGACTTGGGGAGCGGGTGTGAGGGGGGAGTCCCCCTGTCTCCCTGTCCCCTTTTCTAATGTGGCGATATGTAATACTTTCTTTTCTGCTTTTCATGGTTGTGTTGTCTTGTCCTAGCAAGCGTCTGGATCGCTGCAAGTCTGTGAATCCCGAGGTCCCACATCTTGCATTCCCTGCATCTCCTGCTTTAAAACAGCCTCTGGCTGCAACTGTTCTCCTCCGTGTTTTGCTCTGGGGTTTCTCTGCCTGTGTCTTCTGTTGGCAGCAGCCAGGTGTGGAAGCCCTGCTGGACTTCTGTGTTGCTGAGAGCACAGCCCCCTTTAGGGAGGGAGTTGGATGCTGTGTGCAACAGATGCTGCCTTCTTTGTACTTTTCTTACTGCACATGCAGCATCCTTTCTGGTTTGTTGCCCTCCCACGCCCAGATCTTCCTCCAAGGCCTGTCAGAGGTCCTTTATTTCAGGAACTCTCAGTCTTTGCCAGTTGTAGAAGCCACTTGATTATTGGTGTGCGACAGTTTCCCACAGTTTAAGTCAGATAGACTGCCAATCTCCACTTATATTCTCCTGGGTAATTCCAGCTCTGTGAGGAGGACCAACCTCCTCCAGGTGGGCCCCTTTCAGACACAGATTTAAATGCAGACTGAGCCTTCTCTTCAGACTCCTCCTGAAATAATGCTAACTGAAGTTCCCAGAGAAAAAGAAAAGCTGTTCCTGCATTAAACTTTTTACCAAGCTGACTGGCTAATTAGAACATTGATTGTGAAGAGTTGGAATGTTACAAGTCTAGAGCCGAATTATCTTGAGCTATCTTTCTTTTCCTAAATAGCCATTCATTGCTCACCTCTGTGTCACATCTGGTTCCCGTGACTATTTGGTAAGTCTTTTGGAAGGGACAAAGAAATGTCTAGCTTCCAGCAACCCAAAAGCTAAAATTGTATCAGGTAGCATTGGAAGCCTATAGTGAAATCTCTCCTCTTTGCTTTATTCCACCTACATATGATGTCCCTTCCCCAGCAATGTATTTGAAAAATGCCGTAATTTATGATTTTCTCTGCTCTGTTTCTTTACTATGTTGGAACATGGAATTTGGGGTGACCTGACTCTGAGCTCTCAGGCTGTGGTTATTCATACTTACCTCCAGAACCAACCATTTCTTATATCCTGAGGTGAGCACTGTGTGTTTTTGCATTCACAATAAGAGTCAAGCCAGCTGGATATGTGCTCTGAGACCTTCCTGGCATAAGAGTCGAGGATCCTAACACCAGAAGCCCGCTCAGGGGCTGGGAGTCTAGGCGGCACTGCCTGGTGATGAGCACTGCTGCTCACCGCTGCCCACTGCAGTTCACTTCTGCCCACTGCTCTTCACTGCTGCCCACTGCTGCTCTTCACTGCTCTTCACTGCTGCCCACTGCTCTTCACTGCTGCCCACTGCTCTTCACTGCTGCCCACTGCTCTTCACTGCTCTTCACTGCTGCTCACTGCTGCCCACTGCTCTTCACTGCTCTTCACTGCTCTTCACTGCTGCTCACTGCTCTTCACTGCTGCTCACTGCTGCCCACTGCTCTTCACTGCTCTTCACTGCTGCTCACTGCTGCTCACTGCTCTTCACTGCTGCTCACTGCTGCCCACTGCTCTTCACTGCTGCTCACTGCTGCCCACTGCTCTTCACTGCTGCTCACTGCTGCCCACTGCTCTTCACTGCTCTTCACTGCTGCTCACTGCTCTTCACTGCTGCCCACTGCTCTTCACTGCTGCCCACTGCTCTTCACTGCTGCTCACTGCTGCCCACTGCTCTTCACTGCTGCCCACTGCTCTTCACTGTTGGTCCCTGCTGAACTAATACTGAAAGCCCAGGATTACAATAGCTGCTGCATGACTAGTGTCAGGTCCCAAAGAAACTAGGGACAAATGGCTATCTCTGTGTGGTGTCTGTTAGCATACCAGAGCATATGCTGGACTCCAGGCTCTCTTGAATCACATGCACCATTACAGAGTCCAGGCAGGCATCCTGGCTCTTCTCACCCCGACCCTAATCTTCTCCAGCTCATGGGCTTCCCTCTCCCAGGCTTCCCATTCCCCTATAACCCTGCTATTTTGGCTGTGTGCTCTCTTTTGCCCCCCTCTCTTGGTCTCCTTGCCTGAACTCTCTCTGTCTTCCTTTCTCACATCCCAGCCCGTTCTCGTGTCCAGTCTGCTGGCCACGTTCAGTGTACGACTTTTTCTCTCTGCTCTGGATTCTTCCAGATACCTCTGGCCATACTTTCTCCCATGTCTACAATAAAAGCCATCCTCCAACCACACCTTGGAGTGCTTGCATTAGTTTACACACCTAGGACTCGGGTGGTTAAAGCTCAGAGCAACGTGCATCCACTCTGAGTGCTCAGAGCCCTAAAACTCTGCCTTACAAAGCCTGGGGCAGCAGGCCTCCAGTCTCAGGGCTTGGATGTGTGCTTATCCACCTACCAAGCCTCAGCACCAAGGGCCCAGGGCTGCCAGCTCTGAAGAGCGTCTCTGCCTGCTCACACTCACCATCTAGGGACTGCCCAGGTCCTCAGCAGCAGCATGGTGACAACTGGAAGGGACTGTGCTTGGGTTACACATTTCCTCTACCCAGGAGAGGTGGGCACACTTCTGACCCATGTTTTGGGGACCCCAGTAAGTGTGACTTTCATCCTGTGCACTAGCCAGCCTGAGGTTTCTGGAGAGCCCTGTTTAGAACTGAGTCGGCACTCAATGCTGTGCTCCTGGGGCTTCTGGCCTGACCACTGAGCAGCCTCTGAGGATGGATGGGTGCTTTGTGCAGCCACACACAAAGTGTTCCAGTTGGTCTTGCTGAGTTCTCCTCTTTGCTTACCCATGCCCAGTCCCGTGTTTTATGACCACTAGATTAGAATAGTTACAGGTTGTAACTTGGAAGGGCCTCATGTCTCATCATGTGACATTTGCCCTATGGATGGTGTTGCCGAATTAGTTACAAAGCTTTTTATTGATGGTCTGGGCTGTGCTCTTTGCTTCCCCAAAGGGGAACCAGTGGATTAGAGGGTCTGTGATTGGGGCAGAACCTTGAGGCTGCACCCTTACATGTCAGGAAGCAGAGAGAGCTCAGGCTGGGAGCAGAGCTGGCATCTAACCCTCTGGCCCCATCCCTACAGCCTCACACCTGCCAGCCAAGCCCTCCCCAAAGGTTCCAAAGCCTGTCCTAACACACCACCATCTGTAGATCAAGGGTGCAAATACGGGATCCCACAAAGGACACCACACCACCACAACACAGGATGAGGTAAAATTTTCACACAGGGAGTGAGTGACCCGTGTTCCGCCAGAGGACAGGAATAGGATTTGGCTTCTAGGGAGTTTTTGTGTCAACAGATGAACATCAAACATTTATATATTCTGGCATTTGAATATAATTTTGTATTTCTAAAGTGAAAATAAGATTGTATATTTCCTAGGAGTTTCATTTTCTGTAATCTAATAGCTAGAGCCGTTCTGTATTTTTCCCAGATAAAATACAGGTTGCTCCCCATTAAATGTTTAGTAGAGAACGCTTTCAGGATGTGCTGACATTATTGCTGTTCTACAGTCTCCCCTGTTCACATCCCACAGTGAACAGGGAGGCACCGAGGGGTGTTCGCTTTGAGTGCTGATATGGCTTCTCCTCTGCACATAATAACCCAGAATGCCATCTTTTTTTTTTTTCCTGAATCAAGCAATACTTTAATCAAATGAGTACTTCAAAGTACAGGTCTTCCCAGTCAATATTTTTGCTTAGTTGCCACCAAGCAACAACAATATTAAAAATGATGCAAATCAGGATTCTCTTGTGTGGTGAGGAGACACTCTTTAGAAATATAAAGTCCTGATGATGTTTGACTTGGAACTTATCCTGGGATGCTCACAACCCAGCCCTCTCCAAAACTGATAATTCAGGTTTTGTAGGATCATGAGTATAAACAGAAATCTTAAATGTAGAAGAAATTTGAGGGGGAAAAAGACATAACTGTTAACTTGTATTGCTACGAGATCAGTTAATGAAAAAATTATAATTTTCCAAAGAAAAGAGTATAGTTTTTTATTTTAACATTATGTGTATGAGTATGTCTGTGTATCTGTGTATGTACAAGTGTGTGTGTGTATGTGTGTGTGTGTCAGTCTGTCTGTGTGTCTGTGCGTGAAAGAGGGGGATTCTTTTTGAAAGTATATGGCTCTCTAGCAGGTAGAGGTGATGTAGAGCCCTTGTCCCTGTGTCCTCTGTGAGACTCCAGGGGCTCTGTTTCACTAACACTGTCTCCTTGTGCGCTGTCCCTGCGGGGCCAACCACAGCTCAGGACAGGAGCTGAGCCTGAGCCGTTGGCTCTGAATTAAGACAGACTCTTGAAATTCGTGATGGAGATAATAGTCTGTGGAGCTAAAGAGCTTGGATGTGTCCAGGAGAGGGGCAGTGACTGTTCAGAACCACAAAGCAGGGATTCAGAGAATATTACTCTAGCATCAGCAGCCCTGTCTGGGGATGAAGTCTGGTGACAGCTAGGTTTTGTCCTTGACCCAGGAAGAGAGGACCATGGCGGAGGCAGCAGACAGAAGCAGGGGTGGGAGTTGAGACGTTGCCCTGTGACCAGTGAGGGTCCGATGTCCTGCTAACTTCTGCAGAGTCCTCAGCAATGACCTGACACTTTGAGGAATGACCGGTGCACAGTGACTTCTGCCTGGCTCTCCAGGAAAGCCTGGGAGAGGTTAGGGCTTCTGCTGAGGTCAGAACAATCCATGCTGGGGTCAGGTTAAGAGAAGCAGAGGTATATTGAGGAAGTGTGTGTTGTCACCTTCTCTGCGTCCCCTGCCAGTCTGGTGACAAAGGCGATGTGCTGCCTGTGCTTTCAATGGTGGAACCAGATCAGCTGATAGCCAAGAGTCCAGCTAACCTGAAAAGATAACTCCCAGATCCATGTGACACTGACTTGGGCACTTCATAAAGAAATAGGGCCGGTGAGCTAACTAATGGGTGAGGTGCCTGCCGTACAAGCCTGAATCTGAATTCCACCCCCAGAACCAATGTAAAAAAGCTGGGGTGGTGGTGCATGCTTGTAAGCCCAAAGGAGAGGAAAAGGAGACAGGTCGGTCTCTGGAGCTTTCGGCCAGCTGCTAGGTTACTTGGTGAATCCCAGGGAAGTGGGAAGCCCTGGGCAAATGAAAAAAATATAGGTGGGTCACATCTGAGGAACGACACCCAAGGGTGTCCTCTGGTCTCCATACATACCTGTGCATGTACACACACACACACACACACACACACACACACACACACGCACACGCACACGCACACGCACACGCACACGCACACACATACATGGCCACTGTACAAATATGTGACATATACATGTCAGGTCCAAAGGGAACCCCAATTCCCCCAAAGGCAGTGCATAATCCCAAGATGATAGTCTCTGCTCAGTTCAAGCTGGTCTGCAGGAGCAGCGTTCCTCAGGAACCTGTGAAAGGGTGTCTGTCTGCCCAAAGGCCGGTCCCCTTGGCTACACCTGGGCTGCAAACTAAAGCCCGTGCTGGCCTCCAGACTCTTGGTCCCTATTCACGTGTACGTGTTTGCATTTCAAAGTCCACACTAGCATCCTGGCCCTTCTTACTTCCTCCTCTACCTTAAAACTCCCAGGTGGGTCCAGTTCAAGGCTTCCCTCTCCTCAGCTCCTCCTCTTCCTTATGATCTGCATGATTTTTCCACACCCTACTTCTCTATCCTCAGCCATGGCCGGTCTGCTGCTTTCCTGTAGAAACTGAAGGACAAAGTCCCGAGCTTCCCAGGAGCCACGTCAGGTTATCTGAGCATAGAAGAACTGCTTCAGGAAGAGCCTGCTTGCCAAGGGTGACCCAGGGGATCAAAGCAGGACTCTCGAAGTCACTGTCTTGACTCCATGAGCAAGCCCCTTGCCAAGATTCCTGGTTCCATCCCAGCAGGACTTACTCCTGTTAGCTTTGACAGCTAGGAAGTCCGTTTCTCTTTCACAAGTGAGGAAGCCCCGGGCTTTGTGACGCCTTTCTCCCTTAGTAATGGTAACCGTGGCCAGGATGGCGAGAAGGCCTCAGGCATAGCTCGTCTTTGTGCAGGTCTTCAGGTACCAGCCAGCATGCTTGGTGACGTGCACATGTGGTCCCTCTTCCTCTGTACAGCAAGCTCTGTAGGGAGCACATAGGTCAGAGAAGCTGCCAGGGGCTGTGGACACAACCAGCTGTGGCTTCAGAGCCACCTAGCTGCTGAGCCAATGTGTTTGAAACGCCCTGACCTGTCTGTCCTGTGTTCTGTAAAGGACTGGCCTTGTCATTCAATTTCCGCTTCACTTACCACCTTCTTTCCGTGTCCCCTCAGCCCCCGTGACCTTGAAAACGATACCTTCTGGTAGACTTTTCCTGCTTGTGAGATATTAATAACAACCACTGTGGGACCCTGCATCTTTCACAGGCGGTCCCGGGTTCACGTCGTTCTGATGGGAGGATAGAGAAAGTGCGAAGTCAAGTAGTGGCCAGCAGGTGGCAGCAGTCTGAACCCACCTGGGATGTAGGAAGCCAGAACAGAGAGTTCTCGCCAGTGTTAACTCACACTGTGCTCTTAGTTGTCAGGAGAGTCAAGCAGGGTCAGTGCTCTGGTCCGTCCTCACTGCAAGGGCACAGAGGTGCGAGGTGTTTCTGCATCTGGCTCACATGCCCTGCTCTTACCACCCCTTGCCCTCCCAACTTCACACTGCCTTGGAAGGAGTCCCCCACGACACGGTACAGAACCCGGGTAGGCCTGTGACGGCTGAACATTCAAACAGACCCCTACCCTGAGTGCTTCTCATCGGTGATGCTGCTGTCTTCTTCCTGCTTTCCCCTGACACATGCTTTGCCTTGACACTCCCCCCCCCCAACACCACAATGGGAAAGAAAGGAAGTCAGGCCTCCTTGCTCAGGGCTTGGACAATACAGCTTTTCCTTTCATTGGTGTGTTTCGTATCTACCTGAAAAGATACTGGTTGTCTTACATTTCTCACTCCTACCCTGGTTCTCCAAGAGCAGGGACTATTTCAAATCTTTACCCTCAGTTTCTAGCCCCTTCTGGGGGCTACTGTAAGAGGTGCTGAACAGTGTGAGTGATCATGGGAAAGATAACTGTGAAGGCACACGGAGTGGCCAGGGAGGACCAGAGCCACACTGTCTGAAGGGCTGCTGTCCCCATCTTACACTCGGCCAGTGAGGTTCTTGATGCTGTCCAACTCTTAGTGTAGCAACGATAGATAACCTGTTAGGCTGCTGTCTTAGTTGGGGTTTGTATGCTGTCAAGAGACACCTTGACCACGGCAGCTCTTACAAAGAAAACACTTCACTGGAGCTGCTGGCTTTTGGTTCAGAGGTTCAGTCCATTATCATCATGTGATGAGTATGACGGCATGCAGGCAGACATGGTGTTGGAGAGACAGAGGAGAGTTCTGCATCTGGATTGGCAGACAGCGGGCAGAGGGAGAGATCTCCTGGGCCTGGCTTGAGCATTTGAAACCTTAAAGCCCATCCCTGGTGACTCACTTCCTCCAACTAGGCCACACCTACTCCAGTAAGGCCACACATAATCTTTTCCAATAATGCTGTTCCCCAAGAGACTGTGGATGACCACAGCTGTTTTGAGTTGTTTTTAATTCATAAAAGTTGTGTTACTAGTTCGAGCTCCTATTTTTGGGGGGTGGGTGGGTGGAAATATTGGCAGTTTTACTTTACCATTACTTGAGATTTTATCCCCAAAACTGACCTGTCACTTTATCATTGGACCCAGGTCCTTACAATGTCATCGTCACCAGAGGTACACATGCTGTCATGCCGCTCATTCAGAAACCATATGAATATGTGCTTGGCAATATCACCTGGGGAATCCCCTGGGATCTATTATATTCTTGCCTCTTTTTACTGGTATATATCTACCATTTTGTAATGACATCTCATTCAAGTGTGTCAGATGCTTTCACAGTTCAGCCTCTGGCCCTCCCTGTCTTCATTTGTTCCTTTATCAGATGGTCTCATTTCTGCTCTCATGTTCTAGGGCTTTGATGATTTATAAATATATGTCGTATGTATGATTTCATATATGACCATATAAATACGTGTCATAAATATAACTAGAATCTGTATATGAGATAAAACATGTGATATTTGCCTTTCTGGGTGTGGCTTGATTTTAGTTAATCTGATATTCCTCAGTTTCATCTGTATAAGGATCAAATACCTCTGCTGCAGGGGAATTGTGCTCTGGGGTACATTACTACAGACTAACAGAATGCAGGGTTCCAAATCCTGAAGGGATGCTCTGAGGGCCCCTCCCAGAAGCCAGTGAGTGGATGTCTTACGTCAGTGGTTCTCAACCTTCCTAATGCTGTGACTCTTTAATAGAGTTCCTCATGTTGTGCTGACACCCCCCCCCCACCTCCCAACCATACAATTATTTTTGCTGCCACTTCATACCTGTAAGTTTGCTATGGTCATTAATCTTAATGTAAACAGCTGTGTTTTCCAGTGGTCTTAGGTGACCTCTGTGAAAGGGCCATTTCATCCCCAAAGGGGTAGAGACCCACAGGTTGAGAAACGCGGGCGTAGATGGTACTTCAGAGACAGGGGCAGCACCTTGGCCCCCATCTGTAAGATGCCAGTGTCTCCCTCACCTATCCATGGCCGAAGCCGTGGGTCCGAAGACTTCACACTGAGTCTCTCAGGGGATGCTGCTGCCCCAGGCACAGTCACTGTTGGACATGTTATGGCTACCTTGTCCCTCCCTGCAGAGTCCCAGGCTTTGTGCTCAGCCTTGTAGTCTGAGGGGGATTATGCAGTGTGACAAAGGGATGACCAGGCCCTGAAGGACCAGTGACAGTTCAGCCGGAAATGGTCTGTGCTCCAGCAGGTCAATTAACCACTTCACTGAGCACCAGGCCCCAGGACTTCTGGGCACAAAGGTCTCATCTGCAGTATTAGGATGGGATGTCTCCGAGGCTGGTTCTCCAAGAGTGAAGCTAGTTGTTGCCATAGCGACTCCATTTACACATAGAATATTTAACCAGAGCCAAAGTGAGTAGTGGGTACAGAGGGACTCTGTCCACACAGGCATGTCTTGAAAATCAACATATTCTACCCCAATGATATACTTATTCCAATTAAATTAAAAATAGGCCTACTTGGAGAGATGGCTCAGTGGTTAAGAGCACTGGCTGCTCCTCCAGAGGACACGGGCTTGTTTCCCAGCATCCTCAGAGGGACATGTCTGTAACTTCAGTCCCCGGGAATCTAACACCCTCTTTTGGTTTTTGTGGGCATTGCATGCACATGGTACACAGACATACCTGTAGGCAAAACACCCATATACATAAAAAGTAAAAGGCCCACTTAACATCTTTTAACCTATAAGTAAGAGAACATAAAAGTGTTCAGACCACAGGGTTTTGTGGTAGTTTAATGAGACAATGAAAATATTAAGTTCTTAGTGTGTATTAACTGCACTGTAATTATAAATCATATCCACAATGGAAAATGAGTATAATTAATGGAAATAATGACCATATTAACAATAACAGGACAGCAATGATCTGTCTCTGTAATTAGGCAGACATGCAATGGTGATTGTTTACAACGGGAAAGCCAGGGTTCAGAGAGCCAACTGTTACACTCAAGTTCATCTGACTAGTTACAGTCTGAAGTCAAATGTATTTTACACTTAAGCTAAGTGTCTCCCTGCAGCTGCATCCTGAACATAGAGACCCATGAGCATTTGTGAGCAAATGGGGCCAGCATCCCCTCACAGGATGTCATTCTGCTTTTAATTTTTTCCCCAACATACTATTTTTATTCATTATTTGGGAATTTCATACAACACACCTTGATCACACTTGCTTCCCATTTCTCCCAGGTTCACCCTTCCACCCTTGCCTCAACCCCCTAAAAAAACCCAACAAATCCAATTTGGGTTACCCATACACTCACTGGAGCATGGGCAAACTCCCAGTGGCCAGCTAGCCCTTAACGAAAGCTGAGTTCTCCCCTGCCTCCCCGCCAGAAGCCATAACTGTAAAGAGCTACACTTATCATCTTTATTACAATTTTAAGGGCTCTCTTCAATGGCTTCCTGCCTGAACTGTTTCTTTTTGGGGGAGGGTGAGATTGGCACAGAAGCCTTCCATATCTCTCATTGTCAATTAGGAGTCTCCAGTCATCAATACCACTGCAAAAAGAACCTTCCTTACTCATATCAGCAGCTCGGATCATGGACTTCCACATGGTTTCCAGTGACAGCATGGACCATGGACATTAACACAGTCTCTGTGGACCATGGACACCAACCTGGTCTCTGGCAGCAACAAGGACCATGGTCATTAACACAGCCTCCAGTAGCAGCAAGGACCACAAAAGTCTTTTGAGGACACTTAATCCAGAAAATGAACCATTCCTTATCTCAGACATCTTCTTGTTTGTTCAGACTCAGGGGCAGGACCTGTGAAAGCTCTGGGCTTCTGTACGCCACCCTGCCCTGGGCTCCAGCAGCCCCGTTGGTGCCCTGGGCTCCAGCAGCCCCGTTGGTGCCCTGGGCTCCAGCAGCCCCGTTGGTGCCCTGGGCTCCAGCAGCCCCGTTGGTGCCCTGGGCTCCAGCAGCCCCGTTGGTGTCCTGGGCTCCAGCAGCCCCGTTGGTGCCCTGGGCTCCAGCAGCCCTGTTGGCCATCGTGTTCGCTGCCAGTGGGCAGTCCCCGAGGCTCCATGCTTTCCCCCTCCCAGGAGGACAAGCCTCATGAGCAGCAGTGGCTCTAGGCCACTGGTCAGGCCTGTGGACCAAGGAGCATCACCCGGCGGTCCAAGAACGAGCTCTACTCAGCAGCATCGTGCTCCTTTTCTGCTCTTTCCCAGTCATTTAAAACGAAATTAGGGGGTGGGCTGTAGCCAGATTTGACCCCTGGGTCACAGTTTGCCCATGCCTGCATCGATGATAGTTGAACAGTGTTCATAAGCACATGTGTGCTTGTATGTTTCTGTGTGCCTGTGTCTCTGTTCATGTGTATGTACATAGCTGTGTGTCTGTGTGCATGCATCTGTGTGTATGTCTTTAGGTATGTTCATGAATATATCTGTGCATACATGTGTATTGGCTTGTACATGTGTTTGCACACCCACGCTTCTCCAACTCCGGTATGTATTTTTGCTGTTAAGGAAGTCAGGCTGATTTCTGTTCACATCACGTAGCACCTGTGGAAATACAGAACTGGGAGAAGTAGACACAGGATGCACACTTGTTGTTGTTATACTTTGATTCTGGAATTGTCTCACTCTGTAGCATCGGCTGGTCTTGAACTCACTCTGTAGACTAGGAAGACTTTGAACTTGTAGCAATCTTCCTGCTGTGGCTTCCGGAGTCCTGGTATGACAGACAGGAGCAATCACCACGTAGCTGTTTGATTGCTCTCTATAGAGTTGATTCTGATTTATATCCAACAATGCCTGGCAATGCCAATTTCTCCATAGCCATCCAATGCTTTATCAAATGTTTTCATCTTTGTAGACCTAAAAGGGAAACAGTATTTTATTTATTTTAACCTTTCCTGTATGAGTTTGAACTCATTTTCACATTTAAGAGCTGTTGGCACTACAGACACCTGGTCTTGGGACACTTTTTCTCTGGCTGGGTTGCCTCGTCCAGCCTTGACAGGAGGAGGGCTTGTGTCTAGTCTTATTGCATCTTGTTATGCCATGTTTGGTTGATATCCCTGGGAGACATGCTCTTTTCTGAAGGGAAGCAGAGGAGGAGTGAATCTGGGAGAGGCAGAGGTAGAGGTGGAGGGAGGGGAGGCTGTGTTGTATGAGAGAAGAATAAATTAAAAAAAGAAGGAAAGTGGAAAGAAAATAAAGAACAATATTTTGAACAATGAAAAGAGCTGTTTGCATTTCAGTTTTTTTTTTTTTTTTTTTTTTTCGAGACAGGGTTTCTCTGTGTAGCTTTGCGCCTTTCCTGGGACTCACTTGGTAGCCCAGGCTGGCCTCGAACTCACAGAGATCTGCCTGCCTCTGCCTCCCGAGTGCTGGGATTAAAGGCATGCGCCACCACCGCCCAGCTGCATTTCAGTTTTGAATTCTTTGTAGCTTTTTAGATATGATCATTGCTGTTTACAATGGTTTGTTATTAGCTCTTCTTATCAATATGTTGTTCACACAAACACATCTCTGTAACATATGATTCCTTTTTGTCCATATCAATACTGTTTTCTGTCCAGACACATGTTCACTTGTAAGTAGTAAAATTAATATTTCTTACTTTACAGTTCTACATTTTGCAGAAAAGGTTTTCTCTCTCTGATATTTCTCCCCTCCTCTCCCCTCCCTCCCCTCCCCTCCCCTCTCCTCCCCTCCGCTCTCCTCCTCTCTTTCCATTGCCTTCTTTCCCCTCCCCTTCCTTTCCAGTCCCTCCTCCTATGCATACTTCCTTTTGACAAGGCCCTACTAGTCCAGGCCAGCTTCAAGCTCCTGATCCTCCTGCCTCAGCTTCTCAAGGAGTTGAGTAACAGGCACTTGTCACCACACCCTGCTTACATGTAGCTTCTTTATTAGGTTCCCTCTTGTTCTTTACAATGAATCATTTAAGCGATGAGAAATTTATCAATGGTGACTTTTTATTTTTATTCAAATAAAACTTTAAATGTATGTACCGATCCGACTTTTTTCTTCTAGTACTGTAGTTCTCGACTTTCCTAACTCTGCGACCCTTTAATACAGTTCCTCATGTGGTGGTGGTTCCCAACCAGAAAAGTATTTTCATTTCCACTTCATAGCTGTAATTTCGCTACTTTTATGAATTGTAATGAAAATATCTGTGTTTTCGATGGTCTTAGGTGACCCTTGTGAAAAAATCTTTCAACCCCTGAGAGGGTTGAGGCCCACAGGCTGAGAACCACTGATCTAGTCATTTTTGTGCACGTCTTTGAACAATTCCTCCTTCTTGTGTGTGGATTCGGCAGCCCACATGCAACAATGCAGCACTGCCAGATGACAGCCGTGCCCTTCTGTAAAGCCAAGCCTTCTCTCCTGTCCCATTTGCCAGTCTCTTCTCGCGGTGACGCCGGCTTTTACAGTGTAACAGCTCCCTAATGCATTCTGCGATGGCCATTACCCTCCTTGTTTCTGTCTTGAGGGCTTGTCTAGGCGTTCTAGCTTGTACATTTTTCATACGAATACTAGGTTAGATTTATGTTGTTCTCTCTAAAAATGACGCTGGGATTTTGTTTACCATGTGTATTAAATTTATAAGTGAACTCTGGGAACACAGTGACTTTATTATGTTGATTGGGCACCTACCCAGCATCATAAGATGTTTTTCATTTATTTGTACATATGTGTGTGTATGTGTGTGTGTGTGTGTGTGTACATATGTATGTGTGTGTACGTGTGTGTGTATGTGTGTGTATGTATGTGTGTGTATGTATGTGTGTGTGTGTGTGTGTGTGTGTGTGTGTGTGAGTGTGTTTCTTGGTAGAGTTTTTCATAGGCTCTTTCTACAAAGAGTGCAGCACTATAGATTTTGTGATTGCTCACAGCCTCTTACTGATAATTTATTATTTTAGTTGTGTGTGTTTGTATGTATGTGTAGGTGCATGTATGTATGCAGATGTACATGGGTGTATGTGTGTGTGTGTGTGCATATGTGTATCTGACCAGATGAAACCCTGGGTGTCATTCCTCAGCTACTATTCATCTTTTTTAGACAGAGCCTCTCACTAGCCTGGAATTCGCCAAGTAGGCTGGGCTTCTGGGAAGTCATCCCATCTCCTCAGCTGAGATTAAAAGTGTGTCTTATATTTTTGGTTGTGAGCCTGGTGGTGCACGCCTTTAATCCCATCACTCGGAGGCAGAGCCAGGTGGATCTCTGAGTTCGAGGCCAGCCTGGTCTACAAAGCAAGATCCAGGAAAGGCGCAAAACTACACAGAGAAACCCTGTCTCGAAAAACCAGAAAAAAAAAGTGTGTCTTAGTTAGGGTTTCTATTGCTTTGAAGAGATGCCATGACCATGACAACCCTTTTAAAGGAAAGCATTTAATTGGGACTGATTTGTAGTTTAGAGAGGTTTAGTCCTTTATTGTCAAGACAGGAAGCATGGTGGCAAGCTGGCAGACACAGTGCTAGAGAGGAAGCTGAGAGTTCAACACCATGATCTGCAGGCAGTAGGGAGAGAGAGAGCCACTGGGCCTGGCTTGGGCATCTGAAACCTCAAAGCCCAACCCCAGTGACTCACTTCCTCCAACAAGGCCACACCTTCTGATGCCACTCCTTAAGCAGTCAAATATGAGTCTATGAGGGCCATTCTCATTCAAAGTGTGTGTTGTGTTTTTTCCTTTTATTTAAAATTGGTTCTTTTCTCATACAACATATCATGATTATAGTTTCCCCTTCTTCTACTCCTCCCAGTTCTTCCCCACTTCCCCTCCCCTCCAGATCCACTCCATTTTTTTCTGTCATTAGAAAAGAACAGGATTCTAAGAGATACCAACTAACTCAACAAAATTTTATATATATATATTATATATATAATTTATATATATAATATATATACATATATATATATATATATATATATATATATATATATATATATAAAGATGAAGCAAAAACTGTCATATAGAAGTTGGACACAGCAGCCCAACAGGAGGAAAAGAGTCCCAAGAGCAGGCACAAGAGAACAAGCACCCACTTGTTCTCATGCTCAGGAGTGTAGCTAGTTTTCCTGCCTTGCTCACAGTCAGGACAAATCTTTGTTACCCACCAGTCCCACAGCCACTCAGACCCAACCAAGTAAACACAGAGACTTATACTGCTTACAAACTGTATGGCCGTGGCAGGCTTCTTGCTAACTGTTCTTAAAGCTTAAATTAATCCATTTCCACAAATCTATACCTTGCCACATGGCTCATGGCTTACCAGTACTTTACATGCTGCTTGTCATGGCATCGGCTGGCAGTGACTCCTTCTGCCTTCTTGTTCTTTTATTTCTCCTCTCTGTTAGTCCCACCTATACTTCCTGCCTAACCACGGCCGATCAGGTTTTATTTATTGACCAATCAGAGCAACACATTTGCCATACAGACCATCCCACAGCACAGCCAAGTGCAGACCATCTCAGACACCTGCACTCAGGCCCGTGGTCCTAATCATCCTTTATGTGGACCTGCTGGGTAAAGCCACGGGGAACCCGAGAATGGGCTCCCACAGGACATACAGAACATCCCACAGCACAGGAGTCCCACAAAGTACCGAGCTAATAGCTATAGTATATATGCAGAGACCGAGTGTAGACCCACGTAGGCCCTGTGTTTTTGCTGCTTCAGTCCCTGAGAGATCATATGTGCCTTACTTAGTTGATTCAGAGGGCCTTGTTCTCCTGGTGTTCTCCATCCCCTCCGTTCTCACACTCTGGTTCTCACACTCCTGCCTCCTCTTCCTCAGGAATCCTGAGCTCTGAGGGGAGGGGTTTGATGGAGACACTACATTTTGACTCTCTCCACTTAATGTCTGGCTGTTGGTTTCTGCACCTGTTCCCAGATGCTGTTGGAGGAAGCCTCTCTATGATGCCTGGATAAGGCCCTGATCTATAAGTACATTAAAATATCACTAGGAGTAATTTTATTGATACTTTTTTTAGACCAGTAGTGTTTGATTTTACCCTTGTTCTCTGGGCCATCTAGTCTCTGGTTCTTAGTCACCCAAGCAGTGTCAGGTGTGGGTTTGTTCTCATGGAGTGGGCCTTAAGTCAAATTGGACATTGCTTGGCTACTTCCACAAATTCTGTGCCACCATTGCCCTGGGCAATGTCTTCAGGCTGGGCAGATTGTAGGTCAATGGCTTTGTGGCTGGGTTGGTGTCCATGTTTCTCTTTCCATAGCCTGCAGAGAACCTTCTAGCACCAAAGAGATTAGAGCAGAGGAGCAAAGGCTCCATGTAGGCACTAGCCTGACTTCTCTGTGTTCAGTGAGTTGTGTGGGTGTTGGTGTTGTCCTTGGCAACGGGGCCCCACTGTCAGTTTGCAGAGAACAATCCTTCTGTCTCAGCCATAGCCAAGATTGTTTGGGAATTTCCTTGGGACCCCGTTGGCTAACAACTGAATTGAATGCAACTCAGTTTAGTCAATGGAAACCTTGCCTGGTGACAAGAGATGGCCAGTTGAGTCTCTGTGTCCTCCATTACTAGGAACCCTCATTAGGATCACCTTCATACATTCCAGGAAGTTTCCATTGCACTGGGTTTCCACACTAACCCCTAATCCCCACCCCACCCCGCAATTCCAGCTGTCTCTCCCTGTACTCTCTCCCTCCATTCCATCTTCCCCAATACCTGATCTCCTAACTCCGGTTCCTACTTGCCCCCATTCTGCCCATAAAATCTGTTCTATTTTCCCCTTCCAGTGAGATCCACACATCCCTCCTATTCTCCTCCTCTTTACACAACCTCTCTGGGGCTACAGATTATAGCTAGTATCAACATATAAGCAGCTAATATATGCTCATAAGCAAATAATACCATATTTACCTTTCTGGGTCTGGGCTACCTCACTCAGGATGATTATTTTCTAGTTCCATCTATTTGCCAGCAAATTTCATGATGTCATTTTTTTTTAAACAGTGGAATAATACTCCATTGTGTAAATGTATCCCATTTTATTTATCCATTCTTCAGTTGAGGGACATCTAAGTTGTTTCCTGTTTCTGGCTATTATGAATAAAGCTGCAATGAACATGTTTGGGTAAGTGTCTTTGTGGTAAGATGGAGCCTCCTTTGGTATAGCTGGATCTTGATGTAGATCAATATCCAACTTTCTGAGGAACTGTCCTATTGATTTCCATAAAGGCTGTACAAATTTGCACTCCCACCATCAGTGGAGGAGTGTTCCCTTTGCTCCATATCCTTGCCAGCATGAGCTGTCATTTGGGTTATTGATCTTAGCCACTCTGACAGGTGTAAGATGGAATCTCAAAGTAGGCTTGATTTGCATTTCCCTGATGGCTAAAGACGTTGAACATTTCTTAAAGTGTTCCTTAGCTACTTGAGTTTCCTCTATTGAGAATTCTCTGTTTAGATCTGTATCCCATTTTTAAATTGATTTTTTTATATCTAGTTTATTGAGTTCTTCATATAGTTTGGATATCAGTTCTCTATTGGATGTGACATTGGTAAAAATTTTTCTACATTCTGGAGGCTGTGACTTTGTCCTATTGACAGTGTCCTTTGCCTTACAGAATCCTTTCAGTTTCATGAGGGTGAAAACCAGCTAGCTCAGAGAGGCAGAGGAAGCAGCTGGCTGACCTTCCTCCTCCACGGTCATCTCAGAAAGAGGGCTCTTTCCTATGCTGTCTGAAACAAAATTCCTCCAGCAACATGTTCCTCCCTTCTACTTCCTGTGCCTCTGTCTTTCTGACCTCCCGACTTCCCCTCACTCTCTATGGTTACTTCCAGTCACCTGGTCACTTGCTCCACCTTTTGACCTATGGTTGATTTTATTTAAATAATGCAAATCTCTGGCTTCACAGTGTGATCAAATATCCTGCAACATTCTAGAAAGTCATTAATATCTTTCTTTATTTCTGTCTTAACCCATCTTTCTTTTTTTCTTCCTTCCTCCCTTTCTTTCTTTCTTTCTTTCTTTCTTTCTTTCTTTCTTTCTTTCTTTCTTTTTATTTTTTTTTGATTTTTCGAGACAGGGTTTCTCTGTGTAGCTTTGCACCTTTCCTGGAACTTACTCTGTAGCCTAGGCTGGCCTCGAACTCACAGAGATCCTCCTGGCTGTGCCTCCCGAGTGCTGGGATGCCGCTGCCGCCACCGCCGCCGCCGCCACCGCTGCTGCCATCGCCAACACCTGGCTTAACCCATTTTTCATTCAGTAGAGAGTTGTTCAGTTTCCATGAGTTTATGAGATTTCTCTTTTTTCTGTTGTTGTTGATATCCAGCTTCCTTCCCAAGCACAGTGCTTCATGGGAACTTCCTGTATGACCCAGAACCTTGAGACAGAATGTGCCCTAAAGAGTTGTGGCTTAGTAAATCAAGGTGGGCTGTCTCACCCACCTGTCACTTTATGGAGGTGAGAGATAGCAAATGCTATGGTTGTGAATTATGCTGACACACAGTACTGTACCCACTGGCTCTTCGATACTGTTGAAGCTAATTTCTATCTCCTAATCTTTTTAAATTTATTTACATGTTTAGTTCTTGGATTATTCCATACAATATATTTTGATCCTATTTATTCCCTCCTCTCCTCCGAGTTCTACCCACCTTCCTAACCATCCAACTTTGTGTCTTTTTGTTGTTTTTTGTTTTGTTTTTTGAGACAGGGTTTCTCTGTGTAATTTTGCTGCCTGTCCTGGATCTCACTCTGTAGACTAGGCTGGCCCTGAACTCAAGGAGATCCACCTGGCTCTGCCTCCCAAATGCTGGGATTAAAGGCGTGTGCCACCACTGCCTGGCATCTTTTTTTTTTTAAGACCCAAGTCCCATTTGCACTGCCCATAAGTCCTTACATGTGTGGCCTTTCACTGGAGTGTTGTCCACTTGTCAGGATCACACCCTCAAAGGAAACTGACTCCTTCATCTCCCAGCAGCTATTCATTGCCAGCAGCTTCTCAGCTAGTGGTGAGACTTCTTGCCCACCTCCCCTTTCCATCCTGGGGATTTGTCTGTCTGGCGTGAGCTCGCACAGGTCTTGTTCATGCCGTCACAGTGGCCATGAGTTCACACATGCAACTGCCCCGCCGTGTTTGGAAAACACAGTATCCTTGTGGCCACCCGCCACCTCTTGCAGCCCTGCCCCCAGAATGTCCCAGAATTTGGAGACTGTGGGATGAGGGGATGAGGGTGGTGATGAAAGAGACAGAAGAGTTGTGGACATTTGGGAATGTGGGGCTTGTGGATGGCTGTAGTTTGGGGAGAGATACATGTACTAATGCCCATGTTCTGTCTACATAGGAAAGCATGCTACCAGAATGCTCCCCAAGGCTCATACATGCTTCTAATGAGAAGTGCATTCTTTCTGGAACACGCCTCTTCAGCTGTGGATGCTCACTGTAAGCCCTCCCTAAGGAGCCTGAAGATTTAGTTGATATTTTCTCATCTTCCATTTAAGCCATCTGCAAAGTTCTTTGTCTCTGAGCATCATAATCAGATGCTCGAACACCATCTTTTCATCTCTTCCCTTGACAGTTGCTTTCTGTGAAACCATGACAACAGCCTGGGTCACGGTACTTTTTACAAGGCCACAGCCAAGTGCTTATGCTTTTGATTGCTGAAGTGCTTCCTCTCACCGAGGCCTCTGCAGCTTTTATTTATAGTGTAGATTGGCGAGGAAATTGATACTAACTCTATGGAGCCTGTCATTTATTAGCCTATTCATTTTTAACTAACGTGTTATAATTTCAAAATAGTCCTTACTCGCTGTGGACTGAAAGAAGCCACAGGACTATATGCTTCAGCTGCCAGTACCCAGTAGTCACCCCCAGTTCCTTCCGTGATTCTCAGCCTTGGCATGCTTTTTGTTGTTGTTGTTTGTTTTGGGACAGGGTCTTTCACTTGCTGGGAAGTTACCAAGTAGGTTAGGTTGGCTGGATAAAGGATCCACAGGGATCTGCCTACCTCTGCTTCCCTGGCACTGAGTTATACCACATGCCATCATGCTTGACTTTTTGTACGTATCCTGGAGGTTGAACCCAGGTCCTCAGGCCAGTTTTTCCAGTAGAGCTCTCCTGAGCCTCAAATAGCAATTTTAAAAACAATCAAACATTCTAATCCAATACAATTCAAAAATACTGATTGGATATGTGATGGTAGGAAAAACATTAAAAGGTCTTTCTCTGTATTTGTAACACTATGTTTTTGTAAGAGCAGAAAGGTCTATGTGATGCTAAGAACCACGGGGATTCATGATCCACAACAGTCTCGAACTGGAGTGGAAGGATTCCAGACAGGGTTCTTTGGCATTGCTTGTTGTGAGCATGTGTTCAGGGCAAAGAACTCATGCTGCGTGTTCAGAGGCCTCAGTAAAGTCCCAGGATGCATCATGGGTGAGCCCTCTTAGAAACACCGTGGGCTCATTTCTCTTCCGACTTTTGATTAACTTTGGATAGTGTGCAAACAGAAACCTTTTACTACTACTCTATTTTTCTCGACCCCTATGTTCAGTTATGACTCCCAATGGGCTTGTGACCCACAGTGTAAGAATCTGAGCGCTAGGACATCCTTCCAAAGACCAGAGGACCTGGTCCCCGACATTACCCGAAGGTGCTCTGCCTCTGAGCTATGCCACCAGCCTGAAGTGTACATTTAATAATCGCATTTATGGCTCCTTTATTTTCTATCTTAAAGGGTACACATCTGGGCAACCTTGAACGATGTGCAATATTTCCTTAGCCATACCTCGTATCACAACATAAGAAGAAAAATGCTAAGAGCAAGCAGAACGTCGTTGCTCATGGGCCTCCCCTCATGCAGGCTAGCCAGGCATGGTACTTGCTCTGTCATGGTTCACCTTTCCAGTTTCCCTGGAGCCTTCCCGTGAAGCCAAGGTGCAGAGCCATGTGTCATGGACCACAGCTCCAAATGAGCATCGGAGGGGAGGAGAGGAGTTAATAACTGGATGACCCCAAATCTCATTACTGTCAGGCCAGGGGAATATTACAAATTACAAACGAAATTCACAAATGACATTTCAAAGATATCTTCTTAACCCAATTTAAGTGCATGCCATTGTGATTAGCTACATACGCCCATGAATAAAGATCTAATTACTGTAGCTAGACAAATTAAATGTTTCTGGAGGCAGCAATCTTTTCTTCCTTCCTTCCTGGGACACACAAGAAGGTTGGTCCTGTAGGAAGCAGGGGCTGACACAGACATCAAGCGGAAGGGCCTCGACAAACCTTTCTGTTCTTGTCATTTCTGATGAACCCTGTCTTGATTCATTGACTGGTCATCTCTTAAACAGCAATGAAAAAGTGTAGTATCAGGCCCAAGCGATTCCCTTTCGGGAAGTGTTGTAATCACATTGTCTTTACGGTGTTCTAACTATGATGTCATCACACGGCAGGAAAAGACTTAAGAGATCTGAACGGTTCTGCTGAGGTGCATACTAGAAATCATCACACATTTCCAAGGCCGTAGCTGGGTAATTAATATGTTTATTTAAAAATTTAAACAGTAACCAGGTTGGCTGCATCTTTGAAGTATCAGAACTCAAGTAGCAGTCTGTTGTAAAGATTCAAATCTGCAATTCTAGCCATCAGGGCACTGAGGCAGGAGGATCATGAGTGTGAGACCAGTTTGAGTACCATGGTGAAACTCTCCCACAGGAAAGCCTGCCTCTTCAAGCATTAAGAAGATGAGCTGGGTCTGATGAGATGATTCAGTAGTAAATGTGCTCCTGATGGCCTGAGTTTAATCCCTGGATGTGCATGGTGGAAGGAAAGACCCAGTTCTCTCAAGTTGTACTCTGGCCACACTTGTGCCATGGCATGAGAATCCCCCCTGCCCCAAATCCTCAATGCATGCACACAAAATACAGATAAATAGAAGCAGGCCAATCTCTGTGAGTTTTAGGCCAGCAGGGTTACATAAGGAGATGCCTTTCCAAACAAATCAATGCTCACAAATACATCCAATGTGATCAGATTTGAAGAGCCGTATAGAAACATGTCAGGAGTCCCCACCACCCCACATTTACTTTAAACTCAGTCCTGTGGTCTGTGTTTCTTTCCCTTGGGGTGTATTTTCACCCATCCTTTATCCAAGTGTGTTGCCTTTTACAGTGGCTGATGTATGTGAACTTGACACAAGCTAGAGTCATCAGAGAGGAAGGAGCTTCAGTTGAGGAAATGCCTCAATGAGATCCAGCTGTAAGGCATTTTCTCATTTAGCAATCAGTGGGGGAGGGCCCAGCCCATGGTAGGTGGTGCCATCCCTGGGCTGGTGGTCCTGGGTTCTATAAGAAAGCAGGCTGAGCAAGCCAGGGGAAGCAAGCCAGTAAGTAGCATCCCTCCATGGCCTCTGCATCAGCTCCTGCCTCCAGGTTCCTGCCCTGTTTGAGTGCCTGTCCTGACTTCCTTCAGTGATGAACAGCAATGCGGAAGTCGGAAAAGCCAAACAAACCCTTTCATCCTGAACTTGCTTTTTGGTCATGGTGTTTCATCACAGCAATGGAAACCCTGACTAAGATGCCTTTCTTGTCCCATTCCTCAGCATTTGTTTTATTTTAATAAAACAATAAATAAATAAATAAATAGATAAATAAATAAAATGAAACAATCTTGGGACAACCATGAGGAGCAACCATGAGAAAGGCACATAAGCCAAAGCAATAATTTAAAGACTTTATTATCTAAAAAGTATGTGTATGTTTACAAGTCAGTGTGGGTATGTGCACGTGAGTGCAGGTGCCCATAGAGGCTGGAGGTGTTGGATCCTCCTGGAGCTGGAGTTAACAGGTGGTGATGAGCCACCTGACATGGGTTTGAGAAGCAAAACTCTGGTCTTCCATAGGAACAACCAGTGCTCTTGGCCACTGAGCCATCTCGACAGCCATGATGAGTTTTAACTGTCAGTTAGACACAGTGTAGACTCACCCAGGAAGGCTTCTCAGTGAGGATTGTTTAGATGAGGTTGGCCGGTGGGCACTTCTGTGAGGGGATTGTTTTGATTATGTTGGTAGATGCAGGATGAGCCAGTCCATTGTGGGCAGCACCATTTCCTGGGTCTGGGTCGTGGATTGTAGGAGACTGGAGGAACTGAGCTGATTAGTAGGCACACACACCCTCATGTGCTTTCTGCTCTTGATTGTGGATGTGATTTGATTTCATCAAGCTTGGGTGGCCTCAACTTCCCTGCTATGATGGGCTGTAACTTGGAGTTGTAAGATAAAAAAAAAAAAAACCCTCCCCTACAGCTAACAGTCCAGAGAGAAGATATTTAGGGGATTTATGTGGTGATATAGTGTGTACCCTAATAAAGCTTGTCTGAGGATCAGAGGACAGAGCCAATCACTAGATTAGACATAGAGAGAGGCCAGGCAGTGGTGGCATACACCTTAATCCTAGCACTCAGGAGGCAGAGATCCATTTGGATCTCTGTGAGTTCAAGGCCATCCTGGACTACATGACATTGATTCAGTCTAGGAGAGAAACAGAGCCAGGCAGTATTGGCACACACCTTTAACCCCAGCATTTGAGATCTCATGCTTTTGCTTGGGAGGCACACATGCTTTTAATCCCAGGAAGTAATATGGCAGGGCAGAGAAAGTTATATAAGGTGTGAGGAGATAGGAACTAAAGACTCTTTTTGGCTGATATCTTTCGGGTGAGGACTCAGATTCTTTCAGGATCAGCTGAGGAGTTGGTGATGTGAGGTTGGCTGTGGCTTGCTCTGCTTCTCTGATGCTCAGGCAAGCTTTATTTTAGGGTATACAATACATCACCACAGATTTATGCTCTCTTTAGGGACTTTGGTCTTCATCTAGGACAAGAAGGTTAGAGGGTTCAATGTGAAAGAAAGTTTGATGTTTTTAGGATGATCCTATTGCCTGTGTTCCTGGCATAGCAAGGAAGATAAACTAGGAACAAGAAAAGAACTTTAGGGTATGTTTAGAAATAATGAAGTTGCCTAAAATGATTTTCACAACATAGTTTTTCCACCCCCCAATTAAAACATTATCCATTAACTGTAGACCATGTGTAATTTCAGTCTAGGGAGCTGAGAGCTTGGATCCTCACTCAGTCTCTGTGAAATGGTGGGTGCTGAGATCTGCCTGGGGCTGGGCAACTTATGTTATTGTGTGATTCTTTGCAGATGTGGCTGGTGGCAGAGTTTCTTGGTTTTAGATCATGAGCAAAGACTGAAGAGACATGCCTTAATCGGCCAGAGGGAGAAACAGCTTCAGATTACTTGCAGGCTCACCCTAGAAGAGGCTGAAGGTCTCCCTTGAGGATGAGGCACTCTAATTGGAAGGCCTGCTGCAGGCAGGGCGGGTGAATGGGCACTCTTCCTGTCTCAGCCTAACCTCAGCTATCAGCTCAGTGATGTGAAGGAGCTGGAGTGGAGTTAAGGACTGGTGTGTTTGATGCTCTGAAGGTCAAGGGGAAGGCACTTGAAAATAAAAAAAAAATAATAATTACACTAGAACTCTTGACTTTGGTCCCAGAATAACAACATGAATTCTGTCTTAAACATTAGAGTTGGTGGACCTCAGAGTCCTACAGAGAACTCCTATGCTTACCCTTCACTGTGTGTTAGAATACGTTAGATGTCCAATTAGGTCCTAGCTCATCTTGGAATTAACTTTATTGTCAGAGGGCTTGCCTCTTTCTTAAGCATTTTTTGGTGGTGTCTGTTAGATTTAACAAACTCAGTTACCTACGTAAGCTTGGCCAGACCATCAAATAGAAAGGGATGGACAAGGAATAAACCCTCCTGAGATTTGGAAACTAATTAGACCATTTGGGTGTGGTCCTGGAACCAGCAGCATCCTATCATTGCAAGCAGTAGAACCATGAGGGCTGAGTCTGCTAACTGGGTCCCCACAGTCTGGGGCTAGCACTGGGCGTGTCCTGATCTTGCTAACTCATCATTGAGGTCCAGATGTGTGCCGTTCTTGTGGCCCCCTGGCTGGCAAGCATTGACCTGCTAGATGTTGTTCCCGACTAAGTTCTTCCGGCTGCAGTGTGAAGGGAGAGCTGACCCGACACTGAGTGTGCTTCCTCCTCGGCTGTCTTCATAAGAGTGGGGCTGCTGGGGTACTGCAAGCCCATCACAGACAGGAACTGGCCATGCATTGCTCTGATGGGAGCTGGTGATTGGCAATGGCCTGGGAAGAGCTGCATGTGGTGCGTGACAAGCTAGCAGATTGGATGGTTATGAATATGACTAGGTGGCACCACAGTCAGGTGGTGGCTCCTGGTTTTTCTGTTTCTGCTAGTAGGGGTGACATTTCAAAATAACATATCTAAAGATGTTGGGCTACATTCATAGCTGTTCTGGGATGCATATGGCCCATTATCTGTAGGTCTGAGGTATCCGCAAGTGAGCCTAGGAAGAATAAAGAGGAAGAATTAAAAGCTACGAATGCACAATTGAAAATGTGGGAAAACAGTTCCAACGGAGGTCAGAAAGTCCTGGCGTAGCTCAGGCAGTGGCCTCATCTCTGAGTGTGTGGGGAACAGGAGCTGTGGCTGCAGCCAGATGGCTCTTGGGCCTGTTTAGCACGAAAGCCAGCGACACAATCCTTACGCTCGTGCAAGGGTGCCAGAGCATGCAGTGGAGTTGGGCAAGGGAGAGAGGTGC
The DNA here is from genome assembly GCF_004664715.2 of Peromyscus leucopus. NCBI lineage: Eukaryota > Metazoa > Chordata > Mammalia > Rodentia > Cricetidae > Peromyscus > Peromyscus leucopus. The sequence continues at coordinate 70,042,244 of NC_051079.1, read as the reverse complement.
ACTTTCCTCACTCAAGGCGTTCCGTTGGAGGGGTGCCTAAGTATACTCTCCTAAATAACCCCTGTTGAGGGCTAGCTCTAAGGTAGCTTCCTCCCACTGACTCTAACTCACAGGCTGACACCCCCAAACCAGTATTTTTTCTAGATACACAGCCATCGGTTCCAAGGGGAAGGGCAGCCGAAGAAGCAGGTGACTGACCACCCCAGGGAACCCTGCCCTCAGCTGTGCTGAGAGGATCAACGTACATATGTGGATGTAGACACTAGCAAGGTTTGTTCAGAAAGAAGTGATGATGCCCCGGGCCTGCTTCTGCCCCATGGGACTTGGGGTGTAGCATCCTGGCTCCCAAATGTGTTCTCCTTGTCCAGCGGCCACGCCATCATGTGTTCAGGAGAGGCAGGGCTAGCTGGTGAGGGTGAAGGGGACTGCTCTTCCTGAACATTGCAGACACGCTCTTCTGGACTCATCCCCAAACTTCGCTGAATCATAGCTCTTTGGAGTACCAAGGCTTGAAAGCCAGGGGGCATATGCGGCTGATACTGGCTAGGGACACTACTTTGGGAGCCATGGCTAAGAGAGGGACAGTCTGAGGGGTCATGGATGTGAGGGTGGCCAAAACTTCACGTGGAAGATGCTCCACTACCCCTTTTCTTATTCCTGGAGCCCCGAAGAGTGAGGCCATCAGCTTCCAGGAAACAGTGCCCGCAGTCCTCACAGGCTGAAGAAGACAGAGAGTTTCCAAGAATGCAAGGAAGACACAGGGTCACATGTGGCCAACGGCAGTGTCATCACACACAGATGCAGGAGTCGCTGCTGTGCCCCGGGACCTAACAGTGGCCAACAGTGACTCTAGAAATGCAAATCATGAAACACTAAGATGCACAGCTAGGAACTTCTGGCATCCACTGGGTGGAAGGTGACACAGTACTGTAGGGTTGGTTGTGATCAAGAGGACCTGAGGGTATGGAGTGGCCTCCCTGGGTCATGACAGGTCCATGTGACTATTGTTTAGGCAGTTGGCTTTAGGCATCACGAAAGTCTCCTTTTGAAAATGTTCATAACTCGATGAGGAATATTTTACTGAGTAACTGACTGCTGTCCAGTTTATTTAATATTTCTCATCTTTCCCTGGTGTCCTGAAAGCAAACTGAGAGGGTTTTTAAAAATTCGACACTAAGGTGACATGTGAGAGTCAGAATTGCTCTACTGTTGTGTTTATTCTCCAACTGTTCTGCCTCAGGAGACGACAGTGTGCACTAGCTGCCTCATTCTCATGCAGAAGCCAGAGGAGACCCCCAGAGAGCTCTGTGGGAAGACTTGATGGAGGCGATATAGAACTGTGATCTGAGGAAGGCGATGGCTGCTTGTGAATGTGTGTGCATGCATGTGTGCGTATGTGTGTGCATGTGTGTGTGCATGCATGTGTGTGTGCATGCACACATGTGTGTGTGTGCATGTGTGTGTGTGCGTGCATGTGTGTATGCATGTGTGGGGGTGTGTGCATGCACGTTTGTGTGCACACGTGTGTGTGTGTTTGTGTGTGTGTGTGCATGCACACATTGTGTGCATGTGTGTGTGTGTGCGTGCATGTGTGTGTGCATGTGTGGGTGTGTGTGCATGTAGGTGTATGTGCATGCACGTTTGTGTGCACACGTGTGTGTGTGTGTGTGCATGTGTGTGTGCGTGCGTGCATGTGTGTTTGCATGTGTGGGGTGTGTGCATGTAGGTGTATGTGCATGCACGTTTGTGTGCACACGTGTGTGTGTGTGTGTGTGTGTGTGTTCACTCACAGTGTTGGGACACTGAGGCTGCCTTCTACTCTCCATGAGACTGGAGGGGGGCCTCAGCTGCTCCCCATCCCCTCAGAGTTGCCAAGTGCTCTGGTGAGTTCTGTATTCTTTAAATTACTGAGCGGTAAACGCTTTTCTTATTTTTTATTTAAATATTATATATAGTCTTTCTACTCAAAACCCAAACAACATATGAGCATGAAAGAGCCCTCCTCCTCCTGACTTCCCTCTGTGGTTTGAACTGGGCTCTACATTTTTCTCTACTCTGGAAAACATGCTACATATGTGTAAATATCTGTGTTCACATGCAGAATGTGAGCAGGTCACATGGTATTCCCTAGCTTGATTCTCTTCCACTCTTGAATGTGTCCCTTGCTACTTCTCCCAGCGGGCACAGACCTAGTGACAAGTCCCTTGCTATTTTCCAGGGCTCTCCACCACACAGAAGGGGTAGACGCTCCTAGACTAGATGGATCACAGCTAATTTCTTATTGTCATAAAACATGGCAGGCAGCATCTTTCCCGTGGCCCCGCTGGAATGTATTTATTTCTACAGAATACACCCCAAAGCAGGTCTTCTGCTTGTAACTGCACCCACCCCTGGGCTACTCAGGTGGTTTGTGCCAGAAGTTTCCAACACCCTTTTTATTTCCCCAATGTGTCCCTCCAGATGAAGTTGCAGCCCTTTGTCCATCCCCCACCAGCCTCTTCCAAATATGATGCTTGAGCTCGGGAGTGTGACATCACTGCCCTCTTTTTATTGTTTTCATTGTGCCCTCTTTTCTGTGTGACTCCATGGCGGACCGATTCATTTCCAATATCAATCTTTTTTTGTTTTTGTTTTTTGTTTTTTGTTTTGTTTTTTGAGACAGGGTTTCTCTGTGTAGCTTTGCGCCTTTCCTGGAACTCACTTGGTAGCCCAGGCTGGCCTCGAACTCACAGAGATCCGCCTGCCTCTGCCTCCCGAGTGCTGGGATTAAAGGCATGCGCCACCACCGCCCAGCTCCAACATCAATCTTATATTGTCCCCTGAGCTCTTTCATTTGCTACATTTTTTAAAACGTTTCCTCTACATGTTTAAATCATCGTCCAAAATAAGTTTGTTCTCCTGTCCATTGTTTTCACTTTACACTTCTGCTCAGCCCCACGTATTCCGTCAACACAGAGACACTGCTTTCTTGACTCTTTTCTGTCCAGATGCTTGCCAGCCCTTGCTCCACAGAAGTATTGGGGGGAAAAGCCAAAGAAATTTGTGCTGGAGTGGAAGTGGTGAGCTCCTCAAGTGATTGACAGACACTGCCTGTGCTGAGCAGGGCAGGGCACCGCTGGGTGTGGTCCACCCCCTTTCTCTTCTTACCCAAGGCTTTCGCTTTCTCATCCCAAGGGAGCACACACTGGGCAAGTGTGATTTCCAACAGAATTAACATTTTAAACACAATGGCTAGAAATTAGTCAACTGTATTCGCTCACCCTTTTCAAAAGCATGTTTAGTTTTTCACTTTAAAATTCCCATGGCCTTTTATTTGTTAATTAGCCATCCACACAATCTATGGAGATTAATTTGGATCATTAATTTATTGGATTGCAAGACACCTGGGGTACCAGTGCGGTGCAGCTGTGCGCATGTCTATGAAGGTGTTTCCAGAGAGAAGGGACGTCCTGCTCTGAAAGTGCAGACTGAGTTAAAAGGGAAAAAAATCCACCTGTTTCCTAGAGTTCCCTATTGTCGTTTTTCTGGTCAGTGCCATGGACCAACCGGCTCCCACTGTGATTCCTTCCCCTCCCAGATGGACAGGGTTATTCTGAACGATGAGTCAAATGAGCCTCTCCTCCCTTAAGTTTGCTTGTCTATTCATTTATTTGTTATTTATTTATTTTCAACTTCAAGTAACATTCACAGTAATAAGTAACCAATAAACTTTTGTTTCCCATTTTTTTTTCCAGCACAAAAATTAAGAATTTCAGATTCTGAAAAAGCAAAGCCACCTTCTATTTTGCAAAGCTATGGTTGAAAAATTCTCAAGCCAAGTACACTAATTTGCAGATTTCACCATAACAAACAGACGTTTGCTAGATATCCTTAATGGTCCATCTTTATGCACACGGTTGACATTCCTCTTAGGATTAACTGTTGACTGTGATGACATAAGATCGGACTAATCACGGGGCCTTGGGGATGTTTTGGATTTTGACTTGCAGAAATACTAATTCATTTTTTTCCCTCTCCCACTGGTTTATGGGCTTCTGCATCCTTATTTTCTTGACAAATGCAGCTCTTTTCTTCTTGGCTGGTCTGTTAAGGGACAGTGTGTTATGCTATTTTTCTTTGTGAGCAGTGTTCTGTGATAACGGTTGTGGGAGGTGTCTTTGTTTCCTTCCCAATACCTACGGGAGCATCTTCAGTGGGGTCTGCTCTCACTCTATGGTGTTGTTTCTTGGTCTTACATATGAGTTTTAAAAAACACATTAAGGAAAATAATTGGGAACTACATCAGAAATCAGAAGTGGGAACTTCTGGCCAGATTATTTTGTTACAATCATAAGTGGGAATTTATTCTTAATATATATTTTAATATTGCCCATTATATCATCTTTATTGACATAACAAATTAGATTCAGCAATTTCTTTTCCTTAAACTGTTCTTGGATTATTATGATCAGCCCAAGTTATTATAGTTGCCACTATGTGCTTGTCAAAATTGTTGAGTGAATCATTATTTTATGCAATGCTGGGTTTATTTCCCGGTTATGTCTGTGCAGGGGGGGAGAACTGTTCACTTCAACGCTGCTTCTGTTGGGCTGTGGCAGCAGGATCAACGCTATAATTTAGAGGCGGCTGTTGCTAGTCCTCTCAACAGTGAAGAGGGAGAGCATAAAACAAGTGTAGTGGACTCGATCCAGGTTTAGGAGATGGAGACAGCCAAGAGGCACAGGCATCACACCCACCCGATGACGGCCCGAGGGGACGAGGAAGTGAATGGGCTCCTCACTGCTGGGGTCGGGGCAGCGTTCTATAGCCACCCGATGCGTTTCTTCCCTTAAGAATATTTCTCACCACAGTCTTGAAATTCTGTCAAATTAATGCATTCCTGTGAGTTCCCGCTTGTCTTTTCCTTGCAGGAGAACTATGAGTCTCCAGTGTCTTGTGGAATGTACCAATATCCTCGGTGCACTGTGGGCTACACAGTATCTTTTATAGGAGGAATGCCCTTCTGTAACCCTCACAGCTAGCGTTGGAGGAAAGGAAACAAATTGCCAGTTCCCAGTTTTGGAGTCTTGACTGCAGCCTTCCCTCTGAGTGATAACCCCCTAAGGGAGCAAGTGCTAACTAATCCTGGTGGCCGACCTTGGGGCAGTCCTGGTGTTTCTTAGAAACTTGACTCTAGGCATGGAGCGGCTTCCTTCAATTTGGGCATGTACGCTCTTCTTGGCAGGCACTTGTGCGCCCTTCCTGTTTCTTTGGAAATTTCACTGGTCTCTTTTGAGGGCTACTTTTAGTTAGACATAGAATGATGTGGCTCTGTTTGGTCATGTGACAGCTTTTATCTCTGTTGCTCTTGCTGGTCACCAATGCATCGCCTGACTTTTGATGACCTCTTTACACTGTGCTGATTATTCTAAACTGACACTGCGTAGGGGTGTTGGTTTCTTACATTGGATACATAGTTGTTTTCTCTTTACCCACTGGAGGTCCTCAGTGTCTGTGGATGCTCTGATGCCTGATCTCTGGCCCCACAGGCGTCAAGGTCTGCCTTTGAGCAGATCTCATGACCATCGGCAGTGGGCCACCTCTTTCTGGTCCACTTTATTTTCCAGGTGTGTGATGTCACCTGTGAGTGGCCATGAGAGATGGAGTTTAACAGGTGCAAGTAATGTGCAGGGCACAGGGGTCGTTTGCAGTTCCGCTCTTAGGCAATGGGGAACGTCACCGTCACCCCAATTTCTAGTTTGTTCTGCCCACTTTCCATGAGGAAGTGCTGGGATGCGTGAAGACAGCCAACTCCATTTCTTTGTTTCCTCCCCTAGCTGCTTCCATGTTTTGAGGCGATTTAATGAAGTATTTGTGATCACCGTTGTCCATTTTCCTTCCTTTGAGGTTTGGGTATTATTTGGACTGCCAATTTTCCTCCTTGTTTTGATATTTGCAACAATTTGGGAGAGAAACGTGTCTTCTTTACCACCAAGAGTACTAGCCCTTCACTGAAAGCAGCATCAAATGTCAAAATTAATCAGGTTTATTCATCTCAGCTATTACAGCAGGCTCTCTTCTCTAGTAATGGTGCTCCCGTGGCCCATGCTATCTACAGCTTGTTAAAACCCAGGAAAAAGAGACAAAGGGAGAGGAGAGAGATGAAGACAAATAGAGAAGAGAGAAGATGAGACAATGTGGCTCAAAGCCACTTAGGGTCACTGGGGCAAGGCTTTGATGAGAGAGATGTTTCAGGATTACTAACAAGCCACGTCTGTTTAGCTTGAAAGCATCATGCCAACATCCTGGGCTAACCTGGGCTAATATGTATCTTAACATAGATTGCTTTCTCTTTGTGTGCCCAGACTGCTTCTTGTATCAAGATGGCATGCGTCTAAGGAAAAGAAATCTACTTTAACATAAATGTAAAGAAATACATTTGGAGTGACATTACGGTGAAATGGTGTAAAACTTAAAATCCTGAGATGTTTTGAATTACCTGGACTTTGATGATGTTTATATCAACAGACCATTGCATTAGCAGATACCTGATAAGTCATGAATATGGAGAAATGTGATGGAATACTATCAGGAGGGATGTGAGGATCCTAAGATAACACAAGTGACTCTATTAAAATAAAGGAAATTCTAGAATGATTCATGCAAGTACCTTTAACAGCAAGCAATTAAAATCAACACAAAACTTTAAAATAGCACCTCTTCTGTACTTGTTCTGCCCGAGCACCATTCTTGGCATTTTATAGAATAAGCACATCGAGTCTTCAGAATGACCCCAGACAAGCCTGGCCGCCTAGTGTTACTTCTGCTTAAGCAAGAAAGAACCGGCTGCGAAGGGAAGATGAGACTCAGTGGCTGAGCAAGCAGAGTCAGGCGGCCTCCAGGAATGCTCTTCCTTTAGCTCTTTCTCCCTGTCTGAGGCTTGAGGCAAAGATGCCATGGGTAGAGGGCCTTTGTGGAGATGGGGGAGAATGCAGCTCTGAAGAACCCTGCAGTATATTGTGTGGGTGTGTCAGGGGGTGGGTGGATGGGCAGGAGGTTCCCAGGCTTTGCCCCAGGAACCCTCAGCTCTGACTGTCTGCTCTTAGATTGCACCTCCTGACTCCTACAGCCAGCAACTTCTCACCTGACCTGAACTCACAGGAATAAGGGTCCTGACCAATGAGTTATTGAGAGGGAAGTATAGTTGGACGTTTTTCTGTGTCCTGCAGCTGCTCAGATCCAAGTAAACACACAGAGACTTATATTACTGCCAAATTGTATGGCCTAATGGCTCGGGCTTCTTGCTAGCTAGCTCTTATAACTTAACCCATTTCTATTAATAAGTTGTCATGTGGCCCTGGCATTACTGGTCTGCTGGCATCTTGCTGTTCCTTCTGATGCAGCCGCTGGCATCTCTCTAGACTCTGCCTTTCTCTTTCCTGTCTCTCTCCTTGGATTTCCTGCCTGCCTCTAAGCTGCCTTGCCATAGGCCAAAACAGCTTACTTATTAACCAATGGCAACAACATACATTCACAGTGTACAGAAAGACATTCCCCACCAGGGAGGACTGGGAATTGAGGAATAAAGAAGACAAAAGTATTATCTGGGACCAGGAAACCTTGCAAAAGCTGATGACTATGCCAAGCAAGTTTATTAAGAAGTACAACATGAGCAGGGCCTGAGGGTGCACGCCTTTAATCTCAGTACTTGGGAGGCAGAGGCAGGCAGATCTCTGAATTCAAGCCAGCCTGGTCTACAGAGAGAGTCTAGGACAGCCAGGGCCATATGAATAAATGTTACCTTCCACTTTTCATCAGGGGCTCTGAAAAAGTCTGGGGTCATTCTGAGTCTCAACATTCACCTGCCCTCTGTGCTTCACTTCTGTAAGATAAAAAAAAATATGTTCTGTTTTCAAGACAGAAGTGCTTTGAGTGAGCTTAGGTTCAACTAAAGATGAATGGAAAACACTCCACCCCTGTTGGCTTCTGCTAGCCTGCTCCCTCACTCAAGCTAGAAGTGTGGAGTAGAAGATTACTAACGGCCAAGCTTGCCCAACACCCGGAGGAAGACCTGACAAACTCCAGGCATCTGAAAAAGCTTTAAAGTAAACAGGGTGTAAAACGTAAAGATCAATCCGCACATGGTCTTTGTTGAGAAATAAGACAAATGTAAGTGACACATGACCCCACAGGGTTGGTTTTACATCCTTCCCCAGTACTCAGCCAGTGAGGAAGAGGAGGAGGCACCAACGTTCAGGGCCATCAGCTTCTCTGTGTTCTATTGTACTTGTCATTTTGTCTGGGTTGGTGCCTGTGGCTTTGTGAGATCATAAACTGGCGTGTGTTTCATGCTCAAGTCTCAGTACCTGTTGTTATGAAATGGGGTTCTCCAATCCTTGTACCTCCCTTTCACTTCAGGAAGTATCACAGCCCCTAAATACTTTTTGTGGGGGCAGTAACTGGATATGAGCTCAATATGTAATTATCGTAAGTCAAGTCCACACAGCAAAACAACAGGACTAAATTTCCTTAACCGGACAGACAGACAGCCGTCCATGAAGTTCTCAGCCCAAACCCCTTGCTGTCATGCGTTCTATAGCTCTACACACACTTTGTGATTTATTTACAAGTTAAGTCACGACTGGTTGATCCCACCTGGGAGGTCTGAAAACAAACAGATGAAAACAAAGACTCACCTAGGTGAAATGTTACATGGTTGTCTGATAAAAGGGAATATGAAGTCCTTGGACCCTCTTCTGGCACAACTGTGAAAACAATTATTCTTGATCATTTGGCAGGAGAACCTAAGCTTGTGGCTTCCAGGGCACACCACCTGCATTGCCTCTGAGAAGCAGCATGTTTTCTGGGGAGGCTACATTCAAAAGTGCTTCTTGACCCTGATCTTCATAGAGGTGTGTATATATGTCTACATGTGTTTACAGATGTGTATTTACATGGGTCTCTACGTGTCTAGGGCCAGGAGGGTAGACTGGAGAAAGAATAGGAAAAAATGGTTGAATTCTCCTCCAGCTCTGTGATTCTATAGTGTTTTATTAAAATTTTATTTATTTGTCTCTTTTTTATAAGTTCTTAGAGAATTTCATAAAATGCATTTTGATCATAGTCATGCTTCCCCAAACTCCAAGATCTGCTCTTCTCTGCCAACTCAACTTTATGCCCCCCTTTTTCCTTTAAACACATAAAATACAATCTGTGATGCTCATATACACACTTGAACATGTGGCACTCCCTACAGCATGGCCAGTCTACCAAGGACCACACCCTTAAAGAAAACTGACTCTCCCTGTTCCAGTAGCTATCAATTATCAATAGCTCCTTTGATAAGAGTGAGACTTCATGCCCACCTCCCATCTCCATGCTGGGATTTTGTCCGTCTTCAGTTTACTTAGGTCTTCTGCATGCTGTCATAGCTGCTGTAAGATCATCTATGTACCTGCATCGTTGTATCTGGAGAACACTGCTTCCCTGCAGTCATCTGCTGCCCGTGACTCTTACAATCCTGCTCCCCCCTCTTTCTTAAAGATTCCTAAGCCTTGAGAGGAGGAGGCATGATGTGGTTGTCTCAGTTAGGGCTGAGCATCCTCTAGTCTCTTACTGTCTGCACCTTGACCTGTTGTGTGTCTTGTGTGATTCACCATCTACTACAAGGAGAACTTTTCTGATGAGGGCAGTGAGATGTACTAGTCTCTGGGTGTAAGTCATAGGAGTTGATTTAACGGTAGGACCACTCAGCAGAAACAGTAGCAAGTTCTCTCCTATGACCTATGACTTGTCTAGCCAACAAGTATGGCTTTCAGTTTGTGGAGTGGGACTTAAATACAATCAGAAAATCGTTGGTTACTCCCATGACATTCGCACTACTATGGCATCATCAGGCATGTCGTCCTAAGTCAGTCATTATTGGAGCTCACAGGGTTCAAAGCTGGGAAAGACTGGTGATTGCTTTTCTCATCTGGGAATGGGCTCAGCACCTCCCAACACTATGAAAGCTAGCCAGTGGGGTGAAGCTTCCAGGGGAATACCAGCTTGATTTCTCTATGTTCTGTGACTCAAGTATGTGTCATCAAGCTCCCCCTGAACATTTTAAACACCTCTGCTGAGAGAAGAAAGGGACTTTAACAAAAAAGGAAGAAAAACTCAAACGCTAACCCAACCACAGAAATGCAAATTCCATGCAGAAATACACACACACACACACACACACACACACACACACACACACACACACACACAAATATGTCTCCTGCCCAAAATACAAACCCCATAGTAGTGGCTCCTAATGCAAATGACCGGAAAACCTTCCAGTCGGAATTCAGAAGAATTATTATAACTGTGGTCAAACAACTCAAAGAAAATAAAGACAAACAGATGAGTGAAATAAAGAAGTCAATCTTAGATACGAACATACAGTTTGGATTTTTAAAGCACATTTTTGTGTTCCTTATTGAAGTAAAATTCTGGATAAATACAATGATATATTTACTAAACAATGTCCTGTAAAGAAATTCCATACTATCCATTTAGACAGATTTTTGGCTACATTTTGCCTATTGATCAAATAGTTCCATTTATAAAGTTCTATACCTCAAAATGCTTTGAATTTGTCCAGACTGTCATCCCTGAAAAGGTGGCATTTAACTTTAGCTGTATTTTACAGCAGTAAAGAACTTACGCATCTGGTAGCTTCCCAAAATAGTATTCTTTGCACAGGACATTGAACAGACTGAGCTCTTCATCCACCCAGGTTCACAGAGCCAGCCACATCTGAGAGTTTGCACTACACACCTGACACTTAGGAGACAGAACATTCCTGACCATCAGCACCAGCTTCTTGCTGAAGGGGCCAATTTCTTGGCCATTTTGCTGCCAATGAAGACATGCCACCAACTTCCCCATGTGCAGCTGGCATTAGAGCAAGAGGTCTGTGCCATGGTGGGTGCTCTCACCATATCCAGGTAGCTAAAGTCCTGTTAAAAATGCCAAATTGAGATTAAAATCAGGGTATAGGTCCATGACAGTGATTTTGAGGCTATTGTGAAAGGCGTAGTTTCCCTGATTTCTTTCTCAGTCCATTTGTCATTTCTATATAGGAGGGTTACTGATTCTTGTCAGTTAATTTGGTATTTAGCTACTTTGCTGAGAGTGCTTATCAGCTGTTGGAGTTTCTGGTGGAATTTTTTAGGTCACTTATGTATACTATCATACCGTCTTCAAATAAAGATAATTTAATGTTTTCCTTTCCAATTTGTATCTCCTTCATTTGTCTTACTGCTTTAGCTAAGACTTCAAGTCCTATGTTGAATAGGCATGGAGAGAGTAGACAGCCTTGTCTTGTCCCTCCCTCATTCTAGTGGAGTCGCTTTGAGTTTCACTCCATGTAAGTGGATGTTGGCTATTGGCTTTCTGTAAATTGTCTTTATTGTGTGAAGGTGTGTTCCTTGTATCCCTAATCTCTCCAGGACTTTTATTGTGAATGGGTGTTGGATTTTGTCAAAGGCCTTTTCTGCATCTAATGAGATGATCTTGTGGTTTTTTCCCACTTTGTTTATATAGTGGATTTCATTTACTGTTTTTTTTTTTTTTTTTTTTTTTGTATGTTGAGCCATCCCTACATCTCTGGGATGAAGCCTAGTTGATCATGGTGGATGATCTTTCTAATGTGTTCTTAGATTGGGTTTGCAAGTGTTTTGTTGAGAAGTTTTGCATCTGTTTATAAGGGAAATTAGTCTGTAATTCTCTTTATTTGTTGGGCACTTATGTGGTTTGAGTATCAGGGTAACTGTGGCCTCAAAATAAAAATTGGGAAATGTTCCCATTTGTATTTTGTGAAATAATTTGAGGAGTATTGGAATTAACTCTTCTTTGATGGTCTGGTAGAATTCTGTGCTAAACCCATCTGGCCCTGGGCATTTTTTTTTTTTTTTTTTTTTTTTTTTTGGTGAGACTTTAATGACTGCTTCTATTTAACTAAGTATGTCTGTTTAAATTACTATTTGATCATGATTTAACTGTGGTATGTGGTTTGTATTGAGAAAATTACCCATTTCTTTAGATTTTCCAATTTGGTGGTTTTAAAATTATATCCTTACAAGTCTCTGGATTTCAGTGGTGTCTGTTGTTATGTCCAACTTTTCTTTTCTAATTTTGTTAATTGGGATATTCTCTCTCCACCTTTTAGTTAATTTGACTGAGAGTTTGTCAATCTTACTGATTTTCTGAAAGAATCAGCTGCTAGTTTTATTGATTCTTTTTTTAATATTTTTTCTATTTTATTGATATCAGCCCTGAGTTTGATTATTTTTTGACAGCTACTCCTTCTAGGTGTGATTTATTCTTTTGGTTCTAGACCTTTCAGGTGGACTGTTAAGTCCCTAGTATGAGATTTCTCTGATGTTTTAATGTAGGTGCTTAGATATCTTACTGCTTAGATATGCTTTCATTGTGTCTGATACATTTGAGTGTGTTGAGCATTAATTTTCATTAAATTCTAGAAAGTCTTTCATTCTTTTGTAATATCTGTATCGACTCATTTCTCATTTAGTAATGAGTTGTTTGGCTTCCGCAAGTTTGTAAACTTCCTGTTGTTCTTGATATCCTACTTTAGCCTGTGGTGGTCAGATAGGATATGGAGTGTCACGCCAGTTTTCTTGTGTCTATTGAGACTTGCTTTGTGACTGAGTATGTGGTCAATTTTGGAGAAAGTCACATGAAGTACTGAGAAGAAGATATATTCTTTTGTGTTTGGATGAAATGTTCTGTGAATATCTGTCAGGTCCATTTGTTTTATGATGTCAGGTAGCTCCAGCATTTCTCTGTTTAGTTTTTGTCTGAATGACATGTCTATTGAGGGCGTGGGGGTATTGAAATCTCCCATAATCAACATGTGGGAGTCAATGTGTGACTTAAGGTAGAAGCAGAATTTCTTTTATGAACTTGGATTCCCCTTGGTGCCTGGATGTTAGGAATACCAGTGTCTCCTTGGTGGACTTTTGATAAGTTTGTAATGTCCTTTCCTATCTCTTCTGATTAGTTTTTATTTGAAGTATATTTTGTCAGATATTAAAATGGCTATCCAGCTTGTTTCTCATGTTCAATTTCTTGGAATATCTTTTCCCATCTTTTTACCCTGAGGTGATGTCTATCCTTGATGTTGAAGTGTGTCTTTTGAAAAGCAGCAGAAGGATGAATCCTGTTTTTGCATCCACTCTGTTACTCTATATCTTTCTATTGGAGAATTGAGACCACTGATATTGAGAGTTATCGATGAGTGGTGTTTGTTGATTCCTGTTATTTTGTGTGTGTGTGTGTGTGTGTGTGTGTGTGTGTGTGTGTTTCCCTCTCTTGATATGTTGGCCTGGGATTATTTACTCCTTGTGTTCTCTTGGGTGTACTTAACCTCTTTAGGTTGGAGTTTTCCTTCTAGTGCTTGCTGTAGGGCTGGATTTGTAGATAGATATTGTTTAAATTTTTTTTTTATCATGTTGTGTCCTGTTTTCCCCATTTATTGTGATTGAAAGTTTTGCTGGGTATAGTAGTCTGGTCCAGGCCCTTTCTGCCTTTTAGAGTCTCCACTGAGAAGTCAGGTATTATTCTGGTAGGTTTACTTTAATATGTTACTTGGTTTTTTTTCCCCTTGCAACTTTTAATATTCTTCTTTTAATCTGTGTGTTTAGTGTTTTTACGTATTATGTGGTGAGGGGACTTTCTTTTCTGGTCCAGTCTATTTGGTATTCTGTATGCTTCTTGTACATGGATAGGCATCTCCTTCTTCAGGTTAGAGACATTTTCTTCCATGATTTTGTTGAAAGTATCTTCTGTGCCTTTGACCTGGATTTTTTCTCCTTTACTCCTATTATTCTAGATTTGGTCTTTTCATAGTGTCCTGGATTTTTTGGATGGTTTGTGACAGGAGTTTTTGTTTTGTTTTTTAGATTTATTGTTTTCTTTGACCAGGATAACCATTTCTTGGATCATGTCTTCAGTGCCTAAATTCACTCTTCTATCTGTTGGTGAAGCTTGCCTCTGAGTATAGTCAGACACTTTTCTCCGTTTCACTTGGGTCCCGCAGTCCTTCAGCCATTTTTAAAATAATCATTCAGAGGCCTAATATTAATTACAAACTGTTTGGTCTATGGCTCAGGCTTCTTGCTAGCTATCTCTTTCATCTTAAATCAACCAATTTCTTTTTTCTTTTTTTTTTTAGGTTTTTTGAGACAAGGTTTCTCTGCATAGCTTTGTGCCTTTTCCTGGAACTCACTTGGTAGCCCAGGCTGGCCTTGAACTCACAGAGATCCGCCTGCCTCTGCCTCCCAAGTGCTGGGATTAAAGGCGTGCGCCACCACCGCCCGGCAAATCAACCCATTTCTATTAATCTATGTTTTGCCGTGCGACCATGGCTTTACCTGTGTTCCATTACATCTTGCTCCCCTGGCAATGCTCAGCATCTCCCCTGACTTTGCCTTCTTCTCCTTGTCTCTCTGCTTAGATCCCTGCCTGACTGTGTTCTGCCTTGCCATAGGCCACAGCAGGTTCTTTATTAACCAATGGTAGCAACACATATTCACAGCATGCAGAAAGACCATCCCACAGCATCTGAGGCTCCTTTTTGAGTTCCTCATTTTTTCATTTCCAGATTTCCTTCAATTTGGCTTTTCTTTATTGATTCTATCCCCACTTTCAGGTCTTGAATTGTTTTATTCATTTCTTTCTACTATTTGTTTGTGTTTACTTGGAGTTCTTTAAGGGGTTTACTCATTTCCTTTTTAAAGGCCTCGATTGTTTTCATAAAGTCTATTTGATGGTCTTTTTCTTGTGCTTCAGTTATGTCACAGTCCCCAGGACCTGCTGTGGCAGGGTTGCTGGACTCTAGTGGAGACATATCATCCTGGCTATCATTGGTGGTGTCTTTAAGCTGACATCTATGTATCTGAGTTTGGGATGATTGTAATTCTCAGTGCTGATATCTTGTCTTGTCTCTGTTGGGTGTTCCTTGGTTTTTGTTGCTTTTTCCGGTTCTTAGGAGACTATAGTGACTGCATGTTGCCTGGTAGGAAATTCTTTTGGGATCCTGACAGGTGTGGCAGTGGGTTCCAGGTAAAATGTATTCCTAGGCATTGGGAGATGACAGTTATCAATGGAGATGGGGTTGGGAGTGAGGGGATTCCCAGGAGGCAGGGAAGCAGTGTGTTCCACTAGGATCTGCCTATATCCCTGGGAATGGTGGCCGAGAGTGAGCAGAGTCCACAGCAGGTGGTCTTCGAGAGAGCTGGGGTGAGACCTGGGGACTGGGTGTGGAGGAGAGGAGGCAGAGTGGAGACCTGAACCCCTGCCAGCCTTGCTTCCCCACTTAGGCTCTCTGTCAGGGTTGGCTGGAGGATTCTGGAGAAAGCCTGCTGGAGATGGAGGCAGAGGGAAATGGAGGCCACAGGTGGTCTGCGACAGGGCTGGGGTGAGACTGGATGGTGAGTTTGGAGGAGAGGAGGGAGAGGTGAGGATCTACAGCGCCTGGTTCTCTGGCTGAGTCCTCAACCCCCTTTCACCAGGATCTTCCAGTCCTCTTCCTCCTCTTCCCCTCTCTTCCTCCTCCCTTCTTCCCCCCTCCTCTCCTCCTCCTCCTGTACCAGGAACCAAATAGTACCGCAAGGGATTTGATCAGAATCACCTTTGATGACTTCTAGATCATCTGCCCCTTCGTAGGTCAGTGCGCCAGCTGAAGACTCTCGCTGGCCCCTGGTGCTGCCTCTTCCTTCTGGCTTGATTGAGTGTTTTGTCAAATCCTTTGCAGATTTCCATTTGGTTTCAGGGGACTCTGAGGATAGGTCACCACTCTCATTCCGGTGAAATTCTTTGCAGAGAACTTTATTTTCAAAGTAAGGATTTTTCATCAAAATAAAAATCTATTCTGTAACTTGATTTTGTGTCTTCAAATTCTGTCATTTCAGCTCTGGCCAAATAACATAGAACCCCTTCAATGTCCTCCCCAAGCAGTACAGACACGTGTGGATGGTTGACAAATGTTGTTACCCAAAGTTTGGGATGTTGCCAATCAATTCTGATCTCTTCTGAAGAAATCGTTGATGGAGGAGTTTGTATTTCTGTTCTACTTTCAAATTTTCCTTGCCGGCTTGTTTAGTGGCCCGTCTATTTCATTTTGAACATTATATTCAACTACTTCTTGCTGTTCTTCTTCCCTCTTCAGCAGGCCAGGAATGGCTGACTTGTCCACCAGCCTTGGGGCAGGAGCCAGTCTGGGTTTCTTGGGCAGAGACAGGAGCACAGGTTGTCATTTCTGGGTTATTTTTTTTTTTTTTGTGTGTGTGTGTGTGTGTGTGTGTGTGTGTGTGTGTGTGTGGAGAGTGTCCAGAAGCCAGGGGCCAGAGCTCAGATGCTCACAGCAGGAGAAAACCCAAACAGAAAAAAGCCAATTAAGAACCTCAGTAGAAAACATCATCAACAGAAGGAATCATTTTAAAAACAGAGTTTTCAGGGTTGGAAGACAAAGTAAAGGAATTGGATCACTCAGTAAAGGTCAATGGGAAATTTAAAAACAAATGAACACAGTTCATGAGCGCGTTGGGACCCCATAAGAGACCAAATTGCTAAATTACAGGCAGAGAAGGAGAATACCATGGTGAAAGCATAGAGAAAATAATTAGTAAAATTGTAGAAGAAAATTCCCCAAACTCAGGGAAAGAGATGCCCACGAAGGTGCAAAAAGCTTACAGAACACTACATCAACAAGACCAGAAAAGAGATTCTGTAATGTTTTAAAACTTCAGAAATAACAGAGGTGTTAATTTTAGGGTTTCACATTCTGTGTTACTTTGTATAAATAACTTAACACTTTTTATTACCTTTAAAATTAAATTTTGTGTTTGTGTGTATGTCTGTGTATGTGTGTCTGTGTGTGTGTGCATGTGTGTGTGTGTGGTGTGTGTGTGTGTGTGTGTGTGTGTGTGTGTGTGTGTGTCTTGCACATGCATGCCACAGTGTGGGTATTAAGTTCAAAGGACGACTTTAAAAAAGTCGGTTCTCTCCTTTCACCACATGGGTCCTGGGGGTTGAACTCATGTTCTCAGGCTTGCCAGCATCAGCCATTTCCTATGATCCATCAGGCCAGCCCCTATACATAATTTTACTCATTAAAAACAAACTTGATAATGGAGAGACTACTCCCACGGAATACAGGCATTTCATTATTTCTGTTTTCCAAACCGTCGTAACTTGGTGTCATGAGAGGCGGGGAACAATTTCAGGGAAACTCAACCCCAAGATGGTCCCTCGTGGTTTTTTGTTGAGGAGACCAAGGCTCAGCTTGGTGGCACAGTAGAGATAAACATGAGCCCTAGCATGAAGGTGTGGCCTCGCCCTGCACTGCTCTGCTGTTCACAGTATCAGCCAAAGCCTAGCTGCTAGAGAAGTCACCACAGCTACCATAGCTCCAAGCAGACCAGGGCACACGTTCTTCATCTCTTGTACCTCCTGATGACTCAGTGGCCATGCTTGAGTGCGGAGGAGGGGCTGAGCCCCGCGAGGCAGGACCACCGGCAGCTCAGGGCTCCCCAAACACAAGAAGAGGGATTTGTTCCACTCTGGTGCTTTTCCTGGGGTCAAAGGTTACACCCCACCCCACCAATTACCGTAGTGCAAAGCTGGAGACGGAACAGAGGAGACAGGGAGTAAGTTCATGGAGATAATTGGACAGATGAGAGCTGCCGTTCTCTTTAAACCCTGGAACTCACATTGGCTTTAAAGGAAGAAGATACAAAAGTCAAAGAAAAAAAAAGTTGTTTCAAAAGACCATCGAAGATAAAAATATCGCTTATGTAAGTGGAAGATAGCTGTTTCTTCATCTTAATTAGCTGGAAGTCAGTGCCGTGCTGCAGGGGGCATCCTACCGTGTGGGTGAAGCCACATTGTGCTGGAAAGACTACGCAACACCTGCTGGTCCCCTGTATTCATCTCAGTGGAGAGAGAGGGTCAGGGCCTGGCTTGCTGGTGTTGCGGAGGGACGGTGCTTGTTATGAGGACGGTGGGCAGGCGCTTGCCCACCTGCGAAGAGGACTGTGGTGCTGGCATGCCTGCCTTTCCTAACTCAGAAGACCTCGACTTTTCATCCATTTCTTTTGGATACTAGTTAAAGCCGGGGCATGCTTTCTCCGATGCTCTGGGACTTCTCACTTACTCTCTCTGAAGCTGTACCCTCCACCCTTTCCTGCCCTGCAGCTGCTTACCAAGCTCCATTGCCGGAGTCCAGCAGACTTTCTTGGACCCTAGCTTAAAAGGCACGATTTTCTTCCTGTCTTTCAGGCAGTTGCCATGTTTTACAGCCTGACTGTCCTGCTTTTGTTTTTTCTCTCTCAAATTTTAATAAAATTGTCCTCAAGCTTCAAAAAATATTTTCTTTTGCCTGATGAGAGAGTGTGAAGCGTGCTACGGAGGAAGCCACATTGTTGGGAGGTGTCTTGCTTTCTGCCTCGTAGATGTTTGTGTCACTACGTGCTTGAATTTCAAGTCCCCACTGTGAAGCACCTGGCATCTTTTTGGGGTGATGTGCAAGTACAGCTCTCAGTGACCTTTACAGGACACTCGGACAATTGTTGACTTGTAGCATTATGATTTGTGTGCTTTCTTGGGTGTGTTCATCACACATTTGAGGTAAGACATGCTACTTCAGAAAAGCTATGCAGTGTATTCCTCCCTCCTTCTGAGTTTCCTGCACTTCATTCCGAAAGAAGGGAGCCTCACAACGACTAACTAATTAATTAAGGCGTTAGAGGCATATGACAAGGTTGCCCTGAGGTCACGTGAGCTAATGAATGGTGTGAGATGCTATGGCTGGCATTCTATGGTTGGAGGACAGCACATTCATGTAGAACGGGTACTACAGAATGAACAGAATTTTAGCCAGCCCAAGGCTAAATGTTGCATGAACAAGAAGCAAGCCTTTGTGGCTGTACTTGACTTGACCTGTTACTGAGGTAAAATGTCACCATGTGCAAGAGAATTGTTCGTGGTGGCGAACCCTTTATGAGACTGAAAAATGATCCTTCCACGTTAAGCTTGGGAGTTGCTCTTTGAGTGGAGCAAAGCCTGCTGGGATGGGCGTGACTAATTTCTGCCCCTGAAGGAGCTCATGGACCCTCAGAGAAGAGGGTAAAGAACCTCAAAAAGTGGGGGCAAGACAGCAAGAGAAGCAAACTATCACAGGAAACCCTGGGAGCTGTGCTGGCCTTCCGAGACAGGAGGAAGGGACGGGCTCTCCTCTGGGGTCTGGGCCCTTGTGCTCCTCTGGACTAGAATTCTCCTTGTGTGTCCCGAGGTGCCATGTTAAGTCACCTTGACTATGTCCTGAGTTGAGCACAGTTTTATGGAAATGTGTACTCAGAGCTCAGAGTTCTTAAAGTCCCCACAGATATGATCTAGCAGGATAAAAACCCAATGACAAATTAAAAATCAAACAAACTGCAAACAGGATCCACAAATAGAACCAATGGAGAAGCAACAAGCACATATCAGGCCTCAAAGTGGTCAGATATTGTGATACTAAGAATATAAAATTATTGCATCAAAAGTACCTGAATAAATAAGAAGGGCAATTAGAAACATAGATAATGAGAAAAAAATATTATATAAAAAAGACAAGTCCTGGTATATTTGTGGAAAACATCTACTGGAATTCAAGAGCAGCAGAGACATGGATTGTTGGTGGCCTGAGAGCCAGCAGCAAAGTGGCGCAGAGGAGAGATGAGAGGTGAGATCAAGTGACTAAGAGACAGAGGAGAGAGGCACCGGTCTTGCAGAAATCCAGGACAGAAGAGCAAGAATTGGGAAACTCAACATCCAAAGAGATAATGGCCAAAAATTTTCTAGAACTGATGAAAAAATGTTACTCCTTAGTTCCAGAAACTTGGGGAGGGGGGTGAAAAATAAATACCATCACAAGCACTGAAGCAAGTCCTAAAACACCCGTGATGAAAAGAGGGCAACAGAATGGAGAGAAAAGGGGGCTGGAGAGGTGGCTCAGAGGTTAAGGGCACTGGCTGTTCTTCCAGAGGTCCTGAGTTCAATTCCCAGCAACCACATGGTGGCTCACAGCCATCTGTAATGAGATCTGGTGCCCTCTTCTGGCCTGTAGACATACATGCAGGCAGAACACTGCATACATCATAAATAAATCTTAAAAAAAAAAATGGAGAGAAGAGGAAAATCACCCACAAAGCATGGCGGAGGGCAGAGAGCCAACTTCTTGGGGCCGAGGAAAGAACTGTTGGGTGGAGTGTGCTTCCCACCAGTGCCTTCCTCTAAAAGAAGCATTGAAGTGTGTTCTCTGACCGAGGGAGGGAGAAGGGCTTCCCATGGGCTGATGATGGGTTGGGGAGGCAAAGGCAGCCGGCTACAAGTTCTGGGAGAAGACAATGGGCTTTGGCTGTGCAGTGGTGATCTCCAGCAGAGCGGCGTTCACGAAGCAGCTGGGCTACAGAGCCAGGCGAGCTAGAGGAGTGATGATGGTCTTCACCGCTCTGAGCCGAGCTGTGGGAGTTCGTCCTAACAACCATGGCTTGTGATTTCCATTAACTAATGGACAGACGGCAGCTCTACACTCATGTATCCAGCACTGAGCTGTTGCATTGTTCAAGACTGACCCATTCAGCTTCATGGTTGTCAACCCCATCTCTATTATGGATAAGGCATCTAAAGAATTCTAACACGATAATATGACATGGGACAAAGACTGTGGAGGGGAAGGAAGCAAGGCCGGGAACACAGTAACCTGGGAGTGAAACGACATTAGGATGGTCAGGAGAACCCCCTCTCCCCCAATGAGAAGCTGACCTTGGAGCAGAATCTTGCAGAAGTCAGGAGAAAGGTCTCTGGAGGGGGCTCTAGAACATTCCAGTGAAAGAACAGCAGAGGGAGCAGCTTGTAGGAAACAGAACAGAGATGCCAAGTGTCCAGGGAATGTCAACAAACTAACTCACTTGGATCCATGACAGCAGCAAACAGAGATGGACCAAACTTACCAGTTAGGAAACAGATGGGCACATTGGATTTGAGTCTCTCATTTATGTCCTGCTCTGAGGATATCACAGCGTGGGGCAGGAGAGCAAAAGAACAGAGGACAGATGCAATCCACTAAGACATGGCTCATCTAAACAAGGGCAGATGAAACCTGCCAAAGGCAAACCAAGACAAAATGTAGATCACCATGCAAACCGTATCTCACACTAAAGCAAAAATGAAACCCCAAGTCCCCACCACAGGATACCCTTTAAGGACATAGGCATATATCACGTGTACATTTGGAAATAAGCCATGGACCACACAGTAAGGGGGCTGTGGTGGAGCTTGTGATTAGATAGTATATGAAGTGACTTCAAGGATATTGGTAAGTTTTTAAGCATTTTAAGCTGGGAGGTGCACTTGTGGGTATGATGTGATCTCATTATCTACCCCTCACGTCAAAAACAATCCTTAGAGGGCTGAGGAGACGGCTCAGTGGGTAAAAGCATGTCCCAGGCAGAGCTGATGACCTGAGTTCTGTTCCCAGAGCCCATGGTGGAAGGAAGCAACTCTTGAAAGTTTTCCTCTGGCCACCATGAATGCCAGCCCCCCCCCCCCCCAACACTAGTAATTGATTAATGAAAAGTCTACATTACAAGAAAACAAAACCCAAATCCCTATAATCCCTGTAAGTTCTTTCTGGGGATATTGATCACTGGTAGAGTGATTGCCCAACATGTCCTTGGCCCTGGTTTCAACCAATTCCCAGAAACACACCACACTACACACACACACACACACACACACACACACACACACACACACACACACACACACACCAGAACAGAACAAAATAGAAACCCCAAGGCTAAACCACTCCCCCAAATCCTATGACATATGACCTTTAAAGCAGAGCAAAGAACTAGCAGGTATGCAATGCACAGCAGAAGGGCATCCCAAGCCGCATGGAAGAAGAGAGCTGGCCAGGGCGAGAAATGAGGTCGCACTTGTCCGCAGACTCCCCAAGGTAAAGCAGCTCCGGCCTCACCATTGTGCCCACTTTCCTGAAGCCCTGGACTGTGCCACTTGCCAATCTCCTGGGCACAGAGCTTCTCCAGGAACACCCTGCCTTACCCTTCTGTGCTTACTCTTCCTTGGGCCTTGGGTCCAGCGGTCATGGTCACTCACACGCTGGAGGACGCTGGCATATTTGAAAGTGATGTAGTTACTCCCTACTTACACTGAGTACATGCAAAGGCAGGTTTTTCTTTAGATGCGTGCTACCAGATAATCAGCTGTTTCTCGTTGGTGTGCCCTGGTTTCAGCAGTGGTGGACGTTCCACGCACTCACATGACTCTTTACAAACCCAGCATTGTCAAGGCTTCCGTTTGTGTCACTCAGATGAGTAATGTCTGGTGGAAATGATTGATCCCCGAGGTGAGCGCAGGACAGGCTCTTAATGAAAACTCAGGCAGGCGGTGCTTCTTTCATCCCTCCCTAGCTTGTGACTGGATGAGGGAGGGGCGCGGGGAGCCAGCGGATGTCACAGAACCTCCGGTAGCAGGGCCAGCCTTTGATTTTCGTGGGGTTTATTTCTGCTCTTGCTGGGAGCGGGAAAGACCAAAGGTACCAATTGGCAGAAAGGCTGCGCAGCCTGTCGCCTCAGCCAGTTGCGCACAGGAGCGCGCACTCCGCTTGGCTCTCGGTGCCAACAGTCGCCCTGCGGGACCAGGAGGACTGCACTGAGAACAGCGCTCCAGTTCCAGCAAGGAGGTGGGCTGCCACCCATCCGGTTGAGGGCGCCCAGGCTCGGAGAACAAGCTGTGATTTTTCAGCCAGACCCGAGAGGCACAGAGGGGACGCAGTTGAGTCCTCACTGTCCCTCCCGTGCTGCAGAAACTCTGCCGGCCAGCGGGAACCCCGAGGGAGGTTCGCCCTGCAGAGGACCTGGGAGAAGGCAGTCTCAGCTCCAGCGCGGCAGGGAGGTGTGGGAAGCTCTGCGACTCTCTCCGCTCTCCAAGGTGTGTACCAAAGGGCTTTGGGAGCTCGGCTGGAAGAGACTCAGAGCAACAGGTGCGACCCCAAAGCGCTGCTGGAGCGAGGGGACACGGCCGGCAAGGGATTAGAACCAGCAAGGCGCAGAAGATTCTCCACCTGCGGGTCGCCTGGACGAGTCCCACCCGCCCAGCTCGCGGACTGCTAGCAACCCGAGTCGCCCAGACTGGTACCTCCGGTGTTCTGGAGCCTGCCGCCCACGCATGGGAAGGCTCAACTCCGTACTTGCAGCACCGCCCCCTCTTTAGCCAGGCCGGGCACAGAGGACATTTCTACCACGCACGCCCTGGGGCGCTGCCCCCTGCTCTCTTGTCGGGTGCCAGAGATTTCTAGCTGGAGACATCCACTCTCGCTGCTCTGTGCTGGATCACTCAGTGATCCTCGGCTACCCCTCCAGCCAGCTTTCTTTGCCTGGCGCTCCTTCCCAGCACGATCCGTTGCGTAGACACCCAAGGGGTGTCCCAGTAAGTGATGGAGCTGGCTGCATTGAACCTCAGCGAGGGGAACGGGAGCGATCCAGAGCCTCCCACCGCGGAGTCCAGGCTGCTGTTAGGTATCGGCGTGGAGAACTTCATCACGCTGGTGGTGTTTGGCCTGATTTTCGCGATGGGCGTGCTGGGCAACAGCCTGGTGATCACTGTGCTGGCGCGCAGCAAACCGGGTAAGCCGCGCAGCACCACCAACCTGTTCATCCTCAACCTGAGCATCGCAGACCTGGCCTACCTGCTCTTTTGCATCCCCTTCCAGGCCACCGTGTACGCACTGCCCACCTGGGTGCTGGGCGCCTTCATCTGCAAGTTTATACACTACTTCTTCACTGTGTCCATGCTCGTGAGCATCTTCACCTTGGCCGCGATGTCTGTGGACCGCTACGTGGCCATTGTGCACTCGCGGCGCTCCTCCTCCCTCAGGGTGTCCCGCAATGCGCTGCTGGGCGTGGGCTTCATCTGGGCGCTGTCCATTGCCATGGCCTCGCCAGTGGCCTACCACCAGCGCCTCTTCCATCGGGAAAACAACCAGACCTTCTGCTGGGAGCACTGGCCCAACCAGCTCCACAAGAAGGCTTACGTGGTGTGCACTTTCATCTTTGGCTACCTGCTGCCCTTACTGCTCATCTGCTTTTGCTATGCTAAGGTGAGTGTGGAGCGCCCTCGGGCTCTGAGGCAGCTCTTCCTGTCCCCCGACTGAGCCTTGCATCCTGCTCCTCTGTTCTCATTTCCTCTCTACTCCACTTTGTCTCAGCTTGCTCCAACATCATTTGTGGCTCAAGAAAGTTAACTCAAGAGTTTGAGAGGTGCTGGGCAGAGTTTGCAGTTCCTGTCTAGGAGTTGGGTAGAGGGACTTCCCTTCAAGGGCGCTGCAGCTCTGTCTCCCATCGATCGCCTCGCAGGCAGCAGTGTGTCCCAGATCTGCTGCCCAAAAGGTTTGAGCCGCCTCAGTTTCAGCAGCTTTTAAACAAGATCCGTGGACTCCAAGAAACTGATACAACGGGACAAAGCGGGCTGCAGAGAGCCTGCAGGGGTCTAGTTGCCCCTCTTAGCTCTTTGCTAAGACCTGCTGGTGTGGCCCCTGGAGCAGAGCTCTTCCCACGTTGGCGTCTGCACCTCAGCAGGTTTTCGGAGTCCAGGCTCTGTAAGCCTCTGCTCAGGCCAGGGCTTTGGATTTTAGTTTAGAGTTCTAAAATCCAAGTGGGATGCCCTACTTCTCCAGAGACTTGACTGAAGTCCCCAGGGAACCATGGGTGGAAGGACAGGTGTTTCTTCCAGCTAGGTTGTGTGAACAGTGTTAGGGAGCTCACCCTGGAGAGGGATAGCAAGAGCACACAGCTATATAAAGGTACTGTCCAGGAACAAGCTGACTCCTGGTTTCTGAGGAGCTGCGTACTCATCCTGTCTTCATGTATTCTGAAGGACCCGTGGCTCACAAATTAAAGAATTACAGAGCCTTGGGCATTTATGTTAAGCAAAAGCCTTAAACCTCTTAGGCACTACTCAATTTCTAGTAATCTAGAGCGAGCTTATTTTTAGTGGCTACTTGATGTGACTCTAGGGGTTACCTCAGTGTCATATTTCCTTTCAGGGTACTATCAGAACCAGGAGGGGGAAAAAAATCCCCTGCAGGGGAAATTCTAAAGTTTCCATGCAACTTATCCTTCCCCGACTCCCGATCTTTTGGGCTGTGACAGTAGGACCATACATAACCTCCTGTCTAGAAAAGCAATGGTTTCTTACATTCCACCCATAAGGCACATCTCCCCCAGAAAACTCCATCTTCCCCAAGTCTAGATGACCAGTGTGTCTTTTGAATGGCTGTATTTCCTGAATGAGTGCTCTGGTTTCAAAGCTGCAAGAGCAAGCAGCCCAGCTGTTTGGAGGTAGCTGGTTCATTCATTCATTCCATCTTTTCAAATGCAAAGCAAAGTCTGCTCTACACAGGGAGTTGTGGGGTATGGGGCACACACCCATGAGCTTGTTCTGTGATCCTCTGGGTGGGAACTGCCATCTCTAGTTTATCAATAAGAAAGAGACTTTCAGAGGGATGCAGCCACAGATCAGATGGTCAGACTGGCAAAGGATTGAGGAAGGGTTTCCTTTCCGCAGGTGACAATTAATTGGTTCCTGGAGGACAAGGGGCTGGGAACTAGAGCTATATTTAAAATATTGGTCTCTTAAATTCTAATTGCCACTTTGAAAAAGAGACATACGCTTTCTTCATTTCACCCCAAAGACCCTAGGGGGGAAAATCATTTCAGTCTTTGTGGAAATGAAAAAGTAAACTTTTAGGACTAAGCAGGCTTAGTCAACAGAGTCTACGAAAGTTCCACAGAAGACAAAGTTTAAGAATTAATGATGGCCGGGCGGTGGTGGCGCACACCTTTAATCCCAGCACTCGGGAGGCAGAGCCAGGCGGATCTCTGTGAGTTCGAGGCCAGCCTGGTCTCCAAAGCGAGTTCCAGGAAAGGCGCAAAGCTACACAGAGAAACCCTGTCTTGAAAAAAAAAAAAAAAAAAAAAAAAAAGAATTAATGAATAGATGATCATTTGAATATTTTTCATCAAGAAAAAGTTGGCTTCTCAGCAGTATTCTAGCCGGAAACACCTTCTGAGTCAGTGTTAATACCTGCAAATTTATCCCAGGCCCTAGGAAGCTGGAGATAAGTTATCTGGACTGTTTTCTGGCAGGCATTAAGTAGGTGTGATTAGTTAGTGACTCTGAAACTTCAGTGGTAGGTTCAGAACTGACTGTGTATGTCTAAGAACTGGGCTGATGGTCAGTGTGAGCAACCACAGATGGCCAAAATAGCACTTGAGATTACCATGTCTTTTAGATTTTTTTCTTTTTAAAATCAATGAATGAACTGCATGCCAGAGGTGATCTTTTCATCCATGTTTAGCAAGACAGTTTTTTGCACCTGAAAGACCCTGGAGAGCACAGTGAGTTGGAGCAGCCCTGTGCTCCTGCAGATGCTTCCTCTCTGCACTGTAGGGCTCTTGCCCACCACTCTCTTCCTTCAGCATGCATTCTGCTTAGAGCCCTCCTAGGTCTAAAGTGAGGACACATCGCTGTTATGTTCACTGTCTCAAGAGATGATAGCATAACTGACCCAATGGCTATATTCTCTTCCTTAATGTCAGGACTTTAAAGTCTGTCACAGTATGCTACTGTGTGTTCATAGCCTGAGCTGTAGAAAGGAAACAGAGCTAAGGAAAACACATCCAAACTCATCTCTGTGGACTAGGACCCAGCTTAGCTGGTCTGATTGTGTGAACTTGAGTAACATCAAGAAGCAGTCCACCGACGCTGCTGTAGTGAATTTGTTTTTGCATCTCCTGTATCCTTTTCCCTCTCTGGTCTTTAGACAACTTCCTTTAGGAGTTCAGCATCACTGGTGATTTATGACTATCTTGCAGGTTTTCTACTTTGCATATCTGTCAGAGAGATAAGCTAGCTTTAATAAGTTTGCAGATATTAACTCTATGCAAAAGATGCTTCCAGTTAGAAGAGCTGCTTAGAAGCCATGCTGTTCTCTTGCCACTGTTCTGTCTGGAGAAATGACATGAATGTTGCTGTTATATGTGGGAATTTATAAACACGCCAGCCATCGTCGGCTAGCCCGTCAGTCATCCGCAGGCTCCTGGCTCGGGCCCTCGCCTTCCTCTTACAAATTTTCCTCATTGCTGCTGTTGAAAACTTCTCAGTTCCTGCCTTCCACGTACTTTCTGTAGGCAGAACAGAGCTACTTCTCTGTGTATCGGCGAGCTATCCACTTGCTCCCACAACAGCAAAGACTTGTGTGGCCGAGAGACACTGAAGTGTTTTCAGCAGTGAGAAACATCTCAGTAGGGCAGGACATCTGAGGACAGATTTGCACCCGAAGACGGCTGCTAGGTTGGCTGCTCTGGCTGTGAGGGCAGGGAGGGCCGGTAAATGAATCCTGAGGTTTCTCAATTAGGACGTGACTGATGGTGCTGCCTCCAGCAGAGTGGAGCAGGCTTTGGCAGTGAGGCCAATTCAATTCAATTATTTCCATTCTGTGGTGTTGGAGGGAAGCATCCAAGTGGCTGGAACATGCCTCCCTGTCCTGAGAGCCTCTTCAGAAACCCACAGACCACTTCAAACCCTTTGCCATTTATTCAATTTATTCCATCAGATTAGAAAACAAACCTGGGACCAGCTCTGCAGGGTAGCCAGCGGTGGAGCAAGTTCAGATTGTGAATTCCGGTGTGTAACAGCAACAACCACATTCACATCCTTTCTCCCAAATAGGACAGTGGCAAGAGCACAGAATGGCTTCTCAATTTATTAAAGTTAGCTCATCTCCCTGACAGGTATGGTAAGGGTAAAACCTGCAATCACCAGTGATGCCAAATTCCTAAAAGGGAGTGTCTGAGGACCACACAGTGTTTGAACTATATGAAAAAGGATGAGCTTTGCTGGCTTGCGCTTTGCTCTAGGAGACTTGTAATGGGTGGGGTTCGTAGCAAGCCCCAGAAACTGGTGCAGATCTGGGGAGCCACACGGAGTAACTGTCAGGCTGTGGTCTCTTCCTTGCTCACTTGGTTTTCTCCACTGCATCATGAACTCCCACAGCCCGAGACTCTAGTTTTCAATGTGTCTCTGAGCTCTCCTTGTGCCCCATTTAGAGTAGGGCCTGGTGCCTGTAGGCATGTAGATTCTTGGGCAGAAAGAACTAAGGCAGGCAGAGCAGTGGACTGCAGGAGAAAGCCCCACCCCCATCCCAGGTGAGGCTCTTTCTCCAAGAAACTCTGAGCATGCTAGCATTCTCTGTGGCTCTATCCATGTCTGGGTATGGTCCGTCATCCAGGGATACCTCTGAACATATTCAGCGGCTTCATTCAGGGCTTTTTTTTTTTTTTTTTAAATCTAAGATGCCCTTCTATTTTTATTGGTTTATAAACAGCAGTATTACCATACCAGAATGTTCAGTGGTTGCCACAGGAAAAGAGATGAGGTGTAAGTAAGCATGAGGTGAATTTTTTCTATCTGTCTGCCTTTTGCAGGTCCTTAATCATCTGCATAAGAAGTTGAAGAACATGTCAAAAAAGTCAGAAGCATCTAAGAAAAAGGTAAGATTCACAAACAGATGCCTTGTCTGTCGATTTTTGAGAGCTTAGCTTGTTTTTGCTTTAAATTATCTTCACATCCACTCACAGGTTGAAAACCAGTTGTCCGAGATGGACACTTTTGTGAACTGTGACTGTTAAGGGGGTGGGGTGGAGAAGAAGTCAGGCCAGGGAGAGGTGTGGCAGGCAATCACCATTCAGCTGTGTTGGACAAAGTGCGGAGGCCAGGAAAGACAGACTTCCAGAGGTCGGACCTACGTCCTGGGAGAGCACAGAGGGCCTTGTGATGTAATTTGCTTGTTTAGCAAACAACATCTTACGCGTGATGCGAAGCTATCAGTTGGATTCTCGTCTGTGAAAGCGTCCGTGTGTTGTTCTCTTCAGCCCCAAGAACAGAGTCAGCAGCCTTAGCTCTTCCCTGGACTTGAGCTGACTTTGGCACAGAGGGACCAGGAAGAAAACTTGCTGGGGTCCTACCCCTCTTTAACTGTTTTCCTCGTGCAGGGACTCCCGTTTAATGCCTTCTGCTGAGTCAAGTTAAAGCTTCCAACTCTCTGGGATTCACTGCACTTTCATTCATTGAGGAAAAGCTGTTTTACATGCCAGAATTAATTCATCTTTTCCTCGGATGAAATCCATGTGATTTCTAGGTTTAGACAGTGGAATGAAATTATTAGGCAAATTTGATTAGAGGGAGGATAACCAGACATTTTAACCCACACACATTACCAATAATATCTTAAAATACCTTGCTTTTCTTTCTAAATACTTACTCTGATCAATTATATATATATAGTAAATAATCATTCAGATAATCATATTTACTCTAAAAGTTTTGACTTAAGTAAAGAAGAACCTGCTCTGACTTCCCTGTTTATCCACGTCAATGTGGAGGAGTCCCACTCCCCTAACACAGCCCCAAGAGTTTGTAGACAGTCTTGCCATGCAACTCTAGCTGTCCTGGAGCCTGTGATGTAGAACAGACTATCCTTGAACTTGCAGTGATCCTCCTGCTTCTGCCTCCCAAAGAGACGCCTTTCCTCTCAGCAGCTCAAAATAACTCGCATTTGGGATACACACACACACACACACACACACACACACACACACACACACACACAGCTCCCTAAGAATAAATGGCTGCCTCAGCCTTCTGCCCCAGCCCTTCCTTCCATCCCAGCAGTCATTAGTTGGGTTTAGTTTTAAGCTTGCAGATTTTTCTTTATAACAATTGTTAAAGTATGAATTCTACAGCAAGAATCAGCCCTGAATCCTCCTCTGCTACCAATTCTGTATTTTAACGCAGCTTCCACATTCTCTTAATCTATTAGTTTTTTCTTGAAGCACCGCTTCTCACCTCTAAGAAAATGAGTCCTTAAGAACAATTAAGGACCTGGTGGAATTTTTCCTTGGGAGGCTCTTCACAGAGTGTAGGTACTGTGCAGGAACAAGCTGAGCCCTGGTTTCTGAAAGGAATTGGCTTCCTTTGGGAGCCAGCATCAAGAGAAAAGCATGGATGTCCAAAGATGTTCAGTGGGGTGAGTGTTTGGAGAGTAAGGTCCTTCAGGGAGCTGGGGCGATAGCTCATTTAATAAAATGCTTGTCATGCAAGTAGGAGAAACCGAGTTTGATCTCCAGAATTCATGTTTAAAGGAAAAGAAGAGGGCTAGAGAGATGGCTCAGGGGTTAAGAGCACTCAGCCGCTCTTCCAGAGGTCCTGAGTTCAGTTATCAGCAATCACATGGTGGCTCACAACCATTTTTCCTAGAATCTGATGGCCTCTTCTGGCATAAAGCCGTACATGCAGATAGAACACTCATATACATTAAACAAACAAACAAACAAACAAACAAACAAATATATCTAAAAGAGAAAGGAAAAGAAAAGTTGGACCTGGTGGTGTGCCCTTGTGATCTCAGAACTGGTAAGAACTGGTAACTCTACAGGCAGATCCTTAGGGCTCCCTGGCCAGCATTCCAGCCTAGTCAGTAAGCTACAGGCTGGTGAAAGACCCTGCTTAAGAAAAAAAACAAGGTGAACTGTTCCTGAGGAAAGATACCTGATGTTGTCCTCTGGCTTCCACAAGCATGTGCTCACAATTGTGACCTATGCTTGTGTGCGTGTGGGCATGCATGCACAGGTACACACACACACACACACACACACACACACACACACACACACACACAGAGAGAGAGAGAGAGAGAGAGAGACAGAGAGAGAGAGAGAGAGAGAGAGAGAGAGAGAGAGAGAGAGAGAGAGAGAGAGAGAGAGAGACTAGAGAAGAGGGGCTTATTGGGATTTAACAGTGAGGGAGATACCTTCCAAATATGCTAAATTTTTAGTATTAATTCAAAAGATTTAAGCCAGGTGGTGAAATCCTCTAATCTCAGCTACTTGGAGTGCTGAGATAGGAGGATACCAAATCTGGAGTTCAAGGCAAATCTGAGTCACTTAGCAAGACACAATTTGTCTAAAAATACAAAGTAAATTGAAAAGGACCAGGATGCAATTTCATGGTAGAGCCTATCCCTGACACGCATGAGGCCTGAGGTTTAATTCCTATGACTATAAAACAAGAACAAGTTTATTCTGATTGAGAAGATGCAACTACTTTTCTTAGAGAAACATTCGCTTATTCTCGTCCTTGTCTTTGAAGAGATGTTGATGGGAAGCTAAAAAGGTCCCAGAAAGAA
Organism: Peromyscus leucopus; assembly: GCF_004664715.2. Classification (NCBI taxonomy): domain Eukaryota; kingdom Metazoa; phylum Chordata; class Mammalia; order Rodentia; family Cricetidae; genus Peromyscus; species Peromyscus leucopus. The sequence continues at coordinate 70,010,905 of NC_051079.1, read as the reverse complement.
CAATGTGTTTAAAGGGATGATGCAAGGAATCCCTTGTAAGAGAAGATGAGGAAAACCTCACTTTTATTTCATAACGTAGAATAAATGGCCATTTTGTAAGCATGTGCACATGTAAAATGAATACCTATTTATATAAAATCTTCTTTTGCTCATTCCCACTCCATGAGGAAGAAAGTTTGAGCAATGAGAAGAGAGATGTTTCTCCTCCCTTCTCAGACTCTAACCCCTCATGGCTGCTGAACAGATGTCGGAGCTCGTCTGGCAGATTTAATTGCCTTTTTGTTTGCATAGAACAAATACACAGGACTGTGGGGTGTGTGTGTATATGAAAGAGGTAGGAAAGAGATGCCTGGTAGGGGGAGCAACAGAGAGGGCAAGAGAGAAGCAAGGTGACGAGGAGAAGGAAGACAGAGGAGCAGTAAGAGACTGAGGTAGAAAAGAGCCATCCTGGCAGAGAGCAGCGCAGCCTGTGACATTCCACCACGGACCCTTTCTGGATCTCAGCACAGGTCATCAGGACACCCATGCTCAATGCTGACTATATGAGGGACGGTGTGGGACTCTGATGGAGGCTGATGTAAGACACATCTTGATGGTCAATGGCTGTACGGCTTACCTTGTTACTGTCATCAAATATCCGAAAGGAAGTGATTCAAGGGGGGAAGGATTGTTTGGGTTGAGAGTTCAAGAGGTGGGGGAAGGTGTGGTGGCAGAAGCATGAGGTGACTGGTCACATTGTGTCATCATTCAGAAATCAGAGAGGGGCAGGAAGTGGGGCTGAGCTGGGACACCTCAATGTCTGCCCCCCAGTGACTGACTTCTTGCAGTTAGGGCCTACCTCAAGGCCCATCCTCAGCTGGGGACCAAGGCTTCAAACCTGTGAGCCTTGCTTAGAGGACATTGCACATTCAAACCACAGTCATGGATTGATGGGAAATGGGTTCCCATGGAGAATGGGTCAGCGGAGTAGAGATTTTTGTAATGTGCTCATTTTGATAACATATTTCCAGGCCTGCTCAGTGGCTTAGCAGTTTTCGGTCCATGTGCTGTACTCATTTGTTAATGTGACAAGGACAAAATATCCCACAGTGTGTAGCTTATAAACAGTAGGAATCTATTTCCTACAGTTCTGGAGGCTGGAAGACCAAGGTCAAGCTCTGGTAGATTTTTGGCCCCAGCCTTCTCTTTGCATCCACCAATGCTGGATGGAGTGGGTGGTACTCTGGGCTCTTTTATAAGGACAATGACCCCACTATGAAGGGCCTTTCCTTCATAGCCTCATCCTCTCTCAATGGGCTGACCTCTAGATACCATCATCTTGGTGATCACATTTCAACCCATGAGTCCGGGAGATGTACCCAGTCACATCATCAGACAGAGCTTTCTGTGTGAGTTCTATCACTGTTAGGAAGGGCAAGCCCAGCCCTTTGTGATGGGCACATTGGACAACTATTTACGTATGGTGGAAAATGCAGGAAGAAGATAAGATTTCTTTTCAGGAACAATTGACTTCTTCTTCTTCTTCTTTTTTTTTTTTTTTTAAATGTGTATGTATTCTGTACAGGCATTTTCCTGTATGTATACCTGTACAGCATACGTGTGCAGTGCCGTTCAAGGCTGGAAGAGGGTTTTGGCTCTCCTGGGACTGTACTGAGAGTTGTGAGCTGCCATATGGGTATTAGAATTGATCATAGGTCCTCTGGAAGAGCAGCTGGTGCTCTTAAACACGGAGCCATTTCTCCAGCCCTGCAGTAATAATTAAAAGCTTAATAACCTATTAAGGATTTTGCTTAAGCACTACTAGGCAGGAAGAGATGTTTCTGGCTTGAAGCTGGCTGGCCTGAGAGAAGAGCCTTAGGTACCACAGGGAGGATGAGCTAGGCAGCATATCGGGTAGGTGCTCGGGGGAAACCTTGTCGAAGGTCCACTGATGTCCTATGAACTTCGGGGCTCTTTCAACAGAAGCATTTTTGTCGTTATTTTCTGATTCCTGGCTTGCCCAGTGAGCTTTCTGGCTGTCGCTGACACCGCTTTCATGGGGCTTTTCATGTCCTCACCTTGTGTTCATTCCTTCGGCCCCAGCCCAGTTCTGTGAGACACATTGTGAGTGAGACTTTGAAGAAAAGGCAGGCATCTCAGACTCCTTGAAGAGATCAACTTACTACTCAAGGGAGACTAATTTTCTTTTTTAAGATGGGTCCAGTGTAAGGAAGAAAGAGAAACCATGCTAATAAAGGGCCAAATCTCAAGTGTGTATACTGCTCCTCTGTCAAAGGTAGTTAGGGTTCTGTGCTCCAAATGAGTGAATGATGTCAGTAATGTATATGCTGAGTATCACACCATCCCTGGTAAAGACAAACGGTTTTGTAAGAAACAGGGACACAGTGTTGGAAATGAAGATGAAAACCTCCTTTTTCATGCAGAGCAGTGTCTCTGTTGCAGCCTCCCTCGTGCTTCCCATGCAGGGGAGTCCATGTTACATTCTGATACTCAGAGGGATACAACAGAGGCAGCTGTCATTGCCTTGTCTATGAGCAGACACGCTTCTGCCGTGGGAGCTGCCAGTATCAAGTGAAACCTCTTTAATTGCTTTCACTTAAGGTCCATGGGACAACACCAGTTTTATTGTGGCTTTTATGCAGTTCATCAGGGATTCACAAAAGCTTTTGGGCTTTGTAAAGAGGCAGATTCCAAGGTAACTATCTGATAACTATTATCCACTGAGTCAGTCATAGTGACAGGGCCCAGAGTGCTCTTGGGTAATGATAGGCACACTGACCTACCACAGTCCAGGGGCTGGGATTAGAACACATCCATTATTGTGAATAAATCTTTAACTTTGAGCTGATGTATTCTAGATGTTGCTTTTTGAGTTATATACTTGAGGAGCTGTCATCCATCAAGAAGGTTAGTTTCTAATCAGGGCAGAGTTTCTACTGCTCAATTCTGCTCTTTCCAGCTCCACTAGCATTTCTTGAATGAACAATAAATAAGTAAATCAAAATAATGGAGAAGGAAAAGGAAGTAGAGGAGGAGGAGGAGAGAAAAGTAACACCCACTCTTGGGGAACATCTGGCTTTTCATACTACTGTGGCTGAAGTGGAGTGAACTCAAAGACTGGAACCAGGGCCCAGGGCTTGTATGAAGGACACAGACACGTGAGACAGCTAAGAACATCAGCTCAGGTGGACTTTGGTGCTTAAAGAGACACACAGGAGAGAGTGTAGCTTCTCTGAGATTCCCAGCTGGACTGTTGTGGTGCTCAGAAGCATTCTAGCTCTCACAGGAGCAGCCTTGGGTAGATGATAGTTCATATGGATATGAATCTAGTATTTGTTCCTAGTATCTGTATCATAAAGTATTAGGTACTTGCATTTAAAGCTGCCAGTTGACCACGAATAAAGAACCTGGCTCATAGGCACATTTCTGAGAAAAGCCGAGGGATTGCAAACATTTAGAGATCACGTTTGGGTAAATCACAGATGCTCAGAGAAACAGCTGCCATAAAAACTACTGCAGACTCAGGGCACACAGCCATTTGCATTTCAGATCTTGATAAGATATGAATCTTACCTGTAGGCTGCCAAGGTATAGATCTGCTCTTAGCTTTGTACTTAGCCCGTGTTTCCTAAAAGAAGCAATGACGTGCATTGTTGACAGGGTGGCACTTTTGTAGAGAGATGGCCTGATCATCTTTGATGGAGGAAGCTATCTTCTCCTGTGTTGTGGATATAATCATTTCTAGATTGTTTGACAAAATCACCAGAGAGTGGCAGTTCTCACACACTAATGGGCAAATGGATTGATAGCAAACACTTCCTTAATATATGTGAGCTAATTACGTTTGCTCTGTAGCCCAGGCTGTAAGTGGACTTAATAGGCAAGCTTTCACTTTGTAACACCTGCCTGTGAGTTTTTAATAGATGAGCTGGTTTAGTGCTCACATGATCCAGGCACAATCTGGGAATCATTTTGTCCATTGATTTTCTTCATTAACGAAGAAATCAAGTCTTGTGGGGTGGTTTTGTCATCTCCAAAGATGATCAACAGACCTACTATCTGGCCAGTATGTCTTGCAAAACCCATGACGCCTCTTGATAGTGAGTTTAGCTTTCCTCTCCTGTCCCTCATGCCTCCTAGTATTTGCTGTTCTTGACCTGAAATCCAGCTAGTCCCTTCCCTACCTTCTAGATCAGAAGTCTGGTCATTCCTACTGGTTTTTAACCCTCTTCAGTGATGAACCTTCTGTTGCTGTCTTAGCTCATTGCCAAGAATCAGTCCTGGAGGTGTTGACACCATGTACTATATTTCAGACTTAATATAAGTCTGTATTACATAGAACAATAGGATCCCCTTTTATGAGAAGCAGTAGAGGAAGTCCTGCCATGAACTACATTCCTATCAGCAGTGTCTTCTACAAAAGGTCTTCTGAGGTTTGCCCTGCTTTCTAGATGGGTGGCCAGTTGGGAGGCCTTGCCCATGCACAGTACATGGTTCCATCAGTATGTGTCCCCTTGTGTTGAGATCACAAGCCCATGACAGTTTTGTTGTAGAATATTATTTTAAGATGTGTTACTTTTGTTTATGTTGCCTTTGTTTAACTCTATGAAGCTGTGATACTGTGCCTGTCTAAAACATCTGATGATCTGATAAAGAACTGAATCGGTCAATAGCAAGGCAGGAGAAAGGATAGGAAGGGCTAGCAGGCAGAGAGAATATATAGAAGGAGAAATCTGGGGTGAGAGGGACAGGAAGAAGTAGCCAGAGAAGGAGGAGGATTCCAGGGGCCAGACACCTGGCCACACAGCCAACATGGAGTAAGAGTAAGATTTATAGATGTAAGAGAGCAGGAAAATCTCAGAGGCCAAAGGTAGACAGGATAACTTAGGGGAAGCTGGCTAGAAACAAGCCAAGCTAAGGCTGAGCATTTATAATTAAGAAAAGCCTCCATATATGATTTATTTGGGAGCTGAGTGGCGGGCCCCCCAAAAGAGCAAAAACAAACAACAGCACAGTTTTCTCCTGTTGTCTGTTCAGTAGGAATCATTAAGAAACATGGAGACCCTGCCCAGAATTTCTGAGTGTTGTTGACTTAGGAGCAACAGGAGTGTGGTCAAAGTTAAGCTAGCAAGCAATAGTTCTGACTGGTCTACAGGCTGCACTTGGAATGACTCTGTGAGACTGTTAGCTCCCCAGTCTCCATCCTGTCTTCAGTAAATACTTAATGAGGAGAAACCAACATCTTCCACTTGTTTGTGTCAGTGTTCGTCTGAGCTCCAGGCTCTTAATGAAACTTGGCATGTGCACACTGGAAGAGACTTGCTGTCCTGCTGTTTTGTTCTGTGAGTCAGGGTCTTGTATTTAGGGGACACTGGTTCAGAACTCTGGTTCAGATCCTGCTCCGGATCTCTTGGCTGCTGGAAGAATTTTGCTAGTTGGAATAACAGTCCTTAATCTTATTCCTAACCTTTCTAATCTCATACCTTATCATATCCACATGTACTGAATACACGCCTAGGAGTCAGGACCCTGTAAGGTCTTGAGATGATGAACAGAGGTGTTACATGAGGTCAAATTTAACCCTTTATTTGATCCCATTGAAGTACATAGGACTGCCATTGGGGTGTATTGTACGGTGCTGTGTTCTTCTGATGTAACTGGTGTATTCATGCAGCACCTGTCTCTTCTTCAACCCTCTACCATTACTCTTCTCTTCCAGACCGCACAGACAGTCCTGGTGGTGGTTGTGGTTTTTGGCATATCCTGGTTGCCCCATCACGTCGTCCACCTCTGGGCTGAGTTCGGAGCGTTCCCGCTGACCCAAGCTTCCTTCTTCTTCAGGATCACTGCCCACTGCCTGGCATACAGCAACTCCTCTGTGAACCCCATCATATACGCCTTTCTCTCGGAAAACTTCCGGAAGGCATACAAGCAAGTGTTCAAGTGCCACATTCGCAAGGAATCACTCCCCAGTGATACCAAAGAAAACAGGAGCCGAGTAGACACCCCGCCATCCACCAATTGCACCCACGTGTGAAGGTTCACTGGGGCCTGCTGTCCCCCAGCTCCCATGTGGGTTAGAGAGAAGAGGATACAGTGAACTATCATGAAACATGGCAGCTTGTTCTCCTGACAGCAATTCATATCATTCTAACTACATTCCACGGCTGTTAAAGTACTTTGTTTAGGAACTCCTGGGTCCACCGAAGATTATTTTCCAATTTTGCTTCATTTTATAATTGTATTTCTCAAACAAAAGAAAATTCTGTACAGTTTGTGTCTTTCAAGGAGTGAGAGTCCAATAGCATTCTACAAATATGTTCAGCTCTCCATGGAATAAGGCCAGTTCTGTAAAACAGTGAAGAAAAATCTACATTTTGAAGGCAGTTAATTTAGGGGAAAAGTTCTTTTTTTTCCCTTTATTTTTGAGAGGAGAGCCAATATTCTAGGCTGTGTTTTGAAATACACTTGTGGTGCAGAATAGTGGATTTTGTTCCATTGCACCTTCATGGACAGGCACCTCTTCTAAGTGGGGTGGAGGGGGGGTGGCTTTTCAAGTCTGTTCTTATGGGTAGCCAGAGGTCTGTCTGGGAACATGAGACCCATCAAGTTCATCTCAGGAGATCAGCAGTGCCTCTACTTTGAAACAGTCCTGTGAACTGACAAGTTTAGGGTGAATTCAGCAATGCCGTGGGACTCTGCTGAGGACCACCGATCTGGAAGAGGCACCAGACGGTGAGTCCTGACAAAGGAAACTCTGTGTTGTGAGTGAAAACAAAGAATCATTTGGGAGAATATGTACGCCTAGAGAAATGCTGTCTTGCACAGACATACTTTTTTCATTAAACTTGTCCCAACAAATATTTAATGCTCATTTTCCCCAAACATTATTCCCTGGAGTAATGTTAATTTAGAGTCAGAATCCTTACCACTTGTCTTACAAGTGTATTTTTTCATGACAATTTCATATTTATTTATACTTGCCATAGGAAAATGCTGTGAAAATATTACATTGTCATATCTCAGAAAAATAATGATTAGATTTAAGACTCTGATATATTTTAGGAGGTAGGAAACAAAAGCAAGACACTTTTTTTTAAGCCAGAAAGGACATTGTATGTGTGCCAGATCAGAGCTTCCTATGAAGCGTGTAATTTAGGTTAAAAAACAAACGTAATGTAAGCTTTTGGTTTGTTAACTTTTCCAGCTCATCTATTTATTTTCATGACTTTCTGCCTTTAAACGATGTTTACATTTGCAAAGGCCTAAGTCATTCTCTGGACGGAAAAAGGAAAACTGTTAAAATCATGGGAAATGATGACTTTTCAATGGTTGCCAGGGAAGGGTGTGCATACTGCAGTAGGTGGGTATTTTAAAGAGAATTGTAAGCCCTTTTCATGGATTTTTTTTTTTGTTGTTTGTTTGGAGTAGAAGTATTTTTTGTCTTGAGAAAGATACCTCATGTGATTTGTGGAACCCAAAGCTGCCGTTGTAGATATTGGCATACCTTCTTCATTCACACTGTCCACAGAGGGGCGTGGTCAAACCTGTGTGTGAGATTTTCTGTGCTGTGATGATTCCCTTGTTCTCTCATGGTCAGAGGCATCTTAGATGCACGTGTTTAACAATATCATGGCTAAGGCAGAGCTTGTCCAGAAGGCATGTTGGTATGAGTGTTGGTGGCATGTATTCGCACACCTGTGGCTGTGTCCTTCCCAGATAGCACATCTAAAGGTTAGAGCTACTGCAAGAAAGCGATAACTTGTACCCCGAACCTCAAATTTGCTAAATATTGGTTCAAACTGCTCCTGCAACTGGAAGATGCTTCCTGGGAACTGTCGTTCTAATAATTTTCTCTTAGCCTGGAGCTTGTGTGTATTTCTAAAATAGCTTAGGATTCTGATTGTAGCCTATTTCCTGCAAAGACTCCTACTAAATGGAGTGTTTGGGGAAATGTCCCTAAGACCTGGGCCAGATAAGTCACCCAGATGAGGACAGGGAGAGTCCATTAATGTGCCAAACTTCTATTGTGGCTCTTCCTGGTAAGTGATTATCAAGGTCAGTTTGGAGGTACCTTCTATCCCATACTGGATGCTGGTGACCTTCCCTCCATCCCACACTGGATGCTGGTGACCTCCCTTCCATACCACACAGGATACTGGTGACCCCCTTCCATCCCACACTGGATGCTGGTGACCTTCCCTCCATCCCACACTGGATGCTGGTGACCTCCCTTCCATCCTACACTGGATGCTGGTGACCCCCTTCCATACCACACTGGATGCTGGTGACCTTTCCTCCACCCCACACTGGATACTGGTGACTTTCCTTCCATCCCCCACTGGATGCTGATGACCTCCCTTCCATCCTACACTGGATGCTGGTGACCTCCCTTCCATCCCACACTGGATGCTGGTGACTTTCCTTCCATCCCCCACTGGATGCTGATGACCTCCCTTCCATCCTACACTGGATGCTGGTGACCTCCCTTCCATACCACACTGGATGCTGGTGACCTCCCTTCCATACCACACTGGATGCTGGTAACCTCCCTTCCATCCTACAATAGATGATGGCAACCTCCCTGATACAGCAAGCATATTTCCTGCAGCCAGGAGGAAGAGGAAATGTGTGGGTCTTTGAAGTCAGGTGGCTGCAAAGCTCTGCTTTTTAGGCTGTTTCACAGAAAATTGATGTTTTCTCTACAAGCTTTTCGGCTTCAGTGCTCTGAAGTAGCTGTTATTTTGTGGGACCTTTCCTGGAGAAATGGACTTGGGAATATTTAAATAGCGGGAAGGCTCTCTCTCTCTCTCTCTCTCTCTCTCTCTCTCTCTCTCTCTCTCTCTCTCTCTCTCTCTCTCTCTCTCCACACACACACACACACACACACACACACACACACACACACACACCCCAATTCCAGCTTCCCACAGAGTTCAGTCAGCAACATTCCCAAGAGGTACTGTAATAGACTTGTTCCATGCTATTCTGATCACATATGTATTCAGCAGTGGAAGAGACTAAGGCTCCTTTTTGAATATTTTAGGCAAGTTATTGTTGCTTTTGACTAAAGTGTGTTCTATTTACACATTGAGGATAGAATAGTTTCCGGTCCCCCTTTGTCCGTCTTTTGTACTTTTATCCTCTTGTCTCAACTTCCTACCTCTCCAGAAATCCTTACTTGATGGTTTTCACAGTTATCCCACCTCCCCTGGATGTGAGAGGTCAGAAGAGAAAGCTGGCTGCTAGGTTCATGAGTCATGCAGGGCCTGGAGCTGCTTATGGTTCAGCTTCAAATCGGGATGGGGTGAGGTCGTCCGTCCCCCCCCCCTGCCCCCCCTGCCCTCAGGTGCACAGAGGTTCAGCTGTGATAGTTCCTTTCTGCTGACTAAAACTCCAGGTCAGGATGCTTCAGACAGGAGAGGACCACCAGCCTAAGTACCTACTTTCTTCCATACTGGGCTACAGAGCCCTTGAGCACCATCATGGTTTTGATAAGACCTCATTGTGTAGTAAGAACAACGGGTGCGTGGCTGCATCATGCTCTTGGCTTTGAGGGTTTGTTACATACATGTGCACTTATCATGAAGTGTGGGAACTAGAGAAATTCATGAATGGGATATTTCCTGGGGAAACTCAGCTGTCCAGCGTGTACGTGCCAGTTCTCATCTGTGCTGGTTGCAAATGTTTCTCATGTTTTTAATCTGTAAGTGGCTGTGTAGGGAAGTGAGTCAGATCCTTGGCCATTAAAGAGTTGCATGCTGGGTTTCTTCTAGATGACGTGTTGATAATCTGTCTAGTTAATGCCTTGTTTCTTATATGACCATGCACAGCAGGTGGCCAATGAGCCTCATCATTGCTGATTGGCTTGCAAATGGTAATTGTACATAGCTTAAATTGACACCATATTTGAATATTTTGAATATTTTCCCTCTTAAGTGGAAAAGTTGAGGATAAAGAACTGTTTAGAAGGCTTCACATGTTGTGGATATAGGCTCCTTCTGTGTGAGGCTAGCATGTGTCAAGTCACACAGTCGTCAAGGTGTTCTGTTGTTTTCTTGTGCACACGTAGTGCCTCTGATACTGCCTGGTGGCTTTTCTTCTCAGTGTGACAGCTCAGAGGCTGGTCTGCGGGTCTGAGGTAATCCTGTCTATGCGCTGATGACAAACATTAGCAGGCCTGGACATTTACTCCTTGGTGATCTTGGTGGCTGGCTGTGTCCTGTCAATCCTCTTGCTGGCCCCATGAGCATCCTGGGCTCTTAAGTGCTCTTCTGGGTGCAGTGACCATAGTATGGCCACATGAATGAGTGAGGAGAGGGGAAGGGAATGAGCTTTCCACCTCTACATGCCCTGTAGAAATGACTCCCTCTAGATTTTCTGAACTTGCACAGCGCTGGCTGGGGCTGGCAGCCGCACCAGAGTCTATTGCTCAGGCTTATGACATCACCTTGGATCTTTCTGATGGAGAACAGACTTCTGGACATCGTAGGCTATACTATGTAGCTTCAGATTCTCAGAAATTAGAGATGTCAAAGTATTGAAAAGACTTTGAGTCTGGGCTCCACCATGCTAGGCTTCTAGCAATTTGGAGTGTGGGAGTCAGTGTGATAACCCCTGGTTGACTGAGCTTTGAGTGCTCTAGGTCTTTTTGAGGTGCTGTCTACCACAGTACTGCATTTCAAAAGCTTAGACGCCGACTATTAAGGCTGGCTTATTTATGTGGCATCCGATGTCCGTGGCTCTGCAAAGCTTTTTCTCCCTTAGCTTGTTTTGGGTATTGAAGCTGCCTCAGCCGTGTGGTGACAGATGAGGAAAGACTCTTGACTCAGGTTGTGGGTAACTCTTCCCTTTAGTAGAGTCTCAGGATGGGCCAGCCTTTCCAGGCACAGTTGACCCTGTGGTCACCTGTCCTTGTGTCCTCAGAAGGAAGAGATCTGCTAGTCAGTGTCGGTCCTGGACCTTCAGGGGGACTCAAGGAATCGGGCTCCTGGAATTGCTCAGGATCTGTGGACTACAAGTGCACAAACCCTCGCTGAACTGTTTGGGAAACCCCAGGTGGGTCCCAGGGCTTGCTTCTGGGGGTTTCTGCACTTCTGGGGAGTTCTCCAGGGAAGGACAGTGAGGATGAGATTGTCGGCCAAGCAGCTACCCCTTCCTCTTTCTATAGGTGACTTCTGGTTCAGCTGACCACAGACAGCTGTGAACTACTTCCTCGAAAAGCGAACAGTGAACACAGAGTATGCACTGCTGCTGGCCTATGTGAATTTTTCTCATCCTTCCTCACTCGCTGCCTCTCAAACGCCCCTTTTATCGCCCTCTCCTGCTCTTTCCTTAGCTTCAGCCATAGTGGCACACTTGGGGGAGATTCTGTCGGTGAGGAGGGATAGCCAGAGCTTGGTCATGCTTCCTCTCATTGTTTGCTTTGGACTTAGGATTCCTCTTGGCTCTCCCAACAATAATGACTCTTTAAACAGCTAGGTGTGAGAGGTACAGGCTTCAGCGGCACACTGTTTCCATGACGGATCAAAGGCGGCTAATCAGTTCTTTCCCACAGTCAGACCGCGCAAGAGCAGGCCAGACGTGACGGACATGACACCCCTCTGGTGGCAATCTAGGCCTCAAGAGTGCCGCACCTCTGAGAACTTACTTCTGGTGTGTTGAGTGTGTGTTGTTACTTCTGAAAGGCCCCGACTCAGTGGCGAAGGTGTGCAAGCAGAAGGAGAGCTATCTCAGCTCCGGAGCTGGCCTCCTAGATCAGTATCATTAGGGTCTCTTGGGTAAGTTCCACCACACTGTGCTCTGGAGACCCCTGAACTCCCTGCCCTTCACCGGATCCTCCTCTATGAGAACACCCTAGCTGGTGACTGAGTTTCCACAGCCATGGTCATATCCTTCCTGGCATGCCGCAAGACAAGATGAGCTGTAGGTGCCTCAGACCCAGGGGACAGCTGGCGACCTTGAGGAACCAGGTCGATCTTGTTACGCAACTTGCCACCTCGGGTGTTACTGATGAAGGAAGGATGCCAATTACAAACAGCCGAGGTTCAAGAAGGTAGAGCTGGGAGGGGCTTCACCTAACTAGACCGGAAGGAATCACCTTGAACAAAAGGTGATTGGACAGCACTGTGAAAGCCACCCAGCGCTGACTATGAGAGAGTCTGTGTGACTGAAAAAGCAAGCAGGGTTTTTTTTTAAATCTTTTTTTTTGCTCCCAAAGGATGCAATGGTTATATGGATGTAGCCAAGAAACCAGCTTCCACGAGCAAACTCAAGGGCAGGCAGCAGCATACAAGCTTCTCGGGTGTCTGTGCTCTGGGTCTCTCAGCTTCTCAGCCAGCAAGGAACCAGTTCTTTACGTGTGTGAGGGGAGTAAACAGTCCAAGTTTCAGGTATTTTTTACACAGAGCTAGCGTGGATAAAAGATTAAAGGCAACAGCTGCGGAAATGAAGCCTAATTATAACACAGACGTATTCAGAAGCTATACATGGGGGTTTGCAAGTGCTATTTTCCATGTTTTAACTTTCTGGTGACTAACTTTCTGAAGTCCTCACATCATGGGGAGACTGGGAAGCTGACAGAGAGAGCAGGCATCCAGTTCTGTGTCTGTTGCTTAACATCGCTGCATTTCTCAAGCTCTGTCTGCCTGAGCCCCAGGGCCATGAGCACTGCAGGGAGGAGCATGGCTGGGAGGACTCTCTTAGGGTCTAAACTCTTTTGGCAAGTTATTCTTGGGGATACCGAGTTAGAGATCCTCATCTGTAGTGGAAGGTTCTGGAAAAGAGTCTCAAACTTGGAATGATGTGGGAAGTTCAGAGAGCCCTGCTCTTCCTTCTCTGGGAGCAGAGGGCCTGAGGTTTAATGGAGGAGCCGAGGGACTCAGGGTGTGGGCACCCCTCCAGCCTTAGCCTGTGGGTTGATGGTAGCCAGGATGAGTGCATCTACAGCATTGGCTGCGGTGTCCATGCTGGTGATCCCAAGTCACAGGTCAAGAGCCGCCACCCGGCTTCTAGATCAGAGGGTAAAGAACCCGGGCACTGGGGTGTCTAATATAAGGCTTCCATGTGTCCAGGGTTTAGAAAACTACTCACAGTGATTGATGGGCCTGGAAGGCCCAACTTAATGGCTCTAGGGGAAAATAAAGTTGACATGGAATTTAAATCGCTTCAAATTTCTACTGTTCAACTACTGGTATTGAGGTAATCCCAGAAACACAGGTTTCCAGAGCCTTGGGGACTGTAGAGATTTTGACAGTTCTTCTCAAAAGAAGGATTTCATGGCAAGGGCATGTCAATTCCCTCCCCCTCCCCCCCCTATCCTAACACAAAAGTCTAAAACAATATTCACAATTGTTACATAAGAAGTTTTGAAGTCAGTGTTTCAACTCACTGTTAATTAAATATGTGCATGTCTTTGCTTATATTATTATCTCCAAGAGATAAACATAACATTGCCTGTGGTTCTCTGTAGTTAAAGCTTTTGGTTAAATGGGGAAAGTAAAGAAAAAAAATCTATGTATGCTATAATTTGACTTTTACTAATGATATTGCTTAAATGCTGCTATTAAACACTGGTGTGAGTTGCCTGGTGCCTGATGCTGTTGTCCTTGTTCCTTAAGGAGCTGTCAATCAAACGTATCTCATAATGACAACTCTAGCATGAATGCCATTAAACTTACAAAGCAAAACCACCAAAAATTCAGAGTCTGTGTCCCTGCACTTAAGCCAAAAAAGCCCTTCTGAGGTCTCCCCACCCTCGTGTTCTGCATGGAATCTACACTTTGTGATTTGAACTGATTTTCTTAAGTGAAAATAAAATTTGTTCTTTGAAATGTCCTGACTGGAGTGTACTCCAGTGCAACTGGATCGAAATTGTGTCATTTTTTAAAGTTTGAGAACACAATGCAAAGTTGTTGAAGTGTGTCGGTTTCATTGGAACTGAATGCTCTATGTGAGACAGACTGAGTCATGATGATGGAAAGGTGACACCTGCGTTTGGAAATATTTTCTTACTTTCCTCTTTTTCTTTATTATTTAATCTTCTTTATGTTTACTTTTGGTCTTGTTCTTTTAAAAGCTATTTTGATTACTTTTAATGCTTAATTACTCTTTGTGTGTGCTTGTGCATGGAGGTGTTCATGGAGCTCCCTAATTAGAAATAACCACAGAAATATCCAGCAGTCACCCCTGAAACCATATGCATACAAGTAGTACTAAATGGGTTGAGCAGGTTATATGCAGTAGCAATACACATTAAAGAAAAAGAGGTTATGATCTCAAGAGGGTGCAAGGGGGTTTACATGGAAGGAGTTGTAGGGAAGAAAGAGATGAGGGAAATAATGTTATTATATTTAAATTTAAAAGTTACCACACCAAAAAACAATGCTCTTTCCAACCCTCCTTCTCCTGCCTTCATTTTTTAATTAGATCATTGTTTTTCTACTTTATGAAAAATTACTTTTCATTTTAACTTTAGTTACGTACATCGATACAAACTGATAGATTGCTTACCAGTGGATTTTTTTCTTTTACATTAGATGTATTATCTCTTAGCCTTTTTTAAAAAAATTTTTTTGTATGTTGAATTCTGCTTTTTGATTGACTTATGTGTCAGGATGCTGGTCCTATGTGGATGTTTTTATTGATAATGATTGAACACATTTATGAAGTTCACTGTGATGTTTTCATGAGTGAACACATTGTAATGACTCAGTCAGGACACAAAGCACATTTACCTTTTCTGTGATAAAATATCCTGACAAAAACAACCTGTCTTAGTTACTTTTCAATATCTGTGACAAAGCACCATTACCAAGGCAACATGTAGAAGAAAGACTTTATTAGGGACTTCAGCAGATGAGTCCATGGCCATCATGGTGGAGAGCTAGGTGGCAGGCAGGCATGATGCTGGAGCAGTAGCTGAGAGCTCACATATGATCCATAAGCATGAGGCAGAGAACACCTCCTGGGAATGGTGTGAGCCACACCCTAGTGACATACCTCTAAAAGGCCTCATTTTCTAGTCATTCCTAAACAGTCCATCAACTAGGGACCAGGTATTCAACCATGTGAGCCTAGGGAGCCATTCTCATTCAAACTACCACACAACTTAAGGAAGAAAAGGTTTATTTTGGTTTACAGTTGCAGAGGGCTAGAGTCTTGTGATGGGGAAGGCATGGGCACAGGCAGGCAAGGTATCCTTGTGGAAGCAGGAAGCTGGCTGATTATTCTGCATCTTTACTTAGGAATGGGAATGAGGATGGGGCCAGGCTATCAGCCCTCAAAGCCTGGCCCCAATGACATACTTCTTCCACATAGGACCTTACCTCCTGAAGGTTCTATGACCTTCCCAAATAGTGATGCTGCGGATTAAGTGCTCCTACATATGAGCCTATAGAGGACATTTCATGTTGAAACCACATCACTAAGGTATGGTATAGCTGGATAATATGGTAGTTCTGCTTAAAATTTTTATGAGGAACTTCATATTTCATGTTCCATAAAAGTTAAATGGGTGTTTGTGATCATTGAGCCTAGCTATTTCCAAACTTTTGGAAATAAATAAGGATATTTTTTACATAAATAACCCCAGAGTTATATCGAGGACTAACTGTGCTTTTCATATGTACTGATGGATAAAAGTGAAAAATGGGACTGTTGACCAATATCTCTCATGAAAATCAATAAAACATCATGGTTTGTATCCAGCAATATTTACTTGACAATATCCAAGAGTATGCACATTTTAGGCATTTTTAAAAATCACTTAAACAAGGCAACTCTGTGAAATGACAGATATGCCAATTTGCTTAACTACTATCATTTTACTGAGTGTATGTGTATCAAGACACCACCTTTCAACCCTTAAATATATACTATAACAGAAAGATTTATGCTTCATGACTGAGTAAGGTTCATTCCAAGATACAAAACTGATAAACATTTAATGCCATTCTAGTTATCCACTGTACCATTAGTCTACTAAAACATGATATAAATGTAGGTGATATATGGGTCTATTCCAACAGCCAATCACGTTGACACACTCAGCAAATTAACAGTAAAGGAAATGCCTGGACTCGACAACATCAAACAACAACAACAACTACAACACCCCAACCTCCGACAGCTCTCATCATCGTCATTGACAACATATTGGATGTTTCCCCCTCTATCCAGGGAAAAAGGCAAGGATACAATAAAAAAGGCTTAGCCATTGCAACAAAGAAAGAAAAAACTAAGTCACAAAATAGATCAAAGGGGTAGGACTGAAATGTCTCTATTTGCAACCGACAGCATTGCCTGTGGAGAAATTCTTTGAAACTCACAAAGAAAACTCCTTAAATGGTTACATGATTTTAGCAAGATCATTGCACAATAGGTCAATGCATAGAATATACACAAACTATAGAACAAAACAAAAGCCACTACAGTGAATCAATTACCTTTGGACAGTTTGTGATTTATCAAACCACAACCTGCAGGCATTTATAAACACTGAGGTATATCCTTTATTTTAGAGTGTTATTTCAAATGTGCATGGAAACGTCAGACCTCTTCCCTCAATTAAAGACTCATTTGCAGCCTTGAAGCAGGATGATTGGCTATGAGATGCCAGAGCAGAGACCTCGTGTCTACTGTCTCCACCACAATCATTGTTTGAAGGTTACTGACCTGAAAGCTATCTTGAGCACAATGATGCTTTTAACACTTCCTGCTCCACAGGAAGTCCTTGATCCCAGATCTGTGATGTTGAAACAGGGTTGCACACTATCAAACATTTCACCGTTATGTTTATTGTCTTTAGTGAGACTTTCTCTTTAGTTATATAAGAAAACATTGTGCTACATAGAAGTTGTTATCTACTGTGAAAACAATTTAAAAAAAAATAAAATAAATGCTGTCATGTTTGGAATAAGTAGCATTAGTGGATAGTTTATGGTTACTTTAAGTGAAAAATACTTACCTAAAAATTTAATAGACTTGGAAGTTAGAACAAAAGTCATCTCTTCAGCAAGCCATTTAAATATGTGTTTTCTATGGGGACTGGAGAGATGGCTCAGTGGCTAAGATCATTTGCTGCTCTTCCAGAGGTCCTAGTTTGGTTCCTGGCACCCATGTCCTGTGGCTTACCACCACCTGTACCTCTAACTCCAGAGGATGAGAAGTACCTGCACCCACATGCACGAAGTAATATGTGCATACATACACACATACACACCAATAAAAATAAATCCCAAAAGGTGTTTTCTAAAATCATCTTCCTTTAGTACTGGAGGATAAAAAGGTCTATCCCTAGTATCATTGGAGCCCTGTACAACCAGGGCTGCAAACCCATGCTGTGGTCTCAGGTCAGAGAGGCTATCTTTAGTAAAAAATATCTGTGACTATTTTTATATGAATAGAGCTCTTCTGAGGAATACTTACTCTTTCTTGGGAACATTTTCATTTTTCAAGCTTAAATGGTCATACTTAGAGGTAAGCGTGGTTTTTATGCTATTATGTGAAATGTGACTTGAACATGTTTGACCGACGGGACTAACTTTGAGAGGAGAAAATTCTAGTAAAGCATAAAATAGAAGACTTAATATATGCATGTAAGTGGTTTGCTAACCTTTGAAATCTAACTTAACCAGGAGATGTGTCGTATTGCTTCTTAGCCAGAGGCAATTTGTGACGCATTTCTCCTAAGAAGTGAGGAGAGAATGAATGAAATTCTTGGAGTTTGTTTCTGAATGTTCCTACGTTTGTTACACGGTATAGCTGGAATATAGTACATTGATATCTGTGTATCTTAAGATAATCTCAATGATCTCAGACTAACATATAGGATTTGGGACAAAATATTTTCCTATAGTTTCTTTTCTTTTATTAGATAGTTTTCAATAGATACAACTTGGCAAAGCTGACCTTGCCTGGTGACTTATGGTGCAAAGATAGTAGCTACTGGAAGTGAATCCTTGATCCATTTAGTCAATTAGGAAACATTAAAAATTATTTGCATGCACCATGTCAAGCACTAGCAGAGCTAATGTGAATATGATACATGATTCTTGTCCCCAATGAATGCAACTATGTAGTTCCAAGGAAGCTGACTGTGATGCACTTAGCTAGGAACATCCTCAGCATATTTGACTTTTAGAAAGCTAGGGGATATTCTTTCTACATCAGCTAAAAGGATACTTGTTACTCAGTTTGTCTAAGTCATAGCTAAGGAGTGGGGGCGAAGGCCATCGTTTGGTCTCTCATTTCAAAGTATACAAATCCAATACACAAAATTGTGGCTAAGCCCAGTGAATGGGAAGGTCTCAGACATAACTTCTCAAATGTGTTCTATCACCTCTACTCACACAGCTTGGGAAAACAGAAACTGAGGCTGTGGACTCAGATGTGTTAATGTAGACTGGCTGGGGCTAGGCCTGTTTGCAGGAGGGGCCCAGGTCTCGGAGGCTTCTGAGGATTCTGGAAGGTTTTCGGTATGTACCCATCAAGATGAAAGGCATCAGTTAAGAAAAGTAGAAGATAAAATGAGCCATTAGACCTGAATTCTAAGACCTTCTGCCTCCTTGGCAAGAAAGATTGGAATCCAGCTTTCTGTTTTGTTTTCCACTTGTGAAAATTCACCAAAGATTTGCAGAAATCAAGAGAGAGTTAAATAAGACAAAAACAAACAAACAAACAAAAAAATCAAACCTGAATTTGAAGAGGCAAAACAGAGAGACTGTGGAATTTAGTTACATGGGTCCTTCTGCTTCCTTACCTGCTGTGGGATGATGGTCTGTATGTCAAATTACTCTGATGGGTCAATAAATAAAACACTGATTGGCCAGTGGCCAGGCAGGAAGTATAGGTGGGACTAACAGAGAGGAGAAGAGAAAGAACAGGAAGGTGGAAGGAGTCACTGCCAGCCGCCACCATGACAAGCAGCATGTGAAGACGCCGGTAAGCCACGAGCCACATGGCAAGGTATAGATTTATGGAAATGGATTAATTTAAGATATAAGAACAGTTAGCAAGAAGCCTGCCACAGCCATACAGTTTGTAAGCAATATAAGTCTCTGTGTTTACTTGGTTGGGTCTGAGTGGCTGTGGGACTGGCTGGTGACAGAGGTTTGTCCTGACTGTGGGCAAGGCAGGAAAACTCGAGCTATACTTACCTGGTCACCTCATTTGAGAAATGACAGTTCATGTTCTGGGGACCAGAGGGAACAGGGCAGGGATGGAGCTGTCTCACCGCCTGTCCATTTCTTTCCCTGTTGTGACAAAGCACTGAAGGAAAGGAGGATTTATTCTGTCTCACAGTTCAAGATACATCCCACCATGATGGGTGTGGCAGTTTGAATGAGAATGAGCCCCATAGGCACATATATTTGAATGTTTGGTCCCCAGGTGGTGGACTGTTTAGAAAGGGTTAGGAGGCGTGGGCTTGTTGGAGGACCTGTGTCACTGGGCATGGTCTTTGAGCCCAGTGAGTGCTTTCTGCCTGCAACTTATGGATCAGATGTGAACTCTCACCTACTACTCCAGTGCCATGCCTGCCTGCTGCCATGCTCCATATCACGATGGTCATGGGCTAATACTCTGCAACTGTAAGAAAACCCCCAATTCAATGACTTCTTCTATAAGCTGCTGTGGTCATGGTGTCTCTTCACAGCAATAGAACAGTAAGCAAGACAGTGGGCAAGGAACTTCAAGCAGGGGCTCGCACTGAATCAACAACCAAGAGGCATGAGCTGTGAACGTTTTCACTGGAGCGCCTGCGAGCCCCAGTCCCAAATGTTGCTCCCTGGGAGAGTGGCTGTGAAATGCGTTCATGTTGTGTCTGCAAAAAGCAACGCAGGAGAAGCTGAGGAGTAAGATGCAGCCATGGTTTGCTTGGTTTGTTTTGGAAGAGTGACGGGACTTTTAAAAGGTGGAGCCTGGTGCAAGGTGAATGGATCTGTGGGGACATTGCCTGCAGAAAGGATGCAGCAGTTCTGGTGGGAGCCTGGTTGGTTCTAGGAGTGAAGCGCTATGGAATTGTCATGAACTGTTATGAGAGTGAGCTTGACATCCCCTGTTCTCCGGCTTCCTGTCTCACTATGTTACGGCTCTTGCTGTGCCCGCCTGCTATTGTGACATCATGATATAGAGCTGCTACTACTTTGATCGAACAAACTAAATAAATATATTTGCTTTATTAGTTATCCAGACTCTGGTAATTTTGTTGTACTAACAATGGAAAATTAACTAGTACAAATGCTTATATGTATTGTGCCCAGATCGTAACCCCCAGAGAGAGACCACCAAGGATGAGCATACCAGAATGCAAAAGCAAGGTTTATCTGTTACAAGTCATGACAGGGAACTCATCTCAAGCCATCTCAAGTGAGGCAGGGAAGAGTTACTCTTTCTTGGGGAAGTTAGTTTTTATAGGCAAAACCCATAAAATTTCTTAGAGGGGAGGGGGTTAGTACGGGTCCATCCTTGATTGGTCCAGTTTTTCCTGGGCCTGGACTTTATCTTATTCTAGCTTGTCTGTTTGCCCTGTCAGGAGTTTTACAACTTCTCTCTGGGGTCTGGTCATGTTATCTCCAGAGAGCGGCATCTCGTGGTTAATTGGTTACCATCAGACATCCTGACTCTGTTCTTTTGTTCCTGGGGCTGGCGCCATCATTTCTGGGGACTTGAAACTGGCCTGAGTCTATCTATATTGAGATATCTTTGTCTAAGGCCCCCTTTTTGAGACAATAGAGTGAGGGTCTTGTTGTGCCTAGATCGCATTCCCAAAGCCACCACTGGAGACTTTAGGTACAGAATGCAAAAGTAAGGTGTTTTCTAAGTTTACAAGCCTCCAGGGAGGCTCTTCCAAATCTCTCACTCACAGCAGGGAGGTTGGAAGGAGTGCTCCCCTTTCTTTGTGAGGCTAGTTCTTAAAGGCACAGACCATATAATTTATTTTAACCCGCCTCCCTTTTTAGTCTTTTGGTCGAATATCCTAACTCTGTGTTTTCCAAAGTCCCTGTAGCAGATACAGCCACCTGGGGAAAAGGGGTCTAAGTTCTTATCTACACTTAGGAATCCTGGTTTAAGCTTCTCTTTGTCTGTAGGGGATAGAGTGGGGGGTTTTACTGAGGTATCACAATATGCATTTTGAAAAGCTCAGGTACCCCGGATTTAGGAGGCCATGCCCATCTGTAGCGCTGTGCACAGAGACAGGGCTCTGTGTGAGCTGAGAGCTCAAAAGTCGAAGAAAGCCGGAGAAGTTCTCCCTTATCGCGAACCTCACGGCCTGGCGTGACAGGAGGTGGTGCCTGAGGCAGAACTGCAAACTGCCTGGCTGAGTACTGAAAGTGTGACCTGACATTCTCCAAATCCCTGGCAAAGAAAACGGGAGATTTGTTAGTCTTGGGTGTCTGAGGCCTCTATAAAATTTATTTATAAAATTAACTTAGAAAACTCAATGAAAAAAGAGTTATAACAGCTAACAACTTCCATGACCAGCTTTTGGAGGGAAGATTTATCTCCAGAGTTGCCACATCTTATTATTAAAATGTTTACTTTTCCATAAAAATGAGATAAGAGAAGCAATAACAATGAAGAGCCATATATTGGAAAATATTCAGCCAAAAGCATCTATGACGAAGGCCAGGAATATTGGCTCCCTGGAAGGAAGCTATTTTTAATATAAATCTATTAATTTGTTGAAAATTTCATAATGCATGCAATGTATTATAAACAGGTGAGTTATGGATAGCAAGTGGGGGGAATAAGGGCGCTGAATTCTCAGATGGTTTCCTGCTGACTAGGGGCCAAGTAGGAGGGGGAAGTTGGGAGTCGGGGTTAAGCATGGCCGGAGGAGGTGTGAGTGAAGAAGCATTCCGTTGAATGTCATTGTGAAGTCCTCAGGCGTCTGTTCCTTGAGGGAGCTGAGAAGACAGGTTGCTAAGGAGAAAAAAATAGATTGCTATCATGGGCCATTAGGGCTAGCCATGGGAAGAATGATAACTGCCAGAGAGAGTGGAACAGGGAAGGGCCCTGGTTGTACAGAAGAGGCAAGGGTGAATGAGTGAGACACCAGAGCAGGTATGTCCTTCACTGGGACGTCTTGGGAAACCAGGTTCCAGTGGCTGGGTAGATGCCTGCTTGAGCCTGGAGAGGTGGTACCAGCAGTGAATTGAGGGATGATGTGTTCTTCAGGAGTACATTAGCTATTACATCTGCTGTTTCTCTGGAGGTAGTATTGCATCCATTCTGTAAGAGTAAAGAGATACGGAGACTTTTTATAAGTGGGCATGTGGGTGAAATCAACCTGTCAGTATTCTCCAGGTTGGCATCCTCGGAGCTGGTGCAGGGGCTGGTGTATCTGGAGGATCCCCTGTGAACTGGCCTTGGCAGGAGTCTGGCAGGAGGGGTGGATCTGTGCAGGGACCTGTAAGTGTCTGTAAAGCAAGTGGAACAGATTTACATCTTGGTGTCATAGCAAAGGCTATGGCTTTGGGTTAAAAGGTATAAACATTTCCTAGCTTCAGCTCAATGAAACATGTCTTTAAATCTATTACCAAGGAAATTTACTGAATGGAAGTGGTTGAGTGAGTGAAGGAGGAGGGAGGCTGCCCTACACACCATCAGATCTGCGAAGGATATGAAAGTGAACAGAAGTGAGACAGCTTTCCTTCTTCATATAAACAGACCTTAATGCTGTTTCTTTTATCTAATTCTCCAGGAGATACTAAGAGGAGTCAATAGTAAAAAGTTACATTGAAATCTGTTCTGTGAGTTTATCTGATCTGTTAAGAAGGTAAATTGTTTGTAGACCTAGTAGTAGCCCTAGGAGAGGGAGACTTGTGAATTTATATAGAGAACTGAGAAGGCAGCTGCAGCAAAGCCTGGTTGTCAAATGGAATCAGAGATCCGAGACGGAAAAATTATACCTGAGTGAAGACCAAGCAGCTTTTGAATCTATTAAAAATGACAGGGACCAGTCCATACCCAGTTAGCCATACCCATGTCTTCACATCGTTGGAGGCAGAAGTACCAGAACAGCATCAATCTTCAGCTACCAGGTCCATGAAGTCGAAGTTTTTCCTATGGAAGAGGGACATAGGGAAGGCAGATCTTACTTTGTCTAGGCAAAAGGAGTGCAATCAGTTCTTCTATGTCCTGGTGGCAGGTGTCACATTGGGGCATCTTGCCCAGAGGTCAGCATTGCCATCATCCAGGTGGAGACATCATGGTGCCTAATAGTCTTCTTTGGAAACCTTGGGTCACTGCTAGGATCTGGGAGTTTCTGCCTGATATAATAAGCTTTTTGATCAACATTTTAAATGCCATATTCTGCAGATCTCTGAGAATTTGAGGACTGCTTGTCTATTGGGTAGGAATGGCTGACTATCAGTTTATGTTTCCTAGCAGCCAATGTGTTAGCAGCTTTCATAAGACTGGGACTTACTGTCTCCTGAGAAGGCAAAGAGGAGAGACAGAGAAAAGATCCCAGGGCCAAATGGGAACAGGAGAAAAGGGGCTTGTGAGTTGGGCTGTGGCCCAACTCTGAGAAAAGGACCCTCTTGGGGGACCAGAAATTCCATTATAGAATATATATCTTGTTTATTAGATACCCCATTCATCAAACATATGACATCATTTATTTATATTTTCTAGAAGAAATAGGTGTAAATAGGAAAAGAGTGAAAGACCCCTTTGGAGTGGGGGCAGGCCCTGATTGCTCGCAGAAGTCATAAATGTCCTGAAAAATCATGGTTCTCATGGATGAGAGGGGGATAAAAGGAGTCACTACTACAGCCTGTAGCTGTGGACATTCCCAAGGCTACAAGGGGCAGAATGAGGACCAAGCCATCAAAGAGGACCATGGCCACATTCAAGGGGGGCGGACTTAGTCTAAGCCAGAGGACTCTCAGCACCTAATACTAGGATGTTTGAGGTGGCCAGAGGGAATCTCATCCATAGGAAAAGGTCATGGATCATGTTGCAAAAGCCAGAAGGGTCTAAGGAAGCTTTGAGCAGCTCCGGAGGGGGAATTGAAACTTATGCTGTTGCTGGTGGTGGATAAGGTAGTGAGCGATCAGGTGAGTCAGAGCCTGTTGTGGGTAGACTGGGTCCAGGATCCTGGCATGGGAGGGGCTGCCTGGAGGGCCTATCCAAGTCACAAAACCAATGTTGTAATACAGCCAGAGAGAGAGGCCTTGGTGGATGGAGCCAAGGTGCCCCACCGTGGGTGACAGAGACGCCATGCAGACAGTGCTCAGTGGGGAGTTTTATTTGGTGTAGGGAAGAGAGAGGGGAGAGGGAAAGATAGAAGAGAGAGACAGGGAGGGAGGGAGAAAAGGAGAGAGAGAGAGAGAGAGAGAGAGAGAGAGAGAGAGAACAAAGGGAAAGAGTCCCTTCTTAAAGGGGACAGGAACATAGGATGATGTCAAGATGCTGAGTGTGCCAGGGTATTAGCTTCTCATCGGGCAGGATTCCAAGAAGTGGGTCAGAATGCTAACACAATGTACTTTGACTATGCTCACTCCCTCTCCTCTACCTAACTCCTCTCAGTTCAATCCCTGGTCTTCCTATCTTCCTCTGGACTTCATGTCCTTTTGGTATAACCCGCTGTACCCAAATACTCATGGGTGTGATGCTATTCTCTGGAGCATGGTCAACCTTCCCGAGGCCACACGGTTATAAAAAATACCCTTTGCCTCCTCCACAGCCACCACTTGGCAGTAGCTTCTCAGGTAAGGTTGGGGTCTTTTGAGACCCCCCCTCCACACTGGAATGTTGATTTGTGAGTGACTCTTTGCCGGCAGCTGCAGCTGGGGAGAGTTCACATCTAAAGCTATATTTATTTATTTGGGAAAAGCTATTTTTTTTTCTCACTGTATTGCCTATGTTGGTCTCAAGCTCCTCAGCTCAAGTGAAACTCATGACTCAGTGTTCTGAGCAGCTAGGACGACAAGCTCACACCACCAGAGCCTAGACTAAGCCTTGAAATTTGTTGTTTTGAGTATATTCAAAGATTTGGAAAAGGTGATTTTCAAAGAACCAAATGCATGGATAAAATCTCAGGAAGTAGAGAATGTTGGGGAAACGACAGAGATGATAAAGGAAGCAAACAGAAATTATGAAGTAGAAAAGCACACTCTATAAAACAGAATTCCTGCTAGGTGGGCGAAGCAGCAGGTCAGAGCCTCCAAGCAAAGATCAGTCAGCCTGCGTCAAGGTTGGTTTGGACGATCGAGTCGAAGAAACAGGAAGAGCAGAATGAGTGAAATTAATAATGAAATCTCTGAGATTTGCAAGCTACAATGTGCCATGACATGAGGTGCATGACTGGGCTGTGGGACTGGCTGGTTTGTGGGGCAGTGTCTGAGGATGTGGAGACATTGGCAGAAAAATCCTGTAGGATTTGAAGGGACCAGGCAGTATCTCTTTTTCCTTCTTCTCGTGTGTGTGTGTGTGTGTGTGTGTGTGTGTGTGTGTGTGTGTGTGTGTTCAGACCCATAGGTGTGTGGGTATACATATACCCTGTGTGTGCATGCAAGTGGAGGTCCGAGGTCAATGTTGGGAATTATCCTAGATCACTCTTCCATGGGAGGGCAGAGTCTGGTTAGTTCAGATCACTGGCTTGCTCTGGGGATTTCCCATTTCCCCATTATTTCCCCCATCTGAGGCTGGACTCTCAGGTGGACTGCCACATTTCCCTCCACATTTATGTGGGTCTTTAGGCTCTGAATTCTAGTCCTCATACTTGTAAGGCCCAGGCTTTACCCATTGGGCCATCTCCCTAGTTCTGGCTAACATCTTAAAGGATGCAAAAACACATTGGATTAAAAGCTATAGAGAAAGATTCAGGATAAAACCAGGTTGCTGTTAGAATTGGCGGCTGAGTCTGCACCCTATCTTGGTTTATCAAACCACTGGCCAGCCACCCAGAGGGCTCTCTATCCTCCACCTCTCTCCCTTTGTCACGGAGGGCTGGCTATGAAGGCAGCCCTTTGATACCGATTTCGAAAGAGGTATGTGTGGGAGGTTGATTACTTTTGCCTTGTAGACATGAGCAAACTACCCCAGCCCAAACTCCTTCACGGGAGACCTTTGTCCTTGAATGAACACTTGCAAATTGTTTTCTACCACACAAAGCCTGTGCTTGGCCAAGGACGCTTCTCTGAAAAGATCTTTAAATCCTCATGTGCCATTTCCTTCAGCAAGGAAGAGCCAGGGGCATTTGTTGCTTTAGTTTATGTTTGTTTATTTTGCTCAGGACTGCCTAGTCTGGATTTTTAAAAAAGCTGTTTTTCCCAAGAATGATTCCAGAAACCTGGCATGTGTTTGGGCCGTAACAAAACTTAAAATTTCTAAGTATGAATATGGCAGGTGCAGCTTTATGACAACTAACAGAGACAGCTCTCATATCTGCGGAGTTACTGAGGACCCAGCGACAAGAGGAGGAGCCGTTAGCACCTTTCAACTTAGAAACTGCAACGGGAATACAAGGGCTAGGAAGCTTGCCCTGGCTGTGAGGGGGTGCAAAAGGCACCAGGAAGTCCCTTCTTTTACGTTTTGGGATGACTGGGAAAGGTCATGGTAACTCAAGGATGCTCAAGCGTGCGGTCGAGTGTGAAGCATGACTCAGATGTGAACTACTTACTGTCTCTGCTCTCGCCACTGGCATGCGAGAGAGGGTCACATGCCTTGTCAGTTTCTGTTCCTGTTGCTGTGATCAAGGACCCCGACCAAAGCAACTCAGGGCAGAAGGAGCTTTTTTGGGCTTATAGCATAGTCCATCATGCTGGGACAGTCAAGGGCAGCTGGTCACATGACATCCACACACAGGAAGCAAAGAGAGATGAATGCAAGCTGCTGCTCCTCAGCATGCTTCCTCCATTTTCTACAGTCCAGGATCCTGGCCAGGAATCGGTGCTGCTCACAGTGGTGGGTGGATCCCACCTCAATTAAAGCACTGAAGATTAGCCCCCACAGGCATGCCCAGAGGCATATGTCCCAGAGGATTCTAGACCCTGCCAAGTTGACAATCACCACTAATTGTCACACAGTGGAAGTGACAAGTCTCTCCTTGTCTCACTTCTCAGTTATTTCTGGGGAGAGAGAAAGGGGCCAAGGGTGGGATGGGGAGGCCTCAGTTTCCACACCAGGAGGCCTGTTCTGACTCATGGATGGACAGTGGCATCTTTGGTGTGCTTGGGGGTGACCCTGAGCCCACACTCACTGCTGTCTTCTTGGCTGTTTTCGTTGCTTACCAAATGGCATGCTCAGGAGATGGAGGTCTGTGACATCACCTTCACACCCGTGTTCTTAGAATATACCGCAATGCATGATGCCTCGAGGGTGCTTAATGTTCATTTAGTACCTGAGTAATGCCAGTTACAGATAGCCGCAGGCATGTGTGGGTGAAACCCTGTGCTGTTGAGCACTTATTGAAGAAGTCCTATAAAGAAGTGTTGATGATTAATGCAAATGAAGTTACTCAGTTACTTATTTTTAAATTCACAAAAGAGTAAGATGAGATGTTGAGATGTCATTAGGCATAGCTTTTTTTTTAATGGCTAAAAAGCTGAGGCCCCATTGTTTGAGAATAATTTTTTCATGCGGTGTGTTGTGTCAGACTTTAGTTCTGCGCCCCTCGTCATCCCACGAGCATTGCCCATTTACTGTCTGCTCTTCCCAGATTGTGTGCTCTGTAGTCTGACAACAGTGCCAATGCCAGGTGTCTGTTTTTTTTTTTTTTAATAGAAAAATCCATATGTTTTCATTAATGTGTGGCAACCACAAACTGGGGTGCTGTCTACACTCCAGGAGTGTAAAAATCAATGGCTCTATTCTGAGACGGCTGCTCCACACGGCTCATTGGGCGTGCAGGCTAGAGTGTCAGCATTAACTGCATTTGAACTTGGAGGGTTTTACAGGCCATCGATCTCACGATCTCACCTTTGCTCAGCTTTTCTCTGTGGGCCTCCCGCTGTGGATGTGAAAGCCAAGGGGCAGACAGATGGGGTTATGATTTCAAGTTCCTGGGAGGGAGCTCACCTCGGTTAAGCTGCTTTATTTGCCATTGTGGTGTGTGTGTGTGTGTGTGTGTGTGTGTGTGTGTGTGTGTGTGTGTGTGTGCGCGCGCGCGTGCGCGCGCGCATGTACACCAATCATTAATTTCTGGGCTTCATGTCTTCCTGAGTGTTGTCTTGCTTACCTCAACCCTGAGGACTTTGGACTCTAGTGGCCCAGGTTACCAGCTCAGGAAGCTTGAGCTCTGGTAAAAAGAGCTTGGACCCTGGATCAGAACTTTTAGGATCCGTGAGCTTCTCCTCCTACATCTGGTGCCTTCGATGAGCTTGGGTTTTCTTGCAGGCGGTGAGGGTTATTAACAGCTGTATCATAGGGTTGTATAGGGAGTAGATGAAAAATACACCAGACGAAGCAAGCTGTGCAGTCAAGGTTAGGTGTGAATGAGCCTGTTGAAAATTGGTTCCTCAGTCCTGCTGTGAGCAGCATGAGAGAGAATGCATGCCTCCAGCCAGCACTCTGCCTTACCCACACCCTTGCCACTCTCTCTCCAGTTTTCCCTTTACCCACATTCCTGCCGTTTCCTCTTCATAGCTCCCGGTTCAAAGAAATTTCTCTCCCTTGTGACAGGACAAGGTATCTGGAATATTGATGGCGAGTTGAGGTGAACAGAGTGCCCAGGAGTACAGGTGTCTCAATGATGTAATGACCCTGGCATCCAGGTCTGGGTGGCATCACTGGGAATCTCCTCTCAGTTAGGGATCAAGGATAGAAATCTCATCAAGGCAATGGAAAGACTGCCTGGCCAAGAACTGACTCTGAACTCTGGGGTTATTTTAGTAGAACCTTTCCTAAGGGGCTGCATCGAGTACCCAGTTCACTGCGAAGAGGAGCATGACTGTCACGGCCCAAGAGGAAGGGACGGCTGTGAGGAAACCTAAGAGGTGGGTGCTGCAGTGCCGACTTGGGTTTGCTAAGCAGATGGCCATGGGCATGATGCTTTGGCTGAAAAAGAAAAGGTGGGTGTACCAGTTTCCAGAGCACAACTAGCCTGTAGAGAGATAGAGAAGTAGGGAAGACAGGGAAGGCCATGTGGACCCCACGCTCCTGCCCCTTGTACACAGCTCTGAGAAGCTTGGCTCTGGGATCAGGTATTCTGTATCCAGTTCCTCACCACTTCCCAGATGTGTACTGTTTTCCTAAGTTAGACTGCAGTGGTGTCTTAGAGTTTCTGGAAGGCCTGAATGATGTGTACAGAATTCCTAGGACAGTGCACATTTTTAGAGTCCTGCTGTAAATTGACTGCTGTTACTTAAATTATGTTTGAATTATATTTGCATACTGAGGCAAGGTTCAGCACCCCAAAGGAACATGTCAGAAGCACCACGTGGCAGACCCTGGGAAAATCTGAGGATTACTATTCAGTGATTTGGGGGTGCAGATGATTGTGTGATCATAGATCATGCAGTGGCCCAGATGTAACACAGTTTATACATTAAAACAAGAATGCCATCACTCACATAGCTAGGCTTATTTTAGTCATGAAAATGTTCTGTTTCTACTTGGAGGGTTGCATGGCAGATAGGGACATGATTCCAGAAGCTATGGCACAGTAGGCTGGCCACCAGCAGTCTCTACCCACTGAAGTGTCTTAATCATCTTGGCCTGTCATAAGCACCATAGGACAGGTGCTTAAAAAATAGAAATTTCCTTCTCATAGAGTTCTGAAGCCTGGAGAGGCCATGATCAAGTTGGTGCCAGGGCTGGTTCTAGTGAGAAGTCTCTTTGCAGATGACTGCCACCTTGTGCCATCAGGCAGCTTTTCCACCATTCATAGAGAGAGAAAACCCACAAGTTTCCAAAGATACTAATCGTACACCGTAAAGTTCTCACTTTTTTGACTCACTGAGTCTTAATAACCTTCCTAAAATTCCTCTCTCCAAATACAAACATTGGAGGTTAAGGATTCAACTCTGAATCATATGGGATTGAGTCTGTAAGACCAAGTGTAGGCTGCTTAATGAATTCCATAGACAAGATCTCTCTACCATCAAACTCACCCAGAATTACAGCTAGTATGTTCCTGAAGAAGTGTGACTAGGCTGTGTTTCTCCAGATGTCCCAAGGGGATGAAGGATGCATTACAGACAGTGTCATCTTTCCAGCATCCTGACATACCCTGGTTATGGTAATCTCCAGGTCACAGTCTGTGGTAAGTGGACCTTTCTTTCTTGCCCGCAGTCCCCAAACAACCAACACTTAATATAAATTTTAAATGCTCAGCTGACAGCTCAGGCTTATTACTAACTAGCTCTTACAACTTAAACCAACTCATTTATATTAATCTACATTCTGTCACGTGGAGTAACTTCCCTTTCATCTTGCACCTCCAGTTTCCTCTCCCTGTCTTGCTGGTGTCTCTTCTGACTCCCCCTTCTTCTTCCTAGTGTCCTTAGTCTGCTTCTCCCACCTAAACTGATCCTGTCCAGCTATGGGCCAGTCAGCTTCTTTATTAAACCAATCACAGAGTAATTTACACAGTGTAAAGGACTATTCCACAGTCTGTCCTTGGGAAACCTCTTTTAAGAAAGTGGCATGAGTTATGCCCGTGAGGGATACACAGCATTTCCTGTGTTTCAGGCACTGTGTCCTGTGCACAGTTCGACAGATGCCAGGGTGGATGCAGCTAATTATAGCACACAGCTCCATGAGTCACTCAGAACAAAGCCGGATTTTGGAAATATTTAAAAGAAAGATGTATGGATTATGGTGGTATTTTATTTGTACTGAAATGTGATTTTAATTGTATGTTAATAAATAAAGTTGCCTGGGGGCCAGAGCTAATAGCAAGCTATAGCAGAGCTGGGCATTCGTGGCACACGCCTTTAATCCCAGCACTTGGTAGAAGAGCTAGGTAGATCTCTGTGTGGTCAAGGATACAGCCAGCATTGGAGACACATGCCTTAAATCTCAATACCATAGAAGACCTGGAGGGCTGTACATACAGGCAGTGATGAGGCAGTCATGTGTTTGGGTTTACAACCAATGAGAAGGCAGAACAGAAAGACGATATAAAGACAAACAGACAGGAAGTAGGTCTCTTTCGGAAAGGTCTCTTGGCTGAAGAGGCTAGCTGCAGCAGGTGGTAAGGCTCTTAGCTCTGATCTCTTGGCTTTCTTCTTTGCATTGGTTCTGTGTTTCTTATTTAATAAGATGGTTGGTTACATCTATAATGGATGTTAATCCTTATGTATGTTTTATAGATGTAAAGATATGATACATATACTGGCTAAAAGTATGTTTATTGACTAAGACTCACATTGATCTACAGTAGGCTTACCACTATCTGTGGTCTAGAATGAGTTACTGAACATCTGTAAAATGTGACATCTCAGTGTTCTGCTGATAAAAATCCAGGAGGGTCCCATGAGACAATGCACATAGATTAGTGGTCATGATGGCTGGTGTGTATCACACACTCATGAGATTATTCCATCAGTGTTCATTCAGAAGCTCTGGGAGTTCTCTACGCATTAGAAAAAGTCTCACATTGTAGGCAGAGTGTCAAACAGACAAACCCAGAGCATATGCCTCTCTCACAGAGCTAGCAGCCCCATGAAGTGGTTAGACTTGGAGCAGGGACATAAACACAAGCAAGGGACCTAGAGACGAGACATTTAGATGGAGAGAAAGGATTGCCTTCCATTGCATGTCGAAGGAAAGCATTTCAAAGGTGACAGGCCACCTCGAGGATGAAATCCAAAGATAAAGAAGTTAGCGCTGTGCAGAGTAGGGTGTGATTTGTTAGAACTAAGAGGAAGTAAGGATCTTGTTATAGTTAGGTGATTTTGGATCCATGGAGGGTGTTCGGGGAGAGAGTGAGTCAAGGCAGATGAATACTGGGGAGGCATCAGGGCAGATGCAGGGATGGTGGATCAGACTGAAAAACTTGCTCACTCTAAGGGAAGTAAGGAAACCCTGAAGACCATCCTGGCTGAGGTGGCTGGAGCTCTGAAGTGACAGATGAGATTGCTGTGGTCTGGTGGGAGAGGTAGGAGGCAGTGGTGGTGGAGAGTCCAAGGTCATACTGTGACTGTTTCTTCTAGTTCCTTATTTTTCCTGACGCTGCTTTTGTATAGTTTGCTGTATGTTTTTTTTTTTTTAATTTGGGTGCAGTTTTGATTAAAATGACATTTTAAAACAGCTGAATGTATTAATATTTTCCTTTTAAGGTCTTTTGTCTTTTGCTTTGAAAGGTCTTTCCTTAATCAAAATTCATCTGCACCCTGCTCTGAGGCTTTTGTGTTTTTAGCTGATTTGCATGCACAATTTCAGTATTTGTGGGTACACTTGGTTTAATAAAAAGATGTAATCAAGTAACTTTACATTTAAAAAAGTTATTGTGCTAACGTTATTTTTGAACAATATGGTATGAATGGTCGATAATGAAACATTCACTTGTTAAAAATCTCTTGATTCTGTGTAGAAGGTGCCCACTTTGGTGGATCACTGTGCTCCGCCCCCACAACAGGTCCTGTGGTCGTGCTGCCTGGAGAATGTAGGACCAAAAGAAAACTCTAAATGACGAAAAGAATGCTTCCTTCATTCTCATGAGTCAGGGGGCAAGAGAAGCCCACTGAATTATTAGATTTGGAGTTGATTTTTGAAAGTTCAGCCCACCCTGCTCGTTCCTGATTCGAACATCATTTTATTGTCTGGGCTGCTCGTCTGGCATTGATAAATCATTTTTAATTGGCAGTTAACTCTGCATAGGTTTTCATTCCATTTCTCCAACTCTCCAGATGCTTAATCAGTCCTATCATTTCCTCCCGTGGGCCTCCCTGCAGCTCAAGAGAGGAGGCGCAGCAGCAGCCGCAGCAGCTGCAGCAGCAGCAGCAGCAGCAGGCACGGGGAAGCAGGGCTGTGGCACGACTGCCTGAGCTCTGTTTCTTGTCACTTTTGCATAATTGGAACATCACAGTCAAACAAACCTGCACCTCTCAGATTATTAGCTAATATATTTGTCACTGTCATGAGCAGAAGACTTTTCTGTACTCAAGAGAATACCCCGGCTGGGGCACTGTGCCTTTAGAAACATGGAAAACAGGCTTGCTTGAAGCTCCAAGTCATTCTTTGCAAAGCCTTTCCCCATGTGCTGCGGCCACCGATGCATTCAACACTTGATTTTGGATACCTGCCGTGTACCAGAAGCAGAGCCGATAAATGTGAACAGGACGCTGACTGATGCCCTCCAGAGAGTCTGGAGTGAAAACAGTTCTGTAAACCAATGGCTCTGTGCTGGAAGTAGACAGCAGGACATGGGCCCAGCTCTGCGCTAGCACCTGCGCATCATCAAGAACTGATTGAAGTGCATCCCTTGCCCCTCAAATACTCTGTGTGACTTGCATGTGCGGTGCTCTGACTGGAGTCAGGGGCAGAGCTGAGCCCTCTAACAAGCAGATTTGGCTGCCTACCCTCAATAAGCACATTAAACTAGCAAATGACAGTCAAAAGCAAGATAAGAAAATAGTAAACTAGTAAAAAGCAAGGTTCACTGTGGCCCAATTGGGAAGAGGGACAAAGAAGTCCCGTGGCTCCTCCTCCCCAGCCCATCCTCAGGGTCCAGACAAGAGGTTTAGGTTGAAGCAAGAGGCTAGGGATCTGCATAGCTTATCAGTTCTTGTCAAGTGGCTCTACCCATCCTTGGCTTACCATTCCTGGGTTCCAGTCTTTCCCACAAAGTGGTGTGACAAGTTGTCAAAAATGTGTAAAATCTCTTACAGAGAGACGATTTCCTCCTCCAGGTCACAGCAGGCTTCACTGTTCTTCTCCCTGCATGAGATCTCAGAGGAAATTTCAATTTCTTGGTGATCATGTGTCCTAGATAGCTTCATCTCTCAACTTGACACAGCCTAGAATCATTTGAGGGCATGCCAGTTGAGTGATTACCCAGACCAGAGTGGCTCGTGGTCATGCCTGTGAGGGATTGTCTTGGCTAAGGATTGATGTGGGAGGCCTCAGTCCACTGTGGGTGGCACCCTCCTAGACAGTCGGGTCTGCCCTGTCCATGGAAGTTAGCTGAAGAGGAATAATCTTCCTCCATGGCCTTTTCCTGCCCTGAGTTCCCACCCTGACCTCCCTCAGTGATAGGTTGTTGTCTTAGTTAGGGTTTCGGCTGCGATGAAACACCATGACCAAAGAGCAAGTTGGGGAGGAAAGGGTTTATTCAGCTTACACGTCAGCATTGCTGTTCATCACTGAAGGAAGTCAGGACAGGAACTCAAACAGGGCAGGAGCCTGGAGGCAGGAACTGAGGCAGAGGCCATGGAGGGGAGCTGCTTGCTGGCTTGCTTCTCATGGCTTGCTCAGCCTGCTTTCTTATAGAACCCAGGACCACCAGCCCAGGGATGGCACCTCCCACCAAGGGCTGGGCCCTCCCCCACTGATTGCTAAATGAGAAAATGCCTTACAGCTGGATCTCACTGAGGCATTTCTTCAGCTGAGGCTCCTTCCTCTTTGATGACTCTAGCGTGTGTTAAGTTGAGACACAAAACCAGCCTGTACAGTTGTGACCTTAAACAAACCCTCTGTTGCCACATTGTTATTTGGGTGGAGTGTTTTATCACAGCGACAGAGTGAAAGTCTAACCTATTATTTCAATAGTCTGTTGACCAAAAGAAGAATACACGTGTCTCTTTAGGATATCTTCATTTCTGCTAAGTTGGCCCCAATGTTTACGTGAAAATTCGATTAAATTTTCTAATTCCAAGTAGAATGCTAGAAAAAAATTGTTTCTGTTGTCCTTTGTCCCCCATTTGGTATATGCAGAGTAGATTTCACTTCTTAGAATTACCTGGGGGAAAAGTGTTTAAAACTTTTAAAGTACTTTCTCATTCCGTGCCACAACATTGTCAGAGTATCATTGACCCCATGTGAGAAACGTGGAATTTTAGTTCCACTTCTAAGAAAATAAGGAAAAGTTGCTTGTCACTCTGACTTCAGGTCACACAGAGGTTTGTGTGGCAATGACTGCCCAGAACTGCGCATGGCAAGGTGGGGACCTCAGGACCCATGCTCCTCTGTGATGGTTAAGCCCCCACTGCCAGTTTGACGGGATTTAAAATCACCCAGGACACACACACTCCTGGGTGTCTCTGTGAGAACATTTCCCAAAAGGACTGACTTAGGAAGGAAGACCCACCATAAATGTGAATGCCATCACTCCTAAAGAAAGAGGAGGCAAAAGGAAGGAACCGGAAGGGCCACCAGCATTTCACTTCTGCTTCCTGTTCTGCCAAGACACGAAGAAGTGAGGCGTCCCAACCATGCACTTCCAGTACCATGGAGTCATCTCACACCATGCCAAGGCTTCCCTGCCGTGATGGGTTGTGTCCCCTCAAACTGTGAGCTGATATAAATTCTTCTTATTAGTTGTTTTATTGAGTGTCTAAGGCAAGGACAGGGAAATAAGCATTATACCTCTGAGGTCCAGAACAGGAACTCTGCAGGTGCGAGGAAACACGGAGGAACAGGTTTCACCAGGAGCCGGTTTTCTTCATAAATAGTTCTGTCATGTCCCGATAGCCCTTCTGTTAACAGAACCCAACGCTGCTAGTAGCAGTTTTCAAGCCAGAGCTGCTGTCCTGAATGATAAACAGGTCTCATGGAGACTTTGTAGCAACACAGGACAGAAATGGCGTCTCTCCCGCTTGGTGCAGTACACGCTGCTTCCTGGGGACCTTCTCCTCACTTGATCATCACATATGTGGGAGGAATCACGACAAGGGTCAAAGAGACTTCAGCAGTCACAGCATTAATGTGTTTTCTATTTTATATGTATATACAACATGTGTATAAGTATATGTGTATAAGTATACATGTTCATATGTGTATAAGTATACGTATGTGTGTGTTTGCACATATGTGATTGTACATGTCAGAAGTCAATCTTGAGTGACCTTTAGCAACCTTCAGGTTGTTGTCCCATCTTTTTTTTTTTTTTTTTTGAGACAGGATCTCTCCCTGGCCTTCGGCTGCAGATTTGGCCAGGCTGGCCCTTGAGCCCCAGAAATCTGCCTTCTCTGCCTCTCTGCTTCCCTAGTGTTGGGGTGACAAGCACGTGCCCCGATGCCTGACGTTCTCATACTGGTTCTGTGCATTGAACTCACAGCCTCACATTGTGTTCCAAGCACTTTTCAGCCTGTGAGTAACACTTTTCTTAGGGGA
The DNA here is from genome assembly GCF_004664715.2 of Peromyscus leucopus. NCBI lineage: Eukaryota > Metazoa > Chordata > Mammalia > Rodentia > Cricetidae > Peromyscus > Peromyscus leucopus. The sequence continues at coordinate 69,974,677 of NC_051079.1, read as the reverse complement.
AGATAACAGGGCTCACAGTGCCTGGGAAGGTTGTATGGGATCAGACCTGCTCACAGCTCACTGACAGAATGGAATTTCTCTATGCATTGTTGCTCCATAGAACTTTTTTTTTTAAATATAAAAATTAGCTTACTACATGATTAACCTAATACACCTAAGGGGACATTCACTGTTACATTCTCATTGAACTGGTTTTCTCACTGTTGAAATGGTATCTTTGTAATGCAACCAAGAATTAATGGAATTCTAACATCATTCAATTCATCTTAAACTTTTTATTTTTTAAATGAATTGCTCAGGCATCTGTAATTACCTGCAGTGTAATATGTTTCTCAAAATAGGCAAACCAGACAGAGTGAGACTGCTATTTTGATGGTTCATTTCTGATCGTAATTTTCTTATTTTTCCTATAAAATAATTCTTACCTTGTAGAACACACTAAAAACCCAGAGTGAAACTAAAAGCTATTCTACTCCCTGGTGGTCCAGCCTGGAGGAACAAGAGGACTCCGTGTATCTAAGGCAGCTGATGGAAACATCCCAGGACATTCTTGCACAGTCCTGCCCTGGCTTCTGTCTCGGAGAACAAAGTTGGTCAAACAGAGGGGAGGAAGACTTCTAAATATGTGCCTGGACCTCCACAGAGAAGCAGGGTTTGTACAACGAAAGATGAATGTGTCCCACCAGGTAATACACCTGAGCTACACAGCCATCTGTGCCCTTCAGGGACAAGGACCAGAAACGACCACAGAGGACCAAAGGAGCAAGATTAGCAAGCCTTTGCTCAAAGCTTTTAGCCAACTGCAGTCCTTAGGCAGAATGTAAGAAAGCTCACACAGGAGGAAGGAGTCAAGGGGACAGTGTGTGAGCGAAGAGGGTGCAGAAGACGCCATGTCAGCGTGATGACCTCAGAGGCTACGTTAAAGGAAATAAGAAGAACGTGTGTTACCAGGACAGGAACCAGTTCACAGAAAGGAGCAAAGGTGGAGGCAGCCTCATCTTGTCCTTGAGGCACTCTTCCAGGACCTAAGTGAGGAAGACCAACAGGCACCTGTAAGGAAATCCTAGGAGCCACACATTGCCTGATGCTCTGCACTGAACTTCCTGTTGTCTGTGCATCGATAAAGGCATTTACGTGCGGAAATACTCCAGGTATGCACTCAACGGTACCAACATGAGCTGCTTTTCCAGAAAGTGCTATGACCTACATGTAGTTGTCTCTCTCACCACCTTCTGTTCCCCCCCAGACCTAGTGTGATGACTCATCTTCATTGTCGATTTGACATACCTGGGAGGAGGGAAACTCCTACGAAGAATTGCCTCCATCAGATCGGCTGATGGGCATGTCTGTGGGCTTATTTTCCTGTAGTAGGTAGCCATTCCAGCTTTGACCTGGAAGTGCCACCCCCCATTGAGGCTTCAGTAACTGTCATACCTACAAGGCGGAGCTGAGAGAGGACCCCTGAAGACCTGAGATCCAGATGGGCGGGCTCTCTTGGTTCCTGGATGCTGGAGGGAGACCAAGCAGAGTTCTCCAGAGAACACTGCCGGACTGCGCCACACCTTTCCCAGACCCTGCTACCTATCCCTTCACTTGTAAGTTACCCCACAAAATAAACCTCCCTTTTAACTACGTGGAGTGGCCTTAATATTTAAGCCAATATTTTCCTGATTGCTAATTGATGTAGGAGGGCCCGGCCCGTGTGGGTGGCGCTGTCCTTAGGCAGGTAGGTAGGTTGGGCTGTATAAGAAAGGTAGCTGAGTATGAGCCTGAGTGTGAGCCCGAGTGTGAGCCCGAGTGTGAGCCTGAGTGTGAGCCCGAGTGTGAGCCTGAGGGCGCACCGGTAGCAGCATTCTTCAATGGTCTCTACTGTAGTTCCTTCCTCACAGTTCCTGACGTGAGTTGCCGGCCTGATGGGCCTAGCAGAGACCATGGAGGAATGTAAGGTGAAATAGACCCTTTCCTCCCCAAGTTACTTTTGGCCAGACGGTCTTACCAAGGCAACAGAAAGCTAAGTTAGGACACGCCGGACTTAATTATGTGTGTGGGTAAGCTTTGAGTTGTGAAGGTCCCATGATGACCCGGCTTACAGCAAACCTGGAAGATGCTAAAATACTTGGTGGTTTGAATGAGACAGCATCCATCATGAAGCGTGCCGAAGGCGAGCTGCCCGGGGAGGCTCCTGTCACACCAGCATGCGTGATGACGGAATCCCGCTGGCAGCAGCAGTGGTAAGCTGCAGATTCATGCAGGCAATGGCAGTAGGCTGCATCTTGGTTGTTGGGGGTTAGGACAGGCCTGGGAAGAAAGGTGTGATGGTCAATGTTGTCACCTTGACAGACTACAGAATCAACTTGGAGATGAGCCTCTAGGCTTGCGTATATGGGCTTATCTAGATTACGTTATTGAGGGGTGAAGACCATCTCACTGTGGATGGCACCGTTCACTGGCTGGGGTCTCGGACTATATAAACAGAGAACGGGAACTGAGTAGGGCATACGTCCACCACTCTCTGCTTCTTGACTGTGGATGCCATGTGATCAATAGCTTCAAGCTCCTGCTCCTTCAAGTTTCCTGCTCCCTCCATGACAGACTTGCCCCTTTAAATGTAAGTCAAAATAAAGACTTTCTTTGAAGTTATTTTTTTATCAGAGTATTTTAATCACAGAAACAGAAGAAGAAACTAAGACAACAGGCCAGGTTCTAGCTCTTAGGTCAATATGCCATTGTTTGTATAAATGTTAATAGCCACTTGCACAAAGGAATGATCTAATAATCGATACAGTTTTATATGGGTATTTTATACACACACTGTCATAAGCACATTTACAGTGCACATATAAAATATATGTATGTTTATATATGCATACATTTATCTTTGTGGTGCCGAGGGTAGAATCCAAGGCCTCGTGTGCGCCAGACTGTCCACCTCAGCTCCACCAGCAGTTCTGTATGTGTGCGGAGTGGTGGTAGTGGTGGTAGTGGTAGATGTGGTGGAGGTCAGTGTGCTCATCATTTACCCTCCACATTACTTTTAGAAACAAGGTATTGGTTGTTGTATTAAGGCCACTCCACATAGTTAAAAGGAAGGTTTATTTTGTGGGGTAACTTACAAGTAAAAGGATAGGTTACAGGATCCGGGAAAGCTGTAGCGCAGTCCAGCGGAGCACTGGTACATCCAAATCTTGGGTCTTAAGGGCTCCTGTCTCTGTCCCTCATTGTAGGCGTGAAAGTTATCAAAGCCTCAATGGAGGTAGTACTTCCAGGTCAAAGCTGGAACAGCTACCCACTACAACAGGGTCTTTTCCTGAACCTTCAGCTGGATTGGCTGGCCAAGGAGCCCTGAGTATCTACTGTCTCTGCTTCCTCAGCAATGGGTTAACAGACATGTACCACCATTTCCAGCTTTTTATGTGGGTCCTGGGGATCTGACCTCAAGTCCCTCCTGCTTGTGCTGCAAACATATTACTGAAAGAACCAAGCAGACACCATAACAGGCTGCTCAGTCTTCTCTTGGAGATCAGGCCTCAATTTCAGTGTCCTGAGACTTGAGCAGCAGTTTCTGGGCGGGCCATGAACAAAAGACATAGTCCTTGCAGTAGCTCACTTTCAGCACATACCCTGACTGCTCAAGGTTCAGCCAGTTGTATACTGTCCGGGACCCCTCACCAACTTAGAGCTACGTGCATGAGTCAAGGACAGAGCCTGGGCCACTGAATCAGCTCCTACAGTCAGTATGTGAGAGGCCAACCAACCTCCATGGCAGCCCACTCGGATAAACCAATCCTGAAAAACAACATCTTCAGGTTCCAAATGTCCTTCCGATAACCACTGTTGAAAATTCCTCTGGACCCCAACTAGTACATTCAAAGATTACACAACCTCACCCAATCCTATGACACAAAGGCTTGTGCTATTTCCCCTTAAAAACCTCTCCTTCTGAGAGCTCAGGGCCTTCCTCATTTCACCTGCTGTGTTGGAGTGTTGGACATGGACCAAGCCTGGGCTTGTAATTGATAAACCTCTGTGTGTTTGCATCAGCTATCAGCTCTGTGGTGGTCTTGCTCAGGGGTCTCGAGACATGGGCACAACAGTTGTCAACTAAACCATCCTCCAGCTCCACTATACATTCTTTAAAAAGATCAGGTGGTAATTATAAACCATCTTTAAGTTCCTCTTGGTACCATCATGCATTTTCCAAATTAGTAGGTAATAATCTCATCAGAAGAGGATCATGACTATTCACTTGGGAAACAGAAAGCATGTTCAGAAGCATAATTTCACGCTGCTCTGGACTTGGCACACATTTCTTCATGTGGGTCTGTATCTGAGGTTAGCACATGTCAGCAGGAAAGGAAAATGCACTGCTATTGTGTGACCCTGTATCTAGTGAGGTGTGAACAAAATCTACTCACCCCCACATAGGGAACTGATGGCAGACCGAAGTATGGATACCACTGAAGTCCAACTTTGCTGTGGGATGTTCTGTATGGCAAATGTGTTGCTCTGATTGGTTAGTAAATAAAACACTGATTGGCCAGTAGTCAGGCAGGAGGAAGTATAGGCAGGACAAGGAGGAGGAGAATTCTGGGAAGTGGAAGGCTGAGTCAGAGACACTGCCAGTCGCCGCCATGACCAGCAGCATGTGAAGATGCCGGTAAGCCACAAGCCACATGGCAAGGTATAGATTTATAGAAATGGATTAATTTAAGATATAAGAACAGTTAGCAAGAAGCCTGCCACGGCCATACAGTTTGTAAGCAATATACGTCTCTGTGTTTACTTGGTTGGGTCTGAGTGGCTGTGGGACTGGCGGGTGACAGAGATTTGTCCTGACTGTGGGCCAGGCAGGAAAACTCTAGCTACACAACTTGGTGGACCAATGAGTTTTATTGGGGTCCCTTACAGGAGGAGAAATGACTCAAAGACAGCTGCATCGTCAAGACCCACCTCAGCATGGGTGACAGCTCACAAAGGCTGGAAACCTGGAGTCGGTGCACAGGGTGCAGACAATTTGGCAGGTTGGAGAGTGCCCTTTCCAGGCAGCTCAGTTGATCTGAGCCTCTTCAGGGCAGCTCAGCTGGCCATCCCAGCTTCTTCCAGGTTGCATGATTCATCTGAGAGTGACTCTCAATAGTCCTCACTATTTACATACTTTTGGGAAGGGAGTGGCCTAGCAATACTTTTCAGTTTCAGGGACTTCCTGAAGCCACTTTGAGGTGTTTCTTCTTTCTCTCTCTCTCTCTTTCTTTCTCTTTCTTTCTTTCTTTCTTTCTTTCTTCCTTTCTTTCTTCTTTCTTTCTTTCTTTCTTTCTTTCTTTCTTTCTTTCTTTCTTTCTTTCTTTCTTTCTTTCTTTCCTTCCTTCCTTCCTTCCTTCTTTCTTTCTTTCTTTCTTTCTTCCTTTCTTTCTTTCATTATATGAAGCTATTTATTTACTTTTATTTCTTTTTATTTATTCTACTCTCATATAATACATCCTCACTGCAGCCTCTCCTCTCTCCTGTCCCCCCTCCACCCACCCAAACACTGTTAAAGTCTAGGCTCACAACCAAAAATATAAGTTTTTTCATTTCTAAATAAGCTTCCCTGCAGAATGCAAGTTTTCAGTCTTGGAGGAAATTGATGCACAATCCTTGGCAGGTGTGCTGACTGGGTTTGTGTGTCAACTGGACATAAGTGTGAGTGACACATCAGAGGAAGGAGCCTCAGCTGAGGAAATGCCTCCATGAGATCCAGCTGTAAGGCATTTTCTCAATTAGTGACCAATGGGAGAGGGCCCAGCCCATGGTGAGTGGTGCCTTCCCTGAGCTAGTGGTCCTGGGTTCTATAAGAAAGTGGGCTGAGCTGGGTGGTGGTGCACGCCTTTAATTCCAGCACTCAGGAGGCAGAGGCAGGTGCATCTCTGTTTGAGTTTGAGGCCATCCTGGTCTACAGAGTGAGTTCTAGGACAGCCAGAGAGACACACAGAGAAACCCTGTCTAGAACAAAACAAAACAAGGCAAGAAAGGCAGGCTGAGCAAGCCAGGGGCAACACGTCAGTAAGCAGCACCCTTCTATGCCCCCTGCACCAGTTTCTGCCTCCAGGTTCCAACCTTGCATGAGTTCCTGTTCTCACTTCCTCCAATGATGGACTATGATCTGGAAGTGTAAGCCAAATAAACTCTTTCCTTCCTAGCTTGCTTTTTGGCCATGATGTTTTGCCCAGCAAATAGAAACCCTGACTAAGACAGCATGTGGCCTGGTGCTCCCAGCTTCTTTTGTATAAAGGTGCCCTATATTCATGTCATTTACAAGCAGTGGTGAATTAAGACCCTGCCTGCTAGACCATAGGGTGCCTACTTAGGTCCTCTCTTTTTCCCATTTTCCTTCCTTCTAACTAGATGTCTGTTGGTACCTCAACAAGGTAAATACTCAGGGTTGTTGTAGAATATTATTTTAAGGCATGTTACATTTGTTTGTGCTGTGGAACATTTGTTTTAATGATGCAGAGATGTTGCATTCTTTTTTGTTGCATTTGTTTAACTCTGTGAAGCTGTGTTTCTTTGCCTGTCTAAAATACCTGATGGTCTAATAAAGAGCTGAATGGCTAATAGTGAGGCAGGAGGAAGGAGAGTCTGGGCTGGCAGGCAGAGAGAATAAATAGGAGAAATCTGGGGGAAAAGGAAGAAGGAGCAAGAGAACAAGGAGAGGGGGACACTAGGGTCCAGTCACACCAGCCACACAGCTAGTCATAGAGTAAGAGTGAAAGTAAGATTACAGAAGTAAGAAAAGGAAAAGCCCAGAGGCAAAAGGTAGATGAGGTGATTTAAAGTTAAGAAAAGCTGGTTAGAAACAAGCCAAGCTAAGGCCGGACATTTATAATTAAGAATAAGCCTCCGTGTGTGATTTATTGTGAGCTGCGTAGCAGGCACCCCAAAAGAGCAAAAGCAGCCAACAACACAGTGCTGTTGTTTTTTTTTTAATGAACCAGGAATTTCTCCTCCCTACAGCATGTCCCCTTAGCCAAGTGCCTTTAGTTCTGTTGCCCACCCCACATTCCCAAGTTGCCCCCTGACCTCTATGCAGAGACAAACCCTGCTGCTATTCCTTGTGCTGAAGCTCAGTACTTCCTATAGGGTTCCCCTTGAGGCTCGAATGGGCATGAGTATCCACAGAGAAGTCAGCCCTCCTTAGCTGAAGCACATGTTTATAAGCCTGCCCCTGTATCCCTGCCTCCTGCCCTGTTGAGAGTTACTGTCTATTAGCCCCAGTATTTGTAGTTGAGGTTTTTTCCCTGGAAGATGAGTGTGCTATCTGGCTTTCTATGTAACAAGTAACCCTGGATAGAGAGCCACCAATACCTGCTTTGTGGTTAACTTGCTTCCCAGGTGAGAAACCTTGGCATCTGGAAGTCTGTTTGCTAGTGAGTCACATACAGTGCTCACAGTAGGGCTCCTGTTGGGATCTGTGAGACTGATCTGAGCAGGCTGGATTCTAATATTCCATCCTCACGTTTCTGCAGTCTGTTCTGAGAAGGTTTCTGTAAAGAGTTCCCTTCTCCAACACAGACAGCTTGTTGAGTCTTCCCACATAGCTGGTTTCCTCAGTAGTCAGAGAACTCATTCCCTTACAAGAATCCAGGAGGTGTGCCTGTGCACTTCAGTTTACTTGATCAGAAGAACCATCACCAAAGAAAGGGGAAGCCAGCCCTGCCCTGTGCTTGATAATGGTGTATAATGTTTGCATGTTTAAGCTTTTCTGTTTCTCTTTAATTAGTGCAATTGTCAGAGATGTACTGATATGCTGGGACCCGGACCCAAGACGGATCCCACCTTCCTAGCTCACCTTGGACAACAGATGTGACTAATACTATGGAGGCTTCAAAAATCCATGCTGCTTGGTGAAGGAATAACAAGGACTTGGGATGTGGCTCCATGGTAGAGCATCTCCCTGTAATCTCCCAGGGAGCATCTGGGGGTGTGAATCTGTGGGAGAGCACTGGTTTAGTATATAGCATATGTAGCTGTAAGTTTTCTCAGGTCCTGCCTGGCCCCATGGGCCTGCATTCCTCTGGTCCCACCTGGCTCTGTGGTCCCTCAGCTACTTATAAAACAATCATTCAGAGGCTTAATATTAATCACCAATTGCATGGCTATGACAGGCTTCTCGCTAGCTAGCTTTTATAGCTTAACCCATTTCTATTAATGTATAAGTTGCCACGAGGCCGTGGCATTACTGGTCTGCTGGCATCTTGCTGCTCCTTCAGAGGCTGCTGGTGTCTCTCCTCCTTTCTGTATAGCTTGGATTTCCCGCCTGCCTCTAAGCTGCCTTGCCATAGGCCAAAGCAGCTTTGTTCATCAACCAATCAGAGCAACACATATTCACAGTATACAGAAAGACATCCCATAGTAAGCACAGTTGGCCCTGGTCCTGAAAATAAACAAACAAGCAAGTAAGCAAACCCCCAGGAGACTCCTAACATGTGAAAATTTTAACATTACTCAGTGATACTTAAGTAGCTTCTGACCCTGTTAAATCTGATGGGACTTCTCTCTTTGTGTCTCTCGTGACACGGGTACAAGTCCCTTGAATGTTTTCTGTGTTTAAGGGCCTCCAACAGACAAGATAAAAAAAAACTGCTCCTCGGTGCTGGAGAGGGGCTCAGCACATACACTGATGGCATTGCAAGAGGCTGAGATGACCTTCTGAGCCCATATGTAGGAGCAGTAACGGTGGCAGGTCCTCGCCATCTCAGAGCTGGGGAGGCAGAGACGTGTGTCTCTCTGCAGCTGGCCACCTTAATGTTGCCCAGGTTAGTGGAAGGTCCTGACTCAAGAAAACCAAGTGGGCTAGGCGGTGGTGGCGCACGCCTTTAATCCCAGCACTCAGGAGGCAGAGGCAGGCGGATCTCTGTGAGTTCGAGGCCAGCCTGGACTACCAAGTGAGTCCCAGGAAAGGTGCAAAGCTACACAGAGAAACCCTGTCTCAAAAAAAACAAAACAAAACAAAACAAAAACAAAAACAAACAAAACAAAACAAAACAAAAAAACACACACACACAAAAAAAAAAAAAAGAAAAGAAAACCAAGTGGGAGGCTCTGGAGGAGGGACACCCACAAGCATGTATGTGTCCCCCCCCACCACCACTCAGCATAACACACACACACACACACACACACACACCACAGAACACAAAGTAAAAACCTGCCCAGCAAGTTTTATCTTGTCAATTCAAAGAGCCTGTGTGTTGGGTGCCAGAGAGGGGAAATCTCTCCCAGCACTTTCTGCAGGGCCTGGGGACATAGTGTTTTCCATTCTTCTGGCCTGATATCAGGTGGCCATAGGGCCTCTCAGGGCTCAGGGGACAGACAAATAAGGAAGTTATTTCTAAGGTTCTTTCCAGCTGTATCACCAAAGAGCATTATGATTTATTTGTCAGGCTAAAAATACGATTCTCTGGAAAGGAGCACCGTGTATGCAACGTGATTACGTCCCCTGCTTTATGATATCTGCATTCAATGCCTAATTTTGCTCTAATCGCATGTTATCATCATTTGGTGGTCCAAGACACAAAGAAGGCAGAGGGTCTGCTGAGACTGCACAGCTCTCACAGGCTTCCGAATTGCCCTCCCTGCAGCACCTCCCGTTATTAGTTTTATTTTTAATCGGACTTGTCGAGCATCGATGTTTTTTTATTGTATCCTTATTCATGGAGATTTCTTCCTCATGCCCATAAGGCATATTCCTACCTGATTACCGTATGAAGGAAAACTAAGCAAAAATACAAATGGACTGTAGCCGCACTCCCATGGCTCTGCTAGTTTTCGTAAGTAGGAATGTCTCATGGATTCCTTCTTGCAATTTAAGTGTTCCTGGCTGCTTGGTGCAAATATTGTTTTTCCGGGTCTGGAATTTCCCCGCGTTTTACCTGCTGAACCCATCTAGTCAGTTTTGCGGACAATAAGACACCCGTGCAGCTAAAGCTCAATCGCAGAAGGGTTTGGCGGTAGGTATCAACTTGTCTCAGAAGGATCCAGGAGCTCTTTAACCTCCCTGCTGTCCTGACTGCGTGCGTCATTACGCTCTTTCCTCTACTTCAGGGGCTTGGCCCTCTGGGTCCCTCCTCATCCTGAGAAACATGGCAGGGCCCATGGCTAGTTATGAGTGGTCCTGGTTTCTAGAAAAGGTAAAGAAAGACAAAGGGCTGATACTCATGGCCATGCCCCTGCCTCATTCCTTCTCTCCTCTGCCTCTTCATTCTCTGTATTCTTGTCGTAAAGTTTTACTAAAAATGTGTTTACTGTGATGCCCATCTGTCACTGTCTCCTGAGGAATTTGATGATACAGGAGAAAAAAGGATGTTCATATCTATGCACAGAGCATTTTACTAAGAAAACATTGAGTTCTGCAGAACTTGGTAGCACACACCTATAAGACTAGGACTCGGGAGACTGAGGCCGGATGGTTGAGGCCATCATGGGCTATTTGGTGAGCCTGAATTAATTATACTGTGAGACCCTGTCTCAAAACTCCCTTCTCTGGAAAAAACTGTTAGCATCGAAGCGCTCTGAACTTCCCTGGAGGTGAAAGTAGCAATATGGGCTCCTCTTAGAACCCCTTTCTTCCTGGCAGGCCCCTGGGTTTCTGGGGTCACTGTGGGGATCAAGTGTTTCCTGGTTCTTAGAGTCTTATTCAGAGACTGGTGACATGGTCACTGATTGTGATGTGACAAGCACACTTTATTCAGAAGCAAACCAAAGGAAAGCCCAGGCAGGCTGCAGGAGAGCAGCCGGTGCTTAGGCTAGAGTACTTAAGGGCTGGTTACTGATCTGGGATGCCTTCCTTGGAGCCAGGAGGAGGAGGAAGAGAAGGAGGAGGAAGGAGAAAGAGGAGGTGGGAGGAGGAGGGAGGAGGAGAAGGAGGAAGAGGAGGAAGAGAAGGAGGAAGAGGAGGAGAAGGAAGAAGGAAGAGGAGGAGGAGGAAGAAGAGGAGGAGGAGGAGGAAGGAGAAAGAGGAGGAGGAAGGAGAAAGAGGAGGAGGAAGGAGGAGGAGGGGGAGGAGAAGGAGGAAGAGGAAGAGGAAGGAGGAGGAGAAGGAGGAAGAGGAGGAGGAAGGAGGAGGAGGGGAGGAGGAAGAGGGAGAGGAGGAGGAGGAAGGAGGAGGAGGAAGGAGGAGGAGGGGGAGGAGGAAGGAGGAGGAGGAGGAGGAGGAGGAGGAGGAGGAGGAGGAGGAGGAGGGAGTTGGCTGCTCAGTGCTGTTGTGAAGGTGGTCATATCCTTGAGATCCCTTCAAGGAATGCCTCCTGTTCTCCAGCTTCTCCCATGTCCTAGCCTTTGTCAGCTGCGTGTTCTGCCTCCTCTGGGTTTGCGGTAGCTCTCTGCAGATGTCCTCGTCCACTACTGGCTGCACAGCTATCAGCCGTGGTCTCCATAGGAGCAAGGTCTGTGGTGTGAAGGACAGTTCCTGAAGAGAACCACACCTTCCTCCGACCCTTCAACTCTGATTGATTAGAATCCTGACGCTGTGTAGAGGTGGGGGCGTTACAAACCAGAGACAGGTTTTTTGTTTTGTTTTTTTTAACCGTCTCCAGTCTCCTTGATAGCCATTTATGGCCCTCCTCTGTGTTGCATGGCATCTTTGCCACCATGTGTAAGTCCCTTGGAGTGCAGGAAGAGATCCCTTGTTTCCAACTAATCAGAGGACCAAGAATGCTATTGGCTTCTGGGGCTTCTAGCAGACTTTCTTCTCACTTGACTGCAATGTGCCTTGCTGACGTTTCCACCAATGTATTTGAAAAGCACTTTGACTTACGACTTTGTTCTGTTACTATAAACTCTTTCTCAGTACCTACCTGTCAGGGGAGATAACATGATCAAGAAGGTGTTCCCTCTACTCCCACTGCCAAGGTGAGACTTACCTGTTGCACTTGAGGTGTGCTGACTCCTACAATTTCCCCTAATGCAGGAAATTCGTCTGCATAATTTGTGGTAGTGGGGAACTACATTTACACTCTTCCCTGTAGTGGGTAGCTATTCCAGCTTGGACCTGGAAGTTCCAACCCCCATTGAGACTCTGGCAACTGTCACGCCTACGAGGTGGGGCCAAGGGAGGCGTCTGGAGACCTGAGACCTGGATGGGCAAGCACTCTCTCTGTTCCTGGACCCTGGACGGTGGAGGTTGACTGAGCAGAGCTCCAGAGAACACCGCTGGATTGCGATACACCTTCCCCAGACCCCCCACAACCTATCTATTCCTTCATTTGTAAGTCACCCACTAAATAATCTTCCTTTTAACTACGTGGAGTGGCCTTTATAATTTCCCCAGTACTTCCCTGAAAATAAAAATCAAAAAATAATTAAAAGCTTCATCAAGCTGTTACCACATTGGGACAAGGAATTTGGGAAACCTAAATCTGTGTTTCCTGGCTATGGTCTTTAGCTCCAGAATGAACTCTCTTTAAGGGTGAGAGTCGCGCCTTTTGCATTGACATTGGAGGTAGAAAGGAAAGGGCTTGGAGGCCAGGACGGGTTCTTCATGACGGCTGTGCATTGCGAAGCCGGGGGAGTGATTGTTGTGGGACCCACAGTGTCCAGGGGACCGGGCTATCTCTCTGTGGTATCGCACACTGAGCAGTAAGGGTGGAGGACGGAGGTAGTGGATGTTGGTCATCAGACAGTGTCCAAATGATCATGTAGAGAGTAGACACAGGGCAAGCAGAGACCCAGTACAACACTCCTTTTGGGTGTATGACGGCTGAGGGGCAGCGAAGTTGGCAGACATGGCATGAGTGGCACCAGGGGCTGTGACTTGCAGAGTAAGCCTCTGGGCCTCGCTGCAGGTGGGAGGAGAGGAGAGGGAACTGCGGTGGCCACATCTGGTTCATCCTGGCTGCTGAGGCTGCTGAACCATGGAAGTTGCAGACTACAGGTGACACTAGATGTGCATGTGGACAACGGAGATATGCAAGCCTCCAGCTCTGCAAGAACACTGGGCCAGCGAGGCAGACATGTGCATCGCGGACTCCGGGAGAAGGCACACCTAAGTCAACAGCTGGGATCGATCAGAGGGATGCAGGTTGAGACACCTCTGCAGTGTGGAGCATAGAGGACCCATGCTGTCATACCCTGTGTGACATCATGAGGTCAATGAAAGCTGTGGCAAGAGCTGAGGCAAGGCTGAGGCTGAGAGATGGCCACTGGTATTCCAAGCTCAGATACCAGAAATTGGCATTCAATACAAGTGACATTCCCAATGCTGTGCTGAACTCATGCGTCAAAAACCAAGAACTGTAGCCTTGGGCCCAGTTGCCAAATGCTAATCTCTACCCATGGGACTAAGAGATTCATTATCTATCATCTGTCTGTCTATCTATCTATCTATCTATCTATCTATCTATCTACCTACCTATCATCTATCTTTTTATTTGTTACCTTTCTCAATGATTGGAAAATCCAAAGGAAGATTTTGTTTTTGCATGTGTATATGTCTATGTTGTGTATGTGTGTATGCATGTTTGTGTGTGTAAGGATGCACATGTGTGTGTGTATATATATATATATATATATATATATATATATATGTATGTATATAGAGGCCAGAAGTTGGAATTAAGTCAATGGGTATTTTTCCTAAATAGGGGTCTTTCACTGACCCCTGAGCTTACTGATTCCACTAGTGTAGCTACCCTAGGGACCTCTGGTCTCTGCCTCTCAAGTGCCGGGATTACCGGAAGGTGACCATGCCAGCCTGGCTTTTTTTTTTTTTTTTTTTAATCTGGATGATAGGATTTGAACTCTGGTCCTCACACTTGTATGGCACACATTTTATCCACTGAGCTATCTCCCCTGCCTTAAAGGAAGATTTTGTGATATGAAACTCATACAGAATTACTACATGTCCCAAGGTAAGATGCTAATTTAAGTAGAGTGTGAACAATGCTTGTTATAGACCCTCTATTCTGAGTTTACTACATATCCTAATCTGCCAAGAATTGATGGATATGTCTTTCTCCCCCATTCAAGCCTCGTCCGGGGGTTGGGGCTCCTCACCTTTGTCTGCATTCTTGAGACCTCCTGTAACAGTGATTCATCAACACTGGGCAGGGGGCAGGGTTGTTAGCAAAGAGGCAGCCATACTGTGCTGAGATCCACCCCCATCTGTGTTTACTCTTTCTCTCTTTGATGCAGTGCAGGGAACCATGGAGTTGACCTGGTCTAGCTGCCTTGGGAGGCATGCATCACAATCATAGGTTTCTTCTGGTTAGGGTCTTTGGTTCCTGGGGCACTGTGTGCACCTTTCAGTTCCTGAGAGGCTCAGATCCTGCAAGCATAGAGACTACTGGTGTTTCTGTGTTCCCTAGACATCAGCCAAGCATACAGGAGCTCGACAGGACAATTGGTCTTAGACATTATCCTTGTGGACCCTCTCTGACTTGCAAATGTCACTGTATCCTGGCAACAGCCATTGTACTGTTTCTGATAAGGGTATAAAAAGTCTGATTGCTTGCAATAAACTGTCACAGGTGTGGTCTTGCTGTGGCACCTCCATCCAGGCCTGATTTTCATTCCCACCAACCATAATAAGGTAACTCTGTCTCGGTAAGTAAGTGCTGGCACTTAGAATACAGGGTCTCTTGTATCCTAGGTTGACCTTGAACTCACTGTGTAGCTAAAGATGGCCTTGAGTTCCTGATCCCCCTGCCTCTGCCTCCCTAGTGTGTGGATATAGGTGTGTGTTATTTACTCTTCGGTTGCTGTGATAAACAATGTCCAAAGCAACTTTGGGATGAAAGTGTTTATTTCAGCTTACTAGTCACACACAGTCCAGCATCCAGGGAAGACAAGGCAGAGACTCAGGGCAGGAATCTGGAAGCAGTAACTGAGGCAGAGACCATGGCACAGAGCAGCGGTTCTCAACCTTCCTGACGCTGACACCCTTTAATACCGTTCCTCATGTTGACCCCCAACCATGAGATTATTTTGTTGCTAATTCATAACTGTAATTGTGCTACTGTTATGAATGGTAATGTGCATGTTTTCCAATAGTTTTGGGTGACCCCTGTGAAAGGGTCAATCCACCCCCCAAGGGGGCCGTGACTCACAGGTTGGGGATGTCTGCTGCAGAGGGATGTTGCTGAATGAATGGTCTGGCTCCTCTGGCTTGCTCAGCTAGCTTTCCTGGACAGTTCAGGCCTGCTGTGGCTAGGCAGAGCACCACCCACAGTGGGCTGGATCCTTCTGTGTCAGTTAGCAATAAAGAAAATGACTCATAGGAATGCATTCAGGCCAGCCTGATGGAGGAGGTTTCTCAATTGCCTGTCCTGCTTTGCAGGTGTGCCAAACTGCCAACCAAGAGTAGTTATTTCGAGGTGAGCCATTGTGACTGGTGTAAGAGTCAAACTCGGGACTTTGCCTGGGCTAGGATCAAACCCTGTATTAACTGAGCCGCATTTCCAGCCCCATGAAACAGCCCCTTCCCAAAGATCAGTGTGTGAACACGGTACTGAGGGGAGACAGGGTGAGTGTACCAGCAGAAAGGGCTAATGAGACAGAAATTCAAAACTCTGGATGTAAGCTGTTCCTCTTGCCCTTCCTCCTCCTCTTTTCCTTCTTCCCTCCCTCCTACCCTGCTCCCACTCCCCCCACCCCAGTCAGCAGAAAGAGCACAGGGCCTTCCAATCCTGGAGGTAGGAGTGAGGTCCTTCAGGATCGCTGCTGTCTATTGCAGGCCGCTCCTGATGGTCAAGCTCAGCACACACAAAACATCATCATCACCTGAAACGCAGAGCCTAATTAAAAACTGCAGATTGAAGATCGGCGGTGTGCCATTTACATCAGCACAGAGTAAATGACAAGCACGAGAGCCAGGGCGGCTCAGGCCATTGGAAACACTTCAGGCCACAGCTGCTGTACGCTGCGCCTGCATTTGGAGACGGTGTGGCTCGATATAATGAGGAACTAGCCTTGCTAACTGATTTCTGACTTGTAGCTCACCCCTTAGGAAGTGGAACAAATACATTGGCTGTAACAGTAGGTAAGAGCAGGAAGCCTCCCCAGAGCCCAGAAGAAACCAAGGAGTGGTATCCGGACTGTAGGCTGCTTTCCTGCAGTGCCTGGAGCAATCTTCAGGGGCTGAGTCCAGGAGGGGGAGCACGGGGCAATCTTCAGGGGCTGAGTCCAGGAGGGGGAGCACGGGGCAATCTTTAGGGGCTGAGTCTGGGGGGGAGGGGACGGGGAGGGGAGTAAGGGGAAAGCAAAGTTTCTGGCACAGCAGGAAAGAGAGGTACACAGAAGGGTCCCTTAGCACAAGCGAGACTATCCCAGGTGACAGGAAGAGGGGAAAGTGACTCAGAAAGAGCGCACCTTAATAAACAAACATTGTTTTTGCAAAGGGGAGATAGGCAGGAATGACTGTGTGTTTGGGGTTCCATTAATAATATTAATTATGTACAGCAGGTGATGGTGTCGCCCATTCACAGCTAAGATTGACCAGCAGATAACTGTTAGGATCCCAGAAAGAACTTGGCTACCACCATCACCTTAAAGAAAGCTGTTAGTTAAAAAAAAATTCTTCCATAGAAAACACTTCACCATTAAATTGAACAAAACAAACAAAACAGCCGCTTTGCCCAGATACCTTGAGTTTGAATAGGCAGAAAAGCAACACCATTCTTATGGATACAGTCTTTGTGGCACAGAGCTTGCAATTAAAGAGACAAAGACAGTTCAGTGAATAGCACATTAGAAATAATGATTAAAATTCCAAGTATTATCCTCAGTAACCCTTGCCGAGTGTCAGAGAAGCCATGATTAGAAGGCATGAGGAACAAGAGGCACTCACCAAACAACACTGAAGCCAGGTGAATTTCAGATCCAGTAGCTCTCTGCCCAGGGATACGGAGTGGAGTACTTTTCAAATGCCTGGGGGAAGAAATCCTAAGAAGACTTTACCTCGTGACCATCAGCTGGGATTTCAGTGTATCTGGTCCCGTGTGAGATACTATTGTCACATGGCCTCACACCCTTGCAAGAGACGTCTGCACACACACGCCTGATCAAACAGTGCTGTTCCAGATCTCCTCCAGCAACGAGACCACCCAGTTTACCATGGGAAATATCGGGATGTCTTTGAAAGTTACAGCCTTTCTCTGCTCCTGAGTAGGCTTTAGCTTAGGACTTAGCGTGCACGAAGCTCCTGGTCACACGAGATTTACACTTAGTGTCCACCAGGTTCTTACCTTGTGAATTTAAAGAATTCAATGTGTGGACCACAGAGGGTGATTCTAGAAAGAACGTTGTTGCGGACTCACAGCAGAAACCGTGGCAAAACTTGGGCAAAGTCAGATGAGCTGGCCAGTCCACCCGGTCCAATCACAAGGCGTCCAGGTGACCCCTTTCACTTTTGATCAGATCCACATACCTGACTTCCAGGCAGGGGTGGTATACAACAAGCAGCCCGGAGCAGAACTCTCTTTAGCATCCCTGCCCTCCAGCAGGGGCCTTCTCAGAATGGCTGCGCTGGGGTCCTTGCCTCTTCTGTTCTTGTCAGTTTAGGGAGACAACTTCTGTGGGTGCTGGCCATGCCACTCCACCTTGGGATCTTCACGGAAACACTGCAGTCTCTGGTCCACACGAGGAGACTTCATAACTTCGCTGCATTTGGTCTTTTCTCTATGTTCCATCCACAGGGGTAGGGATCTTGAGTGAGGAACAGCCATTTGTAAGACTTAGGAAAGCATGTCTCACATACTACATGATACTCAGACACAGAGTGAAATAATGATGACCGTTCATCAAAGCATCACATCTGTCACCTCTACTGTCTCTTGGGACCCGGAGCTAAGCTGCTTTCTTGGCGACTTTCAAGGTATCATGTGGTGTCCTTAACTATTACTTTCACAACCTGTTAGATCTCTGAACTGTTTCCTCCCCCTTATTGACCTCAGTGTCCCCTCTCCTGTGTCCCCTCACACTTACTAAACTAAAATTCCTATGGACCCAGGAAAGAGTACAAATAGTCACATCCAACTTGAGAAAGAAGCAAGGATGGAGCTCTCACACCTCTGATTTCACACATGTCGCAAAACTATAGTAATGAGAACAGGCTGGGATTGGCATTAAAACAGGCTAGTGGAAGAGAATGGAGAGCTCGGAAATAAGCTCCCATAGTAGTCAAAAGATCTGTGAAAAGGCCACCAAGAAGACTCAATGGAAAAGGACGTTCTCCTTAGTAAATGGTTTTGGGGAAAGTGGGTTTCCTGTGTTCAAGGATAAAACTGGACCATCATACTACACAAAAGGCAACTGAAGTATATTGAACTTGAGCCTGGAGCTTCAAACCCCAAATGACCGTGCAGGGGAAGTTCCCTGTTTGTTGGTGGTCTTGGCAATCGGTTTTTGGCTATCATGCTGATACTTCACAAGACAAAACCCCAAATTAGCAATGGGAAGACCGGTGACCAGAAGGCATCTAGTATTTTTGAGACACTGGAAACATTTCTGTGTTTGTAGAAACTTAAATTGCTTGTTTATAGCTGTGTTTCCCAAAGCGGACTTGGCAGAGTGCTAATTGCATTGGGTATTTCATAAGAAAACAGTTCTGGGATTGAGAACAGAGGCAAGGTCAAATGAAGCCTGAGAGCTCTGGTGCACCGAGCCTCTCCTGGGGATAGCTGAGGCAAGTGGTTCATTGTTCACTGCTCCTGCATAGGCTGACTGCTGTTCAGAGACTGAATTGCAGTCAGCCTCTCCATGTTGCAACCACTGAGGTCTTGTGGTCATTTGAATAAGAATGGCCTCTACAGGCTCAGACGTTTCAATACTTGGTCTGCAGTTGTTTAGGAAGTGTTGGGGGGTGTGGCCTTGTTGGAGGAGTGTTGTTTGTTTTTGCTCTTTGGGGAGCCCACCACCCAGCTCCTAAATAAATCACACAGGGAGGCTTATTCTTATTTATAAATGTCCTGCTTTAGCTTG
Source organism: Peromyscus leucopus (assembly GCF_004664715.2). Lineage (NCBI taxonomy): Eukaryota > Metazoa > Chordata > Mammalia > Rodentia > Cricetidae > Peromyscus > Peromyscus leucopus. The sequence continues at coordinate 69,955,726 of NC_051079.1, read as the reverse complement.
GGTTGTTGCTAGCCAGCTTTTCTTAACTTTAAATTATCCCATCTCTTTTTGGCCTCTGGGCTTTTCTCTTTCTCTATTCCTGCATATTTATTCTTTCCTTCTTACCCTGTGTCTGGTTATATGGCTGGGCAACTGTGTGGCTGTGTGGCTGTGTGGCTGTGTGGCTGTGTGGCTGGGTGGCTGGGTGGCTGTGTGGCTGGCTCCTGAAGTCCTCCTCCTTCCTCTTTCTTTCCTTTTTCCTTCCCCCCCCACCCCCCCACCCCGATTTCCCCTTCTACTAATTCTGTCTGCCTGCCAGCCCCACCTGTCCTTTCTCCTGCCTTGCTATTGACTGTTAAGTTCTTTATTAGACCATCAGGTGTTTTGGACAGGCACAGTAACACAGCTTCAGAGTTAAACAAATGCAACATAAACAAAAGTAACACACCTTAAAATAATATTCCCCAACAGAGGAGGTGCGTCACTGGAGATGGGCTTTGCGGTTTCAAAAGCCCATGCCGGGCTGGAGAGATGGCTCAGTGGTTAAGAGCACTGACTGCTCTTCCAGAGGACCCAGGTTCAATTCCCAGCACCCACATGGCAGCTCACAACTGTCTGTAACTCTAGTTCCAGGGGACCTAACACCTTCATGCAGGCAAAACAAACAAACAAACAAAAAAACCCAAACAAACAAAAAACAAACAAACCAAAAGCCCATGACTGTTGATGCCACCAACCATCTTATTAAATAAGAAACACAGAAACAATGTAAAAGAGAAAGTCAAGAGGTCAGAGCTCAGAGCTAAAATCTCACCCTTCCTCCTCTGTGTCCCAGCTTCCCGAAAGAGACCTATTTCCTGTCTGTTTGTCTATTTATGGTATTTTGTTCTGCCTTCTCATTGGTTGTAAACCCAAATACGTGACTGCCTCGTCACTGTCGAATGTACAGCCCCCTAGGTCTTAAAGGCATATGTCTCCAATGCTGGCTGTATCCCTGAACACACAGAGATCTATGGGATTAAAGGCGTGTGCCACCACCGCCACACTCTTGCTATGGCTCTAATAGCTCTGACCCCCGGGCAACTTTATTTATTAACATACAATCAAAATCACATTTCAGTACAATTAGATTACCACCACACATGACATTCCCAATTAGCTCTCCTTGCCTCCTACTTGTGGATAAGATGTGAGCTCTCAGCTTCCGATCCAGCACCATGCCAGCCTGCCTGCTGACATGTTCCCTGGCATGATGGTCATGGATTCTGAAACTGGAAGACCCAATAACTCTTTCTTCTATAAGTTGCCTTGGTCATGGTGTCTTGTCACACAATAGAAAGGTAACGAAGACAGGTCTTTTCTATGGATTCATCATCTTCGAGCATCGTTTAACTCTGATGAATGACTTCTCCACACTCACTATTAATGGCTTCACTGTTCCCATGTCACAGGAACGATGTTAGCATTGTAGTTTGAACTAATAACCTTTGTTGGTCTTTCTACAAAGCTGGTTCAGGTATCCTCCTGGCTCCTGTGTTCCAGACCCTGTCTTCTGTCACATCCCTCAGTCCTTTCTCATAAGATGATGTCACAGGTCATCTGTAAGAGTGGCTGTGTTTGGGGCATGTGCTCTGCCTGCACGTGCCTTTGGCAGGTGCATCTTTCTTTTCATTTGGAATTCTGTTGACCTTGATGTTTATCTTCCACAACATGGTATCATGAGCCTTTGGCCAACTGTGAGTTTCATCCTCTGGATCTCATGCATGGAGTGTTCTTTTCACTCCAGAAGTTCGTCTTCCCAGTTTTCCAGAAAGGACCATGCAGACTCCATAATAGGCTGCTCAGTCTTCTCTCAGAGATCAGGCCTCAATTTCAGTTTGCTGAGACTTGAGCAAGCTGTTTCTGGGAGGGCCATGAACAAAAGACATAATCCTTGCAGTAGCTCCCTTTCTGCATGTACTCTGACTGCTTAAGGTTCAGCCAATTGTCTACTGTCTGGGACCCTCACCAACTTAGAGCTATGAGCGTGAGTCAAGGACATTTGGGATTTGTCCAGGCCTGCCCCAAAATGGATAACTGTAACCCCCAACTAGCCCTAGACAATTAAAAGTTACTAACATGATTGCCACACACATAAACCAGTCCTGAGTCTGTTCCTAAGTAGTCTGTAGACTCCAGGCCCCCCCTTGCTTTGAAAACCCTGACTCATCGCTACTCAGGTTTCTCCTGCTCTGTTGCCGCATCAGACGGATGGAGAGTTCTGAGTTAACTCCTAGCAATACAAAGACTCCTTGCTTTTGCATCGGATTTGGTCTCTTGGTGGTCTTTGGGGGACTCTAGGTACAACACCAGGGTGTATTGGGGTGTGGGTCAGTGCTTTTATTTATTGCAATCAACTCTTGATTTTAAGAGAGAAGCATTAGTCAGCTGGTGGTGTACACCTTTAATCCCAGCACTTGGGAGACAGGGGCAGGCAAATCTCTGAGTTCAATGCCAGTCTGGTCTACAGAACTAGTTCCAGGAAAGCCAGGGCAACATAGTGAGACCCTGTCTCATAAAAGAAAAATAAATAAACAAAACAAAAACTAAAGTATTTTAGAGCAGCATTTATTCATGGCCCCTGTGAAGGGCTGCCTTTGTCTTACTTATTTGATCTTTTAGTCTAAAAGCCCGTTATGTGGTTCAGAAGTGAGGCTGACAGTTCCCAGCTACAGTTTCTGTTTTTCCTCCCTAACCTCCTTCCCTTGATGCTTTCCCTCATCCCTCTGTTTTGAAAGCTTTATGCTTGTTCTTTGTATCTTCAAAAGTCATTGCCAAGTTCTTCTGTAATCAACAGTCTTGACGGGCTCAATGTTTTTACCTGGAGGTAGTGGTATTTTGCTCTGAAAGTTGTGTATCTTGTCTCAAACACTCTCTAATCCCAGAAACAATGCCACCAGATAGAGTAAACACACGAACCCGTGGGCAATATTCCAGATTCAAACCGTAACATTCATGTTGGCTATTATTAGTAAATAAAAAGAGTCTCAGTTTTGTGGATTGCGTTATATTGGAGAATACAAATTTTTCTCAGAAATCTTTATGTCGTTAGCAATAAAATTCTCAAAGAAGTTTTTTTTAAGTTTTAATTAAGATGGGTTTTTTAATGTGAAACTAAAAATTGTCCTGTTCACTTTCTGTCAACTGGACACAAGCTAGAGTCACCTGGGAATAGGGGCCCTCAACAGAGAAACTGCCTCATTAGATTGGCCTGTGGGCACATCTGTGGGCCATTCTTGATTAATGACTGATGGAGGGGGCAAGCCCAATGTAGGCAGTACCACCCCTGGGCAGGTGGTTCTGGGAAGTATAAAAAAGCAGGCGAGAAAGCCATGGAGAGCAAGCTAGTACTCAGCACTCCTCCACGGCCTCTGCTTTAGCTCCTGCCTCCAGGTTCCTGCCTTGAGTTCCTGCCTCCAGGTTCCTGCCCTGAGTCCCTGCCTTGACTTCCTTGGATGTTGGATTATAACCTATGAACTGAAATAAATCCTTTGTCCTCAAGTTGCTTTTGGTCATGGCTTTTATCACAGTAATAGAAAGAAAAACAAGACAGGAGTAATTCAAATGATATTTTAAAACCAGAAACAAATCTTCCCCAAACAGCAAAAATAGTCTTTATGGTTCTGTACTACTTAGCTCTGTAGAAACACACACAGAAACACACATGCAGTTGATGGGAAGGCAGAAATAATCCAGTGTTTGTTCCTTTAGGGCTGTGACTCTCTGACATGCATACAGCTGATCATGATACTTTGAAACCAAGGATGATCTCTAGCCTTACTTTTTATTTTCTGAGCAGGGTCTTGCCACACAATCAGGCTACTCTTGAGTGCTGAGGTGCCCAGTTTACAGGTGTAAGGGACCAGTCATTTCCAGTTCCTTGAGTATGATTGCTTCTGTAAGGCCCTAGAAAGATTGACTGAAGGCTCAAACCTCCTTTCAGACCTGACTTTATATTGCATTTTTCCTAAGAGTTGGACATAAACAAGAAAATAATTTCAACCTGCCAGCACACTGTGTATACATCATGTGGGCAATGGCTCATAAACAGGCTGCAAAATGAGCCATGTTTTCTTTTTATGCCCCATAGGTCTTAGAACCTCTAAATGTGATTTCTCTTGAATTTAAGCATCTATTGAATTTTATTGTCAGAAGTATTTACTTCCTGTGAAGAAAAAGCATCATTGTTGGAGGAGAGGTTTATTGTGACTTAGGCTGGTTTAGATCATTGATTACCAAGGATCCACAGCCATACTTCGGAGACCTCACTGACTACATTAATTACTCTTCTCATGACTGTCTCCTTAAGGTATCTGACAAGCAACTCAGGTTTCCTTTGGCTTCTGGTTGAGGACATGGTCCCCCTGGAGGTGGAAGGAAGTGGTGAGGCAGCCGCTCACAAGGCGTCCACTGCCGAGAATCAGAGAGAGCAGATGCTAGTGCCCGGCTCGCTTTCTCCCTTCTGTCTGCTGCAGGGCTCTGACCTGTGCAAGCCTCCCACCCACAGTCGGTCTCCTCCAGCCAGTGCAGGTCGCTTACAATTTCCATCGCAGCTACGCCCAGAGATGTGTCTCCAAGACGGTCTAAATCCTGTCAACTTGACAACATCGGCCACTGCACTCCTCTACTGACTGCATCAGTGTTTCTGACGATTCGCCAGCTTCCAGGAGTCCCTGAGAACATGCTGGCGCCAGCCCTCTCTGAGTGAGGTGTGTGGGAGGCGTTCCTGAGTGGAGGCACTCAGGGCTGAGCCTGCCTCAGGGTACCTTAGGGGCGTTTCTTTCCAGTCTGCCAACACTAACACCACTTTTTTGTTTTGTTTTGCTTTTGCTCTTTCTTCTCTCTCTCTCTTTCTCTCTCTCTCTCTCTCTCTCTCTCTCTCTCTCTCTCTCTCTCTTTTCTTTTCTTTTTTTCTTTTTTTTTTGGTTTTTCGAGACAGGGTTTCTCTGTGTAGCTTTGCGCCTTTTCTGGAACTCACTCTGTAGCCCAGGCTGGCCTCGAACTCACAGAGATCTTCCTGGCTCTGCCTCCCATGTGCTGGGATTAAAGGTGTGCGCCACCACTGCCCAGCCCACTAATTCCTCTCTTCCATGCAGTAAAATTGTGTGGCCATTGAACATGGGAAGAGATGCTCAGCCTCTCTAGTAGCCATGAAAGTTTTAAAATAACAAGATGCATTGGATTGGCACTGATAAAGGAAACTTAAACACTCATGGTTAGAGGACCCAAAACTGGCAGTCTTTTGGAAGGTTGATGTACCTCCATCTAAAACAGACATCCACGTATCTCAATTTACCAGCCATGATATTCCAAAACTCTCCTGCAGAAATGACCAGGTAGAGAGATACAAGTCTACCGAGACCTTCTTGTCCATGGCCAAGTACTGAAAACAACTGATGTGAAAGATTCTCAGTTTTGGAATCTCTTTGCATAAATCGAATGCCCACAAACACAATGACACATTTAGTGATGCATATCAGAACCATAGTCCATTTCTAAAAGCACAGGAAAGGTGGTAAAGGAAACTTCCCACCAAAAACAAGCAAGCAAGCAAGCAAGCAAACCAGCCAACCCACTGATTCTTTACAGGAAAGGCTAGTAGAGACCCAAGCAGGGCAAATGGGTCTTTCATCTTTTTTTTCTTTCTTTTTTTTTTTTTTTTTTGAAATGTTAGTGCTTTTTTAAAAAAAAACATAAAAGCCTATTGATTTTGTAACTTAAAAGTGAAACAACTGGAAGGACGGTAAGAGGGGACGTGCGAGGACCGCCAGAGTGATGAGCACACCGGGTAAGGACTGAGGAGCAGAGGCTCCTGCTTCGGTACCGTGGGGGGCAGCAGGCCCTTTCTACTCTACACCAGGACGGATGCCCTTGGTTTCAGGGTAAGGTTTGATTGCAGGCCCACAAGGCCTAACAGGGCTTCACTGTAGCGTTTGGTTCTCAGTGTGGAGTTCCCACATACCCCTTACTCGTATGGAAAACAAGCATCATTTGAAAGCTTCATGAGCAACCTGTGTCCAGACAACTGCTTATCACTATGGCCAGGGGCCATCTGTCACACACTCGGAAGGGGGCTGTTGGCTGGGTGTGGGGCCATCTCTCTGTCATCTGTTCCTAAGTCAGGCTGATAGTCATGAGCCTTTGGGGGTGAGATTCTCACATATTGACAGATCTGGTGTGGTGGTTTGAATAGGTCTGGCCCCTATAAGCTCATAGGTTTGAATGTTTGGTCCTTAGTGGGGTGGCACTACTTGAGAGGGATTAGGAGGCACAACTTCATTGGAGGATGTGTGTCACTGAGGGCAGGCTTTGGGGTTTCAAAAGCTCAAGACAGGCCCAATATCTTTTCCTGCTACCTCCAAATTTAGAACTCTTAACTTCTCCAGCACCATGATGTCTGCCTGCATGCCACCATACTCCCTGCCATGATGGCAATGGACTGAACCTCGGAAAGGGTAAGCCAGCCCCAATTAAATGTTCTCCTTTCTAAGAGCTGCTGTGGTCATGGTGTCTCTTCACAGCACTAGAGCTCTGACCAAGACACTGGGTAGAGGAAGCTGGGCTCGTGGAGGAAGGGCAGAACCTCCGATATTCTCTCCTTCCCGTTTGCAGGTGACCAGGGAAGATTAGCTTCTGTTCTGACCATGCACTCTTCTCGACGATCCTTTCTCTCCATTGCTTTGGAAGTGAGTGTCTGTTAAAGAACAAAGTGACCTTACTGGGGAGTTATGGGCAGACCAGATGCTCAACTTCACAAGAAATCTGCCTTTCTCTTGTGCTGTAATAGCTGAAGCGTGGCATCCATTGTGCTGCAGAAGGTGGGTGCCACACATTGAGTCTTTGTGCTGGACAAAGATAAAAACCCTGAAAAGAGAGCCATGACCTGTATTCCTGATGTATGCTCCTGGACAGTGAGCAATTCCGTGTGAGCTTAATGCTTGCTTTCCTGGAACTTAAACCCTTTAGCCAATGTAGATTTATTAAATATCTAAGCACATTGCTAGCTCAAACCTTTGTTCTTCGCTCTCTGGTTTCTAAAGGTCAAGCAAAAAGATGTCTCAATGCCTTTGAACAATGTGTCCTTTACTTACTCAGTGTCCACAGAAAGGGTTCTTAGCGGCAGGTTGCTTTTCAGTAATCAAAAGTCTGAGTGTGGGGCTGGGGAGATGGATCAGTCAGTAAAATGCCTATCAAACAAGCGTAAGGACCTGAGTTCAATACTCAGAACCCGAATAAAAAGCCAGGTGTGACAGCGCATTCTTGTAATCACAGCACTGAGACAGACAGAGCCCTGGCTAGCGTACCTGGTGAGTTCCAGACCACGAGAGACCCTGTCGAAAAAGAACACAGAGAGAGAAAAAGGTGGTAGAGCCTGAGGAGCCTGAGAAACAATATCTGAGGTCATCACTGGCTTCTACTTTGTGTGTGTGTGTGTGTGTGTGTGTGTGTGTGTAAAAGCACATGCACATACTAAGTCTGAATGTAGGTTACATAGTGATTAGAACATTTCAGCTGCTCTCTGGGCCTGCCTGTAGTTTGCTGACTAACATGATTAAATAAACTTGCCTGTGTGTACTGCAGCCCCAGAAATGTTCAGGGAAGCAGGAGGAAGATTTCAATCACAAAGTCCCAGGTGAGAGGGTGAGATGGGAGTTCCATTTTCATGAAAGAAAACATGAGCAGGAGGGTCTCACTGGTGCCGAGCTATGGGTAGTGCATCAAAAGCTTAGGGAGTGAGAAATGGTGGCTGATTTAAAAAGTAATGATGGAGGCATAATAAAATGGACTGCATGGACATTATTTTGTTCTCAGTTTCCAGTCTCGAGTAGAGGAAAGGCTTGGCACCTCACTCAGGTAAGCTGTGAGTTCAGTGAAGACAGTCTTGAGCAGAGGAAAGGTGTAGCAGAAGTTTCGACAGTCCCACCCGGCCCTGTGGTCCCACAGCCACTTATAAAATAGTCACTCAGAGGCTTATATTAATTACCAACTGCATGACCTATGGCAGATTTCTTGCTAGCTAGCTTTTTCATCTTAAATTAACCTGTTTCTATTAATTTATGTATCGTCATGTGTTCTGTGGCTTTACCTGCGTCCCATTACATGTTGCTTTTTGGACAGCAATTTGGCGTCTCCCCTCGCTCTCCTCTCTCCTCTCACTGTCTCTCTGGGATTTTCCCCCTGGCTCCATCCTGCTCTGCCATAGGCCAATGCAGCTTTATTCACTAACCAATGGGGACAGCATATATTCACAGCCTACGGAAAGACATCCCACAGCAGGAAGGTTTGAAGCTTCACTCACGTAAGCCATGAATTCAGTGAAGAGTTGAGTGACTTAGAGGTTGTAGCTTTGCCTGTTGCTTCTGGGTTTTTAAAGACTTGTTTTTATTTTGTAATTACAGGTGTGTATGTCTGTCTGTGCAGAGGCCGTATGTATGCGAGTGCAGGCACCTTCAAAGGCCAGAAGAGGGCATAAGATCACCTGGAGCTGAAGTTACAGGCCGCTGTAAGCTTCTGACATGGGTGCTGGGGATCAAGCTTGAGTCCTCTGCATGAACAGTAAAAGCTCTTAGCTGCTGTATCATCTCTCCATCTCATGCTTTTTAATTTTTAATTTTTCTTTTTGGTACATTCTCATTCTATAGGTCAACGTGGCCTCAAACTCATGGTGACCCCTCTACTTCAATCTCCAGAATTCTGGAGAAGGTGTGAACCACCACACCCGGCTCGGTTTTGTAATTTTGTCTATAAGTAGAAACAGGTAGACAGAGCAAACCAATGAGAAGCTTGTGTGTGTTCTTAGGGTGGTCCTTGGATGGGCGGGGCAGCCCTACCAGCTGAGGATGGGGACAGAGGGAGAGGGTCTTTCTGAGGTGGTGAGATGAGAGATCTAGGTTATTGGCACCCTCTAGAGGTGAGTGGAACCTTCCAAACTGGGCTTTGGATACTGATGTGCCACTGGCGTAAGGGCTCCAGGGGGCTGAGGATCAGAAAGGAGAGGAAGGAGCCTTTCTCATAGACAGCACATCTGTCCATATTTAATCCCCATGTGAAATGCTCAGAGAGTGACAGTCACTGTTATCAAGGCCACCAAGGATAGGGGCAAGCTATGTGACCCTCTACACTCACCACTGTTAGTGCAGGGGCCACAGGACTCTGGGCAGGGGCTGGGACTCTTCCACAGAGCCATCTGGGACATGTGTTCAGTGCCTGATTGTCTACATTTTTACATTTGGAAACATACATTGTAGACTTCAGTGTGTGTCTGTGCTCATAAGTTCGTGGTTTACACACAAAAGTACTGCAGTCCTTTGTGAGGAAAGAGTGCTAGACCGCAGGGTGGACATCCCTCAAAACCCTGCAGCCGCATAGAAGCCGGAGCCTTGAGAGGATTATATAGAGGTCCTAGCAGCAGATGCCACACGGTCAGCAGGTCAGTGGGACAGCCGGGCTAGACAGGGAGACTAGAGACTGTTGATCCAGCAGAGGTCAGGAAGGCAGCTTTTACCACAGAGGTTTCCCAACAGCCATGTGGACCCCCCTCAGGGAGATCGAGGAAAAATGCAGAAGTCTGGTACCTCAAGGTTTAGGACAAGAGCTAACAGCAGGTTGATGGGGCTCCTAGACTGGACCCAAAGTAAAAGATGGCAGACAGCCACAGATCACAGATGGGCAGACAATGGGATGCCACTCCGATTAAAAAAAAAAAACCTTAAACATTGTTATAAAATTTTCACATAAATAAAACATCGTACCTTGAAATTAACTAGACCCAAAGACTGTGTAACTCAGCAAACGTCTATACACTTATAATAGTCATTCTGGAAGCTGTGGAGCTTCTCATTGCATTTTATACTTTCATTGTGAAATATATTTTTATGTGCTTATCCATCATGAAAAATGAAAAATTCATGACATTAGTTAGGAATAGGAAAACAGTCAGCTTTATATACTTTCAGTTATACTACAGAGAAACGGTGATAAAAATAGCATCATACGGGCATAAAACCAGACACATTGATCAGTGGAATGAGACTGAGGATGTGGATATAAGTCCTTGCACCTAGAGCCAACTGATTTTTGATAGAGGTCAAAAATACACATTGGAGAAAACTTAGCATCTTTGACAGATGGTGCTGGTCAACCTGGACAGCTGCACCAGGAAGAAGGAAGGTAGTACCTCCTGCCCTGCACAGAACTACTCCAATGGGTCAGGGACCTCACCAGAGGACCTGATATCCTGGATCTGATAGGTGGAAAAGTAGGGAATATGCTTGATCTTACAAGTCCAGGCTCAGGAAAGTAGTTTCTGGGCAGGCTCTTGGCATTAAGACCAACAACTGACAAATGAGACCACATGTTACTTAAAAGCTTACACAAAGCAAAGGAGGCCATTATTTGTGTGAATTGAGCCTACAGGATGGGAAAAATCTTTATGAGTTATACATCTGTACAAAGGTCGGTAACTAGATATACAAATAACCTAAAAACTAAACATCGGGAAAACAACTTGTGTCGTCATTATTCAGGTCTTATTTAGGCAGCCATATTACTGAGATTTCATGGGTTCAACTCTTTGTCATATTTAGAAGGTATTTCTTACAGCAGCTACCCTGGTCCTCTGGCTCTTACAGGCTTTCCGCCTTTCTTCTTCAGTGTTCCCGAGCCTCCGGTATAGGAGTTACGTCATAGATGTATGAATTGGAGTTCGGCATCCCTGGTCTGTTGTTCTCTGTATTTTGGTAAGTTGTGGATATTTGTAATGGTCTCTGCCTGCTCCAGAAGGAAACACGCCAACACTGATGGAGGGAAATCTCACGGGGTCCCACCCCTAGATGAAGAACTACAGGCAATCTATGGCTGCTGAGAGAGGGACAAGCAGTCTTCTCCAGGGATGAGTCTCCTTTAGGTTACCCAATCCCAAGTAGTCAGCCTTAGATAGATACATATACAGAGGAGCAACACCAATGGACTCCGTAGGAGATATACATACATATGGAGTTGGAAGGGATGGGTAGAGATGATGTGCATACTTACATATGGAATTCTCAAAATGCTAAATTCAAAAAGAGAAGCAATCTAATTAAAAACTAGGACAAAGAACTAAACAGAGGGTTCTCAAAAGATGATATGCAAATGACTTGTGAATCATTTTTAAAAATGTTCAACATCCTTAGCCACCAGGGAAATGCAAATCAAAACTACTTAGAAATTTTATCTTACCCCAGTCAGAGTGGAGATTTAAAAGAAAGATGACAATAAATGCTGGTGTGGATGTGGGGGGAGTGGAACACCTTTTCCTGATGGTGGGAGTGAAAAATGGTATGGCCACCATGGAAATCAGTGTAGAGGTTTCTCAAAAAGCAAGAAATAGATCTATCACAAGATCCAGCTATATTGCTCTTAGGCATATACCCCAAAGATGATGCTAAATCTTACTATATAGGTACAATCTACTATCCTACTTACCTTTTCATTATTTCTTTGTTTATCATAGGCTAGATGTCCATCAAGTGATGAATACTTAACAAAAATGTGTTACATTTTATACAATATAATATTATTCAGTTATTATTTTTTAAGAAAAATGAAATAATAAAATTTGAAGGGTCCATGACAATGTCTATCAGTCATTTTCTTTATTGCTAGTTGATATAGGAGGTCCAGGCTTACTGTGGACAGTGCCAACCTCAGACAGGTTGTCCTGTGTTGTATAAAGAAGCAGACTGACCAAGCCATTAGGAGTAAGCCAGTTAGCAGCATTTCTCCAAGACCTCTGCTTCAGTTTCAGCCTCCGGGTTTGTGGCTTGAGTTCCTGACTCACCTTTCCTGAATGATGGACTGTACACTGTAAGCTGTAATCTGATATAAACCTTTTACTCCCACATTACTTTGGTTATGGTGCTTATCACTGCTGTGGAATAATCCTCTTGTACATTGTAAAGATTTGTCACTGGAATTGGTTTAATAAAACACTGATTGGCCAGTAGCCAGGCAGGAAGAATAGGTGGGGCAACCAGATTAGGAGAATTCTGGGAAAAGAAAGGCTGGAGTCAGGGGTCGCCAGCCAGACACTGAAGAAGCAAGATGAAAATGCTGTACTGAGAAAAGATACCAAGCCACATGGCTAAACATAGATAAGAATTATGGGCTAATTTAAGTGTAAGAGCTAGTTAGTAATAAGCCTGAGCTACTGGCCAAGCATCTGTAAGTAATATTAAGCCTCAGAGTCAATTATCTGGGAAGCAGCTGCTGGGTATGTGGGAGTTGCTGGTGGGACAGAAACTTCCACTTATATATCACAGCAATAGGAAGCAAGTTGGGACATCAGATGATGCTTCTTCATGATGGACAGATTTAGCCTCAGTAATAATTGAATCACAGTGTCCATTGCATTCCTTACTTGATGGTGAGGCTCAACTATGTTCACTTCTCTTTAAGCACAGACAATTGCTGGTTCTTGGAGCTCCAGTGGTCATGCTGGCAGCTGTTGTGAGTAGGCTAGCTCTGGGGCACACGTCACTCCAAATGTCGCTAGTTTACAAGTACAAGGCAGAGGGTGCAAGATTTCAGTCTTGCCTGAAGGACTCAGCCCAGGAACTTGGCAGTGTCTGGCTTGTTCTCGATGTTGGCAAGTAGTCCAGCTCACATGTATATTTTTCAGTACCTTCCATGGGCTGTGGAGGAGATAACAAACAGAATGAGATCCAAAACTGATGTCCTGAAATCTAAAGGGAAGCATCCCAGAGGAGACACCACCAGCTTTGCTATTCTCCCAGCCTCTCAGTGGTCATCTCACTTCACTTCCCATGGTCTCATTATTTCCTGGCTCTATGAGCATCATCATGGCCCCCAGGGGCTCCTCAGGCAGTGCCTTGTGCACACTGAGGCAGAAACCTTGGGACCAAAGCCTCCTGATTTACTCAGAAGCATACTGAAACAGAAACATATAAAGCAGAGTCACCCCTGGGAAAGCAGGAGTGTCCCCATGTCCTCCCATGTACCTTGTCCCTGTGTGTTGGTAGAAGTGGTCGCCTACAGACCATGTCTAACTGGTAGTAATGATGTTCTAAAGGTGGTATTTCTACATGTTATCTTTGCTATCTATAGATGTGTGTCCCACTGGTGTCTGTCCTTTTTTTAAAAACAAAAACAAAAACAAAAACAAAAACTTGTTTTGCTAGACATATTTTTGTTAAGTCCTGTGTATGTAAATTTTTAAGGGATTTCATTTTCTGGGGAATTGCATGTGTGATTTTTTCACAGACCAGTACTGGGTTAATTCTGTTATTTTTCAAATAAAGCCAACATGGGGAAATTGCTTACAGGCTTGTGTTCAGAAGGGTGGATTGAGGGGCGTTTGGTAAGGAATTCAGTCAATAGTCAGTGGTCACTGGTCAGTGAGGGAAAAGAAGCGCTTCTTATAAAGCAAAGATCCATCTTCCTGACATGGAGACTGGCCGACACTTACTTCCCACTCTTCAGGAGCATTTATTCTGTGATCTACATTTTAATTAGCTTTTCTGTCACTTGATTTTCCAAAATGAGGGTAGGAAAGATGATAGCTGTCCAGGAAGTAGGCTTTCTGCAGTGAGAGGTGATTTTCATGGTTCAACTCCATTAAGCCTCTGGAGGCTTCACCTGAATACATTAAGGCCTTCTTGCATGAACCGTCTTTTTAAGACAATGATTTATTTCTAGGTGATTAATCTAAGACAAAGTGCCAGTAAGATGTCTTATCCCTCCTTACAATTTGCACATCTTAGGAGAAGTAATTTTCAAAATAAACAATAGCTTTGTTAGGCCTGCTCCACTGGCCCAGCAATCTAACTTTTATATTACTCAAAGTAAGCATGACTGTCCTCATTTAGAAACAAGAAACTAAACAAGGCTTAGTAATAGGCCTATAACCCAGCTTGCTGCGGTAGTGTGCTGAGCCCATGTCAGGGACACGTGGTGTACAGTTTAGGCATTTCTATCTTGTGGACTGCAGTGACAGGCAGCAGTATGGGGCTATGAACAGCTATAATTACATGATTGACCATTGTGAAGGACGTTTAAATGGATATCATTATTTTGTAAAACATTTGGCCAGATAAGTTGTAACAGGTCCCCAGACCTTAGCACAACTGACTCCATGATAGAAGTTACCATTCGAACCACACAACTCAGCATGTAGACAGCACGTCCTGCCAAAATGAAAACAGAGACCTAATTCATCAAAGACTATAGTCTGGGAAAGTCTCTAAATGTACTAACCTTGCTTTTTGGCTTCTGGCTAACTGTTCTTGTTAAGTGAAATATGTCAACCCAGATCATGGTTTTTGTTCTTAAAAGATCACCATGAGAAGGGCTAGGGCCACACTGGGATCCAGAACACCCTGCTGTAACCACAGACTGGCTAATAAAGACTTTCTTTGGCTTAACCTATGTCTGAGCAGACCTCTGGTGGATACTCTACAGGGAAGTTCGCAAAGACTCATCTCTTTACTACTCAAATACTTGATCATGTCAACCAACAAACAGTTGCCCAGGGAACCAAAACCGGAAGCCGAAGACAGCTTCACTAATACCAGATGCTCTTCATGCTGCAGTCTGTCTTCGTCCCCAAACCGTTGCTTCACACTTTGTGTTTGTTTGTTTGTTTGTTTGTTTGTTTGTTTCAAGACAGAGACTCACTATGTAGCCCCAGCTGGCCTGGAACTCACTCTGTAGACCAGGCTGGCCTCAGATTCACAGAGATCCGCCTGCCTTTGCCTCTCAGATGCTGGGATTAAAGACATGCACCACTACACCTGGCTCTTCACACTTTTAAAACCATTTTTTTTGGGGGGTCATTTTGTTAATTGTATCTAGATCACAGGTCTCACATGAAACCTTATTTGAACATTTTTTTTTAATTTACTTTTTTTTATACACTTTGATGAGAGATATATTTTAGATAGACAGGTCATTTTCAAATACTTCAAAGATCTACAGAATATGGAATTTAAGATGTTTTAGTAACATAGATTCTTTTTTTTTTAAATGACAATGAGACGTGTCTGCTCTGGGCAGCACCAATATACTTCAGAGAAGATGATGGGCATAGAAGAAACTCCATCTGGAGTTTACTTTCCTTGTGGTAAAAGGGCAAGACAGTGCCCTTGCCTTGACTGCTGACAGTGTGCTGTCCAACTGGGACAAGCAGGGCACAAAAGAAAGGACTGCTGAACTTTGTCAAGACAAAGTAGGACAGCCCTTCAGGAAATCCTGTTTCACAGATAAGTCTGTCAGATAATGCTAAGCCTGTAGGCCAAAGATGGATGCCCCAATGTTGCAGAGGAATCTTAGGTGACTGTCTAGGCAGCCAGATGTTTCTGTTATTTCTCAAATATTTGAAAGTCGCTTGTTTGCACTTCTTGCTTACTTAGGTAATATTATTTCCTTCTCGGGTCTCTGAGGGAGTTGAAGATTAGATAGTTATAGTTTTCCTTGTTAACAAGTTCATAAAAGAAACTCACTAAAGAGGTATAAAGTGTAAAAGTTTGAAAGATATCAAAAGATAGTTTTCAGTTGGTAATACAAGTTAGGATATAAAGTGAATTAGGTGCAACACTTTGGATTCACCAAAATAGAATAAATAATGGAGCATTTTCTCTGAATCTGTCAAATGTTAATGGACTAGACATTGTTAATGTAATTCTTGGCTGTTTGTATTATATTTATTGCATATAGTTTTTCTTATATTAGTTATAACCTCTTATTATTTTAGACAAAAAAGGGGAAATGTGGTGATATATTGTGTACCCTAATAAAATTTGCCTGAGGATCAGAAGACAGAACAAGCCACTAGATTAAACATAGAAGCCAGGCAGTGGAGGCACACACCTTTAATCCTAGCACTCAGGAGGCAGAGATTTGTCTGGATTCCTGTGAGTTCAAAGCCACCCTGGATTGACTCAGTCTAGGAGAAAAACAGAACCAGGTGGTGGTGGCACACACTTTATTCCCAGGAAGTTAAAGCTGGGAAGAGAAAGGTATGTAAGGTGTGAGCGGACAGAAACTAGAGGCTTTTCAGCAGATGCTTCCCTTTCAGCTAGAGGCTTTTTTGGCTGGAGCCTTTTGGATGGGTGAGGACTCAGAGGATTTCAGTCAGAGGATTCATGGAATTGGTGAGGTGAGTCGTGGCAGTAGCTTGTTCCTTTGTCTCTGTGATCTTTTAGCATTTATCCCAATATCTAGTTCTGGGTTTTTATTAAAAGACCTTTATAAATTTGAGCAACACAGATATTGGGGTAAATACTGAAAGATCAGAGAGACAAAGGAACAAGCCACTGGGGAAACTTCTCACCACTACTGAATCTTCAGGTTGAATGGAAGGCGAGATCATCTCCAGGAATCCTCTGACTGAAAACCTCTGAGTCCTCAGCCAAAAGGGCTTAGTTCCTGTCTCCTCATGCCTTATATACCTTTCTTGCCCAGCCATATTACTTCCTTTGTAGTGCTGGGATTTAAGTCGTGTATGCTTCCCAAATGCTAGTAGTAAAGGCATAAGATCTCAAGTGCTGGGACTAAAGGCATGTGACTCCCTGCCTGGCTGTTTCTCTCTTAGACTGAATCAGTCTCATGTAGTCCAGGGTGGCTTTGAACTCACAGAGGTCCAGACCGATCTCTGCCTCCCGAGTGCTAGGATTAAAGGTGTGTGCCTCCACTGCCTGGCTTCTATGTTTAACCTAGTGGCTGGCTCTGTCCTCTGATCCTCAGACAAGCTTTATTTGATATGCAATATGTCACCACACCACCCCTCTGCCTGGGGAAGAGGGCGGGGTAGTGGGCAGGCCCCTCTGGGCTGGCACACAGGCTTGCCAGGCTGACAATGGATGTGAACAACAAGGCCCTCATTCTGCCATTTGGGTGGTTTTCCCAAAAGCAGAGTGCGCCGGTCTGTGCTGCAGGGATCCAGGGATCCAGGCTCTAGAAGGCAGCAGGAAGCCTTCTCACACCTTGGTACCCCACAGGCAGCAGACAAAGGCAGTGCTTCACCCCAGCAGTGGGAAGCAAATCTCCACCATATAACAGTAATTTAAGGCAATTGGAATTCTTGACTAGAAGTGGACTGAGAACAGCATGCCAGGACTCCAAAATTCATTCATGTGTGCATGCCGGAAGCTGAAATCATTGGGTGACTGTATACCTTAGGCCAGTGACATTCCAATTTCTCAGAATTTTAAATTTTGCTTCTTTTCTCTTGCGTGCCGATCCACACATGCACGTGGAGGTTAAAATACGACCTGTCGCTCCTTAGGAGTCATCTCCCTTGTTTTGTTGAGACAGAATCTTTCATTCACCTGGAACTCACCAAGTAAGCTGGGCCAGCCAGCCATCAAGCCCCCGGCAGCTCTGCCTGCCTCTTCCTCCCTCGTTCTGGGATTTCCAGCATGTGCCACCATGCCCAGGTTCTTTGTAGGTGGGTCCTGGGGATCAAGTGAACTCGGATTCCTGTGTTTGCCAAGCAGGTGCTGTCTGGACTGTGCTGCCCGCTCGGCACACGATTTTACATTTTGGAGGTTAATGTTCCTCTGTCCTCATCTTTGTTTTTCTGAGATTTCCAAATGATGGGGGTAAGAGGGGGGTTAGGCATGGACTCTCACAGTGCAAGGTCGGTAACTTACGTTTGTTAAATGAATGTCACAGGCACGGTAATTTACTCTTGTTCCTTTATTGAACATGTCAACTTGCTTTGTGGCTTCTTCAGTAAGTCAATGACGACGGAGTGGTTCTTAAAAATGGGAGGTGGGGCTGCTTAAAGGAGCTGGAACTCCAAAGACCAGGTGCATTCGGCCTAGCTAGGCAAACGACAGGACTGCCCATTCTTTTGAAGGCCCTTCCCCTAAGGAAAATTCTACTTTAATGCGGTAAGTGTGAGCGTCTGTGTGAACTCACAGTGCCGGAGTGAGGCAGATGGCTTAATTAGTGATCTGGGTATTTTAATACCTTATCTTCCAAAGGGCATTCAAAAACCAGAATTATGTTTGAACTCAGCCTCTGTCTTTGTCACTCAATGCCAACATTATTTCATCTCTCTTTTATCTGCAGCTTTCCTAGGCTACGTCCCCTTTCTAATTACAACAATTATCTGCACTTCATTTAGGGCGAATTTGAAGCAATTTTAGGGTACAATTTCCAGATAATTACTGGTAGTGTGTGATCCACAAATGAATCAGGTCCTAAAAGTCCCTGAGTGAGTTGGGCAGGTCTGTATTCTCTCCACAAGGAATGGCTCTGTAAGGGGCTTCTGTCCCCAAGCCTTCCTCACACATCCTGTTCATCTGTAATTTAGCCAAGGCAGTGCTGGGCTGTGGTGGTATTGTGTTCCCCAAAATATTGTGCACCCTAATAAACTTATCTGGGGTCAGAGACAGAACAGCCACTAGATAAAAAGGCTAGAAAATGGTGGCACTCACACCTTTAATCCTAGCACTCCAGAGGTAGAAATCCCTCTGGATCTCTGTGAGTTCAAGGCCACATTGGAAATGGCCAGGCATGGTGACACATGCCTTTAATCCCAGGGAGTGGTGGTAGAAAGCAGAAACGTATATAAGGTGTGAGGGCCAGAAACTAGAGGCATTT
Organism: Peromyscus leucopus; assembly: GCF_004664715.2. NCBI lineage: Eukaryota > Metazoa > Chordata > Mammalia > Rodentia > Cricetidae > Peromyscus > Peromyscus leucopus. Next base: position 69,937,099 of record NC_051079.1, on the reverse strand, counting down.
GGCTGGTTAAGCTTTCAGGCTTCTTAGCAGCACAGTTCAGCTTAGAGTCATTCGGATATGAGGACACAGAGGCTTCCAGTCTGAGGAAACATGATCAGCTGAGAAGTTGACCAGGTGAGGTTAGCTGTGCCTTGTTCTGGTTCTCTGATCTTCCAGTTCACTCAGGTTTGATTTTATTAGTAAGAACATCTAAGATTCCTGCTACACTGGGCTATGACACTGTCCTTCAGAATCCATCCCAAAGAGTCCACTGCTACTCATGCTGTACATTCATTCAGATGCTTGTTAGAGATACAGAATAGAGCTCCCAAAGAGAGGGTGGGACCACAACACTGTAACCATCAGGTCAGTAAGGGCACCATAGAGAGAGACATGTGTGGCTTTCTTCTTGGCTAGCATACGATTGAAAATTGGTTCACAAGGAATTGGAATTTCTCCAGCAATCTCATGCTGGGAGAAGGGAAAGGATGAAGCCTGGTGGCAGTCAGATGACTGAATTTATCTACCAGGAAGAGATTTTACTTTGTTTACAACTTATTGGACCATGAGACAGGACAGACATGCTCAAAAAAAATTGATGAACTAATGATGGATGGGACCACACCTGGACCAGAACTCCTTAGTTATGCATGCCCTCTTGCCTTCTCCTTAGACACAAGCCTCATGCCAGTACCCTGAAGGTTGACTTGGAGGGTGCTGCTGGACCTTCTCAATGTGGCCCATTGTGTAAATATTCATCATCCCTTCTCGCCATTGTCTGTCTCTTTTGTTGGCATATTGAAGACAGCTGGCTCTGCCATGCATCTTAAGGTCACCAAGCCCAGGCTTTGACCCCAACAGCTCTACTACTACCAGGAGTTTTCATTGGGTTGGTGAATTTGTGTGAGCAGTACTTCAAGCCTGAGAAAAGCAGTGGGTTCCTAACCTGAGACCATGCATAGTTAAGCTGATTGAGGCTTAAAGCCGACCAGTGGTGACAACCAACATTCCTTCTGTGTCGGAGGCGCTGTGTGTCGACTCCAGTACTCTTTCCTGGGAAGGGGATGGCTTCTTAGAGGAGGAATGGAGCTCATTCGGGGGATGGCATTAACAGTGACCCTCAGGTTACAGTGACATGTCACCTTGCATTTTATCCATGGGAGACGCTTGAACTCTTGACTTGGAAATAGCTTTCAATTGATAGGAATGTGGCCTTGGGGAAGATACCGTGTCTTCCTAAGGACCTACAGAAGCACTATCTGTGCCCACCAGCCTGCAGGGAACATCCTGCCACAGTGCCATCTTGGAGCTTTCTAAGGGGCTAGGTCATGAGAAGGCATTGGATTTCCATTTTAGTCTATTGGCTGGAGAATTCACCAAAAAGGATGCAATAGACAAGTGAAGATTCAGGAATGCAACATGCAATGCAGAATCCAAACTTCTTTTTTCTTGTATTAGTGAAATAACCAGGCTTCCACTGTACAGGCTCAACGCAGCCTCTTCCTATTGCACTGCTGTGCACAGAATGTGTGTATGTGTTGGGGGAGGATGCTGAGTTTCTCAGTGAGCTATTATTTTGTCTAAGATTTCTCATTCTCCTATTAAATACACTGTGGTGTCATTATGAGGATGGGTCCTTCCATTTTTAAAGGGTGTCTTTGCAGAATAGTAAGGACATGGGGTTGTATTTTTTTTAATGTAAGAATTTTCTTTTACTTTTGGGATTATATTTTATATATTATATATATATAATATATATATATATATATATTATATATATATCATTTCTCCCTTCCTTCCCTTTCCTCACTTCAAACCCTCCCATATATCCTTCCTTACTCTCTTTCAAATTCATGGCCACAGACATAGGTATGCAGTGATAATTTTTGTTAATTATGCATATAGACTCCTAAATATAACCTTCTCAGTTTGCACATTGTTACTTGTATGTACGTTTTTAGAGCTGACCATTTGGTATTGGATGACTAACTGGTGTGCTCTTCCCTGGAGCATGTCTCTCACTCTTAGAATTTCTTAGTGGCTTGTAGTGCTTTATGTAGGGTTGAGATCTGGAGATCTCTTCCCCATTCACTTTGGTATGTTTATTCTTGTTGACCTTGTTTGGCTCAAGTTTAGGCAGCCATGTTGGTGAGACTTTAATGTATTTGGAGATTTCTCTCTGGGTCCCTCCGAGCCCTGGCAGTCTGGCAGCCCACTTATAAAATAAACACACAGACGCTTATATTATTTACAAACTGTATGACCATGGCAGGCTTCTTGCTAACTGTTTTTATATCTTAAATTAACCCATTTCTATAAATCTATACCTTGCCATGTGGCTCGTGGCTTTCCAGCATCTTTACATGCTGCTTGTCATGGCAAAGGTTGGCAGTGTTTTCCTGACTCAGCCTTCCACTTCCCAGAATTCTCCTCTCTCCTTGCCCTGCCTACTTCCTGTCTGGCCACTGGCCAATCAGTGTTTTATTTATACAGAACGATATCCTCAGCACTTTAAGGGTGTAGCGTCTGACATTACTAGAAGACACAGTCTCTTCCAGCAAACTTCCAGATCTTCTGTATCTCTCTGTTAGATTTCCGAGGCATCTTAAACAGGCCAAAACAGTGCTGGAGTCTACCTCGACAGACTGGACTGTTTAGTTCAGTGAGAGACTGACACAGTGGGAAGATGTCTGCCTAAAGGGGGAGGAGATAATTAGAGTTTATAGGGAGTTTGAAGGACGAGAAGTTGATGCAACTTCAGGGAGCTACAAGCCAGTCTACAGTTTCCCCCTCCTGGAGTGTCTTCCTAGACAAGGCCATTTTTACCTTTGGAAACTGCCTTGTCCTGATGTCAGGATGTGGGTGATGGTGGGTGACTGAGTCAGGCAATGGGAATGAGTGAAAGAGGCTGTAGTTTCAATACAGGGCCTTGGTCAGAGACTGGAAGGGTCTGCTCAAGGTTTATTCCTTTGACTTAAAATCCTTTGTCCCCTCTTTCACACTGTTCCCTGAGTCTCAGGTGGGGAGTGATTTTGTGAACTTATCCTTTGGAGCTGGCTCCACAACTCTGCGCTTCGGTTGGTTGTGCTTTTCTGTAATGGTCACCCTCATTTCAAAGAGAAGTTTCCCTAATGAAGGTGAGGACTATAGTTAACTGTGGGTATAAGGATGAATATTTAGGATGTAGTTAGGGATTATGCTGGTTTAGTGAAGCAGTAGTTATAGGTTCTTCTCCAAGATCCACGACTTCACTAGCCCTGGGTAGTTAGCTAAATTTCTAGTGTCAGGCATGATTTCCCTCTTTGTAAGTGGGCCTCAAGTCCAATTAGAGAGCTGTTGGTTACCACCAGGAATGTGTGCCACTGCTGTATACTTAGGCTTACTGTGCCGTGATGTTTGTTGATGTGGTTATATGTGTCATCGCTAGGTAGGACTGTTGGTTGCTTCCCTCCTTTGGGAACTTAAATGGTGACTTCTGGTACCATGAAAGCTAGTCTTCAGTGAGGAGGCATCAGGCCAATGAGAGCTCATGGACCTCTGGCCCTGTGTCTGAAGTACAAGATGTCTTCAGCAATAGGGGCTTACCTATCACCGCTGAGGGACAGCCAAAGGCAATAGCAATAGGCTGTATGCTCCAGGGGATCTCTTGGACAACTCTGACCAACACCTGAAAAGACAGCTTCTCATGCCTAGCATTGGAACCTTTGTTAGATAGTCTGTAGCCCTTGAAGGGAGCATTGTCATCTCAGATGAGAAAATTTCACTTAAACTAGATATGTACAGCTGGGAGGTGGTGGCGCACGCCTTTAATCCCAGCACTCGGGAGGCAGAGGCAGGCGGATCTTTGTGAGTTCAAGGCTAGCCTGGACTACAGAGTTCCAGGAAAGGTGCAAAGCTACACAGAGAAACCCTGTCTTGAAAAACCAAACAACAACAACAACAAACCCCTAGATATGTACATTTATACACAGACTTATGTGTACTAGGGTTTTTAGGCAGTTAATATTATGACTCCTTATGACTTTTTAGACATCCTTACTGTTATTTTGGCCTCCTCCCTCTTTTTCTGTATTTATCTGCCCCTCCCTAGTTACAGCCCTCCCTTTCCCCACTTCCCCATCAAATCACCTGCACCCGCTCTTCCCCTCTCTATTGCTCCCCCTCCCCCTACCTCAGCAATGGTCCCCCTTTTCTCTCCTGGTTTCTGCAGCTATTCTAGAGTATATTTTCACATCTGAAGGCTTGGAGTTAGGAGCCTCCAATGAGAGAGAACATGGGACACTTGTCTTTCTGGATCTGGGTTATCCCACTCAATATGACCTTTTCTGGTTTCATCAGTTTGCCTGTGAAGTTAGGGATTCCATTTTTCCTTAGAGATGAGCAGTAATCCATAGGTTATATGTACCATATTTTTATCATCCATTTATCAGTCATAGGCTGTTTAAGTTGTTTCCATTTCCCAGCTATTGTGAATAATGCAGCAATGAACATAGCTGAACAGGTATCTCTAGAGTAGGATGGCGGGTCTTTTGGGCATATGCCCAAGAGTGGTGTAGCTGGGTAATATGATGGATGTATGTTTAGCCTTTTGAGAGTTCTCCACACTGAATTCCATAGCAGATGCATCAACATGCAATCCTACCAACAGTGAATGACAGATCCCCTTTCTCACACCCACCCCAGCATTTGTTTTCAGCTGTTTGATGCTCTTTGCCATTCTTTTTTTTTTTTTTTTTTTTGGTTTTTCGAGGCAGGGTTTCTCTGTGTAGCTTTGCGCCTTTCCTGGAACTCACTTGGTAGCCCAGGCTGGCCTCGAACTCACAGAGATCCACCTGGCTCTGCCTCCCGAGTGCTGGGATTAAAGGCGTGCGCCACCACCGCCCGGCTTTTTTTTTTTTTTTTTTTTTTTTTTTTTTTTTTTTTTTGGGCTCTTTGCCATTCTTATTGGAATAAGAAGAAACCTCAAAGTTGTTTTGATTTGCATTTCCCTAATTGCTAGGGATGATGAACGCCTTTTCAAATATTTCTCAGTCACTTTTTCTTCTTTGGAGAACTTTCTGTTCAGATCCAAGGCACATTTTTCAAATGGGTCAATATTTTTTTTATTCTTTGTTTTCCAAGTTTTTAAAAAATATATTCTGGCCGGGCGTTGGTGGCGCACGCCTTTAATCCCAGCACTTGGGAGGCAGAGGCAGGCAGATCTTTGTGAGTTCGAGGCTAGCCTGGGCTACCAAGTGAGCTCCAGGAAAGGCGCAAAGCTACACAGAGGAACCCTGTCTCAAAAAACCAAAATATATATATATATATATATATATATATATATATATATATATATATATTCTGGATATTAATCCTCTGTCAGATGTATGTATAGCTGACAAAGATTCTCTCCATTCTGTAGGCTTCCTCTTTACCTGGTTGATTATTTATTTAGCTGTGCAGAAGCATTTTAGTTTTATGAAGTTCTACTTGTCAGGTGTTGGCCTTAATTCTTGTGCAAATGGAGTCCTATTCAGGAAGTCTTGTCCTACATCTATGTCATATCCTGTTGACAGATTTTCCTTTGGGCTGCCAGCACACAAAAAAATGACATGGAGACTTATTATTAATTATGAAAGCTCGGTCTTAGCTTAGGCTTGTTCCTAACTAGTTCTTATAACTTAAATTAACCTATACCTTTTAATCTATGTTCTTTTATGTGGTTCATTTATCTTTACTCTGTACTGCCCATCCTGCTTCCTCTGTGTCTGGTGAGTCTGCCTTTCTTCTTCCCAGAGCTCTCTCTGTCCAATTTTCTCTGCTATACTTCCTGCCTAACTATTGGCCATTTAGCTTTTTATTAAAACAATCACAGTGACATCTTTATATAGTATAACTAAATATCCTGCAACAATATTCTACCTATATTGTGCCCTACACCTGTATAATGCCCATGTTTTCTTCTAGTAGTTTCTGTGTTTCATATTCAGGTCTTTTATTTGCTTGATGTTCCTTTTTTTTTCAGTGTGTTTGATAACAGGTCTAATTTCATTCTTCTACAGGTAGATATCAAATTTTCCCAGCACCATTTGTTGAAGAGGCTTTCTTCTCTTCAGCTTATGTTTTTGGCATCTTTGTCAAATATTAAATGGCTGAAGTTACATGAACTCATATCTTCAATTTTGTTCCATTGGTCTGTATGTCTTATTTTGTTCCAGTACCATATTGTTTTTATTACTATGGCTCTGTAATATATCTTAATGCCTGAAATAGTGATCTACCTAGCATTGTTTTGTTGTTGCTAAAGATTGTTTGGGCTTGCCGGGCGGTAGTGGCGCACGCCTTTAATCCCAGCACTCGGGAGGCAGAGGCAGGCGGATCTCTGCGAGTTCGAGGCCAGCCTGGGCTACCAAGTGAGTCCCAGGAAAGGCGCAAAGCTACACAGAGAAACCCTGTCTCGAAAAACAAAAAAAAACAAAAAAAACAAAACAAACAAACAAACAAACAAAAAGATTGTTTGGGCTGTCTGGGGTCTTTTGTGGTTCCATATGAATTTTAGTATACTTTTCCTATTTCTGTGGAGAGTGAGATGGGGATTTTTATTGGGATTATATTGAATGTATAAACAGCTGTTGTAAAATGTTCATTTTCACAGTTTTAATTCTATCAACCTATGGTCATGGTATGTCTTTCCATTTTCTATGGTCTTCCTCCATCTCTGTCTGCAGGGGTTTAAAGGTTTTACTGTAGAGGTCTTTCACTTCCTTAATTAGGTTTATTTCTAGATATTTTGTTTCCTTTGAGTCTATTGTGAATGGGAATGTGTCACAGTGTTGTTTTTTAAGGCAAAGAAACTACTCTAAAATTGATTGTGGTGATTTGGCATGTGTCTGTGGGCGACAATCAACTATTGAGTTATTTACTATATGAGCAAATTTCTTACATGAACTTCTAATTTTATATTTATTAGCTTATAAGGAATTAGGTTTCATTAAGAAATTTTCAAACAAAATTTGTGTATTGCTTGTCCTCCCCACTCCTGTGCCTAGCTTTTCCCTTTTCCTTCCCCTTCCTTTCTGCCCTGTCCCAGTCTCCTTTCACTTCCAGGTTACAGGAGATCCTTTTCTCTAACTACTCCGCCCCAGACTTTCTCAGTCTTTCTCTCTTACTTCCTGCTCACACTCTCCTGTTTATCTTCCTTCCATATAAATTCTATCCCAACAAAGCTGTTCAAGCAAGCAGACACGTTTATGTCTGTCATCAATCTCTAAAGTACTTTATGCAGGTGCATGGTAACTTACACCAACCACCAGGTATGGGCCAATATCTTCCCTTTTAAAAAGTAGGTGTTGCTTTCTATTATTAATCAAAGCATATTTTATTTTTCATTCGTGTGAAATTTAACCATAACAAAATTGCTGATTTTAAATGCACATTTTAAAGAAAAATTCACTGATATGGTTAGCTACCATCTAATGGATGTAGAAAGCATCCTTGCCATCCCAGAAGGGTCCTGGATTCCTCCCCAGGAAATTCTTCCTGCGTATTTGACTTTTGTGCTCTATTCTTCATTGCCTGGGAGCACTGGTCGGGTGGTCCTATGTGTATGGTCTCCAATCTCCCAGGAAGGATGCTTGCCTGAATTCTGTGAGCCCATAGTAGCCTTAAGCAGTCATTTTGAAAGAATAGTTTCCATTGTCATTGCCAAAAGGGAAGTTCTTTAGGAGTGAGCCAACATTATAGAACTTCAGCACACAAACACATTGTTCATTTTGTCTCAAAATTTATTAGGATATTACTTACGTTTAATGTATTTCAAAATATAATTATGTAACAATCTAGAAGTGTGCTGATGGTCTGTTTTCCATCTCAAATTAGGCTCAGCTAGTTTATCCAGCCAATCTTCTTAGGACTGTTCCATAATAAAACTATATAATCTAAACAAAATAATGAGAATACCACAATCTAAAGTTTGCCATGCTTCTCATTATCCTATAATATTCATCCAAATATCTTGCTAACAGCTTTATAAGCATAACATTATGATGTTATGGGTAAACATTGACATAAATGTCATCTCTGAATTACCTTAGAGCAGTGTTTTGTGGCCAAGGGTGATTTGGCTAGTCACTGGGCACTTGCCAAGGACTGGAGGCACTACTGTTCTCTGACTTAGAGAGGCGCCCATTGGTGTGTAGAGAGTGGAGACAGGGATGCTGTCAATCATCCTAACATAGTGAAAGAACATTAGTGACATATAGTCATCCATCCTGTCACAGGTGTCTCCAGCAATCCGCTTGAGAGTTACCGCCTTTCCTTCTAAGTGTATGGTCTCTCACTACCTGGAGAGACACATGGAGGAGGAATAAATTACCACACAACACTTCTCTATCTCTGTCTGTCTATCTGTCTCTGTGTGTTTCTTTCTGTCTCTTCCTCTGTCTTTGTCCCTCCTTCCCCCCTCCCCCATGTGGTGTGTGTGTGTGTGTATGTGTGTGTGTGTGTGTGTGTGTGTGTGTGTGTGTGTGTGTGTATGTTGCTAAGGATTTTACCCATGGTCTTTTACATATAGGTACGTGGTCTGAGATATACTTTACCTGTCTTAGTCACTGTCCTCTTGCTTGAAGAGACACCATAACCACAGCAACTCTAATAAAAGAAATCATTTAATTGGGGATGGCTTACAGTTTTAGAGATTTAGCTCATTATCATCAAGGTGGGGAACATGGTAGCATGCACGCAGGCCCCAGAGCAGCAGCTAGGAGCTGTATCATGCTCCAGAGGCAGCAGGAGACACCGGGCTTGGCATGGACTTTTGAACCCTCAAAGCCCACCCTCCAAGTGACACACTTCCTCCAATAAGGCCACACCTCCAAACCCTTTCAGATCGTGCCCCTCCCTGGTGACTAAATATTTAAATACATCAGCCTGTGGGGGCCATTCTTAGTCTTATAGGAGTATTATAAGGATTGAAAATAAATTCCTGCTAGCACAGAGTTGAGCTCAATGCAAGTCTTTTATTATTAACTTAATCCACATAACAATTCCAAGATGCTGGCTGTCAACAACACCTCAGGTGATGGAGTGTTTTGACCTTGCTCTCTCTTGTACCCATCCATTACATTGTGAATTCCACAAAGGGAGTAGAGTTTCTTCATTTGAATGCCTAGCTTCCTGGAGTGCTAGAAAATACATTGGAGTATACTTTTATAAACCCCTGACATGGAAGAAGAATAATAAGCATCCTAGTCCCAAGGACTGTGACTGTGCTTTGTTAAGTGACCAGGGGGGGGGAGGGGGGCTGCAGACATGAATGAGAATTCAGATCTAAAAATAGTTTATGGTAGGCCATCTGAGTGTGCATAGTCTAGCTACATGATACCTCAGATCAGAGACCTGTGTTCAGTGGAAGGAAGGAAGAAAAGAAGAGGAGAAATGTGATGAAGGGAAGATAGGTCCCACGTGTCATATGATGAGAGTTCAGTCTTTGTTGATGGCTTCTGGTACAGATGCCATATTTAAGGACATGTCTACAGGACCAAGAATAGCTGATGTGATCACCTATATCTGCAGGGAACAGGATCCTGTCAACAGCTCAAGTGAACTCAGGAGGTGATTCATCCCAGAACCTCCAAATAGGAGCTCACTTGCTTAACACCCCAATTTCAGCCCATGGGACCTTGAGCTGTGCCAATCTGAAATCATCTCTCTATCTCTTCCTTTTTTTTTTTTAATCTTTAGAGCATTTTATTAAGCTGTCAATAGATTAAAAACTCTGCTCGTTTAAGGTGTAAAGCAGGTGCTGGGGAGATGGTTCAGTTGGAAAGCTCTTGCCTGGTCATCACAGGACCTGGGTCTGATCTCTAAAGCCTGTGTAAATAAGCCCAGGTTCAGAGTTCCATGCTTGAAATTCCACTGCTGTGGAAGTAGAGACAGATTCTTTGGTCTTGCTGGCTAGTAATCTAGCCTACGAGGAGAGCTCCAGCTAGTGAAATTGTCTCAATAAACAATGTGTGCATGTTGAACGACACCAAAGGGTACTGTCAGGCCTCCACACACATGCTCACATGCATTCACGTAGAGCTGGGCACATGTGTGGGCACAAACACATGTGGACACACACATACATGAAACCAGACAGAAACCACTTCATGGAAGATGCTCAGTTCAGTTTCCAAAGGTTCCATGGCGGAGCAGGTCAGTGTGGCAGAGGCTGTTTGCACCATGGAAGACAGGTAGCAGAGACAGTACTGACGGAACCAGAAGTGGGTCTAACTTCAAAGGTGACACACTTCCTCAGCCAAGCACCTCCTCCTAAAGGTCTCACAACCTCCCCGAAGAGCATCACTATCTGGGCAATAAGAATACAAAATCTGAGCTTAAAAAAACATTTAAAAATTGCATACAATATATTTTGATCATATTCTTTCTCTTTCCTACCTACCCCACTGCATATCCTTTCTTGAAAAAAAAATCATACACACACACACACACACATACACACACACACACTCACACACACACACACACACACACACACACACACACACACACACAGTCTGTTTTGTGTTGGCCCACTACTCCTGAACATGAGGCCTGCCCTAGCATGTTATTGGTATACCTGGTGTTACTCCATTAAAGAAAACTGAGTGTCCCTCTCCCAGCAGCCTTTAATTGCCAATCATGTCTTGGACAGAAGTGTGATTTTGTGCCCACTTTCTACTTTCTGTGTTAGAACTGTGTCTGGCTTGAATTTGTACAGGTCGTGTGAATGCTGTCATAGCTGCTGTGAGCTAATACAGACATCAGCACTGTTGTGTCTGGAACAAACTGTTTGCTTGGAGTTGTCCACCACCTCTGGCTTTTGCAGTACTTTCCTGTTTCACATAGCTCTCTGAGCCTTGAGGGGAGGGGACGGATAGAGACATCTCATTTAGGGCTGAGTACTCCAAAGTCTCTCACTCCCTGTCCATTGCCCAGTTGTGGGTCTCAGTGCTAATTACTGCCTTCTACAAGAAGCTTCTTTGATGAGGGGTGAGCCAAGGACTGATCTCTGGATATAGCAATTTACTATGAGGAGCTATTTTATTGCTATGGTCATTTAGCAGAATAATACTGGGGGGTGTTCCTGGCTCTGCAGCTGGGGTCCCACTGTCTCTGATCCCAGGGGCAGGGGGTGATCAGATGCTGCGCCAATGGCACAGGCTCTGGCAATCTCGTTTATTAAACAGAGGACAGAGGTATTTATGTGTGTACTTTTTGGCGGGCTCTGCTTCCAGCTACCATGGTGTTTCCTGGTTAGCTCTGGGTCGTATGTTAGCAGTGGTCATCTTGAGGGTCCAGTTTCAGGGTCCTCTGGACCAGGATACTACTAAGCATGTCAGAGTTCTTTGTTAGCTTAAGGCATGGCCTAGTGCTTTCGGCCTTACCCACTTCAAAGAGGTTTTCCTCTAGGGTCCATGACCTGTTTAGTCTCAGGTTCTTTGTCTTATGAACGTCAGGTATGTTTTCCTCTGAAGTGGGCCTTAAATGCAGCCAAACAGTAGTTGACTACTTCCCTAACATTTGTGCCATTAGGTATATCTTGCTGACAGGTTGCTATTATAGATCGCAGGCCTTGTAGCTGGGTGAGACTGATAATTTTTTTCCCTTGGTAGCACATAGAGTACATTCCAGAATGATGAATCCTAGTCAGCAGGGGTGAAGCATCTGGTTGAACACCAGCTTGCTTCCTCAGTGTTCAATGGCATAAGTTTGTGGTGACTTCAGCAACAGGGTTTTCTCATCAGGCTGTGGAGGGTGACCAATATAGCACTGGAAATAACCTGTAACATTTGGAGGCCCATGGGGTCCCTTCGGCCAACAGGTCAACAAGATGTAATATGTTTGTGGTACTGAGCTTTGACTTGGTGGCCTGTGATGTCTAGTTGGGCCATTGTCTCCTCTATTATATGGTAACTATACACACACACACACACACACACACACACACACACACACACACACACACACACACACTCATATATGTGAATTTAAATACACACACATTTAGGGCTCTTCTACAGTAATAGATTTCCACATGGCCTTTCAAAAGCTTTTAGTGTTGGCTGCCCTCCATATTCCTTTCTCTATCCTACCTTGCCCTCAAATCCCTCTCTCCATTTAGTCCTCCTATTCTGATTTCCCCTTTATTTCTTCATAGAGCTGTATTCTATTTCCCCTTCCTTGGAAGATTCCCCTCCCCCGCCCAGCCACCTAACCTCTGTGGATATTCTAAACAAAGTGCACATATCACTATTGATAGCTTAAAAGCTAACATCCACATATTAAATGTGCAAGATTTGTCTTTTGAGTCTGAGGTAATTGTTTCTAGTTGATTCCATTTACCTAAATATTCGTAATTTCATTTTTCTTAACAGCTGGATAATATTCCACAGTGTAAATGTACCACACTGTCATGATCTATTCATCAGTTGATGGACATCTAGGCAGTTTCCAGTTTCTGTCTATTATAAATAGAGCTACAATGAAATGGAGGAGCAACTATCTCTGTAGTAAGATATAGAGTCCTTTGGGTAAATGCCCAAGGGTGACATAGCTGGATCTTATGGTAGATCTACTTTCAAGCTTTCTGAGGAGCCTCCACACTGATTTCCACGGTGGTTGTACCAGTTTGCACCCCCACCAGCAATGGATAAGTGTTCCCCTTTCCTGCATCCTCACCAACATGTACGGTCATTTGTTTCATTGATCTTGGCCATTGATCTTGTCTGGGGTAAGATGAAATTGCAAAGTAGTTTTAATTTGTATTTCCCTGATGGCTGAGGGTGTTTAATAATTTTTAAGCATTTCTCAGCCATTTGTGCTTCATCTTTTGAGAACCCTGTTTCATTCTACACCCCATTTTTAACTGAGCACCACTGTGCATGTGCCTATCAAGTTGGTGCAATCCCCTGACTTTCTCAGAGTTTTTCTTTTTGTCCCAAGAGTGGGTACATCAAATGCTCTTTCTATTGTTTTGATTAGATGATTTTTCTTCTTTAGTTTGTAGGTGGGAATTAGTACAATAATTGCTTTTTGCATTTTAAAATTGCCTTGTGCTTGATTATTTTGATTGATTTTTTTTTTCATTTATTTGCTAGTAATTTAATCTGGTGAGAGCATCTTCCTCACTGTGTGATATATTAATTTTGATACCAGCACAATGCTAGTTCCAGTAAAAAAACAAAACAAAACAACAACAGCAAAAAACAAAACAAAAACCCAGAAGTTTTTCCCCCTACTCCCTTTTCTAGGGGAGATTATGTGGAGTTGGTTGCTGTTTGTCAAAGGTCCAGTCCCACAGTAGCCATGCTTAGAGTCTCCCATGAGTCCTCTTGGGAATAGTGTGCATTATTAGTTCACCTTTCTCACTGCTTATGGGACTGCTTCTTATTTACTTTTGGTGGGTAGTTTGTGGGGGTGATGGACACCCACATCCTGGTTCCCGGAACCGCTGAGGGGCTTAGAGGAGCCAAGTGGGAATGAAGATGGCAGATGGCACTCAAATCCTAATAACCCGCCGTAAAATAAGGAATTAAATAAGGACTATCCAACCCCAAGAGACCAAAGCAGCATTAAAGGACAGAAGGTGGTAAAGACGACACTAGAGTCACCAGCAGGCACTGCTGGCTCTGGGTGGAAGAAAAGGAAGAAAAGGAAGAAAAGGGCCGTTTCAGCCTCTGATCTTGAACACTGTGAGATGATAAATCTGTGCTATTTTGTGCTACTAAATTCCATGGAACTTTGTTCACTTCTTCTGGGTTTTTGATTTTTTTTTTTTTTAAAGCAAATCTTGTTATCGTAGTTCTGACTTTCAATGCATTAAGGGCAATGGTTCTCAACCTGTGGATTGAAACCCCCACCGCGTTGCCTATCAGATATCCTGCATATTAATATTAGTTGTTAACATTACCATTCATAACAGTAGCAAAATTACAATTGTGAAGTTGCAATGAAATAATTTCATGGTGGAGGGTCACCACAACACAAGGGACTGGATTAAAGGGTCGCAGCATTAGGAATGTTGACAACTACTGATTTAAGGTCCTTGTAATATTTTGCTGCTCTTTATTTTCATTGTTTTTCTAAGGGGTTGTCATTTTTCTGAATACCAAGTTTCCCCCCCCATTGGTTCCCTCCCTTCAGTTCCGCTAACTTCTGTGGTATATGTTGCATATCACACGTTATTCGTTTCTTTCCTTCCTTATGCTGGTTTCCATCTATCTCATCACATTTCCCCGGTTTACTGACACATGGACTGTGATCATTTGCGAGCTTCGGTTGTGACCGTGTGGCAGTGTTCATCCCCAACGTCGCTGTTGCCGCTGCATCGTAAACATACCGTGCTGTACTCTCCTCCCTTTGGTAATATCTGTTTTCTTCTAAATGTCCTTTGAGACGTCCTTTCTGCCCCAGGGCTCATTTAGAAGACCTCGTGTCATTTCCAAGTGCTTGGAGAGTTTCCTGTTGTCCTGCTGTATTGATTTCTAGTTTAGCTCCATTATGCTCTGAGGACACTGTAGGTTTCTTAATTGTGTTTGCATTGTGTTCTATCCCAGGACATTGCCTGCTTCTGCAAATGTGTCTCAGGCCCCGCAGGGCATGTCCAGCGTATTAGAGCTTCAGCCAGGTCCTGTTGGCCGAGCGTGTTGTCAGAGTCCAGGTGCTGGCTGGCTGCATTTTCCTCCAGTGGTGCCATCAGCTACCGAGAAGGGCGTGAGGTCCCAGTTGCAGTGCCAACGGCCTGTCTCCATTCTGTTCTCTTAGGCTTATTGTTCATGTATGAGGTTTGTGTGCATGTGTTTGTACGTTCACGTGCATGTGTACGTGCCAGTGTGTGGAGGTCTTCTCAGTCGATGTCAACCTTCTTTTCTTTTCTTTTTTTTTTTGGTTTTTCGAGACAGGGTTTCTCTGTATAGCTTTGCGCCTTTCCTGGGACTCACTTGGTAGTCCAGGCTGGCCTCGAACTCACAGAGATCTGCCTGGCTCTGCCTCCCAAGTGCTGGGATTAAAGGCGTGCGCCACCACCGCCCGGCTCCTTATTTTCTTTTTGAGACAGGGTTGCTTGGTCACTGAGGCTGGAGTTGGCCAATTTGGCTGGCCTGGTTGGCCAGGGAGCTCCCCTCTTGTCTTTGCCTTGGATTACAGAAACACTCCACCACACCCAGGATTTTTTTTTTCACATAGATTTTGGCCCTTGGAGGCCAGAAGAGGGTGTAGGTGTCAGATCTCTTGGAACCGGAGGAACAGGTGGCTGTGAGCTGCCAGATGTTGGTGCTGGGACTCGACTAGGATCCTCTGGAAGGGCAGGAAGTGCTCTTAACCACTGAGCTATTTCTCCAGCCCCCTCAAGATTTTATTTTTCGAGCACCGATAGCACACAGCCTCGATGACTGTGGCTAGACTGTCAGTTTGAGTTGGCTGCATGCTTCAACTTTTGTGCTTTCAAAGTTGCTTCTGTCCTGTTCTTACCCGATAAACATTTCATTATGAATCTACACATCTTCCCTCAGTGTGATACCAAGGCACATCAGTGGCTCAGTAAGAGCTTGGAAAGAGCTGTTCTTACTCCCCTAAGGCCTATAGACCTGGAGCACCAGGTCTCCTCCATTCTACCTGAGCTTTGTTTAATTTCTCTCAAGAGCATTTTGTAGTTTTCAGGGCATATATTCTGCTTTTCTTTAAATTTGTCCCTAAATGTGTTATTCTGTCATATGATTACAACTGAAACTATTTTTCCTAATTCCAGTTTTAGATTGCTTGTTGCTAATGTGTAGAAATAAAACCAGTATTTGCATATTCGACTTGTGTAGAACTAACTTATAACTTCAAACTGCCTCATAACAAAGTCCTCAGAATGGTCTTCCTTTGTCTGGTACAGTTTTAGGGACCTGAGGGATTCAGGTCTCCATGGCTTGTGGCTGTATCATTACAGCCTTTCTTCCATTTTCCTGAGCCTCTCTCCACTTCTCTGCTTGTCTAAGAACACTTAGAGTTGCATTTTGGCTAACTCAGTGAAATACACAAGAGTCTCACTTTGAGACCCTTAATTGAATCATGCTTGCAAAGTATCCATTTCTAAATAGAGTCACAGCTACAGGCTATGGGCATCAGAATCTAATTCACCGTACAATACTGTAATTGATACTTTCTGGATAGCCAAAAGGCCCGCTGAAGCACTTTCTAGGCCAACACTCAATGCCACATAATCGTAGATAGTAATTAGGCTAGGAGAATCCTCAGTTCTCCATGACAACTGGAGATGAAGACTTCCTGGAGACCTGGGATGTATAGCATGGTCCACCAGTCCACACTTGTACTCTGATGTTTCCTCTTTGTGTTAGCTCACTACATATGTGACCTTGAAACTAGGGTGAGAACCAGAAGAAGGCACCCCCAGTATGGTGAGTCATTTAGTCGTGGTCCCACCGGAGAGTACCAGCCAGGTCTTTGCAAAGACATAAATTCCCTCTCTGAGTGCCCTAGAACAAGCAAAGGGCAGGCAGCAGGAGAGAAGTTGGAACTCATGGCTGATGAAGGCCCAATTATTCATATCTAAACAGTCCCATTTCATAAACTGTTCTGGTTTATTAGATTTGGCTGCTCACTGAGAAAATAATTAATGTGAGAAGCAATTGCCTTTGCAGACCAATTGACTTAAGATGTCGCCAGCCAAAATTAATCAGGTGAACTAGGAGCGACAGTAGCCGCAGCAAGATGGGCCTGTGGTTCAGGTGCCTTGCACATATCTAGTGGCGTTCTAGAACGCTAAGAGAGGCTAACCCTGCATAAGCTGTGCTTCTGGCCAGACATGCCTCTTACTCCTTCACCCCGTATGTTTAGGACCCAGCCAGCATCCCCTCATGTTTTCATGGCAGGGCCAGGGTGTTCTCAGTTTTTACGAGGATCATCTGTGCCATCCGTGTGGCATGCCATGCTTTTCTAGGAAGGAGCAATGCTTTTCCTTCCATTGCAATTCTCTGTTCAACTAGTCCTTTAAATATGCTAATTCAACTCTGGCCATGCCTAGGCTCTGTTCAATTTATTTGATGAAAATTCAAAAACCACCCAGGGTCAGCCGTACCAACACTCAAGTGAGACGATGCTGGTGTTGAGCACTGATGCCATTCCAAGGGACTGATTTTCAACCATCTGGGGTCTCTGCATTCTATCTAACACAGCTACAAAGAAGCCACACAATCTAGGTCATAGACAGGTCGCCATCAGTGTAATAGGTGGGCAGACCTTGCTTAGCATCCCCAAGCTTTCTATATGACAGGGCACAGTGATTCTGTGATGCAGCTCTGTGCTGAGTCACACATTGCCTTGCTCAGAGAAAATGACTGGAGTGAGAAAGGAAAAGGACAATGAAACCATGTAGCAGCTTCTTCCCTGCTGGATACAAACCAAACTCCACATGTCCCAGACACAGTTCCCTTCCTGCCATTTCTATCCCTAGCCTACTACTTACTCCACCACCAGCTGAGGTAGATGGCAAGCATCATGGTGTAAGTTCATAGCCACATCCAACCTGAATCACACACAAAGCCTTTCTCTTTCTCTCTTATCTCTAACCTCATATTTAATTAAAAAAAAAAGCAAGTTTTTAATATTTAGTGTTGAGTGTCTAGAGAAACTGTAGACAACACAGTGTATTACCATGGGCTCTCTGTCTTCCCTATAGTTAGCCTCTTGAATTCACGTAGAATATTCATTAGCCCTGACACATGTACACTGACTCATGGTCCTCACTGAAGCGCATTGTGTTGACAGGTCCATAGCTGCATTCTATACTTAACTCTGGAAGTTTCCTGAAATGGACAGTGCCATCTCTACACCCTTCCAATGAGACTCACTCAAATGGAATCCATTGTCCCAGACTTTATCTGTGCACATTTCCCTACATAGTGGGTCTCTAGAATTTATTCACCTCACAAAGCCTAACCGTTGTCCCCAAGGAACAAGCCCTTATTTCCTTCTTTCCCATCCCAGCCATCACCATTGTGATTTCTGCTTCTGTGCTTCTGATGGTTCAAGACATCCCAGGTGACAGAATCCTAATGGGTTTGAATGGGCCTGGAAGGAGTTATGCAAAGTGAAATGAGTCTGCCACAGAAAGACAAAACCCTTTGTTCCTACCTGGTGGTTATTTCTTCATGGAAGACCCTGGAATAGACTGAGTGAAAAAGTTCGGCAAATACTTGTAGGGGAGGGTTGTTGCCATAGGAGTTAGATTGGCTCATCCAGATGATGTTACCAATTGCTCCACATTGCTGTTGAAGGATTGAAGTCTCCTAATAGACAAGTGCTGGAGGCCTGGTGTGTGTTCATCACTGCTGTGATCCTAAATTCCTCACACTATCTCTCAGGGAGAGTGCTCACAGGCAAGAGTGTCCTGGGCTTTGATTATGGTTCTTCCCCTAGGATGGAAGAATGCTTGACCTCAGCCCTCAACTGTGCATGGGAGCTGCCTTGTCCACGATTATGGCCTTTTTAGGTGACCTGAAGCCCAGGTTAGTAGCCATAACTAAGCCACCAACACAGAGAGAAGAAGTGTCTATGTCTGCCCAGCTGTTCCCAAATAACCACAAAGAGGCTTAATATTAATTATAAATACTAGGCCAATAGCCAGGCTTGTTACTAGCTAGCTCTTACCTTTTAAGTTAACCCATATTTCTTATCTACACTTCACTGTGTAGCTTGCTACCTTTTCTCAGTACTGCATGCCCATCTTGCTTCGCTCTGCATCTGCTGCCAACTCCAGACTCCACCCTTTTTCCTTCAAGCATTCTTAGTTTGGCTCTCCTGCCTGACCTTATCCTGTACATGTATTGACCAGTTAGCTTCTTTATTAAACCAGTCCCAGCAACATATATTCACATAGTAAGGGAATATTCCACAGAGCAGCAGCCTAGTTCCCACAGGGTGACAATGATCCTTCCTGGGGCTTTTCTCTGCCATGTTGCCCCTCCTTGCCTTTCTGATTTCCTTCTAGAGTTGATCTCAGAACACATCATTTGGGAACAAAGCCCCTGTACAGGGTCTTCACTGCAGAGTATGTTTCCTAGGAGGTTCAAACTGTGACTCCCATCGTCCATTAACCCTTAGTAGAATCCAGCGGAATTAGGTTTCCTCCAAAACCACCCTAAATGGGGGTGTTGTGATGACATGGCTACCCCCAGTGTGTGTGGGAAGGAGGAAAAGGGGAAATTAGGAGATAAGGCTGAAGAAATCTGCTGTTTGGGGCAGGAGGAGGCAGTGATGCTATGTCAAGTCACACACCATTTCCTCCACCCCTTGGGGCCAAGAAAACCAGGCTGTCAGAGAAGACAGCATTCTGAAGGTATCCTGCCATGGAAGATTCAGATCCCACACAATGCCACCTCCCTTTTAGATGACAGCATCTCAGAGCTCAGTGGGTAGAGGGTGCTGCTGGTGTCATGTCGGCTGTGACCTCAGAACTGTACTCTTCATGGATGCAACCCATGCTTGCTTCTGGTGGCTGAAGCTGACTGACCTGCTGCAGTCATGTTGCTGACATATAACTCATTATTTTTATCAACCTCTGATGAGTGAAACCTTCAGGGAACTTCTTTCTCCTCACAGTTAGTGAGCTAAGGTGGTTCTTTGGTATATCTCTGAATGCTGGGCTAGGATGAATTGCTAGCCATCAACATCAGACTAAGAAGGCGGAGTGTCTTCTTGAGAACTCACTGCATCCAGGTAGAATGAACACAGTTGTATGGTCAGGAGAGCACGCAGACTACAGACAGCACATCAGACCCTATCACCAGGGAACAGATGGGCTCACAGAAAATGTCCATTGTTTTTCCTTCAACCTTTATGGGCTCAGGTTCACATACAACCGCATGTTCATCAGGAAATAGAAGACGTGCTAACTGCACTTGTAACACTGGTCTATAAAGCTAGAATGTCAACAAATTGATATTCAGTAAGCCCACATAATCGACTGGCCTTCCAAAGCCCATGAGAAGTTCCTTGTCATCATACAAGGAAGAGGGAAGAGGGAGAGAGGGAGAAGAGAATGGGAGAGAGAGAGAAGGAGACACACAGAAAGAGACAGAGAGGCAGAAAGAGAGACAGAGGATGACAATGTGCCTGCCCACTTTCAGCTCTCCTATAGCCTCTCTTGGCCTCTCCAGAACTCAGGGCTACTCATACAAATGATTAGTGGGTATTATCCAGGATGTTGACAGACATAGAGGGTAATCCGGAATGTTTTGCTGCACGATCCCACCCCCAATGGGCTTGTGCTCTACCAGCCCCAGCTGTCCTTTGGTCAACCTTGGCTTTCTCTCTGATGATGTCTCCCAAGAAAGCTTCTCGTCTCCAGACAACTGTTTTTCAACCTTCCTAATGCTGTGACCTTTGAATACAGTTCCTCATATTGTAGTGACCCCCCCAATCACAAAATTATTTTCAATGCTACTTCATAATTGCAATTTTTGCTACTGTTATGAATGGTAATGTAAGTATCTATGTTTTCCAATGGTTTTAGGCGACCCCTGTGAAAAGGTCCTTCAACCCCAAGAGGGTTGTGACCCACAGGTAGAGAACCAGTGCTCCAGAATCTGCTTCCATTCTCCGACACATCTCACCATGGGATTCCTGTTGGGAATGTGAACATTATATATATATGTGTGTGTGTGTTTAAAACATTACAGAGGAAATAATTTTGCAATGAAAAGTGTGCAATTAATTTCATTGAATCACAACATTTTGACATGAATCCTTTTATGTTTAATCAAGTGTTTTAAGTTGGCGAATCTATGGGCTTCCTCACTTTCTTGGCTGTCAGTGGCTCCTGTGGTTACACTAGGAATTTTTAAGGCAGTCATGATGCCCTCACACATGTAGGTTTCCTTGGCTAAAATGTCAGATTGATACAGATTATGTATGACTCAGTGTGCTGTTGTCTGTGATGTCAGGGTTATGTCCAAACAATCCTTTTCCATACAAATGCCACAGAGAGCTTCATCACATTTTCTTCTAATAGTTCTGCAGATTCAGGCCTTACATTTCGTTTTTTAATTCATTTAGAGTTGGTGTGTGTGTGTGTGTGTGTGTGTGTGTGTGTGTGTGAATGTATGTTGAGTGTGTGTACACAGGTGTGTGCAGGTGTGTTTACTCACATATGTGCATTTGGAGGCCAGGGTTCATGCCAGGTGCCTTTCCTTCTTTTTTTTGGAGACAGGATCTCCCACTGAAACTTGAGACTTCAGCATGAGACCCTGGAATCCCCTCCTCTGCACTGTGCTGGGGTTCCAGAGTCGTGCTGCCATGCCTGGCTTTTTATGTGGGTGTTGGAGATCTGAACTCAGGGTCTTACGCTTGTGCAGCAAGCTCTTTTCTCACTGAGCCACTCCCTCATCCCCTAGTATATTTATGTTGTATGACACAGGGGTCCTCATGGGGATATTTGTTTTTTTCTGCCGCCATTTGTGGAAGAGGCTGCTTGTGGTGATACTTTGTTTGTGCTCTGACAAATAAAGCTTGCCTGGAGATCAGAGTGCAGAGTTAGTCACTAGAGGCCAGGCAGTAATGGCACACACCTTCAGTCCCAGCACTTGGGATCTTATGCCTTTCATCCCAGCACTTGTGAGGAGGAAACAGGAAATGATATAGCTGGGTGGAGAGAGGAAGTGATAAGGCAGAGTGGAGACAGGAGCTTGGCCCTTTTGGTCTGAAGATTTGGGTTGAGGTAAGAAGTCTCTCTAGTGGCTGGCTCCTTTACTTCTCTGATCTTTCAGCATTTACCCTGATATCTAGCTCTGGGTTTTTATTACTAAGACCAATCAGAATTTGTGCTACAGCTGCCCTTTCCCACGGTGCTTTCTTGGCTTTTTGTTAAAAATCAATTGACTACATCACTTTAACCCCAGCACGTCTTGCAGGCAGAACAAACTGTAGGTTGAAGGTTTGGTGGCTGGGTTGGTGTCCCAGTCCCACCACTGGAAGTCTTGTCTGGTTACCAAAGAGTGCTGGTTCAGGTTCCAAATCCTCCATTACTAGGAGTCTTCACTAGGTCACCTTTGTAAATTTCAGGAAGTTTTCATTGCGCTAGGTTTCCACATAGCTGCCCCCCACAATGCTCCCCAATTCTAGTTATCTCTCCCAGTCTTCTCCCTCCATCTCCTCCTGCCTGATCCCTCCTGTTTCCATCCCCACACCCTGCAAAACCTTTTCATTTCCTCTTCCCAGGGAGATCCCTTTGAGCCCTCTTTTTTACCTAGCTTCTCTGTGGCTGTGGACTGTAGCCTGGTTATCCTTTACTTCACAGCTAATATCCACTTAGGAGTGAGCACATGACATATTTATCTTTCTGGGTCTGGGTTACCTCACTCAGGGTGATTTTTTTCTAGTTCTATGCATTTGCCTTAAAATTTCATGATGTCATTGTTTTTAACAGCTGAGTAATACTCTATTGTGTGAATGTACCACATTTTCTTTATCCATTCTTCAGTTGAGGGACATCTAGGTTGTTTCTAGTTTCTGGCTTTTATGAATAAAGCTGCTATGAATATAGTTGAACAAGTTTCCTTGTGGTAGGATGGAGCCTCCTTTGGATATGTGCCTGGAAGTGGTATAGCTGGGTCTCAAAGTAGATCAATTCCCAGTTTTCTGAGGAACTGCCATTGATTTAAATACACTTAAAGCTATTTCTCACTTTCTGTTCTATTAGGTTCAGTGTATCTGGATTTATGTTGAGGTCTTTGATCCATTTGGACTTGAGTGGATAGTGGACAGGGTGATAAGTATGAATCTTATCTTGCATTTCTTCTACATGCAGACATCCAGTTAGATCAGCACCATCTGTTGAAGAGGCTTTCTTTTTTACAATGTATAATTCTGGCATCCATGGTGTGTATGGATTTACTTCTGGATTTTCAATTACATTCCACTAATCAGTCTCTCTGTTTTTATGCCAATACCATGCATTTTAAAAATTATTTTTACTATAACTCTGCAATACAGCTTGAAATTAGAGTTGGTGATACCTCTGGAAGTTCTTTCATTGCACAGGATTGTTTTAACTATCCTGGGTATTTTGTTTTTCCATATGAAGTTGAGTATTGTTCTTTCAAAGTCTGTAAAGAATTGTGTTAGGATTTTGATGGGGAGTTTGGTTGAATCTGTAGATTGTTTTAGGTAAGATGGCCATTTTTTATTATGTAAATTTTACCAATCTATGAGCATGGGAAATCTTTTCATCTTCTGATATCTTCTTCAATTTCTTTCTTCAAAGACTTGAAGTTATTGTTGTACAAGTCCTTCATTTGCTTGGTTAGAGTTGGCAAAGGTGGTCCAGAACTTGTGGGAGTGGCCAACCAATGACTGATCCAACTTGAGGCCACACCATGATGGGGAGTCCACACCTGACACTGACTGGATGGCCAGGAATGAGAAGCTGGATAGCCCAGAGACCTAGAATAGAACTAAACACGACTGCCTCCCCACAAAAAGTCAATGAAATGATTCCTAATGATATTCTGTTATACTCATAACCTGGAGCCTAGTCCAATCATCATCAGAGACACTTCATTCAGCAACTGATGGAAGAAGATACAGAGACCCCCAGTCAAACATTAGGTGGAGCTTGGGGAGCCCTGTGGAAGAGGGGAAGGAAGGATTGTAGAAGCCTGGGGGAGTCAAGGAAACCACAAGAAAATTCACAGACTCAACTAAGCATGGCTCATAGGACCGAAGGGACAACCAGGGAGCCTGTATGGGTCTGACCTAGGTCCTCTGCATACATGTTGTGGTTGTGTAACTTGGGGTTCCTGTGGGACTCCTAACAGTTGGAGTGGGGGTTTTCTCTGACTTTTTACTCTGCTCTTAGGGCCCTTTTCCTCCTACTGGGTTGCCTTGTCTGTGTTAATATGAAGGTTTGGGCCTTGTGTTATTGTAACTTCTTATGCAATGTTCCACTGATACCCCTGGGAGGCCTGCTCTTTTCTAAAGGGAGACAGAGGAGGAATGGAACTTGGGGAGAGGGGAGATGCGGGGGTGGGGGAGAACTGAGAGGAGTGGAGGAAGGGGAAACTGCAATTGGGATGTAACATATGAGTGAAGAATTTAAAAAAGGAAAAAAAAAAAGAAAAATCAATTGACTAAAAATTATATGGTTCAATTCTGGGCTTTTTACTTTGTTCCAGGTTTCCCGTGTGTTTCATGTCAGCACCTTGATGTTTGATTACTGGAGCTCCATAGTGCATTTTGAAGTCAGAGAGTGTGATGCCTCCAACTTCGTTCTTTTGGCTCGAGATTATCGTGGCTGTGCTGTGACATCAAATGGAAAAGCTTCTGGAAAACTAAGGGCAGAAAGGATACAACAAAGAGCCAACAGCGTGGGACAGAGAGTTTGCATGCCACACACCTGGGTGAAGGTTTGTATACAAAGTGTATAAAGAATAAACACAGCAGAATAGAACCAGGAAATAAGTATCCCAATTAAAAATGGGCAAAGAGCCTGAATAGACACTTCTCAGGGAAAGATAAACAAATGGTGAACAGGTACATGGTAAAATACTCAGCCTCGGGAGTTATCTGAGAAGTACAAAGCCACAATGAGATATCATCCCAAACCTTTTAGAATGGCTGTCATCACCAAGATGAAAGACTGGTGTTGGGGAGGATGTGGAGAACCATTGAAGAGAGTGCAGATTGGCACAGTTGGATGATGGCATGGGGCTTCCTCTAAACCCTAAAAAAGGGATCTTCCTATGACCCCATAATCCCACTGTGGGGTGAAAAGACCAACGGCTGGGAGAGAGCTTATGGAAATAAGCTACAAGCCACTACCAAGATATGGAACTACTCCGTGTGACCCATGTTCATGGTAGAATAGATAGAGAAAATGTGGTGGCACAGGTACAGAGTCAAGAGACCCCCAGCCCTAATGCATGGGAGGATGCTGTCAACTCTGGGAGGAAGATGCAGCGGGTATTCAGTCAACAAGCCAGATACAGAGGGTCAAGGCCCGCACATTCTCACCAAGATTTACAATCTGAAAATGTTGAATTCACTCAAGCAGAAAGCAGTAAAATTGTCAAGTGGGACAGGAGGCAGGGTGTGCAGAGAGGGGGTGAGTTGTCCATCCAGAGGCTCAGTGTCTGGGAGGTTTGAGGTTCGGTGGCACCATGAGAAGAATGGAGTCAGAAAGGACACAAGGAAAGCTTTCAGGTGACTGAGAGGAGGTCTTAACTGTCTCACTGTATAATAGCAAGGAGGGGATGTGATGGATGCGTTCATTTGGATGTTAATCATCCTATTTTGCATACCTGCATATTGACATCACTTTGTATTTCATAAATGTATATAATTATGACTCGTCAGGTACAAACAATATCAACAACAAAACGATTCAATGTCCATTACGCTGCAATTTGGTATTGATCTGGATATCTCCTCACCTGCAAATTAAAGCCTGTGTGTGTGTGTGTGTGTGTGTGTGTGTGTGTGTGTGTGTGTGACCTTTCATGAGTGAACATGATTTTCCCTCCCCCTCTCTTCAGACTGAGAATTTGCCCATCCCATTCTCAAAGCAAACCGTAGTCATGAGCATCTCCCGAGGTCACAAACCCCTGCGACAGGATTTTGCAGTAGCTCAGGCTGACTTTGAACTTGCTAAGTAGGCCAGGCTGGCCCAGAACCTGTGGGAATCCTCTTGCTTCAGCCTCCCACGTGCTGGGGTTACAAGAGTGAGTGAAGACACTCCTGTCAATCTGCCAGCCTCTCACGTTTCCTTGGGTGATTCTCGCCTGCTGCTTTACCATCTACCGTCTTAGTACCCTGTTCTGTTGCGCTCCTCTCTACCCATTTGTTGCTTTCTTCAATTTTAATTCAACATTTCATATGATTCCATATATTTCCCATATTGATTTATTATTTATACTTATTTTAAAAATCTTTCCAGTGGTTTTTCTGGGGCTTAATATTACATGAAGGTCTGATGATCCTGCCCTCAGGTGAGAGCATGCAGCATTCTGTGTTGCCTGGGCAATTAGATCTCCTCTCTCCTGTGCCTAGGACATTACTGACATTTATTTTGCTTGTGTATATCCTAAAGAACACACAAAAAAGAATATAGCTTAGTTCACACTCATCTCCTCTCTCCAATTCTCATTTTCTTTATGCAATTACAAGTTTCTCACTGATACAATTTTACCTACCCCTGCCCCTGAAGAATTTTAAGGCTGGTCTGCTGACAGATATGCATGTCTTTGATTGGCCAGCCAAGTATTTATGTCACTTTTTAGAGGTATTTTCAGGATGTGTCATTCTGTGTTGGTAGCTTTTCCTTCATTGTTTCTAATGTTTTATTTTATTTTTGTCTTGCTTACCTGGCTTCTGATGAGAAGTCCACCCTTTCCCCTGCCTTGGCAGTGTAGGTATTGCCTCCTAACAGTCAGTCTGTGCATAGCCCTGGTTCCTTCTTTGGCCAAGTCTGCTCTACTGGAGAGCCCATGAAAGACATTGTCTTTCCTCTTCCCTGGGATTTGCATTCTATTTGACTGTCTCATGTCTAACCACATCATCAACCTTGCATGCTGTGGGCCTTCCTTTGGTGCCTTTACACACAAATCACAGTTAATTTAAAACCTATCACCCATGCCTACCTCAGCGTGGCTTATTTTGACAACTTCTGGTCTTTCTGACTGTGTTTAATCTTGACATTTGTAAATCTTGATGAGACAAGGCATGGGCTTTTGGTGTGAAAGACTGTTTATTCTAAAGTGTTTGGTGTTTGCTGTACCTATGGGCACCATGAACTTCAAATGATACCAAAGCTTTTTCTTTTTTTTCTTTCTTCTCTTCTCTTGCACTTGGCTGCCTTTTCTTCTGTCCCTGGGATGGAGTCTGCTTCTTGTGGTCCTTCCATTGGGAACCCACTCTTGTTAGTCTGAGGCTTGCTGGGTGGTGATAGCAAGAGGAGGAAGGAGGTATGTCCTAGGCTCTGTTGAATGAGACTAATCTTTTAGGGTCCACTGTGCTCAGTGTTGTTAAAGTTTTTTCACAATTTTTTTTTTTTTTTCAGTTTGGCAGGAGGCAGAAAGGTATATAAGGCGTGAGGCCCAGGAACTAGAGCTGGTTAAGCTTTTAGGCTTTTGAGCATCAGTTCAGCTGAGATCCATTCGGGTGAGGACACAGAGGCTTCCAGATTGAGGAAACAGGATTAGCTGAGGAGTTGGTGAGGTGAGGTTAGCTGTGGCTTGTTCTGTCTCTCTGATCTTTCAGCATTCACCCCAATACCTGTCTCCAGGTTTCTTTTTATTAATAAGACCTGTTAAGATTCGTGCTACACAGTCTATTGCTATAGAAAGGTGCTTTTGTGTGTGTGTGTGTGTGTGTGTGTGTGTGTGTGTGTGTGTGTGTTTTGTTTTGTTTTTCGAGACAGGGTTTCTCTGTGTAACTTTGGAGCTTGTCCTGGATCTTGCTCTGTAGACCCGGCTGGCCTTGAACTCACAGAGATCTGCCTGCTTCTGCCTCCCGAGTGCTGGGATTAAAGGTGTGCGCCACCACTGCCCGGCTAGACTTATATATATGTTTTAAATTCATAGGTCTTCATAAGCGTATCATTAATTTTCCTCAGTCTATAACTTACTAGTCTGTTTCTTATAACCTTTAGAAACTCCAGTCCTTCTTAGTGTGAAGCCTGTCAGCAGGGCAGACTATACAGATGACAAGGACTGACCAGGCAGATGGGTATTTGCTGTTGTTAAAGTTATAGTTAGCCACCAATGTCAGCAGAGGTCTGTGAAGGATACATCTGAGTAGGAAGTATAAGTTAAATGGTTTTTGTATTACCTAAAATGACAGAGATGGACTCAGTCATGTAAGGCTTCTGTGGTTCATTATAAAAGCAGTAGCTGGTCTCAGATGTCAGAAAAGAGCAGCATTTAATCATCTGTTGTCACACAGAGAAGGTGTCTTTGGACATCAGACTCGGGTCTGAGGAGTTTTTCCTGTAGAAGAACAATTTTCCCTATCGGGGAAAATGGACCTTATGTTGATGAGGCAGAGTCCAGCAGTCAATCAGAAAGCGACCACAGTTTGAGCAGGTTCTTGGCAGCAGGTGAGGCATGGGGCAGCTTATTTGTGTGAACCGTGAATGTAGTACACGTTTGTTATTACCGAATACAGTTTCTTTTGTACGACTCAGTTCAAGCTGTAGGCAGTGTCAGGCTAGGAAAGGGTTAAGGTGGGAAAGTGGCAGGGGCCTTTGGCAGGGGGAGGTGTTATCACAGGGCCGGAAGTTATACTGTAGCTCACTTGGTTATCAACAGTGAAGAAGTGGCTTCAGGAAGGGAGGGGGATGGTGCCGGGCTGAAAGGAGGGACTTCCTGGAACGATGGCAGTTGGGGGGAGGAGGCGGAACTGTTGGAGCAGCACAGATGAAACAAGCTGCAGAACCCATGGGGGAGGGGTCCCCATAGCCCAGACACAGGCCTAAGGGAAACAGTCGCTGTGACCCACACATGGGCCTCAGGAAGCTGCAGTTGAGAGACTCAGGAGTGACCAGTTGTTAAGGAGTGTCGGAGAGGTTGATGTGCCGAGTTCACCCCTGACTCCTCCCTGCTGGTCACTGTAGGTTTGGAATCCACTGCAACCAATCTCATCCGAGCTAATTCCCTGCAATGGCCCAGTTTCCAAACAGAAGAACTTTCTGGGGTTCTGTAGTGGAGGATTTTGTGGGGACTCTACATGATGGAGTGCAGGTAGTCTCAATTCATACCATTGTTTAAGAGCTCTAGATCCTTGGTGAGACTCTACTCTCTCCTCTTCATTGGCTATGGAAGTTCCATGTCATTTCCTCCCCACCTTCCTGCATCCTGGACTGGTCCAGGCAAGGACATACCCTAAGCGCTCTTCTGGTATTTGCTATCAATCTCTTCAGGGTTTTATTCCACAGAGGTTTCAAGGAACCCTGGCTCCTTCACTGGAGCAATTCACAGTGTCCTGAGAGAGGTTCCCCGGTTAACTGTCAGGTTGACACTGCTTAGAGTGAGAAGGCAGCCAGAACTGAGGAATTGCCTAAATAAGATTGGCCCATGGGCATGTCTGTGGGGATTCTCTTGATTGTTAACTGATACAGGAGAGTCCAGCCCACTGGGTTGAGTTAAGTTATATGAGCTAGTTAGCAAGCAAGAAGCCTGAGCCATACCTCATGCAGTTTGTAATTAATATTAAGCCTCTGAGTGATTATTTTATAAGCAACTGCAGGACTGTGGGGCCCATAAGTATGGCGTACTGTATCAGTTTACAGTTGATGATGCTCTGTTTTGTCTGCTTTCTCCATTGCTTTTCAGGCCGTTAACTCACTACAGCCTTCTGCTTTAGACAGACACTCGGTGAATCTCCATCAAACAAACAAGTGCTAAGTGTTTCCAAACTTGTCTGGTGCCACTTACTACAGAGGCTGCTTGTCTGTGTTCTTATTTCTCATCAATGTATTTTGTATTTATATTCTATATTGTTTTGGACTTTTAGACATAGTAAAAGTAAAGCAATAAAATTAGAACTCCTCACAAGATTTTATTACTGTCAAGTGTCTTCTGTGACTCCATTTGACTAATGTATGCTGCCATTCTTACACATACCATTACAAGAACTTATTCTATTGGATGTATTGGAAAGAATTTTTGTCTTTCTTATTTGCAACCTTCCTCAAATACTCAAATGTTTCAAGAAGTTTGCATTAACAGTGTGTGTGTTTTATGTTGTTAAAAAGAACAGACTTGGGAGATGAGTTGGTCAGTTAAATGTCTGCTACACAAGCATTGAAGACTTGAGTTCAGATCCCTAAAACCCTTGTAAAAGCCAGGTGTGATGGCATGTCTGCAAATCCCAGTGTTGGGTGCAGGAACAGACTAGTGGATCCTGGGGGCCAGCTGGCCCACCAGTCTAGACATCTTGTGAACTTCAGGCTCAGTGGGAGATAGTGCCTCAGAGTGACAGAAGAGACATTTGATATAGACCTTTGTCTGAACCTGCACTCATGTGTGCATGCACACTACTCACATTTATACCTCACACATGTACACATAGTGAAAAGTAACAGGTTAGCTCGCTATGGGAGCTGATGTGTCTGTTTTACACACAGGAGTTTGGTATATTATTGTTTTTAAAACCATTAAAGCTTATTTAAAAACTCATTTAGTTTTTATCAGAAAAAAGTTTTTTCATAATACATTCATTTGGCCCAGGTCCCTAAGGAGTGTTTTTATCAATAAGAAGTTTTATTTACAAGGTCTTATTTTCCTACATCAGTTGTGACTTAAGGCTTTATAGAGATTATGAATGACTCATCTCTTTGATGAGCAAAACACGCACATGCAAATCAAGACCACGAGCCTGCTTTTATTATTCTGTTTACTGCTGTCTGCATGTTTATTATTTTTGTCTGTCTATGTTACTTTTTTCTAACAATTTCGCTGTTTTTGAAATCTGTCGTTTTTCTGGTCATGGACTGAGGGAGCCCAGTAGGAAGGCTGCTTTGTATTATAGGAGAACATGATTCATTTCCTGTTGAATTGTGACTCTTATTTAGAAGACAAAGACATAGCCACAAACAAACTCCTTGATTTTCCTGCATCTGACACATGTATAGTGTGGTATGCTGTCACAGTTTGTGTTTGCGTGCGTGCGTGCGTGTCATACAGCTACCACTGAAGTAAGTTTGAGCCCACTGGGGAAATACCCTCATAGCAGGATCATGCAGCCAAACTAAGCTCCTCATCCCCTCTGGCCTTCATTACAGCTTTGCCTTCTCTGGGAAGTCATTTAAGTGGAGCCATAAGTTCCTAGAACCAAGAGCTTCTTCCATGGAACAACACATGTGACATGGATGTGCATATGTGAGTACTCAGGACTTTGTGAATTGGTGATTGGGGTCCAACTCTATTCAGGAGTAGATTATTACTCCTCCTCCAGTGGAGCTGTTTGTAAATTCTGAAAAGTGTAGATGCTCACTATGTATGTTGGTGAGTGTTCAGTGTACATAGATTTTCATTTATTAAGGGGTAGGTAGTATCTAAGGATAAGCTATAAACCCCTTACTACTGAGTTATTCTCTGAGTGGTGGCATATTTTGGTTTGGTTCCAACCACCACTGTATGAAGGGTCTAGTTGTGTGTCCTTGTTAGTGTTTGATGTCAGAACTTCCTTTTCAATTTTAGCCCTGTCAATGGGAGCATATTTTTTCATTATGGCTTTACTCTGCATTTTCCTAAGGACAAACAATCTTTAGGTTTGCTCTCATCAGTCCACTTGGTGGTTTCTACAACTTTGAAATATTCAGTTATTTTTTAACATGCCCTAGACCTCAGCTCAACTGATGCCATATTGGAGGCACCATTCTGACCTTAGAACCTAGTATGTAGGCCCCAATACCTGCCAAAACAGGAGCGAAGACCTAATCCATTACAGATACAACCCGTAGTTCCAGTCCATCAAAGACACAACCCATAGTTCCAGTCCATCAAAGACACAACCCATAGTTCCAGTCCATCAAAGACACAACCCATAGTTCCAGTCCATCAAAGACACAACCCATAGTTCCAGTCCATCAAAGACACAACCCATAGTTCCAGTCCATCAAAGACACAACCCATAGTTCCAGTCCATCAAAGACACAACCCATAGTTCCAGTCCATCAAGACACAACCCATAGTTCCAGTCCATTAAAGACACAACCCATAGTTCCAGTCCATCAAAGACACAACCCATAGTTCCAGGATCTAGGAAAGTCCCTAAAGGTTCTAGCTTTGATTTTTGGCCTCTGTTGTTTTGCTTCTCACTAACTTTTCTTGATAACTGAAGTGTGTCAACCAGGGTGTGGTTTTGTGCTTAAAAAACAAGGAATGGTGAGGCTCTGGGCTGCATGATTTGGGCAAGTTTCCCATGCAGCTGCTAGCCAGCAATACAGACTTTCTATTCAACTTCGAGAGTGTCCGTGTGTGTTCCCTGGAGTTACCTCACAACCTTTGCTCTTTTGAAAAATAATTTCCACAAGGCTTTCTATGTAGACCCCTTGTCAGCTGCTCTTCCTCTTATATATGTTCCTTTTAGCTCTCTTGTCTTATTGCATTTGTTATAATTTCCAGTACAAGGCTATGATAGTTGGAAGGTAATTGGCCCCCATAATCCCAAAGGGAGTGGCACTATAAGGAAGTATGGCCTCACTGAAGTAGGTGTGTCCTTGTTGGAGGAATTGTGTCACTGTGGGGGTGGGCTTTGAGGTCACTCTGTCGCAGACTACTTCCTGTTTCCTTTTGATCAAGATGTAGCCAGCATCATGTCTGCCAGCACGCTGCCATGCTCCCTGCCATGATGCTAATGGACTGAACCTCTGAAACTGTAAGCAAGTGACCCCAATTACATATTTTCCTTATAATAATTGTCATGGTCATGGTGTCTCTTCACAGCAACAGAAACTCTAACTAAGACAAAGGTTGTATGTAAGTCTTATACCTTAGCTTGGTTCCTGCTTTTAGATTATCCATCAAGTATGACAGTTTTCTTTGTAGATGTTCTGTTTATGTTAGAAAGATTTCTTTTATTCATCTCAACTTGATCAAAATATGATAAATGGATCCTGGATTTTGCCAAATGTATTTCCTCTGTCTGTGGAGATGAACATGAGGTCTTTTCTAGTCCTTTGAAATGGTGACTTTTACTTACTGGTATTTAAATATTAAATGGATTTACATTCCTGGGGTGAACCCACTGGTTGTTATGTACAAACCTTCTTCTACAGAGCTAAGTTCAGTATTTCATCAGCTAAGACTGTATCTACCTTTCATGGGGCTGTTGCTTCCTTTGGTGTGTATTTCTGTTTCTGGTGTCCCACTTTCCTGGAAAAGCATGTACAGTTGGTTTAATGTCCCCCTTTAATAGAATTGGCAGAACTTATCACCGAAACAATCTGCCTCAAGTGTTTCCTGCCTGAAGGATAAAGTAAAATTTTATGAAGATTTACTGTTCTTTGCATTGAAATCTCATTTTCAGTGAGTGTTGGTCCTATGTGTTTGTAGGGAGTGAAAGACTGAAAGGACCAATTTATGTTTAGACAATGTGGTGCTGATATGGATATCTGGTATGAGTCAATATAAAATGGCCAACACTGAATGTCCCTGGGAATTACAAAAGTAAGTAGTAATATAATCTGCCATGTACTATTTTTGGCAAAGTGCCATTTGTGTATGACTGTAAACATGTATAAACATGGCCTTGAAGTCAGAGGCAAGAGCATTTCATCTCTGGTTTGTGTCTGTCTGTAGGCCTGTGCATGACCTGCAGGTGCCAACATGTAGCTGGGTAATCTACAGCATCTTCTGTAACTTACTGAATTTTCTATGAGTTATCTAATTTATGGGCATATTAATTGTTCACAAGTAATAACATTTTCAATATGTGTGGTATCTGGTGGGATATTTCTTACTCGTTTTTCATATTGTGACTATTATTTCCTTTTTTTCTTGCTAATGCTAGCTAAAATTTTCTTTGTTTTCTTGACGAGAAAATAAACTTGTTGTTTTTAACTAAGTTGTTCTATTTACCAATAAAGACCCAGGAGTCAGACGTTGGGGTGAAAATCTGCTAGGTCAGAGAAGCCAAGAAGCAACGAGCTGACCTTTTTTTTGACTGGAGATCCAGTCTCTCCACCCATCCCAAACCAAACAGACCACGAATCTCTAAGTCCCTCCTACTCCTTCCTGTATGTCTCTCTATCTGTATTCCTGGCTTCTCCATCCCCCCTATGGCTAATTCCTGTCAACTAGTCTCTGGCTCCAATCACCCATCCAAGGTTAAATTTATTAACACAGTCTTAGAGTGTCGTCAAATATCCGCAACATAAACTGTTGTGGAATATTAATTTAATATGCCTTACATTCATTTATGCTGTGGATTATTTGCTTGATGATGCAAAGATATGTTGCATTCTTTTTTTTTTTTTTTTTTTGGTTTTTCGAGACAAGGTTTCTCTGTGTAGCTTTGCGTCTTTCCTGGAACTCACATGGTAGCCCAGGCTGGCCTCGAACTCACAGAGATCCGCCTGGCTCTGCCTCCTGAGTGCTGAGATTAAAGGCATGCGCCACCACCGCCCGGCAGTTGCATTCTTTTATGTTGCATTTGTTTAATTCTGTAAAGCCGTGTTACTTTGCCTGTCTAAAATACCCGATTGGTCTGATAAAGAGCTGAACGGCCAATAGCTAGGCAGGAGAGAAATGGGCAGGGCTGCCAGGCAGAGAGAATAAGTAGGGGAAATCTAGGCTCAATGAAAGAGCAAGAGTGAGG
The DNA here is from genome assembly GCF_004664715.2 of Peromyscus leucopus. Lineage (NCBI taxonomy): Eukaryota > Metazoa > Chordata > Mammalia > Rodentia > Cricetidae > Peromyscus > Peromyscus leucopus. The sequence goes on along the minus strand of NC_051079.1, from coordinate 69,902,779 downwards.
AACAAGAAAAAGAGGAGAGGAGGATGTCAGGGGCCAGCTACCCAGCCACCCAGCCACCCAGCCACACAGCCACACAGCCACACAGCCAGCCACGAAGTAAGAAAGAAAGAAAGAAAGAAAGAAAGAAAGAGAGAGAGAGAGAGAGAGAGAGAGAGAGAAAGAAGAAAGAAAGAGAGAGAGAAAGAGAGAGAGAAAGAAAGAGAGAAAGAAAGAAAGAAAGAAAGAGAGAGCGAGAAAGAGAGAGAGAGAGAGAGAGAGAGAGAGAGAGAGAGAAAGAAAGAAAGAAAGAAAGAAAGAAAGAAATAAAGAAAGAAAGAAAGAAGGAAAAATAGAATAAAGCAAGGTAAAAAGCCCAGAGTCAAATGTAGTTAAAGAGAAATGGGATAATTTCGGTTAGAAAAGCTGACTGGAAACAAGCCAAGCTAAGGCCTGGCATTCACAAGTAAGAATAAGTCTCTGTATATTTGGGAGTATATTTTGGGGAGCAGGCCCCCAAAGAGTAAAAAACAACTACAATAAACTGTTTTAGCTTTCACTAGGTTTCATTCATTTTTATTTCTAATTTTCATTAGCTCACACTTTTGTTATTTCTGTTTCTGCTTTGAGTTTATTTTGTAATATTTCTAGTTTCTTACAGTAGAAGTGATGATTGTGGTTAGGCTGTGTCTCCTTGTCTAGTTCAGCACTCTGGCTCTAGACTTCCCGGAAAATGCTGCTGTGGGACAATGGTGATATGTTGTGACACTATTTCCATTCTGAAGTGTATTCAGTTTCTGGGATATTGAGAAATTTGGTTTTTAATGTCCAGGTGGTGGCAGATTAAAAAAATGTGTTTTCTGAGTAAGGAATGTTTTGACTTTTATTTCCAGGAGTTTTTGCCACTTGTGTTGGGAGCCCCACTTGTCAGTGCATACTTACTCAGGCCTGATGTTGTCATAAACTGGTCCTTCCCTTTTTTCTCTCCTGCAGAGCTGGAGATAAAGTGTAGGGCCTCATGTAGTTGAGCACCCTGACACTGAGACACACTCTGAAACTCATCCTCCAACTGTTACTTGTTATGTCTCCACATCCAGGCTAATTTTCTGTATTCTGTTCTGACTGTATTATAAAGCCACACTGGCTTTTTTCTTTTTCTTTCTTTCTTTAGTGTTTGCATGATGGGCATCTGGCTTCCTTTTACATTTAATGGAGCTAAGTCATTACATCCAAAGTGGGTTTTCTTAAGAACAATGTAGTTGAATCCTGTTTCCTTAACACAATCATCTCGGTTATATAGTGTGCTTGGATGATCGATACTGATCTAATTATTAGGATGGATATGTCCAGGCCCACCATTTTGTTATTTTTCCATTTCACACTAGTTTTTTTCTTTTTCTTTCTTTCTTTTTTTTTGTGTGTATTCCGTTTTTTTTTTTTTCTTGCTTTATTATGTGAAGTTTTGTAAAGACTCTTCTCCTGGTTCTGTTTGTGTGGAGAATACTGATTCAGTACTCTTTCTCAGTGCTGGTGTTGTGTTTGAAGCCTTTGCCCTGAGGCAGGGTTTGCCCATCTCAGTTCCACAGACCGCTTCCCTGTGGGTTTGCACATGATGCAGCAGCACCATGGCCAGCCAAGCCATTCCTGTGCCGTACACACCGTCCAGACCTGCAGTGTAGTGGGGATATTTGGAATTTTGGCAGTTTTGTACAAGGAGTTAGAACTGGGTTCTGCACCGTCTTTCCTGACATTTCCCCAGGCTCTCTAACCACGTTGGTCTCTTCTCTGGATGTAGTCTGGGGTATAAGCCACTGTACTTAGCATGCAGTACACGTGACTGATCCTGTGCTTGGGGCAAAGCAATGAGAAACGACAGAGAAAAACCAGCATCATCTCCATGGCTCGTTCATAACTGGAGCTGCTGCTTAGCATGTCTGTCTCCAAGATGGGCTTTCTCCTGTGGTTTTACATCACAACTCTGCAGTGCTGGTTGGGGGAGCAGGGGTGGCTTTTATGCACAGTGGGTAGACTCCGGTGGAACCACACATATTTAAGACATCTGTGAACCAGGTAAATACACTCCAGGCCCTCTGGAAAATCTTGGAGCAGCATCTTACCTTATGTTCACCCCTGGCAAAGGGATCCAGTCAAGAGAACACCAGAGAGGGAGGATCTCTCAGTGAACGGGACCTGGATCTAATTCCTCCAGATGCACCAGCTGTTAGCTTTCCTACCGAAACAAACAAACAAAACCCAAATGGAACCTGCTGAAGTGCTCATGTGCTCACACACAAAGGTGCTGTCCTGGTTAGCTTTCTGCTGCTGTGATAAACGCCATGACCAAAAGCAACTTGGGCACAGGGTTTCTTGGCCTTACACATCCTGATCAAACTCCAGCATGGAGGGAAGTCAGGGCAGGGGCAGGAGCCAGAACTCCAAGTCAGGATCTGACGTAGAGACCGTAGAGGATGCTGCTGACTGACTTGCTCTTCGTGACTTGCCCAGGTACCTTTCTTATTCAACCCAGGCCTATCTGCCCAGGGTTGGTACCACCCATGGTGGGCAGGTCTTCTCCACATCAATCATTATCTAAGCAAATGCCTCACAGATGAGGAGCAGCACCTAAAGTCGTCAACTTGACTTGAATTGCAATGAACCAAAAGTCCTGAGCTCCCTGCTCATTCTTTTAAAATGATGATATAAAATGTAACAGCAAAAATGTTGCTTTTAAAATAAAAACAACCAGAACAATTAGTAAGAATGTTACTGATCATGAAGCAGTGATTATTGTCAATGTTAGATTAGGTAAAATATAACAACATATTATATATTCATGGAAGATGAATGTAATATCTAATTCAGTCTATGAAACCGAAGTGTTCTTGTTTTAAGTGACATGGTTGTCTGCAATGTGTGTTTGGATGGTATAGAATTGGGATGTGTCTCCTGTTATTCATTGTAACTGTCTTAAGTGAGAAGGTATTTCAAGCAACCCATTCTCCATCAATAATTACACCAGAGAAAACTGCATCTTTGAAGGAGAAAGGGGCTGTATTCAGTACTGGTTAGCCTTCATTACCACCTTGACATGATCAAGAGTCCCCTGAGGGGGGAAGCTTCAACTAAGGAATTGCTCAGATCTGACTGGCTTGTGGCCATGTCTGTCAGGGATTGTCTTGATTATGAACTGATGCGGGAGGGTCCAGCCTACAGTGGGCAGCACCATCCCTAAGCAGATGGTCCTGGGCTATATAAGAAAGCTAGCTGAGCAGGAGACAGAGGACCAGTGAACCAAAAAGCTGCATTCCTCCACTGATTCTGCTTCAAGTTCTTACTTTGGTTCTTGCCCTAACTTCCTTCAATGATACACCTATTCTGTAAGAAGAAATCAAGGCTTTCCTCCCAAAATCTGCTTTTTTTCAGAGTATATTTTATTACAACAACATAAAGAAAACTAGGATATATGCCCAAGGCCCATTGGGTTGCAAGAGGGGAGATACACCCCACACATCAGTCTTAGAGAATGTGGCAAGGATACCAGAATGGCAGAATGAAAGAGGCCAGCTTCCAGTTCTTTGCAGAAATAAATAATTTAAGACTTGGAAGCTAGCAGAGCCTACCCATGATCAGCACCTAGTACAGATCGGTAGCTTTCAGCATTCATGAGGACAGCCAGGAAGCACACCTTCCACGCTTCACATAACGGTTGAAATGAACTCATTGCTTCGAGTCTTGATTGAGGTGGTGGCTGCTGGGCTCCGCATGAGTCCTAATTCTAAACTGCAGTAATAGGATAATTGTGTTTCACTTTCCATTGTGAACCCTTATCTACTTGAACAGAAAAGGATTACGTTGGAGATTTCCAGCTGTAACCAAGGAAACTCAATTAGGTTGTACCCGTTAATTTTTTTTTATGGTGCTTGAGTTGGTGTGATGCGAAGGTCAGTGCAAGCTTCAGAGATATCCTCATTTTGGTTCTCCCAGACTTGGTGGAATGTATGCTTTGTCTGCTCATCTCAACAATATAGCCAGAAAGAGACACTCAGGACTCAGCCCTGTCCACATGGCTGCCTTGCTGACATTTCTCAGGGCATCTTCACCTTGATCTAAAGACCTTCTTGGCCCCTGGGTAGACTCATCTCATTTCAAACCCCAGAAGACTCTTACAGGCTTTGAACTTCGGGCCTTTCCTTGGTAACCTGGCCATCTAGTTCTCTCTCTGAACCTTGTGTGGGGATCTGGTCTGCCGTGGGTCTCTTGTGTTATGCTATCACTCCATCTCTTGTCGAATCATACGAACATTGCCAATTCCTGCGATGGCTTCCTTGGCAAAATAATCCTTCCTGCCTTTTGTAAAATTTCCCCTCACACCTGGTCTCACCAACGTGGACTCACTCAGGTTGGAAGACTGTGCGAAGATTTGGGGTGGGTGGAAATGGCAGGGTAAAGGGTTTCTGAGCTGCAGAGATCATCCAGGCTGGCTTGGAACTTGCTCAGCAGAAAGCAATCAGTACCGCAGACAGGCTGGTGGTGACTTCCCTCCGGGTTTTCAGTCCCGGTGAGCCCGGCCAGGCTGCAGGTGTGGCGTCCCTTCTTGGGGTGCTGCTGTCTCGTCTGTGCACCCCGTCTGTGTCACAGTGGTGTTCATCCAGCCTCTGTGGCGCTCCTCTGTGACCGCAGGCTGGAAGCACTTTGTACATTGTTTCATATTTCAAAGCCATGGTGTAGCTGGGAGAGTCCTCCTTTTAAAAAATATTTCTATTCTTTAAGAATTTTATACAATGTAGTTGGGACACATTTGTTCTTCTCCCAGCTCTTCCCAGGTCCACACCCCCTTTGCTACCCACCCAGCTTTGTGTTTTTTTTTAATGTATTTATTAGCTATGGATAGTTGATGACTTCTGGGAAAGGGAGAGTCAGTTTTCTTTAATGGCCCTTCAATTTGAAGATCAATCACTGTATGGAACACCAAGCTATCTGCTCCACATCTTTCCGTGTGATTTATTTCCACTTCAAACAGACTGCAAATCTTGTGAGTCTGAGAGAGGAGGAAGGGTATGATTGTGAAGACACGGTAGATAACCTGTCTGGATGAATTTTGAAGTGTACTATCAGGCCAGCATAGATACTTCCATTTTTTTGAAAGACACTCATTTTGCTCCTAACTTCAGATATGGCTTCTATTTATTATTGGAATTGATAGTACAATATATCCTGAAAATGATACCCATTTTTAAAATTTCCAACCATGAAAAGGCCGACTAATAAATGATCTCTTTTTAGTGACAGTAAAGTATATAAAATGTTCTATATGAGTCATTTAAAGTTCTGAGCTATCTTTTATAAGTTTTGTACCTTCACATTGGAGAATATAGACTGCTTATTGATAGAAAACATATAAGAAGGCCATCTGCTTGTCCTCACCCTTCTCTCTCTCTTTCTTCTTCCTTTTCTTGCTCCTTTGAAAGTAATTGATCAATTATTTTATTTAATCTTTCTTCATTTCATTTCATGTGTATGGTATAGGTGTTTTGCCTATATGCATGTCTGTATACCATGTGGGTACAGTGCCCACAGACACCAGAAGGCATCAGACCCATAGGACTGCAGTTACAGTGGTCATGAGCTGCCATGTTGGTTCTGGGAATGAACCAGGGTCCACTGCAAGAAGAGTCAGTGCTCTCAACCCCTGTTTCATCTGTCCAGCCCTGTGTCGCTCAGCCTGGTCTTAACATCCTGGGCTCAAGGAATCCTCCTGACTCAGGTTCCTGTGGACCTGGAAGTGCAAGTGTCAAACAACTGGAATCTGCCTTGTTTTCAATAATACAGATGGGAAAGATAAACTTCCAGATTACTTTTCCTGTCACCGGCGCTATTGGTAAGAATGCACCACACGAGTCTGGACTGCCACCAGAGGTTCTTGTATTGAGTGCTTGCTCCCAAGTGTGATGATTAACCTTGGTTGTCAACTTGATTGGCTGTGGAATCAACTAAGAGGCATGTCTCTGGGCTGGTGTGGAGGGTAGCTTCAGGAAAGATTAAGGAGACCCTCCCTAGAGTGGGCAGCATCTTTCTGTGACAGCCCAAATGTGAAGAGGAGAAACAGTGCTGCTTGTCATGTTCACCTTTACTGGTGAGTGTGTTACCTGATCACGGCTGCTGCTGCTGCATCCCTCACAGATGTGAGAATCTGGCTTCTGAGGCAGACTGAAGACCAGCAGCTCTCAGGAGTCTTCCAGGTCTTCAGATGGGGTCTACCAAAGCTTCCAGATTCATGTACTGAGCACCTGATGGGTTCTCACCTCTCCGATGTACAGATGGCCATTGTTGGAAGACCCAACCACTGTTATGTAAGAATATCTAATAAATCTCCTTCTAGGATATATATTAATTCTATTTCATTCTTCTAGAGAACCCAAATATGAATGATGTATGGCACTATTTTGAAGGTGATGGAGCCATTGAAAGGCTAGGCTTAGCTGGTATAAACTGGTCTCTAGTGGGAGTTTAAAGGTTATGTCTGTCTTTTCTCTCCTAAGTTGTCTCTATTAGATATTGTGGTCATGGTGGAAAAAAAAAACAGTTAGCAAAGAGTTGTTAGTAAAAAGTTAGCATAGAGTTGTTGCTATGATTATGACCTTGTGATAGACCAGAGGAAAAAGTTTGTAGGAAGAAAGGATTAGAGGAGTGGGCTAGAGACGTCATAGAATGCTGTGAGCAGAGCTTACCTGGGCGTTCTGTTGTGAATAGAGAAAAGCAGAATACCAATAGAAGTGTGGGCAGTAAAGACTGAGCTCATAACATTTCAGATAAGAACATGGACTATACTGGGAACTGTGTTAGAGACCGTTCATGCTACATTCTCACAAAAATATTGTGCTCATCTTCTGAAGGTTTGAATCAGGCTTGATTCCAAAGTAATGTACTATTTGTTGGTGGAGGGAATTTCAAAACAGCCTAGTATTTGGGCCAAGGCATTGCTGTATCAAATTGTTTTTAGATAGATTTACAGTAAAAATTAGTAAATTAGTAAATTAGTAAAAATTAAACAGTAGAGTAGGAACACGTTAAAAAAAATCACACACTTCAACAAGGGAATTAGTGTGAACGTAATTAACACTGCAAAGAAGGTAAAGGGACCGCCAAACCTTCAGTGATTACCAGAGGTCAGATCCATGAAAGGGAAGCGTGAGCCTGGGAATATGAAGAAATGCTTCAAAGATAGGACCTGGTCATTGGAAAGCTCCAGAGTGTAAAAGCACAAACTCCTTTTGAAGATATTTCTTTGAAAAAGAAGTGTCTGAAGAGAGTGTCTGAAAAGAGAGACTTGCTTGACCAGGGTTGAGAAGTGAAGCAGACCCCTCGGTCGGAAGGGCCTGGCTATTGTTTACACAACATGGCACTGCGTGGTGGTGCTGTGGTCGTGGCAGTGCAGAGTGTAAGGGTCCTGGGGTCATGGCGTCTCGCTGGTAAGTAACAAATCCCAGCTATACTCTGCATCTCTAGCATGATCCTTCTGTGATCAGGACATGTGCTTCTCTAACAAGCATGGCTTCTGTCTACTAATTAAGTGCAAGGTACCTGTGCCACTGGCTAGCAGAGCATCAGGCCACAACTTTGTCTCATCAACTCTGGGGTTCTAAACAGTTCCAGATGGTTTCTGTCCTCCCCAAAGGGCCTTTGATTATCAGGAGTACTTTCACTTTATGAAGACTCTGACCACCTACCCTTGTTCATAATGTCTTGGCCCTCAACTGTCCTTCCTGGTATGGATTCCTGCAGGGTGTGCTCAGCCTCACAGTTCCAGACTTCTCTGCACCCCTCCCTGTTTTTTGTTAGTGTAGAGGAGGCTACTGTAGCAGGAATCTTAAAGGTTCTTATTAATAAAATCAAACCTGAGGAGAGTTATTGGGGTCCATGCTGGTAGATCAGAGAGACAGAACAAGCCACAGCTATCTCACCTCACCGGATCCTCAGCTGGTCTTGTCTCCTCAGACTGGAAGCTTCTGTGTCCTCATCCCAATGGCTCTCAGCTGAACTGCTGCTGGAAAGCCTGAAGCTTAACCAGCCACATGCTTAACCAGCCAAATGCTTCTAGTTTCTGGTCCTCACGCCTTATATATCTTTCTGCTTTCTACCACCACTCCCTGGGATTAAAGGCTGGCTTTCTGGGATTAAAGGTGTGTGTCACCATGCTTGGCTATTTCCAATGTGGCCTTGAACTCACAGAGATCCAGAGGGATTGCTATCTCTGGAATGCTAGGATTAAAGGTGTGAGTGCCACCATTTTCTAGCCTTTGTATCTAGTGGCTGTCTGTTCTCTGACCCCAGATAAATTTATTAGAGTACACAATATTTTAGGGAACACAATACCACCACAGGCTACCCTTGGTGTGTATTGCTTCATGCTATCCTCACAGGGGATGCACAGCTCTCAAATCTGTTTTGTTTGATTTCCAGTGTGTCCTTTGTTTCCTCTTGGTGCTCATGTGATTAGAAGTGAGTAGGTGTGAAGCTGAGCTGCCTGTCTGCCAAGGTGGGAATACGTTATTGAGAGACTGACTCAAGGGAGACGCATCTGTAGATGAGAGATGGGAGACTTTAAGTATATTGAGCCTTGAAGAAAGCTCAAAGCATCTCCTGTCTTTCAGGTCTAAGAAAGAGGCCCAGTGTAACATCCCATGTCAGAGGAACGCATGGTGGTCTGGTCTCCCTACTTTTGAGGTCAGAAAGATCTACCTACATATCTTCCCCAATTGCTCAGCTCTCTCTCTTTTGAATAGACTTCCACTCACTGGTCTCCAGCAGCTACCCTGCTGTGAATCACCATTTCTTCTACTTGAAATGTTTCTCCACATCTGTCTCATGGCTCATGACAGTACACAAAATCCATTAATAGCTACAGAGATTTTTTTAAAAAGCATTAATTTTTCAAATATCCATGCCTCAGACATCTTTGTATCATTTGAAGGGACTTGGATTTTTTTTACCTTTGGATATGTACACATAGAAGTTGTTCTGGGGGTGGGGGCTGGAGAGATATCTTAGCAGTTGAGAACATGTACTGTTCTTCCAGATGACCCAAGTTCAGTTCCCAGCAGGTGTCTCACAACTACCTGTACCTCCAGTTCCAGGGGATCCAATGCATCTGGCCTCTGCAGGCACCTGTACTTACATGCACATACCTACACAGTCTCTTTCCCTCTCCCTCTCCCTCTCCCACACCTCCCCCTTTCTCCTACTCCAGCTCTGTCTTAAAATATATAAAAAACAAGTCTTTAAAAAGAGAAGTTATATATTTCCTCCAAGTGATGGAGAATTGGGGCCCATCATTTTGCCAATCCCGCAAATGGGATCAAGCACATCTGTGGTGCTCAGTAGGCTGTCCTGATCCATGGTGGTGTAAAGCAGGAACAGTACCTGCAGTGATACTTCTATGTTCTCAGCTGCACCTGTGAAAGCCGCCGACATCCTGAATGACCTCATCAGGAAGGGGGGCACACCGTCTGCTCTCCATTCAGTGGTTATTCATTTGAATCTTCTCAGTGCTACATTAACCAGGTTCACACTGTGCCAAGAATATAACTCAAGGAAGACAGGGATGGACAAGAGGGGAAGGCATTTTTCTTTTCACTTTTTTATTTCTCTTGGCAGCACAAAAAGGTAATTACACATAATTGGAAGTAAAATGCACATCCTTTGCCACTTGTCCAACTTTACAACATAGTCCTCCTGCTAATGTGACAGGAAGGGCTCTGAAGAGCACTTAGAACAAGCTAAGTGTTTCTGACAAGATGGCAATACAGCTGTTTGCCTCCCCTACCATCACTGGCATCTTTAGTGCTGTGACTGACAACAAGTGCTTGATACAGGGTGGTCCTCACACTCTAAACTGTGATAGAAGAGATGTGAGAAGAGCAGGTGTCCATGACTTCTGCTACCAAAACTGCCCCGGACCTCTGCCATGATGTCAGGAGTATGTCGACATCCTAAGTATTTGTGACGATAGTCATTGTTTTCATGAATAATTACACATGTTGCATTAAGACATGCAATTAATGACGTCAATAGTTTGGGGTGGAGGATCAAACTTACTGCTTCATGAAAATAATAAAATGCCTTTCACTTATCCTTTTTGAAAATATTGACTATATTTATTAATGTGTGTGGTTGGGTTGGGGGAATATTTACACTTGCAAAACCTTAGGGAAGCCTGTGGGACTTAGTTCCCTCCTTCAATCTGTGGGCTCTGGGGACTGAACTCGGGTCATCAGCCTTGTTGGCAAACACCTCTGCCTACTAAGTCATCTCACTGTCCCCTTTCATCCATCTTGGAAGAGTGCCCAGCTGCAACAGTTATGCACCTATGTGCTGGCGTGACGTCAGTGGCTCCTCTGTCACAGATTCTAGCTGTGGTTAGAATGGACATAGCCAGCGTTACTTGCCTCTCATCCATATCTGGCAGGCATTGACAGAGGTGTGGAACTTGGTGCTTCCATGGGAGTGGGCAGGTCTGGGTATAGAAGGCCATCCCTGATGCTGCTCTGAGCCTCACAGCGTCTTTCAACATTGCCACGCACAGCCTTGGGGACATCATGGTTTTCCTGAGTCAGTCCTCGGAGGGTGGCTGACATGAGCAGTTTCTTGAATGCTTCTGGCTCCTTCTCAAGGCTGTGTCTTCCCTGGCTTCAGAAGGGATCCTCAGGGAATCCATTTTCTAACACTTTCCATCACAGTCTGCCAAAGTACTATCCTTCAACTTAGGAATACAGAACCTAGAACTCAGCACAACCTTCTGGAAATGTCCTGTAGCCTCCTGCTTGTGTTCACCTAAGGCAACGATGCTGTCCATCCATGTGAGATTCTGATGGTGCAGAGTGTTCCCAGGCCAACCCCTCCCCACAGCGCTGGTGCAAGATTAGTTTCAATGCAGAGGTTTCAAAGTATACATTTCACATCAAACTCTAAGAAGTCTTGTTTTATAGGATTCAAATAATTTTTTCTACTGAAGTCATTCTGAATTAATCAATATTTCAGCCTTTCTGATGAAATATTTCATTATTATTATTATTATTATTATTATTATTATTATTGCTATTTTATAACTTTGAGACATGCTTTTGCTATGTAACCCAGACTGGCCTTGAACTTAACATCTTCTTGCCATTACCAGCAGAGTGTCAGGATGGAATTGACACATTAAAGATCACAACAAGTACTTGGGTAGCTGAGAACGATGGATTCATATCTTGAAGAGTTCAAAGACAAAGGCACAGCCAGAACATGGAAGAGCGAAAAGGGATTTGTGCTGCCTGATGTCAAGAGAGCACAGGATATGGTCCCTCAAACGACCCACTCTCCCCACAACAAATAAAGGATGGGTTACATATGCAGGAGGCTCACACACACTCACGTGGAAATGTGCTTTGACACAGCACATGCTTGAGCATGCTTAAGATCATAGTTCAAGAAGGAAAAATGGCAGACAAGGACACTGGAATGCATCTAGACTATCTTCTACAGATGTCAAGGAAGAAGATTCTCCAGGTGTGATGCACTTGGCCTACATCACAGATTCAGATGGGGACTTGCTTGAAATACTGTGATTTGTGTTGTCATGGTCACCGAGTCTGTGACGGCCTGGAGTCAGAGGAAGTGAATAGGAATGAGCAGTGACAACCGGTTCCCTTTCCAGAAGCTACGGCGGGTCAATGCCTTCCCCCAAGATACCACTTTCCTGCTTCACAATTACATAGCAGTTGTGAGTACCACAGATGCTGAAGCAGGCTGGATGCCACACCGCGATCTGACGTGCCCAACCACCCTAATCAAACTCTGTTCACTTGTACTCATTGCCGAAGGAAAGACCACATTTTAAGGAAAGCTAAAAGGGATCCACTACCTTCACCTGTAACTGCCAACAAGCACCCACCCTCCTTCTTTGCTCTCAAGCAGATTTGTGGGTAGGTTTCTTTTGAAACTTCTTCAGACTGGTTAAGGGTGCTGTATCTCTCCATTTAGAGGATTAGGATTCTCTGGATGCCAGAGTGAGAGAGGAGTTTGGATCACTGGAGACTGTGTATGGCATGACCGATTGAGTGCCCCTGGCAACTGTTACTCTGCATCACTTCAAAGTCCATGTGATTATGACATCACCCACAGACAGAGTTAGTAAGAGTGACCACCTGTCTTAGAATTTCTATAGTTGTGATTAAAATACCATGGCCAAAAATAGCTTGTGGAGGAAAGGTTTATTTTAGCTTACAGTTCCTTATCCCAGCCCACCACAGAAGAAATCAGGGCAGGAACTCAAGGAAAAACCTGGAAGCAGGAACTGAAGCAGAGATTACAGCAGAATGCTGCTTAATGTGTTACTATTCACAACTTGTCCACTCTGTTTTCTGATACAACTTGGGATCCTTGAGCATGGTTAGCATCATCTATAATGGGCTACACCCTTTGCACCAATAATTAATCAAGTAAATATCCTATAGACTTGTAGGGCATAAGCAAATGTGGAGGCATTTTCTCAACTGAGAGTCTCTCTTTTGAAAGACTAGCTTGTGTCAAGTTGACAAAAAAACCCAACAAGACACACGCCCCGGAAACAGTATGTATAATCCTCTGGGGGAGACCAGAACCATAATCTCCCAAATCAACCACTCACTTCCTTATGGTACCTCTGGAGGTATTTTCTGGAGTCAGGTTGCTCTCCTGGAATTTTTTCCAGCTATGGTTCAACTTCAATAGAAGTGTTAATGTAAGAAACACAAGACTATTGTGAGAATGCAGAGCTCTTTCTCCCAGCCAGAATATGTTCCAAGGCAATTTGGCTAAGATGCATTATTTTAGCTAAGGAATCTGTTTCTCTCTGTGGAGCAGGAAGTTACCATTAACTGTTTTCTCCAGGGTGATAGAGAGACAAGTTCCTGATCACGTGTCCTCCAGGGCAGATGTGTCCTGCAAAATTCCACATCCATCTTCCTGATGTCTAGGTAAATACTCAGGAGCCATATGGTAACTCATGAGAATAGTTTTAGCAATGTTCAGTTTTGGGGACTGGTAGATAGAAGAAGGCATAGTCAGGTACCAGAATGAAGAAGTTCCTCCCCAGTTTCTTCAGCTACCTAGACACTCATGGGGTTCCTTCTAAAATAAACAGGTACCTTGAGTGTGTAGATCCTGAACTAATTATAAAGGCTGATGTTTGATATAATGTTGATATGGGCCACCTGTCTGAACTGTGAACCACTGTCATGGACCATTGGAATGGACCTACATGAACCACAGGCATGGTCATCATCAGACTCTCTGCGTGGATCACCAGCATGCCCTCACACCTCACTCTGATTATTTCCAATGAGGCACTGAAAAGAAGACATTGACTAGGGAAATTGGGTGCAGATTTAGGGAAATTACCATGGAAACCACAGGCAAAGCCACTTTGCTGTTAATACTTGGGCCCAGCAAGTATTCAGGGGCATCACATTTCAAGAGCTGCTGTTGCTGCTGTTGTGAACAGTCTCTGACCGGTACTGAGAGTCAGTCTGCATCATCACAGAGCTGCATATTTAAATCTACATAACTGTATTATGTTATGCATGTCATTAACTCTTCCATGTTTCCTACTAAATGAGTTTGGCAGTGGGCGGGGCTTGGGTTTCCCATCTTTATTATTAAGAGATATCTACCAGGGTCATTGTGAGGATTGAATGACTCATAAAACATAAGCACAGAGTATCAAATATACATACAATAGGAATCTCTGAAAATTTTTCTCTCAAGCAAAAGAAGAATAAGTACTAGGAAAACTTTCTGGGAATCAAACTTATATATTGAAAGAACATTGTGTGTAGTGAGGTAAATTGAGACAAAAATCAACAACACTGACATTTGGCTTCAGTGTTTTCAAAAGCTATTAAACAAATATAAGACAAAGGGGCTAGAGAGCTGGCTCTGTGGTTAGGAGTATTTGCGGCTCTTGTGGAGGACCTAGGTTCAGTTCTCAGCATTCATTAGGAGGCTCACAACTGTCTGTGCTTCCAGTCCCAGGGGATTTGACAGCCTCATCTGTCCCCTGTGGGTACTGCATATGTGTGATGTATATCTATATACATACATACATACATACATACATACATACATACATACATACATACACAGGCACTCTTACATACACACAAGAGAACAATAAATAAATAAAATTTAAAATATTTTTTTAGGATTTCATATATGAGTTCTGTATTTATATCATTTATGCTCAATTCCTCTCCCTGTGCCTCCCCTTACTCCTCAAATTAATAATCTCTTATTAATTAATCATTATTATTACACACACACATTTATAAATACACCCTGTTGAGTTCATTTACTGTTGCTCATACATGTGTATGTTTAGGGCTGACTACTTGGGATTGGGTATCCTATGGGGACTCGACCCTGAAGAGGATTGATTCTCCTTTTCTTAGCAGCCATTACTTGCTTGTAGCTTCATTTAGGGGTAGGGTCTTGTGAGATTTTCCCCATCCACATCTAAGTGTCAGTTGGTGTCATTTTTTCAGGTGTTGTTTGGGTAACGAGACCACCGAGCCTTCGTGAGTACAGCTCCCTATTGTATCTAGAAGACACAACCTCTCAGCTGGCTCTTGCAATCTGTCCTCCCCCTCTTCTGCAATATTTCCTGAGCACTGGGTGTAGGAATTATGTTGTAGGGGTAGCGGGTGGGGCTGGACACTTTGCAGCTGGTTGGTCTCTGCATTTGGCCAGTCATGTATTTCTTTAACGGTCTCCATCTGCTGCTAAGGAAACTTTTTTGATGAGTGGTGAGAGCTACATTTGTCTGTAGGCAGGAGAGCAAGTAGGTAGATGCAGTGAGGGATTATATGGTTTAGGAAGTAGTTCTAAGAAAGTGGTTCTTGGAAAGTAGTTAGTAGGTTCTCCTCTAGAGTCCTTGGCCTCACTAGTCACAGGTTGTGGGCTCAGTTTACAGTGCCAGACATTAATTCTGTCCTTTTGAACGTGTCTTAAGTCCAATTAGAGAGTTGTTGGTTACCCCATGGATATAGGTGCCTGAATGCACCTGTCAGAATATCTTGCTGCACTGGTCATGGTTGTTTTTTTCATAGGTGTTATAGCTGGGTAGGACTATTGATTGCTTTTCTCCCTTGGCAGCTCACACACCTCCTCCCAGTACTAAGAGGTCCTCCAGAGGAAGACCTCCAGTTCCTGCTTGATTCCTCTGAGTGCTATGTCCGAAGTGTGTGATGTCTTCTGAGACAGGGTCTTGTCTTCCATTTCTGGGAGGTAACCAAAGGAAATAGCAATAACTTATACTGTTTGTGGGGGTATTTTGGATTGGGTTTCCATAACCAAATAAAATCATAAAAAAGAACGAAGAAAATTTCTAGCAGGCACCCAGGCAAAAATGTCTGCACTGCTTCTAAGGGAAAACCGCTATCAAATGGACATCCATTCTTCAACAGTAAATAAAATGTTAAAAAGACAAGGCAGAGGCCAGTGAGACAGTTCAGCTGGGAAAAGCCCTTGCTGCCAAGACCCATGATCTGAGCTTGATCTTTGAGACCCACATGGTGGAAGAAGAAAACTGATTCTCAAAAATGTCCTCTGCCCTCCACACACATGGCACAGTACACACACACACACACACACACACACACACACACACACTGCAATAGAATATAAGGCAATGACATGTTTAAGATGCTCCTAATGAAGCACAAGATCACAGTTTTAGAGATAGATGAACTGACTTCCAAGGACAAACACAACAGGAACAAATATGAAATGTAAGAAGTCACAAATCTAGTTATAACCAACACTTTTTAGAATTCGTTTTCTCTACTGGCTCATGGAGTCACCCAAAATAAGCCAGAAGCAACAGCAGAAGGACAGTGCAATGTGTTCTCGGGCGTCAACCTGAGTGACTTTGGAACTAACTGCAGACAGGCCATTGAAGATGGAAGAGCCAGCAGAGGTGAGCGGCACCTTCCCATGGCGGCCCAAATGAAAAGAAGGCTGCCAAAGACAAGCTCCTGCTTCTGGCCTGTTTGCCTTCGCATCGTGCTGGCAAGTTCATCTGTCCCTGTTGGCATCATGCTGCAGCCACCACTGCTGATACCATGATTCATGGGCAAAGAACCAAGCTTTGTTGGCCTTCTAACAGAGAAACCCTGCAGCCCAGGAACCTTCCGGGCCTTCAGTGCCAGCTTGGCACTGTTGTGGTATCTGGCTTCATGGACTGAGCATCTGTTGAGTTTTCAGCCTCACCAGTATGAGACGGCCACTGTCGGGCTATGTACTATCCTGTAAACCAATCTAATAAATCCTCTAGGGAAACTTGACTAATACAGTACGTAACATTAAATGTGTGTACTTATCACTTATCCATAGAATTGAATACGTGATGGAGTAAGGATGCCAATACAGCAGGCAGTAATTATAAAGGAAACTTGTCAAAATGGGCCAGAGATAGGAAGTGAAAAGTGATTCCCAAATATATGAAAACCTACATAAGCTTGCTTATCCTCCAAGAAAGACAAATTAAACCAAATCAATTTGATTGAAAGAATGCAATGTACTTTTTCAAAGATTAAATTGTATTATTATTTTTTAAATTATGAAGAAGGGAGGAAATGTAATTATATTTTAATTTTAAAAGCTGCAAAAGTTTTAGAAATATGTAAATATGTGTTTCTTTGTGGGTATGTGCATCTGTGTGGGTATGCGCATGTGAGTGTAGTACATGAGGAAGCCAGAGGAGGGTATCTGATCTCCTGGATCTGAAGCTATAGGAAGTCACGAGCTGCCAGACTTGGGTGCTGAGAACTGAACTCTGGTTCTCCACAAGAGCACTAAGGTTTGTAACTACTGTGGATCGCTCCTGCCCTAGGCACTACCTTTGATGTTGTTTGCTTGCTCGCTTTGTTTTGAAGCATAGCTGTATACAAAGTCTCTCATGCATGCTTGTCACAATGGAAAATGGTACAACCTCACCAAGACTTGGGCACTGTTAAGAAGTTTCATGTGCCAATATTGGTCCAACTGTGTCCCAAATTCTATGACATACACGCCTGAGACCTTGAGTTGCAGCACAGTTTCTGTCCCTATGGGACACCTGTTTGATTTCTGTGGCTCCAGGGTACCCTGTGAAGAGAGCAACATGGAAAAAAGGTGTGTGTAACCTCCTGTCTCGTGAGTAACTATGTTGGCTAATGGTCTTGGTATGTACTAACCCTTTCCAGATGGTGCTATAGATCGACAAAAATGCCAAGTAACTTCTGTCTAATCTAAAAGTGATCACTTAAGGAACCAGGAAGGGAAGCAGATAGGCACAGAAATAAAATACTCAGTGGAGGTCGGTTGTATAGATTGGCCTTGGCATCAGATAAATATAGCTGTAAAATAAGCTTTTAAAAAAGATTACAGTATGCTGGCTGTGGCGGTTCACACCTTTAATTGGAGGCAGAGGCAGGCAGATCTCTGAGTTTGAGGCCAGCCTGGTCTACAGAGCAATTTCCAGAACAACCAAGGCTATTACACAGAGAAACCATCTAAAAAAAACCACACACACACACACACACACACACACACACACACACACACGATTACAATATTTTAAAACAAAACTAATTTAAAAACTGATCCTTAAAAGTAAAGATTAAATCATCCAGTCTACTTCAGCTTGGTGGCATTGTTTTGAGAGAGAGTATTTAAAGGAATTTAAAATCATAATAACTGGGTTATCGATTAATGATTAAGTCACCGGACCAAAAGTCTTGAATTATGTTCATTAACCACATTGCTGGTGGAAACAATATTGCTTCTCCCTTGGGGCTTTTATATTAATATCATGGGATAAAAATGACTTAATATTAATTAATTAATGTTAGTTAATGATCTTGAAAAAGCACACTGATCTCTCTAGATGGTTACCTCTGCTTCTGATGTGAGATGTGATAACTATTTACATTTGACATATCTATGAGCTTATGGCCAATGTTTAAATATCCTCTGTCTATTTTAAAAAACATATTTTAGGGAGACATTTTACAAGACTTACCTTTATTTGGAAGTCTGATTGAAATAATTAAAAATACCTTCCCTTTAGGATGCTAAAATAAAATAGCATTTAAGGATGAGTATTAACATTGAAAGTAAAAATATAGCTAGTTTATATCCAATCATTGCAAGTGTGTAGCTATGAATTAATATAACCCACAGCTTTATGTTAAAAATAGTGGCTCAAGTGGGGTGTTTTAAAATTTTCAAATTGTAGACATATTTCATTATTTTGTAAATATTATCATTTAAGTAAACATTTCCTTGAAAAATGTCAGTATAAAATTCCTTCCTCTAAAATGCACTTGCTAGCCTATGGTATTGTTTTCGTGACATCTCATGGTTGCTGAATATAACATAACATTAAATGTTAGAATTGGATAGTGGACTCATAGTAGTCCTATTCATAATGTAGACTCAGAAAAGGTCATGCAATGAGTTTAATTTGTCTCTTTCCTTTATGTTTAATGTGCCAAGCTGCACAATGACCCATTGGAGCAGGAAATCATGTGTTTGAATGCAAATTTCCTTCCTAATTATCAGTTACATGTCCATGGGTAAGCTACTAGTCATTCTCTGTCTCATTTCCTCCATTGACAAATTGGGAAAATAATATGACCCATGCCATGATCAGTTAATCTGAGTGATGGATACAACATAAGTCTTGTTTGAAGATGTACATGCATCATTTTGAATCATGGTGGTGGGGAGAACAGGGACCAAAAGGGTGATGATGACACTGTGCTGCTATTGATGTGGTTATAAGTGGGAGGAAACAGAAGATAATGAAGGTGATGGTGGTGGTAATGCTGCTGCTGCTATCAACAGTGATGCTGATGATGTTGATGGTGTTTGTGATGTTGGTTATGGTGTTGATAGTAGCAGCAATGGTAATGATGTTGATAACAATGATAGTTACCATGCTGTTAAGTATAATGATGTGATGGTAACGATGCTGGGGATGGTAATGGTAGTGGTGATGGTGACTGGGATAGTGGTGATAGTGGTGGTCATGTTGCTACTGCTGGTCATGAGTGACTGCTGATGATTCATATTTTCAATTGCATAGGGAAAATCATAGATACTAATACTATCCATTACAATTTTTGATAGACATCTGTCATCTGTAAGGGTTTGATTAAATTTATTTAAAAGGGATCATTGTCATCTATATGTCAGGGCATCTTTAAAATGATGTGAATGTAACTTTAAACACACACAGCTCCCTGATTACACTAAACTTCAGTTTAATGGAAGCAAACAAGTTGCAAACACACAAACTGATAGAAGAATCCCTTGTCCCTGAAAAAAGCACGTTATCTGCAGAATGTTTGATACACACTGTTAGAAAAGACAAAGACTCCCATTGATGTGGATTTCTTCTGTTTCATCTAAAATACTAACGAGTTTCTAATTTGTAGAACTTAGAAAGATAAAGCAGGTTTTTTTTTTTGAGAGAAGTCCCTTGCTATCCTACAAGATTGGTTCTAGGATCCCTGTAGATACCAGAATTTTCAAATTCTGAAGCCTCCTGCATAAATGGCACTGCACCAGCATGAAACCTGTACAGCCCTCTTGCACATTTAAAATAATCTTTCCTCACCCATAACACCTGATGCAACATGAGAGTTACTTAAGTGTTGACTCCTGGGGCCTGAATTACAGCATCCTGTAAAATAGTATAACATTATTGTCTTACATATGATTTCCTTTTCAGCATGAGGTATAGATAGAAATGTTACCCAATCTGGGTGTCAATTGCAATTTCATGAAACTTAAAATATAGAGGCATGGTTTGTGTTTTGAAGGAAAAGAATGCAGAGAAAGGTGTGTGGGAGAAGGGGAAGGACAGAGGAGAATGACAGATGACATCAGTGGATGACCAGGAAGGGACAGAGGGACCACAGTGGAACCACAGTCCAAGATTAAGAAGGCAGTAACATGCAGTAACTGCTGTAAAGGGCCAAAAGGTGTCAATTTAGTAGCTCTGTTATTTTACCTGATAACATGATTGACTTTTTTTTCACATAATAACACTGTGTCATTAACCATAATGGCTTTTAGAAGTCCAGTTTTGAAAATAGATTTTTGTATATTTCTACAGATCATGACCCTTCTACTGTGATTCTGTTAGTCAGCTGGCTTGAAAGAAAGATGAAATGGCTTTTTGAAGACACAGTTACAGAGCCAATTAGGTGGCAGCAGCCTGGAGGGCTGGGGCAAGGTTCTCCAGAAGGTAGAATATGCTTTGAATCAGCATCCAATATATGGTATGGTTTCTCCTATAGCCAGGATCCATGGGTCCAGGAATCAAGTGTGGAAAAGGGAAAAATTCCGTTCTACTCACTGTCATCCCTAGCAAAACACTGGGAGAATGTTTTGCTTCCTATTCCTGAGAACTTAAGTTGTGCTGGCCTAGAAGTTTTGGTTCCACAGGAGGGAGCTCTCCTGCCCAGAGCCACAACAAACATTACATTTAACTGGAAGCTCAGATATCACCCTGGCCACCGTGGGATTCCGATGCCCTTAAGCCAAGGGGCTAAAAAAGTACTAACAGTGTTTGGAGGAGTGATTGACCCAGATTACCAGGGGGGAATTGGATTGATTCTCTAAAATGGAGCTAAGGAAGGTTATGTCTGGAGTGCAGGAGATCCTTTAAGGGATACCTTGGTGCTAACATGTCCTGTGATTAGAGTTAATGGAAAACTATTGATGGATGAGCCAGACTCCATCTTCAGGATGGAAGCTATTTTGTTATAAGGTCAGAACAAGTTTATTTCTGTTTGTTGTAAAATTAAAATAGACTATGCTTCACCCTGTTTCTGGAATTTGACATAACCCATACCCTGTGGAATTTTGCTCACACCTTGAATATACCCTGATATGATAAGATGTTCTACTAAATAATTTTGAAATGTTCATCTAAGTTACTACATAACCAAAATTCCTTTGGAAATCCCACAACCCTTGAAAACCTCCCAGCCTTACAGTTTTGGGTGCTATATATGCCCTACTTTCCCTTATGTTTAATGCTATATTTTCAAACCCTACTTTGTGAAGGAGATTTCAAAACAGCTAGTATGGATTGTGTCCTGTGGTTATTAGTGTCCATACTTATGCAGCTCTATAATGAAAAGGAGCAGGCTGAGAAAGGAAAGTTACAAAACATATAATTTGAGGAGAAAAGGGGAACCAGGAAGTGGAATGGAGCTAAGTCCTATGTTCAAGGAGATAAACAGATTAAGAAAATCCTGATGTTAAATAGAATAAAGAGAATGGTGACCTCAGGGCAGCATCCCACCCAGCTAAGATTCCAACTTGTGAAATGTAATTAAAGAAAAGCTCAGAGTTACGTATGATGGTACACACCTTTAATCTCAGCACTTAGGAGGAAGAGGCAGGCCAGTCTCTGAGTTTGAGGCCACCCTGTTCAGGACAGCCAAGTTTGGGCAGTAAAGGAAAATGCCACTGAAAACAGAAAGCTGGCGAAGATTTAATTGAACAAGAGGGCTTATGTTCTAGCTGCACAAAGCAGCAGAACTTGGCAGCTTCAGTCACGTGGTTCTGGCCTTAGAGTCAGGATAGAAGAAAGGGGTTATGGGATCTTCCTCGATGACTAAAGAAAGCCACTGAGGCCAGGCATGTGTCAGGGGCATCTCTGCATGGAGGCCCAGAGAGGCCATTGCACGAAGCTGTAAAGGCAAAGACTAGATTGCCTTGGAGACACCAAAATGTTGGAGATGCCAGAGTCCTGACAAGGAGAGCTGCTAACAGGGAGTGGAGCCAGCCCAAGAGAAAGAAGTCTGTTGCAGTCAACAAAACTAAGAGGAGTTGGAGCTCTGAAGAGCACTTTGACATCAGAGATGGAGATACAGTGTTTAGAGTTTGCCCAGCTGTTTTGGTATTGCTTTCGTCCAGTATTTCCTTGCTATGCTCCCTTTCCTCCCTTTTGGAATGGTAATGTCTATCCTGTGCCATCATATGTTGGACATTATGTCATCTGTTTTTTTGTTTTGTTTTTTGTTTTATACAGGGGATTACAGTTAACAGATTGCATGAATCTCAGAAGAGAGTTTGAATTTGGGACTTTTAAACAATATTGAGACTATTATAGACTATGGGGACTTCTGAAGTTGGACTACATGTGTTTTGCATTATGACATAGATATAAGCCTATGGGGGCCAGGGAGTGGAGTGTGGTAGTTTGAATAAAAAATGGCCCCACAGGTACATAGGGACTGGCATTATAGGGTGTGTGTGGTCTTGTTGGAGTAGGTATGGCATTGTTGGAGGAAGTGTGTCACTAGGGGCAGGCTTTGAGGTCTCAGGAGCTCAAGCCAGGCCTAGTATGTCTCATTCTCTTCCTGCTGCCTGCCTATCTGGATGTAGAACTCTAAGCTACTGCTCTAGCACCACATCTGCCTGCATGCTGCCATGCTTCCCTTCTTGATGATTATGGGCTAAACCTCTGAAAATGTAAGCCAGGCCTAATTAAATGTTTTCCTTTATAAGAGCTGCCATGGCCATGGTGTCTTTTCACAGCAGTAGAAACCTGAACAAAGACAAAAGTAGAGGAAGGTAGTTATAAATGCCATCTTAGGCCATGTGGCCAGGTGCAGAAACTAGAATTATATTTAATATGAGTGATACTGCTATATTTTCTATGAATGTGTAATACCAATTAAGAGAATATCAGTGGTTATCATATTAAATTTTGAGATACTAAAATAAATGTACCTCAAATGACATTGCCACCTATTATAAATTTATCATGCATTTTCGGTTGTATGAGGGATAGTTACATCACCTTCGTCATAATTATGCCCTGGTTAAATATATAATGCATTTTCAATGGTATGTGGTAGTCACATAATATTGGTTCAATTATGACCTTCTTATTGTATTCATTTGGAAATTAATCATGACATAAGGAGATGTGACTGTGTGTCAAGTTGACAACAGGTGGACACATGATGGCTATTCTTGATTGTCAACTTGACTGCATCTGGAATTAACTAAAACCCAAACTCCTGAGTACACCTGTGTGGTGCCCAACGTGGGGCTAAAGAAAAAAAGGGAAGAAAAAAAAAGGGACTAAAGAAAAAGGACAAATGAACAGGAATAAAGGCCGATGTTATGAAAAAAAAAATACTAAAGACAAAGTCCCTTAACCAAGAGGCACTCCAATAAAGTGTGATCTGAGAAGAATCCTCGCGTGGTGGTAAAGAGGATTCAGAACTCAACACACGGAGCGGTGACATCGGTAAGTTCTCCAGGAACGGTGACGTCGGTAAACGCCCCACAGTTCCTAATTCTCTCTCTCAAATGAGCGGCAGCCGCTGGTTTGAGTTACTGGCAGGTTCCTGGCATGTGTGCTTGACCTGTAGTATGGCGGGAATGAGGCCTCTGCAAGTGGCACATTAAGCTGCCTGGTGGATTTAACCTTTGCTAGTTACAAAACAAAAAAGGTTTCTGGACTACACGCTGCTTGGATAAAAGCATAGACTCATGATAGCTCCCAGAGCTGGTGGTAAACGTACCACCGCCATGTTGGGAAGCTGAGGTGGCCGGAGCCAGCAGCCATAGCGCTGTTTCAGTCTTACAAATGCTGCAGTTTAAAGCAATAGATTCACAATAAGACAGATTCAGATGGAACAAGACTTTAAATGCTTTACAATGTGTGTAAAAATGTACATAGGCTTGGAAGAGAGAGGAAAAGGAACATAGACAGTTATATAAAGAAATAGAAAGTTTTAAAATAATAAAGTCTTTAAAGAGAAAGTAAAAGTAATATAAAAAATAAGCCATGTAAAGATGGATATCACACAGAGAGTCTGGATTATATTGTCTTTGGGATTTTTAACTGCAGAAAGACATGTGATTGTAAAGACTGCTCAGTTAAATCAATGTGTATATTTTAAAGGTATTTCAATTTTGAAATTTATGTCTAAGGATGTTTTGCTTTGGAAAGGAGACTCCGCTTTTGTTTCTACAGAAAGCCAGAGGCTATGGATTTTTTCCAGATTAAGATACATCATGTTTGACCAGCCAAGACCCCCTGAAAGGTCTCCGATGACACCATGGCCCAGATGATCCAACATCCAGAATCGTTTCAAGGCAACTGGCTCAGACGATACAGTCTCACGGACTACTCCATGATCCTAAAATTTTCTTTGCGTCCCCATAAGATACAGCGCCCCCCTCCAGCAGGAAGTAGTTAAGAGAAGCTACGCCCAAATTCCCAAATATACCAAGCTGACTTTGGAGATGCGTAAAAGTTAAAACCTTCCTTTAAAAAAAAAAAAAAAAGAAAGGGGAAGTGCTGTGGGATGTTCTGTATGTCCTGTGGGAGCC